>NC_044549.1:194643495-195843495 GCF_007565055.1 Rhinopithecus roxellana | reverse complement strand
TATACAAAATTTTGGGAACCATTCTTCTAAACCAATTCTTTAAAACCCCTCATCCTTTTTCAAATTTCAATGAGCATGGTCAAAGAAATATAACTGAAAGCTGGAAAATAATACTTCCCAATGCCAGAAACACACAGGAATATCTTCACGGTGAAATGAGATCAGATCCACAGATGGGCTAACTGATGCATAACCCACCACAAGTAAAGGAAGCACTTGTGGGGAGAAAACCATGGAAGACCTGCAGCCCAACAGAACTCCACTAACATCCCTTGGCTTCCAGCCTGGGAGCTGGAGAAGAGTGCAGGCCATGAGTTCTTTGGATGCAGTCACTTTCTTTTATGTTTATTTTTACTTATTTATTTTATTTAGTTTTTCAAGACGAAGTTTCACTCTTGTTGCTCAGGCTGGTGTGCAGTGGAGCGATCTTGGCTCACTGCAACCTGTGCCTCCTGGGTTCAAGTGATTCTCCTGCCTCAGCCTTCCGAGTGACTGGAATTCCAGGCATGCGCCACCATACGAGGTTAATTTTTGTATTTTTAGTAGAGACAGGGTTTCACCATGTTGGCCAAGCCATTCTCAAACTCCTGACCTCAAGTGATGCACCCGCCTCAGCCTCCCAAAGTGCTGAGATTACAGTCGTGAGCTACCACGCCCCACCCTTATTTTTATTTTTTATTTTTTGTTTTTTTTTGAGACAGGGTTTCACTCTGTCACCCAGGCTGGAGCACGGTGGCTCAGTCTCAGCTCACTGCAACCTCATTCTCCTGGGATCAAGCCATTCTCTCACCTCAGCCTCCCAAGCATCTGGGATCACAGGCATCTACCACCAAACCTGGCTAGTTTTGTTTTTTTGCTTTTTTTTTTTTTTAATTTTACTTTAAGTTCTGGGATACGTGTGCAGAATGTGCAGGTTTGTTACATAGGTATACACACACCATGGTGGTTTGCTGCACCCACCAACCCATCATCTAGGTTTTAAGCCCCGAATGCATTAGGTATTTGTCCTGATGCTCTCCCTCCCCTTGCTCCCCACTCCCCGAATTTTTGCATTTTTAATAGAGACAGGATCTCACCATGTTGCCCAGGCTGGTCTCAAACCGCTAAGCTCAGGTGATCTGCCTGCCTTGGCTTCCTAAAGTGCTGGGATTGCAGGCATGAGCCACCACATCAGCCTATGCAGTCAATTTCTAACAATACCTTTATATTTTATGAAAGTTCTTTCTATTCCTATTTTGAGTGCTTTCATTTTGCTTTCTGGAATGAGTTGATTTTTATCAAATGTTTTTCTCACTATGTATCAAAATGTGCATATGTTTTTCTTCTTTAACATGTTAATACAGTGACTTACATTGAAATTTGCCTAAAGTTAAGTCACGTTTGCATAGCTAAAATGAACCTGATCGTTAATATGTTGCTGGATTTAATTTGCCCTTTTTTCTCCCATAATGCTCCTCTTTATAAAATGAGCTAGGCTTATAGCTTTCTTTCCTTCTTTCTTCCTTTTTCTGATTTTGGTACCATAGTTATGCTAGACTTGCAAAATATATTGGGAAGATTTCCATATTTTTATTTGATTAAGTAAAATAAAAATTTTACTTAAATAATATGAAATTTTTAGTTCCTTGAAAGTCTGGTAGAACTTGCCAGGAGAATTAAGTGGACTTGGTGACATTTTGGTAGATATTAGACCCCTTTCCTGTATGTGTTTTGGTCTCTTTAAATTTCCTATTTCTTTTGCCAATTTGGCCATTTGATCCTCAAAAATCATGTGAATTTTTTTCTCCAACTATGAAATTTGCTATTATAAAATTGTATATAATATTCTCTTCAATTTTGTGAAATTCCACTGTATTTGCAGTTATGACAGCTTCATCATTCCTAATGTTCTTTATCAGTGTCCTCTCATTTTATCTTGATTAAACTTGTCACCACTTGTCCATTTTATCTGTTTCCCCCCAAACGAAAAAGAAAAAAAAAAAGTACCCTTATGGTTTCTATTGCTCCATTTCATTGACCTCTGTTTTAATATTTATTATTTACTTTGAAGATTACTTTGATTTTTTCCTTAGCTTCTTCAGTTGAAACCTCAGTTTACTTATTTTAAAAATATCATATTTTCTAATAAATGTATTAAGGCTGTACTTATTTTTAGTGTGACTGACCGCATCCCAGAGATTTTCATATGTAATGTCTCTTGTCATTAATTTCTAATTTAGTCTATAAGTTGTTTCATTTTTTTCTTTCTGACATTCAAGTATTTTGGAAGGATTATTTCTATTCTAATCCAATAAATCATTTTGGGGAGATTTTAAATTTAGTTTTCCTTTTTTGCTATAATTTGTTTATTATAAAGTTGCTTATAGAGTTTTTCTTTTTGGAAAAAATTGAAAAGTGCTATTAAGCCTAAAATATGCTTATTTTTGGTGAATTTTCCACATTTGTTTCAAAAGAATGTTTCTGCTTTGATGTTGGGTACAGATTTCTTTATATAGCTGTTACATCAAGCTTGTTATTTAAATCCTTTAAAGTCCTACTGATTATTTACCTATTGATTTCTATGTTTGATCTTAGCCAAAAGGCCAAAAAGCAATGCCTATTGATTTCTGGAGATATGTGCTAATCTCTATATCAGTTAGCTATTGCTGCAAAACAAACTGCCTCAAAACTCAAGCACTTAAAATAATCATTCATTATCACTCATGTACCTGTGGTCAGCTGGGACTCAGTTGATCTGTAATGCACTTGGCTGAGTGCCTCCGCTCTAGGCTGTGGTGGCCAGGGGGGCTATTGTGGCTCCTAACTGCACGTCTATGGGTCGACTAAGGTGGCAGTAGTTGATTCTGATCCCTACTGCAAGTCTGTGAGTTAGCTGGAAGAACAGATCAGCAAGGAATAAAACTGCCCTTACCAAGTCAACTTGTTGGTCCAACAATCAGGAGAACATGCACTTGTGTCAAGAATTCTGTTTTATCCAGTTTTATAATCTGCCCTGAGCCTTACTTAACACTCTAAAGACCTATGTGGTGGGTTACATAGTGGTCTCAAAAATATACATACAAGTTCTAAGCCCCAATACCTGTGAATACGGCCTTACTTAGAAATAGTGTCTTTGCAGATATAATTAAGAATCTCAATATGACGTCATCCTGGATATAGCATGGGCCCTAAATCCAATGACAAAATGTCTTTTTTCAAAGACAGAAAAAGAGAAGACACAGAGACACACAGAGGAGAACATGATGTGAAGATAAAAGCAAAGATTAGTAATGTATCTACAGGTCGAAAATGCCAAAAATGGCTGGAAACCACCAGAAGCTAAGGCAGAGGCATGGAATAGATTCTCCCTCAGAGCCTCTAGAAGGAGCCAACCCTGCTGACACCTTGATTTAGGACCTCTAGCCTCAAGAACTGTGAAATAATAAATTAATGTTGTTGTAGGCTACTGGTTGATGGTAATTTGTCACAGCAGTGTCTTAGTCTGTTTGGGCTACTATAATTGCCATAGATGGAGTGGCTTATAAGCAACATAAATTTTATTTCTCACAGTTCCAGAGGCTGGAAATCTGAGATCAGAGTGCCAACATGGTCAGGTTCTGGTAAGGGCCCTCTTGCAGGTTACAGACTGCTGACTTCTCACCGTGTCTTCACATAGTAGAAGGGGCAGAGCATCTCTCTGGGACCTCTTTATAAGGACACTAATTCCATTAATGAGAGCTCCACACACAAGCTGTCCCACAAATGTCCCCTAGGTCTAATTGACACACAGTAAAAAGTTCTGTAAGTTCCTTTGACATTTAGGCTATTTCTTCTCCATCGAGGTTGTGCTGGGGTCTGTCTAGTTTTTGGCCTGGAAGAAATGACAAATAATGGCAGCAAGTCTTGAGAATCAGTACCTCTTTGTGAGGCACTGAGGCACTCAAGTGAGGTTAACATGATTTCCAGGCAAGGGGCAGCTATTCTTTGGCAGAGGGAAGAGATTGCTTTTGCCAACTTGGGGAGTTCAAAGGAATGTTAGGGTTTAATATAGTTGCATTCAGCTACCAAAATGTTCCCAACTCAGGTCTCAAGCTCTCACAAGACTATGTGACCACTTCTCATAGTCTTTTCTGCTGTGCTGCCATCATAATCAGATTCTGGGTCTGATTTTCAGCACAATCTGACCTGTGACTGCTTCAGACAATGATCTCCTTAAAAGCTGCCATAGAAGTATGAGAAGTCAGGATAATAGTTACTGTTGGAAAGCAGCATAAAGTAATTGGAAGATGGCATAAGAGGGCCTTCATAGATGCTGATAATTTCAAATTTATTAATCCAGGGACTGGTTATATGGTTGTGCTTGCTTTGTGAAAATTCATAAAAGTCTGTAGTTGTAACATGTGCACTTTTCTACAGGTTACACATCAATAAAAAAATTCCTTGTAAAAAGAAAACCTTTAAAATAATAAAAGCTGCCATATAAGCTCCCTGGCTTTAAAAGTATGTTGACTGCCTTGATCCAACCATTCTCTTGTGCTGTCATAAATAATCAAACTATTACACATTGATTTTAAAAAGCATTATTTCCATAGCAATTAAGAGAAGCTATCCAGCCTCTTAAGATGTTGCCCTATCAGCTGGGCATGGTGGCTCACAGCAGTAATCCCAACACTTTGTGAGGCTGAGGTGGATAGATTACCTGAGGTCAGGAGTTTGCGACTAGCCTGGCCAACATGATGAAACTCAGTCTCTATTAAAAATACAAAAATTACCTGGACATGGTTGTGGAAGCCTGCAATCCCAGCTACTTGGGAGGCTGAAGCAGGAGAATTGCTTGAACCTGGTAGGTAGAGGTTGCAGTAAGCTGAGATCATGGCACTACACTCCAGCCTGGGCTACAAGAGCTAGACTCCATCTCAAAAAAAAAAAAAAAAAAAAAAAAAAAAAAAAAAAAAAAAAGTCTTGTAAAGAGTCCTTGAGAAATCAGAGGCTGAGGCAAGGATTAAAGTGCTAACACTTTACTTTGAAGATACAAGCCCATAAGAGTGAGGGAGAAGTAAATAGGAAGTGAAACAAGAAAAAAAATGTGTGAGGCAGTGCAAGGTAATTAATTACTGCACTGACAACTGCTTCACAACGAGGCCACAAAGAGACACAGTAGGTCCATATCTGACAACTTTTATGTTCTACTTCAAATCTCAGCCCTATTTCCTACTCCAATCACTTCTGCAGCAACAGTTCTACACAGGTCTCAATCACTTTTATACAGGTGCAACCTGAGAGTATCTTTCTTTGGCTTCTCTCCTCCTGCTCCAGGGTCACTCTAATGCCAATGTGGGATGCTGGGAAATCCCACTCAGCACTTACACATGTACAACCTGGAAGTACCCAGGAGTTAACATCCATGGGGAAACAGGAGCCGATGGATAAGTGTTCCCCTTTCATGTTTCCAGGAGGATAATTCTTAGATGCACTTCACAAAGCTCCTTAGATCACCTGACACCACTAAGCATCAATCACCACCCATAGTGGTGCCTACTTAATAATGTATCTTTGTACCAGCTTTCCCACCTTCTCTGTTTCACTCACAGTGTCTCTCATTCCTACTCCTTGGGATCATTTCCCAAGTAAATTATCTGTTTGCTAGCTTTGTCTCTGGCTCTGCTTCAGGGGGAACAAACAAAGCAAAATCTTTCAACAGGAAGTTTGGTCAGCATGCACAACAGATCACAACCAGCAACTATGCCTTGAAGTGGTCCACAGGAGAGATAGGATCCCTCCTACTTCCCGTTTTCACTGGTCAAACCTCACCTCACAAGGAGACAACTCCTAGTCTTTCCAGGTTGTGTCATCTGGTCCCTTCTCAATCATTCAGGAAGTCTAATCTCATGTTTGAAGGGTGACCTGATGGGATAGGGTGGGGGTTGGAGAAGGGATGGATCAAAGTAATCCAATAAGGTGCACGAGTTTATTGTCCCATACAACGAAGGAAGTTATATTCAGAAAAGCAAGCGAGTGGGAAGTTGGCAGAGTTTGAGAGTCTACACAACAGTCATATGGAGAATCTGTCCAAAAAGCTGTTGAAGCTCAGGTCTGGAGCTCAGAAGAGAGGCCAGAGCTGGCGATTTGGATTTGAGAATAGTCAGGACACGAGAGGCTTGGTGAGGATAAAGTCAATCTAAGGAAGGGAACAGAGAAGAGTCCATGTCAGAGCTTGGTATCCAAGCAGGGCAGAGTGTTCAGAGGAAAGGAACCAAGGGGAGAAAACAATCTGAGTGAGGAGAACAGGCAGATGTTCTGTTGTAGAAGCAAAAGGAGAGAGGGTAAGAGTGAACAAAATGCTGTGAGAGGGTCAAGCAAAAGGAAGACTGAAAAAGAATCTGTCCTGTCTGGCAATTAGAAATCCATCTGTAAATCCTACGAAAATTCTGCTGCAGTGGGAATATGGGCGTGTAAGCCAGACCACAGTGGGCAAGGAGAAAACAGGAGGTAAAGTGGTACCAGCCTCCACAGATGCTCTTGGAGCATAGATGCATAGAGGAACTTCGGAATGTTGGCCGGGAGGGGAAGCTGCTAAAGTCAGGGAGGGAAAAGAGGAGCTAATGTTTACCTGGCAAGAGTCTTCCACAAAAGTCCTCACCAACTGTACTCCACAGTCCTGGGAGAAAGGGATCACCCCAGAAGGAGAGAAGAGGAAACCAAGGCTCAGTGACATTGCTGGTCCAAGGTCACAAGACTGGTAAGGGGTGAGTTTATACCCAGGAATTTGCACCTAAGATTGTATGATTCTGATTTTTCTGCTACATTATGCACTGCAGAAGGAAACAAAGATCTGGGAAGGACACTTCAGGCTGGGAGGGACTGGAGTTCATGTACAAGTGAAGAGAATACATGGTGGAAATTGTGCCACAGGCAGTGGGAGGTGAGGGGAGAATGCCGTAGGTATATAATTGGTTGAAAAATTCAACAAATACCAAAACGATGGACATGCTTTTATCCCTGTTTTGGGGGATTCCCTTTATTTTCAATCTCTAAATTAATGGATAGCCCCTAGATTCCTTGCCCAGAAATTAGGTTATGTTGCCTCCAAAAATAGCACTGGGCCTGGAAAAGCATAAGCAAGTGGGTGCAAGGAGCCTCTTACTCACAGGCCCAGGCCTGAAATATTTCTCTCCAGGGATGAAAACAATATTATATAATGAACAAGAAATACAGCATTGCTGTGGAAGTGGCAAAAAATGTAAAAGAAACAGTTTCTTTTCTTGTCTATAATTTTTAAGTTTGAATTTTGAAATAATTACAGATTTGCAGGAAGTAAAATAACTAAGTTTTTGGGGGGGGGGGGAATTCAAAATGTGTTTTCCAAGAGACAGACAGCATCAGCAGGTACAACAAAAGGGATTTCTCCATAGATCATACATTCACAAGGCATTATTAGCTCAACAGTGAGAAAGCCACTGGTGTGTTTTTGGTGACATCCATTTCACAGTCTAAACAGGTACTATTAATGTGTTCACTTACAATTCCAGAAGAAAAGGCACAACATGGCAGGAATAATAATAATAATAATAATATCTGGGGAATCCTAAAGTCAGGTGCAATAACTAAGAGACAACACCTTGACTAACAGTCTTGTATCCACTTTTCAGTCAGGGCCTTCTACCTAGAGGGAAAAGACTTTCCTCCCAGAAGCTAGAATCTTTCTTTCTCCTTTCTTGTTAAACCATGAAAGCAATGTTTCATTTGCTCAATATTACACTTACAAAAGGAGATTACAAAAAAGGCATCACAAAAACCTCTTGGATGTTCAGCTCTTCCAACCAATACAACTCCTAGGTTTTAGACAGAACCTGGGAATACTTCATCAGTCTTAAAATAGGAAAACAGACAGTATGGCTACAAAAGAATTTAAAAGTAAATGAGGTAGATAAATTAAAGCTTTCACACCCAGGAATTGCCTATTCCAACTTCATAGCCTTCATGAAATATTCAGGAAGAAAACAAGAAAAACTTCATAATTACTTGGCTTAGGTCCCAATTTTGTTGAACTAAGGAAATTCAACAAAAAAATTAGTATGTGAACCTGTGATAGGAAACACACCCTTCCATGAGTTTCTTCTCAAGAATGAAAACCCAGTTATTCAACAGAGTAGGCACTGACAAACTAAATTAAGTCACCTGAAATTCCCTGCTCAGGTGCCCACCTCTTCTGGGGTTCATGAAGACGACAGCACATGGGAAGTGTGGGGAGGACATTGGCACTCTCAGGGCTCCAATTGAACTGCATTTAAGCAGCAACACACAGATTAACTCCCTTAGGACTACCATAAGTCCATCTGAGGGCATCCGACTTACGGTTCTAAAGTTGAAGCAGGACAGGCATGGTGGTTCACGCCTGTAATCCCAGCACTTTGGGAGGCCAAGGTGGGCAGATCATTTGAGGCCAGGATTTTGAAACCAGCCTGACCAACATGGTAAAACCCCATCTCTATTAAAAATACAAAAACATTAGCCAGGCATGGTGGTGCATGCCTGTAGTCCCAGCTACTCAGGAGGCTGAGGCAGGAGAATCACTTGAACCCAGGAGGTGGAGGTTGCAGTGAGCCAAGATCACGCCACTGCACTCCAGCCTGGGTGAAACAGTAAGACTCCGTCTTAAAAAAAAAAAGTTGGAGCAATTTTATAATTCTACAACCTTAGTTTTATTGTTTTTTAAGTACATTCAAAAAAACAAACAATAAGATGGGGCCAAGGTTGGGGTCTATAAATAGGCCCCTAAATAGATGGCAGACCTTGTCCTTTTACCCACATACAGTCATCATGGAAGTACACAGTACCCCTCTCCTCTCAATTAGGCTAAGTCATTGTCTTTTCCATGTTGGTTCAATAAGTTCCAATGGTTCTACCTTGAAATAGGTAACCAGTTTTTGGAAAAAATTCTAGGTTGTACAAAAATTCTATGTATACAGTTTGTCACAAGTACAAAAGCTACTTTGCAAGACCCACTTCTTTCCAAAAAATTTTTTAATGTTAGTCTTTATTTGTTTTGGTATGAACATTTTTTGTTGTTTGATTTTTCAATTTTTTGCAAAGCAGCATAGCAGCAGTCGTGATTGGAGGACTTGCCTGAGGTTGCGGTCACAACCTTCAAAAACATCATTTGCATATCAGTAAGAAAAAGAAAACAGGAGATGAGTGTTTACCAAAAAAGCGGATTCTAGAGATGTCAGTGTCTGCATTTCTCCTTCCATGCAAGTTCTCCTTTAGCTTAGCTGACTACAATCTTGTTTTCTTCCAGGAAGTGAGGGAATGCTGTCAGTAGCACCTGGTTTTTCCACATCTGCACTGATGCCTGATTGGGAGCCATCCATCTCGAAGACGGTGGTGTTAATCACAGTGGAGCTGGACCCCAAGGAAATCAGGAGGTTAGGAACACCCCCACTGCGGATCACAGAGATCTCATTGGTCTTCATGGCCAGACTGCCATTGGGCATTCTGGTCTACTGGTTTCAGACAACAGGGTCCACGTTCACCAAAGGGGCCAGGATTTCCTTGGGAAACATTTCTGAGACTGTTTTCTGTCTATACTTAACAGAGCCATGGTGTTCTCCATGGCCAGCTTCCTCCCACAGTGGGCTGAGTTATTGTTCACCCCATGGATCATGTAAAGGACTTCGAAGCTGACTTTGGTGGTGAAACTCGCCCACAAATGTTGCATACAAATGACTTCTCTCCAGTGTGAGTCCACCCGTGAATCTGAAGAGCGCCAGAGGACGAGAAGTTCTTTCCACACTACATGCAGCCATGTTGCTTGCGCTGTCGGGGTGGCTGGGCCTGTGGGCGTGGCTGGGCTGCTAACAAAGCAGTCATCCTGGGAACAATATTAAGGGTCCCACAAACGTGCCAGGAACTTCAACTGTGACATAGGTTGGCTGGGCTCAGATAAACATGGAAGGGAGACTGCTCTGACACTTGTGCTTGTAAAGAACCGCCTGGTCTTTGGGTTTGACGTTGACTGTGGAAATGTTCGGTGGCTTCCCCTTCCGTTTCTTGGATGGGTCTAGCGCCACAGTGGAGAAAGGACTCTGGAAGAGCACTGAGCCCGGCATCTGAGGAAGCAAAGCACTTGGGAGAGGAGACGTGATGTTTGGGAACAACCTGGTTCCATCTGGCTTCAGTGCAAAGGGCATCAGCCCTGGGGACAGAGAGCTGGCGGTAGAAGGGATGTTGGCAGAGGGAATGTTGGCAGAAGGGATGTTGGCGTGAAGTACTTTGGCTTGTTTCAACGCATCCAGAGACAGACCTTGGCTTCCAGCTTTCTGGCTGAGCAAAGTCACAGCCGTAGAAACCTGCTGGGACATGCGGCTGCCCAGGGTCGTCACCCACCGCCGAAGTGGAGAGCATGGGAGGTCCACATGTGCACCTGAATGCGATCTGCTGGGTGAGTTGTACCTGCTGCCCCTGCTGCTGCAGACACAGGATCTGCTCAGGCATAAATGGGCGCTGGGACAGGCAGCACATCTGCACTCTGCTGATTCATCACCACCTTGGTGCCTCATAGTGCCTGCGAGGTCACATTTGCGTTAGCCACTTTGCTTTTGGGTAAATAGCTTATATCTTGGAGGCGGGCAGCAGGACGGCCTCTGTCTTTAGGTACACCGCAAGGTCCATAACTGGTTTCTTCCTGTCCCCTGAGCTGACACCATTCTCCCTGTGACCATCCTCACTGCTTGGACTGGGTGGTTGGTAACTAAGTACAGCTCTGGAGAAGTCTTCTGAAGACACCGGCCCCTCCCTGTCATTCATGATGAGAACACGTAGATTTTTAGTGTGATTTTTTTCTTATGTTCCAGAAACTCAGAGATGCTAAAGAACTCTGCAGAGCATTTCTCATAGACACACGTCTCCTCCCGGCAAAGCCACTGTACTGTGGCTTCATTCTCACTCACCTCATCATCATTCCCTGGGTGGGTCACTGGAGCACCCGCTTCCCCCGCTGGTGCCACAGGAACTGACCTCAGAGTTTGCAGATGTGGCTCCAGCAGCAGTGATATAGGACATTGTGATATTATTTAATATCAAAACAAGCACAATATAAATTATCTTCCTAGCTGCATTACTGTCAAAGAAAAGAAATGAGAATGAAAGATGAGAATCAATATGGAATCTCATTGTATTGATATTGTTTTACTATTTTGCCATGAGAAAATATTCATGTGTCATTTGTGTGTTTAAATTGTTTTGAGAATGAGAAGTTTTAGCATGATGGTAGCTGCATGAGATAACATCTTCCTTCTTTCCCTTATAATCATGTTAAAACTTCATTTTAAGCAAAACTAGACTCCTACTATTCCTACCCAAAGTTCAGCAGTTTTTAATAAATAAATGCTCTTCATTTTGTTGTTTGCCTTTGGTCTATTCCAAGCCCTGAAATGATTTTTTTTACAGTTTTGTTCAGTTTTATAGTTGTTTGTGGAAGAGAGCATTTGCTGACCTTTTCACTTCATAACACTGGAACTCAATCATTTAATTTTTATTTGTGCTTATGGTTTTTTTTTCTGAGCCAGAGATTTTATTTGTAGTAGAGTCTGTATTCTTTTTCTGAGACTGTTGTAACAAGTAACACACACCGGGTGACTTAAAACAACAGAAATTTATTTTCTCAGAGGAAGCTGTAAGTCTGAAATCAAGGTGTGAGTTGGGCCCTCCTCTCTGGGAAGGCTCTAGGGAAGAATCTGTTCCACGCCTTTCTCTTCACTTCTGGTGTTGCTGGCAATCCTTGGCTTGTGGACACATCACTCCAGTCTCTGCTTCTGTTGTCATATTGCATTCCATTTGTGAATCTTCAGATCATCTTCCCACTGTGTATGTCCATCTGTCTCTTCTCCTCTTCTTATAAGGACACCAATCATGCTGGACTGGGGCTGTGAAGGTTGTCAAAATAAAAAGAAAGTCACTTGTGTTAAAAATCCTCACAAATAGAGCCAAGAAACGCCACGAAGGAAGAGTTCTCAGGCACAAATACCTGATAACAAGAATTATGACAAAAGACTGCAAAAACTAAAGCTGTGCACAAAGGCCATCACAAGCTTACACACACAAAAATTCTTCTGCAAGGACATCTGCCCAGCAACTGCCTATCTAATCTTGTACTGGCACCACTCTTATTATTGATTCTTGTAGCTAAGGATAATTATTCCAAAACAATCATGTAATTATCCTCATTTTTTCTTTAAAAAGTTGTCTGTCTTTATCTCCCTAAATATACACATAGTTTATCACAGCACACGTGTTCCCATTGCAGTGCCCTATTCTCAAATAAACATTTTTCTCTTAGAGCCTCCCTGTTTGTTATTTAGATTAATAAAATGATATCTCAGAAGTGGGACCCAAGTGCACCCACCTCAGAGGAATCGGCAGCCCCTGGGATCAGGTGAAGTATCAACTGAGCCCTTTGCGCTCCATGCTGCCATGAATTACATTTTCTGCTCTAGTAAATATCCTTTATATTTCTTGGACTCCCTTTCCTCAGTGAATTCTTTTTCACTTTCTGAGATAATACAAGATGTTTTGTCTTTTCTGGCAGGTGCTATCTGGAATAAGAACAATGCTTTTCTGATTTGAGTCCTCTGGTTTCTACAGAATTTACATTTTGTCTGGGTCTGCATGTCTGGTATAGTATTTTGTGTGGTCTGCATGCCTGGCTTAAAATTTTTGTGAACACTCTTATTTTTTGTTTCATTTGGGTTTGGTCTTGTGCATCTGTAAATCATCTGGCTCCTTTTTCCCCCTTGCTTGTTTCTAAACATTATCTGAGAGCAAAAATAAGCACTCTAAATGGTGGGCACAAGACAACCAATTAAAAACCACTAGGACAGTCACCACTATCTAAAACATCAGTCCAAATTCCGTGACAGGAATTATAGAATTTTCTTCACTCTTGAGAGATTAATATAAAACAAAAATGATATTCTCAAACATTCAGGCATGCCAGGTTTTGGGGGACTCCTGCCAATTACATGATTTTCCTCATGCATTTTAAATTTTTTAAATTTTTTTTTGTGTGTGTGTGGAAATGGGGTTTCACTATGTTGCCCGGGATGGTAATGAACTCTCGGCCTCAAGTGATCCTCCTGCCATAGCTTCCCAAAGCACTGGAATTGCAGGTATGAGCCACCATGCCCGGCCATGTTTTTAAACCAGTGGCCATCATGGGGATCATTCAACCTCCCCAAGCTTGTTTTACTTAAAGCTGAATTAGAAACTGTAACTGCAGAGTTAACATGTAGAGCCTTCTAAGTTTTCTATATCTCTATTTTTTTTCTGCCTACTTTGAATCTGCTAATTTTTCTACTTGTATTGAGATAAACGCACTGCTTATGGCATTCCAGACAAGATTTTTTTCACAGTCTTAAAGGGCTTTCAAACTAATGGCTTTACAACTTACAACAGCTCCATGGCAACCAACAATCTAGACACGAAATGTAAATTCTAGTTTGCCTGAAAAACAATTGCTTAGGGTGAGGAACAGTTAATTAAGGGATTGATATTCTAAAATAAAATAGACTACCTATCAGGGTAAATAACATTTAGCTATATGACCAGACCCCATTTTCAAAGAAATATAATTTGTATCCAACTATCTTTTATAAACCAATAAGTATATATTACTATGTATTTAAAATTCTAAAGTTATGTTAAATTAAGTGATACTCATAGAATGTCCAAGTCATTTCCAAATAAAATAAATTCCAAAACATAAATAAATGTTTATAAGTTAGGCTCTCAGATTAAACAGGTCAAAATCTTAAGCTCAGAGCAATAATACGAGGTGTCTCTCTGGCATAAAAATGGCTTTGTCTGCCATGCCGAGAAAAAGCAAACAAAGCAAAACAAAAAACCTGCTAAAATGCTTTCTTACCCACATTGACTAATCAAGCAAACCAGACAAAAAAACAAAACATAGATTTGTTACTAAAACACCCAAGCCTATTTGGAGATTTGATTTTTCTTATACAATTCAACCAATTCAAGCTAAAAAATAAACAATTGAATGTTTCATTCTAAATTCATTTGAAACTGATTTAAAAAAAAAGAGAGAGAGGGGTGTAAAGGGGCAAAAGAGATTTAAAAAAAGAAAACCAAACTGTTTTGTTCAAAATTTTGGTCCACAGCCTTCATTAGACTACCTATCAGGGTAAATAACATTTAGCTATATGAACTAGACCCCATTTTCTAAGAAATATAATTTGGATCCAACTATCTTTTATAAACCAATAAGTATATATTACTATGTATTACTATCTCATGACTAAAATTCTAAAAACTGTAAGATCTTTATTGTGGTATGTGTATCTATATGTGTTTACACATTCTGTATGTTGTGTCTGCATGGTAAAATCTGCCATAGTCAGCTAGAAATCCCTTAAGGAATTCTATTCAGATTGGCTTAGATAAATGAGTGCTTATATAAATTATGGAGTAATCAACCCAAATGCCTTTTAGTGCATGTGACGTAATTATTTCTTTAATAAATAAGCTTGTTTTATTTTATTTTATTTTTTTTTTTTGAGGTGGAGTCTTGCTCTGTCGCCCGGACTGGAGTGCAGTGGCCAGATCTCAGCTCACTGCAAGCTCCGCCTCCCGGGTTTACGCCATTCTCCTGCCTCAGCCTCCCGAGTAGCTGGGACTACAGGTGCCCGCCACCTCGCCCGGCTAGTTTTTGTATTTTTAGTAGAGACGGGGTTTCACCGTGTTAGCCAGGATGGTCTCGATCTCCTGACCTCGTGATCCGCCCGTCTTGGCCTCCCAAAGTGCTGGGATTACAGGCTTGAGCCACCGCGCCCGGCCGCTTGTTTTAAATTTGTTGATGAAATAAAAATAAAAATGTCTTCAGAATTTCAGCATACATTTTTGTCTGGATTTACTAGTCAGATAGGATTATATTTGTCTTTGCTAGATATTTTAAGATAATAAAACTATAAACCCAGCCTAAAAACATAATGATCTCTGTTTGTGTAACTCTTTGACAAGTAAGACTAATTTAATAGTGTTGGCTTAATAAAAACAGCTATGTTTTCTAAGTTATCAGCAAAATACCCATATAATTAACTTTCAAGTTCTTACTTAGGTGAACACCTGATATTCACAGACTGTACACACGTTTAACAGGGAAATTACTTGAAATGATGAGTAGCTTTATCTCATATCTCAGTTTTCATAAGTAATTTAGGTAATATTGATAAAAATAAATAAATTAGGTAAACATAGATGGAATAAATATTTATAAGTGAATTTTTTGTATGATTTAAAATTCTAAAGTTATGTTAAATTAAGTGATACTCATTGAATGTCCAGGTCATTTCCAAATAAGATAAATTCCAAAACATAAATTGTTGGACATAAATATGTTTTTCCTTGGCTTCTTAAATTTTATAGAAAGACTAAGTATATTTGAGTCTAACAATACACACAAATTACATTATGGGGAAATGTTTCTAAAATAATAAAATTCTCATTTATAAAATACTGACATGTGATAGACAGTTCAAAATTGCTCCCTTTGCTTGGCAAAGAATTTATGACTAAATCCTCAAAAGCAAATGCAACAAACATGAAAATAGACAAATGGGACTTAATTAAACTAAAATGCTTCTGCACAGCAAAAAAAAAAAAAAAAAAAAAAAAAAAAAAAAAAAATCAGCAGAGTGAAAGATAACCTACAGAATGGGAGAAAACATTTGCAAACTATGCATCTGACAAGGAACTAATATTCAGAATCTGCAACAAACTAAAATATCTTAACTACAACGAAAAACAAATAGCCCTGTTGAAAACTGGGCAAAGGACATGAATAGACATTTTTCAAAAGAAGACATAGAAATGACCAAGAAGCAGATGAAAAAATGCTCAACATCACTAATCAGTGGAGAGATGTTCATTATAACCAAGATGAGATGCCATCTTATATCAATGAGAATGGCTATTATTAAAAAGTCAAAAAAATTACAGATGTTGGTGAGGATATGGAAAAAAGGGAATTCTTAAACACAATTGGTGGGGATGTAAATTAGTACAACCTCTATGGGAAACAGTATGGATATTTCTCATAGAACTAAAAATAGAACTACCATTTAATCCACCAAGCCCACTACTGTGTATCTACTCAAAGGAAAATAAATCATTACATAAAAAGGATATCTGCACTCACATGTTTATTGTAGCACTATTCACAAAAGCAAAGATATGGGATCTACTTAAATATCCATCAATGATTGGATAAGGAAAATGTGGCATATATATATATCATGAAATACTCCTCAGCTATGGAAAGAATGAAATCATGTCTTTTGCAAAAACACAAATGAAACTAGAGGTTATTAAGTGAAATAACTCAGAAACAGAAAGTCAAATACTGCATGTCCTCAATTAGAAGTGAGAGCTAGGCTGGGTGCAGTGTAATCCCAGCACTTTGGGAGGCTGAGATGGGTAGATCACTTGAGGCCAGGAGTTCAGGACCAGCCTGGCCAACATGGCAAAACCCCACCTCTACTAAAAATACAAAAATTAGTTAGTCGTGGTGGCGCCTGTAATCCCAGCTATTCAGGAGGCTGAGGCAGAAGAATTGCTTGAACCTGGGCAGCTGAGATTGTAGTGAGCTGAGATCACACCACTGTACTCCAGCATGGGTGATAGAATGAGACTGTCTCAAAAAAAAAAAAAAAAAAAAAAAAAAAAAAACGAACAGTGGGATCTAAATAATGTGCACATATGAACATATTGAGTGGAATGATGGACACTGGAGACTTGGAAGGGTGAGAGGGTGGAAGGAGGGTGAGGGTTGATAAGTTATTTGATGGTTACAATGAACACTATTTGGGTGATGGCTACACTAAAAGCTTGGACTTCAGTGCTATGCAATATATCCATTTAACAAAACTGCACTTGTACCTCCTAAATCTGTTTTTTAAACTGCAGTTGCATCTCCAAAATCTATAAAAATACTTCAAAAATAAACATGTTGTCATAACATTTTTTAAAACTTCTTGCTTCCTAGGTTTTCACTAGAAATTGAGGTTACTAAGAATTAAAAATTCTAATTAATATATAAAATTCTGTATATAAAGCATACCAAAGATTTTTATGAGATAAAATGTAAGAAAGGCATAAAAATGTGTTCGTCATTTAGAATAATAAAAAACACGTGTTCTAAGTTCAGAGGTTATTAAAGGTTATTTCAAAATATGAGTTTGGGAAGGAAATATAAACAAGATAGAAATAAACCAGTAAGTAGGACAGAGAGAGATGTAAAGAAAGTTATAAGCATGAGGATATAGTTTTGGTAAAGAGTTAAAAAGAAAAAAGAATAATTTTGTATGGGAAAGAATTATGTGTGGTAAACTTTTCTCTGAAAGTCAAATGACTGATAATTTAAGAAAGAGGAAGTATAATTCAAAGTAGAAAGTCTAAGCATGTCGTAGATGGTATGTGTATATCACAAAATGTTTGTGAAGCATGAATTTATGAAAGACATTTTTGTGTGTGATCAAGTTGGCTATAATTAGAAGGAAATTATAAGTCCTTCTAAAAATTGAGCTGTGATATTAAAAATACAATGATAGGGCTGGGTGCAGTGGCACATGCCTGTAATCCCAGCACTTTGGGAGGCCAAGGTGGGCAAATCACAAGGTCAGGAGATCAAGACCATCCTGGCTAACACGGTGAAACCCCATCTCTACTAAAAAATTTTTTTAAAAAATTAGCCAGGCATGGTGGCAGGCGCCTGTAGTCCCAGCTACTCGGGAGGCTGAGGCAGGAGAATGGCGTGAACCTAGGAGGCAGAGCTTGCAGTGAGCCGAGATCGCGCCACTGCACTCCAGCCTGGGTGACAGAGCGAGACTCCATCTCAAGAAAAAAATAATACAATGATAGAAAACAAATTAATCTGCTCTCCTATGTTAAAACAACAAAGTTTTCTCGAAGTATTGATCTGCTCTTACTAACACTGCAAGGAGTTTTGATTTTTAATTCTGAAAGCTGTTTAACAGGTGTATTACAAACTGCAGCTTCTTCCTGTTTTACAGTTTCTATTTCTGCTGAGTTTCTTTCTGAGATGCATTTAATTTCTCTAGTTTCAGGTTGGAAATGCCATCTTCTTTGTTTAGAGTGGTTATCTAATTTCTCAAGGTAGAGAAGTTCTCTAAGGCTCTTAAGGCTTCTCAAATTCATGTCTCAGAAATTCAACTTTTACTGTATTTTGCTGCACGTGATTTGCAGACCACACACACACATCTTCTGGTTTGGCTGGGGTGATAACTCTTTTAACTTTCTTGTCAGCTCCTGTAACTTTTTTCTTCAGTACTAACTCTGCTGTTATGACCTGACACTGAAATGCTCTATTTTGAAGGCCTGGGAAAGCAATGTTTTCCTCCTGCATGACAATTTCTTGATGTGTCCTAATTGCTCCATGCAACAAGGAGACATCTCATGCTTTTCCTAAGAGCCATGCATTTCCCTGTACAAGTACAAGGTACTGGTTTACTTGTTTACATTTTTCTATAATATGGTATAATGCTCATCACCTTTGGGCCCACACTCTTACTATATCTGATAAAATGCAAGTACCTTTTCATCAGGTTCATTTCCAGGTATCTGAATGGGCTTCCTATGAGAAGAGGTAATCACATTGAAGGAGGTTTTTCTTTATCTTTTTGGTAACTAGCCTAAGAACAAAATGTTTATGTTTTACGAAGACACTTTCCTGTGTTGTCTTTATTAGGTTTTCTGATTACTTGGGAAAACCAGGCTTTGAAAAGGTTAAAGCATTTTTTCTTTTACATCAGTGTAAGTTTCTGTTTTGTGTTTGAATTCTGATTATCACTCTGGTTAAATGACTTACTATTATTCAATTTTATTACTTAATTAACAGTGACCTGTTATGCTGTGTTTTTTTTGTTTGTTTGTTTGTTTGTTTTTTGAGACAGGGTCTCACTCTGTCACCCGGGCTGAAGTGCAGTGGCACCATCACGGTTCACTGCAGCCTTGACCTCCTGGGCTCAGGTGATTCTCCCACCTGAGCCTCCTAAATGTGACTGCAGGGGCACACCACCATGCCCAGCTAATTTTTGTACTGACAGGCTCTCACTGTGTGGCACAGCCTTGTCTTGAACTGCTGGGCTCAAGTGATCTGCCTGCCTTGGCCTCCCAGGAGTGCTAAAATTACAGGCATGAGCCACTGTACTCAGTCTGTTATCCTGTCTTAATCAAGGGTTTTAAACATGTTGTCATCTTTAACAGGCCTCCCCATTATCAAAATTCTAAATTAAGTCTTTTTGACCTAAAATCAACTTTGGGATATTACAGCCAGATCCCTGGAGAGCATCAAAGGATGTATCTCTCATCTTTAGAGATATTAAATGATTAGCCTTATTTAGTAAGTTACATGGGAAGCATTGTCAAATAAATGACACTAGATCTTCTTTCAGTTGCATCTATGTATTATTGATATGAATGTTCCAAAGTGTATAAAACTCTTAAAATCCAATATATTGCCAGTCATAATTCTGCTTATTATGTTATATGTCACAGAAATAATCAATTTCCTTATCAATTGCTGATTATAATGAACTTCTATCAGATTTTTAACCATGGTTCTTCTAAGTTTTTGTCATCCGTAGTTATTGTTTTGATTTTTCTCTAACAGTATTTGCAATCAGATTTGTGAAAAAGACTCTGACAATTACTCTTCAATAGAGGTTTGGGTTTGTTTGTTTGTTTGTTTGTTTCTTGTTTTTTGTTTTGAGATGGACTGTCGCCAGGCTGGAGTGCAGTGGGGAAATCTCAGTTCACTGCAGCCTCTGCCTTCTGGGTTCAAGTGATCCTCCCACCTCAGCCTCATGAGTAGCTGGGATTACAGGTGTGCGCCACAACACCCAGCTAATTTTTGTGTTTTTGGTAGAGACGGGGTTTCACCATGTTGGCCAGGCTTGTTTCAAAATCCCGACTTCAAGAGATCTGATCTCCTAGGCCTCCCAAAGTGCTAGGATTACAGGCATGAGCCACAGCGCCTGGCCAGAGGTTTTCTTTTTTCTTTTTTTAATAACTTTAAGAACAATTGACTAAATAAAAAATTTCAGAACTCTAAGAAGAAACTGGTGAATTTGTGAGACAACAAATCAAGGTCAAGCACAACAAAAATTAATTAAAAGAGATTAAATAACTGATGAAGATAATGTTTTTATGACTTTTATTTCAAACATTATTGGTTCTTCACTTAAATGTTTTGTTTTCCATATTTAAGAAAATGTTATCTCAGCCGGGTGCAGTGGCTCATGCCTGTAATCCCACACTTTGGGAGGCCAAGGCAGGCAGATCCCTTGAGACCAGGAATTCGAGACCAGCCTGGGAAACATGGTGAAACCCAGTCTGTACTAAAAATACAAAAAAATTAGCCGGGCATGGTGGCACCCGCCTGTAGTCATAGCTACTTAGAATATTGAGGTGTGAGGATTTTCTGAGCCTGGGAGGCAGGGGTTTAAGTGAGTCAAAATCACACCACTGCAGTCCAGCCTCCGCAACAGAGCAAGACCCTGTCTCAAAAAAAAAAAAAAAAAAAAAGAAAGAAAGAAAAAGAAAAAGAAAAAAGAAAATATTCTGTCTTAAGCTGTCTGTAGTTTAAAGAAATTTGGTAAAGTATATTTTTATGAACAAAGGCAGAAGCATTTATTTCTTTCTCCCTACTTGAATTCTCCAAAAGGTGGAAATTATCTGTGAATATTCATTTAGTTTTTTGCATAATATAGTTATATATTTGTGTGTGATATAGGCAATATAGTTATTTGCATAAGTTCAATAAAAATTTGCTCTCTTTATAACAGCATACAACTGGAAACATTTGTTATATTACCAAAGCTCTGACTGGAATATTACATTTGAGAATGTGTACAGAATGCCTGGTTTCAAGGGTTCCCAGTCTTACAGAGAGTAAGTAAAAATTATCATTTCCTGGCAGGCTCAGGAACCTTAAGACTGGAAGTAAAATCTAAAGTCTGCTTTGGTTTGGCTTCTTAGCCTCAAGATTTCAGATATGAGATTATTAGGTGATCAATATAGACAGAAAAAGTTATATTTCTAAGGAAAAGCTATAATACACTTGTTATTAGATTGTAGTCCTATGCATTATTTTGAGTATTTGTTATGTACCTGTAGGCTAGACTAGATTCTAAATTCTTCTAGGTTTCTTCAATCAAGCTTCTATAAAATTATGAAAACTGGGAACTGTTCTATTCCTGAAGCCCTACAAGCAGAAGCTAGGTAATTTTAAGAAACAAGTCTCATGCCTGATGTATAGGCCACTCTGAAAGTTCACCAAGCCACCCTATAGCATAACTGGAGACATTCAGACTGCAAACTAGGTCAAGAAGTTGACAACTTCATGCGTGGGCAGCTTGTCCCAAGATGTCAGCACAAGACTCCATATCATAATGAGACTCTTTTTCACTTGGCAGGATAATGTGCTAATTGAAATTTCACAATCAGAAGGGTGGAGCAACATGGCTGAATTTGTCCTCCCTGCTGGAACACCAGGCTTTAACAACTACCTACACAGAGAAAAGCACCATCACAGGAAACAAAAATCAGGTAAGCAATCACAGTACCTGGATTTAACTTTGTATCGCCAAAAGAGGCATTGAGGAAGGCAGGAGAGTCTTGAATCGCCAGGAGAGCGCATTCACTGGGGTACATTACATTGAACTCTGTACTGCCCTGCCATAGAGGAAAATAAAGCCATGCTGGGCTCAGCAAGTGCCTGTGAATGGACCAGACTGAGCCAGAGGGGAATAGCCCATCCCAGCGGTCAGAACTTGAGTTTCTCAGCAAGCATCACTACTGTGGACTGAAGTGCTCTGGAGTTGTAGGTGAACTTGAAAGACAGTCTAGGACACAAGGACTCCAATCCCTAGGCAACTCCTAGTGCTAGACTGGACTTAGAGCCAGTAAACTAGGGTGTCTAGTGACCTAGGGAGACACCAGCTGATGTGGCTAAAGGAATATTTGTGCCATCCCTCCTTCCATCCCAGGCAGTGCAGCTTGCAGCAATGAAAGTAATTCTTTCCTTCTGTTGAAAGAGAGGAGAGCAAAGAGTGAAAAGGACTTTGTCTTACAACTTGGATACCAGCTTAGCCACAGTAGGATAGGTAATTGGACAGAGATGTAAGGCCTCCATTCAAGACCTGGCACCTGGACATTTCTAGACACACTCTGGACCTAAACAGAACCTGCTACCTCGAAGGGAAGGACCCATTCTTGGCAGGATTTATCACCTGTTGATTAAAGAGCCCTTGGGGCCTGAGTAACTTCCAGTGATACCCAGGGAGTATGCCATGGGCCTTTGGCTCTGACATGTATTGGCTTTGGGGTGATCCAGCACATTCCCAGCTATAATGGCTACAGGGAAAGACTCCATCTGTTTGAAAAAAGCAGAGGGAAAAGTAAAGGGGACTTTGTGTTCCACTTTAAGTGCCAGCTCAACCACAGTGGGCAGAGCTCTTAGAGGTCCCAAGTTCAGGCCCCTAGGCCTACTCTTAGACAGCATTTCTGGACCTGCTCTGGGCTAGAGAGAAGCCCACTGCCCTGAACGGTGAGCCCCAGGCCTGGCAGCATTCACCACAAGCTGACGGAAGAAACTTTGGGCTTTACGTGAACATTAGTGGTGGCCTGACAGAACCCTGCCATGGACCAGTGGTGGTGGTGGCCACAGGGAGAGACTTCTCTGTCTGTGGAAATGGGAGGGAAGAGCAGGAAGGACTTTGTGTTGTGGTTTGAGCGCCAGCTTAGCCATTGAGAATAGAACATCAGATAAATTGCGAAGGTTTTTGACTCCAATTCCTGGCTCCCAGACAGCACCTCTGGATATGCCTGGGACCTGGTGAAACTCACCACCCTGAAGGGAAGGGCCTTAGGCAAGGTCCAGTGTTGTGCTGGCTTCAGATCTGACCCAGAGCAATCCCTGTGGTGATGGCCACAGATATGCACACCCCCAGTAGTTCAGCACACAGAGAAACACTCTGTTTGGGGAAAAGTAAGGGGGGGGGGGGCAAAAAAAAAACAAGAGACTCTTGCTTGATAATCTAGAGAAGACTTCTGGTTCTTATCCAAGACCACAAAGATGGTACCTCTGAGTCTGCAAAAACCACAGTGTTATTGGGCTTGAATCCCAAGTCCCTTTGAATACATAGAAAGCCTTCCCAAGAAAGACAGGTACAAACAAGCCCAGGCTGTGAAGACTACAACAAATACCTAACTCTTCAATGCCCAGACACTGAAGAACATCTTCAAGTATCAATACCATCTAGGAAAACATGATCTCACCAAATGAATTCAATAAGCTATCAGGGGCCAACCCTGCAGAAACAGAGATATATGACCGTTCAGACAAAGAAATCAAAATAGCTTTTTTGAGGCAACTCAAATAAAATGCAGAGAAGGAATTTAGAATTCTATCAGATAAATTTAACAAAGTGATTACAATAATTAAAAAGGATCAAGCAGAAATTCTACAGTTGAAAATGCAACTGACACACTGAAGAATGCATGAGAATCTCTTAATAGCAGAACTGATCAAGCAGAAAAAAAAATTAGTGAGCTTGAAGACAGACTTTTTTTTTTTTAATTTTTTTTTTTTTTTTAGTAGAGACGGGGTTTCACCGGGTTAGCCAGGATGGTCTCGATCTCCTGACCTCGTGATCCGCCCAAAAGACAGACTTTTTGAATATACACAGTCAGAGGAGACAAAAGAAAAAGGCTTCAAAAACAGTGAAGCATGCCTACAAGATCCGGAAAATAGCCAATAGCCTCAAATGGACCACTCTGAGAGTTATTGGCCTTAAGGAGAAGGTAGCAAAAGAGATAGGGGTAGAAAGTTTACTAAAAGTGGTAATAACAGAGAATTTCTCACACCTAGAGAAATATATCAACATTCAAGTACAAGAAGGTTATAGAACACCAGGCAGATTTAACCCAAAGAAGACTACTTCAAGGCATTTTATAATCAAACTCCCAAAGGTCAAAGATAAAGAATTCTAAAAGCAGCAAGAGAAAAGAAACATGTAACATACAATGGAGCTCCCAAATGACTGGCAGCAGACGTTTCAGTGAAACCTTATAGGCCAGGAGAGAGTGGCATGACATGTTTAAAGTGCTGAAGGAAAAAACTTTTACCCTAGAGTAATATATCTGCTGAAAATATCCCTTAAGCATGAAGGAAGAAACAAAGACTTTCCCAGACAAACAAAAGCTGAGGGATTTCAACACCAGACCTGTCCCACAAGAAATGCTAAAGGGATTTCTTCAGCCTGAAAGAAAAGCATTGGCCCGGCATGGTGGCTAACACCTGTAATCCCAGCACTTTGGGAGGCCAAGACAGGCAGATCACTTGAGGTTAGGAATTTGAGACCAGCCTGGCCAACATGATGAAACCCTGTCTCTACTAAAAACACAAAAAATTAGCCAGGCATTGTGGTGCATGCCTGTAGTCCCAGATACTCAGGAGGTTGAGGCAAGAGAATCACTGGAATCCAGGAGGAGGAGGTTCCAGTGAGCTGAGATCATACCACTGCACTCCAGCCTGGGCAACAGACTGAGACTCAGTCTCAAACAAACAAACAAAAAAATCCTTTATATTATCTAATATTCATTTTATATTATATGTTCCCAATTGTCCTCCAAATGACTTTTTAGCTAATTGGTTTGAACAAACATCCAATCAAGGTCCACAGATTGCCTTTGTTGTTGTGTCTTTCAAATCTCTTTTCATCTAGAATATCCTCCCTTTCCGCCCTTTTTGTGTTTCATGACACTGACCAATTGAAGAGACCTGATCAGACAGATGTCTTAGAGAACAACCCATCTTCTGAGACTAAAAGTTATTTCTAAATTAAGGTTAAAATATTGGGAAAAAATATATCATAGCACTGTGTATTTCAAACTGCATTATATTAGGACACACATCAAGTCTATGTGCTATAATAATCGTTGTCCCATTATTGCTGGTGTTACAATTATAAATTGACTTTAAAATCAGCTTTAAAAGCAATATTAAATACATTAAAAAGATAAAATATATATTCCTTAATTCAAAAATCAAATTCATGGAATCATACTTTAAGGAAATAATGAACCCATGGCGGGTGGGGAAATCTATTCATGAATATTTTAAACACTTACTTATTTTACGAAAAAGCTAGAAAAAATATGAATATTTTTGACAGTAGTAACTCTGGTTCATTCATTCCTTTATTCAATACATGTTTATTTAGTTCTTGCTATGTATTAACACTGGGTTAGCTACTAAGAATTTAAAGACAGATATGGCACGGCCTCTGCCTTGGGGATCAGATCGGGGAGCAAGCAAGCACACAGACACTGACACCACAAAGTGAGGAAAACCACAAAGGGGAGAATTTTCCACCTTTAATGACTTCAGAGTACTTCCCCCAGTACTCCACCTCCTCCCCAGATGAGGAGACACTCAAGAATTGATTACCAATTCATTTGACATTAATTTCTAACGTAATTGCAATGTGGTTTTATAAAAGATAAACAAAATGATATTTCAGGTAGCAAATAGTGACCACCTGTAGCCCTGAAACACTGAAGAGAGCCAAGATATCAGAGTTGATATTTGTTCAACTATAGAATTGTATCCATCAATTTTTTTTATTGCTTGAGAGAGAATGTACGGGGGAAGTCTGAGCATGATTTGTTTGTACATGTAAATAATATCAGTTTTAATGATGCCTTCTTACAGTTTTAATGATGCTACTTACTGAGCCTAAAATTATGCTTCAAAGGCAGTTTATTGACAGCAATGGTGGGTCACATTTGCCCCGTCTTTAGTCCCAGGACAGCAGCAGAGTGTGCACACTGCAGCTGGCATGCAGAACAGACCCGTGTCCCACATCACTGCTGATCTTGACACAAAGGCTTTACCACTCAGTCTCAAAATGGACCTTGTCAAGTTAAGTTCAGGCACTTTTAAATGTTCACTCAAGTTGCAGTGAGTTGAGATCGTGCCATAGCATTCCAATCTGGGTGACAGAGCAAGACTGTCACATAAATAAATTAAATAAATAAATATTCACTCAATGAACTACTTTTTTTTTTTAGACCGAGTCTCGCTCTGTCACCCAGACTGAAGTGCAGTGCAGTGGCTCAATCTCTGTTTACTGCAACCTCTGCCTACCGGGTTCAAACAATTCTCCCACCTCAGCCTCCCGAGTAGCTGGGATTACAGGCGTGCAATTACCATGCTCAGATAATTTTTGTATTTTTAGTAGAGACGGGGATTTCACCATGTTGGCCAGGCTGGTCTCGAACTCCTAATCTCAGGTGATCCACCCGCCTCAACCTCCCAAAGTGCTGAAATTCAGGCGTGAGCCAGCACGCCCGGCCAGCTACTCTTAAAGTATGTCTGTGTAAAACATACTTTAAGACAGTCAGAACTGGATGAGATTTTAGAATATCTTTAGTCCATTCCTCTGCCTTTAGACTGGACCATGGCTACTTGGAGTCATAAAGATAAGAATGTATCTTTTTAAAATAAAATGGAATGCCAGAAGGAGCAACTTCACTATTTCTGCTACTAACTTGCTTCATTGTTTAGAGACATTGGCATTTAAAGGCAATCCTCCTACATTCCCTGTGCTTGAGTTTAAAGTTCATTTCTTTGATTTTAACCTTGACAAAGGTGTAGTGCCGAGGATCAGTCTCTGTCTACCTCACCCTCCTTTCACATTATTCCTCTTGTCTTCCACTCCATCCCCCTAATATGCTTGGCTCTTCCTCACTAGCTCCTATTGCAAAGTTTCCATATCACACACCACCACCCCAGCTAGCATATGGTTTGTTTCTCAAGGGACAGTGAGAGGAAAACTAGGAATTTAGAGTGGGCAGAGAGTGCCTCTGCCCTCAACTGGACAAATTCAGGGGAGCTTTCCCCACCTGTTCAGAGGAGGTAGCCCTGTCTTATCTAGACACTGTTTTAAACTTACTCTGACATTGTTATTAGCAATTCTAAAAACTGGAAACTAATCTATAGTAATGGAAAAGAGATCAGGGGTTGCATGGGGAGGGCGTTAAAGGAGGGAAGAGACACCGGAAAACTTTGAGGGGAGATGGAAATGTTTGTTTCCTTGATTGTGATGATGGCTTCAAGGGTGTAGACAGATGTACATTCTAAGTATGTGTAGTTTATTGTACTTTAATTATACGTTAAGGAAGGTATAATTGTTTTTAAAATTCTTACTAGCTCTTAATTCAACTTATTTCAGACTTGGCCTAATTTCAGAAGGCTTGTATTACTAATTTGCAAAGCCAATAGTTTGTCTCTGCAGTCCTCAGAGGCTGAAAGCACAGCAGTAACATCTTTGCACAAGCCCTACCTACTTTGTAAATCAGCCTTAGTTCCCTGTAATCATATAGCCACTTCACTGTCAATGCGGTTCAGAAAAATTAAGCAGACTGCAGTTTGTTCCTGCCAGAGAGCACCACGCTTGCAGTTCAGCTGTGTGTGGGCCACCCTGTGACGTTGGAGAGGCAGACCTGGCTCAGTACAAGGGACATTTCATAGGTGACTATTCTGAAGAGGACATTCAACATCATACATATGGATGATCATCACCCCCCACCCTCACCAAAACATTCTCAAAGCCACGGCTAAGTCTTATGCATTCTAAACCTTTGCTGAAATGAAATGGGGTTCACGAACTGTTTCCTTCCCAGCAGCATCCCAGCTGTGTGTTAAGGGGAAGAGATCTAAAACTCTCTCCTCCACATCTACTCCATCAGCATGGAGGAGGAGAGAAGAGAGACTGTGAGAACCTTGAGCATTTTACAACTCCAGAGCCTTCCAGACTGAGGGCTCAAATTGCATTTAGTTCCAGCACAAGGCAGAAGATGGCAGGAAAAGACGATAATCAACACAATGTATGCACATTTAAATGGCCTTTTCCAAGGAGGAGTGTGAATCTTTGATTTAGTCACAAATATCCTTCCCACCCCAAGAAAAAAAGATTTCTTCCACCATTCACCTGGATAAATGCAGTACAGAATTTATAGAAGTCAAGGTTCAAATGTAATTGAATGTAACATGAACGTGGCTCAAATGAGCTTAAACAAAATTGGAATTTATTAACTACTATACATAGGAAATCCAGTTATTTGTCTCCATTCAGGCATAGATGGATTCAGGTGTTAAAAGATGCTGTCCAACCTCTGTCCCTTTCCTTTTCTCTCACCCCTGCCAATCCTCTGTGCTGGCTGCATTATAAAGCGGACTCACTCATCCTACTTTATCCAAGATAAAGACAGGGCAGCTGCCTCATTGTTAATATAACGAATATTGTGGAAGAACTTTGATTGTCTGCTTGGATTAGGTGCTCATTTGTGGACCAATCACTGCAACCAAGAGAATGAGGTGCTCTGATTGGCTACATCAGTGGTCACTGTTCATCCTGTGACTAGGACTGAGAGGGTGGGAGGAAGGGAATTATAGGTGCATCCAAACTATATGGACTGGTTTTCCCAAAGTAAAGAAGAGTTCTGTTGGCAGAACAAGGACAGAAGAGCATGCTGGGAAGATGTCACAGTCCACTAAAAGGAGGAACAGAAAGAGCTGGCACCCCCAATCAGAAAGGCTGTTGTCTGAAGAAAAAACCCCTCTTCCACTTCCTGCCACCTGGAGGGTCCCAGAGCTTTTCTCTGTTGTGAACCTCCACAGTTCTTATTCATCTGGGGAAAAAGATTCAGCTTTGGTGGAAAGGTGAATGCCCTGCCTCTGCCTCTGCTATCTTGCTTCTGCAGCAGGAGGAAAGGCCATGGGCTTGCCCTCTCCATTCATAGAAAAATCACAATGCCAGCTTTTAATTTATTCAGAGTGGAGAGAAACTTGGCCTTCACAGAGAAGAAAACCACTCTGAGGGTGAGGGAAGTACTGATGAATGAAATATCACCATTCTTGCCTTGACCTGTGAGACTTAGATATAAGATAACAGATATTCATGACAGAGTGGTGGAACCTATTATATAGTCACCTTCTGTGATGAGTTTGAGGTTTGGTCTCTCTGAATGTCCACAACTTGAGATTCTTTTTCCTCCTTCCTTACTTAGCACTATTCTACCCAAGAGAAAGAAGGAGACCTGCTAGACCTGCTTTTGAGTCACAGGGGCACTAGCTAAAACTCCCTGTGACTCAAAAACAGGTCTAGCTTAATACTAGGGCCTTTTACCATTGAACCTCACACCTCCCTGGTCCCTAGTCTGCCATTTTACTGTGTGGCCTTTGGCAAGTATTCTGATCTCGCCAAGTCTGTTCTCTCAAGGTCAATGGAAATAATGAGACCTACTTTTGCAGGAAGACACACCTGAAAAAGTTTCTGTAATTCCTTTCTTTCCTGAAAACCTAACACAGTTGTTGGAACCTCATTTTTAACAGACTGCATTAGTATTATGAAACATATACTATATACCAATGAAAGTTAACATCACAACTCCTAAAATGTTAATTAATACACATTCTACGTCTCTGTGCTATGCTGAGAATTGTGTTTTTATCAAATGCTTTTCTCAAGTCCATGTACAATTGCATCCCATTTCTCCTGACTCTGATGCACAGCCAGCCTACTTCCTCATTAGTGTCACTGTGTTTGTCCATTCTCACATTGCTATAAATACCTGAGACTGGGCAATTTATAAAGAAAAGAGGTTTAATTGGCTCTTGGCTCTGCAGGCTGTCCCGGAAGCATAGGCGCTTCTGGGGAAGCCTCAGGAAACTTTCAATCATGGTGGAAGGTGAAGGAAAAACAGGCATGTCTTACATGGCTGGAGCAGGAGGAAGAGAGAGAGCAAGCAGGTGCTATATACTTCTAAACAACCAGATCTCATGAGAACTCTGTTACAGGAACAGCACTGGGAGATGATGCTAAACCATTAGAGACCTCCCCAATCCAATCACCTCCCATCAGGCCCCACCTCCAACCATGGGAATTACAATTTGACATGAGATTTGAGTGGGAACACGGATCCAAAACTTATCAACTACTGAGGCAAAAATGGGAGAAAAGAGGGAAAAAGAACAGTGTGTGCGTGCGTGTGTGCGCGTGCGTGCTGTGTGCATGTGTGTGTGGGGACATACATAATCTGGTAATGTAGACACCATGATTATTATTTGACCTGTGCATTCTTTGTCATGAAGAAAGTATTTTGGCACATCCCCCATCTGGGTTCCACTCCCATCAGGACCCTTCGTGGGAGTCTAGTGACTCCATAGTGTCAGGGGGAATTCAACAAGTTCTAACCTCATACCTAAAGGAGGAGACGCCTTCTGCAAAATTATCCTACTCAAAGAAGAGCAGAAAAGAAGGAAACCTTGCACCCTGATGTCATTCCCTCTGCCCTGTTTTAGATCCTGACTGCCAAGTAGAGAAATACATAGTTTAGGCTTGGTTGGAACAGGATGTGAGAACACAGATTTAAAGACCACTTCAGGAATTCATTTTTGAGTGACTCATGGGAAACTGGGCGTTAAGTGACTTTTGGGGGGCTGGGATATGGCTGATATTGCCAGTCATCAGAGAGCACCACTTGGTGTCCCTGTGCCTCTATGGAAAAAGGGAGAAGCCAGCTGCATACCTTTTGTAGACTGGACAGGTAGATGGTGTTACTTGTTCATCATCCTTTGTTGTCCTTGCCAAGGCTCTCTTGTTGGCCATGTATACACCCTTGCTCCACTGGTTTTGGGTTTGATCTGTGACTTGAAATGTGAGTAGAGGTACCATATGTCCATTCAACCACAGGCATTAAATGTACTTGCATGGTTTGGTTTGCTTTCTTGGGTTTCTGCCATCTGTCATCAGAACAGCATTCCCCACGAAGCTACCTCCCATCCAGCCTGGGTCCCAAAATAAGTAACATGGAGAAAATTAAACTCAACCCACAGCCTGAAGCAGTGTCTGGAGGTCCTTCCCATTGCATGTCTTCCCGTCCTTCAACCACCTCCTGCTCTCTCCTGGCTTGGGCCGTGTGGACACAGTCGTAGCACAGCATGGCTAAACTCTCCTCAAGAGGATGAATTCCAATCTCAGTCGACCCCTTCATGACTACCCCACTGAAGTTTCTCATCTCCTTTGAGTCACCCTACTGTGACCTTTCTCCCTTCCTTTCAGAAGATGACACACCATATGCTGTACTAGAAAGATGAAAGCTTTTCTATCTGGTTTGGGTTTCACCAAAAGCAGACCCTCAAACAAGAATTTGGGTGAGGAGGTTTATTTGTGAGGTGATCCCAGGAAGCAGATGTGAGGAAAAAGGGAAAGTAAGACAGGTAAAGGAGACAAGTCAACAAATGGTGCTAAGGTTTGAATGTGTCCCCTCCAAAATTCAGATGTTGCCAGTTACATGATAGTATTAGGAGGCAGTGCCTTTAAGAAGTGATTAGGCCGTGAGGGCCCCTCCCTCATGAATGGGATTAGGGATCTTTATAAAGGAGCTTGATGGCAGTAATTCTTCCTGCTTCCCCTCTTCTGCCTTCTGCCATCTAAGGACACAGCAAGAAGGCCCTAATCAGATGCTGGTGTCTTGATCTTGGACTGTAAGAAATAAATTTCTGGGTTTTTGTAAATAAATAACTCAGTCCCAGGTATTCTGTTATAGCAGCACAAAATGGACTAAGACAGATGGCATTAGTGAACTTCTGGGCAACTGGAGCTCAATCCATTGCATACCCTCAGAGGAACTATATAAAATGTGCCTCCAATTTTCCCCCAGAAAAGGACCAGGGACACGATCTCATCAACTATTGATTGAGGATTGGGAATGGTAACTTCTGGGATGTGCTTGCACCTGGCTAAGTAATTTCCTGCCTCTGATATGAAAGCCTGAGGTTTTGTGTGGAAGCCGATCACAGCAGGCAACTGTCCTCCACCACAGTGCTGAAACTAGACAAGCCAAGGGAATCCAGTTTCAAATGCTCTATTCCTGTGCTATCCATGTCCCTGTGTCTCTGGCCAAGTGGCAAAAACAGGTCTAGAGTGAGATATAAGAGGCAGAGACAGAGACAGACAAACTGCTGGTGGTATTCAATCCTGGTTCCAGGCATTCCTCTTGTCACGAACACTCCTAACTTTCCCTTGGTTTGGAGGAGGATCTGCCAGTTTCCAGCAAGAAACAGAGGGTAGTCTCAAAGGGTTTCAGTGAAGAAAGTTAATTATCCTCTTGTCCTACTATTATTCCTATAGATCAGACACAGCAAGGACAAAAGTTTGAAGAAAAGTTATATGAGAATGACTTGAAGTGATGAAAGTCGTAGAAAGATTGCTAGATTTAATTTTACTGGTGGATTCCAAGTTTGGTTATTTGAGTTCAGATGGTCACTGAGTTTGAGAAGTGTTCTGTTCCCCTCCAGTCCATTTGGCCCTAGAACCATAATAATTTCTTCCCCCTGGTTGCCAAACAAGGGTACGTAAGGTGGTTCCACTGCCCTGGGTTTAGGCAGAGAGAGACATCTTGTCATCCTTTTCTTGGATTTAAATGATTGGGTTCCCAGACCACTAGTAAATCTTTGGACAGTTAGCCGATGTGGGCTGGGGAAGGGATGAATGGCTTGATATTTTCCTGGAGACCCTCATCAGGATCAGGGGCCTAGCTAGGGGCACAATTCTAAATTGGCATTTATTTTTCCTCAGTACCTTGAGGACATTAATCTATTGTTTCCTGAAATTTATTAATATTTTTACTGTTTAGAAACTGATTGTCAAGCTCATTATTGTTATTTTGCATGAGTTTTATTTTTTCTTTGAATTTTTTAAAATTTCTTCATCCTTAATGTTCTACAGTTTTCATCAAATCTGTGTACATATGGATTTATTTTTATCCTGCATAATTTTTAGTACATACTATGAATTCAAGGATTTATGTCTTTCTTTAATTCTAGAAAATTCTAAGCATTTTCTTAGAATATTATTTTTCTGCATTCTTCTAATCCACTTCTTGGACTCCTTTTACTTATTTATTTATTTTTCAGAGACAGGGTCTTGCTGTGTCACTCAGGATGGAGTTCAGTGGTGTGACAACACACATTGCAGCCTTGAACTCCTGAACTCAAGGAATCCCCTTGCCTCAGCTTCCTAAGTAAGTGCGTAGGTGCACCATCATGCCTAGCTGTTTTTTCCTCCTTTTTGTGGAGATGGAGTCTTGCTATGTTTCCCAGGCTGGTCTCAAACTCCTGGCCTCAAGAAATAATCCCACTTTTGCCTCCCAACATGCCAGAAATACAAGCAGGAGCCTCTGCGCCTGGCCTAGAACTCCTTTTAGATGTTTGCTAAAGACTGTCAAACTACTCTATTTTTGTGTATGTGTTTTATCCTTCCCTCTTTCTGTGCTACATTCTGGATTCCATCCTTTAGGACTAATTTTCCAATTGCTTAGTATAATATTAGAGTTTGTCTTGTCTATCGGACCTTTATTTCAGTGACCTTATTTTTCAATTTCTAAGATTTCTGTTTGGTTCTTAGCATATTTTACCTGGTCTCACTTCTGTTTGTTTGTGTTCAGTAATTTCTCATTCTACAGCTATTTATTCGTCTCTTGAGAATTCTTAGCATATGTGGTTTTCAGATTACTCTGTGGCTGTTGACTCTCGAACAACACAGGTTTGAACTGCTCAGGTCCACTTATTTTCTTCCGCCTCCACCACTCCTGATGCAGCAAGACCAACCCCTCCTCTTACTCCTCCTTCTCAGCCTGTTCAAAGTGAAGATGACAAGGATGAAGACATTTATGATGATCCAATTCCACTTAATGAATAGTAAATATATTTTCTCTTCTTTATAATTTTTAATAGCATTTTTCTTTCTCCAGCTTATTTTATTGTAAGAATATACCATATAATACATATGACATACAAAATATGCGTTTATCAACTGTTGATGTTATTAATAAGGCTTCCAGTCAACATTGGCTATTAGTAGGTAGGTTTTTGGAGAGCCAGAAGTTATATGTGGATTTTTTGACTGCATGGGAGTGAGGTGGTCAGTGTACCTAACCCCATGATGTTCAAGGATCAACTGTATTTTCATTTTATCTGGTATGAATTCATCGCTTGATTGTTGATTTTTATTGCTGTTTTTCTTTTTTTGTTTTTTGTTTTTCCTCGGGTGGTTTCAAATTTATTTTTTAGCCTATCTTGAAGTGATGTCCCTCTTCACTCTCTTTTCTCCCTCTTTCACCCTACCCCTCAAGTACATTACTTCCTACTAACTGGTTTGCTGCTGCCTCTGCTCATCCTCCCAGGACATCCAGCTGCCTTGTGATGATATTAGAGATTCTGCATATCCATTTACCTAGGCTTGGTCTAGGTCCTGGCTGTGAAGTTCTGTCTCCTTCCTCTGCCCACCCTGGGAAGGTAGATGAAGTAAGACATACTTCCTGGAATTGATGGGGAATGATTTTCCTTCCTCACATTGTTTCTTAGGCAAGGAAACCCCAGACCAGCTTGTGGCTTGCATGGGTGACCCTGGATCTGAAGCCTCGCCTTGTATGGAGCTATTTTAGCTTGTACTTCCTTGAGTAATGTGAAGTCCTGCTATTGCCTATCTCTGCACCTGGAGGCCCCAAGCCTGTACCTTTAGCCCCAGCTCACTACCATATGTATCTATTATGTTTCCAATCCATGTATCTACAGATTTTGGTTGTAATGGTAGCTATATCTTCCTAATTTACATGTTTTACATTTTACCTATCACCTTTTGGAGCAAAGGGAAGCCCTGGAAGCAAAAACTTACAAAAAGAAAAGAGGAAACTAACTCCCCCAAGGCCACACAGCTAAGAACCATGGCCAGATGTTGGCCTCCAGCCTATATGACTCCAAAGTGAACTCCACACAAATGTGGACAAATTATTAAATGACTCATTTATTATAGATAACTTAATATTTCTTAAATGAATTTAACAGTTAGGATATTAGCCAACTGGGAATCTAAATTGCCACAACAAGTACCTTTTGCAGGTTACAACTGATCTCATTAATACTTGAATAAATGACACTAATTGTAATTAATAATGATACTATTAATAAAGATAAGTTTAAATGCACCAACAGCACCAAACATCTGTATGCCAGGCACTGTTGTATGTTGTAGGCACTGAGATAAGAAAGGAATATAAAATATGCTCCCTGCTGTCAGGAATTGGACAGAAGTTTCTAAATTAAAAAGTGCATACAGGCTGGATGCAGTGGCTCACACCTATAATCCCAGCACTTTGTGGAATCTGAGACCTAGGTGGGCAGATCACCTGAGGTCAGGATTTTGAGACCAGCCTGGCCAACATGGCGAAACTCTGTCTCTACTAAAAATATAGAAATTAGCCAGGCGTGATGGTGCACATCTGTAGTCCGAGCTACTCAGGGGGCTGAGGCACAAGAATTGCTTGAACCAGGAGGTGGAGGCTGCAGTGAGTCAACATTGTGCCACCGCACTCCAGCCTGGGCAACAGAGCAAGACTCTGTTAAAAAAAAAATATATATATATATATATATATACACACACAATACATTAAAAGATAATCAAAAGGAAACAAGGAGAGATGTATCATGGTCTAAGATGATTAGAGAGGCTGCACTGACTAGATGAACGTTAAGACAAAGTTTTAAGAAAATGGTATCGCCACACTTACCTGCATGGTTTATTTTATTTATTCATACTGGAAAATCACTGCTTCAACTGAGAAATACTGTAGCACTGTTGTTTTTTCGTTACATTAATATTTCTGCCTGGCTCAACAGTCACTAACTTTATTAAGATGTGATAAAGCAGACTAAAATTATTTTATTAACCCCCAAAGCCAGAATAGAGTCTCAGATAGCATCTTTAAATCATGAACAGCATAAACAATGTGACCAACTTTAATTTCAAGGAGCATCTTGGCCACCCAAGTTATATGGAAGTCAGTAAAAATTGAAACATTCACCCAGAAACACACACACACACACACACACACACACACATTTTCCTGACAGCAGGGAAAAAGAAAAGGATTTGAATCTACATTTTAAATAAGTCCCCCTCAAAATTGAAGCTGATTTTAAATGTTTTTAATTTAAAAGCAATTGACGGAATAAGGCCATATTTTGATTGTGGAGTTTTTCTTCTTTTCTCTCTCTTACTTATTTCCCCCACCCCCACCACACACATGCCTAATCACTATCTCACATTTTTCCCGCTTGGAGGAAAATGAGAGGTTGAACAAATTCAAAAATCCTGGTAAATGTCCCATAGGCATGTGGCCATTACTACCTAAGTTACCTTAGTTATCTAAGTCAACTATTTGTCAAAGTATGGTCTAAGCCCACTCATGATACATGGGAGTCCTTCTGAAGACCACAGAAAAGAGAGTGTTACACTGGAGTTCTTAGATGAACCCTAGAAAAGTTGAAATAATTTAAAAAATAATACTTAGTCTGTGTCAGGCACTGAGAGAGGCACTTTATATTTATCTCCCTTAATTCTCACAATAGCTCCAAAAGGAAGACACTATTGTTTTTGTCCTCATTTTGCTGATGACAAAATGAAAGCTCTGAAAGGATAAGTAATTTTCACAGCTAAGGAGAAGGATCAGCATTTGATCCCAGGCAGTCTGGATCCAGAGTCTGTGCTCTTAACCACCACAGAGCACTACCCTAGTAAACTGAGTAACCCAGAGCTTTTTTTTTTTTTTTGGTGGTGGTGTTGTGTTTCTTGGGGATTTTTTTGTTTGTCCATTTGGTTTTTGTTTTTTTGTTTGTTTTTGTTTTTGTTTTGTTTTGTGAGACAGGGTCTAACTCTGTCATCCAGGCTCCAATGCAATGGCTCAATCATGGCTCACTGCAGCCTCGACCTCCACTGCTCAGGCAATCCTCCCACCTCAGCCTCCCAAGTAGCTGTGACTACAGGTGTGTGCCACCATGTCCAGCTAATTTTTATGTTTTTTGTACATATGTGGTCTCCCTATGTTGCCCCAGATGCTCAGAAACTCCTGAGCTAAAGTAGTCTGCCTCCCAAAGTGCCAGAATTACAAATGTGAGCCATCAAATCCAGTCTTTTTTTAAAAAATAGAGACAATGTCTCATTATGTTGCCCAGACTGGTCTCAAACTCCTGGCCTCAAATGGTCCTCTTGCTTCAGCCTCCCAAAGTGGTAGGCCTCCCAAAGTTCTGGGATCATAGGCATGAACCATTGTGCCTGGCCATTTTTTGTTTTATTATTTCCATTTCTAGTCTACTGATCTATTCACTCATTCTATCCATCTTTTCTTAAAACTTTAGACAGATTTTTAATAACTCTTTTAAAATTTTTATCTTCTTATCCTTCTATTCTCTCATTTTGCCAATCCTTTTTTTTAAAACCCTTGAACATACTTACAATTATAACTTTAAAATCCTTTGCTAATTTCAACACCTAGGTTATTTCAGAGTGTCTATTTAGTGCTTTTTCTATTGATTATGTCTGTTTTCCTGCTTCACATGTCTGATAATTTTTGATTATATGATGGACATTGTAAATGATACCTTGTACAAAGTCTGAACTATGTTGTCTTCCCTTAAAAAAAAAAAAAAAACACTAAGTTTTTTCTGACCAGTGGTTAAATTACTGGTAGATTCTCTTGATGCAGTCAGAATTTAGTAGAATTTGTTAGGGCCAATCTATTTCAAGTTTTGTCCATAGTCCTAGAAGCCTGGCTTTCAATCCAGAATGTGGTCCTTACTCCTAAATTATGGCTTTTCTGACATCTCAGCTGAATGCTTGAGGTGCTCAGCAAGGTCTCTGAACACTGACTGTGTTGAAACTCAAACATTTCCCAGGACTTCACTACTTCTGTGATTTTGACTTAGTTCTCTGCATTCCAGTACGGCCTTGCTCTGCACACAGACAGCCCAGAATGCTCTCCGTTGTGACTCTCTCCTCTTTAGCACCCTTCTCTACTAATTCCAAACACCTCAGACTTCATTATCTGCCTTCTTCACCCAGCAAGACCCCTGTGTTCCACTGGGGCTCAACTTTTCTGCTCCAGCCTAGGAATGGCCTGCAGGAGCAAAGCAAATGTGAATTTTTCTTTTTTCTTTTTTGTCTTTTTTTTTTTTTAATTATACTTTAAGTTCTAGGGTACATGTGCACAACGTGCAGGTTTGTTACATATGTATACATGTGCCATGTTGGTGTGCTGCAACCATTAACTGGTCATTTACATTAGGTATATCTCTTAATGCTATCCCTCCCCCCTCCCCCCACTCCACAATAGGCCCCGGTGTGCGATGTTCCCCTTCCTGTGTCCAAGTGTTCTCATTGTTCAATTCCCACCTATGAGTGAGAACACGCGGTGTTTGGTTTTCTGTCCCTGTGATAGTTTGCTGAGAATGATGGTTTCCAGCTGCATCCATGTCCCTACAAAGGACATGAACTCATCCTTTTTTATGGCTGCATAGTATTCCATGGTGTATATGTGACACATTTTCTTAATCCAGTCTATCATTGATGGACATTTGGGTTGGTTCCAAGTCTTTACTATTGTGAATAGTGCCGCAATAAACATACGTGTGCATGTGTCTTTATAGCAGCATGATTTATAATCTTTTGGGTATATACCCAGTAATGGAATGGCTGGGTGAAATGGTATTTCTAATTCTAGATCCTTGAGGAATCGCCATACTGTTTTCCATAATGGTTGAACTAGTTTACAGTGCCACCAACAGTGTAAAAGTGTTCCTATTTCTCCACATCCTTTCCAGCACCTGCTGTTTCCTGACTTTTTAATGATCACCATTCTAACTGGTGTGAGATGGTATCTCGTTGTGGTTTTGATTTGCATTTCTCTGATGGCCAGCGATGATGAGCATTTTCTCATGTGTCTGTTGGCTGCATAAATGTCTTCTTTTGAGAAATGTCTGTTCATATACTTTGCCCACTTTTTGATGGGGTTGTTTTTTTCTTGTAAATTTGTTTGAGTTCTTTGCAGATTCTGGATATTAGGTCTTTGTCAGATGAGTAGATTGCAAAAAATTTTCTCCCATTCTGTAGGTTGCCCGTTCACTCTGATGGTAGTTTCTTTTGCTGTGCAGAAGCTCTTTAGTTTAATTAGATCCCATTTGTCTATTTTGGCTTTTGTTGCCATTGCTTTTGGTGTTTTAGTCATGAAGTCCTTGCCCATGCCTATGTCCTGAAAGGTATTGCCTAGGTTTTCTTCTAGGGTATTTATGGTTTTAGGTCTAACAGTTAAGTCTTTAATCCATCTTGAATTAACTTTTGTATAAGCTGTAAGGAAGGGATCCAGTTTCAGCTTTCTACATATGGCTAGCTGGTTTTCCCAGCACCTTTTATTAAATAGGGAATCCTTTCCCCATTTCTTATTTTTGTCAGGTTTGTCAAAGATCAGATGGTTGTAGATTTGTGGTATTATTTCTGAGGGCTCTGTTCTGTTCCATTGGTCTTTATCTCTGTTTTGGTACCTGTACCATGCTGTTTTGGTTACTGTAGCCTTGTAGTATGGTTTGAAGTCATGTAGCGTGATGCCTCCAGCTTTATTCTTTTTGCTTAGGATTGTCTTGGCAATGCGGGCTCTCAATGTGGTCTGAGAGACAGTTTGTTTTAATTTCTGTTCTTTTACATTTGCTGAGGAGTGCTTTACTTCCAACTACGTGGTCAGTTTTGGAATAAGTGTGATGTGGTGCTGAGAAGAATGTATGTTCTGTTGATTTGGGGTGGAGAGTTCTGTAGATGTCTATTAGGTCCACGTGGTGCAGAGCTGAGTTCATTTCCTGGGTATCCTTGTTAACTTTCTGTCTCATTGATCCATCTAATGTTGACAGTGGGGTGTTAAAGTCTCCCATTATTATTGTGTGGGAGTCTAGGCCTCTTTGTAAGTCTCTAAGGACTTGTTTTATGAATCTGGGTGCTCCTGTGTTGGGTGCATATATATTTAGGATAGTTAGCTCTTCTTGTTGAATTGATCCCTCTACCATTATATAATGGCCTTCTTTGTCTCTTTTGATCTTTGTTGGTTTAAAGTCTGTTTTATCAGAGACTAGGATTGCAACCCCTGCCTTTTTTTGTTTTCCATTTGCTTGGTAGATCTTCCTCCATCCCTTTATTTTGAGCTTATGTGTGTTTCTGCATGTGAGATGGGTCTCCTGAATACAGCACACTGACGAATCTTGACTCTTTATCCAATTTGCCAGTATGTGTCTTTTAATTGAAGCATTTAGCCCATTTACATTTAAGGTTAATATTGTTATGTGTGAATTTGATCCTGTCATTATGATGTTAGCTGGTTATTTTGCTCATTAGTTGATGCAGTTTCTTCCTAGCATCGACAGTCTTTATATATTGGCATGTTTTTGCAGTGGCTGGTACTGGTTGTTCCTTTCCATGTTTAGTGCTTCCTCCAGTTCTTGTTAGGCAGGCCTGGTGGTGACAAAATCTCTCAGCATTTGCTTGTCTGTAAAGGGTTTTATTTCTCCTTCACTTATGAAGCTTAGTTTGGCTGGATATGAAATTCTGGTTGAAGATTCTTTTCTTTAAGAATGTTGAATATTGGCCCCCACTCTCTTCTGGCTTGTAGAATTTCTGCCAAGAGATCTGCTGTTAGTCTGATGGCCTTTCCTTTGTGGGTAACCCGACCTTTCTCTCTGGCTGCCCTTAACATTTTTTCCTTCATTTCAACTTTGGTGAATCTGACAATTATGTGTCTTGGAGTTGCTCTTCTCAAGGAATATCTTTGTGGTGTTCTCTGTATTTCCTGAATTTTAATGTTGGCCTGCCTTGCTAGGTTGGGGAAGTTCTCCTGGATAATACCCTGCAGAGCGTTTTCCGACTTGGTTCCGTTCTCCCTGTCACTTTCAGGTACACTACTCAGACGTATATTTGGTCTTTTCACTCCCGTATTTCTTGGAGGCTTTGTTCGTTTATTTTTATTTTTTTTCTCTAAATGTCTCCTCTTGCTTCATTTCATTCATTTGATCTTCAATCACTGATACCCTTTCTTCCAGTTGATCGAATCAGTTACCAAAGCTTATGCATTCATCACGTAGTTCTCATGTCATGGTTTTCAGCTCCATCAGGTCATTTAAGGACTTCTCTACACTGGTTATTCTAGTTAGCCATTTGTCTAATCTTTTTTCAAGGCTTTTAGCTTCTTTGCAATGGGTTCGAACTTCCTCCTTTAGCTTGGAGAAGGTTGATTGTCTGAAGCCTTCTTCTCTCAACTCGTCAAAATCATTCTCTGCCCAGCTTTGTTCCATTGCTGGCAAGGAGCTGCATTCCTTTGGAGGGGGAGAGGTGCTCTGATTCTTAGAATTTTCAGTTTTTCTGCTCTGTTTTTTCCCCATCTTTGTGGTTTTATCTACCTTTGGTCTTTGATGATGGTGATGTACAGATGGGGTTTCAGTGTGGATGTCCTTTCTGTTTGTTAGTTTTCCCTCTAACAGTCAGGACCCTCAGCTGCAGATCTGTTGGAGTTTGCTAGAGATCCACTCCAGACCCTGTTTGCCTGGGTATCAGCAGTGGAGGCTGCAGAACAGTGAATATTGCTGAATAGCAAATGTTGTTGCCTGATCATTCCTCTGGAAGCTTCGTCTCAGAGGGGTACCCGGCCATGTGAGCTGTCAGTCGGCCCCTACTGGGAGATGCCTCCCCACTTAGGCTACTTGGGGGACAGGGACCCACTTGAGGAGGCAGTCTGCCCGTTCTCAGATCTCACACTCTGTGCTGGGAGAACAACTACTCTCTTCAAAGCTGTTAGGGACATTTAAATCTGCAGAGGTTTCTGCTGCCTTTTGTTTGGCTATGCCCTGCCCCCAGAAGTGGAGTCTACAGAGGCAGGCAGGCCTCTTTGAGCTACAGTGGGCTCCACCCAGTTCAAGTTTCCCGGCCGCTTTGCTTACCTACTCAAGTCTCAGCAATGGCGGGCACCCCTCCCCCAGCCTCGCTGCTGCCTTGCAGTTAGATCTCAGTCTGCTGTGCTAGCAATGAGTGAGGCTCCGTGGGCGTGGAACCCTCCAAGCCTGGTGTGCTGTTTGCTAAGACCCTTGGAAGAGCACAGTATAAGGGTGGGAGTGACCTGATTTTCCAGGTGCTGTCTGTCACGGCTTCCCTTGGCTAGGAAAGGGAATTCCCTTCCCCCTTGCACTTCCTGGGTGAGGCAATGCCTTGCCCTGCTTTGGCTCTCGCTTGGTGGGCTGCAGCCACTGTCCAACATGCCCCAGTGAGATGAACCCAGTACCTCAGTTGGAAATGCAGAAATCTCCTGTCTTCTGCGTTGCTCATGCTGGGAGCTGTAGACTGGAGTTGTTCCTATTCAGCCATCTTGCCTGGATGGTCCTTCTTACCGTAAGGTTCACAGGGCAAGAGTTATGACTTTTTATTCACTTCAGTTTTCAGAACCAGCCATGAGGGTTCACAGTAGAGACTCAAATAAATGTTGGCTGTGAGTTCATCAGCGGGGGATTAAGAGCCCTGACAGCCTTCACCTTGCTGGCCAACCAAGGAATATCAAATTTCTCTTCTTTCAAGAATCAGAGACTTGCATTGTCTGCTGTATTGTGCTGAAAACATTTGCCTCATAGGCTTTGTCTAGTTGTAGAATTGTTTACAGGAGGGACCAAAAAACAAAGGAAGTATGAGAGTTTTGTGGGGGCAGGGGAGCCTGTTTTGTGTATAATTGCTAAATGTATTTTCTAGGTGATGACAGCATTTGCTGCTAATGAATATGTATGTGTCATTTTCAATGTACTATATTTCATGGACTCTAAGACTCAATTGATTATAAGATATACCATTATTTTAAAAGCACTAAAGGTGCTGGGCACTGTGGTTCATGCCTGTAATCCCAGCAATTGGAGAGGCTGAGGCAGGCAGATTAATTGAGGTCAGGAGTTTGAGACCAGCCTGGCCAACATGGTGAAACCCCATCTCTACTAAAAATTAGCCTGGTGTGGTGGCATCTGCCTGTAGTCCCAGCTATTTGGGAGGCTGGGGTGGGGGGAAACACTTGAACCCAGGAGGCAGAGGTTACAGTGAGCCAAGATCGCACCACTGCACTCCAGCCTAGGTGACAGAGTGAAACTCCATCTCAATAAATATATAAATAATAAATAAATAAAAACACTAAAGGAAAAAATGTCGCTGTTAAACACAATTCCTTGAGAATCATCCTGCATAATGCATAAATCAGTCACTTCTACCTCTTGTTGCCTTGAAGTTTCTTTTATCTAATCCAAGGAATTTGGCAATTTCTCCTGCCTGTAGGTACATGGCTTGATGTGTACTGAACAATTCTTTTGCAAGTATCTCAATACAAAACACAGCACAGCTTCATCTACTTGTGGATGATGTGGTTTGGATGTTTTGTTCCCTCCAAATCTCATGTTGAAATGTGACCTCCAGTGTTGGGGGTGGGCCTAGCAGGAAGTATTTTGGTCATGGGGGCCAATCTTTCATGAATGTCTTGGTGCAGTTCTCCCAGTAATGACTGACTTCTCACTCTATGAGTTAATGTGAGATTGGATTGTCAGAAAGACCCTGGCACCTCCTTCCTCTCTGTCTTGCTCCCTGTCTTGCTATGTGACACACTGGCTCTCCTTTGTTTTCCAATATGACTGGAAGCTTTCTAAGGCCCTCGCCAGAAGCAGATGCCAACTCTATGCTTCATGTGCAGCCTGCAAAACCATAAGCCAAATAAACCTTCTTTTTTTTATAAATTACCTAGTATGTTAGTCTGTTTTCACATTGCTGATAAAAACGTATCCAAGACTGGGCAACTTGTAAAGAAAAAGAGGTTTAATGGGCTCACAGTTCAACGTGGCTAGAGAGGCCTCACAATCACGGTGGAAGGCAAAAGGCATGTCTTACATGGCAGCAGGCAAGAGAGAAAAATGAGAGCCAAGTGAAAGAGGAAACCCCTTATAAAAACATCAGATATCATGAGACTTATTCACTTATATGAGAACAGTATGGGGGAAATCACCCCCATTATTCAAAAATCTCCCACCAGGTCCCTCCTACAACACATGGGAATTATGGGAGCTACAAGTCAAGATGAGATTTGTGTGGGGATACAGCCAGACCATATTACTCAGTCTCAGGTATTTCTTTATAGCAACAGAAACGGACTAACACAGTGGGTATCTGCTTTTTATGATGTATATAAAGCATTTGGTTATTGCTTTCTGATAAAATATGGAATTGCAGTCGTTTCTCCAATAATGAACATTTATTTCACTAACAACATCTCTAGGTTTTACTGCTATTTCTGTGCCTTTCTAGGCCACAAAAACCTTTCATTCAATGCCAGATTGTAGTGTAACCTTTCTGAAGGCATTTCAAATAGCATTTAAAGTTAACACACATTGGCCGGTGCAATGACTCACACCTGTAATCCCAGTGCTTTGGGATGCTGAGGCAGATGGATCACCAAGACCAGCCTGGGAAACATGATGAAACCTTGTCCCTACTAAAAATTAGCCAGGCGCACGCCTGTGGTCCCATCTACTCAGGAGGCTGAGGCAGGAGAATCACTTGAACTTGGAGGCAGAGGTTGCAGTGAGCCTAGATTTTGCAACTGTACTCCAGCCTGTGTCACAGAGACAGACTCTGTCTCAAAAAAAAAATAGTTAGCACACATAATACCAATAACCCACGCTGATGAAGTGATGTCAGTATGAATGACCAAGATAACACTCAGGTGAAGTGATATCAGTATGAACAAGCAAAGTCAAATTTGTGTATCTTCAGGCCATGACAATGACAGACCATCTTTTTCCAATGATCATAAGATGCCATAGATTGTGACACGTATCCTGATTTCAGTAATCTTACAATGTGAAAACAAAATCTATGACTTAGAATTGACAAAATATGGTAAACATAATTTTTTAATATATGTTCTTTATGTCATATATATTTATATGACATAAAGCTATATCCAAAGGAAATAATGTACTCACAAAAAGGCCCTCTAATTGCTGTTCCCATTTTGACAACTTCAAGCACCCTTCAAAACTGCATCACCATTGACCTGCTAGTTAGCCTAGTTTTGTAAACTGGACTACAATTTAAGCACACTTCTCATAAAATGAAAATAATTACAGTGTGGCCATTCTGAAGGGCATTCCTTGCACTCACCACACATACCCAGCTGGGAAAGTGTAAATCATCCTAAATGTATGTCCTTTGCTGTAAGGACTGACTTTAGCTAAGGGTTGCTTGCTCAAACTGAGTGATTGCTGTGAATGTCCCTGCCCTAAGATAAGGGGCAAAGATGCTTCTCTTGGACTTGTAGTCTCTCTTGGAAGCAAGACCAAGTCACTTCCCAGCTGTAAACTGAGTCCCATGGGTGAGACACTGCAGATGACCACAATACCACACCTTCTCTCCAACCTTCAACCCTGGAAACATACATGAATGATCCAGGCCTCTTAAAACTGGCTTTAAGTGCATTTAACTTTTCTAAAATTGGAAACTATCTAGGCAAGCTGAAAGTTTATTTCCTTGAGACAACCCTAAAAGTGGTTTTTGACTTTTCAAGTTTTCAGAAAATTTGTTCAAAAGACTCAAGATATCCCAACCAGCAAAATGCAAGCTTTAATTTTCAATGATTATGGTAATAGTTGGTATATATGATGTGTGGTTATATGTTGGAGCTTCATGTACATGATCTAACCCTGAGAGCTACCAAGAAAAGTAGGTGTCATCATAATGCTCATTTTGCAGATGAAAAACAGGATCAGAAAGACAGAATAACACAGGCAAGTCCACACAGCCAATAGGGACAAAGCAAGTGTTTAAACTTTAGCTTATCTGACACCAAAGTCCATGCACTTATGGCTAAAAGAATGTTCTCCCCCAATGCACATGCTTCCTCATCCAAATCCCTTTCAAGTATAATCTGCCATTTCAATTAAAAATACTTTTCCAGGTTGAACCCATGAGTTTGAGACCAGCCCAAGCAACATGGCAAACCGTGTCTCTCTAAAAAAAATACAAAAATTAGCCAAGCGTGGTGACACACACCTGTAGTCCCAGCTACTCAGGAGGCTGCAGCAGGAGGATCGCTTGAGCCAGGGAGGTTGAAGTTTCTGTTAGTCATGAAAGCGCCACTGCACTCTAGCCTGGGTGACAAAGCAAGACTCTGTCTCAAAAAACAAAAACAAAAACTTTTCCACCCAAAGGACTGTCTGAGAAGGTGAGAAATAAATGCTAAGCTCATACCTCGAAGTGCAGAGTGAACTAACAATTGGCTGCAAGTGTCCTATCCTAGAAAAGTTGGGGGAAGCTCAGCTGGTACCCCATTTTTCAAGTCTTGGTCCTTACCTGATTCCTCATCCTCAGCATCATAAACAGTCCATGAGTTCCTAGCTTTCCAGAACTCACTCAATCCCTTAAACTAATTTTTGCCTGAAGAAGGGATATGAGAATATGCCCTCAGGTGTTTTTGGCCATATTTGGCCAAGTGCGAAAGGCAAATTGGAAAATTTAGCTAACAGTGAGTAGGGAGAGGGAGAGGCTCCAGGGCTGAAAATTAGGGAGAGTCTCCAGGGCTAAAAATTTAGGCTCCAAGTGGAGGCTCCAGGGCTGAAAATTTAGCTAACAGTGAGTAGGGAAAGGGAGAGGCAACTGGTCCCAGAAATATTCTTCCTTAGATGCACTTACTCGGGCTTGGCCCCAAATCTCAGGCCCAGAGAAAGGACAGATGCAGGCGGGGAAACTGTAGTCAGGAGAATGCAGAGGTCACTACCAGAAAAAGTTCCTGAACAGGTTCATGTTGGGGTGATTAGTAATGTAGCAATAAATATTTAAGTAAAAGAAGAAAGGAGGGAGGGAAAGAAGTAAAAGAAGGAAAGGAGAAAGAGGGCTGGATTTAAGAGACTACAATAAGAGCCCAGGTAAGAGACAATGAGGACCTGAACGATCTGAATTGAGAGGAGAGGTAAGCCCACCTCTGATTTGACCCAGAAAGCTGAGGGCCTCTAAGCCTTGACAGATACTCAAATAGTCCAGCAGTCACAATTTCCATTGTCAAAGCCTTCAAAATTGAACAATAAAGCATCAGACATTTTGGAAGCTGCCCCAGAAAAGGGTCTATTTGTGTATTTTCCCTGAAAGGAAAAGCATGTTTTCATTTACAGAGGTGATCAGGTGCTAGCCGCACAGACTCCATTGACCTCATTGACAAGTCCTTCAAAGGAGTGTTTTTGAGAGGTAGTTGCCCTCAGACACAGATGAAAATGTGAGTGAGGGGAGGATGTGTTACAAGGCCTGTGGTACCTGACATCCCTCCTTCCCTTTCCTAAGTGTATCCACTTTTTTGTTCTTCCATAGCAATTCGGCAATTCATTTCATTCTTTCCTTTTCTTTTCTTTTCTTTCTTTTTTTTTTTTTTTTTTTTTTTTGAGAGGGAGTCTCTCTCTGTGGCCCGGGCTGGGAGTGCAGTGGCGAGATCTCGGCTCATTGTAACCTCTGCTTCAAGCGATTCTCCTGCCTCAGCCTCCCATGTATCTGGGATTACAGGTGTTCACCACCGTGCCCAGCTAATTTTTGTATTTTTAGTAGAGACAGGTTTTGCCTTGTTGGCCACACTGGTTTAGAACCTTGACCTCAGGTGATCTGCCTGCCTCTGCCTCCCAAAGTACTGGGATTACAAGCGTGAGCCACCACACCTGGCTGGCAATTCATTTCTTCTTTTCTTATTTGTATAAATTTATGGACTACAGTGTAATTTTGTTACATGCATAGATTATGTAGTGGTAAAGTAAGGGCTTTTAGGGTATCCATCACCCAAATAACATATATTGCACCCCTTGAGTAATCTCATCATCCACCCCCGCTCCATTCCCTTATGCCTCCAAGCAATTCATTTATTTTATGTGGACAAAATCTCTCTTCCACCAAAAAAAGAAATAATCATAAGCCTAGTTTTCCCAGAACAGTCCTGCTGCTTGACATCAAGACAACTGCTTAGAAATAAAAGCCTGTGAAGTGTCTCTCTCTCAGCATTCAAATAATTACAAGCAGCCTCTCCATTTGGAAACCTGTAGGGGATTGGGATGCCCTTTACAGCATCTGTAGGGAGAGGAGGAACTTGGCAATATGCCCTGGGGCTTCCATTCCCTTCCAGCAGAGAGAAGCTTTGAAGGTTTCACTCAATTATGCATTCTCTAATGCTGGGCATGTATGTGTGTGTGTGTGTGTGTGTGTGCAGGCGTGCGTGTGTGGGTTGTGTACACTAAACATTACCCACCACACAACTACAAAAAATGATAATGCACATCTCAGTGGTGGGGAGATCTCAAAAAGAGCTGGCTAGGAGCCAGTCCATCTGGAATTGCTAAACTAAAGCCCACCCCACCCCATCCCCACTCCATAATGGGGAAGGGAGATGAGGGTCCAGTATCCTGATGTCTAATCACCTGCTGTAGTGGGCACTGTGTTCTGCTTAGAGGCCCTGGGATCCCTTTGCTCCTTCTGTCCTTCCCTCTTACTGATCCCTTTGCTGCTTCTGTCCTTCCCTGTTACTTCACTAACTTCCAATGGCTTCCATTTGTGACTCAGTGTGTAGGGCTGTGCTCAGGCTATGAGAATCTCTCTGCCTGAACCTACAGAGAACCCAGAAGTACCTCAAGTCAAGCCCTTAGCCAATGACTGACAAGTTCAGGAGTAGGAGAGTCCAGCCCCATTGCCTCAAGCTCCTGCAGAGCTCCCCTGCAGCATCAGGCTGGGACTTTGACCAGATGGGACTTTATCAGAGACCACACCCTTCCTTGGCATCCTGTGCCTGTCCCCAGGTAGGCTTCTAGGGAGCCCAGCCTAAGACGTTACAGTAGCCAGTTAAAAAGCAGATCCTGCAATTGCTTCAAAGAGAATAAAATACTTAGGAATCCAACTTACAAGGGATGTAAAAGACCTCTTCAAGGAGAACTACAAACCACTGCTCAGTGAAATAAAAGAGGACACAAACAAATGGAAGAACATACCATGCTCATGGACAGGAAGAATCAATATCGTGAAAATGGCCATACTGCCCAAGGTTATTTATAGATTCAATGCCATCCCCATCAAGCTACCAATGAGTTTCTTCACAGAATTGGAAAAAACTGCTTTAAAGTTCATATGGAACCAAAAAAGAGCCCGCATTGCCAAGACAATCCTAAGTCAAAAGGACAAAGCTGGAGGCGTCACGCTACCTGACTTCAAACTATACTACAAGGCTACAGTAACCAAAACAGCATGGTACTGGTACCAAAACAGAGATATAGACCAATGGAACAGAACAGAGTCCTCAGAAATAATACCACACATCTACAGCTATATGATCTTTGACAAACCTGACAAAAATAAGAAATGGGGAAAGGATTCCCTATTTAATAAATGGTGCTGGGAAAATTGGCTAGCCATAAGTAGAAAGCTGAAACTGGATCCTTTCCTTACTCCTTATACGAAGATTAATTCAAGGTGGATTAGAGACTTAAATGTTAGACCTAATACCATAAAAACCCTAGAAGAAAATCTGGGTAGTACCATTCAGGACATAGGCATGGGCAAGGACTTCATGTCTAAAACACCAAAAGCAATGGCAGCAAAAGCAAAAATTGACAAATGGGATCTAATTAAACTAAAGAGCTTCTGCACAGCAAAAGAAACTACCACCAGAGTGAACAGGCAACCTACAGAATGGGAGAAAATTTTTGCAACCTACTCATCTGACAAAGGGCTAATATCCAGAATCTACAAAGAACTCAAACAAATATACAAGAAAAAAACAAACAACCCCATCAAAAAGTGGGCAAAGGATATGAACAGACATTTCTCAAAAGAAGACATTCATACAGCCAACAGACACATGAAAAAATGCTCATCATCACTCGCCATCAGAGAAATGCAAATCAAAACCACAATGAGATACCATCTCACACCAGTTAGAACGGCAATCATCAAAAAATCAGGAAACAACAGGTGTTGGAGAGGATGTGGAGAAATAGGAACACTTTTACACTGTTGGTGGGATTGTAAACTAGTTCAACCATTATGGAAAACAGTATGGCAATTCCTCAAGGATCTAGAACTAGATGTACCATATGACCCAGCCATCCCACTACTGGGTATATACCCAAAGGATTATAAATTATTCTACTACAAAGACACATGCACACGTATGTTTATTGCGGCACTATTCACAATAGCAAGGACTTGGAATCAACCCAAATGTCCATCTGTGACAGACTGGATTAAGAAAATGTGGCACATATACACCATGGAATACTATGCAGCCATAAAAAAGGATGAGTTTGCGTCCTTTGTAGGGACATGGATGCAGCTGGAAACCATCATTCTTAGCAAACTATCACAAGAACAGAAAACCAAACACCGCATGTTCTCACTCATAGGTGGGAACTGAACAATGAGATCACTTGGACTCGGGAAGGGGAACATCACACGCTGGGGCCTATCATGGGGAGGGGGGAGGGGGGAGGGATTGCATTGGGAGTTATACATGACATAAATGACGAATTGATGGGTGCTGATGAGTTGATGGGTGCAGCACACCAACATGGCACAAGTATACATATGTAACAAACCTGCACGTTATGCACATGTACCCTAGAACTTAAAGTATAATAATAAAAAAAAAAAAGAAATCAAAAAAAAAAATTTCTTTTCTTTTGGCAAAAAAAAAAAAAGCAGATCCTGGCCCTACCTCCAGAGATTCTGATGCAGTAGGCTCTGCCTGTTTAACAAGCAATCTCAATGATTCTGAAATAAAGGATCAGTGGATCCACACTGAGAATGATTGGTCCTGTTAACTAAAAAATCCCATGGTCTTCATAAATTGGGAAAGGAGAGCTTTATTTCTTATAAAGGATTATGCCCTGAAAGATGGTCATTTTGACGAACTAGGAAGCATAGTCTCTGGTAAAAGCCCAGAAGCAGGCATTTGGAAGAAGGAGGGGTTGGGCAGGAGCTTTATGCTGAATAGGTTAGCTCAACATACATATTCATCAGTTTAAAGAAGAAGGTATGAATAGTCATTGAGGGGATCCAGATGCAAGCATTGGGGTGGAGAATTAACATTTAAATATATTACAATTAGGCCCTATATATCAAAAGGCTTTTTTCAGAACACAGAGGTACTCAAGTGTGTAGCCACTGTGTCCAGCCAGAACCAGTCCATGGTCAGTGGTCTTCTTATCAGGAGAAAGTTACTGAAATCAGTCTCTTGTCTCATCAAGGCTGGTGGAACAGGGAGTCAGTTAGCCAGCATTTGGCAGTGGATGAGCTGTAAATTGTTTCACCATTGCTTATGTCAAGGTCAGTGCTTCTTTAGCTGCTAGGGAAAAGGAAAAACCTTGTGGCAGTTAAAACATCATTTATTCTTTAAGTGTAGGGGCAGGGAGTGACTTGACCCTTGCCTGGAATGGCCTTAGATCCTGTTTATAGCTTTGTATCCTACTGCTATAAAAAGTCTGTTCTGTCAGCCTTATGGTTATTTTAACATTAATGTTGTTAAGTTGCATCTAACCACAATAGGGAGGGGACATAATGAGGCATGTCTGACTTCCCATCCCATCATGACTAGGAACTCCATTTTTAAGGTTTCTCTGGGGTCCTCTTGGCCAACAGGGGGTCCATTCAGTCAGGTGGGGAACTTAGGATTTTATTTTTAGTTTACAATCCAAAACAAGTGACTCTTTATCTTAATCCATTCTCATGTTGCTATAAAGATACTACCAGAGACTGGGTAATTTATAAACAAAGGAGGTTTATTTGACTCACAGTTCCACATGGCTTGGGAGTCCTCAGGAAACTTACAATCATGGCAGAAGGTGAAGGAGAAGCAAGGACATTCTTCATATGGAGGCAGGGGAGAGAAGTGAGAATGCAGGAAAAAAACTGCCACTTTTAAAACCACCAGATCTTGTGAGGATTCACCCACTATCATGAGAACAGCATAGGGGAAACTGTCCCCATGATCCAGTCACCTCCCTCCCTCAACAGGTGGAGATTACAATTCGAGATGAAATTTGGGTGGGGATGCAGAGCCAAACCATATCATTACACTCCTGCCCCTTCCCAAATCTCATGTCTTTTCACATTTCAACACCAATCATGCCTTCCCAACAGTCCCCCAAAGTCTTAACTCATTCCAGCATTAACCGAAAAGTCTGAGTCCAAAGTCTCATCTGAGACAAGGCAAGTCCCTTCTACCTGGGAGCCTGTAAAATCAAAAGCAAGTTAGTTACTTCCTAGATACAATGGGGGTACAGGAGTTGGATAAATGCTCCCATTCCAAATGGAAGAAATTGGCCAAACCAAAGGGGCTACAGGCCCCATACAAGTCCAAATTCCAGCAGGGCAGTCATTAAATCTTAAAGCTCTAAAATAATTTCTTTTGACTCCCTGTCTCACATTTGGGGCACACTGATGAAAGGGGTGGACTCCCATGGTCTTGGGCAGCTCCACCCCTGTGGCTTTGCAGGGTACAACCCCTGCTCCAGCTGCTTTCATGGGCTGGTGTTGAGTATCTGCAGCTTTTCCAGGTACACAGTGCAAGCTGTCAGTGGGTCTACCATTCTGGGGACTGGACGACAGTGGCCCTCTTCCCACAGCTCCACTAAGCAGCGCCCCAATGGGGACTCAATGTGGGGGCTCCAACCTCACATTCTCTTCCACACTACCCTAGCAGAAGTTCTCCATGAGGGTTCCACTCCTGCAGCAAACTTCTGCCTGGACATCCAGGCATTTCCATACATCCTCTGAGATCTAGGCAAAGGTTCCCAAACCTCAATTCTTGACTTCTGCGCATCCCCAGGCCCAACACCACATGGAAGCTGCCAAGGCTTGGGCCTTGTACCTTCTGAAGTCATGGCCTAAGCTGTACTTTGGCCGTTTTTAACACAGCTGGAGCTGGAATGGCCGCAGCTGGGATGCAGGGTGCCAAGTTCTGAGGCTGCACAGAGCAACAGGGCCCTAAGTCCAGCCCACAAGACCATTTTTTCCCTCCTAAGCTTCCAGGCCTGTGATAGGAGGGGCTGCCACCAAGATCTCTGACATGCCCTGGAGACATTTTCCCCATTGCCTTGGCTACTAACATTTGATTCCTCACTACATATGCAAATTTCTATAGCCAGATTCAATTTCTGCCCAGAAAATGGGCTTTTCTTTTCTATTGCATCATCAGGTTGCAAACTTTCCAAACTTTTATGCTCTGCTTCTGTTTTAAACCTAAGTTACCATTTCAAAACATCTCTTTGTGAACACGTAAATCCAAATGCTTTCAGAATAATCCAGGTTACATCTTGAATGCCTTGCTGCTTAGAAATTTATTCCACCAGATATCCTAAATCATCTCTCTCAAGTTCAAAGTTCCACAGATCTGTAGGGCAGTGGCAAAATGCCACTGGTCTCTTTGCTAAAGCAGAGCATGAGTGACTTTTACTCCAGTTTCCAATAAGCTCCTCATCTCCATCTGAGACCACCTCAGCCTGGACTTCATTTTTCACATCACTATCAGCATTTTGGTCAAAACCATTCAACAAGTCTCTAGGAAGTTCCAAACTTTCCCACATCTTCCTATCTTCTTCTAAGCCCTCTATACTGTTCCAACCTCTGCCTGTTACCCAGTTCCAAAGTTGTGTCCACGTTTTTTAGTATCTTTATAGCAGTACTCCCCTCCTGGCACCAATTTACTATATTAGTCCATTCTGACACTGCTATAAAGACACTACCTGAGACTGGGTAATTTATGAAAAAAAGGAGGTTTAATTGACTCACAGTTCCACATGGCCGGGGAGGCCTCAGGAAACTTACAATCATGGCAGAAAACAAAAGAGAAGCAAGAACCTTCTTCACATGGTGACAAGAGAGAGAAGTGAGAATACAGGAAAAAATTGCCACTTTTAAAACCAGATCATCTGAGGATTCACTCACTACCACAAGAACAAAATGGGGGACACTGCCCCCATGATCCAATCACCTCCCTCCTTTGACAGGTGGGGATTGCAGGTCCCTCCCTCAACATGTGGGGATTACCATTTGAGATGAGATTGGGGTGGGGACACAGAGCCAAACCATATCACTCTGATTCAAGGAAATGTACATTTTGGGGCTATCATTTCTTTACGGGCTGCTAAAGAAAGGTTGAGGGTCTGGATATTGGGGTGAGGCCACCCCTGAGGGAACATTAGGGGCCATGAAACATTCAGCAAATGGTTTATCAACTTGTATAAAAGCAACCTTCTCAACCTGCCAAGATAAGTCCTAGTGTTCACATCCACACATCAGTCCCTGGCCCCTGGCCAAAGAGGGAGCACCACTGCACCGTTTATCAAGGATCCTAGGACTGTGCAAGTCTCTTAGCCAAGTGACCAGCAGGAAATTCATTGCCTGTGGACAGGGGTAATACAGGTGAAGAATATTTTAAACTCTGGAACATGACTCAGGTTAATGGAAGCTGAAAGTGCAACCATTATAGTTTGCATTTTCCCAGAAGCAGATGCTGAGCAAAAGCTTTGAGGGCCAGTGATTTGCTTGGGAGGTGATCCCAGGAAACACAGGTATGAAAATGAGCAAGTGAGACAAAGCAGAGAATTTCCACCAATAAAGGGCACATTTCTGCACATGCTACCACAAAGGGCCACTGGAACTGAATCCTGCTGGGGAACTCCAGGAGCCAGCATAGAACATGGCCTGTGATCTTCTGGAAGGGTCGGAGAGCTGAGGTGACTGTCCACTAATTCCCATTAGTTACTGGTTGAGGGCTGCTCCCAGCGGGGGCAATAATCCTCCAACACTTGAAACCTGGCTCCCCCCTCCAGAAAGAACACTGGAGCAAAGAGTCACAGGGTCAGGGAGCTAGAAGTCAGGCCAACCGCGGAGAATAGATGTGGGCAGGGCACCCAGCATCTGCTAAAGTATCAATGTTAATATTTGCGGGCCTGCTGTGTAAAGGCAAGCTCTTCCCAATCACACTGCCTATGGTATGGTCCTTTTTAAAGCAAGAAAGAAAATAGTTATGAGTAGAAGAAAAAGAAACATAACACATCCATGAAACCAGCAGCATCTTCTCTAAACCAACCCCGTAGGCCCATCTGTGTCTCCTCAAGGAAAACAGATTGCTTTGTAAGTTCCAGGGCTTTGGCTGATAACAAACCCCACTGCTGGCTTCCGATTTTCTCGGCTGTGTGCACAGTACATGCGTATGCCTTTAGCAGCCTGGCACCTCTCGTAGCAATTAGGGCTGCCAAGAAATAGCTGCACTTTCTCTCCTGCTCTCTGCATCCATAATGTATCTTTAAAATTAGCATCTCATTATACAAGGGTCGTCCACAGGGAGCCCAGAATAAACCTCCTGCAACTTTATCGTTTTAGTGGACTTGAGCTTTTAGTGTTGTTTTCCCTCTGCTTTTACCTCAAGAAGCCACTGTTCTCAGAAAAGGAAGTGAGTGATAGTGCTCTGGAGCCTCGGGATGGATTTACATAACCGAGACAGTCCCAAGATGCCTGTCACCTCTATACCACCCTCCCATGAGCTGTTTCTTCCTCAATGTCTTATTCAGAGACCAGCCTTTTGTTCTAAGAGCTGAATGTGGAAAATGACTGAAAATGCAAATGTTCTTGATCCTAAGGCCTCACCTCACATGGCTATAGTTCAGCCCCTTCAGACCTCACAGTGTTCTAGGGAGTGGTTCCTATCCACCTCATTTGACAGTTGTGCAAATGCAGGGCCACAAAACCACAGTTACTTGCTGTGAGTTACGCAGATTGGACAGGAGACCTAGGACTCAAATCTAGTATCATTTTCACTATGAAATTCCCAGTGTCAGGGAGGAAAGAGAGCAGTGTCTGCCATGGAAAAAAGAACACATTTCTTGAGCATTTCTCCAGGGCTAAATATTTGTATGCCTTGGTGCACATATTTCCCCAAAACCAAGAACAAAAGAGTTACGCTTTTGTGTTTTTGCAGTTTGAGAATGTAATAGGGTCTTTCCTGAGGTTTGTGTTTAGGGGCTGTGGGAGACACTGTTGATTCTGCACCCCAGGGCACCTCCGCCCACCCTGGTTCACCTGCAGCTGCAGGAGACTGTTCCAAGACAGGCTGTTGGCTTCCCACACTGACTAGCAGCACCTTTCTCTTCTACCCGTCTTAGCACTAGCAGTCCCCTACCAACCCTGACTGCTGGAGTAACCCTCAAACAATAGGAGATAGGGGCCATGGATAAATGCTCCAGTGGGACAATTCCAGGGTGTTCATCTACTGAAAGGAGCCCTGGCAAGACTGAGCCCCAGTTGTCACCAGCAGTCACCTGCTTGTTGACTCACAAATTATTGACTTTTCTCGCTTTCCTGTCTCGTCTAACTTTCCACCTCCTCAGTTCAGCTCTCTGGGGTGCTGTCCCAAATATACCACCTGCATCTAGGTCTTCATCTCAGGGTCTGGTTTTCTTGTGGGGTTGTGGGGAGGTAGGCAAAGCAAGACAGAGACCCAAAATATAAACCAAGATTCTTGTTTGAAGACTGAGTCTCTTTCCTCTCAACTTCAAGCTCCAGCAACTTACATAAGAAATGCAATCTGGCAGATAAAAATCACATTCTCACTCCTCTTCAAGTTCTCAGTAGACCCTGGGCCCGGCACTCAGAAGCCCTTCATTCATCTGGAGGCCCGTCTGTTACCAGCCATCTCCGGGGATGTTGAGGAAGATGGTAAACAATCTCCTTCCTTTGCTCATCATTCTGGGTGCTAGGAAAATATGTGCACAGACCCCTCATTTCCAAGCTGCCAACTTTTAGCATTTCCTTGCACATGCCGCAGGTTCATGCTATTCCTTAAGGAATGGATGTTTTTAAGATCTAAATAGGACTTTTACTTTCATGGTAAAATTCCTGCCATCCAAATACCATTGCTCTTTAGCATGACATTTTTTTCTCTTTGTCTTGTGGTGACTTTCTCCATCAACATGCCCTTTGGGCACTGCTCAGTATTATCCTTATGCGAAGTAGCCCCAGACTTGCTTTTCCTAAAACGCTGGACCTCCAGAGAACTTCCTGCGTTGGCACTGTCCACCTCCCTGCTGAAATCTGGGACCTTGCTTTCTACCCTTGGATCTTAGGCTTGTCTAGGAGAAGCCAAGCACAGATTGATTGGTGTGGTCTGGCCCAGTGGTCAATAATTAGCATGGTGAGGAGGAGGAAGGGTTGTGTTCAGTGATCTTTCTACACCACTTCTCTGTCTTGGCGACCATGCTCTGACCCCGTTGCCCTAGACCCCCACACTGCATCCCATTTTGCTGGAGCCCCTGACTTCAATCCCTGATCCAAACTTTTGCTCTTCTACTTTCCCCATGTTGAGTTATGATGGCAGGAAACAGGTGGAGTGTGATGTCCATACTTTTAAGATATGGATTCCTAGCCCAATCTGACTCTACAACCCCTTTTAACAACAGATATTTCACACTCTTCCTTTATCATCCTAAAATGACATTTATAATGGTTATAATATACCTACTAACAAAGTTGTCTCCTTGACTAAACTCTAGCCAGGCTCCTCTGAGCCCTTTCTCAATTAGGCCCCAACCTTGGCCTATAAAGACTTGAACAAGCACTAACATAGTTCCTAACAGGTCAAGGCCACATTCTTAAGATAACTCTATCTTCCTTCCCTCTTAAAGTGCCTCCCCAAGAAAACTCAAGGTTGCTAAAAGAGTTTACTGTAAGAGCCTGACTTTGAGAAGTACCAGTTAACAAGCCCAGATGGGTTTCAAATGGGCCATTGCACCCCCCATCATCACCTGTGTCCCACTTTTTGTAATTTTTCACTCCTCTGACTCCACTGAAACCCTGCTTACCCTCCTTCCTATTCCCTCTTCTCCCTTCAAAACATCCAGTCACCTCTGTACAAATTGAAGTTGCAATCAGTTCATGCTTGACTCTTTTCCTTATTGCAATATTGCAATAATATATTACTGATTAAAACCTGTCCTTATCACTTTAATTACTGTCCAGTTTTGTTTATCTTTGATGCCATACCCATGATATTTTTAAAAATCAATATAATGCCCAAATATAATATAAATGTTGATATGGTTTGGCTCTGTGTCCCTACTCAAATCGCATCTTGAATTGTAACTCCCGTAATTCCCACATGTCAAGGAAGGAACCCAGTGGGAGGTGATTGAATTATGGGGGCGGCTCTTTCCTGCACTGTTCTTGTGATAGTGAAAAGGTCTCACGATATCTGGTGGTTTTAAAAAACGGGAGTTTGCCTACACAAGCTCTCTCTTTGCCTGCTGCCATTCATGTAAGATGTGACTTGCTCCTCCTTGCCTTCTGCCATGATTGTGGGGCTTCCCCAGCCTCTTGGAACTGTAAATCCAATTAAACCTCTTTCTTTTGTAAATTCCCCAGTCTCAGGTACTTCTTTATCAGCAGGGTGAAAATGGACTAATACAAATATAAAATACATTCTATAATAAAAGGACTGAGGAAAAAAAAAAGATAAAGATGCTCTCTTTGACAGTTGGGAACAACTGCTACAGAGAGCAACTTGGCAATATTCACCAACATGTTAAATGTACATGTGCTTTAACTCAGCAGTTCCACTTCTAGGAGCTCATCCCATAGGTAAACTTGTGCATGTGCAGAATGATGTATATTCAAGAAGTGTTGGTTATAATTGGAAAATACTGGAATCTACTTAAATTTCTATGAATAGGGCCCTGGCTAGATGAATTCAGGTACACCCATATAATGGAATATTTTACAGATATTGAGGTAGAATTATGCTAACAGTATAAAGTGACCTACCTCAAATACATATTTTAAGTGAAAAAAGCAACATAGAGAACATTTTGTATTATATGCTTCCATTTGGAGACTGTGTGTGTGTACGTGTGTGTGTGTGTGTGTTTCTTTGATACTTATTGATTTGCTTGTATGTGCATTGACTTTATCCAGAAGAATTTACCAAACACTAAAGCACTCCTTGCCTCTGCATGGTGGAGGAAGAAGAGTGAGGGGAAAAATTGGTTTTCATTATATACCCCTTTGCACCTTTTAAGTTTTGAATTATGTGCACTTAATACTTATTCAAACCATTTTATTTTAAATTTTAAAACTATGAGCCTTTTCTGATAAGGTTGTCCTGGAACAGCTGTGTCCCAAAGCCTTAGTTCAAAGGAGGGCCCATGACCACCATGCAGGCACAAGGCAGGTTGGTAAAGTAGGAGATGTCTCTGCTGGGGGCTGGAACCATTCCAGAGGACATAGACTTGCCCTCTGCTGTGAGGGGACCTCAGCTTTAGAGAAGAGCTAGATCAGGAGGACCACAAGACTCCCAGACTGCCCTTCAAGTAATTCAAGTCTCACTGTTTGCTAACACTTCCCATGTAGAGCTATGGAGGCCTCTTCTAAACCTTCCTCAAAAGAAAGTGAGCCAGGCAACAGGCCCGAGGACACTGGTGGCTGGTTTCCCTGGCAACTACGGTTCCTCTTTTGGCTTTTCAATATTAGTTTGAAAAGCAAAAGGAAAGCTTCTTCTTCAGAGAGCTCAATCGGCTGGGAGCTGACCTCGCATTCCTGTCATCCATTCACAAGGTGATCTCTCATTTCTGGTGGCTTTTCCAACCCTGGCTAAATAAAATGGTGCTAAGAACAATTCCTGTGGTTAATTGGGAGTCCACGATCCAGCCAAGGGTCAGCAAATGGCTTTTCATTCACAGCTATCCATCTTGTAAGTCCAGTCAACTAAACTGATGAAACTAACAGCCCAATTCGGTGAACGTTTATTGGTCACTTAGCATGTGTCCAGCACAATCCTTGCATTGGGTGAATAAATCACAGTTCCTGCTTTACAGCATGTCAGATGGCAGATGAGATGTTCATGCAGATGAAGAGTTCATTCAACAAATATTCATTGAGCAGCTATGTCCCAAGCCATGTTGTAGGAAATTAAGATACAATACAGTAAGCTCTAGCATTGAGTACATGAAAAGTGTTAGGAGAGTGTAGCGGCTCCGTGGCTGCCCCACTTATATCCCCTCAGGCCTCACTATCATGGTGCTTGCAGGCCCAGCTTCCAGTCGCCAGCATCCGCAGCTCTTCTCTGAAGGCTTCCACTGGGGACTGGACCCTCAGTGGGCCAGAAGTGCTAGAGAATGAATGCCCCAGGAGTTGCCCTTAGCCAGTGAGTGAATGGAGTTGATGTATAGACACGCACGCACCTTCGCACCCTAGGGTGAGATGGCTCTGAGGCCCACGTTCTACTCTGGCACCTAGAGTGCCCCAGGAGGTTAACCACCACCCATAACTTCATTTGCCCATGATCTCTGCTTTTTCTCTTGCTCTTCTCACCCACAGACCTCTTCACTCCCTTGGGTGGTGTTGGAATTCATGACCCTTGAACAAGAGGGTCCTTAAGATCCACCCCAGATTTAGGATTCCTTTATTCCACCAACCTTATAGAAATGCCAGTGAACAAATAAAATGTTAATTTACCGGGATGTTTTACTCTGTTATGGGCCGAATGTTTGTGTCCCACCAAATTCATATGTTGAAACTGTTAACCAAAAAGTGAGTGACTGAGGCAAGTGTCTAAATCCCAGTACAGGTTTATTGAGCCAAAGTGTGAGGAGGCACCTGGGAAAAACACAAGCCACAGAAGCATCTGCAACCTGTCCTTTCCAGGAAATTCAGTATTTAAAGGGAAAGAGCAAGCAGGAGAAAAAAAGGGAAGGGTGTAGGCAGTGAGGCAAACAGCTATCTACTTGTGAGGCTGTGATTCATGCTCAACAAATCTACACTCTACATAAGATAAGGTAAACATCTGAAAAGAGGGAGTATGGGGAAAAGATGATGCAGCCATCTCAGGGCAGGCAGAAAAGTGATTGATCTTATCTTGTCCTTGTGTATTAGTCTATTTTCACGCTACTGATAAAGACATACCTGAGATTGGGTAATTTATACAGGAAAAAGGGTTTAATGCCCTTACACATAGCTGGGGAGGCCTCACAATCATGGCAGAAGGCAAGGAGGAGCAAGTCACATCTTACATGGATGGTAGCAAGCAAAGAGAGAGCTTGTGCAGGGAAAGTGCACCTTATAAAACCATTAGATCTCACGAGACTTATTCACAATCATGAGAACAGCATAAGAAAAACCTGTCCCCATAATTCAATTACTCCCCACTGGATCCCTCCCACAACATGTAGGAATTCAAGATGAGATTTGGATGGGGACACAGCCAAGCCATTTCATATTGATCTGTACCTGGGAAGATAAGCTTGTAAATGGCATTGTCAGGATGAAATTGAACAGAACTCAGTTTTAGGAGTTAAACTTGACTTACACACCTAAAGTTACAACTGGTGTGTGCTTGTTTTATAGGAGGATATATATCTCAAATGAGTTAGGGACCTGCAAGGAATTTCCTTGTGAGCAATTTGTGAGGGTGACCATCCAGAGAGGCGGAAGGCCTTTTATCATTGTGGGAACCTGGCTTATGTATAAAGCTATGAAAACACAGGGTTGTGTCCGTTGTTTAAGCCACCTAGTCTGTGGTATTTTGTTATAGCACCCTGAGTTGACAGTGACACAGTCACTGTTAATGTTCCCTTTATGTTCCCTAACCTGTAGCTATTCCCACCTCAGCCATCTGGTTCTCTATAGCTATTTGTTTCAGGAAAAAGAAAGGCAGTGTTGCATGGCTCAGTCTCCAGGCTTAACTCTCCCCTTGACATAATGAGTTTGAGGGTCTTGAGATTTCCTGAGATTTGATTTTCTCATACAAAGCCCTAACCCCCAGTGTGATGGTATTAGGAGGTGTGGACTTTGGAAGGTGATGGTGATTAGGTTTAGGTGAGGTCAGATGGGGGAGGACCCTCATGATAGGATTAATGTCTTTGTAAGAAGAGACACTGGAGAGCTAGCACTCTTGCTCTCTCTCTCTCCCTCTCTCTCCCCACCCCCCAACCTCCTTCTCTCTGCCATGCAAGGATACAGCAAGAAGTAGTCCATCTGTAAGCCAGGAAAAGAGCCCTCACCAGGACCCCGCCATGCTGGCACCCTAATCTCAAATGTTCCAGTCTTCAGAACTGTGAAAAATAAATGTCCATTGTTTAAGTCACCAGTCCATGGTACTTGTTATAGCACCCTGAGTTGACAGTAACACAGTCACTGTTTATTTCCCCTTCATGTTCCCTTTTGTGTAGCTATTCCCACCTCAGCCATCTGCTTCTCTCTCCTCTGCCTGAGGGCTTTCTCTGGCTCTGCAGGAGCAGGTAAGCCTATTTGGAAGTGAGAGGGAGCTAACACCTGCTGAAACAGCCCTCGACTAATAGGAAATGGGAGTTGGTGCTCCAGGCTCTCCTCCTGGCCTCAGGTAGGCTGGCTATGAGCCATGTTCCAAGAGGTATCTCAGAGAGTCCCCAGGGGACTGGGTCTACAGCAGTCATCTACTCTACTCATTACTTCACTGTCTTCTCTCTTCCCCTCTCCCTTACTCTTGCTTCCTTGGAATCACTCCCAAGTAATTACCTGCACCCAGGTGCTGTCCCAGGCTCTACTTTTGTGGAACCTAAACTATGAGAAGCTATTCTAAAGAAAGCCATCATGAGAAAAAGGAAACACTTAATAATGACCATAGTTACTTCTCTCTTTTCATTCTAATCGTTCCAGATATTGGCAGATGATATTGGCTGTGTGGACCTTTGAAATATTCCAGGACAAATAATAGCATTTTAATACATGTTCAGGAGGAAAAAAAAAGACCCAAAAGAGAAGCCTTCTAATCATCACATTTCTGATCACAGCAAATAGCCTCCTGCCCTCTGGTAAGTGGGGCTTGCTTGTAACAAGCTTAAATTCTATGAATAATAAATCAGGAGGCTCTAGCTTGTCCCTGGAAATTCCACTAAGTTTTCTACAGATACAAAATGGACATATGTCTTTGAGTTAGGTCTCATGATTAAAAAATCCTGTATTGAAAATATATCTGTTTCAGGGACTAATCTTCAGGGATGCCTCCCCAACTCTGAACAAGATCTCACTTAAATTCATTTCACCACAATCAGATGGGAATTTCTAGACTCCAAACCAGTCAGCAGTCACAGGTTTCCTCTCTCCACTATTACCTTTCCAATGCAGCATCTGGATGTGGCGCCCTCCACTCCTAGTCCTCCAGATAAAGGCAGGCACCAGCTGGCGCATCTCACTCCGTGATGGGGGAGAGTGGTGGTGGTGGGAAGAACACAGAGGGCACTGACTTTTCCATTCCTTTTCTGAGACAAGAGAATGGACTTGGGAGAAAAGTTAATTACCGTCTCACATTTGATGAAATACAAAACAATCTCCAAACAGTGCGAACTCCCATACAACTTCCTTTTTCTCTATTTGGACTGGAAAGCAAAACCATTTCTCCATAATGTACATACATAGCAAGGTCTACACAGCAAAGAGCCTAACAGGGCATCCTCCAGCAGTGGTTTGCATACGTTCATGTGGGTGCCCAGTCCTCCCCAGACCCTCCCCCAGCTCTACTTTTCTTGAAAACATGTGTGCACTTTCCATGCCTGCTATGTAATTTTTTTTTTTTTTTTTTTTTTTTTTTTTTTTTTTTTTTGAGACGGACTCTCACTCTGTTGCCCAGGCTGGGGCACGGTGGTGCGACCGCTGTTCACTGCAAGCTCCGCCTCTTGGGCTCACGCCATTCTCCTGCTTCAGTCTACCAAGTAGCTGGGACTACAGGCGCCCACCACCATGCCCGGCTAATTTTTTTGTATTTTTAGTAGAGACAGGATTTCACCGTGTTAGCCAGGATAGTATCGATCTCCTGACCTCGTGATCTGCCCACCTCCGCCTCCCAAAGTGCTGGAATTACAGGCGTGAGCCACCGCCCCCGGCCTGCTGTGTATTTTTTAAATTGTCTGTCTCCTCCACTAGAATGGAAGCATCACAAGCACAGGGATTTTGTCTGTCTTGCTCACCATTGAATCCCAACAGTGCCTGAAAGACAGTTGGCGTCTTTGTTAGGGTTATACTGAAATTAGACAGACTTGAGCACATGTCATTTATTTGGGAGAAGAGGAAGAAATGAGAAGAATAAGATGAAGAAGGAGGAAAAAACAACTAAAGAGATGTTATCCACCGGGCTCAGTGGCTCAAGCTTGTAATCCCAAAACTTTGGGAGACTGAGGAGGGAGGAACACTTGAGCCTAGGAATTTGAGATCAACCTGGGCAACATGGTGAGAACCTGTCTCTACAAAAAATTAAAATATTAGCAGAGTATGGTGGTGTGCACCTGTGTTCCCAGCTACTCGGGAGGCTGAGGTGGGAAGATTGTTTAAGCCAGGAGGCTGGGTTTGCACCACTGCACTCCAGCCTGGGTGACAGAGTAAAACCCCATCTAAGGATAGGGAGGGAGGGAGAGAGAGAGTGAGAGAGAGAGAGAGAGAGAGAGAGAGAGAGAGAGAGAGAGATTATCAAGTTCATCGCTACAGGCAAAGGACCGTTGAGAAGTTTTTAGATGCTTCCAGAAGGGTTCATACAGAGAGACTGGGGTTTCCATTCCCCACTGGCTGAAGATTGTCTTCCGGGGAGATAACACCCATACTTACAGGCTGAACCTCTGCAGGGGCTGAACTTTGAAGAAGATAAGCAGAGAAGGGTGCTTTGAAAGCTTGAACTGGGAATGCTGTCTGCTGAAAACTGCCCAGCCTGGCTAGGCTGCAGCTATTGCCAGAGGGAAAATGTGGAACTGTGGTGAGGAGCACCAAAGGCATCTGCCTCAGGAGACATCAAGCCCATTTTTTTTTTTTTTTTTTTTTTTTTTTTTTTTTTTTTTTGAGGCAGAGTCTCACTCTGTCGCCGGGGCTGGAGTGCAGTGGCCGGATCTCAGCTCACTGCAAGCTCCGCCTCCCGGGTTTACGCCATTCTCCTGCCTCAGCCTCCCGAGTAGCTGGGACTACAGGCGCCCGCCACTTCGCCCGGCTAGTTTTTGTATTTTTAGTAGAGACGGGGTTTCACCGTGTTAGCCAGGATGGTCTCGATCTCCCGACCTCGTGATCCGCCCGTCTCGGCCTCCCAAAGTGCTGGGATTACAGGCTTGAGCCACCGCGCCCGGCCAAGCCCATTTTTTTAAGTGAACAAATGGATTATCTTTAATGCGGATATGCATCTGGATTACAGGACTAGTGTGGGCTCCAGGCCTAACTTGCTTGGGAACGATAGTCAGAATAATTAGTACCCGTTGACCCTGTAAGAAGGAAAAATCATGACCATGGCCAAGGAGTTCAGATCCCTTATGTCTTTTTATTTTCCTAGCAGCTCTTCTATCACACATTCCTGCTCAGAATTTCCACTCCTGAGAGGCAAGCAGCTATGACTGCTTTATTTTACAATAAAGAGGCAAGCAGCTCTCTTTATCGTAAATGAGAAAGGCCCACTGCACAAGCCCTTCTTCAGCTTCTGATGGTCCTTGTCACCTCTGGCTCTGCACTGGCATTTCCATGCTGGCCTCTTGGCCCACTTGTCTGGTTCTGTACCAGCTCCTTTTCCTCTACCCACTCCTTCATGCTGTCACTCCTCAGGGGTCTGTCTAGAGGCACCCTGCCACCTGTTGCTAGCTGCCTTCATCAATTCTCCCTATAACTCCCAGGCCGGCAGCCACCACCCATGTGCCAGACTCTGGGTTCACCCCTCCAATGTCTCTCTGCTCAGGACAAAGGCTCCCAAACTCCTCCTGGACTGTCAATGCACAAACGATCAACCAATCCCATACTGGACTCACATCCCCACGGCCACACTCCAAGCCTGCTTTTCCTTCTGAATTCCCTGTCTTGGGTAACACTCCACCCCCCACCCTTGTCTCCCAGCCTGGAAACTCAAGGACAGCCTCAATCACCAAGTCCAGTTCCCTCTACCTGAGCAGCAAGAGGTTGGTCCCTGGGAGGCTGGAATCTTTCTTATTTTCTCTACTTTTGTTTTCTGAATGTTCTCTGGTGAACACTTATGACTTGCACAATGTTTATTATGTTTCCTAATAATTAATAGGTTTCATAATGGCTTATTATCCTAAACATGAATCTACCTTGATTGGTCCTGCTTGCCCATCCCCGAGGCCCTCCTAACCAGCCTTCCCCTTCCAGTCCATCTGCCTTTTGGGAAGTTTCCATATCACCACCTAGCTCGCCTCACCAAAACATTTCTCCAAGATTTCCTCCTACCATCTCCACCCCATAGTCCCCAAATATCAGAATTGTTGGGAGGTGTTTGTCCACTTGTTTGCTTCCGCTCCCCTATTGTATTGTCAGCTCTTGTTCATACTGAATCCCTGGGGCCCAACACAAAGTAAGTGTTGAATAAACATGGATTAAATGGACCAAGGGCTGGGAGTTGAGTAACTGATATAAGGTAGGGAATTTCTATAGAAATGGTCTCAAAGTGTGCTTGGTGGACCAGCATTTTCAGTATGGCCAGGGAACTTGTTAGAAATGTGGATTCTTGGTGGGGCGCAGTGGCTCACATCTGTAATCCCAGCATTTTGGGAGGCCAAGGCGGGTGGATCACCTGAGGTCAGAAGTTCGAGACCAACCTGGCCACTGGGGAGGCTGAGGCAGGAGAATCTTTTGAACCCAGGGGGCAGAGGTTGCAGTGAGCCGAGATCACGCCACTGTACTCCAGCCTGGGTGACAGAATGAGACTCTGTCTGAACAAAGGAAGGAAAAGAAAGAAAGAAAGAAAGAAAGAGAGAGAGAGGGAGAGAGAGAGAGAAAGAGAGAAAGAGAGAAAGAGAGAAGAAAGAAAAAGAAAGAAAGAAAGAAAGAAAGAAAGAAAGAAAAAAGAAAGAAAGAAAGAAAGAAAGAAAAAGAAAGAAGAAAGAAAGAAAGAAAGAAAGAAAAAAAAAGAAAGAAGAAAGAAAAGAAGAAAGAAAGAAGAAAGAAAGAAAAGAAAGAAGAAAGAAAGAAAGAAAAAAAGGAAAGGAGGAAGGAAGGAAGGAAGGAAGGAAGGAAGGGGAAGAAAGGAAGGAAGGAAGGAAGGAAGGAAGGAAGGAAGGAAGGAAGGAAGGAAAGAAAGAAAGAAAGGAGAAGAGGGAAAAAGGGATAGAGGGAAAGAGAGAGAGGAAGGGAGGGAAGGGGGGAGGGAGGGAGGAAGGAAGGAAGGAAGGAAGGAAGGAAGGAAGGAAGGAAGGAAGGAAGGAAGGAAGGAAGGAAGGAGAAGGAAGGAAGGAATTCGGATTATTGGGCCCTTCCTCAAGCCTGCTGAATTAGAAGTTCTGGGGATATTTTGATAACAAGTTTATGTTTTCAGATATGTCTTGCCACAGTCACAAGTAAGACTAGTTTTCCCAACTGAACTACACAAACCTTAGCAGGCTAGTGGGGAAACCACTGGAAATCATTTAATCAGCTCTTTCAAACATATTGCCCATAGGTTGCAGAAACGCAGCTGCCTCTCAGGATTAGAAAGTGGAGCAGCAACCGGAGGCGTCTCCGGACCCCCCCACCACCTCCCCTACTCCCGCCTCACCTACTCGACCCCCACACTGTCGTCGCCACAGTCCCTCCATTCCAGAGGGAATTCCAGAGCTGAATACGGATTCCGATTTTAAAATAAGCGCTTCTAAATCTTTCTCCTTCCATCTAAGACGAATGAGGGAAAGAAAGGGAGAGGAGTTGAGGTCCCAAGGTTCAGGGATGCCTGGTGATCTCCAGGTCCCAGGCTGGGCTGCCTCGGTGCACGGAGAGGGCGAGGGGCGCATTGTGGAGCCTTGGCAAGCGCTGCTCTTCCTCGCCCCTCGGTTTGCGGTCTGTGAAATGGGGTTCGCAGTGCCTTTGCGGGGACGCCGCGAACTCAAGCACCAGCAAGCCGATTCGAACTCAAAGGGCTGCAGGGTGTAGACGACCACCGCGCACTGAGGGACTACGGGTCGGCCCGCTCCGGAGCCAGGAGAGTAACCTCGCGCAGGGAAAGGCGCACTGCAGCCTTGGTGCCTGCCTTCCCTCCACCGGACGGGTGAGTGACGACGGGCGAGGTCCTCATCTCCAGGCTGCGCAGCTGAGTCCTGACAGGTACGGTCCTAGGGGTGTGAGTGTGTGGGCCCTCAGGAAAGGTGGGAGGGGCGAATGCCGTGGTCTACCCGAGCTTGCAGGGGTGCGGTGGGCAAGTTCCCCAGGACCCTCGCTGGCGCCGCTTGTCGGCAGCTGGGAACAGTGGGCACCGTGGGTGGCGGTAAGTTGGCCCGGGAAGGAAACACATCGCTTTCCCAAACCGGATTCCTCTGAGCAAAGCCAGATGGTGTCATCCCCATTTTACAGCTGCGTAAAGAGAGGCCCAGGACACCAACAGCCAGCTGTGGCCGGAGCCCTTTCACTGACCCGGAACACTAGCTCTCAGAAACCTGGAGAACTGCAAGGGCCTTTAATGCGGCTGAGAAGAAAGTAAAGACCCCGACTCCTCCTCTGTCCTTCGAAAGAGCCCACACAAGTATGAAGACCAGCGCCTCGGACGCTCCGGGGTAGGGGGGCCCACGCCCCATCCCTCTCAGAATCACGCCTTACTGACGCTCAGTCCCGCCCAGCGTCCATCCCCCACCCCCGCCCCAGTTTCCTTTCTGGACCCTCCGGTCCCCAAAGCGAACTAAGCTAGCGGCAGCTTCTCCATCCCGGGTAAGACTCCAAACTCCTAGGTTTCCCACCTTGGAGAGCACTGCTCTGGAATGCGCAGGGGAGCGGCAGCTGGAAAGGGTTGGGCGAAAGCTTCTGGGACCCAGAGGGGCGCAGACACCCGGCCCAGCCTGGGAGGGGTTAAATCCGCCCCACTGGACCACCTCCCCCTCTCCCCCAGGAGCCACTTTAACCGGTTGTCGCCCCAGTGGCCACCCTCTGAGCACGTGTTGCTGCCAGTCTGCGTCAGCGCTGGGTAAATACATGACTGGACGCCGCCGCCGGGCGGGGCTATTTAAGAGGCAGCCGCCCTCTGGTCCTCCCTGAACTTGGCTCAGCTGCCGGGCTGCTCCGGTTGGAAACGCCAAGCCAGCTGCGTTCTAATCCAAAAGGTAGGTCCCTCGGTTCGTCAGCGGGGGATCCAAGTGTCGTGTGTCTTTGAAGAATGCTATCGTCCGCTTTGTGCCCATTTCCATTTTGCCTTTCTATTTTCTGTGTCTTTCCTCCGAGAGCTCGAAAGACGTTTCTTGAAGTCAGAAACAACGGCTCCGGGTCTAAAAGTGAGGTCTGGGTAGGTAGAGCTGCTTTAGAGCCTTTCACGAGCCGGCATCATTAAGGGATGAACTACCCATTCGCTAAGATTCGCATGCAGATTGAGATTTGCTAGCTGTTACACAGCGGTGCTGGGGACTTTGCAATCTTTTCTAATAAAATACCAGAGGGTTTTAAGATTTAAATTCATTTTCTAAATACTGCAGAAAATTTCGAGGCTTTACGGATAGAAATGTGAGGGTGTTTTATCCACTAGCGATCTAAAATGCACGGGGCTTTGGAAGCCTGAGTGCTGGGCACATATTTCTGATTTTAAAACCTGCCTATGTTTTGCGTAGTGGCTTATTGCCATTTCCCGCCTACACTTTGAGAAAACTTTATAAATACGGCTTTATTTATTGCTCCTACATTTTAAACTGTGTTTCTCTTTTTCGTCATTTACTGTATTTCCATATTGAAAGCTTGTTAGCTATCTGGAAAGGTGCTTTCCCCAGGGTTCTCATTTCTCCCACGGAGTTTTCCTTCCCTTTAGGATATTTTTTCCACACTATTTTTAATCTCGTGGGGTTTTATTTTTCTTCTTTCAGTTAGAAGAGAGGCACTCTGCAAACACTTCCTCAAACTTTAGGAAAGCAGAAAACATTCCTTCTGCTCAACACGGCAGAAAACGGTCTCTGTCTGCGCCTCGGCACTGGGTGTGGAGTTCCCAAAGACCAGCCGTGTGTGCCCGGGGGCGCGCGCCATGGCACTCGGCTTGAGCCCTCGTGCTTGCGGCGGCCTGGGGAGTCTGGAACACCTGTGTTTGTCCTAAGCCGGTTTCTGGGTGCACTGCCCGCCGCAGGAGCTCTCGGATGCCCAGCCTTTCCGTTAACGCCCCCTCCTCCTTTGCTCCCTACAGCCATGAACAGCGGCGTGCGCCTGTGCGTACTGATGGCGGTTCTGGCCGCTGGCGCCCTGACGCAGCCGGTGCCTCCCGCAGAGCCCGCGGGCTCCGGGCTGCAGCGGGCAGAGGAGGCGCCCCGTAGGCAGCTGAGGGCAGTGCAGAGAACGGACGGGGAGTCCCGAGCGCACCTGGGCGCGCTGCTGGCAAGATACATCCAGCAAGCCAGGAAAGGTAAGAATGCTGCCTCCCCATCCCTCACTTCTGCCCTTATTCCCAGGCTCTGGATGCTGACCCTTTTCTCTAGCGCCGGCCTGATGAAGATGACCTCTCTCGGTAGGAAACAAGCAACATGGTTTCTGGCCGTCCTTTGTAGCAATCTGAGAAGGGGTATGGAGACTTAATTTATAAGTAAGGGGAACCTTCTTGAAAAACTTTCTTTGAACTAATTTTTAGCAGTGTTGCTGATTAAGTTCAACACCATTTTACCAAGCCATTAAAAGATAATTATCAAACCCTAGGAAAGGGTTCCTAGATACACTAAATACCCTCTACTAAAAACGCAAAGAAACTGGGAGCCACCCAGATACCAACCCTTGGAAATCCTCTAGCAGGAAGGCATCAATGCTGAGGATGCCTGAGATCTGGCTACAACAGTTTAAAAAAGCAGTGACAATGTGTCCATCTCCACCAAACCATGTAACAGAAGGAAAGAATCAGCAGCAGTTTTGTGTTCTCCTTGCAATGACTTACACATGATTACCCAACAAGAGAGGTATTTGTTTTTACTTTACTGTCACAGAGATGGTCACAGTTATAGCAAGAGCTGAGCAAGTCATTTTTCTCAGCATCAAAGTCTTTCTCCAGGAATAAGGTGATTCAGCAGCTCACTAGCTGAGTGGCATGCAGGCAGTCCTGACCTGAGGCTAGCTTTCGCCTAAGCTCCTTCCAATTCTTGTGTGATTCAGAGGGAGACCCATTCATCTCTTGTCACCCATAGGAATCATGCTTTGGATTGCGGCAGCTTTTTTCTGCCAACTTTATCCCCAGTGACACTAATAATGAACACTGGCTGTGGAGCAGTGTGCTGAACAGTACAAACACAGCTGGACATTAAAGTAATTCAGCAGGCCAGGAGCAGTGGCTCACGCTTGTAATCCCAGCACTTTGGGAGGCCGAGGCAGGTGGATCACATGAGGTCAGGAGTTCGAGAACAGCCTGACCAACATGATGAAACCCCATCTCTACTAAAAATACAAAATTAGCTGGGTATGATGGCACATGTTTGCAATCCCAGCTACATAGGAGGCTGAGGCAGGAGAGTAGCTTGAACCCAGGAGGTGGAGGTTGCAGTGAGCCGAGATTGCACCATTGCACTCTTACCCAACAGGTGTTCCAGAGCCTGGATTTGAACCTTAACCCCTGGCTTGACCAGAAAGGGATAAGATGAAGAGCTTTGGCTCTGCAGAGTTCTCCTGTGGGCTCACATGAAGGGAAGACTGGAACTCTTTGACCCAGAGGCTTCAGAAGGAAAGAACAAATCAGTGATTTGTTGTATTTCTTCCTCTCTTTGGGAAATTGCCCCACCCACCACCTTCTGTTTTGCTTTCCTGCTAATTAAATTGAAGAAGATAGAAATACTTATCAGATGGAGAGAGAAAGTCTGAAAGCTTTTGAGTTCCTGCTGATTTTCTGCCTGAAAATAATTTAGTATCTGTCCCCAGACACAGGCTGAATTTCAGCCAGACAAGTCTGAAATATCCTAGGCTATTCATTGATCTGTGGATCTGGAACTCCCCTCCCCCAATTTGGGAAAGACCCTGTTTTTCTTCTAAGTAGGCTGAGGATATCTGCAAAAAGGCCTGAAATGTGCCGAATTGACTCTTGGTTCCAAAATTGTTCTAGAAAAAAAAAAAACTCATTACCACATCGTTTCCTAGAATCAATACTAGACAATGGCTCTTAAAGCACAAATCTTAGCTGGAAAGTTCTTTCTAGTCCTTCTTCTCAGCCCCCCTCTCCCTTTGCCTTCAGCCAATTGTGCCAAACAAACCCAGGAGAAAATAGCAATCACTCGGAAATTTAGATGCTGACACCTAGGATCAACGCTAGCTAAAAAACAACCAAACTCTTCTATGTGACAAACATGAACTAGGAATAAATACTTACACATATAGAAACTACATAGTTTCTTTGAATATTTTACATATTTTGAAATCATATCAGATTTTTGCTTCACTATAGTATATATTATGCTTAAATGTTCTAAACAAGACAATGCATTCTTTGAGCAGTGCTTAAGTGTTATCGTTAGGAAATATCTGCAGCACTTTCAATGGCCCAAGAAGAAACAATTCTCTTGGAGGGCAGTGGGTAAAGATACTTAGAGGCATTTAGTGTACACCTCCCCCACGCCCAGCAAAGCTTCAGTGCTACATCTATATTGTCTCTCTCAGTACAACAGCCCTGCACAGTGAGTATTATTATACCCATTTTGCCAGTGTGGAAGCTGGGGCTCTAGAAGCCTAAGTAACCTACATGTTGTTCCGTATCTACGCAACAGCAGGGCTGAGACTCTGTCTAGTCCTGCTCCTCCCAGGAGGGCCTGGAAGCCATTTAGCTTCCTAGCTGTACTGTGTATTCCACATTTTAAAGTTTAAAAGAGCTAAACCCTTCAGTTGTAGCAAGAGCTCAGAATGTCACTGTTTTCTCAGCACCAAAGCCTTTCTCCACAAATAAGGTGATTCAGCAGCTCACTAGCTGAGTGACATGCAGACAGTCCTGTCCTGAGGCTCGCTTTCCCCTAAGCCCCTTCAAATTCTTTGTGTGATTCAGAGGGAGGCCCGTCCATCTCTTGTGGCCCGTAGGAATCAGGCTTTGATCAATTCCATACATCAGATGTAAGCCTCTACTCTATGTCAGCACTGGGAAAGTGAGTGAGGACCCTGGTAAATACACATGACGTGAGGACAGAACTGTACGTGGAACAGGGAAGTCAGGGTGTGTGATAAATGCAGCTTCTACGACTGAACATGGTGCCCCCACCGTTAACTGAGGCTGCTTGCTCGTATTGAAGCTGTCACTTTGCTTCCATTAGATGGAAATTTGGGTGTGCCCAGGCCTTAGTGGGCACTCATCATCACAGCAGGCAGGAGGATGGATCACGTTTCCACGTGACTGTGTACAGGTAACTGGGTCTATAGGTTTTCCTGAATTCAAGGACTAATATTTCACCTGAACAATGAACAATTAAATAGCAGGGGCTATTTTTCTTCTACGTAGGCTGAGGATATCTGCAAAAAGGCTTGAAATGTGCTGAATTGACTCTTGGTTCCAAAACAGGGAAGGGATGCGGTTGGAGAGAGAAAGGGTGGGGACGTTGTTCTGTGTTGTTTCTGTTTTTAATTAAACTTGCTTAATTTTATTACCCTGGGTAACTGCCTTTGCATTTTCATTTATCAATAAATAAGCCATAGTCTGACTCTACTCAGCCTATGGGCAGGAGCTGGCAAGGGCAGCCTCATGCAGAAGGGATATAGACCAGCCTCACAGGAGGTGGGGACACAGTGGCCCCCAACACAGTGGGAACCATTGAGTGGTCCTCCACTCCTCTACCCTTGAATTGGTCTGGGCTTTGTTCACTGAGGTCCCTGAAGAACCTTTCTTAAGACTGAGCTTGCACAGGAGAAGGTGTCCTACTGATTTCGTACTCCAGGAGGCTACTGTCTATGAACTTTGAGCTAGGACTATGTCTCATGCCTCCAAATAAACTGCCTCTTCATGTCCCTGCTCACTCCGTGTGAGCTCTACAAAAGGATCACACTGTTCCTGAAGACTTAACTTCCATCCCAATGGGACCATTTCAGGTTCAGTTACTGCATTTTGGTCAAAATGGCTGATTTAAATCATCTTTGTTATCACCTCTCTCTCGCCCTTCTTTGAGTATTACTGAGGTGCCAAGATTTTAATCTGACAGTCTTTTTCTGAATATCATTTTTAATTGATATTGATTTATCATTGAAAATAAAATGATCATCAATTCAAAACACTTACTGATAAATGAAAAAAACTTTCTGAATGTAACTTTCAAATTCATATTTTTAAAAGAGTATTTATATACCAAAGGGGCTTTATTTATTTTTTTCTTTATTATACTTTAAGTTCTAGGATACATGTGCAGAACATGCAGGTTTGTTACATAAGTATACCTGTGCCATGGTGGTTTGCTGCACCCATCAACCCATCATCTACATTAGGTATTTCTCCTAATGCTATCCCTCCCCTAACCCCCCCACCCCCCAATAGGCCCTGGTGTGTGATGTTCCCCTCCCTGCATCCATGTATTCTCATTGTTCAACTTCCACTTATGAGTGAGAACATGTGGTGTTTGGTATTCTGTTCCTGTGTTAGATTGCTGAGAATGATGGTTTCCAACTTTATCCACATCACTGCAAAGGACATGAATGCATCCTTTTTATGGCTGCATAGTACTCCATGGTGTAAATTGTCACATTTTCTTTATCCAGTCTATCACTGATGGGCATTTGATTGGTTCCAAGTCCTTGCTATTGTGAATAGTGCTGCAGTAAACATATGTGTGCATGTGTCTTTATAGCAGAATGGTTTATAATCCTTTGGGTATATACCCAGTAATGGGATGGCTGGGTCAAATGGTATTTCTGGTTCTATATCCTTGAGGAATTGCCACACTGTCTTCCACAATGGTTGAACTAACTTACACTCCCACCAACGATTTTATTTTTTTAACCATTCCAACATCAAGATACTATAATTCTGCTACCTTAATAACAAGAGCTCTCCAGGAGTCAGGAATGTTGATGGATATTAAGGGATGAATTTAGGAATAAATAAGTACTGGAAAAATCTTTGGTTGGTTTCTGCTGAGGCCATCTACAAAAGGAAAACACTCACCTACCAAAAGAAAGCAAAAGGTAGGGAGACTAAGGAAAATCTAGGCAAGTCCCCAGCCTGCAAGGCTGGATAAAATGAATCCACCTAAATACTTGCAGAACACAAAGCACACCCCTAACTTGTAAATATTGTCCTGTCTCCAGTTACACAGACATTGGTCCTTCTCCTCTCTTAGATTTTGGTCCATCAATTCCACTACTTTGACAGCTCTTTGATACTTTTAAGGTGGTGTCTATTATATTGTGTCTGGCTTTTTCCATTGCCATCCTTCACAAATTGAACTAGAGATGCTTTTAGATGTAATGTCCCTGTTTCCTTCCTCCCTGTCCTTTGTAGCTCCTTCTGGACGAATGTCCATCATTAAGAACCTGCAGAACCTGGACCCCAGCCACAGGATAAGTGACCGGGACTACATGGGCTGGATGGATTTTGGCCGTCGCAGTGCCGAGGAGTATGAGTACCCCTCCTAGAGGACCCAGCCTCCATCGGCCCAACGAGAAGCAACCTCCCAACCCAGAGGAGGCAGAATAAGAAAACAATCATACCATATCTCATTGTCTGTGGAATTTGACGTTATGTGTATCTATTTATTAAGTTCTCAATGTGAAAAATGTGTCTGTAAAAATTGTCCAGTGCAACCACACACCTCACCAGAATTGTACAAATGGAAGACAAAATGTTTTCTTCATCTGTGACTCCTGGTCTGAAAATGTTGTTATGCGATTAAAGTGATTTCATTCTGCCCTGTCATTCCCTGCGTCTACTGAGGGCAAAGGGCTCCATTTCATCCTTAGAACGTGCAAGGAGGGAAGCCTGATAGATGCTATACCAGGACAAATCCTTATAGTAGATGTCCCCAGAAAGGGCTTGGGAAATGCAGCTCAGGCCTGGAGCTAACTTTGCTACAGGCCAGCTGGACAGTGAAAGGGTATCTGTGGGCAACTCCAGAGCCCAGCCCTGGCCACCCTGATCCCTGATCTTATTTGCCAATCCTACTCCCACCCCAAGGGTTTCCTTGGGGTTCTCTTGGCCTTTCAACAAGTTAGAGGCAGTAACTGGCCATGGTTTTGCATACATTTGATCACTCCATGGCTCTGTGACACAGAGGTTATCATCCTTTCTTTACAGATGAGGAAACAGGCTCTGAAGAGTGAAAGTGATGGCCCTTATACCCCAGCTAAGGAGATTCACAGACTGGAGGCCTTAATGTTCTGAGGCTAGCGGGACCTTCATCACTCTAGCATTTCTCCAGCTGAGTGCACAGGAATCATCTGGGGAATCTTGTTAAACTGCACGTTCTGATTCAGCACATCTGGGCAGGAGCCTGAGCAAGTTCCCAGGTGATGTCAATGCTGCTGTTTGCAGACCGCACTTTGAGCTGCAATGGTGCAGTGAAGAGCCTATAATTGCTTTTCCTTGAGCCCCGCCATGTTTTGGAGTTGGTGGGACTCCAAAGTGCTGGGGAGACTCTAGTAGTTATACAGAGCAGAAGCCAATCTGTCTGTTGGCTCTCTGTAGAAATCAGTGAGGGGAACTAGTCCAAGGTGACACCCAGAGATGATCCAGTACCCACCACCCACAGTGCAACCTTTCCATGCCTCCTGCTGAGGCCTCCAAGACCCTCCAATCCTTGTCCAGCAGAGGCCCCAGGTGTCCAGTGCAACAGAACCTGGCAGCCCCCAAGAGCAATATGTTGAAAACAAGACTGGCAAATCTAAAACCTTACCCAGACCAGCACCACTCACTACTGGCACTCAGTGCCACCTTCCTTAGTGTTGGGGACAGGACACTGGGAGGGAGCCCCAGGAAGACTTGGTCAGTACAATTCTTTCACTTGAGCTGAAGTTGGGATTCAGTGTAAAACTTACTCCAAATAGGGAACATTATATTAGTCCCTCCTGAGGTACCACCTCATTCAGTCCCTACAATTGGTCTCCAAGACAGCCTCATATCTTAGGTATCCAACCCCCATTCACTCTAAAATATCCAGATGCCTGTGTATTTAGTGCCCCTTCCCCTTGCAAAAATCACTAGTTTTATGTGTGTGTAGGGGTTATGTGCCCGTGTGTGTGTGTGCGTGTGTGTTTGTGTGTGTGTGTGTGTGTACTGTTTGTGTATTGGGGATGGAGGATGAATGAAGGACTTGGAATTTAATATAGAATCAGCAGTGGGGAATGGATGGTGAAAGTCTGATCTAAATTACTGATTTATGAATCATCAAGGAAGTGGGTGTTAAAATACCATTTTTAAAGGTAAAGTCATGACTCATACAACACAAAATGAACATATGTCAAAGATATCATTTAACTCATCAATTAATAAAGGAACCAGTAAGATGTCACAATCATTTCAAAGCAGAATCTGAAGGATAGTCAGGTACGGACAGCCAGGAATAATAACAGAGAGAAAACTGGTTCATATCCATAGGTCAAGAAAACATACTGTTTGGAATAATCCACAACAGAAGTTACTTGTATGATTAGAGGACAATATTCACTTACGTTTCTTTATGTTTTGTTTTGTTTTTTGAGACAGGGTCTCAGCTCTGTTGCCCAGGCTAGAGTGCAATAGCACAATCACAGCTCACTGCAGCCTCAACCTCCCAGTCTCAAGCAATCCTCCCACCTCAGCCTCCTGAGTAGCTGACACTACAGGTGTGTGCACCACTCCCAGCTAATTTTTGTACTTTTTAGAGAGATGGGGGTTTTTGTCATGTTGCTCAGGCTGGTGTCAGACTCCCGAGCTCAAGCAATCCACCTGCCTCTGCTTTCCAAAGTGCTGGGATTACAGGCGTGAGTCACCGCACTTATGTTTTGATAGGCAAGAACTGTTTGCATTTGTATCAGTTTTCCAGGGATTATAAGTCACCCAGTCAAAGACACAGACCCCAGCAGCATCAGATAAATGCCCAGCATTCCACTGAAAGGACATTTAGTCACCCCCTTTGCCCACTTCCAAGCCTTTTACAACTTTTTCTAATGCAGGAAAGGGAAAGGAAAGAACATTCCTGGCCTCCTCTTGGGTACTATAGAAAGAGTCTCACAAGCATCAACCTAGGTAACAGTCCCCAATCCTGCAAGGTAATCATGATTCCACTCCTCCAAGAGGAAACAGGAGCTCAGAGAGGTTAAGTGGCTTGGAGGTGCACATGCTGTCCACAAATGGCAGTGCCAGGATGTAAGCAGCTGGCTCTGGAACTTCTCTATGAAAGGACTTAGAGCCACTGTCTGGCAGAGAAGGGCCTCTGAACCTTGTCTGGAAGCTGCACCTACACAATGAAGGCATGGAATCAGCATATGTGATCATGTGTGGAGCCTTGGAGGGGGCCTGATGGAGCTCCCTGGGCAGGAGAGGCAGAGAGCCTAAAGACCTCTTCCCCTAATGCTTTCAGTACCATGCTGGGCTGAGGACAGCACCTTCTGACTGCAGGGGCCCTGCTCTCATCTTTATGCCACCTTTCTTGCAGGGTCCCTGGACCCAGAATATGCAACTCAGGCCTTCCTAAGTCCTTTCTCAGGGGATCGCATCAGGTTCCTGCAACTAAGCTGAGCAACTCTAACAGAGAAGCCAGCCGCTCCAAAACTCCACTTTAAAGAGGCCTGAACTCACACAACCACAAAGCCATGCCCGCTGCCCTGCCCTCCTCCTCCTCCTCCTCCTCCTCTACCCAGCTGTGTGATCCTGGGCAAGATCATGCCCAACCTTTTCCCCCTCCGTCCCTCCTCCCCTCGCTAACCCTTCTTTTCCTGCTAGCTGTCCTGTAATCCCTTGGGCTTGCAGGAACTCCACCCAGGCCATATCCTTCTACAGCTCTTCCTGCTGTTTGTGTCCTCAGCTCTGCCAATTAAGGCTGCTCAGAAGCTTCGTTTTTGTTGACCCACTGGAATTTCAAAGCTGAAGAGAGCAATGGCTGTCACTCTAGCTCAGTCCACACCCTACCCTACCTCAACGCCCATTTTACAAATAATAGACTTGTCCAAGATCACACAGTGAATTAGTGATGGAACCTGCAGCTCTCTCTGGAATTAACTCCATGCCAGCCTGAGACATAAAGAATTGCTTGGTAGTCCCTGCATTTGCTGATACCTCTGGACCTTTGGCTTGGGATAGCTGACCTGCCCTCACCTGCAATTACTAATATCTCCATATGGCCAGTAGCCAGAGGGTGGACAGGATTCACTCTCCCAAGATTTGCTTCACCAAAACCAAGCTGTAAGACATCTGACCCACAAATTAGGGAAACTACTTAATTTGTCAGCAACCTACTGAATCCAAATGGCAATCTTTGCTCTCAGGCTCAGCCAAACCCAAGTATAAGGAAAGGAAAATGGAAGAAAGACAGTATATGTTCATTCTTTCTTTTAACATATAACCAAAAAAAAACTCGCCCCCAACTCTTTTTGTTGACTCTGCTTTGAAGAGCCAAAGGAAAGAATCCTGATCACTTTGCTAGATTTCCAGGGACTGTGAATATTTTTTTTCCAGCATCTTCAAATTATGGCTAGTCCTGAAGATAAATAAAGCAGAAGTCAAGCAGAAAGAGAGAAAATCGTTGCCTCACTAATTTCCCCTGGGTTCTAGGTTCTGAAAACATCTCTCACCAGATATTAAAATGATCTGTTTGTGTCTGTCTCCTGCTCTGATCTGTATCTTCCCACAGAACCAGGATCAGGGGATCCCAGATGAGATAGCACCTACCCTGGACTCCCTACCATCCCCAAGGCCCACACTGGACAGACCTCCCCCAGACAGCCTCATCATCACCCCCACCTCTCTGACTTCATCTCATCACTGCCCTCTTCACTCATTTGACTCCAGCTTCACTGTATTCTTTGCTATTCCTTGAAAACACTAAACTCACTCCTAACTCAGAGCCTTTGCACCGCTGTTCCCTCTGCCTGGCTCACTCTCCCTTCCAAAAGCACGGCTAGACCTCTCAGCGCATTAAACCCCAAAATTACCTGCTCAAAGAGGCTGTCCTGACCATCCTCTCTAAAAAGGTTCCTCTGAACTGGGCACAATGGCCCATGCCTATAGTCTCAGCTATTCGGGAGACTGAGGTGGGAGGATCACTTGAGCCAAGAAGTTGAAGTCCAACCTGGGCAACACAACAAGACATTATTTCTAAAAAAAAAATTATTTTAAGAAAAAAAAAGTCCTCCATTACTCTCTCTTCCCTTCCCTGCTTTACTTTTCTTCACATGTTTATCATCTCTTGGAATTACATTGTATATGTATTTATTCATTGATTCTGTCTCACCAATGAATACAGAATACCAAAGTTCTGTCAACTCTATTAGGGCAGGGATTTTTGTCAGCTGTGTTTATTGCTATATTCCTAACTCTTAATACAGGGTTGGCACAGAGTAGACACTCATCAAATATTCACTTAATTAATTAGCTCATTAATTAATCAGTTAGGGAAAAATCTGTCAGGATCCCTGCTACTCAGGTCACAGATTGGTTTTAGAAGCAGTTTCATCAGACCATTTGTTTTAAAAATCAGAGAAGTAAAGCTGCCTCACTGACACGGCCAAGTCCCCCCAAGATAGGCATAAATTGGAAAACAGAGCACTCACACAAAAAGATGGCTGGCAGTGTGCACAGCATCCATGAAGAGTGCTGGTATGCGCTAAAGTACACCCACACCAAACACACGTGCACACTCACACGCATGCACATCCAGCCCTATTTCTTTTGCTGCAGTTAAAATCCAGAATGGCAGCTGGCACGGTGGCTCATGCCTGTAACCCCAGCATTTCGGGAGGCCGAGGTGGGCGGATCACCTGAGGTCAGGAGTTTGAAACCAGCCTGACCAATATGGAGAAACCCCATCTCTACTAAAAATACAAAATTAGCCGGGCTTGGTGGCACATGCCTGTAATCCCAGCTATGCGGGAGGCTGAGGCAGGAGAATTGCTTGAACTTGGGAGGTGGAGGTTGCAGTGAGCCAAGATCGCACCATTGCACTCTAGCCTGGGCAACAAGAGTGAAACTCCATCTGGAAAAAAAAAAAATCCAGAAAGCCTTGGCAATCTCAAAGAAGGAAAAAGAGGAGCATTGATGATGTTCATTGCACTTACTCAGAATATTAGAGAAGTGGAAACAACCTAAGTGTTCCACAGAGAGGGGTAGCTGTTAAGGAAATTAATGTACTTCGAATTAGTTAAGTTAATGTGCATCCATTTAATCAAGCAGTTGTTTTAAGTGATGAGTATGAGGACAATGTAGAAACATTGAAAATAACCATGATCCATGTAAAGTGAAAAGGTCCACTGATCATATTAAGTTTATTTTCCAATGAATGAGATTATGTGAAAATGATGATAGTCATGCTGGGGTTATAGGATCACAGGTGTTTTTCTTTCTCTTCTTCAAATTACTTGTAATATTTGTAGCTCGTCCTTATAACAACCATGGCCCATGTTCTCTAGGCTGTGCCAGTCTACAGTGAGACACAGAATCATAAGAACAGCCACAAAAATAGTTCTTCAACCACTTCCTTTGCCAAGGAAGCAACCCAGTTCTCCTCAGATGATTTTGCCAATCACTGACGTTTGTGTGTGCGGCCACCCACAGTGTCCATCCTTTCCAGTTCCCTGGTTCTCTCTCACTAAAGCCATGAAGGCCCCTGAAAATATCACCTCTGCTGGCAGAAATGAGTATTCTATCTGCTGTGCACACCTGCAGGTTTTGGACCAGTGTCTACTGTCTTCTGGTGCTTTCCGTCCTCAGTAGGGGAGCCTGGGCCACATTACTCCCATGTTGTTCTCACCTGACAGGGTCTCAACAGCACCCTGCAGGGCCTGGATGCCATGGGAACCTCTCTGATAAGCAGTTATTGACAAAGAGACCAGTTGCCCCAGCCACATGACTATGCTGCCACCCCTCAGAGCGGAAGTCCTTTTTCTGCTCACAGGTTTCCAGAAACACCATTGGCCTATGCAGGTCACTTTGTATGTCTGAAATCTCTGCATTTACCTAATAAATAGAAAATGATAGATTCAGTCACATGGGCAGTCCATTCTTTACACCAGGTGGCAATCTTTAGGTTCAACAAGGTAGGGATAATACAGAAGGGCCGCAAGTTCAGTTGCTAGGATGGAACCAGGGCATACCCTCTATCAGAAGAACTGTATCAGTTCCTTTAGAACAGGCTTGCTTCTATGAATTCTTTCAGTTTTCCTTCATCTGAGAACGTCTTTATTTTGCCTTCATCCCCAAAGGATATTTTTGCTGGATTTTGAATTCTAGGTTAACAGTTAGTTTCTTTCAGCACTTTATAAATACCGTATCACAGGTTTGGATTGGTGGCTCACGCCTGTAATCCCAGTACTTTGGGAAGCCAAGGTGGATGGATTGCTTGAGCTCAGGAGTTTGAGACCACCCTGGGCAACATAGTGAAACTCAGTCTCTATAGAAAATACCAAAATTAGCTGGGGATGGTGGTGCATGTGCCTTAGTCCCAGCTACTTGGGATGCTGAGACAAGAGGATCACTTGAACCTGGGAGGTTGAGGCTGTAGTGAGCCATGTTTGCACCACTGCACTCCAGCCTGGGCAACAGAGTGAGACCCTTTCTTAAAAAATAAAATAAAATAAATAAATAAATAAATAAATAAAATACTGTATCACTACCTATGGCCTTCATGGTTTCTGATGAGAAATCTGCAGTCATTCCTATCATTGTGCCCCTACAGATAATGAGTCATTTTTCTCTGGCTACTTTCAAGATTTTTCTTTTGTCTTTAGCTTCCAGTAGTTTGACTTTGATGTGTCTGGATGTAGATTTCTTTGTGCTTACCCTGTTTGAGGTTTATTCAAGTCTTGAATGGGTAAGTTTATGTCTTTCACCAAACTTGGGACATTTTAAAACATTATTTAAATGTTTTTCAGCATCACTGTCTTTCTTCCCCCTTTCTGGGATCTTGATGACATAAATGGTAGACCTTTTGTAGTTGTTGCATATGTCAGAGAGGCTCTGTTCCTTTTTCATATTCTATTTTTTGTCTCTACGATTTACAGTGGATAATTTCTATTTATCTACTTTTAAGTTCACTGACTCTTTCTTCTATCATTTCCATTCTGCTAATGAGTCCACCAGTGAATTTCTTGGTTTGGTTCTGGTATTTCTAAGTTCTCAAATTTCCACTTATATCTTCTATTTATTTTCTATGATTTTGTATATTAATATTTGTTTCAAGAATATTCACAATTGCTCATTTGAGCACTTTTATAATAGCTGCTTTAAAGCCTTTGTCTTCTAATTCCAACATCAGTGAAATCTCATCATTTGTGTCTGTGGATTGTCTTTTCCAAAGAAAACTGGGGTGGAATGGGGAGCAGCTGGAGAATGATACAGAAGCTGCAATGCACAGGGGGGGATCAAGGGGAAGGTGATCTACATTGTTATGGTTCTTTGTATGCTCAGTATTTTTTTATTTTATCCTGAACAATTTAGATATTATATTATAAGACTCCGGATCTTGTTTAAATATTATGAAAAATGTTCATATTTTGTTTTAGCAGGTGATGGACATGGTTAGGTTCAGTTTGCAAGTTCCAGCTCACCTTCTGTGCAGTGTGATGTCAATGTCCACTCAGTTTTCTAACTGCTTTTTGTCCCCATTTCAGGTGTGCACCACCCAGAAGCCAGTCTGAGAACTGGTTAATGACCTCTCCGTTACTTCAGTTCTCAAAGGCCTTGGTATCCTCATTAAAACCAGATCCAAACATGCATGGCTTGGAAGTGAGCCCTGGAATTCATAAACAACTGTATGGAGTCACTTCTCTGAGCTCCACCCTCTCTGTAATCTCCCTGGTACTCTCAGTTCCCCAGGGCTCCCCTTTTTGATCCTCCACCCCAAATTGGGGTCCTGGTTACTCTGTTCTACACATGTCTATGTTTGTAGCCCATGTTCAGGTCCAAGTGGCAGGAGAACAGAGGGAAAGAAAAATATCAATGGAAGCTAGTCTCACCTGCCGTGGGATCACAGTTCTTCTGAACAAAGAACAAGTTTACCCTGCCTCAGAGTTTTGGCTCCTATCAGTGCCGTTACTGACTGCTGACCCTGCAGGTGTGGGTTTGCCCAGGACCTGTGGCATGACAAACAGAGAAAGAGAATAATTTAAAAAAAAAAGAGAGAGAGAGAGAGAGAGAGAATGGTCATGATCTCTCTGGACATTAGGAGTTCCCCTTTTCACTCCTTGGGCCATAACTAAAGAACTTCTCCTGGAGCTGTCTGTGCCCCAGAGCCCACTTCCAGTTTCTAACTCTGTTAAGTTCAAACCAAGAGATACAAGAGTGGGGAAAGTGATAAACTCACTACTGGTTTGATGTACTTCAAATTCTGTGTTCTTCACCAGTGTTCCTTCTGCTGTCTTCTTTTCACTGTCCTCAAACAGCTGTTTTAAACTTTCTCTCCTGGAGTGATGACCAACAGAAATGATGGTTGCAGTGCACTTATTCCATCTTACCTGGAATCAGAACAACAGTGTCTTTAAATATAGAAATTTCACAATGAAATCCCATCTTTATCTGAAATTCTGGCAATGATGAGCCTGCATTTCTGCATGGTGACAATGTGGAGGCCAACACTTGGCTGCCCCTCTAGACAGGCATGCCCTCTCTCACAGGCCAGTCTCACACATTTGTGTTATATTTGCAACCCCAGCTTCAGGAGAGATTGAAACCAACCACTTCCAAAAGGTAACCACGTGGGTACCACTCAGCTTCAGCCATGTAGCTGCCTCTTGGTTCATTAGGTCTTTCTGTGGCTAGCTCTTTCCTGCCTCCCCAGTCACTGGTCCAGGTTCATCTGTCCAAGCCCTGGCTGAAGCCTCTTCTGCCCTGATCCACCCCCTCTTGTGGCCCTTGCTTTGATCTTCTGTCAACTCCCCTCCTTTCCCTTTTCCTTGGCTTCTCTCCCTCCTGCCATTCACCCAAGACCTCAGCCAATCTGAGAAATTGGGTCCAGCTGTGCCCACCTAGACTCCTTCTCCATCTGTCCACCTGCCACCTATCTTTGAGAAAGGCACCAGCCACAGCCTTCAGGACCTCCCCTGCCATTTCTCAGCCTGTCAGTGCCTGGCAATTTCTGCTGGAACTCTAATATCTTGATGAAATTTTAGGTCAAGAGATACTGAAATGTTAAGACCCAGTAATTCATGGCCTCAGGCTCTTCTCTAAGAATGGGTGATTTATTTTATCTTAATTTTTGATTCTTTCATGTATGTGTTTCCTAAGATGCTTCTGGTTTGGAAAATCTCCAGAGGGAATAAGAGTTACTGACAAGTGGAAAGAGTCACATCTAATCGAGCTCTGAGGCTAGCATCTTTCTATCTTTTCTTTCCCGTGGCTCACATGCCAGTCTGGGCAAATAGAAACAGGAACAATCAGCAGTTGTTCAAGCCTTACCTGCCCCAGCGCCTCTGGACTGCTGCCAGAATGACTTCAACATGCAAGATCTTTCTCTGAGTCCCACTCCAGAAAGGATTATACTGCTGTCCTGCATCAGCTTGTGTGCACTCTTTCAAGCCCTTCGCTCTCTCACCAGCATGCACTGAAATGCACCTGTATGCCAGGCATTGTGTTGATTTAGCAGGCACAGAGACCCAGCCAAGTGTGAGATTCAGAAAAGTTGAGTGGCAGTACAATAACACTAGAACTAGGATGGGTAATGTGCAGAGGCTGGAAGAAAACTGAATGGCAGAGCTGACTGATTTAAGGGGAGGCCACCCAGGTGTCTGCCTAGTGTGCCAGTCTCTAAAAGACCTCTAATCACCACTGCAGTAAACCGAAACTGGGTGTCAGTGAAGTTTTTAATATGCGGTAACTAACCTAACTGGAAAAAATACGTCAGTTCTACCCTTACAGAAGACGACAGCGCTCTCAAGTGGAAATTTTAGAAAACACTCCTCAGGGTGCCAGCTTCTCTCTGTTGAGGATTTTAGCTGTGCAGTATTTCACCCTTATCCATGGAGAATACGCAGGTGGATGTCTGAAACTGCGGATGGTACTGAACCTTATACATCTTATGCTTTTTAGATCTGATAACCGAAACAGCTACTAAGTAACTAATGAGTGGATAGCATATACAGCATGCATCTTGCTGGACAAAGGGAAGATTCATTTCCCAGGCAGGATGGAGCAGGCAGGCACAAGATTTCATCACGCTACTCAAAACATTACTCAATTTAAAACTTATGAATTGTTTATTTCTTTGATTCTCCATTTAATGTCTTCAGACCATGGTTGACCATGGGTCACTGAAATCACAGAAAGTGAAATTGCAGATAATGGGAAGCTACTGTATACACATTGAAATTTATAGGATTCTGGTCTATTTCTCATTGTCACCCAGTCAGCTGAAATTTTAAAACCAGATAATTTTGGGCATGGGACTGTTTTCTAAGAATAGATAGTTTATTTCATTATTTTACTTTTGAACTTTTAATAGAGCTACCAAAAGGCTCCCAGGTTTGGAACATCACCCCATGAAAGTGAAAAGAGAACAAAGAAGACTGATGAGTGAAATGCTTTTTGTAGAACAAGAGCTCAAAAAAATAAAAAGGAACTCTTAGGGGTATTTTGAAGACAACTTGGTAACTATGGTTACCTCTAATTAGTGAGCACCTTATGCTTTCCAGATTTGAGTGAAGAAAAACAGAAAGAAAAAAACAATTCCAAATAAGCAAAAATATTAAGTTCCATCAAGTACCTATAATCATGTATTTTGAACGTAAAATCAAGATATAGAAGTTTGTTAATAGCAAATCAACTCCCTGCCTTCACCTTCACCTCCTGAATTTCTCCCTGCATAGCAACGACTCATAAACCAAAATTGGGAGTTAAGAAAGTCTCAAAGAAGGGGACACCAGAGGTCAGGGTGCAGGGAGACAGGCAGTGCACTATAGAGGCAGCCTGACATGGGAGTCCTAACTGTGGCTGAATTAGAGTGAAACTATCCAAATGAATGCCTCTTGTTCTATACTGGACACTGGGGAGAGGGCGAACCTTACTTTTGCTTCCTGTCAGAAGTACTGAATTGGGGCTCGTAATCACTGGGATTTGAACTTGGGCAGAGAGAGAAGCTCCAAGGGAAACTGTTCTGGGTCCACCTCAGGTCTCCTATGAGAAGAAGCCACAACACAAAAAAAAACACACCCATGTACAGGGAAGAAGAGAAGAAGAGGATCCTACTGCACATACCATGCCCTCAGGCTCTCCCAGACCTGAGACCATTGTCAAAGCCCTATCTTCTAGTCTGAACAAGTCTCCAGCTGAATCCAGACTGAAACATGCTTATAACAGGAGGGAGGAAGGCTCTTGTCTCTCTGAGAGATTTCTCCACTTCAAGGGAGAAAGATTTCATCTACAATTAGTAAACTAACAAGACAGGTTTCCAATGAACACTGGCCACAGTGTGCAGAATAAAATGGTTATCTTATTCTCTGTGGAAAAGAATGGTGGAGTTGGAACCTAGGTAAGACAAACTTTGGCCTATATGAGAACCCCCAAAGTTTTTCATTTATTTTTTTCGTTCATTCTTTCATTTACTCATTCATTCATTCAAAAGCTATTTATTGAAATGATCATGGTCCAGGCACTGTGCTAAGCACTAAAGATGCTGAAATGAGAGACAAAGAGACTGACGTCAGGGCTTTCTCATTCTAGTGGGAGATGACAGATCTGATCCAAAGGCAAAGACGTAGGGATCATTTTCACTTGGATGGCTAATAGGCATCTCAATCTCAATATATCTAAATGAACTCTTGACTTTCCCTTCAAATGCAGAAAGGCATTAGCCTTTCCCAACTCAGTTGATGGCAGTTCCCTCCTTCCCATTGCTCAGGCCCAAATCCTTGGAACAATCTTTGACTCCTCCTTCCCTTTACACCTTTCATCTAATCCATTAGCATATCTTGTTGGCTTCAAAATGTATTTAGAATCCATTCACTTTTCACCACTTCTGCTGTTGCCACCTTGGTCTGGGCCATTACTCTCCCTCCCCCTGGATTATTGTAAAAGCCTCTTAACTAGTCTTCCCACTTCCACCCTACAGTTTATACATTCACAGCAATGCACTATAGTCCCTGTTTCTGAACAGGTCATGAGGCCATACTTGGTAATCATTATTTCCTTGCTTCACTATGCCTTGCATATTCCCTGCAAGTTCACATATGCTTGGCCACCTGTGGTTCGGATCTTTCTGAAATGAAAATCTGTGTTTCTCCCACTGAGTATAGAATTCTGAGCAGCTGAGGACAAAGGGAACATGAAATACGTAGTAGAGGAGTGAAGTCACAATTACTAATCAGTAACAAGGACTACCATGCTGGCTTTTGTTCAACCTAGGGAATACAGATAATTATTTAAACTGGTGTTGGAAGACTGAAAAAGCAAAAAGGAACATTTATCAGAGGAACCAGCCCCCAATATTTTAATGTAGGTTCTTTTCTATTTTCCCTAAGTGTCAGCCGGTCTGAGAAATAAAGAGAAAGAGTACAAAGAGAGAAATTTTACAGCTGGGCCTCCAGGGGTGCCATCACATACTGGTAGGACCACAATGGCGACCTTGAGCCGCAAATCCAGCAAGTTTTTATTAGGGATTTTGAAAGGGGTGGGGGTGTACGAACAGGGAGTAGGTCACAGAGATCACATGCTTCAAAGGGTAATAAAAGATCACAAGGCAAGGGCAAAATTAGAATTACTGATGAGGGTCCATGTCCTGCTGGGCACGCATTGTCTTGGTAAACATCTTAACAGGAAACAGGGTTTGAAGGCAGACAACCAGTCTGACTAGATTTCACCAGGCTGGAATTTCCCAATCCTAGTAAGCCTGAGGGCACTGCAGGAGACCAAGGCGTATTTCAGTCATTTTCTCAACCATATAAGACAGACACTCCCAGAGTGGCCATCTATAGAACTATCCCTGGGAATGCATTCCTTTCCTAGGGTACTAGTTATTAATATTCCTTGGTGGGAAAAGAATTCAGCGATAGCACGTTGTCTATAGGCTCTCTTCAATAAGAAAAATAAGAAAAATATGGCTCTATTCTGCCCGACCCTGCAGGCAGTCATACCTTATGGTTATCCTCCCTCATTCCCTGAAAATCGCTGTTAGGCTGTTCTTTTTCAGGGTGCCCTGATTTCATATTGTTCAAACACCCATGTTTTACAATCAGATTTCATATTGTTCAAAGACATGTTTTACAAACAATTTGTACAGTTAAAGCAATCATCATGGGGTCCTGAGGCGACATACATCCTCAGCTTATGAAGATGACAGGATTAAGAGATTAATCCAGATTAGGAGACCTGAGGCGTAAGAAATTATAAAAGTATTAATTTTGGGAACCAATAAATGTCCATGAAATCTTCACAATTTACATTCTTCTGCCACAGCTTCAGCTGGTCCCTCTGCTTGGGGTCCCTGACTTCCCACAACAAACATTGAGATAACATAGTACTCGCAGTGGCAGGAATCAGAGCCCTTGCCTCTCTAGGGCTGGAGGAACAAAGAGAATAGAATAATACACTGAGAAGCTTAGAGGAGTGGTACTGAGCAGATGGAACCCAAAGTTCTGAGGCTAGTGTGTTACCTGGCTGTTGTCACTGAGCAGGACAGGGGGAAGGTGTGATAAGGCACATTCTAGGAATGAAGGGAAAACTACAGACTGAAACCAAATGCTGTTGTTGAGTGAAGAAGTTTCTGGGAGGACTGACTAAAACAGCACACAGACAGGAAGAAACATGTCTCCTCTCCCTCCTCCAGTCCCCAGTGATGTCCCTATTGGCAGCATCTGATGTGGAAGCGAGGTACAGTCCCAGCCCCAGGATGACATAAAATGGTGAATTTGGAGATAAGAGACAATAACGTAATAATAGGCACAATTGATTTTCCCTTACTTTTTAACCCAGATTTTGTTATCTTGGTTACCATGCCAATGCCTCCACAGGTTTCAGTACATCAAGACAGGATCATGATGGAACAAAATGAGGTCTGAACCTCTTTCTTCTATAGATCCTGAACTTCCTTTTGGAGAATATCATGAATTTAATTTTGTTTGTATGATGGATAGCTGTATTGTGTTAAATGAAAGTGTTTGTGGTGGTTGATGATATCTATGTTTTGAAGTTAAGTAAGGAAGAAGAGTGTAATTAGGTGTTAAACAGCCAAGGGGTGGATTGTAGTGGACATTCAACATTTTTCTTGTCTATTAGCACTTTTACACACCCTTCTTTTGTTTGAGAATTTTCTACCTCCCCAAAATAGGAACCAGAAACTTTTTCCCAAGCCTCTTTTGCAGCTGGGCCATAGGCTTATGAAGCTGGCCCCACCGGTAATGTGTGCTGCAGTGTCAGTGTTCTCCTGGAGTGGGCTGGTCATATGATTTGGGCATGTTCCTACCTCCCTGGCTTTGAAGCCTGTTTCTCTGTCTTTAGGGAGATTGTATTACCTAATTATTTTTTCCATAATAAACCCTTTTTCTCCTTAAGCCATCTAGGTTTCTCCTGTATATAACTAAGAGGCTTAACTGATGCATATGGTAAGAATACCCTGTTTATTTGATTACTCATATCTCTAAGTTTGAACTTTTTAAATTTTTGTGGCTATAGAGCAGATATATTTATGGAGTACATGAGATATTTTGATACAGGCATGCAATCTGTAATAATCACATCAGGGTAAATGGGGTATCCATTACCTCAAGCATTTATCCTTTGTGTTACAGTCCAATTATACTTTTTTAGTTATTTTAAAATACACAGTTAAGTTATTTTTGACTATAGCCATTCTGCTGTGCTTTCAAATATTAGGTCTTACTTACTCTTCCTAATTACCTTTTGTACCCATTAACCATCCCCGTTTTCCACTCCCAACCTGCCACTACCCTTCCCAGCCTCTGGCAACCATCCTTCTATTCTCTATCTCTATGAGTTCAATTGTTTTAATTTTTAGCTCCCACAAATAAGTGAGAACATGTAAAGTTTGTCTTTCTGTGCCTGGCTTATTTCACTTAACATAATGACCTCTGGTTCCATCTATGTTGTTGCAAATGACAAGATCTCATTCTTTTCATGGCTGAATAGTACTCTATTGTGTATATGTACCACATTTTTTTCATCCATTTGTTTGTTGATGTACGCTTCGGTTGCTTCCAAATCTTGGCTATTGTGAATAATGCTGCAATAAACATGAGAGTACAGATATACTGATTTCTTCAATATACTGATTTCCTTTCTTTTGAGTATATATCTAGGGGTAGGACTGTTGGATCATATGGTAGCACTATTTTTTAGGTTTTTGTTGCTGTTGTTGTTGTTGTTTTGAGACAGAGTCTCACGCCTGTCCCCCAGGCTGGAGTGCAGTGGTGCGATCTCGGCTCACTGCAACCTCTGCCTCCCAAGTTCAAGTGATTCTCCTGCCTCAACTTCCTGAGTAGCTGGGATTACAGGCGCCCACCACCATGCCCAGCTAACTTTTTGTATTTTTAGTAGAGTCGGGGTTTCAGTATGTTGGCCAGGCTGCTCTCGAACTCCTGACCTCGGGCGATCCACCCACCTCAGCCTCCCAAAGTGCTGGGATTACAGGAATCAGCCACCACGCCTAGCCTATTTTTGGTTTCTAGAGGAACCTCCAAATTGTTCTCCATAGTGATTGTACTAATTTACATTATCTGCAACAGTGTACAAGGGTTTTCTTTTCTCCACATCCCCGCCAGAGTTTGTTATTGCCTGACTTTTGGATAAAAGTCATTTTAATTGGGGTGAGATGATATTTCATTGTGGTTTTGATTTGCATTTCTCTGATGATCAATGATATTGAGTGCCTTTTAATATACCTGTTTGCCATTTGTATGTCTGCTTTTGAGAAATGTCTGTTCAGATCTTTTCCCCATTTTTAAAATGGATTATTAGATTTTTTCCTATAGAGTGTATGAGCTCCCTATATATTCTGGTTATTAACTCCTTGTCAGATGGGTAGTTTGAAAATCCACCCTGTAGATTGTCTCTTCGCTTTGTTGATTGTTTCCTTTGCTTTGCCGAAGCTGTTTAACTTGCTGTGATGCCATTTTCCAGTTTTGCTTTGGTTGCATGTGTTTGTGAAGTATTACTCAAGAAATCTTTGCCCAGTCCAGTATCCTAGAGAGTTTCCTTCATGTTTTCTTGTAGGAGTTTCATAGTTTGAGGTCTTAGATTTAAGTTTTTAATCTATTTTGATTTTGTTTCTGTATATGGAGAGAGACAGGGTCTGGTTTCATTCTTCTGCATATGGATATCTAATTTCCCAAGCACCACTTATCAAAGAGACTGCCCTTTCCCCAAGGTACATTCTCAGCATATTTGTTGAAAATGAACTCACTGTGGATGTATGGATTTGATTCTAGATTCTCTATTCTGTTTGGTTTATGTGTCTGATTTTATGCCAGTACCATGCTGTTTTGGCTACTATAGTATAATTTGAAGTCAGGTAATGTGATTCCTCCAGTTTTGTTCTTAGAATAGGTTTGGCTATTCTGGGTCTTTTGTGGTTCCATATAAATTTTAGAATTGTTTTTTCTATTTCTGTGAAGAATGTCACTGGTATTTTGGTAGGAATTGCATTGAATCTGTAGATTGCTTCGGATAGTATGGACATTTTAACAATATTGACTCTTCTGATCTATGAACATGGAATATACTTCAATTTTTTGTGTCCTCTTCAATTACTTAAATCAGTGTTTTATAGTTTTTATTGTAGAAATCTTTCAATTATTTGGTTAAGTTAATTCCTAGGTGTCTTATTTTATTTGTGGCTATTGTAAATGGGATTACTTTCTCACTTTCTATTTCAGATTGTTCACTGTTGGCACAGAAAAATGCTACTGATTTTTGTATGTTAATTTTGCATCCTGAAACTTTCCTGAATTTGTTTATCAGTTCTAATAGATTTTGGTGGCATCCTTAGGTGTTTCCAAATATAAAATCATATTATCTGCAAACAAGGATAATTTGACTTCTTGCTTTCCATTTCTTTCTTTCTCTTTTCTGATTGCTCTAGCTAGGACTTCCAGTACTATGTTGAATAACAGTGGTGACAGTGGGCATCTTTGTTGTGTTCCAGATCTAAGAGGAAAGGCTTTCAGTTTTCCCCCACTCAGCATAATACTAGCTGTGGGTCTGTCACATATGAGTTTTATTATGTTGAGCTATGTTCCTTCAATACCCGGGTTTTTGAGGGGTTTTATCATGAAGAAATGTTGAACTGTATCAAATGCTTTTGCAGCATCAATTGGAATGATCATATGATTTTTATTCTTCATTCTGTTGATATGATGTATCACATTAATTGATTTGCATATATTGAACCATCCTTGCATCCCAGGGATAAATCCCACTTGGTCATGATGAGTGATCTTTTCAATGTGTTGTTGAATCCAGTTTGCTACTATTTTCTTGAGGATTTTTGCATCAATATTCATCAGTGATATTGTTCTTGAAATTCCTCCTAAAGAATGTTTTTAAAATACAGGTGAGTGAGGGCATAATGGATGAAATAAGGCCCCACAAGAGGAGGGAGGGGCTGAGATCCATGTTATTGCTGGAGAAATGGGCCAGAATTAGGATGAAGAACCCAACCTCCTTTATAGCAGACAGGACAGAGAAAGCAACGAGTGAGCCCATAGCAAGCTTACAGGCTTGATTCCAGAAAGTTGGAAGAATTCCTGTGTGGTGCTTCTGCTTTCTTTAGGAAAGAGGGCAAATATCTTTTGAGAGTGAGAGAGAGAGAGCACAGAAAGCGAGGAATGAGGAAGTGCCTATAAAGAACAAGAGAGAGAGCTGACTGGAGAAACATAGGATCACCTGGCTTCATTGAAGGCCTGGATGAGGTGGGAGACTATAAATTTGGCACTCATGTTTGTGGCACTCAGACTTACTATTTTCACTGGAAGCCAGCAGTCCTGGTTTGGTCTGGAAAAAAGAAGGTGAACAGGTGAATGATCCAGAATTGAGTGCAACACTGGACCGTAAAACTTAGGAACTAAAGTATTGAAATTATAGGGCACAATCTAGGCTGGATGGAAGGAAAAATAAGAAGATTGTAGGGATGGGCAGGGGGGACAGTTGATGGCAAATTAGAAAAGCAGAGGAGTCAGGGGACTAGATGTTTCTGTGAGGTCTAAGAACACATGGGGAATGTTCTGACTGAGAGATCCATGTGCCAAGAGGTTGTGGTGAAAGAGCGGGGTAGCTGATTTTTAAATTTCAGAAGTTGAGTGATTTCAGATGGTAAGTTCAAAGATATGGCTTTTGGAGAGCTCATCAGAAATGGAAGGGTGGTAAAGGCCAAAAGAGATGAGGAAATAGAGGAACGGGGAGCCCAGAGCCAAATGGGTCATCCTTCATGGGTGGCTGAAGTTGTCCAGGTGACAGAAAGACTTAAGATGGTGAAAAGGACAAAGAGTTCAGAGTTGACATGGTCAAAGAATTAAGGGAACCTCCAAGAAGCTGGGGGAGGGAGGTTGAGGGTAGCAGTTAGGAAACATGAACTTCAATAGGGCAGGGGTTTTGAAAGAGGATAACAGAAGAGGAGCACGCCAAAGGCTGCAATAGCAAAGAGGACCAGAGCCCTTAGGAACATGTGGAGGGAGAATCTATCCCGCAGCAGGGTTCTTAGGGACCAGCCAGGTTTGGTCAGACGTGAGGTAGAGGATTCTTGTTGGTGGAGGTCACAGACGTGAAGGAATCTCTTTACCTGGAACCAGGTACCAGGTAACAGGAAACAGCTGAAAGGGCACGGTTCTGAGGAAAACAGGAGCCCAAAGGGCCCATTCCAAGGCATCACCTTCTTCCCATTCCTCTGTGCCATGAGGGTGATTTGCTGAAAGCAAAAATGATAAATTATTTTTAAAAAGCTTCCTCATTGGGCTGGGCACGGTGGCTCATGCCTGTAATCCCAGCACTTTGGGAGGCCAAGGTGGGCAGATCATTTGAGGTCAGGAGTTCGAGACCAGCATGGCCACCACGGTGAAACCCCGTCTCTACTAAAAATAATACCAAAATTAGGCAGGTGTGGTGGCGTGCACCTGTAGTCCCAGCTACTCAGGAGGCTGAGGCAGGAGAATCACTTGAACCCAGGAGGCAGAGGTGGCAGTGAGCTGAGATCTCCACTGCACTCCAGCCTGGACAACAAAGCAAGATTCTGTCAAAAAACAAACAAATAAACAAACAAGTAAAAAATTCCTCATTTAGCAACTGAAAGTTTATTAGGTCTAGTGAAAATGAGCTTTTTACCATAGAAATCCTCCTTAAAGGGTGGCCTATGGCTCATGCCAGTCCACAAACTGTCCCTGATGAAATAAGAACAGAAACTGAGAGTAAATGGTTACTTTTCAAGCAATTTGCATTGCCACGTTGTCCAAATACATGCTGATGGTGTGGACTGTTTGAGTGTCATTGCACTCTAATGGTGAGTTTTGGGTGGCAGGCAGCAAACTGACCATGGGCAGGAGGACCACATTACAACCCATGAGATTTTAAGGTTAGTCGGTCAACCATAAGTCAAAAGCATATAAAAATCTGAGTAAATGTAAGCATTTCTTTTGTTTTGTTTTGTTTTGTTTTGTTTTTTGAGACTGAGTCTCGCCCTGTTTCCCGGGCAGGAGTGCAGTGGCACGATCTCTGTTCACTGCAACCTCCGCCTCCTGGGTTCAAGCGATTCTCCTGCCTCAGCCTCCTGAGTAGCTAGGATTACAGGTGCCCGCCACCAGACCTGGCTAATTTTTGTATTTTTAGTAGAGACGGGGTTTCGCCATTTTGGCCAGGCTGGTCTCGAACTCCCGACCTCAGGTCATCCGCCCACCTTGGCCTCCCAAAGTGCTGGGACTACAGACGTGAGCTACTGCGCCTGCCCAAGCATTTCTTTATTTTTCTAACCTGTCACGTTTACCATCAAGTTAATTCTAATCATGTTTTTAAAACTTTATAGTTTAATATTATTATCTAAGTTGGAGATATAAAATTTGTATTGTTCATTTGTTAGCCAGAATTTACAGATTGTAAAACAAAGCCTCATAGAAAAATTTTGGTCAAAAAATTACTTTAAATGTCTCATCTTCCTTTCCAACCAACATCTCTCTCTGAGGCTGGTTTCTCTATTGTGAGTGTTATTAAAAGAAAACACAAGCTTGTATGTTATCCCCTGCAAATAAAACTATTATTAATCTGAACTAGCAGAGATAAATTAAAAGAATCCAATCCTCATTTATCACATTAAAAACTTTAATATTGTATCAAGCAATGTTTGCTATAATTAAAAAAGAAAAGAAAAAATAAAACTTCAATATTGATATATATTCAAAGTGAGAGTATGTATGTAATATAAAAAAATTACTGCTTCACTCATAACTTTTTGTTTAGTTATAACTGCAGAATGACAGACATTGAGTATAATCGTGAATCTCTGTATTAAATGATCTATATACACTTTCAATGAATAATATGTACTATCCTCATAATTCTTTTTTATATTTCCCCGTTTGTTCTCATATTTTTAAAAGATAATTTTTTTTTTTTTTTTTTTTGAGACAGAGTTTCGCTCTTGTTGCCCAGACTGGAGCACGATGGTGCAATCTCAGCTCACTGCAACATCTGCCTCCCAGGTTCAAGTGATTCTCCTGCCTCAGCCTTCCAAGTAGCTGAGATTACAGACATGTGCCACCAGGCTCAGCTAATTTTGTATTTTTAGTAGAGACGAGGTTTCACTATGTTGGTCAGGCTGGTCTCAAACTCCTGACCTTAGGTGATCCACCAGCCTCAGCCTCCCAAAAGTGCTGGGATTACAGGTGTGAGCCACCACGCCCGGCCTTGAAAGGTAATTTAATGTCTGTTGAAACTAATATTTTAAAAATTTGGCTTGCATTTTATACTATTTTGTATTGCATTTTATTTTTCCTGAAATTCTTTATTACTGTATTTTTAAAAAATATCGGCCCATGATGGACAAATGATACAAATTTTAAAAAACAACACACCGGTCTTTCACCACTAAGATTTGAGAAGTATGGTTCTGTGCGTCCATAAAGTCCCAGAGATGTGGCTGGCTATTTACACCAAATTAACTGCCATTCACCCCTGTGAACAGTCACTCTGGGTCAGGACTGAAGCCTTGAAAGGGGAGTGGCAGAGGGGGATCAGAGCCAGGACTACAGCTGGTGGGGTTGGGGGTGCTTACATACTGGATTCCTGAGCCACGCAACTCCACTTTCTTTGGTGGGTCACTTCCACAGTTTCTGCAGAACTCTGGAACAGCTAAACACACAGTACAATTTCTTCTCCAATCACAGGCTAGTGGCCCAAGGGTGGCAAAGGCCACCACTGGCTGGAAATCATGCAACTGGGAGAGTCGGGGCCCAAGGCTATTGCTCCTACTCTGGAAGTTAGTGTTACAGGTGACTTAATAGAGGCCCCAGGGAAGACTATGAGTTTAGGCAATTGAGGTGTGGGAGAACAACACATCAGTGTTCTGTTCTTTTTTTTCTGAAAAGACATACCTAAGCCTTTGCCCATCACTTGAGAATCTCCTCTATCAATGGTCCCCACTGCTACCAGCTGCCTGGCCCTTGGAAACTGTGGATTCTGCCCTTCCCTGCTTTTAGGGGTCCCTGGGTTCCCCCTCTTACTTTTTTCCCCTGAATCTTGTCACATCGATGTACAGGCATTGCTGAGCCTCAGCGCTGCTGGTCCCCGAGGCTGCCGGTCTAAGCTAAAGGCCTGGATTTCTCTCACTGGTTTTCAATTCTTTGGGACTTCAGAGCAGGATCAGCCTGAACTTCGGGCATTTGGCATGGTGAATGACCAAGTACTGCCGAGCAAACATTTCCTTTAACCCTGGATTCAGTCATTGCGCTGCTGACTTTACAGAACTTAGGAACTACAGGCTAAAGTAGTAAGGAGAAAAGGCTCTCATTTTCAGATGTTTTCAGAAAAAAAAAAAAAAGCAAAGAAAACATTTTCTAAAAAGAAGATGCATTAGAAAGGAGTGGGTTGATTTCACAAGGTGGGAAGCACTCTAACACAGAATAGGTTTTGTAAACTCTTTTTAAAAATGCCTTTCTACTTCCTGGGTGTGGCAGCATGATAGCCAAGGTGGCTTCCTCCTCATTCTATGATTAATTTCTTCACTTGCCCCCCAAGCCTGTGCACATGCTGTCCTCTTGTTCTGGAATGCCTCCCTCCAGTTCCCCTGGAGAACTGAGACCATGCTCATGCCTTCCCTCAAGTGGTTCCTGAGCCCCCAAGCAGAGGGACTCCCTCCATTGTCATGACCACTTCTGCTGCCCGCGCAGAGGGAGCCCCTCTCAAGGGCTGGGACTGTGTCGGTTCCTCTCTGGATCCACAGAGCAGCATGGAACTGAGTCGGACTGAGCGAGGACTCAGGACATCTTGAGAGAAAGAGTGGAACGGAGGAACCCAGGCTCAGGAGGGAAGACTCGTCCACCTAAGGAGTCCTTGGGGATCTGGCATGGCACCTCTACCCGCCCCCCACCTCCCTGCCAACCACAGCAGCCCCGAGAATCCACCAAAGCTCCAGAAGGGATGCCAGATTCCTGGCCCCAGGGAGGGGCTCTGGAATGTGAGGGGCCAGGCCTTCTTCCTGGTCATTTCCTCTCAACTTGCACCCCCAGAAACAAGCACTCTATTTACAGTGAGGGTATTGGGGGCTCCAGGAGGCAGAGTTGCCCTCCCTGAACTACTTTCCGGGGGAAAAGCAAACCCCATCTGATCTTGTGATGGGATTAGGGCAAGTCTTTTGCAGTCTCCAAGCGTCTTTTGCAGTCTCCAAGCGCCCTCTGCTGGCTACGGAAGAAGAAATCCTTTTAGGATATGATGTCTTCGAGCCACGAGTTCAGATGTACAAAAAATTTCATTTTTTTCTAAATCTCGACTTAATCCCTATTATAAGCTCTCAATCGACTCAGGCAATTCAGCATGACTTTCCTCCTCCACCAACTTCTCCCCAGGTGGCATCTAGGTTCTGGGTGCTGGCCCTGGCTAGAGCTGCGGGAGAGGCTGGTGTCCACTTCCCTTTGTCCTGTTGGCAAGGCTCTTCAGGACGTAGCTGCCTCGCTGCTCCCAGGCAGTGTGTGGAATGTTTCCCACATCTGTCTGGGGCCAGGTACTTCAGGATCTCCTGGGACTTCTCCACTGAGACGCGTCTGCTGGCACTTGTACTTCCTCACTGCCCCATGTGGTCCCTGCCCTGTGATGGGGTGAGTTGCTGGGGAGGGGCTCTGGAACATCCTTACTTCCCCAGGACCCCTGCCAAATGAGCTCATCTGCCCTTGGAGTCCCAAACTCATCAGGGGCTTCTCCTATAACCTTGGATGTGGCCCAGACGGAAAGGAGAAAGGCTTCCACACCGGTAGAACGCTGGCATCCCTCTCCAACACCCATGGCCTGGGTGTTGGAATCTGCATGAAGTCTTTGTCCTTTGTGTTTGGCAAGCAGGAGTAGCAGAGGAGGAGTAAGCAGTGAAAAGAGAAACTATTTCACCAACTTGATGCTTTAAAAATTTTTAAATATGTTTTTTTTTTTTTAAAGCGAGAGAGAAAAACTGGCTCCACAAGTTTCCTTCTAAATCTTTTGGTCTCACACCAAAACACATACTCAGCTTTGTCCTTCCTCATATTTGAAAACCAGGAATTTTATTATCTTTGTTTTCAGGTCTCACCAAATGCCTCTTTGACAACGTTTCCCTTAGGCCATGACATCCTCTTTTGAACTTCCTGGGCTGGGAGAAGGGTTTGGGGTACACATGAAGAAATTTTGGCATAGAACAGGGAAGATGCAGCAAACCACCTTGAACATCCTCCCATCACACACGGGACAGAAGAATGCCTTCTAGGGTTTAGAAAACATCCATCAGTAGAGGGCTTCCAGCCGTTTGAAATTAACTCTTTTTGCTCCTACACCTTTTTATTATTTTTTAAGTTCATTCTTCACTTTTTCCGAAAACACTTCAAAGTGACTTGCAGACACCAAGCCCCTTTATCTTAATCCTTTAGCTCCTAGGAAATAGGACATGCCCTTACATATCCACAGTGCAATTATCAAACTCAGTAAATTTCATATTGATACAATTTTTAAAATACATGCTCTATATTCAAATTTCTGATTGTCCCAACACTGTCTTTTATAGCATTTTTTTCCACTCCAGTATCCCATTCAGATCATGAATTACATTTGTTGCCTTTTCATCCTCCTTTAATCCGGAACCGTTCCTCCATCTTTGCCATGATACTGACAATGTTTAAAGGGATAGGTACATTGTTTTACAACATGATAAATGTCCCTCAATTTGTCAACCACATGGTTCAGGTTTTGCGTTTGTGGCAGGAACAGCACAGCATGATGCGTGTCCCTCCCAGTACATCTCATAACAGGTGATGTCTTATAGCAGTTTGTCCCATTTTGGGTAACATTACATTTTACGACTTGTTTAAAGTGGTGTACCAGAGTTATCCACTGCAAATATATCTTCCCTCCTTTGTAAATTAATAAGCATTTTGTGGGAAGATACAATGGGTATAAATATTCTGCTGCCTAACGAATTTTTACCCAATGGTTTTAACATCCATTGTTGTCTGAATTAGTTAGTATTGTGGTTTCAAAATGGTTGGTTTTTTGTTTTTTGAGACGGAGTTTTGCTCTTGTTCTGGAGTGCAATGGCACGATCTCAGCTCATCGCAACCTCTGCCTCCCAGGTTCAAGCTATTCTCCTGCCTCAGCCTGTGTACCTGGGATTACAGGCATGTGCCACCATGCCCGGCTAATTTTGTATTTTTAGTAGAGACAGGGTTTCTCCATGTTGGTCAGGCTGGTCTCGAACTCCCAATCTCAGGTGATCCGCCCATCTCGGCCTCCCAAAGTGCTGGGATTACCAGCATGAGCCACTGCACCGGGCCAAATGGTTGTTTTTCTAATTCTATTGTCCCTTCTGTATTTGTCACTCACCTTCATTCTACTGTAAGGAAGGGCATAGAGGAATGCATTCTAGGATCCCCTTTCCATCCTTCCTCTGCTTGGAATGCCTCCCCCACTTGGCAAATCCTGGAAACCCAGATACAGGGTCACCTTACCTCAAAGCTTTCCCTGCCCCTGCTGGGCAGTTAAGCCCACCCACTCTCTCTCTCCCTTCCCTTCGAGTAAGATGGGCTGTGGCTATCTGGCCTTCTTAGAGCCCTGAGGCAAAGAGAGACTGGAAAGGAGAATTTGCCTCCCACAGCAGAACTCCCACCCAAACTCCACCTGGTCTAGTGCAGTGGGTCTCAAACTTTGGTGCACACCAGAATCATCTTGAGGGCTTGTTAAAACACAGATACCTAGGTCCTATACCCGGGGTTCTAATGCACTATCAAAAAATCTTACTGGCTTAACAACAAAATTTATTTCTCCATCAGGTTACATGTCAAATAGGTTGGCAGGAAGCTCTGGTCCACATATTTGGGGACTCAGGATGATGGAGACTCCAGCACTTCAATACGTGACCTGAGGGTTTAACACACAGGAAGAAAGGAGCACAAAGTCATGCACTGATTTTTCTCTGCTTATTGCCCATTGGCCAGCCACTAATCATATGACCTGCCCAACAGCAATGGCTGGGAAATGGGGATCAGACGAATCATTTGGTGAGCACCGTAATTTCTGCTACCACCGCACTCCCTTGATCCTACCAGCCCACTACCACACAGGCCTTCTCTTAGTTCTTTGAACGCACCAAAGTGCTTTTCTGCCTCTGGACTTTTACACTAGCTGCTCTCTCTGCCGAAATGCTCTTGTGCCAGATCTCACACGCTTCACTCAAGTGCCCCCCACTGGAGTGGCTTTCTCTTACTGTCCAATCCAAAGCAGCCACTCACTCCTTCACACCACCCTATTTTAATTCTCTGCACAGCCCTTGTTATTCTACACTTGGTGTTGTTCTCTCTAGATTGTACACTCCGTGGCAGCAGAAACTGGCTCACTTGCTCATCCCCAGTACCTACAATGCCTGGCACATGGTAGGTGCTCAAAATACATTTACTCAACAGTTAACTCTAAGGTGCATTACTGGTCTCACGTCACAGGTTAAAAAAAAGAAAAAATGGAGGACCTAAAGATGGTAAGTGGCTTGCCCGAGGTCACACCACTGCCAAATGGTTAGCACCTGACTTAAAATCCATGATGCCACATCCTACCAGTGTTTGTTTGCATAATCTCACTGCTTTCAAATATTGAGGTGGCAGAATATTTATTTTCTTTTGTTCTTCTCACAATTCTCCATCTGGTGGACCTCCACTGTCCTTGGTTGTCTCTTAACACAACTCTATGAAAGGCAATTTGGCAATAACCATCTAGGAATTTATTTCACAGATGTATTCACATATGTGGACAATTGCATACATGTAAGGTTTTTACATTACAGTACCTTGATAGCAAAAGATAAGAATTAACCCAGTGACACCAGGCACAGTGGCTCACACCTATCATCTCGGTGCTTTGGGAGGCTGAGGCAGGAGGACCACTTGAGCCCAGGACTTCAAGAACAGCGTGGACAACATGGTGAGACCTCCATCTCTACAAAAAATACAAAATAAATAAAAATCAGCTGTGCATGGTGGCATACACCTGTGATCCCAGCTACTTGGGAGGCTGAGACAGGAGGATTACTTGAGCCCAGGAGGTCAAGGCTGCAGTAAGCCATGTTTGTACCACTGTACTGCAGCCTGGGCAATGGAGTGAGACCCTGTCTCAAGAAAAAAAAAAGGAAAGAAAAAAGAATTATCCCAGTGACCATCTGTAAGGGATGGTTCATAAAGGTATGTACATATTCACAGCAGGTGTATGCACACACTGGAATAGTACACAGCCCTGAAAAGTGAGGGGCATCTTCAGAGTCTGATTGGAAAGTTGTCTAAGGTATAATATCATGTTGAAAGAAAGAAGGCATATAACAGTACGTGAAGTATATGCCTTTCATTTAATTTTGCAAAGAGCTAAACACTTTCAAGTCTTACATAAAGAGATCGTCTCCTTGATGAAAAGATAAAAACAAAATACAAATCAGAATACCGGTGTGGTTTCCATCATTTGAACTTATTTTATTGATACTCATTAGTGAATAAAATTTTGTTGATTTTTGATGCATTACAACGCACTTTGTGGTAGTGGTTGCACAATGTTGATCGTTTATTTATTTACTATACTAAATATTGCAACCTCTGAACTGCCAATTTTTACGTGGTATATCTGGTAATGATGAGTGGCTCCTCTCTCTGAATACATAAAATGGTCCATTCAGTCCATGGTTTTCACATTCCTTTGTTATTCTATCTACTGCTTTAAAATACATTCAAATAAAAAGATATAAGTTACTTGCAGTGAGTGCACACATATAACCGCAAGGAGAGCTGAGAACATAATTAACCAATACTCTTGTGTTCAGAGAATAAATAGTCTGAAACCGTGGGACTGAGGCTTGCTCCTTAGGGGCTTTCTCAAAGTATCCCTGCTGGACATAAGGTCACCCTCACTCAATGGAAGGACACATCTTCTGCTGTGAGGGAGGACACAGAAATGACAGTTTCATTTATATGGGATGTTTTCCTTCCATAAATGTCTGGAACACAGTGTCATGGGACACCATGATGTACAGTGCAGCCCTCAAATTAGAATAAATAAGTGACGTGGTTGGACTGGAATGCCACAGACACACTATGACTGGAACTGGAAGGAACGAGAATGTTTATTTAAAATACGGCAGACATAAATAATAAATAAAAGTTAAAAATTTACTCGACGACAGCAACAGGACCAGCCTCCCTTGTTGCATTCATGGTTCTTTTCACAAGCACCTGGATCTTTTCCTAAGGATAAAAAGTGGCACAAGGAGACAAAAGGCTTTGGAGGGAAAGAAAATACCTTGTTGTGACCACGTGCTTTTCTGAAACAAGGCAAAACATGTGGGCACTGAATGGCTGCCATAAAAGACTACACGGTGACAGCACCCTGGCCAGTCTTGGGTTTCGGAGGAAGTGCTGGAGCCAGTGGAACGCCAAAGCCTTGTTTCCCCCGGAACCAGTTCGGTATTATGCCTGGTTGTAGTTCTTCACCTCTACGTTTGGTGTTGACACATTTCTTTAAACAAGCTTTTTCCCTATCCTTTTTCCTTTCAGTCTTATTGTTAAAGGTGTCTTGGGTCTGGTCTTAAATCAATTTGGTTGTGACTCTGGGCCCCAGAAAAAAGCTGCTATCTCATTAGTGGCTTGGTGTGTTTGAAATTCATATTCGAACCACATAGAAAACATACACTACCAGTACCATTACTTCCCTGCATATATATTTTAAAAAAAGGAAAAGTAAAACAAATCACACAGAACACAGAGGGGCTGCTGAACGCAGCATGAGTGTAAATACATTCTCTTTCGGGTCAGACATTTGGCCTGACAGCTGATTACAAAACACAGGATGACTTCAAGGGGAAGGCATGAAAACAAAAGGTCACACCTCAAAAAGGAAACGACTGTCCACTGAGGCAGAGTAGTGAAGATCTTGAAGAAGCTGGGCCACCCATAAAAGAAAGAAAAGCTCTCCAATCAGGAAAGCCACGTCAGCGGCATGTGGCTGAGGATGGAGGCTCCTTACGCTCCTACAGGGTGGGTGAGGCAAGGTGTCCGATGACACCCAGATATGTTATGACCCGTGCCGCGTTGACAGCTCGTGGTGTGCCAGCCACGGAATTCACTGGTTTCCTATCCATGGGATAAGAACACACTTGGGAGTTTCAGTGCTTCTCAAAAGGAAAGAAGAAAGGACCCCACCTTCCCCCAGGTTAGCACAGGTGACGTCCTCGTGGGAGTGATGACAGTGCAGGGGCACTTCCTGTGGGACCGGAAGAAAGAGCAGGGCGGACACGAAGTCTCCAAGTCCTATGTACACATTTTACAAAGGTTCCACTCTTCCTCCATTAGGCACGAGGTTGATTTGTCTAGCTCAGGAGGGGGTGGACAGAGAAGGGCAGAAGGAGGAAGTGCATTGTAGGGGGAAGAGAGGGAAGTGGGAGCAAGAGAGGAGAACGTGGGTCTCCTCCAGGGCAACCGGCCCCCCTCCAGTCCTCACCGTAAGCTAGTTTGTTTGGAGAGCTTAGCACCCATCAAGATGCCCGAGGTGAGAGTCACGGGGGCTTTCATCTGCATGCTAGATCCCACCATGGTGGGGAAGCTGCGATTCCGCCGGATGCCACTATTCAGCTGCAGCCCACCGATGGCACTGGTGACAGTGGGGCATCCGAGGGGCAGGCCCTCAGGTACCAGGCCTCTGGGGACAAGGGCTGGTGCTGGCCCCGGGGGCCCACAGAGGAGAGGTCCTTGCTCCTCAGTCAAAGTGGGGACATGGGCTCGCCCTGAGTTCACCACTTTCGCCACCCCAAACCTCCTGACTTTGTCCACGAGGTTGAGGTTGGAGACGGACACGTCGGTCTGGCTCTCACTGCTGCGGACGTTCTTTTCTCTCACTTCCCTCAGGATGGAGCTGGCCGGCTTGGAAGCCAGGAAGTTGTCGTAGGGAGGGCTCGTGCACTTGAACTCAAAGGAGGGTGGGGAGGATGTGGGTGTCTGCATAGGCGAGTTTGGCGGAGTAGAGGGGATCACAGCCATCTTGGGTGTGTAGGAGTGCAGGAGAGAGCCCCGGCCCGCCCTGTCCCAGCTCTGGGGGTCATACACAGCCGCAGAAATGCCCCGCTCCTTCAACAGCCACACGAGCCCTAGGGATGTGCTCATGGTGGTCGTGGACTCACGGGTGTTAGTGAAGGACTCAGCCAGGCTCAGTCTCCGTGGAGTGCATGGTGTGGCCACCGGCGTGGATTTCAAGTGGTTGGAGCTGCCACAAGCTGGAGTTGGGGCTGAGTTAAGGCTGAAAGAAGAGATGACAGGTTATTCACCAGAAATACCCACGAGCTCCACAGAAAGGGTCAGTGGCCAGTCTCCTGCAGGGGGTATAGGGACGACCCAGGACACGATGAGAGGGTTCCCCAGCTGAGGTCCCCAAAGGCTCTGTCCACGTCTGCTCCTCCCTCTCACCCTTCAAGAGAAGCATGGTTTAAGTTAACAGGAAGCTGCACATGATCCCCTTTGCACATCCCTGGTTGGTGGGTACAGTTGTCCCCTTTGCAGATGAAGAAACAGGCTCAGAGTTAGGGGTTTACTTGGTGTCACATCTGGCTGTTAAGTGGACAACCCAAGTTGAGGGACTAAATCTTTTAGAGAACAGGAAAGGAAGCCCTTTGGTAAAAAGGCATTCTTTCCCCATCAAATTTACCCTGATTCCAGTGTTCCTTCCTAGTACCTACTTCTCCCTGAAGCAAGACGTGAACCAGGACTCTGGGAGATGAGATATTCCTTATCTTAGGAAGGGAAAGGATGGCCACAGCGTGTGGTCTGAGGCCGGGCTGTGCCCATCCAGTCAGTTGTGGCCGTGAGCTCCTGAATCCCAGGTGCAGAGCCCTCTCCTCGGCACCGTGCTGCCCTTAACCCTTTTTATATCCCTCTCCTCGGCACCGTGCTGCCCTTAACCCTTTTTATATCCCTCTCCTCGGCACCGTGCTGCCCTTAACCCTTTTTATATCCTTGCCCAAATCCATTCTAACCAGTGGAGTTAGAGGGTTGGGGGGAGACATGTCTCATATGAAGAGATCTACATCAATGGCACTACCCAGGGAAAGGTCCACTGAAATGCGTGGAGCCTGAGATACCCAAGGAAAGGAGAAAGATGTGTTTATTCACTTGTGTTGTGCTCACTAGGGACTCACTAGGTTCCAGGAGTTGGGATCCAGTCATGGAGTCCATTAGGACAGAAAAGTTACCAGAAGGCCAGCAGAGGGAAATGCATTGTTGTCTGCTTAAAAAGCAGGAAAGGTTCTCTCTCTCTTTTTTTTTATAATTGCAATTACTTTTGCACCAACCTAATAATTCAGTATCCCTAGAGACTGTCAAAAATTGCCAATGCTGCCTATATTTCAAGTCATCACGGCAGGGTATTGGGGAAATTTTTCAACTAGTAATAAACCTCATTGGCTATGATACCGTCACCGTGCAAAGCTTGGAAAGGTTCTCTTTTAACAGCTGCTACAGGGATCTGGGGGAGGCCAAACAGGCATGGAAACCCTATACTGCTTCTCAATGAGCAACCAAGGAGCAAAGATGCACAGCCCTCCTAACAGTCTCATGGGACATGCCCTGGTGTCAGCTCCAGGATTTTGCTGGGGCTGCCAGTGTGCCTTGGAGTAGGTCAGCTGCATGGTCCCCAGGAGGTGGGGATGGAGGCTTCTCTCCCCAGTCTGGCAGAAGGAAGTCCATGTACTCTGGGAAAGGCACCAAAGGAGGGAATGGGAAAGAAAAGGGCCCATTCTGGAGCAGGTCTTTGGAAAGACCAGAGAAGGGGCCCCCTCCCTCATGGGGAGCATGAGGTTCAAAGCAACGTACAAGCTAGGGGCACCATCTGGCTCCACACTCAGGTGACCTCAGCCCTTGGAGGTCAGCACAGGGTGGGGATACTAGAACAGGCCCATCTCACACAAGCTCAAGGGTGGGGATGCTGGTGGGCTGGGGGACACAGAAAAGCATGATTAGAAACCACAACAGATTCCTAAGGTTAAACGTGGATTTTTTCAAAAGGCATGTGTGAAGTTTTACAAATGTCGATGTACCTTCAATAAAGGGCAAAAAAGCTCTAAACTTAAAATCATGTTGATATGGCCACCCCTAGGGAGATTTTGTTTCCATTTTGTTTGTTTCAGTTGATTTGTTTCCATTTTATTTCAAGCAGCCTTTCTTTCAAACTCAGGCAGAAAAAGAAAAAAAAAGAAAAAGCCTTTTCTTGCTACTTTCTTCCCAGGCTTCGTTCAGCCCTGACACAGCCACATGAAGATCCATGTGTGGTTTAAGTCCTATGGCTACAGTCAGGAGTGCCATCTAGTTATCCAGGGCACCAGCCTCTCATAGTGGGAAGCTTGGTTCCATGGTTTTGAGAACAATCCCTTCCCAACATAAAGCCACAGGACGGGGAAGCCAAGTTCTCCAGGGGCAAGGAGACGGAGAAGACAAAGCTAATATTTATGATCCCCGTCTGGTGAGAACTTAGGGTTAGGCCTTTATTAGTGCTGGCACTCGGCTTGACTGGGGGTGTTTAGATGGGTTAGGGGCATCGACCATCAAGGCCGAGTTAGCCAGGCACAACCACAGAGACACATCCACGCCTAAGTCCCCGGGTTAGTGGCGGCCACGCGTGCACACACAGCTCCTTCCACAGGGCCCTGCCAGGGCAGGCACTGCTGGTGGTGTGCTCACCCCCTGCCTCACCCGTGGGCTCAGACTCTCTGCCCTATATCTCCTCTCAGCTCAACGGGGTATATGGCTGCTTCGTCGTCCTCCTCACATGACCTGTGGAGAATTATTCATAGTTTAAAGTGCTCCCTGGCTGACTGCTCCCACCCCTTCTGCTTTATCTTCCAGCAACCCAGCATCTTGGACCACAGAGGAAACGGCTGAGGGGGTCGCTCTACTCTGTTAGGGGAGAGCATTTTCTCTTTTGCTGGCACCAGTGAAAGGCCTGAAATCAGGCCAAACAGACCAACTCATACCAGACAAGTCCTCCCCACAGATGGTGCTCCAGAGAGAAAAGGACCATGCTGGGCATGTGGCTTAGTCTTGGAGTCTTCTCATTTTGGTCATTACAGTGTGGCCATAGTGCATGGTTCCTGCGGCCTATTGCAGAGGCACAAGGGGTTCCACAGGGCTCAGTAACTCCATCCATAAATAAAAGAACTCTGTGCTCTATTGACAAACTTTGGGGCCAAAAATCCAATAGACTTTAGCTACAGGGCCTGTGGTAGTGTCAACTTCAGCTGGTTAAGGAGGGGCCTAAGAATCCACTCCATGGCCAACTAAATGGCCAACTAAAAGGGCAACTGAAGGTGGGTCCAGGTCTCTTTATCTGAGCCAGATCCAAATAAATAATAGCCTCATTTCAAAAGGAAAGATGGGCTCGAACCCAAGAGGTGGAGGTTGCAGTGAGCCAAGATCATGCCACAGCACTCCAGCCTGGGCAACAGAGCAAAACTCTGCTGCAAGAACACACACACACACACACACACACACACACACACACACACACACACACACACAACAACAAAAGAAAAGATGGGACCCAGCACAAATGCCTGCAAATGCTGAGATGCTTAAACTGGCTTGAGTTGGTTTTTCTATGAGTCTCTCTACTTGGCTTTCCTCAATATTAAGCCTTGCAGGGAAGAGAGTGCCCCGACCTCACCCCACCCCTGCCCATCCCAGAGCCAGGGTCCCTTACCTTGGTGTGACCCGAGTGAGCTCATCTGAAGGATGCAGAATGCGACAGGTGGTGAAGGTGAAGGTGGAGTTGGTCTGAGACATGCACTTCCCAGGATGGTGCGCTAAATTGGGAGGAACAAAACATATTCCTTGCATCCAAGTACAACCACAATAAAAATTAAAATCCAGCATGTCACTCAACAGATGCAAGAAGTGATGAGCTACCTTGTTAACTGGATCTGGGCGAGGAAGGTGAAACGCAAATGTTCTGGATTGAAGGTGAGTCCTCAAAAATAACCACAATTTTGAGCACTGGTCTGTAGAGCACCGAATTCCAGCTTCCGACCCAATCCAGACAAAGTTTCTCATCAGTATTCTTGGGCCAGTAGTGGATCCAGTCCGGGGGTGGGAGGCGAGGGGGGCGGGGTAATGGGCCTTTGTGGGATAAATTTGGTTTCCCTCCTCAGGTCAGAACCTGCTATCTTCTTTTGCTGCTTTACATTTCTTTGCATTGGCAACAGGTATCAAAGCTCTGCTCAGAGGAAGGGCAGAGGTACAGGCGGGGAGAGGCACTTGGCACCTGGAAACAGGGCAAGGCTCATAGCTCCCTTTCTGCTTACACAAAAAGGGGCTTGGGGATGCTGGCTCCACTACTGTCTATTTGTGATCGTTATGGTGGGAGATGGGGACTTCAGCTGCCTCAGCAACAATGTGGCAAGAGTTACAGAGATCAGGGCTCTCCAGGGTCTTAAGCTCCAGGATCAGGTCTGGTCTGACACACAGCAGTGTGAGAGTACAGGTCCCCCTACCCTCTAGTTGCCAGCTGCTTTCTTGACATCTCTAAGATGTCTGATTTCTAATGAAAATGAGATGGCAACAAGTTGTTCCCAATTTACTTCCTTTTAATGCTCAAACAAGTTATTGCTGAGGCGGCTGAAGACTATGGGTCTGGAGCAAAGTAAATCATGGAAGTGTTAGGACCATGCATGAGAAAGCTGGCAAAGGAACAAGGAACAGAGTCTATGGGAGACATCATGATTGCAGAGGTCATCCTCATTCATAACTCGAGCATCAGGGAAAAAAAAAAAAAAAAAAGAAAAAAAAAGAAAAAAGATACTGCCCCAAATAGCATGCACGATGAAGTGCCGGGATGATTCTCCCACCCAAGCCCACCCCACCCTCTGCCCCTGTAGCAGCTCAGCCCCCAGAGACCTCCTGGGAGAAAACTGATTCAGATATCAGAGGCCATGAGGATTCAAAGGCCATGAAGATTCAAAAGGCTGTGAACTAGAATCTTCTAGCTCCGAATGGTATATTTTCTCTTGGATTTGACAAAAAGGAAAACAATGGAATTGGTTGCTGCCCCAAACCTACAGGTCCACACAGTTGACTATGTCTTAAAAGAAAACCAGGAACCTGATGAAACAAACAAACAAAAAATGCTGGAGACACAAATTAAAGGCAGGCAGGACAAATCCAGAGTACAAAAGTGACGGTGATTAGAGGAACAAGGCAAGACGGTTTGCTCCGATTTTTAAGGTCTGTCTCGGGTCTGTGTGTCAAAGCAGGCTCCCACGGCACCTGGCATGACAGCCAGCACCACGGCCACAGGAGAAAACTCTCAGCCACGGGGAGCTCCAAGCAAAGCAGGAGGGAAGGAAAAAAAACACATAAAAATAGCCTTTATGAATCTTTCTTAATCAGTGAACACACTGGCTCAGGAACTCCAATCAGTAAGAAACTGCCACAAGCAAAACAAAAATGGAGTAAGCTATGAAGAGAAGGCAACCAAACAATCACGACTCTCTTACTGCAATAAGGTCTAGAAACAAAAATAACAGAAAGCCTGGGAAGCGCACCCCAAATAACAGGCATGAGGGGTTATTTGGGAAGCAGGAGAGGGGGAAATAAGACAACACAGTTGAAAGAGAGATAACATTTAAAAGAAATCAAACAAGGGAAGGCTAGATTTAAAATTAGAAGCATACCCCCATTTAAACACATGGCCAGAATATCAAATCAAAAGGTCACAAATGTTCACTTCCTCCTCCACCCTCTTACATATTGGATCCTCAATTGCAATAGGGAGTGTGAGATGGACATTTTAGAGACATAGTTGCATCAGCAGAAGCAAACCCATCTTACACAAATGGGTTTTGGGGATAGGAAAAGGCTGCTAAAAATTCACAAGTCACCATTCCCCAGAAGCAATGAATAGCCATAGAAGACCAAGGAAGATCAACAAGTTTCCAAAGTGCTAAAGCCAGAGACTCAGCCCCTCCAAAATACCACCAGGACGCCTGGACCCGTGGGCTCTCCGCATGTCACCACTGACTGCCAGGCCGCTGCTGCACCTCCCTTCCTTGAGACACAACAGAGAGACAGTGAGTCACCCATGACTGGGATCATCAGAGGCTCCTCATGCTTGCTACAGAGAAGCAACGGCTGATTCCTAAAGCCCTGGGTGCAGGAAGAGAGCAAGTTCTAAAAAAAAAAAAAAAAAAAAAAAAGAAAGAAAGAAAGAAAGAAAAGAAACATAAAACATCCTTCTTGGCAGGAAATAGGGGGGTTGGGGTGAGGGCTCACTGTGAAGTCACCAAGCCCATGCCACACATCAAAGCCCCCTTCTTTATCTAAATGGAAAGTTCTTTGCAGAAGATGGTATTATGTGTTCATCCCATGCTGCTCATTTGGGAGCTCAAAGGATAGAGTTTCTTCAATTTAAGGCTTTAACTCCCTATTTAAATTCTTATTCTTTCTCTCAACCTGAGTGGAGGGCTTCCTAGTGTTGTGAAGAGACGGGTATAGGTTAAATGGGTTAGAGTATTAACAACAACAAATATTTTCATCATTTGATTTAGGAATGAATTTGGATTTACCAATAAAAATCCTAATTCTTTTTACATTGTTCTTCTTCCCCCAGATTCTGACACTGGCACAAAATGTGATACACGCTTTAAACTTAATTAATCCTTGATTATTATTCAAGATCTCCTATGTTGAGGAACTGCCCGTGGCTGTCGTGCAGATGTTTTGTTCTGAAAACATACCACATGTAAGCACACATCCTTCAGCTAGCTACAGGTGGACACATCAGAGGACTCTGCGAGAGTGAGAGCCACTCTTACTTTCACTCTGTATACAGAGTGAGAGCTCACCTGCTCTCTCTGGTTGGACTCTGGTGAGCCTTCTGCCTGGAGTAGGTATACTTGATCAGTGGCACTGACTGCCCATGCTCTCAGGGGCCCGTGATGCCTGGAACTGACTGGAAAACTGGGTGGCTGGGATCCTTCTGCTGCAGCCGGTGATGGGGAAGCCCTGACACGGCCCCCACTCCCTGGATGCCCCTCAGACTGCACTATATAGAGCAGGGTGGCTGCTGCTCTGTGGACTGCTCGGGCCTCCCAGGGAAGATAGGTAGGAAGCCCACTGCTTCCCATGGCCCAGTGCTTTCATGGTGAGAAGGGAGCACAGAAGAGGCTGGGACACTCCAGTGGGGCCCAGAGGTTCCACAGGGATTTGCAGGATGATTGGAACTCTGCCCATCTGGCCACCCATAATACAATTAGTACACACCTGCTCATGCATTTCCTTCCCTTCTAATGGCACTCTCCTTCCCCCATCCCTGGGAAGTGCTGGGGACAACAGAAGCTTTCTTCTCTCTAAAGGCCGCCATAAAACCTAGTCCTTAAAAGAACCCTCACATGAGCCCACACAGAGACACTGGAGAATGCAACCATACTTGGTGTGTTGCTATGGGGAAATTCAGGGTGCAATACACACCCAGACACAGCTACTTCTGAGGAAGCCTCTGAGAATGGAGAAACACTGGCCATGCCGCATACCCAAGCTATTTTTAAAAACTCACAAAAATAACTTCTATAAATGTAAATTTACAAAAGCATCTCAAAATCTTGGAAAAGGGACTCCACCTTTGTGATGCACTGAGGGCCTTCCATGTTCTTTTCGTCACTCTTGGGAAGTGGCCAACTTGTATAAAATAAACCCTATGCCCTGACCTTTCTTTCCTTTTCTTAACTTGAGCATGTAGTGGGATACTGCTGTCAACATGACTTGGATCTGCTTTTCAAGTTCTATAAACTCCTCAACCAATACACACACACACACCAACAGTGGCACCCACAGGCCAGCCTGTTCTATCCAAGTAAAAACAAATCTATTGAAAATAAAAGCCATTGTCCATCCAGATTAAGGGTATGTCTTGAGCTATCCCCTAGGAATATCAGTATATTTTAGTTGTTTAATGCCCAGCTTCTAATGACTTTGTTGCCTTTTGCTTGAGGGGTGGAAAGGGGAGAGGAAGATGTGTCTTTACCTGTCATCTGTATGAGAAATAGTTCCCTTTCCATTAAACAGATAGGGAAGAAACAATGCTTTATCTCTTCCTAAAAGACTAAAATATCAGGGCATGGAAGATGCTCTAAAGACTTTCCTGTCTCTTCATTATGTAACTCTGCTCATGATATTTTCAGGGGGAAAAAAGTTCTATGATGAGTTCACGTGGGAAAAGCTGCATAGTTTGCCCTACAAGTCATCATTAATATAAGTACTATTCTAGGGATTCATGTGGCTTTAACAAGTGTTTTCTCTGGAGGTGGGGAGTGGGGGAATTAAGAGCAGTTTCAGATGCAGCAGTGCAGTTTGTTTTAAAAAATACAAAAGTGATTTTAAACTGTAGCATGTTGTATAAGATGACACTTTCAAAGGCCTTAGTTCTGGGCTTCACAGAGGCTTGATATTTATTTTTTCTCTGCTTAAGCATTTCTTCAACAGAGCCCTCGACTGCTCCTGCAGCTCAGTAGAGATCCCTGAGCTCCTCGGTGATCAGACATCTGGCCAGCAGGAAGCTGGGAGGTTTCTATCACAGAGATTTCGAACCACACATCACAAGATCTTTTTCTGGTTTCTGCACAACTTATTTTTGGTTTCTGCAAAATTAAAAGTCGACTCTTCTTCCCACTACGCCAAGTTGCCTACCCTGTTTCACCTAAAAAGTATGTGATTTAAGAGATAAACAATTTCACAGCATTGTGCAGAGGGTCACAAATTCTCTCAAGTGCCCTTGGGGTATCTTCTAGAGAAAGGGGGATTTTTAGAATGCTGTTAAAATGTCAAGAGGGTAAATGCAGAAATCCCTTTGTAGTCTTCAGACACCAACAAAGCTGGACCCCATGCCCTTTTGTCCTCTTGTCCTTCCTTCTGTGGCAGACACCAACAGGTGAAGGGAGCTGGCCTGGCTGAGCTGCATCAAGACCTTTCCCGGCTGGTGCGTTCAAGGCCAGCACAAGAGAGCACTTCCCCTGTGCTTTACTAGACAGTGCGGTTGCACAGCTCCTCCCCTCAACACCGGGTGCTCCCGCAAGAGCCCTCCACATTAGAAGGGTGTCAGGTTCAGACACCTACTCCTCAGCAACCCACGTGCCTCCAGGAGCACCAGGGGACCCTCTATAGTGTTCAGAGGTGAGGACACCAGAGAGAAAATGCTCAACAAGTGGGCTTTGTTCTGGACAAACAAAATAAGCAGAGCTGACTCTATGCTATTTGTTTTGAAGGAATCAATTCTTTCATTCTTCATTCATTTTTCCACTTGCAGGTGGCAGTTGGCCTGTTTTACTCTGGCTTAATATATATTCTGATGGAAGAGCACAGGGCTTCCCTTAGCATCTCATAATACAGGTGGGTGTGAGCCAACCATCCACTCTGTCCGTAACAACCAAACTCCCTCATAACTGCCACAGAACCAGGCTGAATCGAAAAGTGTTCCCAACAGCGTGGGAACTCACATCAACTCTCTCAATGTAGACAATGGGAAGGAACTTCCCTGTACCCAAGGGTCTGTGAATCGAGCATACCAGACTTTTCTTTCCAGACCCATCAAGCCCCCAAACCAACTTCTCACAAGCCTGTCTGAACCCCACTTCTGTGGTCTGTGGTGGACTGAAGTGGGGACAGGATACGAGCTGGCTCAGCTTTGCTCTAGCTGCCTGGCCTTGGCAAAGCTGCGGGAACACCCTGCTGCCTGACTCTGCCTGGCTCCTTCCTACCACAAGCCCTTCTCGGCCCTTTCCTCACCCAGTCACTGCTCCTGACCTTGGGCCTATGTTTCAAACAAGGAGGCAACAAAAGCAGCTGATTCTTGGCTTTTGCCTTGGTGGCCCAGTTGCTGAAGATTTAGGGAATTTTTCAAGGGCAATTTTAGCCAACTGTGTTTTTTGTCTTCCACTCTGACTTTAAGATCTCAGCTCCAGGTCAGGTGTGGTGGCTCACACCAGTAATCCCAGCACTTTGGGAGGCCAAGGCGGGCAGATCACTTGAAGCCAGGAGTCTGAGACCAGCCTGGTTAACAGGGTGAAAGCCCGTCTCTTCAAAAATACAAAAATTAGCTGGGCGTGGTGATGTGTGCCTATAGTCCCAGCTACTTGGGAGGCTGAGGCAGGGAAATGACTTGAACCTGGGAGACGGAGGTTGCAGTGAGCTGATACTACGCCATTGCATTCCAGCCTAGGCAACAGAGTGAGACTCTTGTCTCAAAAAAAAAAAAAAAAAAAAAAAAAATCTCAGCTCCAATTAGGACAAGGTTCTACTGCCAGGTCACTGCCAGGTAAGATGTCAAGATGCCATGATTCGTGTAAGTTTTTGAGGATACCTCCCCTCAATATGAATCAGTCTTGATGCATAAAAGCATTAAAATAAATTGACCATCAATTTTCTCTATCCATGTGGCTTTAATCCCACTTCTCTCACCTTTAGGGATCAAGGCATTCAAGATAATTCATCTGAACTGCTCATCCACTAGCCAACTACCGATTTAACTGTGTGACTTTAACTCTTAGTCCTTTGCCACATGCAGGCTCTTCCCCACACAAATACCTAAAATACAGAGTACTGACAGAACAAGATGATGACTAGTTCTGATAAGGTATACTTTCTATATAAATTAAAACATAAAACATATCACTGAAATAAAGTAAAACTGTAATCTAAAACTTTTTTAACAATCCATTTTAATCATCTAAATTATTTACAATACAATAACATGGAATCATCCTTTTTAAGACATGGAATTATAAAAATCAACAAGTGAATGATGCTTCAAATAATACATTTAAATACATTAACCAAATTTTTTCAGTGCTTAAAAGTTTTTCTCCATGGGACAGCAGGCTCTGGACAAAACTGCCTAGCATACAAGTCTTCCCAGTTTCCTTCTATCATACCAGCTGCACATAAAAAGGTTCATCACCTTCTGTCTCTAAAGTGCCTCCCTACTGAGTCTTCCCAGGCAGACAGCAGCTCCTGGGATAGTACTGTTTGGCAACAGAAAAGCCCAAGCATAGAGGACGGATTAAAAGGCAGGGACGAGACACCGTGGATACACATCCCAAGACAGAGGATGCCCCAAGCCTTCCCCATAAAGCTTATCTGTCTGCCTGTGTCTCCATGATGGCAAGCATAGAGCTGCTTGGGACCTCCAGGATGATGATATGCTTTTTACATTCTGAGAATCAAAATGGTCCTGTAATTCCCAATGGAGAAAATAGAGCCAATTCATTGTTCACCCCTCTCCCCCTCTCCTGAAGCCAGTTTTTAAAGATGAACATTACCCAGAAAATAAGCCCCAAAGAATTCTCATCTAAATGGTCAGACCCTTCCTAAATTACCTTTGGCAACCTAGGTAATTATTTTCTATTACACACCTCCAACCTGACCCTTTCTACAGTTTCAACTATAAATGTTCATGCCCCTCCTCAAATAGTGTTTCTAAGATGAATTTGCTACAGGTTTGAGTACAGAGGGAACAAGCAAGAAAAATGTCAGTGTTTATGTTAAGGAGAGTGGTCAGGATGTCCCCAGTCCTCATTATTGGTCCCTTCTCTCTCTCTGTCCTCCAAGGTAAGTTCTTTGTTGACTTGATAAGCCTTAGTCCTTCTGTACAACTTCTAGAAGGTACACCTAAAGGTGCTTCTTTGCACTTCCAGAACTCACCTTCTATTCTACCTGTAAGGTTGTAGGGGAGTATCCCAATCAGCATGGTGCCTACCCCTGCAGCCACAAAAACCAGCCAGGCATCGTGTTCCTGCACCACCACCTGCCTTCCTGATGGCCACTGGTGCTGATGACAAAACTGGGACAGTACCGCAGCTGGTTTCCCTTTTTCAAGTGTGTAGATACGAAATAAAAAAACATTTTCATTCCCTCACAAGCTTAATCTAGTAATTTAACTGCTTTAAAAAAAATCAAACCATAAACAAACCTATGTACTAAACAAATCACATGACTTGATGACTTCTTTAAAATTAATGTCAAGGAAAAAAGGAAAAGTTGATCCCAAATAAAATCCCTTGACCACAGCTGTCTGAAATTCGCCAGGGGAATGGGAGAACCTCAGCTCTTTCCTGCCCTGTATTTCAAGGGGAGTGTTGTGGCCTTCACAAATGAAAATTACGAATCACAAAGATGAATGTCCTCGCTTCAAACCTGGTGAATCCTCGGGAATGTCATGAGGATGACAACACAAGGTTAATTCATTTTTTTCTCAGTCTCTCCCCTGACTCCACAAAAGCTTTGTCTTCCCAACACAAGGGGCTGGGAGGTCCAGTCTAGGCAGAGCATGCTGTTGGGATAAACAGTAACCATGTGATCCCATGATTCCCAGGGCTCTGAGCACAAAGCTTTTCATCCCAGTGGCAACTGGGATGTGGGTAATTCTGTAAACTCATGGCCACACCTTTAACGCTTGGGTGCAGTGGGTGGAGTCAGCCAGAGCTCTTTTCCAGCTTCATCTAGGGTCTTCTCTCTGGAAAAGCTCAGTGACATTCTTCAAAGGTTTATTTGGTTAAGGAGTATTGCTAAAACACTTTATAAAAATCCACTTTGAACATATGTGTAAGCTGAAAAGAAAATGACATATACACCTCCATTGAAGTTGGGAAAGTGAAAAGGCTGATGAAGTATCTGAAATCCTGAACCTTTCCTGGTTCTTTCTATTTTAATACAGCATACAGGTAACAGATGATCTCATTTGTTGACCCAGCATTCAATTTCCCTAAAACTGCTCAGCTCCACTTGGAAATCACCAGGGGACTTGAGAATCTTCCCCTTAGACTCAGGGAGCCACCCAGACCAGGAAGAAGGGTACTGATGTTTTTCAGGGGCCCCAAAGCCCACCTTTTTTTTTTTTTTTTTTAGCAGCCTTTCCTGCTCCCACTTTATGATCCCTGCTGGGCCATGCACCTCCCAGATGGGCAGGGGAGCTATACCCATTGTTACAAATAGGAGTCATCAGACTCTGTATTTAAAAACAGAACTGTGCAATGAGAATGCTTTCATCATCACCCACACAGACGAGCGGAAGCTACAGACAGAGAGCCACTACGGATGGTGCCCGGAACAGAGGTGAGAATGGCCCAAAACTCTGCCTCCGGGAAAGGTGCCAAGTTTACAGGACTTATCGTGGTGCCCTCACCAGACCCCTCCTCCTCCTCCTCCTCCGTGGCCGCTGGCTCCTGCATCTCCTCTGGGGAAGCCTGAGGCCGGCTCGGGTAACTTCTGCTGCCTGAGACAGTCACATGGGCTCGGGACCTCTCACCTGAGGTCTCTGGGTGCTGAACTGGCGTGGAGGTAGCTAGGCGCGGGAGAGAAATGTGGTCACCTGTGTCATCTTCTTCAAAGTCGTTAAGGCAGTACACTTCGTCCAGGTCAACATCCAGTGTCCGGAAGCCCTTGGTGACCACACCAGGCCGGGGGTCCAGGATGCCCCCAAGGTGAGGCTGGGCCAACTGCTGCCAGTGGTGAAGGGTGGCAGAACCTTGCAGGAGAAAGGGAATGGAAGAAGGGGGACAAGGAGAAGAGAGGGTTAGGATGGAAGTCCAAGACAATGGCTGTTTACCACCCTCAAAGTGCTTAGCGTGAACCCCAGCAGGGTCTGGGCCTCCAGGTGGACTGCAGGGGGAACTTCAGTGGAGCTGCCTTCACCCTTCCTGCATGAAACAGTAGCCAAACCCTACCATGATCAGAAGCGGTACCAAGTTAAGCAATCAACAATTTTTTGTTTTTTTTAAGTAAAATCCACACCATAGTATGTGCAAAAGAGGTTTGGTGGCGAGGTCTTTATTTTAATCAACCGATGTCCGCCCCAGAACTCAACACCTTCTCATTTTACAAAATGGAAGGGGGAAAATGGCAAGATAAGCACAAAACGGGGGCCACATGTACTGATTCTAGGCCAAATACACACTCCTGGGAACAGGGAAGACATAAGCTCAGGCAGAATAAGACCATGCCAAGCCAAGCAAGCCCAGGACCCACAGCAAGAGGAAAGCAAAAAGAAATGAAAGCAGCACACAGAGATATGTGGTAGATGTGACCATCACCTCCTTTACTTAGGTTTTTGGTATTTTGCCAGCAACTCTGAGAGGCTGCTGGGTTAGGGAGAAGGAATCGGGTTAAAGAGGTGTGATTTAAGAACACAGTAAGTCCACATGGAGGTCTAATGCCAGGGAGCCCATCTTCTTGATGACACCAAACCCCAGGACTCAGATGACATCATGCAAGGTCTGTAATAACACCGGAGTGTGTCCCTGAAGACCTCAAGGTGTCACAGGTGCTCTACAAAGAGAAGTGTTCCTAGGCCAAGCATGCTCAGGAAATGGAAGTGTTTTTACTGAGGGGCATCACAGAACCTTTAGTGTGTTACAGTGTTTTTGCCCAACTTACTTGACAGAGCAACCCTTTTTACCTTGGAACACTTATTAATGCCTCACATGACACCATGCTAGTGCATGGCCCGTGAGGCTCGCAGGGCTAGCCCCATTCTACAGATGCAGAAGGCACTCAAATGTGCATGGCCACACAAATAAATATTCCATGCTCAAAGGAGAGACTTCTGAAGAGGTTCTTGGGCACTGGAAGGCAGGCGCCTTCCTGCACAAATGGATGCTTGGGCAGTCACCACTGGTTTACCAAGGGTATACTTCCGGGGTAGGCAAGAAGCCCTCCAGGATACCAGGCTGCCCTGGTGAGCGAAGGAAAGGGAGTCAAGGATGCCAGGAGCCAGCAGCTCAGGAAGTCAAGACAAAAGACAATGGAATGCAGGCAGGCCAAGGTGGGAGGTGATAGGGTGAGGGAGAGGCCCCATGGTGTGCGCAGAGAGTCTGCCATTTCCAAACACCCCTTGGAAATAACTTCTCATGGGTCAATCTTAGCCAGGGAAGCTTGAAAGGGATTTCTAAATGAGCAATTTCAAATCCGCTTAAAAGGAAAAAAAAGGTGCACACTGCCAATACATGTTTAACGAGTTCCTAGACACCAACAGGAAGGTTTATCCCAGTTTTAAGAGTTCACGGGTACAACAGCAACATACTTAATCTGGATCTATTAAATGTAAATAGAAAATACTCTAAATTCAAGAAAAAAAGAAATAGGAAAGAATGACATACAATGAAAGAGGGTATCACATATCTGTTCCCTCACTAGGTACTAAGATGCATCTAGAGCGGTGTTCTCAACTAGGGTCGATTTTGCGCCCCATACGCCTCCCCTGCCCAGGGACATTTGGTAATGTCTGGAGACACATTTGGTTGTCACAGCTGTGGAGGAACGGCATCTAGTGCTAATGGCATCTAGGGGGTAAAAGCCAGAGATGCTGCAAAACATCCCACAATGTACAGGACAGCCCCCACAACAAAGAACGAACTGGCCCCAAATGTCAACAGGGCTGGGGTTGAGAAACCTTGCTCTAGAGCTGTGGTTCTTAACTCTCGGATGTTTTGAGAATCTGAAGGAAGCTGTGGACCCACTTCCTAAAGGAAGGGTGCATGCTAGCAACACCGTGTAAACAAGGCCGGGGCTACGCAGACCTGCGGAGACCAGTTCACGAGCTCCCGAGTCCCAGACGCCACAGCATCGCTGTGATTTTTTTAAAATTAAGCTTCCCTATATTGAGGCAGGCCTGCATGGCAGTTTGTTTTACATGTATTATACCAACTCACTCCTCAAAACCAACCTAGGAACTAAGTATGATTAAACACTTTACAGATAGGGGCATGGTGGCTGCCTGAAGTTAGATAACTTTCCAAAGCCACTTAATTAGTGGCGGCATAGCTGGGGTTCAAAACTAAAGACCAAGTTTTCACACTGCCCATCCATCAAAACCCACAGGTCTGAGAACAAGAAGGACATCGGTGTCCCAGCTGCACAAAAGGTCAGCAGCAGAATTTCCAGATGGCTGTCCAGGGCCTGCCAGAAGACATTCCTGCTGATAGGAGTTCTCTGCTGTCCCTGGGGACTCGCATTCACACTACCTAATGGGCCCTGGTATAAATGCTCACTGGCTGTGCAGGCACATTCCTGATAACAAAACAGCACCACGAGAAGTCTTAAAGAAGCCACTGTACTCAAGGAAACTTGAGTACAGGAAGGGAAAGTAACTTGCTAGAGGCTGCATAGCTGGCAAGTGGCTTGACTGATCTGGGACTGAAACCAAGGCTGGCTTCAGTGTCCATTCTCTTAACCCTCAGCAGTGAGAGGCCTCACACATGAGAGTCTCCGAAACCTAGTCAATAACACACCTGAATGGCTTTCTAGATTCCCATGCAGGTGCTTTCTCAAACCTGACTGTGTTATTTCAGTTATGTCATGCTGTGGGGCTCATGGACTATCTCCACTCCTGGCTGGTTTCAAGTTCCCAGTGGGGTTTGCCAAGCCCATCAACTGGGCAGAACACCTCATGCCTCACCTCCCTGCTGCTGCCTAAACCACCATGTGGGAATTCTACCAATCTTCTGGCTGCCTGGAGTCCTTCCTTTGACACAAGAAGGTGTACGAATTAAAAAATAAATATGAATTGCATCTTTTTTTTTTTTTTTTTTTTTTTTTTGAGACGGAGTCTCGCTCTGTCGCCCAGGCTGGAGTGCAGTGGCCGGATCTCAGCTCACTGCAAGCTCCGCCTCCCGGGTTTACGCCATTCTCCTGCCTCAGCCTCCCAAGTAGCTGGGACTACAAGCGCCCGCCACCTCGCCCGGCTAGTTTTTTGTATTTTTTAGTAGAGACGGGGTTTCACCGTGTTAGCCAGGATGGTCTCAATCTCCTGACCTCGTGATCCGCCCGTCTCGGCCTCCCAAAGTGCTGGGATTACAGTCTTGAGCCACCGTGCCCGGCCTTTGAATTGCATCTCATTCAGAGCCCAAGTTGCCTCTTCTTTCCATTTCTCCAGCTCATTCCCCAGCCTGGCTTCTTTACTTGCCAAACACTGTAATACGAGCTACCTCCCATTACCAACTCAAGACCTGCTCACTCCTCTCACCCACATTAAAATCAGGCAGGAGTTGGGCAAACAGGGCAAGGAAAGAGAGGAAGCTTCATGTTCCTGGTTGGCCCTAAGATAAAGTTCTATGGGAAAAGGGCATGGACAGTGGGGAAAACTTAACTATGGTCATGGTGTCTTTCCCCCTCTGCTTTCCTTCCATACCCCAGTGTTCCAGCTAAAACATTTTCAAGTCATCAAAGGAGAGGAAACTCCAAAATCCACTGATGTCAGAGAAGCATCAGGGTTTAGACACTAGAACGAAACCTGCTGGATAATGCACAGCTTCAAAATGTATCCTTTCCCTTATTTACATATTATTTATTTGAAAATGCTACCTTGGTTATGATTAAGCAGAAAGGAAGTGCAAATTACAGGAAAAAAATACTCCCTGCCTTGGTCTTTTTAAGGCGGATATCTTTCTAGTTTGAATGCTGTTTGTTATTCACCTGCTTAAAACTGGTAAGGTAAGATGAAGAGACAAGAGATTGCTAGCACTCTTAAACACTTAGCTATTTTGGCTTTCACAATAAGCAGATGGCAAGATTAATTAACAGGTAAGGGAGCCAGATGGAAGACACTGATTGGCTATCTGCTGTGATCTCAGCCAACAGTCTCTCGGGACCTCCCCCCAGGTCCACTTACCTGGGCTGATGGTGATCATGGGAATCTTACTAGCTTCTCAGTGGGCCAACAGAAAAAGATAATTTAAGAACATGACCCTAGTGCTGGTCCAGATCTCAACACTAGTAACTTAGCCCTACAGACCTGGACTGGAGCAAGCTTGGGAAGCCAACATTTTAATAAGCACCTATTAGATGCCAGGTACAATATAAAATGCTTCTCATTTACTCCTCACCAGAATCTGGTTTGATAGCTATCAGCCTATGTCATAACTACAACTAAATAGGAAACAGGGCTCAAAAAGTGGGGTGATTTATCTAATGTCACAGTCAGAGCTGTACTGAACCTGGCCCAGGCTGACTTCTGTGTCGGCATCCCATCTTATCATATTAAACATGGTAACACAAAAAAATAACTGTAGAGGGGAGGGAAAAAAGAAAATATTGGTTGTAACAGCTAAGAAGTCTGAGCCAGGTGTGGTGATTCACGCCTGTAATCTTAACACTTTGGGAGGCTGAAGTGGAAGGGTAACTTGAGGGCAAAGGTTCAAGACCAGCCTGGGCAACATAGTAAGACCCTGTCTCTACAAATAAATAAATTAGCCAGGTGTGGTGGTGCACTCCTGTAGTCCTAGCTACTTGGGAAGCTGAGGTGGGAGGATTGCTTGAACCCAGGAATTCAAGCTTGTAGGGAGCTGTGATCACACCACCGTACTGCAGCCTACGTGACAGAGCGAGACCCTGTCTCAAAAACTAAATACATAAATAAACAGTTAAGAAGTCAGAGAACTACAAAATGGAGCCTAAAGGATCTATATCATGAGGTTGTGTTATAGGCCACTGTGATAAGACAAATAACTTTTCAATGGTATTGATTTAGCCTCCTGGGTAGCAGAGCACTACAGATGAAATTTACCTTGCTAATCTAACAGGATTTCCTATTATCCTATTAACTGATCACAAAAATACTGCCAAGTCACAAAATTAAAAGAAATAAAGATGAACTGGCTAAAACGTGTGCTTTGAAAATAAATTCAAAAACATATTCTTAAATGATCTAATGAAACACAGAGTCAAATATAGAAAGCAGACAAGACAGAGATGATAAATTCCAATGATTTTTGAGTGACAAAGGAGAAAAAAGAAAAGTAAGGCAGAAAGTAAAATTGCAGAAATGAAAGATTTTATTGAAAGAACAGACACACTGTAGATCAGAAAACAATCACCAAGCTTACAACGAAATAAATAATCAAAAAAGAGAAAGCCATACCTTTTTGGAACTCTAAGAAGGACCCCAATTATACAATTTTAAAATAATCATAGAAACAAACTAGCCCACCCTCTTCCTCTGGAGACTATGGAACCCAGTCATGTCCTGGGTCTTTAACAAGCACAGCCTTACCTTATAGCACGCGTTCTCATGGGGGCAATATTGCTCCCGAGGGGCAAAAACAGGTTCTTTTGGGGTGAATGTAATTGGATTGTTTTTATTTTAATACCATAGATATACTATTTATGTATTGTTTATGTATACTGTATATGGATATACATATAGTACATAAACAATATATCTGTGGTATTAAAATGTCATCGGGGTGATTAGGAAAAAGCGTCTTAGAAGGCTCCTTAGAAGGGACACTAATTTTTAAGAGTTGGGTAGGTTCTGCCTTACAGAAGTTTTGATTTGGTTTGCATCGTAAGTGTAACACAGTTTTAAAATAGCTTCTCAAACTTACATGGCTTTCAAAACTAAAGGAGTAAAAAATGAAAAATAGAAACACTTGGTGGCTCTTGGGCAGGGTGGTGGTATGTAGAGGGAAAACATTTTTAAGTGCCTAAAAAAAAAAAGGAGGGAGGGAAAGAGCAAGAGAGGGAGGGAGGGAGGAAGAAGTTTTTCCATGAGTTTAATCATCTGAGGTGCCCCTGATACTAAAATATGAACTGCCCCTGGAAAAGGGTGGCTTAAGGAGGTACAAAACTCACTGTCTCCACAGCCACCCCCCTCCCTGGGCTCCAAATTGTAGACTCTAGGAGCCGAGCTCAGAACATAATGCATCTGCCAAAAGCCACAACCTTGTTATATGAAGTTCAAATCAAAACACATAAGCCCACAAATCACATTCAGGTGGTTACGGGAAAAAAAAAAAAAAATCCCCATTTAATAGAGTTTGCTTGGAACCTCTCCCTGACACCAAAACTTCAGAGAAGCTAAAGCGTTAATTCTCTGCATTCCTCACACCCACAGGCAAAACCTAATTAATTTTTGAATCTGTTAGCAATGCCTCTACTGCCACAAAAGGTTTTTATTTCTAAGGTTCTAAAGGCAAAGGAAATAACCAGAAGACCACAGTGCACATGCCTGTCTCTCCTTGGTGAGTTTGGTGGCCTATGTGTGCACTGTCACACCTGCCAGCCAGAGGGAAGGGATGGAGGCCTAGGCTGAGCGCCACCCTCAGAGGAACTCAAACCAGCAGCGCGGGTGGCTGTCTCGGAAGAAAAAGGAGTAGGCGTGACAGAGGTGACCCGCCTTCCGCAGGTGGATCAGGGACCACAGGGAGTCCCCCAGGAGGACAGAGAGAGGCCGAGGCCCCGCGCGATCACCTTCCAGCGGCTTCACGATCTGGAGCTTCTCGGGCAGGTAGGAGCGGCTGCTGAAGGACATGCCGGAGAAGCCGGTGAACTCGGAGAAGCGGGAGTGCGTGCCCAGGGACATGATGCTCTCAGTGGGTGTGAGGGAGCCACTGCGCAGCTCGCCCTTCTCCGCCAGCTCCTGGAGCTTCCTCTCTTGCTCCTCCTCAAAGAACCTCCTCTCCGAGAGGTAGTTCTCCCGGCGCAGGGACAGCCGCCTCAGTGCTGTCTCCAGGTCGTGGGAGCCTGGGGTGCCCGGCGTCCCCAGCTTCTTACTCCGCTCATCATTTCTGGAAGAAGAAAGGGGTGTGAGGGTGGAACGCTAGCCAGTCTCCAACAGCACAGAGGCCCAACTGCTCAATGCACAGGGGAGGACGTTCCCTGGGGCTGCAGGATTCTCCATGGGAACCAAGGCAAGCAGCTGACATTTAGGCAAAAGGGGGAAACAAATGCTTGTCCAGAACTACTGACCAGCCAGGGGTCTTTTTTAGTGGGGTTGAGGGGGGGTGAGGACTAAGGTGGGATGAATATTTTGCACACAGACTAGGTAAATTCAGTCCCTCTAAACATCTCCCTCAAGAATCTTTAGGAAGAAACCTGTAGGCTGCTGTTCCTGGCTACCAGAAGGGCAACTGGTTTAAGGGATGCTTCTCTCTCCTCTTGAAGGAAAGAAGCCCAGACCCTGAACAAAACCTGCTCTGATCAAGGAGCTTCCTGTCTGTCTGATCCAACTGGTCCCGAAAAATCAATTTTATTAAGTCAGAGGAAAACGATGCACAAAGTGGACAATTGTGTGTGTGTGTGTGTGTGTGTGTGTGTAGGTTCTGTAGGGCTTCAGGACAAGGGGGAACTGACCACTCCTGAGGAAAACCCAGTCCTGGGCACCTTGGCCCCCGCTGCACCCTACCCTCTGAAACTTGTGACCACATTCTGGTCACAAGATAGAGAGCCTGAGTCCTCAGCCTTTCCAACATCAAACTACAAAAGGGTCACAAAACAAATGTCTATTCTGTAGCCTTACCGTGAAGACTAACAAATATATATATATATATATATATATATATATATATTCATTAATCCTCCCCTGCAAGCATTTCACAGGATAGCAGACTTTCTGGTATCATATTGTTATACATCTTTAAGCTGATTAAAATATCATATCAAGGATAGTCGTAGGCTTGGTGGGTAGGTAAAACAGATTTGGAGAACTGTTAAGGTCTGGTTTTTTTTTTTTTTCTTTTTCTTTTTGAGACAGCGTCTCACTCTGTCACCCAGGCTGGAGTGCAGTGGTGCGATTATCAGCTTGCTGCAACCTCCACCTCCTGGGTTCAAGCGATTCTCCTGCCTCAGTCTCCTGAGTAGCTGAGATTACAGGCGAGCGCCACCCCGCCCAGCTAATTTTTTGTACGTTTAGTAGAAATGGGGTTTTGCAGTGTTGCCCAGGCTGGTCTCAAACTCCTGAGCTCAGGCAATCCTCCTGCCTCAGCCTCCCAAAGTGCTAGGATTACAGGCATGAGCCACCACGCCTGGCCAGGTCTGTATTTTTCAGGCAACTCTCATCTACCTCCCTCTTAACAATTACTAAGCCTGCAGGCAATCCATACTACCACTCCTCACCCCAAAACAGAGAAGTGAAAACTCCCAGCTTGCTCACCCCAGGTCGGCTGCCTCTGTTTCCAGAATGATGCTGTTGGTCTTGTTGTCGAGGACGACGTTACCTATGTCGCTGCCGTAGAAGCTGGACCGGGGCGTGCTGACACAGCTGGACAGGAGGGAGTTCATGGCCGAGGACTGGTTGGAGCCAGGAATGTTCATAGGAGAAGGGGTCAGAGATCTCTGCTTGACGACCTGGTTGATGTTTCTTACTGTCTCAAAGACACGCTTCTGGTGACTAGGGAGAATGCACAGCATCCGTGAGTGAGCAAATGCGGGCACGACCCTGGAGTTTAACCCTCCAAAAATGACCAACTGAGGAGCCAAAAGGGAACCTGGCCTGTGACGAGTCCCCAGGCAGCCCACTATCCTGTGCCTGCCACCTGCTTCTTAGGGTATTGGCTGCCTCCTTCACAATGCGAAATTTCAGAGCTGCAACACCCACTAAATCCAGAACTCGAACCACGGTTGTGCTCAAGACGCCAGCAAGAGTGAAACTGCGTTTTACATCCCTAACGCTTAACCTACAAATAAAAATACTTCAGTTGACTTTTGTCTCCTAGTTTTCTTTTTTCATAATATTCACTAGAATACATGCGGCAGCAGAGCCGTGTTCACTGCTTAGCACATAGCAGAGATCCACGAACACTTGTAGAATGAATATTCATATAAAAAAAGCAAGACTTAAAGTTAGTCTTACACTTCTGTAATTAGATGATCAATACTAGATTTGTCTATTTTTTGGAAAGTGTTATTTCAGGAGCAGAACCACACTTTGATGCTCATTTGTTCCCTTTTAAAGAGAAAAGGGTAGGCATGTTTTTACAATGGCCACTTCCTTCTGGGGTGCAAAGGGTGTCACACATATACCGAACCTCTCTTGGACATCTGTCACTCCCAGGATCTCATTTAAGTTCTGTCTATGGAGTCTGGGTACAGAGAAAACACAATGAAATCTGGTTCACAGGTTCCTTACAAACACCTTGGGGCAGGCTAAGTACAAGAGTTGAGTCAGGAAGAGAGATGGTAGAAGCTCCTATCCTTAGGTGTATTCAGAAGGAGATGGAAGCCTTGCACAAAATCTTTGAAGAGCCCTCTGAATCTCATACTATGTTGATTTTAAATTTTTTAAATGTTTTCCACTGAAATGAAAGATAAAAACGTGTAGCTATATCAAGACGAAGCTTGTGTTAAGACAGATGGGAAACATGTATCTCCTTTTCTAGGACTTTTTGGAAGTTCACAATTTGTCTTTAAAACCTAAGAAGAAGAGGAGCACAGTGGCTCACAGGCCAGTGGCTCACGCCTGTAATCCCAACGCTCTGGGGAGGCCAAGGCAGGAGGATCACTTGAAGCCAGGAGTTTGAGATCAGCCTAAGCAACATGGCAAAGCCCCATGTCTACAAAAGATTTTTTTAAATTAGCTGGAAATGGTGGCATGCACCTGTAGCCCCAGCTACTCAAGAGGCTGAGGCAACAGGATTACTTGAGCCCAGGAGTTCGAGGCTGCAGTGAGCTATGATCACATCACTGCACTCTGGCGTGGCCAATGAAGTGAGACACCCCCTTGCTAAAAAGTAAATAAATAAAAATTAACACTAACAAAAGCTAGTAAGAGGAGCTGAAGGATGCTGTCAGCTGTGTTCTATTATTTCCCTTAATCTGGACCGGGAAGGACAATAGTCAATCACTGTTGGTACCCAGAGCCTCAACACTGCTAGGTTTTGAACACCACAGGTCACAAGGTGGTCTCTGGGAAGCGCAGAACTGTAAAAACTGTGGCCATACGTGATGTCTGGAGACTCGGCCTCTTCCAACTGTAGCTCCTTGCGCATTGTTCCCTCAATCTCTGCTGCCAAGGAGTCCTGGGAAAAGCCAGAAAGACAAATGTCAAGTGAGCGCCAATTCAAATGCTCTGTCTCTAAAAGAGGTATGCACCCAGGTGGGCCATGGAGAGTAAACCGAGGCATCAGAAGCTCACAGTCTTCCCACAATGTGAAGTGAACAGTACTCTCTGTTATCAGAGACCCTGGCTGAGCAGTTACCCAAGTAGGTTCTGAGTGTGACAGTGCCACTGGCCACTGAGTGTAAAGCTGCTGATCCACATGCCATTAGGTGTCTAAAAGCAAACCCTATGCTCCGTTGGCCAAACCATGGAGCTGCAACCATGGCTACAAGGTGGGATGCAGAACTTATGAGGGAGGGGTGATGTGTTCAGAATGATGGAGACAGGTGAATTTCCAAATACCTCTGAGCTTACAGTGAGATACGGCACCAGAGCCCACACAGGCCACACAAAGCTATTGTCCCCCTAATCTACAGGTTCTGTCACACGCCCTCTGTGTCTAAGATTTTGACACCAAGAACAGACCAATGGCCTCCAACTTCGGCTCTTAAGGAAGCCTTTCCCACCTCCAAAGGGCACTCTGGTTCTGTGCTCGCGAGAGGGTCTCTACATACAAGACATGAGTCAAACTCACTGCCATCTCTAGGTTTCTGCTCTCATCCTCCCTGGACTCCTGCAAGGGAAGTTCCTCTCGCCGCCAACTATCCATGGCCCCACCCACCTTTAAACAATCTGCCCAGGAAATGTAGGATTCCTGTTTCCACTAGGAATCTTGCATTTTTTTTTCTGAAGCAGACACCAAATACAGTTAAGTCCTTGCCACTTTTCTCAACAGCTCACATATCTCTCTCTCCAGCTTTGTGGGTCAGGGGAAGGCTAGTCACTGATGACTTCTCACTTCACCAATGCAAGCCTCAAGCTGAGACTCAACAATAAAGGCTGCCAGATGGATGCCCCCTGTCCTGTACCGCTCATCACTCAGCACTGTAGGAGGTGGAGCCTAACACACAATCCCTTACACATGGTAGATACCCACAGGACCAGGTGTGTGCAGAAAAGCACCGGTTCAGCACCAGAGGAGGACATCCATGGAGGACAACCTGAAGGGAAAAGCTAAATTCATGTTAAACAACAGAACTTCCTGTGATGATGGACACATCCTTTGTGCTGGAACATACGTACATGTCGAAACCACCAGCCAGGGCTGGCTAGTGAGCACATGAAATGTGGCTTGTGACTGAGGACCTGAATTTGCAATTACATTTTAATTGAATTGATTTAAATTTGCAAAGCCACATGTGGCCAGTGGCTTCCCAGCAGATAGCACCTGGGGACTCCAGGGCATCCACCTCAGCGGCTTCATGGTCGATGGGGATGCTTCAGTCTGGAGGCTGGAACCAAGTGGGGGACTCCACAGGAGTCAGCATGAAGCTGGATGAATAAAGGGCTAGCAGACTTTTTTCAATCCTTATTCACAAATATGCATTTTATTTTGTAATTATTACCCACAGATTGCCATTAAACGTTATGTCTAATAAGGGCTTCCCTAGATGAGTCTGACATCTTTTAAGTCAGCTTATTTTTTAATACTGCTATTCACCATACAATTTACAAATAGAGAGGAAAGGACCTTCATACACCTTAAGAAAAATGAAGTGTCAAATTACTACAGTCGGCCCTCTGTATCTGTGGGCTCCACTTCCTCAGATTCAACTAATCTTGGGTAGAAAATTTGGGGAAAGAAAACAAAAAAAAAATACAAATTTAAAAATCAGTACAGTATAACGACTACTTACGTAGCGTTTACATTGTATGAGGTATTACCAGTAATCTAGAGATGATTTTTTTGTATGTGGAAGGGCATGCATAGGTTATAAGCAAACACTAAGCTCTTTCATATGAGGGACTTAGGCACTGGAGGATTTGGTATCTGCAGGGGGTCCTGGAACCAATCCCCCTCAGATACTGAGGGATGACTGTAATTTCAAAGCCATACTGAGATAAAGTCACATGTAGGCTCTGTGATTTGTTTTTGGCCATGACCCTCTCCCCTCTGGCAATCCAGGCAAGTCTGTGGATCCCTTCTCAGAGTAATATTTTTAGGCAAATAAAATTATGAGGATTATAAAAGAAGGCAGATACAGATACATATCAATATAACAACGTGTGTGTGTGTGAGACAGAGAGAGAGAGAGAGAGAAAGAGAGAGAGAGGAGAGAGAGAAATGAGTTCAGGACTGGTTACTGCTGTCATTTTGAAGTGGAGATCAGCATCTGTGGTGTTGTGAGGCATCTGTAACAACTGAAATGTGCCATAGGGCCAGGCGCCGTGGCTCACGCCTGTAATCCTAGCATTTTAGGAGGCCGAGATGGGTGGATCACCTGAGGTCAGGAGTTCGAGACCAGCCTGGCCAACATGGTGAAACCCCATCTCTACTAAAAATACAAAAAAAAAAAAAAAAAAAATTAGCTGGGCATGGTGGCACATGCCTGTAGTCCCAGCTACTCGGGAGGTTGAGGCAGGAGAATGGCTTGAACTCAGGAGAGGGAGGTTGCAGTGAGCCGAGATTGTGCCACTGCATTCCAGCCTGGATGACAGAGCAAGACTCCATCTCAAAAAAAAAAAAAAAAAAAGACATGTGCCATAAAAATACCTGTGATTTCTAATGATGACAAAGTCACAAGCAGTGCTAATATCACTGTGACATGGTGACCTTCATAAAGGAAGGAAATACTGAGTACAATTAGGAACTAATTTCACAAGCCCCCCAAATTTGGTCTGTGGATCCCAGATGAACTCCTGCCATAAGGCAAGAGAACTGGGAACACAGTTATGCAAAAACTGCTACTCACTGTTTTATTCAGCGATTAGAATGGCTAGGAGCAAAAGAGGCAGATCTGGGTGTTCTGCATGGTGCAGTCTTTTATAGACTGCTTTAAATACCTTTAATGCATAATACACTTTAAAATTAGCCATCTTCAAAAACTGGGCTGTGCCAAGAGCTACAGAAAAAGGCAAACAAAAGCTTTACCTCAGCAAATATGAAAGCTGAGAATCCCTCCAGAAGAAACTGAAATGCAAATTTCAATTCGACTTTTCTCACGCAATAGTTTAGTTTTTAAAGACAGGTCTGTCCTTGAGAGTGGGCAAGGCAGTGGGGTGGGTCCTGGGTGCCCAGGAAACAAGATGGCACCGGGAGCTTACTGCACCAAGATGAGAAGCCAGGAAGGAGGGAACTCAGGCAAGGAGACTGCAAAGCCACACAGGCCAGCGTGCGAGCCAAGTGTGGTTAGCACTAGATCAGGGAACTTGGCGGACTGAATATTCTTTTCTGCTTTTGCTGAGATTCCTGGAATCACTGGATCACCCATCTGTGTCTTAGAAAGCTTAGACTATGTTATATGTCTTTTTGTTTCCCTCAGATTTCAATGAAGCTTCTTGCGGGGGAGAGGGAGTGGTGGCTGTTCTAGCCTGACTTTCTGACTTTGATGCATGAGAGCAAAGAAGAAAAGAAATCACGATTTAGGGAAAGTGGGCCAGACAGTAAGGAGTGGGGGATGGGGACAGTATCTGCTGGGGGTCAGCAATGGGGGCTGAAAGGAAGGAGCTCCAAGGAAAAGGGCGATTTCAGAAGGGACAGAATTTCACAAGCATTTACGCAGCCATCCACTCCTATCTCACTTGGGGGCATTTCTCTCAAAAGCTCTTCTCTCCTCAGAGAGCATTTAGCATTTCATCAAACCATGGAAATAGAGCCAGAATATAGAGGAGTTCTTGAGTTTGCTCTTTAGGCCATCTGTCTATCTGTCCATCTATCCATCTAAACATAATGCCTATTAAATGTCTACAATTCTACAACATACCAAGTGCTGTGCTAGGTACACAGTATTAAAAGAGGAAGGGGGAAACGTTACAAAGGAGGCAGGGTCCCCACCTTCCAGGGGCTTTCGTCTGATAGAAGATAACATGAGGAAGCTCAATCCCCGATAACGCTTCCTTACAAGGCAATGATCAGCCAAGGGGTTCGGCCCTGTGTTGCCCAACTTCCACAAGGAGATTAACCTCCTGGAAAATCCCCTTCTCAATCATGTTCCCGCAAAGCACATGAAGCAAATAAGGCCAGGGCTAAAAAATTTGACTGCAGTAAAATAATATGAATAATGTGGCTGGGCGCGGTGGCTCACTCCTGTACCCCTAGCATTTCGGGAGATTGAGGTGAGAGGATTACTTGAGGCCAGGAGTTCAAGACCAGGCTGGATAACAGAGTGAGACCTTAGCTCCATTTTTGAAAGAAAACAAAGGAGAGAGAGTGAGAGAAAGCGAGAAAATTACCAGCCTAAGCACAGAGAGAATTCTTTTTTTCAGATCACAGATACTGAAAGTCACCAAGAGAATGATTAATAAGCGTACAAAGAATCAGCAGAACTGTAATGGCATTTTAAAAATTCTGAAATGTACTTCCAGAAATTTGTGAGGCCAAAATAGCCGCACAGTCCAATAAGGTCAGGAAAAAAAAAAAAAAATCAGGAACAGGTTGAGTATCCCTTATCCAAAATACCTAGGACCAGTAGTGCTTCAGATTTCGGGATATTTCCAGAATACATGCCAGCTGAACACACCAATCTGAAAATCTGAAATCCAAAATGCTCCAAATGACCAATTTCTTTGAGCACTATGTCAATGCTCAGGAAGTTTTGGACTGTGAAGCATTTTGGACTAGAGATGCTCAACCTGTATGAGTCAGATCTTCCAAACACCTGAGGTTCCCACCAAAGAAAGTTCCTACTAAATTTATCTTGTAATGGCAGGAGTAGAAAAGACAACAGATTTAGAGGAACGAAAATAAAGAACCAATTTGTCCTACATAGTTAAGAAACCACCAGTCAGACTCAAGTGTCCTTGATTTTTGAACTGTAAAATGAGAACCGAACTGTAAACACCCAACTCCAGTGGCCAGAATGTCAGACACTGTGCTCTTATCATCAGGACCCCTGGTGTCCTCTGGCTGGGAAGAAAGCACAGCTCACCATGGGAAACAGGCCCAGCGAGTGGTAGCGCCGAGACGTGGTATTGGGCATGGTTTTGTTCCGGAGGTTCTTCAGCTCCTCCTGCGCCTCATGTAGCATCTCCATGCACTCTGCGTACTTGTCCTCCAGCTCACGCAGCTGCAGGCAGGAAAGACACAGAGGGTCAGGATCTCCTGAGCACCCAGGTGTATGCACATGTGCCCATCAGAGGGCCAGAAAGACACAGCAATCTAACGGAGTTCCCAGCACATGTGGAACCTGCTGCCCTGTGGGTCTGTGGCCAAATAACAGAATTTTCAAAGCCTTGCTTTTTCTTTGACTTGAGGCAAGCTTACAGACTCAGAAATCTTCTAAAATACCAACAATGGGCAAATGAAACAAAACCAACTTCACGCAAAAGAAAAATCAGGCTAGGAATGATGGCTTACACCTGTAATCTCAGCACTTTGGGACGGCAAGGCAGGCGGTTCGCTTGGGCACAGAAGTTGAGATTAGCCTGGGCAACATGGCAAAACCTCATCTTTCCAAAAAAAAAAAAAAAAAAAAACTTAGGTGGGCGTGGTAGCCCACACCTGTAGTCGCAGATACTCAGGATGATCATCTGAGCCTGGAGAGGTTGAGGCTGCGGTGAGCCACACTCATGCCACTGTACTCCAGCCTGGGTGACAGAATGAGACCCCATCTCAAAAAAAGGAAAAGAGAGAAAGAAAAAGAAAATCGTCACACCCATGTTTCAAGCCACACCTGTGAGATTCCTCTCCCAGAGTGCTCTGTGTTGTATTGTTTCATTTCTTTGAACAATTTTCGGGCACCTGCACGTGCCAGGCTCAGCTGGTGTAGAGCCCTGCTCCACAGGTGCCCATAACCAGTAACAGTGTCAGTGGCCACAGAATCAAGGTGCAACTGAGTTTACTATCCCAAGAATAAAAATGAAATGAAATTCAAAATAAAAACGGTAGTTGCAATGGATGTGACTAAAGCTGTCCGGGAAGGTGAATCCACCTTCGCTGCAATCAGAGGCACTGAAGGAATGAGGGAGAGGTGCTAGAGGTGCTCACCTCGGCTGTGAGCTGCCGCTGGGCATCCTTAGCAGCCCCCAGATGCTGGACGAGTTCTTCATTTTCAACTGCGCACTAAAGCATGGCAAAGATAGATCACTTTCTAAGATACTTAGATAAGTCCAACTTTTCCCTCTTATTAACCTAATCCATTATGAACTCATCATCACTTTCTACAAGGATATGCTCATCTTATACTCAAGTTCTGTTTTTTATATAATTTTGAAGGTAAAGTCTTTCCTATATCCCCATTCATTCTCTATAGCCCACCACCCCACCCCCCACTTCCAAAGCTCTCTGGAAGCATTTTATCCCACACTAATAGCAAAGTCCATTTTGCTGCCTCTTCTTAAATCTGAAGAGGATACTGCTCTACTGCAGCACATAGCTGGTGCACTGTGTAAAAACAAATACTAGACTAGATGATCCATAAGTTAAACTGCAAAAGTCCATATTTACAACATCTTTTTAATGAATTCAATATAATTTTAGGAGACAACAGGTCACAAATAAGACTCGTCACCAATTCAGGGTAATCAGTTTTATACCACTGAGTCCACCAAGCTTTTTCTGCAAAGGGGTAACACAAACTACTAAGATTTGAAACTAAGGGGCACTGTCTTCCGGAGTAAATGTCCCTTCCCCATCTCAGCATGGCCACTGTCATATCAGCCAGATAAAGAGAGAAGCCTTACAGCTTTCGCCTTTTTCTGCAAATCAACAATTTGCGATAGTAGGTGTGTGATCTCCTCTTGCTGGCGGGCAGCATCTTCCGTCTTCTTGGCCAATTCCTCTGAGATACTAGCAATCTGGACATTGGCATCCCCTTTGACAAAGAAACAACAATCACGAGAGGAAGTCAGAAAACCACACATGCAGACCCAGAGAGAATGGTTTCTTTGTGGTTTGCACAAGAAAAACCATCCTTAATAAAAGACAGCATGGAGTGGGGAGGGTGCAGGAAGGAACTCACAGTGACCATTTTCCCACATGGAGAAGCAAAGCAGCTTCTTCAGGGCTCAATTAGTTATGAAAAAGAACCTCACCCCATTAGATAGCACTCCTGAGCTCAGTGTAGGGCCCCAAGCCCACCAACCGAGGCTGTCTCCCCAGAACAAATCAGGGAGGCTCTAGGGGTCAGAGAGAAAGTGACAAAACATGAGTGCATCTGGCTAGATCCTCACATTCCACACATGAGCACCCCCTGTGACTACATAGGAACCCGCTGCTGCACCCAGTTCTAGAAAGGAACTACTGACTGCACAGCGCAATTCCCTTGGAGTTTTCAACCCATATTCAAAGCCATAACTCATTTGACTAGATTTGAACATGACGTGTGTTTCATTACTTAGTATTTTGCTCAAATGCAAAATACTTAGTGTTTTGACCTTTTGTCTTAACTTGTAAACTTAAAATGAAGAGGAGAGAAATATTTATTTGCAAAGGTGAGAACCCTGGCTTCGACTTTCACAAATTGAATTACTGGTAGTAAGCTGTTCTTCCACATTTTCAACACAGGTTTCTGTAGCTGGGCCTAACTTAGGCATTAAAAAAAATCCAATATTCCAGTATAAAGCCAAAATTAAATTTAAATCTCCACCTCAGTGATAAACTGAGATCATACATAGCTGACAACTTAGCACTAAATAATAGAGAGGGGGTGCCATGCGAGGTTGGGGAGGCCTCTAGTTTTAAGAAAAATGCTGCTGAGCCATAGGCTGGCAGGAGACTGCACTTTAGCAAGGCTGACGCAAATCTGTCTAGTCATGACAGCAGATGCAAGGAAGTAAGAAGACAGCGGTGCGGGGACATACTCAGCTCCTTCACACAGTCGTTGACCAGCTGCTGCTCCTTTTCCTCATAGGTGATGGTCTCTGTCTTCAGCTGGCTGGCCTGTGGGCAAGACCCAGGTCAGAGGCCCTGCATTCTCACCTGGCCTGGTGGTGCAGGCAAGGGCTGAGGCATACAGCAAGGGCTAACCGGGGTCTGGGAAGCTGCCCTCAGCATTCCCCCACCTGTCACCCATCATACCCTCAAATACAGAAAGTCCATCTGAATTCCCAGCTTAATGGATGTGCACTCTCAACGCTGAAAACCTGAAAAATGCACAACACTAGAGGGCGCCACACAAAGCTATGGGCACAGGCACTCTACAGCTTGCTCTGTTAAAAACACTGTGAACACCACCATCCTATCATTGTATCTGTTATCTGTGGCTGTCCTGGCTCATAAATATGGATGCTTTGTGACCTGCACAGTGCCTAGGACCCTACCCTGCCCACAGCAAGCATCCTAAGGATAACCACACAGGAATGCCTAACACCTACTCTGTGCCAGGCATTGAACCATGAGGTCCCAAGTTGGAATTAAACTTGTCGTGTTCAAGCTTAGTAAGAACAAGGTCTAACACAAAAGCATTAAAATGCAGAGGCACAAGAGCCATCCCAGGACTCTGGACAACTTGCCCTGGCTGAAAAGGGTGGGATGATAGAGATCTGAAGGCCTTAAGAAAAAGCCCTGAGACCAGGCGCAGTGGCTCACACCTATAATCCCCGCACTTTGGGAGGCCAAGGTGGGAGGGCTGCTTGAGCCAAGATCACGCCACCAGTGTGGGTGACAGAGCAAGACCCCATGGAGGAAGAAGGAAGGAGGAAAGGAAGGAAGGAAGGAAGGAAGGAAGGAAGGAAGGAAGGGAGGGAGGGAGGGAGGGAGGGAGGGAGGGAGGAAGGAAGGAAGGAAGGGAGGGAGGGAGGGCAGGAAGGGGCAGGAAGGGGCAGGAGAGGAGAGGGGAAGGAGGCGGGGGAGAGAGGGGGGGAGAGAGAGAGCCAGAGGGAGAGAGAAAGAGGGAGAGAAAGCAAGCAAGCAAGCAAGCAAGCAAGCAAGAGCCCCAGTTAGACAGAAGTGTCTATGAGCCCTCAGTTTTGGCCCCATAAAAACATTACACTTCGGCCAGGCGCGGTGGCTGAAGCCTGTAATCCCAGCACTTTGGGAGGCCGAGACGGGCGGATCACGAGGTCAGGAGATCGAGACCATCCTGGCTAATATGGTGAAACCCCGTCTCTACTAAAAAAATACAAAAAACTAGCCGGGCGAGGTGGCGGGCGCCTGTAGTCCCAGCTACTCGGGAGGCTGAGGCGGGAGAATGGCGTAAACCAGGGAGGCGGAGCTTGCAGTGAGCTGAGATCCAGCCACTGCACACTCCAGCCTGGGCGACAGAGCGAGACTCCATCTCAAAAAAAAAAAAAAAAAAAAAAACATTACACTTCAGAAAATGGATTGGGGTAGCAGGAATCTGCAGCTGGGATCAGATTCCCTTGGCTGGCTTTGGACGAGTTGCTGGGTGCCCGGGGCTGGAGCATTTACCTGAGGCAGGCACTGGAAGAGGCAGCACTGGACTCAGAATGGGCAGCACAGGCCTGTTGCCTTGCTCAGCTACTGGCTGGCAGAGGAAACCTGGGCAGCCTTGTTGGTCAATCTGGGTTTACATGACCCATCAGTGAACAAGGAGCTGGAAGAGGTGAGGTCTAAGAGAACAAGATGTGCAGAAGAGCATCTTGTTCAGATGGGACATGAAGATCTTACTAAGGTGTGGGCAAGTTCAAGTTGACTGACGGTTTGCACTATTAAGGGGCTCTCAGGAACCCAGGGCCAGCCTAGGTGGGCACATAGCTCCAACCTGAGGGGCCTGATAAACAGGGCCATACCGTACCACACCATACCTTGGCTAGAGGACAGAAATTCACCACTAATTAAGACAAACAGTACTAAATTTGCACGCATCAGTGTTTCTAGAGAGGGGCAGTGGGTGAAGGTGAAAAACAAGGGGCTTAGAGTCACAGACTTGCAAATCCTAGCTTTGTCATTTACTCACTCGAATGACCTTGGGTTATCAAAACACCTAGGAGCCTGGGGCCAAATGTTCCAATGAGAATCAAAGTAACCAGCTTTCAGCCCTGTTGCCAACTCCAAAAATAAATAAATAAATAACGTGGGCAATATGCTAGGCACAATGCCTTGCCAATTAAAAAAAAACTCAGCCGGGCGCGGTGGCTCAAGCCTGTAATCCCAGCACTTTGGGAGGCCGAGACGGGTGGATCACGAGGTCAGGAGATCGAGACCATCCTGGCTAACACGGTGAAACCCCGTCTCTACTAAAAATACAAAAAACTAGCCGGGCGAGGTGGCGGCGCCTGTAGTCCCAGCTACTCGGGAGGCTGAGGCAGGAGAACGGCGTGAACCCGGGAGGCGGAGCTTGCAGTGAGCTGAGATCTGGCCACTGCATTCCAGCCTGGGTGACAGAGCGAGACTCCGTCTCAAAAAAAAAAGAAAGAAAATGGCTCTCTCTGAGCACCCATGGACTACTTCCTTGAGCATCTGATCTGTGGCAGCATGAAAACAAGGCTGGGTTTCTCCACAGGTGCTGTGGTCAGACCTGGGGAACACCAGGGGAGACCTCACTGCAGGAATGACTGTGAAGGAGGGGATCTCTGACTCTTCCCGGTCCAGACACCATGTCATTCACCAGGTTCGCCTGCCCCAGCCAGGGAGGCATGTGTTGGGCTGGAAGGCAGTGCCCAGAACACAGAGGAGGCACGTCTGCCGAGCGCCTGGTACAGCTCTTCACGGACTGCCACCTTTGAGGAAGGCACTTAACCATGGTTGTCCTCGCTGGGTAAGGTGAGTGGGGGCACCTCCCTTCCAGCAGGGGCAGGAGCAGGGAGGGCAAATCACCTCGGATCGAAGTACAACATTCTCCTCTTCAAGGTCTTTCAGCTTCTTTTGAAGAGAATCCAAATGAAAGTAATTCTGGACTGAGGAGGACGACTCATTCCTCTTCAACCTGGGGGAGAAAGTACGCTCACAACCTAGGGAGACGCGTTTCCTCCCACCACCTGGCAAACCCCGTTAGAGACACAAAGAAGGGCTTGCACAAAGGACAGTGACCCACCAGACCACTCTCCCAACCCCAGGAAGACAGCGCTCCCAGTGCACAGGCTCACCACCAATTCAGAACCCACATCTCAACCCTTTATCCACAACTTGCCACATCACCTCAGAATTCAGGGGACCAACTTTGTTTAAAGCCTACACAATTCCAGGATGTCTGGGAGTTCATTTAATACTCATAATGCATTTGTATGTGCCAACAACTCTTTTAAATAAATACTCTGTATGTTTTAAGTCAATTAATGCTTATAACTCTGTGACCTAAGTTCTACTGTTATCTCCATTTTACAAATGACAAAACAAGTACAAAGTTTAAGTAACCTAGCCAACAGCGTGCAGCTGGTAAGTCCCAGAGCCAAGATCTGCAAGCAGCCCATTGGGCTCTAGAGTTCACGCTCCCAACATGAGGATCTGCTGACTCTCAGAGAAGACACCACGCCTTCTGTCCCAAGGACCTGCCACAGCACCTCTGGCTCCAGAACCCTGAATTGCCTCCAACAGCAGAGCCTAACCCATTATCCACTCATGTGCCAGGGCAAATCAATCTAAATTGACAAATAAGCAGTAAGACCCAGGAAAAGGAAAACTAAAAACCTGTCCATCCATGTCCCGCTAAAATAGTAAAATCAATCTGTTTGAGGCACTTGGAGACGCTTGGTCCAGAGAAGGCTGAGAGCAGTTGACCTCCATTGCTGCTGAAGGTGACCCTGTCTAGGTGACTCCAAGGACATCAACAGCGGTCAGCCTGTCCTCTGGCCTCCAGAAATACAGCCCTCTGGTGACTTACGGGGTTGAGCAAACGGACTCGGGCTCGCTCTCCTCCGCAGCGCTGGTGTAGAACTGAAGCAACTCATCCTTCATGGACAGCTCATGCCGGAGCTGAGACACCTGCACAAGCAGAGCGGGGGCCCATCATTTGCTTCCCAAAAGGTGATTATCATCTCGACTCACATTCTAATACTTACCACTTAATGACAATATTTTTCTTAAAATTCACCATTGAAAATTAAAGCATTTAAACTGATTTTGTGCTATTCAAAAAAATAGGCTTTCATTTCATCTATTTAAAAGAAACACAATTACTTTTTGATAGAAAGCTGTCTAAATTCATAATTTTTACTTTGGTACAGGGAAGAGCAGAAAGGGGACTAGAATGATGCTTGGGGGCCAGGCACAGTGGCTGGCGCCTGTAATCCCAGCACTTTGGGAGGCCGAGGTGGGCAGATCATCTGAGGTCAGGAATTCAAGACCAGCCTGACCAACATGGTGAAACCCCGTCTCTACTAAAAATACAAATTAGCCGGGCGTGGTGGCGTGTGCCTGTAATCCCAGCTACTCGGGAGGCTGAGGCAGGAGAATCACTTGAACCTGGGAGGCGGAGGTTGCAGTGAGCTGAGATCACACCACCGCACTCCAGCCTGGGCAACAGAGAGAAACTCCATCTCAAAAAAAGAATGATGTGGCCTGGCGCGGTGGCTCACGCCTGTAAGCACTTTGGGAGGCCGAGGCTGGCAGATCACAAGGTCAGGAGATCGAGACCATCCTGGCTAACATGGTGAAACCCCATCTCTACTAAAAATACAAAAAATTAGCTGGGCATGGTGGCGGGTGCCTGTAGTCCCAGCTATTCAGGAGACTGAGGCAGGAGAATGGCGTGAACCCAGGAGGCGGAGCTTGCAGTGAGCCGAGATCACACCACCGCACTCCAGCCTGGGCGACAGAGTGAGACTCCGTCTCAAAAAAAAGAGAATGATGCTTGTGGGGATGCGACTGTTCACGGGCTTTGGAAGTAGCCAGATGACCAGCTGGTCAAATAGCCAGAAAAACTGATCATGTTACTAAATGAAAGAAAAGGCCATTCATTCAGTTCTGCCAGAACAAAATCCCAACTCCAAATAGGATCCTGGAGATGCCAGCTCTGCACGGGCCAATACAGGCAGCTCACCGACCCTTGCTCTCACTTGGATGACCACACAGCCCCATTCTGGAATGCACCCTCATAAGGCTCCTGGCTAAGCCCAGCCAGACCTCGTTCCGTGCTCAATGCTCACTGGATAGAAATTTCAGACAGACACAGGAATAAAAGAGGCAACCATCAGGGAATGGCTACATTGACTCCTGCTGAGATGGCTTTGCAAATCACCCTGATTTGTACTTAAGATTTTTAAATAAAGTTGTACTGTACAATTTTTCACTTGCCCTTTCACCCTGCAGTACTGATGAATAGGGAACCAGTGCTATAAGAAGAACTGCAGTTATGTTTTAACTCTTTCTTGTTTATAATTTGACTTAGAGTCTATGGTTTATTGCAACTTTTCTACAAAACAGAGTGAATTATTATGTCGTCCATGGAGAAGACAATTTTATGTGCATAAAGGTTTTAACTTCGACACCTAGACTGATAATTTAATAATATGCCAAAGGGAAACATGCTATAGCTTTCAAATTCAAAGCTCTTCCAAGGGGGATAAAAGGCATTTCCACTCCCAGAGAGTTGGATCCTCTTTGCGCAAGGTGAGGCTTGTCCCAAGCAAGAACAGTATAGTGAAGAAGCTGACGGGTGACCATTTGTGAGTTACTGGGTGGCATATCCCGCTGCTCACAAGTGGCCGGGAGGGGGCCAGGCTGATCCAGCATGCTTTCCCACCAATCACATGAGAGGGAATCCAGGTCATGATGCTGGGGGCAGGGAATGCAGGAATCACTTTATTTCTCCTAAAATACAACAGCATTCTTTCTTCTTACATCTTAAAGAAAGCCCAGGATTAAAACTTTTCTTATATAGTGGTAACTATGCTTCATTATATGAAAACTACTGTTAAACCCAGACAACAATGTACTGGGAACAGTTCTAACAGGGAAAAAGGGTGAATACATCTTAGGAACGTGAACAAGGGCATCCACTCCCACTAAGAAAGTTTCTGATAGAAAATAAGGGAGAAGAGGCCAGGCACAGGGCCTCACACTTGTAATCCCAGCACTTTGGGAGACCAAGGCGGGTGGATCACTTGAGCCCAGGAGTTTGAGACCAGCCTGGGCGACATGGTGAAACCTTTCTCTATAAAAAACACAAAAATTAGGCAGGCATGGTGGCACATGTCTGTAGTCCCAGCCACTCAGGAGGCTGAGGTGGGAGGATCGCTTGAATCTGGGAGGTCAAGGCCACAGTGAGCTGTGATCTCACGACTGCACTCCAGCCTGAGTGACACAGTGAGACCTTATCTCAAAAAAAAAAAAAAAAAAAAAAAAAGGCTGGGCATGGTGGCTCATGCCTGTAATTCCAGCACCTTGGGAGGCTGAGGTGGGAGGATCACCTGAAGTCAGGAGTTCCAGACCAACCTGGCCAACATGGTGAAACCCCGTCTCTACCAAAAATGTAAAAAATTAGCTGGGTGTGGTGGTGGGTGCCTGTAATCCCAGCTACTCGGGAGGCTGAGGCAGGAGAATAGCTTGAACCCGCGGAGTGGAGGTGGCAGTGACCTGGGATCACAACACTGCACTCCAGTCTGAGTGACAAGGACAAAACTCCATCTCAAAAAAAAAAAAAGAAAAGAAAAAAGAAAAAGAAAAGTGGAAAAGAAACAAGGAGTGTTGTCACAGTTAAAACTGTTAGAAGAACAGGGTGACAGAAAAGAAGCTACTAAGTAGGGCCTGGATACTTAGCTTAAGCTTCTTATCCTTGCCCTAGCAACCCCACCTGACTCCACAGCTGCTCTCCTCTGTCCATACCACATCCCTTCCAGAAAATCAGCATCATTCCTTCTAAACCTAGGTACCGTAAGATAAACCGAAAAGCTCCACGCCCTTCCTCTCACCACTGATGTCCATCAGCCAAGATCGATATCATGGAAATAAGAGGGTTTCTATCATGAAAACAATAGGCTATTTTTGTTTTGTTTTACACACACAAAATTATACTGTAACAATGAATGTGATTCACCACTTTCCTCTGTGTACACGAGCTGGCCTCCTAACAGGGCTCCTTCTTCAGCAGCCCAAGCCCAGCCAGACTCAGGAACCCCTGCTCGTTGTCGTGTTAGCCTGGGTGCCCTTCTGCCAAGCGTGGAGCATCTTAATCAGCCTGCATGGTTACAGTCTAGACTCTCTGAGGACAACGACTGTGGCTGGCCCAACATGACACACAGACAAACGACTGAGTAAGGACCATGCCAGCCCTGAGCCATCCCATCCACATGGCCTGAGGAAAGAAAGGAGACACAAGCAGCAGCAGGAGCTGCAGGAAGGTGGCTTTCAGTCCCCAGGTGACCGTTTCAGAACAGACAATTCTGGGCTCAGGCCGTGGTCGTGCCATCGGGAGGGCCCTTCCAACTAGGACCCCATTCTATCATCTCCTTCAGCCATGCCCACGGCTCCCAGGCCTGTGGCGGGGCCCTCTGGAAGCCTCGGCCTCCAGTGTCTTACCTCCTCCCTGATGTGTTCCACCTGCTCCTCCAACAGCTCGTTCCTCTCGGTTAGGGTCTTGTTTTTCTTCAACAACGACTGGCCAATGCGAGCGGCCAATTCTAAATCCCGCTCTTTCTACGAAAGGAAAGACAGAGAATAGGTATTCAAAAGAACCTGTGTTTCCTGAAGGAGTCAATAGTGTCAAACGAGGAAAACATGAGCATCTAGAAATAACAAAGGAATTAATAATTCACCATCTGTGTTGGCATTTGATGCCTGTTAAAACAGGCGTAACCTCTGCCCATATAGTATGTGAGAGCTACATGGACATCACACAAGGAAAGAGAAGTCTGAAAATGTAATGAAAACAAATCTTTATTCCTATGGGGAAGAAAAAAATGCTTCTAAAAACAGTTGTTTGCAACTGCTTTTGTTATTTGTGGAATCACTTGATAACCTGTCTCTCCACCTGAGGGTTGGGCTATTGTATTGCCAGGGCAGGGCACAGGGAAACAGTAGCTATTTGTTAAGTGAATGAATGAATAAATATAGAAATTATAAAACGCTCTTACAATGAAGCCAAGAGCTGACACAGGGAGGCAGCCTCTTTAGCATACATTAGGCAGGAATGCATTGAATTTCTTATTTTTGCCTTATGTGAAACAAAAATGTTTAAAGTTATTCTCAAAAACAATTACATGCTTTTTTGTTTTTTTACTTAGAAAAGGCTACTTAGGCTTCATTTAAGAAAAAAACAACTTTCAAAATGCAGACGTTATGCATAAAATTGCCATATTCAGAGACAAAAACACTCTTAAGGGCACAGAATTTTCTGTTAGCTCAGCTGATGGCATCAATTAGGCAGAGCCAGTACACAGAGGAAAACTCGGAGTGGCATATAAAGGTAGGGTAGCCTCTGGGGAAGAAAGAGGTCCCCTGATAGTGGACAGATGCCATCAGCAAATGCAGACTTAGTGATTTGCTACCACAGTCAGATTCAACTTGGGTGTTGGCAAGGGGAGAAGTTAGAAAAATTAAATCATTTTAGAAGTATATGCTAATTACTCTGTTCATGTGGTTTGAAAGAAAGAATGGAAACATGTCATTTGGGGTAGGAAAAACACTGGGGAGGCATCCTAGGTTCTGATCCAACACCTGCTATTAACTACCCACATGGTCCCAGGCAAACGGCTTTTGCTTCACAGGGAATCAAGTACACTAGAGATTGATTTTTTTTTCTTTTTTGAGACAGAGTCTTACTCTGTCACCCAGGCTGGAGTGCAGTAGCACAATCTCAGCTCACTGTGACCTCCGCCTCTCAGGTTCAACCAATTCTCCTGCCTCAGCCCCTTGAGTAGCTGGGATTACAGGCATGCACCACCACACCCAGCTAATTTTTGTATTTTTAGTAGAGACGGGGTTTCACCATGTTGGCCAGACTGGTCTCAAACTCCTGACCTCGGGTGATTCACCCTCCTCGGCCTCCCAAAATGCTGGGATTATAGGTGTAAGCCACTGTACCGGGCCAACAGATTCATTTTTCAGGCCACAGGTTTCAAACCCATTGGTGGGCTGAGAACCATTTTAGTAACAGCAACTGACATTTTGTTTCAACTTAAATACAATGGCACAGAATTGAAAACACCAAAGTGCATTATATGTAATAAGATTATTATTTCATGTTTAAACTGTTGCTTGTCACATATTTACCTATGTGAATACTGGGTCACAACCTAAGCTGTGTTTCTTACAGCAGGTACTGGTCACAAATTGAACTGCTCCAGGTGAACTATCCTGCTGTAAACTGGGAGAGCATGGGTTCTCTATTTGAACATGGGTTCCCTCAACTGTTAAATGGAGGTAGAGTAAAGGGGCAGGCTAGCTGAGATATTCTAGGAAAACTCTTCTAACTTTATGATTCACTGAGTTTTAGAATAAAGAGAATAATCAGCTTCTATTTCTAACGTCTTAGATATCCACCCAATGATTCCATGCAACAGCAGACATCTCCCTTTGCTAACCACAGGAACTTCACTGCGGTATAAGCACAGCACTTGAGGTCAAGTACAGTTTGAGAAGACTGGATTCAACAGCACTTTGGCTCCCTCTTGCAGGATGATGGTCTCTCTCCTCCAGGCCTTCCACAATCCCCAAACTGGCAATGCTGTTACCACAGTCCCAGAAGCCAGCCAGGTATCACAGTATCAAAAATGAGCTGTAGATAGGCCAGGCACAGTGGCTCTCACCTGTAATCCCAGCACTTTGGGATCACTTGAGGTCAGGAGTTTGAGACCAGCCTGGCCAACATGGCAAAACCCTGTCTCTACTAAAAATACAAAAATTAGCTGGGCGTGGTGGTGGGAGCCAGTAATCCCAGGCACTCGGGAGGCTGAGGCAGGAGAATCACTTGAACCCAGGAGGCAGGGCTCGCAATGAGCCAACATCACCCCACTGCACTCTGGCCTAGGTGACAGAGCAAGACTCTGTCTCAAAAAAAAAAAAAAAAAAAAAAAAAAAAGAGTTGCAAATTCCCCAACTCATTCTCACAATTTGTGCCTCCCCATCATGACCTTGCCTTTCTAGAAACACAGTACATGTGGAGACAGTCCTGTCATGGGGCAAAGGGGACTCGGTGAATCTGCCCAACCAACCGAGATGCTCATCTCTGCACATTTATCTACACTGGCCACAGTGTCTACCAAGAAGTTCCCTTGACTGAGTGCAGTGGCTCATGCCTGTAATCCCAGCACTTTGGAAGGCCAAGGCAGGAGGATTTCCTGGGCACAGGAGTTCAAGACCAGCCTGGGCAACACAGGAGACCCCATCTCAAAATACAAAATTGAAAAGAAAAAAAAGGTCCCTTATTTCATGGACCTTTGCCATTTCTAAGACTCAACAGTTGTGCTTATTAGGTACCTAGAGGAAAGGACTCAAAAAACTGTGTGAGGGAGACTGCACAGAATTAAAGTCTCCAGGGGCTGACTCAAAATTAGCACCTAGTCCAAGTGGTTTCAGCTGGATTTGGTTAAAACTGCAATACCAATGTTCACTTCTCTTTGGAAGTATAGTCTTCAAAAATCTAACTCAAGTCTACCAAATGTCTCTACTAGAACTAGTTCTCAGACTGAACACTCAGGCTGGTCTCAAACTTCTGGCCTCAGGCAATTCTCCCACCTCAGCCTCCCAAAGTGTCTGGATTACAGGTGTGAGCCATGTTGCTCAGCCTGATACCCCATTTACCCTGATATGATTATTATGTAGCATATGCCTTTACCAAAGTATCTCATGTACCCCATAAATACATACACCTACTATGTACTCAAAACATTGAAAATAACAAGTTATATTAAAAATAGTTATAAATAAAATGGAAATTTAAACAGAAACGTTATTGTAGAGTCTCTAGTTTTTTCTCTTTAGTATTACTGAGGCAACAGGCTGGTTGGGTTTTTCTTTGAGAATTACAAGAATGAAAAAAACCTCCCATTTCTCTAGCCAAAATGTGATTAATGTTTACTTCTAAAAACAAGAAAACAGGTTGGGCATGGCAGCTTATGTCTGTAATCCCAACACTTTGGGAGCCCAAGGTGGGAAAATCAGGAGTTTGAGGAGGCCAGGGGTTTGAGACCAGCCTGGGCAACATAGTGAGACCCCATGTCTACCAAAAAAAAAGATAAAAACCAGAAAACAGCTAGAAGATGGTCACTGGATTAAACTACAATGAGAAAAAGAGACCACAAACAAGTAATTTAGGCCCTTGGAAATAAGTTATTAAAAGAACTAGTTCCTTTATTCCCCCAAGAAATGAGGCAAGGTAGAGCTCATTCTAACTGCCTCCTCCCTCTCCTCACTATGCTTTCAAAGCATAGACTTAAAAAAGACTGTAACTTGAGTCTCAGCCCCCTTTTACCAATGAACTCTAGCACTGACTGACACACCTACTAGAGATTCCGAACAGCCTGCCGCCTACGCTTAGCAACTGACTCATCTCATTCACCAATTTCAGGATAAAAACATGACTAAGGGGCCAGTGGAATCACCCTCTCTGTAACTGAGGAGGAGGCAAGCTCTGCCCAAAGGTGCATTCCAGACAGCAGCAAGCCCAGGCGAGCCACAGCATGTTGTTCCCCTTAAAACCAGGCCGGGCGCGGTGGCTCAAGCCTGTAATCCCAGCACTTTGGGAGGCCGAGACGGGCGGATCACGAGATCAGGAGATCGAGACCATCCTGGCTAACACGGTGAAACCCCGTCTCTACTAAAAAATACAAAAAAACTAGCCGGGCGAGGTGGCGGGCACCTGTAGTCCCAGCTACTTGGGAGGCTGAGGCAGGAGAATGGCGTAAACCCAGGGGTCGGAGCTTGCAGTGAGCTGAGATCCGGCCACTGCACTCCAGCCTGGGCGACACAGCGAGACTCCGTCTCAAAAAAAAAAAAAAAAAAACCAGAAGCGAACTCTCCACGCTGGTGGAAGGCTGTGCTTTGGGATCCTGTGCAAATCCACCAGTACCCCACTTGTCTGCCTATAGCAGGTATGCAAACCACAGCACAGAAGAAACAGAGCCAACGCCCAGGAAAAGCATGGCACAGGGCAACAGCTACACGACTGGGACAGTTAGACTTTAACCAGGACACCCTCCTAGTTCCAAGGAAAGGCAGTAACTCAGGCCTTTATCTTATCAGGACAGGAACAGAATGGCATCAGACATGGAACACATAGACACAAACAGATGCTGTTGCCATGACGACCCTTTAAAAATAAAACAGGCTGGCTGTGGTGGCTCACGCCTGTGAATCCAAGCACTTTGAGAGGCCAAGGTGAGAGCATTTTTTAATTTAAAAATGTGAGAAATTCAAATAAACAGTGGCTGTAGTTTGGTTCTAATTTTGTTTTGTTTTATTTTTTGAGACAGAGTCTCGCTCTGGTGCCCAGGCGAAGTGCAGTGGCATGATCTCGGTGCACTGGAATCTCCATCTCCCGAGCTCAGGCGAATCTCCCACCTCAGCCTCCCAAGTAGCTGGGGTTACAGGCACACACCATCATGCCTGGCTAATTTTTGTATTTTTTGTAGACACGGGGTTTGGCCATTTTGGCAAGACTGGTCTCAAACTCCTATGCTCAAGTGATCCAGCTGTCTTGACCCCCCAAAGTGCTGGGATTTACAGGCATAAGGCACTGCACCAGACCAGGAGGACCGTTTGAGCCTCAGAGTTTAAGATCAGCCTGGGCGATATAAGGAGAACCCACCTCTACAGAAAAATAAAAAATACATCGTTCATCCAGCTGGATGAACAAAACAAACAGGACTGTGGGGTGACTCCCAAGCCTGGGGCTCAGCGAGGGCACAGACTACTTGGGGATGGGGTTGGGACCAGCTTCAAAGGTCCCTGGAAGGCCCTGCAGCACAAGACTGAGAAGCAGGAAAGAACCGACGCAGTTAAATGCCATAGAGGGCCGAGGGTGGGAGAGCAGCAGCCATGTCCCCAGTGACAGTGAAGGGCTAGAGGAGCATTCAGGACTGTGAGCAATGGGTGGCCTTGACTACACAGCGAGGAGCCTTAGAGAAAGGGTGAGAGGGTCACAGAGGGCATGGACGGTGGCAGCTGCAAGGAAGAGGAAAGCAGAGAGAAGCTAAAATCTCACTGCTGAGGCCCCAAGAGTTTGAGTGGTGGCCTTGGAAGGTACAGATTTAGGACCCCTCTCAGAACACTCCATGACCTGAACAGGGGGTGATGAGCAGGCGCCAGAAGCAGTTTGTAAGATCTGGAGAGCACTGTTGGGGGAAACGGATGCAGTAGAAAGGGGTCAGCAATTAACCATTTTCAAAAGTCGGTGGTGCCAACCAAGGCAGCCTGCCACGTGGCTAACACCAAAGACAGCGGCAACTAGAGTGACATCTGAAGGCTGAAGGCTGGTGCCCCAAAATACCACCCTTGACACCCTGTCACATAACCAAAAACCCTGACATCACTTCTGGGGAGCTGATGAGTTTGTGACTTCAAACAGGAGTGGACTGCAGGACCAGGAAGAGAATGCTCGATGCGCAGAGGTAGAAACATGGGAATAGAGAGACATAAAAACGGTGAAAGAATGCCACACACCCCAAAAAAAACCTCTGGGAAACCAGTCTGGCCCAGTTTCTGTCTGAGCTTCAACCCTGACCTCCCACTGGTTGAAAACAATGACAATGATTTCTGTGTCCTCCACATAATAATCACACACCCCAAAATCATTCCAGTTTCTAGAGCAGAAGCAAGGGGCTAGAAGGCAGCACCTGTCCATTTAAGGCCTGATTCAGTGAAGGGGGCAGTGTATTAATGATAGAGATGTATTCAACAAATACTAAGAACCTACCATGTTCTGGCCTGTTCCAGGCATGCAGATACACATATTATACTCATCTGTTTCTAGAGACCTTCGTCATACTTAATTCTCAACTGCAACAGAATACTCAGAAGAAATTCAGAAAACCAGTCTCTAAAATAAAGGCGGCTCACCTAATCTTAAGCAACTTACTTAAATTTTTCTTGCCATGCTTATTTTGCTTATTTCTATGCTGACACTGCATAATATTCCACTAGCCTAAGTCAAAACTTAAAATACATTAGGAAGACACAGACGATGATATATTTTTCTGACATTTTTTGGATGCACTTAAAATATATCATTAGTCAATCTTTCAGGATTTTTTACACTTACAACTGGATATTCTACCAAGTATTTAAACGTACCACATTTGGTGCCATTAATATATTCCTTTAAAAACATAAAACATCTGCATAAAATTATAGCTATAAAGGCCTACATAGCTACTAGTTCAAAAAGTAAAGCCATTACATTATACCTTGAAAGAGACTAATTTCCAAGATTCCTCACTGAAACAGGTGATAAGGCATGCTTTAATCAGTATCAATGAAAACCAGTCGATTATAAACAACTCTTTTGCCTTCCCCTGGAGCACTTACCTCCTCAAGAAGCCGAGTGACAGCATCTATGTCATTATATGTCTTAGTCATCTGGCCAACTCTTTCAGCACATAAAACTGAAAGAAATAAAAATGACAATGAGACTCCCGATGTCACAAACCTGCCAAACAAATGACTCATGTAAAAAAGCATCCCTAACACTGTGCCTGCACATTAGGCACAGAGGGTCACTGACTCTGCTGGGTTCAACCCGCAATGTACTCACCACCACCAGATTTCACTTCCCAGTTCCAGTGACTGGAGGATGAGCAAGGGGACTTGTAACCTCTGTGAAACCTTGACATTGTGTGTCTGTGTGTGTGAGCATGTGCTGAGGGCGAAGCAATGGAGTGGAAGGGGGTCTGGCCTCACAGATATTCAGTAAACTGAAGTAGGTGGGGAGGGGGCCAGCAGCACAGCCACCCATGTGTGAATGATGAGAAAGGCCTGTAGCATCTAGACTCCACTAATCATACAGACCCAACCATATGAACAGACTGGAATCCTTCAGAAAACAGCTGCTGTCATAATTATTAAACAAGAGCCTTAAACTGATAATTTCAAAATGGCACAGCCCCCTCCCCCCAAGTGGCCTACATTCTAAGGTTATGCAACCAGCTCCATACCATGAAAACTAGGTTGTTATTTTTTAAATATACATTAAAAAGACTACTACGATTGCACGCGCGCGCACACACACACACACACACACACACAGAGTAATATTTCATTACATGTACAATTTACTGTGGTCATACGAGGCTGCACACAAGCACTTTAGGACTATGGGTCTTTGTTCTCCATCCGTTGGAGAAGTCGGTTGTGAAACAAAAGAAGGCTCTTGTCTGCTAAAGATACATCAGGGTTGTTTTATTTTAAATCAATGACAAGGAACTGATTTGCAGTTCAACAAACACCAAGAAGGTAGCTAAGTTTTATTCTATGGGGGGAGAAGTGAATATAATGGATTTATGGCCAGCCAACGTGCAAATTTTTTGAAACCTGTCACTTTGGGACTAAATAAATAACTTCTTAGTAATGCTTTGTAACTAAGACTTCAGTGAATAATTCTGTTAAGAGTCAAAGCTTTCCTAGTGACCCACATTCAGTAACAGCCCATGCGACGCATTTGGGAATTGAAGCGTATTAGTAAGTCAAACTCAGTAGCATTACAACTGAAATTCAATAGGTCTCTGAATATTTTATTAAATGCAAGTAGAGATCATCCTAGTAAATTAGCTCAGAGAAATCGGATCTGTTGGAATGATTTTCTAGCTTAGAGAGGAGACCTGAAATCTGGTTCTAAATCTGAAACCCTACCAAGACAGTGCCATCAGAGCCAGCAGACAAGACCCCTCCACCCAACACTTTCATGAGATCCCTCCTGTCCAAGTGGTGGGCCGGGGATATGCACAGAGCTGCCAGGGAGACAGAAGCAAGGGAGATGTATAAAGGTAGTTTTAAACCTGGATCTAATTTGATGTAGATGAAGTCCAGCTCAAATTGCTCTAGACAGTCCATCAGCTCGAGGTCACACAAGTGCTTAAGTGAAGACTGCTATGCTACCAACCCGAGTTAATTTTCCTCACGCACAGCTATGATGGTCTGCAAACGTGCAGATAAAAACCCTGGGGGCCCCCAGCCAGCACGCCAAAGCATCTGCAGCACCCTTCATACACCAGCTAACAGATCACAGCAACTAAGTGGCCTCTGTGCTTAAATTTCTGTTGTCACTTGAGGGCCCGCTTACCCCCACGCCTCACCGGCGCCCACTCTCCTCAAAAATCTGAGTCCACCGCTTTCCTGGAAAAAGAGAAAACTGGGCTACATTTTAACTAACCTGGCTCTATTCTCTGTACAATAAGATTCAGAGCTGCTATTTCTCTAACACTATATTTGGAGATAACACTCAAATTTTTAAGGCTAAGTTTTTGAGTTAAGATAACTGTAATTACTCATATAGTCAGTCATGTGTAGATAACCACAAACAGAAGAAATAATACAGAGGGGGCCGGGAGCGGTGGCTAATGCCTTATTATCCCAGCACTTTGGAAGGCCGAGGCAGATGGATCACTTGAGGTTAGGAGTTCGAGACCAGCCTGGCCAACATGGCGAAACCCTGTCTCCACTTAAAAAAAAAAAAAAAAAAAAAAAAAAATATATATATATATATATACATACATACACACACACACACACACAAAAAGTAGTCAGGTGTGGTGGCACACACCTGTAGTCCCAGCTACTCGGGACACTGAGGCAGGAGAATAGCTTGAACCCGGGAGGCAGAAGTCGTGCTACTGCACTCCAGCCTGGGCAGTAGAGTGAAACTCCATCTCAAAAAAAAAAAAAAGAAGAAGAAGAATAAATAATACAGAGGGATCCTGTATACTACCCTTTATCCAGTTCCCCCAATGGTAACATTTTGCAAGATCATAATATCCCAACCAGGATATCAGCACGGATACAATCCATAACTTTTCCTCAGAGTTCCCATTTTACTTGCACTTATTTGTGTGCACATGTGTGTATTAAGCTCTGTGTAATTTTATTAACTGTATTGGTGCATGTATCTACCACTTACAAGGACCCCTTGTGTTGCTCTTTTATAAAGCTTTAAAATATTTTAAAAATTGAACCCAATAAAAAGACACACTGTCTCTACTAAAAACACAAAAATTAGCCAGCCGTGGTGGTAGATGCCTATAATCCGAACTCGGGAGGCTGAGGGAGGAGAATTGCTTGGACCTGGGAGGTGGAGGCTGCAGTGAGCTGACGTTACTAAGCACAGTGACTATGGCCAGGCACCATTCACAGCCCTCTATATGGATTATTCTATGTAATCTTCAGAACAATACTGTGAGGGGTGAGCACTTACATTAACTCCATTTTACAACAGAAAACTAAGGCCCAGAGAGGCTGAATAACTCACCCAATGTCACACAGCTAGCAGGTGGCATATGTCAAAATAACAGACTATCGGTAGAGGCAGCAGTTAACACTGATGGTGTCCCTATTATGTTAAGGGATTTAACATGCTTTCTCAATCTTTACAACAATCCTGTAGGCACTGTCGTGATGACCATTCCACAGATAAGAAAACTGAGGCTCTGAGACATTAAGAATCTGGATGTTGGCCGGGCATGATGGCTCACGCCTGTAATTCCAGCACTTTGGGAGGCCGAGACAGGTGGATCACGAGGTCAGGAGATCGAGACCATCCTGGCTAACATGGTGAAACCCCGTCTCTACTAAAAATACAGAAAAAATAGCTGGGCATAGTGGCGGGCGCCTGTAGTCCCAGCTACTTGGGAGGCTGAGGCAGGAGAATGGCATGAACCTGGGAGGCGGAGCTTGCAGTAAGCCGAGATCGTGCCACTGCACTCCAGCCTGGGCGACAGAGCGAGACTCAATCTCAAAAAAAAAGAAGAAGAAGAAAAAAAAAAAAAAAGAATCTGGATGTTAAGGACCCAACTGAGGTCACAGAGAATGAGGCTGCATTGCAGGGACTACACCAAGGCCAGTATGGCTCCTGGACTAAAACAAAGACCATAAAGGACACGAAAACAAGGCACAAACCATCGATGTGTAGGAAGCGTGTAAACAGAGCAAGCAGCATTTGGGCCTAGGGGAAAGAAAGAGCCCTGACCTTAGGTTTTCACAGGAGACTCTATCCAGGCCAAGGGGCTCTGAGCAGCCACCAATTAACTTCTATGTTTTGGATTTCCTGTTCCAAGAAATAAGGAAGCAGGAGTGAGACCAATGGAAGTCAAAAAATAATAAACCATGCCTTCAGACAGCATAACCACAGGTTATGCTTTTCAAATACCAACTTCCTAGGCACTAAATCTATAATCAACCGTGGTCAAGTTTCTCTCTCTGTAAGAACGTATTTCAAAGAGAAGTTCCATTTCTGACCCAAGGAGTGCTACCAAATAAATCCACTTCCACCCAAAAGATGTTTCAAAAAAGGAAGAAAATAAACCTCTACAATAACTTTTTTTTTTCTTTTTTTTGAGACAGAGTCTCGCTCTGTCACCCAGGCTGGAGTACAATGGTGCAGTCTTGGCTCACTGCAACATCCACCTCCCTGGTTCAAGCGATTCTCCCACCTCAGCTTCCTGAGTAGCTGGGATTACAGGTGCCTGCCACTATGCCCAGCTAATTTTTGTATTTTTAGTAGAGACAGGGTTTCACCAGGTTGGCCAGGCTGGTCTCGAACTCCTGACCTCTGGTGATCCACCTGCCTCGGCCTCCCAAAGTGCTGGGATTACAGGCATGAGTCACCGTGCTCAGTCTCTACAGAACTTTAATATAAGAAAATTGTGGTCCATCTCCTAGAAAAAGAAGTTAAATGCAACTTGCTGCCTACTCATCATAGTAAAATACACATGCCTCACCTCTGACTAACACCAAACAACCATTACCACGCACCAAACTCTGCACTGAACAAGGCAGGACACCTGCCCTCCTGGGGCACACAGAAAACAGGGCAGCCTGGGGGCTCAGGGGGTTCAAAGCCAGACAAGTCCCTTTAAGGAGTGTGGAATTAAATGGAAAGCCACTACAGAGTTTTTGAAGGGGGGTTATGCAATAAGGTTTATATTTCAGAAGCATTTTGGCTCCAGTGTGCAGCAATGGGGGAGGGGGTGCAAGGCAATTTAGACTGACCAGCATCAAGGCTGTTGGATTAATGCAAGGAAACTGTAGATGCGAAGAAGTGGGCTCTTTCCCTGAGATTTAAGAGATAAAACTGAGTGGGAGGTAAATCAAAAGGCATTGGATCGGGGCTTCTCACTGGGACAACAAGGACATGAGTGATGTCCCCTTTGGAGATGGGCATGAGATGGAAAAGTCAGAGGCAAGATGGGGCATCCCCGAGAAACCACTGGCACTGGGACAGTAGTTGATGTCACTGTGTAATAACGTGCCAGGCAGAGGGCTGCCCACAACCCACAGTGGCAGCAGGCCCGCCTGACAGAAACACCCTCCTAGGAGATGAAGGAGGGAGATTTTGGTTTGGGAGAATCCACTGAGATAAGAGGAGAATCAAGTCCTTCTTCTTGGGATGGCAAGTAAAGTAAGGAATTATGAAGCCAACTTCAAACAAGGAGCCCTGGGCTAGCTGATCAGAGGGAGGGAGACATATGATTGGGCTGTTACAGCTAATGGGGACGGAGAGGGGGGATGGAGGTGGGGTGAGCTCCATGGAGTGCCTTAGTCTGAAAACCAGTAAAGCAGCTTTTATGCTAAATTAAACCATGCTCAAAACGATTTTAAGAATAAATGCTGGCACCCATCTTCCAGCATCCAGGAGATGCCAGCCAAAAAAACCCTAAACATACAGTGTGCAGGCCCAGAAGAGAAACCCCAAACATACAGTGTGCAGGCCCAGAAGAGAACGGAAACACGTCCCCGCCTGCTGCCAAGGAGATCTGCCCAGTGGGAAGCTCAGGAGTGCCTGGAATTAAAGACCCCAAGGAAAACCCCATGGGAAGAAAACAAAGGTGGTGTGGCACTGGGTTTCTATCTTGACACTGTCCAGGGCTTCCGAATGAGTCGGGAGAAGTCGGGAGGAGCCGAGCTCAGGGAGTGGTGGGGCTGCAGCAGGTAAGATCTGAGACCCAGGCACAAGGCAGAACCCAGAGGCCTAAGCCGAGGGGTGGGTGGGGAGAATCGCTACAGTTCCATCACAGCAGCCTGCCCTCCCCAAGGGACCCTGCATCTCTATGTTGTATGTCAAATTAACAGGCTTGATAAAAGCTTTCTTGACATTTTGGTCTTATCAGTCTTCTTTAAGAAAATATAGTTAGAGGCCGGGCGCGGTGGCTCAAGCCTGTAATCCCAGCACTTTGGGAGGCCGAGACGGGCGGATCACGAGGTCAGCAGATCGGGACCATCCTGGCTAACACGGTGAAACCCCGTCTCTACTAAAAAATACAAAAAACTAGCCGGGCGAGGTGGTGGGCGCCTGTAGTCCCATCTACTCGGGAGGCTGAGGCAGGAGAATGGCGTAAACCCGGGAGGCGGAGCTTGCAGTGAGCTGAGATCCGGCCACTGCACTCCAGCCCGGGCGACAGAGCGAGACTCCATCTCAAAAAAAAAAAAAAAAAGAAAATATAGTTAGAAATCCTCACTTCCCATTCATATATTTTGGAGGAAAAGGTTCTCATAATGATTTTAGAATAAAAATATATATACATACACACACACACACACACACACACACACACACACACACATAAATGGCTATATATAGCAATATATAGCTATATTGCTATATTATACAATATAGCAAAACCCCAGAACCTAATTCTGGTAACATTCCTCCCTCTGATGTCAGCTGTATGTATCTCTGGCGTGAATAAACATTTTACACACACATGTACATATGTGTGTATGTGTGTGTATGTGTGTGTGTGTCTATAAAAAGAAAAACCTCCCAAATCCTCAAGAAAACACTTATAACTCAAAGACCAAGTAGCCACAAGTAGAAAAGATATTCAAGACTGCCTGATATATTTGCATTTTGGGCTGTCTGCCTTCTGCCTTACTTACAGGTCATTTCTTTAATTAAAACAGTGTTTCCCAAAGTTTTATTAAGAAACTGAGCTCCATCCTCCCCTCAATAATTTTTCCTCCTACCTTCTATACCTAAGCATCAGTGTTTTTAAAAGTCAATTTTCTACAATTTTCATTATAAAACCTGCAAAGGGACTGAATAAACATTCAAAGTAGACACATACCCCTAGCCATTCTCATATACCCAGTTGAAACAGAGCTGGTACTTAAGTGTCAAAGAAAAGAATGGGCCACAAACCAATTGATTACCTCTCGCTTTTGACAGCAGCAGCAGTTGTCAGGATGAAAAAGCAACACTACATCTGGCCCCTGATGCCCCAGGAAGTAAACTTAATAAGCATTTACTGCCTGTACTGTTCACAGGGGCAGGGGATGGAGGTTCAGAACCTGGGAGCCAACCTGGGGTCCCAGAACCTGGGGTCCCAGAACCTGGGAGCAAAAAAGCTTTCCATAAAATTCTTGGTAAGTCACCAGTCATCCACGTTTCCAGGCATTACAAAATAGATGTCCTTTAAAGGTTTGTTAAAAGTTCGTAGCTTTTGAACTTAATTAGTCCCTGCTCTGCTTAATACTCTTCCCCAGCTCTTCTACCTCCTACAAGCAGCAGCCTCAACACACAGGACATACAGGAACCATCCCTACCTGGCCCAGCCCAACCCTCCCGCCTCCTCCCCTGCCACCCAAGCTCACTCTTCACCATAGCTCCTCCACACCCAGTGATGCCACTCTCAGATGTCTGGCCTGGCACTTGTGTGCCTGCCATTTCCTTCTTGTAAGGACTGTCTTTCTCTCACTTCTCCATCTGGGAATTTCCTGCTCTTCCCACAGGCTTTTCAAAAAGAAGGTGCCTCCCTGTAGCTGACACCCTATCCAAGTGTCAGTTCTTCTGCCCACTTTTGTAAAAATCTGTAGTTTTTACAGTTTGCCCAGACACCTAGACCAGGCTGATTTGGCAAAGCACTTCTGATGAGAGGAACATCTTCAAATGGCTGTTGTGACTCAGCTTACAGCAGCAATGCCCTCTTATCTCTGCCAGATACAGTGCTGAGTAACTTACACTTTTATCCCCCCCCCCCCTTTTTTTTTTTTGAGATGGAGTTTTACTCCTGTTGCCCAGGCTGGAGTGCAATGGTGCACTCTTGGCTCACTGCAACCTCCGCCTCCCAGGTTCAAGCGATTCTCCTGCCTCAGCCTCCCTAGTAGCTGTATCCCCAGATCTTATATGACAGGGAAACTGAGGCTCTGAGAAGTCAGGTGAATTGTCTAAGGTCACGAAGACTTTTTAAAGTCTCCTAAGTATCTACTCAAGATAAATGGAACCATATATGCATACCTAAACATATGACTAAGCATTCATAGCAGCGTCATTCATTATAGCCAAAAAAGTCCATCAATTGGTGAATGAATAAACACAACAGGTACGCCCATACAATGGAATATTATTGAGCCATAAAAAGGAATGAAGTCCGTGCATGCTATAGCATGAACCCCAAAATCTTTCTGCTCAGAAAAAAAACCACATATTGTATGATTCCATTCACATAATGTATAGGAAAAGGCAAATTATAGAGATAAAAAGTAGATCACTTTGCCGGGCACCGTGGCTCATGCCTGTAATCCCAGCACTTTGGGAGACCAAGGTGGGTAGATCACCTGAGGTCAGGAGTTCGAGATCAGCCTGGCCAACATGGTGAAACCTCGCCTCTACTAAAAATACAAAAATTAGCCAGGCATGGTGGCACGTGACTGTAATCGCAGCTACTCGGGAGGCTGATGCAGAAGAATCGCTTGAACCTGGGAGGCAGAGGTTGCAGTGAGCTGAGATCCTGCCACTGCACTCCAGCCTAGATGACAGAGTGAGACTCCATCTCAAAACAATAACAATAATAGAAAAAAGTAGACCACTTGAGCCCAGGAGTTTGAGACCAGCCTGGACAATATAGCAAAACACCATCTCTACAAAAAACCAAAAACATTAGCCAGACGTGGTGGCATGCCTACAGTCCTAGCTACTCAGGAGGCTGAGGTGGGAGGATCACCTGAGCCCTGGAGGTGGAGGTTGCAGAGATGAGATTGTGCCACTGCACTCCAGCCTGGGTAACAGAATGAAGACTCTGTCTCAGAAAAAAAAAAAAAAGAAAGCAGATTAGTGGTTGCCTAGGATTGCAAGTGGGAAATGGGAGCTAACTGTAAACAGGCACAAAGGATCTTTGCTGGGGGAATGCAAAGTTCTAAAACTGAATTATGGTGATGGTTGCACAACTCAGTGAATTTAATGAAAATCTTTGAATTGTCTGGTTAAAATGGGTGATATTTAAGTTATCAAATAAATAACACTCAAGCAAGCACCCCCGAACCATGCCGTATTTCAGCCACTTCCCTGTTACATGACCATGTAAAAACATTATTGTATTGTCTCAACCTTTGACTTGGACTTCCTTGGGTCACAATGATGTTGTCAGATAACAAAATTGTTTAGAAATGGCAAATCACCCACTAAGAAACTAGCACTGATAAACAGCACATAAAGGTACTAATCTGCCCCACTTAGACTAGACTATTTTAAAATTAGAAAATTGTTATTAAATAAAATTTAGTCAGATCGCAGAAATAATTTCATGATACAGCCATAACTGAGAAGAATTTGACTTTGAACCCTTTTCCTTGGCACAAACCTCTTCTATCCTCTCCCAAGTTATAGCCACCTCCTTGAAGGCTTGGCCAAGTCCCTCACTTGCCTGTTGACCCTCAATACTTATCTTCAGAATAATTTAGACTTGACCAAATAGTCCTAGTGAATTAACTATTAACCCTAAGACACACATTACTTGGTTTTGCTTTCTGGGTTTTTTTGTTTTTTTTGTTTTTTGAGACAGAGTCTCGCTCTGTTGCCCAGGCTGGAGTGCAGTGGCACGATCTCAGCTCACTGCAAGCTCTGCCTCCCGGGTTCATGCATTCTCCTGCCTCAGCCTCCCGAGTAGCTGGGACCAGAGGTGCTCGCCACCATGCCTGGCTAATTTTTTGTATTTTTAGTAGAGACGGGGTTTCACCTTGTTAGCCAGGATGGTCTCGATCTCCTGACCTCTTGATCCACCTGCCTTGGCCTCCCAAAGTGGTGGGATTACAGGCATGAGCCACTGTGCCCGGCCCATTACTTGCTTTTGAAAACAAACAAAATGTAGCTATTTTGATGAAGACTTTGAAGTGGCCACTGGAACAGGGTGAGGGCCCACAGTACTTGGTAATGAAAAACAATGCTCATTTTTCAGCAGTTACAATAAAAAGAAAGAACCACTTCTTTTTATTCTTATCTCAGTGTCCTCACGTCAAAAATGGTTACAGCAGGGCAGTCAGAACAAACCCAACAAACGCTTACAAATGTCCCTTCCCACCTGGGCTGTTTAGGTCACAGGAAGGCAGCTGAGTCTTCCTCATTTTGGGCCAGACACACAGTTGATACTCAAAGAAAAAAAAAACAAAACAGAACCAAACGCTGTTCTACTTGCAAAGAACAGCTCATTTCTAACCGACACCCCAGAGAGGGATGCAAACGAAGCCCTGGTGCACAGCGCATGCCCTCAAGATGAGCATGAGTCCTGGTGGGTCTGTCCCGGCCACAAGTCATCTGAACACCAGACAGGCCTGAGGGGGTGTGGTAAGCCAGCGCCTCTTACTTGGGAGAAGCAGTAGCAGTTTGCTCATTTGCTTCTGGCCTAGGACCACAACCATTTAATTGATGCCATCCTTTTAATGCATCTGTCTTAGCAACTCCCCATCTCCTTGTCTCTTTGTGTCACTTCATTTTTGCAGGGAGCCTTGTGGCCAGGACAGTAGTGGGGGCAGAGACCAACCCAGAGCTGTACGAACAATGGTCTGTACAGCCATTACGCATGTCTGTGTAGTGCCTGGTCTCTGCACGGGGAGGCAAGAGCATGGTGTCACTTGCCAAGGACAGAGACCAAAACAGCACAGCTCTGGCTTCCTTTTACCGCTTATCAGTATCACTATTAACTGAAGTTGAAGTGTGACAATTCTACTGGCTCACTTTCCCTTGCCTTGTAGGCTAAGAGCAGGACACCAATACAAGTTATTTAAGAAGCAGAGAAGAATAAATGAAATGAGTATACAACTACTGAGTATCTACAATGTGCCAACTGCTTCCCCAGACATTTTACAAGTATTATTTCACTTAAAACTCAGAAGCAGCCCCCAACATACATATGAGCCTCATTTAACCAGGCAGAAAGGCCAGTGGCTCGTCTAAGGTCGAGAAAGACACAACCGTGGACTTGGAGCAGGTTTGCTAGATGCTGTAATCATCCACCCCGCCCCAGACTGGAACACCCAGTGTTGATCTACAGTGGCCATTTATCAACGAGACATTTAATGAGGCAATAACCAAATGGCTTGCTCTGGCACCCTCACCATGAGCCTGGCACTCTGTTAAGAGTTGTCTGTATGTCACCTCCTTTAACGTTTACACCCATCCTATGAGGAAAGTATTACAATTGTCCCATATTAGACATAAAGAAACTGCCCAAAGTCACAGAGCTATTATGGAAGGACCTGGTCTGTCTAACCCCCAAGTTGGAGCTCTCAATGTCTGTTGAGTAAATAAATGAATCCTACCCTCGAAGAATTCCTGACCTAGTTGAGAAGGTAGGGCGCGTGCATAAACTGGCATAACACAGAGGAGCAAGCAGGAAGTGTCAGGTGAGAGATGCTGCTAGGCAGCTCAGATGATAAAAGAAAGCTGAGGATGGCAGAGGGACACGGGACAGGGCCCACAAGTGGGCAGAGCTGCAAAAGAACCCCAAAATACAGAGATCGCGAGTAGGCTCTTTGCTCATGGTCACCCTTAGGGTGATGCTGGTGTGTCCGGAATTGGTGGGTTCTTGGTCTGGCTGACTTAAAGTATGAAGCCACGGACCCTCATGGAGAGTGTAACAGTTCTTAAAGACGGTGTGTCTGGAGTTTGTTCCTTCACATGTTCAGATGTGTCTGGAGCTTCTTCCTTCTGGTGGGTTCGTGGTCTCGCTGGCTTCAGGAGTGAAGCTGCAGACCTTTGCAGTAAGTGTACAGCTCTTAAGGCAGCATGTCTGGAGTTGTTTGTTTCTCCCAGTGGGTTCGTAGTCTCGCTGGCCTCAGGAGTGAAGCTGCAAACCTTTGCAGAGAGTGTTACAGCTCATAAAGGCAGTATGGACCCAAAGAGTGAGCAGCAGCAAGATTTATTGCAAAGAGTGAAAGAACAAAGCTTCCACAGTGTGGAGGGGGACCCGAGCGGGTTGCCACTTGCTGGCTCAGGCAGCCTGCTTTTATTCCCTTATCTGACCCCACCCACATCCTGCTGATTGGTCCATTTTGACAAAGTGCTGATTGGTGTGTTTACAATCCCTGAGCTAGACACAGAGTGCTGAATGGTGCCTTTACAATCCTTTAGCTAGACACAGAGTGCCAGACAGAAAAGTTCTCCAAGTCCCCACTAGGTTAGCTAGATACAGAGTACTGATTGGTGTATTTACAAACCTTGAGCTAGACACAGGGTGCTGATTGGTGCATTTACAATCCCTGAGCTAGACACAGAGTGCTAGACAGAAAAGTTGTCCAAGTCCCCACTAGGTTAGCAAGACAGAGTACTAGAGTGCTGATTGGTGTATTTACAATCCCTTATCCAGACATAAAGGTTCTCCAAGTCCCTACTAGACCTAGGAGCCCAGCTGGCTTCACCTAATGTATCCCACACAGGGGCTGCAGGCAGAGCTGCCAACCAGTCCCGGGCAGTGCACCCACATTCCTCAGCCCTTGGGCGGTCAATGGGGCCAGGCGCCATGGCGCAGGGCAGTGCTCATCCAGGAGGCTCAGGTCTGGCAGAAGCCCACTGTGAGTCCCGGGGCTCGGACATGGCGAGCTGCAGGTCTCAAGCCCTCCCGTGTGGGGAGGCGGCTGACGCCCTGCAAGAATTCAAGCGTGGTGCATGCCGGCCGGCCAGCAGTGCTGGGGGACCCGGCACAACCTCCACAGCTGCTGGCACGGGTGTGAAGCCCCTCACTGCCCTGGGCCGGCAGCGCCGGCCGGCTGCTCCAAGTGTGGGGCCCGCCAAGCCGGTGCCCACACCTGCCAGAACTCGCGCTGGTCTGTGAGCCCCCCGGTTCCTGCCCGGGTCTCTCCCTCCACACCTCCCCGCAAGCAGAGGGAGCCGGCTTTGGCCTCTGCCGGCCCAGAGAGGGGCTCCCGCAATGCAGTGGCGGGCTGAAGGACTCCTCAAGCGTCGCCAGAGTGGATGCCAAGGCTGAGGAGGCGCCAAGAGTGAGGGCTGGTTCCACCCAGAGTGACTGACCCCACAGGAGGCCTCCGTGGGGCAGCCATGGATACTGAGAACCAAACCCCAAGTGGAGACAAGGACAATGAGAACCATGAACCAAGAGACCTTTGTAACAGTGCTGCAGTAGGTACTGATGCGCCAGATCAGTTTCTCCCTCAATGCTGACGCATTGGGAAAGTTGTGCACAGCACCCTCAAGTGCTGCTGGCGACACTACATTAACAAAGGCCCAGGACTCGGGCCTCTTCTCTGGGGCTGACATTCCCAACTCCACAGCCCACAAAAGCCTGGCGCATCACAACCACCTGCGGGACACAGCACTCCTGGATCCAGTTATTCCCCCACGGTGCCCAGTCCTTTCTCTGCAGCCCAGGAATGCTCTCCCAAGCTGGAGAAATGTGCTCTATCTGTGCTCAATCTCCAGCTTCGCCTGGGAACCAGATGGAGAATTTGAAAGGTCAGCAGGTGTAGCCACCGGACATAGACATGGGAGGCTCTGGGTTCCCACCACTGACTGGCATTTTTTTCACCCCTGTTTTTCCAGATGATCAAGTCTGGTTAGTGTTCAACACCTGAAAACTGCCCTTTGTGCAGGAGACTGACTCTGCCCACTCACACACTCTTAGCAGCCATCCCTAAGGAAAGAGGGATGCATTCTCTCTCCTGCAGCCCGTGTTCTAGGGGAACCTAAACCTGGTCATGAGAACACCCAGCAAACTCCAGACCATTGTGCATCTCTATCCAAATCATGCCTTCTCCTGAGCAATCCTGAATACCATTTGCCAGAAATTTAGTGATTCACTTTGCAAATGGGTAATAGGTTTGGAAGTACCCCGATGAGAAGAAATTAGTAAGTCAGGCTCCTTGATGCATTTCATTTAAGAAAAAGAAAAAAGAAAAAGAACACTGGGAATTTGCCAGGTAATAGGCCACAAGGAAGTGACCATGAAACTTCCCTTTACACCAGTGTTCTCCTCATGCAGCTGCCCAGGCACTGAGACAGGGCGGGACTCACTATTTCATTCATGCAGTTCAGCCCTCTCAATCTCATAGCGAGGAGAGGGATTGTGAAAAGCAGGCAGAGCCTTCCTCTAAATATGCTACTAAGCACCTGACATCAATTTTGCTTTCTCATTGTGCAAGTTTTCAGTAGTCAGAAGACACAGGGCCTAGATATTTCCTCTCCCTGGAAAGACAGTGAAAGCCAAGCCCTCTCCTGCTGCCTGGTCTCCCAGGAACACCCACCTCATGGGATAAGAGGATTAAATGAGATAATACAAGAGAAGAGACTAGAACTCTGTCAGCTTAGAGCCTGTGCATGGTGAAACACAGAAACCCACAAGGCAGGGTGAAGACCCAGCTCTGTGCTTCCAGCTGGGAGACTCTGCACAAGTGCAAACTATCAGAGCCTCGGGTGCTTTGCTTGCAAAATGAGAATGTTTCCCTGAAAGTCTGTTTTAAAGATTAAATGAGTGACATGAAAAAGTGCCTAGTATCCCACAAGGTGACCTGGAGAGAACAACAAATGTATCCTGTATCTATAACTATCAGAGCAACTGAAATACTAATTGTATCTTACAGATTTCAACCAAAAGCACCTCTTTTAGACAAGTTGACAATGTAGAAACATCTCGAAATCCACGTAACACAGATCCAAATCCACACACATATTTTCACTACTCACAGAGTATTTCTGCTCCACATGTGCGGCTGGCTTCCTGTGAACTCAAGACAAGGGTGCTGTGACCATGACAGAGAAAAATGGGGTCCTGCCCAGCTTGCTCTAAGATACACGTTTTCAGCAAAACTGGCCATGACACCAAACTTTCTAAAGTTGCTATCCTTCTGATCTGCACCACAGCCTTGCTTCTTTCATGTCAGGAGCAAACCTTGAAAGTGAGTTTGTTTCCTTTCACAAAGTAAAGGAAGCATGTTGGCAACAGTGTTTTTCTTTTGAGGTTACTGTTCTAAAAATACTGTTAACACCTCACCTACGGGACTGCTAAAAATGACTTCTTGGAGTATGAAGGAAAATGGGATAGAAACAAACAAGAGAAGGAGAGAATATACAGTAATTATCTATCATAAGGTGACAAATACAAGGCAAAATCTCTTCTCTTGAATCCAATTATAAGGCAGATACACTGTTATCTATGAGATGTAGATTAGCACAGGGCAATGTACATTGGAATCACCCAGAGGGCATGTTGAAACCCAGCTTGCTTGGTCCCACCCCAGTTTCTGATTCAGTAGGTCTGGAGTAGGACCCAAGAAAGTGCATTTCTTTTTCTTTTTTTTTTTTTTTTTCTTTTTTGAGATGGAGTCTCGCTCTATCACCCAGACTGGAGTGCAATGGTATGATCTTGGCTCACTGAAACCTCTGCCTCCCGGTTTCAAGCAATTCCCTGCCTCAGCCTCCACAGTAGCTGGGATTACAGGCACCTGCCATCACGCCTGGCTAATTTTTGTATTTTTAGTAGAGACGAGGTTTCACCATCTTGGCCAGGCTGGTCTTGAACTCCTGACCTCGTGATCCACCCACCTCAGCATCCCAAAGTACTGGGATTACAGGCGTGAGCCACCACAACTGGTCTCCAAGAAGGTGCATTTCTAACAAGTTCCTAGGTGATCCTGATGCTGCTGGTCAGGGACTCCACTTTGAGAACTGCTAGCATCATAGTTAAGAGCAGAGAGTTCCATAGTCATTCTAAATAGGCTGGGACCACTTAACTCACTGTGTGACTTTACACAAGTTGTTTACATTTCCTCCCATAAACATATAAAATAATAACAGTATTTGACCTCAAACGTTTTAAAAGTTCAATGCATTAATCCACACAAAGTACTTAAAATGGTGCCAAGTACTTAGGAAGTGCACAATGACATTCACTATCATGATCATCTAGCGCTTGGTTTTTTAAAAAAGTTCAATACATGTATCTACATAAATTTTCAGGAAAAAAAAATTTCTAACGAAAAATTTAACAGTGGCCCCTGATGGCTGCAGATAAGCACGAGTGTAATAAGACCTACGCCTATAAACTAAAGCTGACCTCTTGCCTGTGTAAATGGAGTTTGTCAAATATTTTGCTGACAGGAACTGGTCAGAACCTGTTTATCAGATGTAGAACAAAAGACAGGATTGATGAAATCAGTCACCCTCCACTAGACCCCTAAGATACCTAAACTTTCTCCCTACTGCTCAACTGTATATTTACCTTATCTTATGTACAGCATCGCTGTGCACCAAACAGAATTACAGGAAAGGAACTGTTGCTTCACTATCCTTTTCCCCCACCTTCTGTGTCACACGTCTCCCCCTATTAGAAAATGCATCTCCCCCTATTAGAAAATGCGTATCTACTGTGCCTCAAGCCGTCTAATTCAGGACACATTCTCGGTCTATATTGAGCCTGTGTTCCTGGGCTCAAGTCCTCAAGCCTGGCTCAGAATAAGCTGTGATTTCTCTAAGTTCTAGTGCCTGTTACTTCACTTAGTTGACAAAATATATGGAGAGAGAGAAAGAGAGAGACAGTCTCTCTCTCTCTTCATATATTTATAATTTTTTATTTATATATTGTATATTTATCATCACCTATTTATATATATTATATACATGAAATGGGCACAACACAAATTTTTTTCCTCTCTTGACTAGGATATATGATACTTCTCCAGAATATTTTGTAGCCTTTAATCTAGAATCATACAGTTCAATGACTGGTTTTTAAAAAAATCTTGCTAGGCTTTAAGGCAGCAGCTCATCTCATACTTTAATATGCATGCCCATCACCTGGATATCTTGTTACAAGGCAGATGCTGACTCAGTGGGTCTGGGCTGGGGCCTAAGATTCTGCATTTCTAGCAAGCTTCCAGGTGATGAGGGCCCTGGCTGCACTTGAAGCAGCAGAGATTAAAGGGGCAGGAAGCTAATCCAGCTAAATCTGGGGGAGCCCTAGTTCTACAAGGGCAGATGGACGCCTTTCTCCTGATCCCTTCCAGAGACCTAACAAATCCTCAATCCTGTCACTCCTCTCCCCTCCCCCATCTCCTTCAAGACAAGGCCAGAAGGGCACCAGCCAGAATACAGGCCTCAGCATTGGGTCCCTCACCCTCTCTTGGCTTCTCCCAGTTTCTTCCTGCAATAAAATATTTGCAGATGTCCTGGAGGGGAAGTGTTAACAATATTTTTTTTTTTTTTTGGAGACGGAGTCTTGCTCTGTCACCCAGGCTGGAGTACAGTGGCCGGATCTCAGCTCACTGCAAGCTCCGCCTCCCGGGTTGACGCCATTCTCCTGCCTCAGCCTCCCGAGTAGCTGGGACTACAGGCGCCCGCCACCTCGCCCGGCTAGTTTTTTGTATTTTTTAGTAGAGACAGGGTTTCAACATGTTAGCCAGGATGGTCTCGATCTCCTGACCTCGTGATCCGCCCATCTCGGCCTCCCAAAGTGCTGGGATTACAGGCTTGAGCCACCGCGCCCGGCCAACAATATTTTTAGAACAGTAACTTCAAAAGAAAAATATTTTCAGTATATGGCCGATTATAAATAATGTTGAAAACAGAGGTTCCAGCCTGGGCAACTTCGTGAGATCCTGTCTCTACCAAAAATTTTTAAAAATTAGCTGGGCAAGTTGGTGTGTGCCTGTGGGCCCAGCTACTCACTACAAGGGAAGCTAAAGTGGGAGGATCTCTTGAGCCCTGAAGTTCAAGGCTGCAGTGAGCCAGGATCACACTGCTGCACTGCAGCCTGGGCAACAGAATGAGACCCTGTCTCAAAAAAAAAAAAAAAAGAAAGAAAAAAAAGAAAAGGAAAGAGAAAAGTTATCCCGAGACAGGAAAATAGACCATCCTAAAGCAGAAGTTTGAAACGTATTCTGATTGTTTTTACTCAAGGGACCTAAAGAACATCCACGTAGTCACTGTTTACACATCCTGATCAGCCCCAAAGCCCCTTTCTCTGGGCTGTGGGTGAAAGCCCTGGAAGGCCAACTGGAAAGCTCCCACCAGCATCTGGGCCTATCTTTACCTAACATCTTCCCTTTTCCCTGCAAAGGAGCATCTCTTTAACAGAGCCAGCAGTGGGCCTCCTAGATTTCAATGTCAGCCTTGGGCTATTTGTTTTGAAATATTGCTAAGATTTAAAAAATCCTTATTTCAGGTAAGTGATTAATAATGTTTTAAAAAATAAACACTGCCAGAACAAAAACATGCTTCATTTAATAAGACTGGTCTCTTGTCCCTTAAGTTATCAAAACCCAAACAGTCACAAGATAACAACTGAATCTCTTAAAACAGAATGCTGGAATGCCACAAATTTAAAACATACACACACACACACACACACAATTAGTGATATTTGCAACAACAAGGATGAATTTCAAAGACCTTAGTTAAGCAACAGAAGCCAGACACAAAGGAATACACCCTGTTTGATTCCATTACAAAGATCGGGAAGTGGCAAAACAAATCTAAGGTGACAGAAGTCACAATAATTGTTTCTGGGAAGGTAGATGTAAACTAGAAAGGGACCAAGGGACTTCCTGAGGAGCTGGAAATGCTGTTCTATGGGTGAGGGGGCGGGGGCTCTTACAAGGACACCTTTAAGTCATTTGCATAAGATCTCTAACTTATACCTCAATTTAAAAAAAAAAAAAAAGAGTGCTATGAAATCAGCAAAACACTGAAGCCTATTTAGACACTAACAAGGAAAGGATCAAATCTGAGCCAAGTACAGAATTTACCCTCTTCCAAGAGGTCCTGAGTGTCATGCTGCCTGTGGGTGGGCTTCCTCTCTTCATCCTGGCAGTCGTATTCAAAACATTCTTCTTCCCCGCCCTTGTCTCTCAGGGACATTGCTGAAGTTACCCCAAAGCCAAAACATCACCCTAAGGGACCATCCTTGGGGGTGCCTCCAACCCCCTACCCAGAGGAGCCATGCAGGCCCGGGCCCCCAGGGCACACGCTGCACCCTGGCCTGGGCTGCAGACATGCCCTGGCTCAGCTGAAGTGGAGGGGTGTACACAAAGCTTCGGCCCAGCATCACCCGGGCAAGACCCGGAAGGGGGTGGCTCCTACAAGCCTGGAGGAGGGGAGGGGCGGGGCGGGGTGAAGCACTTGGCGGAGTGGGAATGCCCTGCCAGGCGCAGGAGATTCAGAGGAAAGCCCTGCAGGCAGGTACAGGATCTCAGCAAGCTCTCGGCCTCCAGACTCTCTCCACCTTTCCTCCCCCAGCAGCAATGAGGAATGGTAGCTTCCTAGAAGTCTCACAGCAACTGCATGGGGCAACACCAACTGAGCCTTGAGCAGGCACACCTGTCTAAAGGTGGGGCACTGGCAGAGGAGTTGTTCTGCGGAAGCATTGCCCAACGCCCTCAGATGAGAGACTTCCGGTGGGCGGGCGTAAGATGTGGAGACAAATCTAACTGTGACAACTGCCTGACAGTGCTGAGCAAGGGAAGGAAGGGATCATTCTGATTTCTAGCAAAAGGGAAAAAAAATGCAGTGACCATTACCACATTAAACGTAATTCTCCCAGTCCTTCTTTGACAATAACCTACATTTTCTCTTTATCAATTAGCATTTCATAAAATCCTGCTCTTACCCTAAATTTGTGTTTCCATAGCCAAATTTATAAAGATCTCTCTAATTACTAGAACAAGCTAAGAAAAAAATCTAAAGCCTAATAGCTTGCAAAGCTGCCTGCAGAAAGAAGCCACAGTTTAATTGCATACCTTGATATCAATTCCTCCGTACTGTTTGATTTTGCCTGTAACAGTGAGAATGGCAGGTTCTTCTGTCAAACCCAGTGAAAGGCAGCCTCGGGTACTAGCATCTCAGAGAATCACAGTTCATTCTGTAATCTCTGTGCTTCAGCCATCTCCCAGCTACAATGTGCAGGTCTCCTGCTCCTAACAGCTACACCAGGACACCTATTCCAACCTCTCTGACCAGCTGCCTCCCCCAGGTAGCCAAGAGAGAAGATTTTAGCTGAGGCAAGGTCTTCATAAAACAATTTTTTGTACAAGTTCGGGAACTACATCTCATTTATCTTTGAATCCTTAGGGCCAAGAATTCTGCTCAGGCTAAAAATATCAGCTAAATTGAATTACTACTTCCATAAAGACTAATATGAGATCATATACAAGTGCCTCTAAATAGAAAACCAGAAGTAATAAAGATTTTATTTAAAAGTCTAAGGACATATGCATCCTCTAGTTTTGTTTTTTTTTTTTTTTTTGAGACAGAGTCTCACTCTGTCACCCAGGCTGGAGTGCAGTGGCGCAATCTCAGCTCACTGCAAGCTCCACCTCCCGGGTTCACACCATTCTTCTGCCTCAGCCTCCTGGGTAGCTGGGACTACAGGCGCCCGCCACCATGCCTGGCTAATTTTTATTTTTATTTTTTTTCATATTTTTAGTAGAGACGGGGTTTCACCGTGTTAGCCAGGATGGTCTCAATCTCCTGACCTCATGATCCGCATGTCTCAGCCTCCCAAAGTGCTGGCATTACAGGCATGAGCCACAGTGTGCGGCCCTCTAGTTTATTTTTTAGAACTTGAAAATGAGAGCTGTATTTTACCATGTTAAAGATGTGTTCTTTGTAAAAAAAAAAAAAAAGTGTAGAAATTCAGGCAGGGAGTTCAAAATTCTATTTTGAAGTACTGCATAAGCTTTAAATATAAACACACTCAAAAAATGTTTCTTTAATATCAATAAGCTTTATCGGATTAGACTAATTCAATTCAGATGACAGTGGGCACATCTATAAAGTGTTGTGAATGACACAAATGGTTTTTCTGAACCCCCAAGAAGACAAGAGAGAGGAAGAAGCTCCACCTTGTGCATGATTCATTCAGCAAGTATCAGATTGACAATAAGATGAGTAGGATATTGTGCTGGCCACAATGTACATAAAGGAAAACAAAAGCTAATTCCACCGATTCAAAAATACTATCAAGTGACTTTACTCATAATAAATTCATTTATACTTTTAATTCATTTATCTTTTAATTCAAATCTAGAGTATCCCTATTATGAAATATACGGAGACTTAGATATTCTAAATGATGTCCAAGTCTCTATATATTACATAATATTTAGAACATGACTTTATTACTTTTCCCCCAACTTTAAATATTTAAAATATGCAGAATAGTTTAAAGAACACTACAGTAAACACTGGTATCCCTCCATCGGAAATGAACAATGAATATTTTGTTTTTTGGGGGTATATAATTAAGATTTACAGAAAAGTTACAAGGATAGAACAGAAAACTCCTGGATAGTACAAGAAGATTCCCCAAATGGTAACATTTACTACATTTACTTTCTCTTTCTCAACACTGAAACAATACTATTTTGTAACCCATAGACCTTATTGAGATTCCCTTCAGTTGTCCCAGTAACATCCTTTATGGCAAAAGAAACCCAAGATCATGTGTTTCATTCAACAGTCAGGTCTCTTAAGTCTTCTTTAATCTGAAACAATTTCTGAGTCTTCGTATTTCAAGACATAGATGTTTTAAACAATACAGGCCAATTATTTTGTAGAAGGTCCCTCACTTTGGGTATTCCTGGTGTTTTCTTATGATTAGATTCTGTTTATGAACTTTCGGCAAGAAAACACAGAAGTGGTGTTACTTTCTCTTCAGTGTATCTTCTCAGGAGGCGTCTGCTGTGGAGCGGTCCCACACTGCCAATGTTACCTTTTTTTTTTTTTTTTTTTTTTTTTGAGACAGGGTCTCATTCTGTTCCCAGGCTGGAGTGCAATGGTGTGATCATGGCTCACTGCAGCCTCGACCTCTAGGCTCAAGCGATCTTCCCGCCTCAGCCTCCTAAGTAGTTGACACCATAGGCACATACCACCATGCCTTGCTAATTTTTTTATTTTTTGTAGAGACAGGGTCTCATCACTATGTTTTCCAGGCTGGTCTCAAACTCCTGGGCTCAAGCAATCCACCTGCTTCAGCTTCCCAAAGTGCTGGATTACAGGTGTGAGCCACCATGCCTGGTCCCATCCATCAGTAATGATTGTTTTGTTTTGTTTTGTTTTGTTTTGTTTTGTTTTGTTTTTTGAGACAGAGTCTCACTCTGTCTCCCAGGCTGCAGTGCAGTGGTGCAATCTCTGCTTACTGCAACCTCCGCCTCCTGGGTTCAAGCTATTCTCCTGCCTCAGCCTCCCAAGTAACTGGGATTACAGGTGCCCGCCACCACACCTGGCTAATTCTGTATTTTTAGTAAAGATGGGGTTTCACCATGTTAGTCAAGCTGGTCTCAAACTCCTGACCTCAAGTGATCCACTCACCTCGGCCTCCCAAAGTGTTGGGATTACAGACGGCCTCCCAAAGTGTTGGGATAAGCCACTGCGCCCGGCCCCCATGAGTAATTTTTAAAGCTCCAGTTTTTAAAGCCCAATGTCAGCTTTGATCATTTGGTTTCCCCACTGCGAAGCTATTATTTTTCCCTTTGTTATTCAACAGTGTTTCACAGTGATATACTTTGAGACCACTAGTTTGAGTAAGTCTTGTCTTAGTCGTTTCTGTGGATGGATGGAAAGTGGTGAATTTCTAATTTCTAATTCCATCATTCCAACACTTATTAGTTGGATTTCTATTGTTAGTAATAACTTTTTCTTCCCTCCCATTATTTAGTCATTCATTTATTTATATCAGTATAGACTCATGGATTCTTCCTTTATTCTATAAGTCATAATCTTTGACCATTATTATTTATTTTGATGTTCAGATTGCCCCATATTAGGTCAGTAGAAGCCCCTTCAGGCTGGCTGCTGCGTAAGACATGAAATTTTGAACACAGGGCCAACCCTAGACTCTTCATGTCACCCCATTTCTCTGGGTTTAGACACTCTTCAGGATCTCCCTCTCCCATTCTCTTCTTTCCTCCCCTCCTGCTGCAAGGGTGTGACAGAATTCTCCAAACTCATGCATATCTGCCTTCACTTCACGGTTAAAGGCAGAGATGGGCCAAAGGGCATCTTCCCTGAGAGTGTAGTTTCTCCAAAAGTCAAAGCAAAATATGACTCCCAAAGACCGGCAAGAAAGCCTGGGAATCCCTGTGCCAACTGAGGGATGAAGAGAGCTGAGCCAGGCTGGACATGGAGCCTGGAGCTGGAGGTGTGAAAGACAGTTAAGTAACAGATGTGTGTGCTGTATCAAAGGCGTAGACTAGACACTGGGACCCACAGCAAGGAAGCAGAGAGTGAGTTCCTGATCCATCTCCAGGAACACTGGACAGGAAGACAGGTGGAGGGGAGGGTCAATCACCTCTTGCAGGGCGGAGGCACATCGTTCTCTGTCTCCCGCTCACATCTACTTGACATATTCCATAGAAGTCATCTTCCCAAAGCTCTACCCTGTGTTGTCCAAAGAGTGGCCACGAGCCACTGGGGCTATTAATGTTTACATTTAAATGGATTAAAATTAAATAAAGTTTAAAATCCAGTCACACTAGCCACATCTCAAGTGCTCCACAGCCATATGTGACCAGTGGCTACCATATTTGACAGCACAGAAAAGAACATTTACAGCATTACAAAAAGCTCCACTGGATAGCACTGATCTAAAGGGTGCCCCTTATTTTCAAGATGGGAACTCTATATTTTCTTAGCTTCCACACCCTGCATCTCCCCTGCAGCCTCTGCTCCCAGCCTGGCTTCCCACCACACCTCAAATAGACAAAACAAGACGTTAACTTCTGCCCACATAATGCTACTGCCTTAGCTCACCTGTGAAGGGGACCAGACTGCCACCCCCAAACAAAATATGCCCCTTTGGCATAAGGTTTATTTTGAGCACAAGAAACTGAGGAACAGCAGATGCCCGAAAAGCTCTAAAAATGGAGCATAAATTTCCCTTTTGTAAAGGAAATTTACATTTGGAAGGGTGTCTCCGTCTCCTGTACAATCTCTTATCAATGGACAAGGCACCCACTTGAATCTGCACATACCTTATTAAACAAGCCTTGCGTATCCCACATTTCCAAGTTGCCTTCCCATAACTTACTCCCCAGAAGGAACCCCAAACCCCTTTTCCTTTGTCTCACCTTTTCTCCATACTTTGTTGCCCTTTGGGATCATATAGAATCCTCCAAATTTTAATTGCCTCTTTGACTCTTATTTCTTTGTGATTGCCAGTGCCTACTTACATAATTAAAACTGATTTTTCTCTTGTTAATGTCTTTTATCAGTTTGATTCTCAGGGCACCTAGCTACTGAATCAAGCAGGGTAGAGGCATGAAGTTTTTCCTCTGCTATACCTCAACATCCCCACCTCCCAAGGCCTAAATCCTCCCATCTTTCAAGGTCTGGTTCAGCACTGCTCCCCATCTCCTTCAGGTCTGACTTTCTCTCCACTTCATCTGTCCCATTGATGCTCAACGTTCCTCACTCACATTTCACTTCTCTGCTCCTAGAGAGCAGGGTTGGCCCTACTGAGGGTCATGTCCCCAAAGACCTTGCTCATACGATTTAAATAAATAAATAAGGTTGGGCAAAGAGGCTCACACCTGTAATCCCAGCACTTTGGGAGGCTGAGACAGGAGGATCACTTAAGCCTAGGAGTTCGAGACCAGCCTGAGCAACACAGTGAGACCCCCATCTCTACAAAAAATTTAAAAATGAGGCAGGAGAATCGCTTGAGCCCAGCAGGTCAATGCTGCAGTGAGTCGTGATCATGCCACTGCACTCCCGCCTGGGTGACAAGAAGACCTTGACTCAAAATAAATAAATAAATAAATAAATAAATAAATAAATAAATAAATAACGCTGGGTGCAGGGGTTCACACCCGTATTTGGGAGGCCAAGGCAGGCGGATCAGAAGTTCGAGACCAGCCTGGCCAACATGGTGAAACTCCATCTCTACTAAAAACACAAAAATTAGCCAGACATGTGGCCAGCACCTGAATCCTAGCTACTCACAAGGTTGAGGCAGGAGAATTGCTTGAACTTGGGAGGCAAAGGTTGCAGTGAGCCGAGATTGTGCCACTGCACTCTAGCCTGGATGGCATAGCAAGACTCCATCTCAAAAAAAAAAGAAAGAAAAAATTAATTAATTAATTAATTAATTAAACAAGAGTACCACAAAGCTCCAAAAACTTGGGTTCTGGGCTTGCTTTGGCCTTCTTGCCAAGTCTCTAGTCCTCAGCTCCTGTGTCAGAGAGGACATTATCTCTATTGTACTACAGCCAGTGATATTAATAAAAACTTAATTCTAAAACAGTTACATTACAAAACTGTTTATATTTCATTCTTTTTCTTTTTTTAATCTCCTTAATAACCAGAGAGAAGAGTGCTGTGTGTGGAAAGAGAGAAGTCAACCTCTACCTTCACGGGTGCATCACACAATAAAACACAAGACAGAGGAACGGGGATCTGGGGATCTGGGGATCTGTTTGCATCAACGTGTAGGAAAATTCGAAAACTCAGTTCAGAAATGCAGTTTTTCAATTAATGCTTAAAATACCTCTAACAAAACTTCACTCATGCACAAAAAAAAAAAAAAAAAAAATCACGAACCAGCAACTGCCATCTTGGGTGACACTTTAGAGATCACTGAAATCAGGTGAGGACAGAGCACACCAGACTGGCCTTGCGTATACCATAAATCTTCATTATGGAGTAAGAAGCTGTAAGAATAACTTCTGCGACAATCTACCTGAGTTTCTTCATTTGTGAAATTAGTATGAACTAGACCACCTCCTGCCCCGACATTCAAATCTATCAGGTTATAAAAGGGGGAGGTGAGCGGGGATGGAGAGCAAGTCTGATTACAAAAGAAACTGATGCCATGAACAGGTGGTCAAAATGCTGTACCTTGTTCAAAATACCTTTTTTTTTTTTTTTGTTTAAGACAGGATCTCACTCGGTTGCCCAGGCTGGAGTACAGTGGCATAATTATAGCTTACCTCACCTTCCTGGGCTCAAACAATCTTCCCACCTCAGCTTCTAAGTAGCTGGGGCTATAGGCGCATGCCACCACATCCAGCTAATGTTTTGATTTTTTGTAGAGACAGGGTTTTCACATGTTACCCAGGCTGCTCTCAAACTCCTGGCCTCAAGCGATCCTTCCGCCTCAGCCTGCCAAAATGTTGGGATTACAGGCATGACCCACTATGCCAGGCCCCCATCAGCCTTTTCAAAGAGATTTTTTTGTTAAAGGACTTAATAACTAGTACTGTTTCTGAGAAAATAAAATTAAACACTGACCTGGCTCTTTGTCGATTACAAAGAGCTATTACTTTATTTACACTCCACAAAGGCTCCAACCAGTGTTGTTACTCCTGTTTTCCAGATGGGGAATCTGGGTTCACAGAGGCTCACAGAAATCCCAGGATGTTCCCATACCAGGTGGCCACACGAAGTACAAAACAGCCCTCAAACACAAACAGCCAGCGCTCTTTCTGCCATTCTACCTATTTCTAGAGTAACTACAAAGAGGGCTGTTTCTTTAACATAAGGACATACACTGAACCCAAGCCCTTTTGAAAATTAAAAAGGTGTCATACTCTTTCTAAGCACACTTGAAAAAGTGACCAGTGTAGCCAAGAAACAATCTAAGATCCTGAAACTGACCTAAATAATTCTTTTCCAGCCCCTCCCCATGCCTGGGGCTGCTTTCCACCGACATGAGCACAGTTTCCCAAACACACGTGATGTAAAGAATCCCCCAAAGTATGTGCCAAAATTGTAGATTTCTCAGAACTTCTCCTAGTCTGGTGTGAGTCTGAGAATCTGCTTTTTTAATAGGCAGATGATTTTCAATGATTTCCCAAGTTTTAGAGGTTCTGCACCAGAGATGGGATGCATTCAATCTGAGTAACAATGACCCTGTCTGACACTGGAGTTTAAACTGTAAATACTGAGTATGTATGTGCAAATTCTGCCAAGACTACTGCTGTTTTGTATTGATTGCTGGCTATTTCAAATCTCTTATAAAGGTTACTTGAAGACACTGGGTAATCAACACCTCCAATGTCTTATCCTTGTAAGCCCCTGTCCCATGCCTCTTGTTATATTCTCCTCTGGGGGCGGGAGAGCAGGGCAGGCAGAGATGAGTGCTGAATAGAAGACCACCAGAACAAACATTAATAAATGGGAGGAATACAGTTACTCAACACTGAATAAAGTTCTCCTACGCCTCAAAGATATAAGAGAACAGTAGCCATCCCTTAATTCCAACTTCAAAAGAGGGGTCCTAATTGGCCTACAATCTATATTCCCATCCATATACACTTCTTTCTCAGTGCTAACACTGCAATTTAAGTGTGAGTCAGTAACTCTGACATAAATGATGATTCTGCATCTTTTTCAAAACATTTGACTCACCTTTTATTAGTATCAAAAGTTCCCTAAAAGCTTCCCTCATTGGCAATTCAAATGCCAAATAATCAGAGACAAAGCAATAGTGCGTGTCTATTGACTTGCAATAAAAAAGAGAGAGACAAATAAAAGACAATACTTATAAACAGGGGCAAATTTCATTTCCAGGCTAACCTGCCTGAAGCTAGGAAGGAACCCAACTAGTTAGAAATGTGTAAGCAAGTAACCACAAAAGTAGCGCATAATAGAAATCTCCTTTTTGTACGTTTCCTAAACCAATTTCTGGACTTCTGTTCCTTTTATTCCCTACTTTACTGCCTCTTTAAATGGGATTATGAAAATGCCAGTGGTCCCAGTAAATTCTGCCTCAAAAACCTTCTTCCCTTTATCCAAAACGGGATAGAGGATAAAAGACAAGTATTTTGCTCAACATACATTCAGACAATAACAGCAATTAATATATTTACCCTTGAACAGATGAGCCATCTCCTCTTCCATTTTCCTTTGCTCTTAGAGGAAGACAGATCAGGGTCTCTCAGGGCCAAAAGACTCAACTGAGGAAATGCTGGGTAAGAAAATCCTTCCGATGGACACCCAGATAAGAGCAGGCCTCCACTCACCCTCCAGATTGACCATGGCAAGTGACTGGCTTTATTTCAGGGTGTAAAGGAAACTGGATGGTGTGGCAATTGGGTCATGGTATTAGGAAACCTTCTTCCCCCACTTCTAGTATGGCATCTACACCTGACTCATCCACGGGCCTCTGACAGCACCCTGCTGTAACCAGTGCTCCCTAATCCAATGGTACAGTGAGGATGTATTCAATCACTTACTTAAAAAAGTTAGAGAGGGTTCAATGAGTCACAAATCACCAAGGAAACTAGAAGGAGGTCAATGATGGTTTCCAAAAAGGAGCATCTCTAGAATTTCCTTTTGGAGTTAGGTAACAGAATGGGAACTTGCTTTAAGAATGAATATATTCCAAAGAAAAAAGAACTCATTCATCCTTTGCCCTCATGACCCTGGGAGCTGCCTCCAATCCTTGTTACTCAAGACAGTTAAAGATGTACACAGAACCAACATGACAATGTCTGCATCTAAAGCCGGGGGACAGTGGGGTTGAACTGGCAGTTTTTCCACACATTTAAATACCACCCCCTGAGAAAGCCTTAACCCACAGTTGAGGCAAAAATCAGTGGATAAGAGATAATTATGCAGTTTTTCAGTTTACTAACTAGGCCAGGTCCCAGCCTGTTACATCATTCAGGTTAATCAAATGTAGTCAGGAATAAAGCATTCTGAAACTCCCGACTCAATTAAAAAGCACTTACCTTATCTATTAATGGCTCATATAGGGCTGGGAACATATCATCACTGGGGAACAGACCCTCAAAGTGCATATATTAACTGTGCCCTTCTTTTGTGAAGGCATGTGATATGAGGGTCATTTTCAAGAAGAAATTGAAGAAGACAGATTAGATTAACAGTGTAATACACAATTTTGATGTCCAACACCCCAGGAACCTGAGACCCCACCCACTGTGATCTCTCTGAGAACGTACCTCAGTGCTGTTTTCCATGTGCTTGAAACCTCCTGAGACCTGTCCAGCCACACACTTGGCTTCTACCCAGTCTCCCCTGGAATGTGCCACACCCTCCCTGCACAAACCAAGATAGTGACAGAAGGACACATTCTTTCCCTGCCCTTCCCATCACCACCCCACCCCCATCTCTGTTGGATCTAACCCGCAAACTTCATTTGAATCACCCGCTAAGTGGTAAGCTGCTTCTGCCTTTTCTCCAGCCTCCGATAGTTCCCAGCTCTGGGCTCAGAAAAGGGCAGAGTCTTCAAGGCCTGCTGCTGACAGTCCAGGAAGCCACCTCTTGCACACACTGTTCCAAGCCCCCAGTTTCCTAACCCCTCCAACAGCAAGAGTGCAGTGAACACATTTCCACTTGCACACATACATGCATCAACAACACACTCACGTCTCACACCAGAGAGAATTCAATCCAATAGAAGTATAACACTTACAAGCCCAGCATACCAAAAACCATCTCCCCTTCTAAGCAAATGATCATACATACTGCAGGAGTCTTTCACGGTAAAGAGCCCTGCCCACCTGCCACCTCCTCCACCATGCCTTTGGAATTGTCGGAGCCAGTGGTGCTAGTTCTGGTACCCCCCACCCGCCAGCTGCCTGTCTCCCCTAAAGGTTTCAGGACCCCTCTGCCACCCAGAAGGAGACAATGCCCCTATACACATCCCGGCTGTATTTTGCAGGGGCCATAATTACCATCTGAGCATTCTTCATAATACCAGTCTAGTTCATAATAATCCGCTTCGATAAATTTCTGCATAGTCAGTAGTCTTGCAGAGGAAAGAATGGACTTCACAGCGCCATCAACATCAAGTAAAACGCTGCCATGCCTCCCCGCCCTTCCAGAATACTGGGCAGAAGAACATCCCGAAACACACCAGAATTAGGCTGTACATTCTTAACGACAGTCTGGAGCCAAAACAGGAATGTGGGCAATGAAAAGAAAAATTATATGGGGGAAGGAGGGAGTAGGAGGAGCAGAAAGGAAGGCAATTTGCAGAGCTACCGGAGACCCTGGCAGCACTGCCAATAAAGCGGCACTGGACAGCAGTCCTGAATGGGAGTAGCCAGGATCATCCTATCCAGACGCCCAGAGGGTGACGTCAGGGACACACACCACCACCGGCTGTCTCACTCAAGCCTCGTCTCCTGCTCGCCGCTCATCTTTCAATCTAACCGTTGCCATAGAAACTGGCCGGCTCTGAAAAATGATGCAGAGATGGAGGAAATGTCTTCCAAGGATGCTGGCAGCAGAGGTTGAGAGATGCCAGGCAGGGAAAAGAGAGGGTACAGGCAAGGGAGAGACAGGGGCGTCAGCACCATCATCACCTTCAATAAATGTAAGGACAAGCTTATTCACCCTACTCTGGGTCACGACAGAAAGAAGATTCTGGATTTGAAAAGTGCTACCTTTTAAAATCTGCAAATCATTACTTTTGGTTTCCTTTCTTCAACCTGATTTAACACATTAAACGTCTTTTATAATTTTTGACCACCACTTAAAGGAAATGTAAATGACTTAGAAAATGGAAACATTTTCATTTAGATGCACTACTATTCTCTGCTCATGCCTTTGCTCAAACTTCTAGAAAAATAGCCTGTCACATACAAATAGAGGAGGGCACCATCACAAAGGGCTTGTGTAGTACAATATGCTGTTTCATGGACACTTACATGTGTAATCAAGGCGCAAAAATGCACACACTAGAAGAAAACAGTCCATTTGTAGGAAGTTAGTTGCCTCTGGGGAAGGAGTGAGGAAATGGGGTTTCAAAACTTTCCTTAGAAATGCACCCATATGTTTTATTTCCTTAAAAAATACAGTTAATATTAGTTCTAAATGTTTGACATGTTTGAAATATTCCTAATAAAACAAGGTAGTGGATAATAAGACAGATTTTAGACCACCCTATAGGTTGAATTTCATTCCCTAAAGCAGGTTCTCTCAACCTCAGCACTAATGACATTTGAGGTCAGATAATTCTTGTTGTGGAAGGCTATTCTGGGCATTGTAGGATGTTTAGCAGCAACCCTGGTGCCTACCCACTAAACGCAGGTAGCACTACTCTCTACCCCCAAGATGTGACAACCAAAAATGTCTCCAGACATTGCCATATGTCCCCTGGATGCAAAATTGCCTGGTTGAGAACCTTGCCCTAAACCAAAACCACTTACTTCATTGGCCTCTTGGCCAGGTACCGTAAGTATCTGTTGGTGTCAACAGCAGCATATATACAGATAATAGTGTGTGTGTGTGTGTTTCTATACGTGTATATCTGCTTCTGTGTATAAAATAGAAAATTTAAAGGAAAATCACATAGACACATACATCTTATATAGAGAATCTTAGATGGAATCTATACTTTGTACTGATCTATCTCAATCTTCCTAAATTACTGGAAGCTGAAGAGCCTGTAATGCTGTGTTGTGAGGCCCTCAAAGAAATCTCTCTCTGCTCTGGGGTACCCTCTCCTCATGTTACAGCCATCTCTGGCCCTCATCATTAGGCGTTGCTTGCACATCTGGACAGGATACCACATCAGACCTTCCCACTTGCCAGGTGGCTGGCTGACCCCATTTGGCCCAGCCTTTAGTGACAGCAGGTCCTGTCCCCTTGTGGACTGCAGGGATCCAATCCTTTGGCTCTATGGATAGCAGAGCCTCAAGTCTCGGGGGGAAAAGAGAAGTTAAAGGCAGGGGCCCAAACCACAAGCAGACAAATAAACCATCCCTGCATGGGGCAGTGGAACCACTGATGTTGATGATGAATTTTGGCTAAAATTGTTAACAGGATTCCAGAAAAGTTCAGAAAATGTAGGAGACAAGGGAATGACACCATCCCTGGCCATACTGTCTCCTGGCTACCACTTATACCCTGGAGGACCTGAGCCCCTCTGTCATCATCTCTTCCCCCTCCAAGGCATCCCCAACCCAACTGCACATTCTTTATGGTCAAAGTAGATATCAGATCCCATAGCCTCCCTCACTTACTTTATTCCCTCTCCCTGATTCCAACTTGAATATGCATTTTAAGTTTTCTAGGACTTTTGACTATTTAAAGTCAGCAGACAATGATTTTAATTCCTTTCTTAAAACTGCCCCTGCTACCTGACACGTCTCATCTCTCCCTCTAGTCTTTTATATCATCCTATCTCCGGCCATGATGGTGCCTCTCAAGAGCCCCACTGCAAGCCACCAAACCAGCCCCCTCAGACATTCACCTCAAGACAGATGAATGGAGGCCGGTGTCCCCAGGTTTTCTGAGGTTTTGTTTAAAGTTCCGTAAGGTCTTTCTTTTAGAAAGACGATGATGGGCCTTATAAACAGGCAAATAGTTAACAACGAACTCCTAAAAAATCAGCAATGTTCACCAGTTCGATCCAATCAGGGTCGGGGAGGCCCAACAAGAATTTGCAAAATGATTTAATAAAGGAACCGGAGGGCTGGTTGCATTGGCTCATGCCTCTACTTCTACCACTTTGGGAGGCCAGGAAGGAAGGATAGTTTGAGGCCAGGAGTTCAAGACCAACCTGGGCAACATGGCCAAACCTCATCTCTACAAAAAAAAAAAAAAAGTTTAAACCAGCTAGGTGTGGTGGCACATGCCTGTAGTCCCAGCTACTTGGGAGGCTGAGGCTGGAGGATCACTTGAGCCCAGGAGTTCAAAGTTGCAGTGAGATGTGATCATGCCACTGCACTGCAGCCTGGTTGACAGAGTGAGACCCTAATCTCAAAAACTAAAAAATAAAATAAAATAAAGAAACAGGAAATGTAAACTCCTCAAAGCATCACATGAAAGTCAGATAAGCTTCCTAATAGCTGAACACATGGAAGTTCCTGGAGCTATGTAGCTCTTCATCTGTATCCTTCACAGTATCCTTTGTAATAAACCAGTAAAGGCATTAAAAACATTCGCTTATGAGACAATGGTATCTATGAAACTATGAATGATACAAGAGCTTCACTTGATATGGAAGAGTATCCCAATATTGAGGTCAGGAAAACCAAGTACGAACTCTGGAAGAATGGCAAGACAAGTGGGTGAACAGCAATACTGCTTTTCATCAAGAACAAGGACATCAGCTATTGAAGAAGCATTTGGATACTTTTCTTAAAGGCGAGAGTTGAAATGGTTGTTGAGATGAAATGGTTTGCAGACCAAGGACACAGTATAGTTGGTGTATAAATCAGTGCACTTGGGATATGAGAATTTTTTACAGAGCAGAATCTTTCTTATTCAGAAGAACCAATCAGCAAAGTTCCTGGAGCCAAAGTATTTAAGAGTTCTTCAGAGAACATTTCATTGCACTGTTGCAGCATTTTTTATCTTCCCCAAACACATATCGACAAATTTGACAGAATTTGGGATAGAGGAGCACTGGTTGCCATTAATCTAGGAGATTTCGAACATTATGCAGATACAGTGTTGTCTCTCCTGGGAAAAGGGTTTCAGTACCTCCGGTCTGTTCTTTCTTATGACCCAACTAAATATGCAGGCCCACTGTCTTATGTTCCACATGCTGAAATTGAAAGGTTGTTCAGTACAATATGCAATATTCATTGTCTTGAGAAGATTGATGAAAGTTGGGGAATTGACTACATTTTTGAAAAGTTATATCTACTTACAGAAAAGTAAATGAGATGTATACAAAATCGAGTAACATCAACATGTTTTTGAGTTTCAGCAACTGAAAATTATGCTAAAGTGTGAAAAGGTAATGCATACATTTTTTATTGTTTACAAATCATATCAAATATCTTTGTTCAAAAATACACATAACTTTTTTTTTTTTGAGACGGAGTCTCGCTCTGTTGTCGCTGGAGTGCAGTGGCACGATCCTGGCTCACCGCAACCTCTGACCCCAGGTTCAAGTGATTCTCATGCCTCGACCTCCCGAGTAGCTGGGATTAAAGCTGCGTGCCACCACACCCAGCTAATTTTCTGCATTTTTAGTAGAGACGGGGTTTCACCATGTTAGCCAGGCTGGTCTCAAACTCCTGACCTCAAGTGATCTGCCCACCTCAGCCTCCCAAAATGCTGGAATTATAGACATGAGCCACGATGGTCAGCTCTCTTTGCCCATTCTTAACTACGCAGTTGTTAAATTTTCAAAACTGCATATATCTTTGTAGAAGAAAATACATACTAAAATGTTAAAGTAGCTCCTTTGGGGAGGAGAGGAGATGGAAGATTATGACTGTGTGTCTTACAGACTGCAAGACTTTTTACCAATCAATCAGCATGTATTACCTGTATAATTAAAAAATAAAAGAAAAATGCAATGAATATTACTTAAATGCAAGAGACATACAAAAACTGACATTCTATGAAATTTAGAATTGAAGAAATGTAATACTTCAGTAGGGTTCAACTGATCCCAAGAGTTACATAAAAGATTAGCTTTCATGATAAACCTTTGTCTTTTACTGAAATCCTAGCCATCTCTTTGCACATGTTTTCTCCACATACAATTTTATATGTAACAGAATCAAGAAACAAATACATTTTAATGAAATAATCCAATCTATATGGAACAATGTATTCTCAAATTACAAGAATAAATTTTGTTAAAGTTAAAAAAAATACAAGGATACAAATCCCTTATTTGCTTGCCTTTTTGTTTTGATAGAACCCCCTTAAATAAAACATGGCACATTTACCTTATGGCACTATGAATTTGTTTAACATTTTATTCCTACCCCATTACCATAAAACAAGTAAAAAATAACCGATTTCATAGTTAAGAGCATGGGCTTTTGGAGTCAGATGGTCTGAGGTTTGGTACGGGCTCTTTGTTTTCCACGTCTGTGACCTTATTAGTATATACATCAGTCTCATCTGCTAAATGGGGGTGATTATAATACATTCCACAGAGACAGGGGAAGCTATAATCAATTAGTGTATGGCAGAGCACTTAACACAGTGCCTAGGACAAAATGAGTTTGCAATAAATGTTAGTTGTGGTCATCTTCATCACTCTAATTTTTTTTTTTTTTTTTAAGGGAAATACGCCAGGAAATAAACAATTAAAAAGAGGGTACAAATTCCTAAGCTATAATTAGGGAAATGAGGTAGAAATGCCATTTGTAAGCTTTTTCCAGCATAACTGATCCAAAGGCACTGAGTTCACAGTAATGAGCAGGAGTGACAGGTGGGGTGAGGTAGGGAGTGAGGGACCCTACATCAGTGACAATACATGACTGAGCACAGCTTACATTAAGTCCAAAGGCTGCACATATCCAATTCACTTTTTAAGCAAATGGGAAAGAAACAAAACAATGTATAAATAAGCACAAAGGAAACAGCATCATTTAGGGGTGATTTTTATGAGCTTCAAGGCAATTTCAAAGTGAACTACACTAAAACTCTTTCATATGCTCAGAAAGACAAAGTAATCTGTCCATAGTTCCGCAAAGAGTTTCACAATTAAAATCCAAGTCTATCTGACATCAAATCCACTTTCCTTCACTCCAAGAGTCCCAACGCTCCTGAGGGTTACAGCTCTCCCTCGGCCCAGGTTTACTGCAGCTGAAAAAGCAGACTCCTCCCTACCATGACCCTACTCTCCTCCATCACTGCCACCAGAAAGTTAGGAATAAGAACAGGTCCCAGGACCAGTCTCAGGTAAGCCTCACAGCCACCTGGTCAGCCATTCCTTAGTCACATCTTCAGCTGCCCCATTTAGAAAGTGCTGACTGTATACCTGGCATTTAGTACTTTATATCTCACTTACTCCTCAGACCCCTTGACCTAATGGCTCCCCCATTGTGGATACAAGGAAACGGGTCTTAAGTGGTCTAAGTCACTTGCCCAGGATTGCACAGAGAACACCAAAAGCATCTGGATATAAACCAGAAACGATCCCCGTCCTAAGCCTTTTCTACTTCTCAATAAGTGAATGAAAAAGCATCCAAGGATTACCTGCTAATGGAATTTGAAAGAAAAAAAAAAAAAAAGAGGTACAATTAAAGAAGATAAAGACTAAGTTAGCACCTTGAGAAAACAAATTGAGAGAAAACAAATTGAGAAGTTTTTTTTTAAAAAAACAAAACAAAATAAATGATCAGGAAAGCAAGAGTTAAACTGAAAACATCTATGTAACTTTGTGATATTAAAAACAAACAAAACAACTCTTTCCAGCTCTGTCACATAAGTGGCTGCACAAGGACACCCCTCCCATCCATCAGCAGCAAGTCAACATTCTGGTGCCCAGATTTAGTTTAGACCTTAACGGGGCTCCTTGTAGAGCTGCTGATTCCATGTCTTGGGGCAGAGGAAAATCAAGAGGGACCTGCAACACCAGGTTTCAAGAAAGCAAAGACCACGTCAAAAGGTCTGGGGTAGAAGTGGTAAGATATACAAAAGCCACCTTAAAAGGACTACCATGCACTGTGTTGTGACAATCTGAATATCCAAAAGAGAACAGAGTTAATAATGGTTAAAAGAGACAAGGTGAGCCTGTAAAGGCCATGAATCTTCAATGAATATCAAAATGTAAAGGGCAACCAAATGAATAGGGCAACTGATATATAAAGGAAGGGAGAATATATTAGGAAGTTATTTTTAATCCATTTTAGGAAGCAGCAGGGGTGGGTATGTATGACTGCTCTGTTTCTGCCACTAATGCCTTTTATAAAACAGTGTACAAATACGTCTCTAAGTAGGATGGCTCTGAATAAGCCAACCCTACATGGAAGGAGGAAGCAAGTATCAAGAACAGAAAGGCCTGACGCTGTGGGCACAGACTACACTCAGGTAGGAGCAGGATCCCCCCCAGGGCTGTAAGATGATGTATTAGCCAGAGGGCTCCAGAGGAGAGCTGACTGCCCACACTGGGGCCCCAAATTCCTGGAAGATAAAAGCTCAATAAAAGCTGCTAATGATAACAGTAAGACACTAAGAAACCTTGTACGTGTGTTCAAACATGTTCCAGATGAGTGTGTCATTTGGATGGGACACTGGGTCACACACAAGTGGCCAAATATAAAGAATTTGTCATTTCAGGAAAAGACATCAGGTCGAAGGTGGCCCCTCCAAAGATAATGTCCACCTGGAAGCTGTGAAGGTGTAAAAATGGTCTTTGCAGGTGTAATTCATTTTCTTCTTTTTTTGTTTTATTTTGTTTTTTAAGACAGAGTCTCGCTCTGTCACCCAGGCTGGCATACAGTGGCGCAGTCTTGGCTCACTGCAACCTCCACCTCCCCGGTTCAAGCGATTCCCCTGCCTTAGTCTCCTGAGTAGCTGGGAGGCATGCGCCACCATGCCTGGCTAATTTTTTGTATTTTTGGTAGAGACAGGGTTTTGCCATGTTAGCCAGGCTGGTCTCAAACTCCTGACCTCAAGTGATCCGCCTGCCTCGGTCTCCCTAAGTACTGGGATCACAGGCGTGAGCCACCGTGCCTGGCCCTGCTGGTGTCATTCAGTTAAAAGTCTTGAGATGACATCATCCTGGATTGAGGTGGGCCCTAAATCCAATGGCAAGTGTCCTCAGAAAAGAAGAGGGGAAAGGCCCACAGAGGAGAGGACAACGTGAAGACAGAGCAGAACCTGGAGGCATGTGGCCACAAGCCCAGGAACATTGAGGGTGGCCGGCAGCCACCAGAAACTGTGAGAGGGGCAGGGAACGGATTCTCCCTCAGAGTGTCCAGAAGGAACCAGCAGTACCAACACCTTGACTTTGGACCTCTGACCTCCAGAACTGTGAGAGAATAAATTTCTATTGTCTTAAGCCACCAAGTTTGTGGTAATTTGTACGGCAGCCCTAGGAATCTAACACAACTGCTGAGATCGTATTTTCTTTAATATCTATTAAGATTACTAGATCATTGCAAAAATATAAAACAGATTCAGAAATCACAAATAAATGAATTAAACCCACAGTACCAATGCTTATGTTAAGTGTGAGTATCAGGAGTTTTGTTGTCAGTGCTAGAAGACCTACATGTTCTCTTTTGTGAGCATTTAAGAGAATCTAACAGATTTGGTCTGTGATGTTAAGGCAGATCTAATTGAATATATTTGTAATCAAATTTAAATGTTTAAAAGAATTTAGGCCGGGCACGGTGGCTCAAGTCTGTAATCCCAGCACTTTGGGAGGCCGAGACGGGCGGATCACGAGGTCAGGAGATCGAGACCATCCTGGTGAACACGGTGAAACCCCGTCTCTACTAAAAAAATACAAAAAACTAGCCGGGCGAGGTGGTGGGCGCCTGTAATCCCGGCTACTCGGGAGGCTGAGGCAGGAGAATGGCGTCAACCCGGGAGGCGGAGCTTGCAGTGAGCTGAGATCCGGCCACTGCACTCCAGCCTGTGTGACAGAGCGAGACTCTGTCTCAAAAAAAAAAAAAAAAAAGAATTTAATAAAATTTCTAAGTCTGTACTTATTAGTTGTGTTGAGTATATGAATATTTCAATTTATGCAACACATTAAAAAGATGAACACTAACAATTAAGCGATAAAGTATATATAAATGATGCAGTTATGAGTTTGCCCGAGTGTCTCAGACCTCACAGATCTTGCCGCATCCCACCTTCCCCCAGGCCTCACAGGTGATCAGCACAGGCATGCCCAGGCCCTGATGTGGCCATCTGAACAAAATAACTTCCCAATTCCTATGTGTCCCCAGTGCTCCTCCTTCCTGCTAGCACACAGAGCCCTGGGAGGTCCCAATTCCCCTCTGGAACCTGCCCTCAGACTCCAAAGCTTTCCTCCCTGTTGGTCAGGGCACCTGTATGCCAGGCCAGCCCAGAAGCCTAAAGCAGAAGAAAGGAAGACCCGGAAGAGGCTTTCTAACCTTCCATCCTTGAGGGGGCCATGGGGCTCACATGAAAGACAGCCTTACAAGCAGGCCTTCCTTCCACTTGCTTCAGAAAATTAACTGAGCAGGTGCTTCTTTCTGCAGAGTTATCTTTCTGATCTTTATTTTATTTATTTATTTATTTATTATTTATTTATTTATTTATTTATTTATAGATGGAGTCTCAGTCGCCCAGGCTGGAGTGCAGTGATGCGACCTTGGCTCACTGCAACCTCCACCTCCTGGGTTCAAGCAATTCTCCTGCCTCAGCCTCCCGAGTAGCCACCATGCCCAGCGAATTTTTGCATTTTCAGTAGAGACAGGGTTTCACTATCGAGCCAAGATGGTCTCAATCTCCTGACCTCATGATCTGCCTGCCTCGGCCTCCCAAAATACTGGGATTACAGGCGTGAGCCACCACATCCAGCCTGATCTTTATTTTTTAAAATGTTGCCACTGCCAGTCACTGAGCACCCACGGCAGAAGGCAGGCTGCTAATGAACAGCTTGCTGTCAACTACCCCCTCCGAAAACATCTCCTCCTCATTTCGGGCACAGGCATCAACCCACCTCCGGGGAAGATGGGGGAACAAAGCTTGGCTTTTACAGAACATATCTAAAATCAGGGAGATGGCGTTTGGCAGAGCACTGAGGAGCCAACATGTATCTTGGCCTCGATGTAGTTCTCATTAAAATCAACCCTACCTCTGAGAAGGAGAGAGAGAAGAAAAAGAGCTTGCATGTGTGGTGGCATCAGTACACGGCCTGCATGGTTCTAAGTCTGCCTCCTGCCAGCCTGGGAGACTGTATGGGAAATCTCACTCCTATGTCCAGTAAGTCAGGTAGCAGGTGCCACAGGCCTCAAAACACAAGTAAACCAGAAGCTCAAACGGCCCCATATTCCATTCATGCCAAAATTCAGCTGAATCACAGTAGCCTGGGCCCATCACGGGGGGTGGAGTGTGAGCTGAGCTGTCATGTCAATTTCCCACCTGAGTCCGTTCCAGTTTTGTCTTAGATATGCTGAAATAACATGAAAAAGAAAAACTGTCAATCTGTACAGAATTGCTTGCCAGGCATTTTTCTTCTTAAAAAGAAAAAAATAAATACTCAACCTTGGAATCTGGTTTGATGAGAAAAAATGAAACCTGGTAGGTGGCAGGTGACAAAGTAAGCCCAGGGACCATGAGGGTAGGTCTGCTGACCAGTATGAGTACCTGGCTGCGGTGCTCACCAGACACTGTGAAAGGCTCCTGGTGCTGTCACGCACCCTGCTACAAGGCTGCCTTTGATTACCTCCCCAAGACGGGCGCCTTCAATTCCACTCAGCATCTGGTGCCCAGGCCCACACCTGGGTGGAGACATCATGACTGCATTTGACTAATGGAGCGGACGTGATTGTGTTCCAGGGTGTCCCTGCTTCTGCCTTTGATCTTGCAGCCGTCTGTGTCAGCTAACAATGGTGGAAAATGGGCCCAAGGAAGAGTCCGCATATGTGAGCAGTAAGAGAAGAGAGAAGGCACAATTCTCAGGGCTCACTTAGGTTCTTGTCTGTGAACAAAATGGCCCCAGAGCTTGGGGATGGCAGAAAGGACATACCCAGAGTACTTGCGCATTTACACAAAAGAAATTCTTGGTAATTACCTATAAATACATTATAACGTATCTATCTTGCATTAGTTTTTGTTAGCAGATGATAATGAAAAGTTCCTGGCAATTAGATCCCCTTTCCAACTCAGTACAACCTCTACTCCACCCTGATAATTTATCCTTCCTCCCTTCATTCAACCCTGCCTCACCACACACGTCTAGGTGACAACAGACTCGCTGATGTTCCAAAAGATACCCCTCCTCCAAACACACACACACACACACACACACACACACACCCCTATGCTTTCTTTTAGGTCACCACTTCATAAAATAATAAAATTATTGACCGCACTCCCCTTCAGAAGGTCAGCACTGTGTGCTATTTATTCATTTAATTTGTATAGGCGTACTGCATTTTGTGGTGTCTGTACTTTTTTTTTTTTTTTTTTAATAGAGACGGAGCCTCACCATGTTCCCCAGGTTGGTCTTGAACTCCTGGATTCAGGCAATCCTCCAGCCTCACGCCCCCGGAGTGCTGAGATTATAGGTGTGAGCCACCACATCTGGCCAGTGTCTCTATTTTTGTTTCACTTAGGATTTTAATTAAAATGAAGGCAATCTTTAGAAGGTGGCAACAAATAAAATGATCTTGTTATTCTATATATGGGTTTTAAATCTTGTTTTTATGAAACAAGATAAGGAAGGAAAAAGCTTATTTTTTAAATTTAAAAACGTGTCTTTGCATTTTCGCTTATTTAAGAAGCATTCATTAGGCACCTATTCAACAAAAGGCCCTGGGAAGAGGATATTGGCCCATTCAAGCAGACATGGACCCTGCTCCATTCATTTACTCTCTGAAGATGAAAATTACTTTCGACAATTTGTAATCTTCTGGAATTTAAGCCTCGTACATATCTAAATCTTAACAAGAAAAATCCTGGGTAATTTAAAACATGCTTAGACAGTTCAGTGCGTATGTCTACAGTGTTCTTCTGAGAATACTTGTAGGAAGTTCTCTAGATTATCACCTGAACGCAATTTAATAGCACTTGCATTTGAAAAAGAAAACAACACTACAATTTCTATAAAACAAAAAGGTCCCTATTCTCTTAATTCCTATTTTGCAATACAGAAAAACTCAAATTAAGAAATGACCATAATACCTGCACATTATGCACATGTACCCTAGAACTTAAGGTATAAAATTTTAAAAAAGTAAATAAATAAATTAATTAATAAATTAATTAACCAAAAAAAAAAAAAAGAAGAAGAAGAAATGACCCTAAAACAAAAAACAATTTAAAAAAACTTCATCATGGGATACCATTAACTAGAGAGTGAAAATCTCTCAAAGAAACATTCAAAGAACCATAAAATATTTAATGCTAAATAATTTCCAGATAAGAAACCGAGTCCCAACGCAGTGATAAGTGATTTGCCCGAGGTCACATATTTAGTCGGTGGATGATGGAGAAATGGCCCTCTCACGCAGGACTGGTGGGTCTCCAACCACTTTCTCTCCTCTCAGAGTCACTTGGAAGAAGAAAACCTTCACTATAAAACAACGTTACCCAACCCACACAGAGATATTAACTACTCCACAGTGATCAGGTGCATCTCTCAATTCTAGCTAAACTCCACAAATAACATACACTCCTGCTCTCCCCCACAAAACTGCCTTTGGTACAAAGTTTGAGAAGTTGATCTCTTGGTAACTTTGAGTTTAAGGGAAAAAAACCCGTCTTTCTTGAAATTATATGCCATATTCACAAAAACTTTAGTCATTGCCTTCCTGACAATTACCTGTTGGTTATTTTCCAAACATTCACTAATGAATAACAACCTGCACAAACTAAGAAAGAGGTAAGACATCCCTCCTCGGGTATCGAATAAAAAAATCTTTAGGATGTGTTTAGGCTTCTTAAAGACCAAATTCAGTGTTTTCAGGCAAATTGCTTGTACTATCTGGCCTGATATCCAGAAGTAAAAGGGTATTCACTCATGTGTTGTTTGGGGAAGAAGTAGAAATAGCCTGGATTCCCAATAATAGATGAATGGTCAAATATAAATGACAGAATATTAAGCAATGCTGAAAACTGTGTTTTTCAAGAAATTTAATGCCAGGGGAAATAATCAACATATATTTATTTAAAATGCATTATGTCCTTAAATATATGCGTTGCAGGAAAAAAAAAAAATCTAGAAAAATCTCACAAAAAGTGAGTGGTGGTTGCTGTTAGTCATCTTTTTGTTTTTATTTTCAAAATCACTTAAAATCAGCATACTTTCATGATAGAAAGAAATATTATTTTGTCTGGGCATAGTAGCTCATGCCTGTAATCCCAGCACTTTGGGAGGCTGAGGCGGGTGGATCACCTGAGGTCAGGAGTTTGAGATCAGCCCAGCCAACAGGGTGAAACCCTGTCTTTACTGAAAATAGAAAAATTAGCCTGGTGTGGTGTCATGTGTCTGTAATCCCAGCTACTCAGGAGGCTGAGGCAGAAAAATCACTTGAACCCAGGAGACAGAGGTTGCAGTGAGCCAAGATCATGCCTGCACTCCAGCCTGGGCAATAGAGCCAGACTTCATCTCAAAAAAAAAAAAAAAAAAAAAAAAGAAAGAAATATTATTTTTTTTATTTATTTATTTATTTATTTATTTATTTTTCTTTTTTACTGAAACAGAGTCTCACTCAATTGCCCAGGCTGGAACAGTGGCATGATCATAGCTCACTACAGCCTCGAACTCCTGGGCTTAAGTGACCCACCCACCTTAGCCTCCTGAGTAGCTAGGACTACAGGTATGCACCACCTGAGTAGTTTTTAAACATTTTTTTATAGAGATGGGGGTTTCCCTATGTTGCCCAGCTTGGTCTCAAATGCCTTGTCTCAAACAATCCTCCTGCCTCGGCCTCCCAAAGCACTGGGATTATAAGTGTGAGCCATAAAAATATTATTTTTAAAATCTAACTTCTTTTAAAGATCATTTGTGTTCATTACAAGGCCAGGCACCAAGAGTTGAAGAACAGGGTAGGTGCCACAATTCTCTAAAACAGTGACACACATGCTTACTTCCTCTCTCTGAAAATCAGAAATGGACCCTATCTCCCAATGTCATGTCATCACCAACAAAGTCACAGAATCTTCCTTAAACCCACAAAAAAGGAAACCAAACTACAGAGAGGCTCCATGATTTCTTTGTGATGACAGAGAAACAGGTTTCAGAACCAGGATTGAGGTACAAATTTAGTATCTATGGATTTAGGAGAGCAGGTAAAGGCACCTCTGAGAATGGACAGGGTCATTGGTGAGGGCCTGGCGCATGTCCACATCGGGCTTCTATGGAAGTCAGGCAGATGGTAAGAAGAGCTAGTGTGAGGATGACAAGCACACGTTCAGTTTCTATGAGATTCCGGCAACATATCCAGGCAGTAGAGAGGAACATAGCCATCACCTGCAGAGAGGCAACAGCCAAAGCAAAGAAGATGTAGGCAAGAGGAGACCCCAAGCCAGAGCACTGACAGATGTCCACATCTAAGCACACCAAAAAGAAAAGGGGACTTAACCAAAAACAAAGACAAAAAGCCAGGGATGACTAGTCAGAGGAGGAGGAGAGCTAGAATGTTCCCACACAGTCTAATTCCACACAAATACAGGCTGAAAGCAAAACTCTCAGTGGGAAATACTCTGGATGAGGCTTTTCACGGTTTTTTGTTTTTGTTTTGTTTTTCTTTTTTTGTAGAAAGGGGGCTCGTTTGGTGGCCAAGCATGGTCTCAAATGCCTGTCTTCAAGCAATCCTCCCATCTCAGCCACCCAAAGTGCTGGGATTACAGGCGTGAGCCACTGTGCCAAGACTTTCCATGTTCAATCATCACTCTGGTATTCCCTCCATCAAAAGAGCTCAGAAGATGACATCTCATAAGGAGGCTCCTCGTCTTGGCTAGAGATCAACAAGGAGTACCTGGAAATACAGAGACAACAGCAGCACACTCCTCCTTCAGCTGGGCCAGGTCCTGGGCTCCACCCTCTGTATAGAAGGGGGAACAAAACTAACATGATCTCTGCCCTCAAGGCACTCCCTATACAGCAGGGGATAGTAGTTGAAATGAGCATAACATGGCAGGTAGGCGAGGTAAGGGCAGGTTCTGAAGTTACAAACACTGCCTGGCATGAAACACAAGAAGTGGAGAGGTTTTCCTAACTAATCCCTGCTTCCCCACTAATTCCTCTGACAAGCCTGCACTTGCCATAGCCCCCAAAAACCATCCGGACATGGTGGCTCCTGTCTGTAGTTCCATAGCTTTGGGAGGGAAAGCAGGAAGATTGCCTGAGGCCAGGAGTTCAAGGCTACAGTAAGCTATAATTAGGCCACTACACTACAGCCTGGTTGTGGGAGAAAGACTGTCTCTAAAGAAAAAAAAAAAAAAAAGACCAGGCGAGGTGGCTAACACCTGTAATCCCAGCACTTTGGGAGGCCAAGGCAGGTGGATCACTTGAGGCCAGGAGCATGAGACAGCCAAGGCAACATAGCAAAACCCTGTTTCTACAAAACATTCAAAACATTTAAAAACTAGCTGGGTGTGGTGGCATGCACCTGTAGTCCCAGCTACTTGGGAGGCAGAGGCAGAAGGATCACTTGAGGCCAAGAGGTTGAGGCTGCAGTGAGCCATGATCGCCACCACTGCACTCCAGCCTGGGTAATAGAGCAAGATTAAGGTAGGGTAAGGTAAGGTAAAAGGAAAAAGGAAAGGAAAGGTTAAAGGAAAGGTAAGGAAGGAGGCAGGGAAGGGGAGATGAGGGGAAGGGGAAGGGGAAGGGGAAGGGGAAGGGGGGAAGGGAGGAAGGAAGGAAGGAAGGAAGGAAGGAAGGAAGGAAGGAAGGAAGGAAGGAAGGAAGGAAGGAAGGAAGGAAGGAAGGAAGGAAGGGCGGGCCCACAGCCTGCTGATACTGCCAGCCAGCTGACGACTGTCTTACGTGCCTCGGCATCTGGGCTCTTGTGAATTGAGCATTTTCCCAATGGATAAATGGTCGTGTGTATGTTCCCAACCTGTTTGTTCACGCCTGTTTTGTTGATTAATGTAATTATATCATTGTGTTTATTATTTCATGTATAGCATTAAAAGTGTTCTTTATAAAATTTTTTAAGTCCATTTACATTGCTATAAAAGAGTGTTAAATCTATGTAAACTAACTTTAATATCTTGAAAAACAATTAGGGATTAAAAGGCCAATTCAATTTAGATAAAACAATTGTAATATATTTGAAAAATCATTTAATCGAAAAGAGGGTTATGTACTACAACAAATCTAGAGTCTATGTCCTGCAGTGCTCATAAAGGTAAGGCATTTAGCACAACCCTGACAAGTGGTAAGCACTCAGTAGATGTGAGTCATTATTACCATTATTGGCAAATAAAGAGTGATGAAACCTATGAAGGCAGGAAAAGGCAACAGAGATGGGGGATGCCACAGATGGAGTGGTCAAGGAAGGCATGTCATGGACAGCACACTTCTGCTGAGAACCAAAGAACAGAAAAGAAGCTGGGCACAGCAGCATGCACCTGTAGTCCCAGCCTACTCAGAAGGCTGAGGCAGGAGGAGTGCTGAGCCCAGGAGTTCAAGGGCAGCCTAGGCAACATATCAAGAACCAGTCTCAAGAAAAAAAGAAAGAGAAATAAATAAAAACTTCAAAAACAAAACAAAAAAAGAAAAGGAAAAGGGGTAGCGAGGGAGCGGCATGACCCAAGGTCATGGGAGTTTGGTGTGTTCGAGGGTCTGGAAGCACTGGTGGGGCTGCTATAGGGTAAGGACAGGGTGGAACGAGGCTGGCTGGATAGAGACCCAAGAGCCAGGTCACAGAGTCTTGGAAGACTGCATTTTATCCAAAGGGCAATGGGAAACAAAGAAGCAGCATAACCCAGTTGGATTTCAAAAAAAGACCAGTCAGGCTGCTGGGTCCAAAGAGGACAACAGAGAAGCAAGAGTGGAAGCTGGGAGAGCAGTTACAGCTGTCCAGGGATGAGATGGCAGTGGCTTCATCAAGGGTGGCAGCAGCCAGGTCGGAGAATGGGTCTGGGATATATCTGGAGGAAGAATTAACAGGGCCGGTGGATGGCCAGGAGGATATGGAAATAGGGTAAACCATGTTGTATCTATTAAGACAAATGTGTGTGGAGGGGGAACAATCTACTTTCTGCAGTGGATGAGTTAATAACCTCAGTATGTGGGTACATGAGGCTGGGGGAGGAAGGGAAGGTCAGGGTGGGCATACATTTGGCAGTCACCAGCATGTGGCTGTTATTACAGCTTTGGGAGAGAGGATATAGACAGACGCAGGCTGGGCACGCCAACATTCAGAGCAGTACATCACGGTCACCTGAGAATCAATTAGAATGACTATGCCTGAGGTTGGGGCCTAGGGAGGATATATAGTCAGCCTTCTGTATCTACCACGGATCAAAAATATTCAGGGTGAAAAAAACAATATAAAATAACAATACAAAACTTTAGGCTGGGCATGGTGGCATGTGCCTGTAGTCCCAACTACTAGGGGGCTGAGGTGGGAGGATGGCTTGAGTCTGGAAGGTTGAGAATGCAGTGAGCCAAGATGGCACCAAGGCACTCCATCCTGGGCGACAGGAGATTGTCTCAAAAAAAAAAAAAAAAAAAAAAATAGCATTTACAAGTAATACAAGTAATCTAGACTTAAAGTATATGGAAAAATGTGTACAGGTTAAATGCAAATACTTTTCCAATTCATATCAGGGACTTGAGCATCCATGGATTTTGGTATCTGCAGGGGACTGGTTCCAGGGCTGGTTTTTGTATTTTTCTTTTTTTGAGGCAGAGTCTCACTCTGTTGCCCAGGCTGGAGTGCAATGGCATGATCTTGGCTCACTGCAACCTCTGCTTCCTAGGCTCAAGCAATCCTACCACCTCAGCCTCCTGATAGCTGGGACTACAAGACGCATACCATCACACACAGGTATTTTTTTTATTATAATTATTTTTTGTAGAGACGGAGTTTTGTCATGTTGCCTAGGCTGGTCTCGAACTTCCGGGCTCATATGATCTGCTTGCCTTGGCCTCCTAAAGTGATGGGATTCCAGGCGTGAGCCACCACGCCTGGCCTAGGACTGTATTTTTTTTTAATTTATTTATTTTTATTTGTTTATTTATTTATTTATTTTTGAGATGGAGTCCTGCTCTGTCACCCAGGCTGAAGTGCAGTGGCACAATCTCGGCTCACTGCAACCTCTGCCTCCTGGGTTCAAGAGATTCTCCTGCCTCAGCCTCCCGAGTAGCTAGGATTACAGGTGCATGCCACCATGCCTGGCTAATTTTTGTATTTTTAGTAGAGACGGAGTTTCATCATGTTGACCAGGCTGGTCTCAAACTCCTGATCTCAGGTGATCCATCCACCTCGGCCTCCCAAAGTGCTGGGATTACAGGCATGAGCCACAGCGTCTGCCAGACTATATTTTTTTAAGTTCTAGGTGCATCAGGGTTGACAGCCACTGATTTAGAAGTTCAGAGGAAGAGGAAAAAGAAAGAACTGGTGAAAGAGGCTGGAAAGACTATCCAGAGAGACAAAAGGGAACTCTGGGAGCAAGTGAGGCACTAGGAGTCAAGCCAGGAGAGTGTCCAGCAGGGAGTGACCACTGCGTCGTCCCAGCTCAAGGGTCAAACAGGATGAGGGGAGAGAGGAGCCTCTAGGTACAGTGGTGGAGGTAGAGGGATTCCAATTAAACCCCATGCCAGATACTCTGGCTCCTCATGCTTTACCTTGAGTAAATTCCCACTCTCCTGGGATGAGCCCTGTATAAGTAAAATACATGAGGTTCGTTGTGTACATCCATAAAACCAACTGTATAAACGCTTGCTACGCCTGTGACCGTGTGGACACAGTGGACACAAGTGAATAAGCAAAGGTGAAAATGGGGGTATAATAATATTACTGTAGGTTCTACTTTACGGACACAACTCTAGAGTCGTGGCGAGACCTGCACACAATTCCTGGCCCCACATACCCTGGCTATGCAAGGCTTAGCAAGTCAATGCACTCCGCACCTCAGGGGCCCATGTGAACAACGATGGTTGGACTAGATTAAAGGTCTTGCTGTTGTTGTTTAATTTTAAATTCAATTTTTAAAAGTTAACATGGCAAGGGGAGCTGGTTTAATATGCAGGTTCCAGACCCCCCTCCCTCCCCCGACATAAGCAAGGTAAGCAACTCAGGGTAGGATGGCACTGAAGGCCTCAAGAGCTGCCTGCATTGGTCCAACCCAGTGCAAAGTCCTTGGGTTAGGTCATGGAAAAAAATAAATAGCCCAGGAGATGTTTTTATCTCCTTAGTCAGAAAACCTGAGCTGGAATGCAAACAAGTCCTCAAAGGGTTAGAGGTGAATATCAGTCACTCAGTAAATACTGTTCGCTAAATCCTTAATATTACTTTACAGTAAAAACAAACGATGGAACAATATTATGAAACTCTTATCTGCTTCATAACCTTCTCCTCTTAGGAAAAAAGCTGCTCCAGGTAAACTCAGGGAGGGTGGTCAGCAGATCATATGCAGGTGAGATACGGAGTTTTTTTTTTTTTTTTTTTTCTCAATCAATGCTTCTTAACCAAAAAGTTACATACAGCAGTCCCTAGAAGAAGGGACCAAAAAGAGTTCCATAGCCACCCAAAGACCAATGCAGCAGCTTTCATGTCTGGTGTCTGCTGTGTGTTATATGGCTACAAAAGTCTATAGCACACGCTGTCATTTCCACCAGGGATTAGGCAAGTGTGACCTACAAGTCACAGGATGGAGGTAAAAATCACAGGGAAGAAAGAAACCTCATCTTCAAATTAAGCTGTATCAAGCTAAGGGTCACTTGGGACAATGCCCTGAACCATGAAAAAAAATGAATTTTCAATATGTTAGACATATGTTTTATAAATAAATAAGCTATTGACAGATTTTGAAACTAAGGTTTTGACGGGGTTTTTGGTTTTCTTGTATTTCACCTGATGGGTTTCATTCTTAAACAAGAAGTTTTCTTGTCCCCTTTGTAGCTAATCTGAGATACTGGGTAAGAGATGGAGTCAAACCAGACAAACTAGGTCTGACTCACCTTGCTAGGTATGTGACTTTTCCTTAACTTCCCTGAGCCTCGCCGTCCTCATCTGCAGAATGCAAGAGTATTAAATTCAGGCCACTCTGAGGATTACCCAGCACACTGCAAGTACCATATGTTGACTCTGCTTTCTCCCAAATGTTCCATCGTTGTGGGTATATCTGTTTTGTGGGTCATTTTAATTTTCTGTGTTTCTCAGACTCAGGAGGTATAAACCCACCGGACTAGGAGAAGTACTAAAACTTCTCTGAAAAGGTCATTCTACCACCTGGCAAAGGTGGATGCCCAAAGCTTTCTCGCCTCTTCTTAGGAAGCCAAGTGAGGGCCAAATTTAAAAGGTAAAGACGTGTTTCTCCACTCAGGGGGAGGACGTACAGGAAGGGGCCTGTCTCCTCTGATCTGCGTAGCAATGTGTAGCTGGCCCTCTTCTGTAGGATTTCTCATCCAGGGGAGCATATCAGAAGCCCAGCGCTCCTTATCCCCACGCCCACCCACAACCGAGAACCTCTGCCCTAATCAACGCAGGCTGCCTTGTCTTCTCACACGCCTCAAAACTGATTCAACACACTGGTGAGTCACAGCATCTCCTGGGTTACACACATGTAAACAAACACATGAAACCCAAAAAGGATACCATGCACACAGCAGGACTCCGAACCAGTGCCTTCTGGTGACCCCTCTGCCAGTTTGGCAAGGCTCACAGACACCTCCTCAGAAGAAAGCTTTGAAGACATAAAATACAAAGGACTGCAAAGGAAAACAACTGCATCTAAAACTTGAAAAACTCTGGGATATGAACAACGACAAAAAAGTCTGTGATATCTGATAAGTGCTTCTTTATTAAAGAAGAAAAGAAATAAAAGATCTAAATAAATAAAATAAGACATATTCCATAACACTGTATTCCACAACACTGAGCCTTCTACACGTCCATTTCACCTATAATAAAAACAGCTCTACCCAACCGTAACATGAAATAAAAGATCTATTAGCACATTTAACAACAAATGTAATTTCATGGCAGTGATGAGCAAAGGCAATAACTCAAAGTATCTGCTTCCACTGAAGCATGACATGAAAATATCTGTGATTTCTACTGGTGACAATATCACAGGTCCTGCTAATACCACTGTGCCTGTGTGTGTCTATGTTCATAATTAAAGGAAATGCTGCATTTCAGTTAGAAGTTAATAAAAATAAAAGTGTGATTTTTTTCCCCTTTATAAGTGCATGGAACCCCTAAATTCTCTCTACAGACCCTTTAGAGGTCGCAGGACCTCAGTGAGAGAGCTCCACTCTACAGGGTCCTGTATTTAAGAGTTAACACTTGATCGTTCAATTGACAGATATTTAGGAAACAGCTACGTTGCTCTAACTACAGGAACCACAGAAGAAGATACAGAATTAAGTTAAGGCTTTGACGTAAGCATGCTCTAAGAACTTTCAGAATCTCTGCTCAATGTTTATTTTGGTTCTTCCAGTTTTATTATAAGTTGTGTTATCTATTGCCAAACCCACCAGGATTTCTTCTTTTTTCCGAACTGTATAATTAAAAACAAAGCAAACAAACAAAAAAGACACTCTCTCTCTGTTCAAGTCTACTGCTTGTTTGTTTGCTTGCTTGCTTGTTTTGAGATGGAGTTTCACTCTTGTTGCCCAGGCTGGAGTGCAATGTTGCAATCTCAGCTCACCACAACCTCCGCCTCTCAGGTTTAAGTGATTCTCCTGCCTCAGCCTCCTGAGTAGCTGGGATTACAGGCATGTGCCACCATGGTTTCTCCACGTTGGTCAGGCTGGTCTCAAACTCCCAACCTCAGGTGATTCGCCCACCTCGGCCTCCCAAAGAGCTGGGATTACAGGCGTGAGCCACAGCGCCCAGCCTCAAGTCTACTGTTAAACAGATTTTAGAAACTGTGGCTCAGTGCCATGGAGTAAACACTGAGCCTTTCACACATCCATTTCACCTATAATAAAACCAGCCCTACCCAACTGTAGGCATTTTACAGGAACGAAATGAGGCAATTTGTGCAAATGTTCTCTGAAAATTGTGTAGTGTTGCCCATGGATGGTCTTCCAATTACACTGTAAATGTCAGTGATTAATCAAAGTATGAATGGTGCCAAGTGCAGTGGCTCATACCTGATTTCCTAGCACTTTGGGAGGCTGAAGCAGGAGGATTGTTTGAGGCCTAGAGTTTGACACCAGCCTGGGCAACATAGGGAGACCCCATCTCTCCAAAAAAAATAAAAATTAAAAATTAGCTGGGCTTGGTGGTACATACATGTAGTCCTAGCTACACAGGAAGCTGAGGTGGGAGGGTTGCTTGAGGCCAGGAAGTCAAAGCTGCAGTAAGCCATATGTGCACCACTGCACCCCAGCCTGGGCAACAGAGCAAAACCCTGCCTCAAAAAAAAAAAGTTGCCGGGCACGGTGGCTCATGCCTGTAATCCCAGCACTTTGGGAGGCCAAGGCAGCTGGATCACAAGGTCAGGAGATCGAGATCATCCTGGCTTACACGGTGAAACCCCATCTCTACTAAAAATACAAAAAAAAAAAAAAAAATTAGCTGGGTGTGGTGGCGGGTGCCTGTAATCCCAGCTACTCGGGAGGCTGAGGCAGAAGAATGGCCTGAACCCAGGAGGTGGAGCTTGCAGTGAGCAGAGATCGTGCCACTGCCCTCCAGCCTGGGCGACAGAGCGAGACTCCGTCTCAAAAAAAAAAAAAAAAAAACTGTATGAGTGGAACCCAGGAGCCTCCTGTGACAGAAATGGCCATGATAGGTACTGCAGAATCACAAGAGGGTCTCCTAAGGAAAGGTAGGTAACACAGAGAGGCCCAAAAAATAATTCTGTTACAAACTCTGCTGTTCTCTTGTGAATTTTTTTTTTGCAGACGTCTACAGTCTGAAAAAAGCAAATACAAAATCTACCAAGGAGGTTACTGTAGACTCGGTTTTCCACACAATACCACATATCTCCTTGGTGGTACAGACGTCATGAATCAACAAAATGACTTGCTAGGAGCCTCCTATATGCTACAAGACACTAGAAATTCTAAAGCTTCGACTTCAATATGAGTACGAGTCTAACATGCTTCACAACTAACCTGGTGTGGATTATTCTATTATCATCCCTACTGAAATTGATCATCTGCAGTATTCACAAAGACTCTGTAGGGTTTATGGGTCAATACAAGCAACACTTTTTTCTTATTAATATCTAATAAAGAGAACCTGAAAACATCCCTAGACACACCCTAAAGGAGAAACTTGTAGTACCAAACCAATTCGTTTATTATAAATCATCTCACAAATTCAAGAATATTGGAGAGATCAGCCTGTATTAGTAAAAATAATTACAAAAAATTTGTAGAGATGAGACATAAGCTGATTTTGAACCAAGTTATCTGCAGGTAGAAGGACTGGTATCCTTTTTTTTAAGTGACACAGTGATAGATACATAGATTATTGGCTGCCATAGGTTTTTAAGGAGTAAAATTTCTTCTAAAAGGGCACATTTTGAATAAACATCAGAATCATAAAGTATTCATTTTTTAAATTATCCCTTTTTTTTAACAAGTGTGCAATATCAAGTTTCACACCCTGGCCATCATGACCACACTGAAAACACTCACCTAGTTTACTGCTCACCCTACCAGGTATCTGCTCTGCAGCCCATCAGCATGACCGGTTTGCCGCTGCAGCGGTATTTGGACTCTTCAAATAACCAGCTTAGTGAGCTTTCACACGAGAGTTATCAGCCTTGGTATACATGTTTTTCTGTGTCACATAAATGAGCGGACTGGATGTTCCCAATATCTTTGGTTTTAAACTTAGACAAACTCCTTCCCAGTGAGTTTCTAAGGACTTGTGGTACTTTTGTGAAGAAACAGAAATAGGAACATTTTCAAATTCTTCTGTACAGTCAAAAAAAAAAAAAAAAAAAAAAGTAGGCTCCCACCTATTATCTCAGCACTTTGGGAGCCCAAGGTGGGTGGCTTAAGGTCAGGAGTGGCCAGGTTGGTCAGTCTGGACAACACGGTAAAGCCCCGTCTCTACTAAAAATACAAAAATTAGCCAGGCATGGTGGTGCGTGCCTGTAGCCCCAGCTACTTGGGAGGCTAAGGCAGAATCGTTTGAACCCAGGAGGCAGAGGTTGTAGTGAGCTGAGATAGCACCATTGCACTCCAGCCTGGGCAAGAGGAGCCAGACTCCATCTCAAAAAATAAAAAAATAAAAAGTTGATTCAAATGAAAATCTTAACTTGATCCTCACTCCTCTAAAATGTCTATTCAGAACATTTAAAATTGGGACGTTTCATGTGGTTAACCCCTACAGTCGCATTTCTTTGACCACCTTTCCAAAGATGACAAGTCACAGCACAGGGTAGCCAGTACAAGATCTTATTTGGGGCCACGGCTAAGAAGAACTAGTCATGACATTGCCATCACAACACACATGGACAACTACTTACGGAAGTATTTTAGCGTCTCTTCAATTTGCTCAGTTGTGAGGTCGATGTTGGCATCTGGAGAAATGAGAGGTGTATGGAGCCAGTCGTCGTGGTCATAACCGTAGATGGTGTCGGCTCTTAACTTATAATGGGGCAGCTGCTCCTCCAGCAGGCTAATGATCTCGACTTCCGGAAGATCGGTGCTGTTGCACACATCTAAAGACAAGACAACCAAGAAATGAGAGCCCAGAAATGGTTATGGCCTTGCTGCTAGTTAACTAAACTTGTAGCCTATAGCAGCCATCTTTGGTTATTTATCTACAGCATGAAGAAGCCAGACAAGCCTATGTCAGGAGTCTTTTTCCAATTTAAATTATATTCTCAAAACTTTGAATTAATTGTGCACGCTTACGGCCAAGACCTACCCAAATGTTTCCTGCTGTTTAGTGTCCACTATTTAGGAAGAAAAGCCAAAGTTTTTGAGCTTTTATCATCTGAGTTAAGTCTTTCCTCCAACCCTTTCTCTGGCCATTCTCCTTCAAGTGTTCTATATGTCAGCCAAACCAGTATTAATTTCACCAACATTCCTAACTTCTTCTTGCCACTCTTTTACCATTCAAACTATCCTCCCATCTAGAATGTTGCCTTCATTTAATTTAATCATTCATCTGTTCATTCATCCACACTTCCTTCCTTCCATCCATGCATCCATTTGTATCCTGAGTACCAGGGGCATAGGAGACACAGTGGTGAACATAAGAGTCATGGTCCTGCCCTTGAAACACTTATATCCTTATGGGGCATCCAGCAATTATACCAATAGGCACCCATCCTTTAAGGAATACCTTGAATACCACCCGACATACTGGTGTTTTGAGCACACCAAGCAGAATTAGTCTCTCTTACCCTTTCTATACTGACATGCCATTTTGTCAGAACTTCAGTTACTAGACTTATTAAGTGTCTTGTGGGTATTTCAGTATCTGACTCATCTAGTTAGGAGAGGGCAAACTTCCATACACAGCTACCCTTGATCCACCACCTGTACGTCATAGCTCTTGGCCCAGGCTGTGCTCAGGGGGTGCATACTAATGCCTGTGACAGAGAACCAATTCACACAAAGCACATTAATGCAGGCCTTTAAACTGCAAACATGACAACATGGCAAACATAACCAGGACATGTACCTTACTTCTCTATCCCAGCGCTTACTCATCAAAGGAGAACACAGACACTGAATTAAATAAGTGCTAATGGGTGAGTGATCATTATCTATCAACTAATTCTGGCATCATCCACTGTATCAGCCCATTGTGCATAAGGCATTTGACACCTATGATGGGAAACATGCTCCCATGACACCATGGGAGCAGCAGTGGTTCCGTCAACCCATAAATAAACCAAGTGCTTGTGGTGCACACAACTAGACAGGACAGGAGACTTAACTTGGTATTTTGTTCTAGGAATGAGTCTTCAACAAAGAAAAATTAGTCAAAAGATAAGAATAGTACTGAGGTTGATTCTTATTTTTTTTTAAGACAGTGTCTGTTGCCCAGGCTGGAATGCAGTGGCACAATCTTGGCTCACTGCAGCCTTGACCTCCTAGCCTGAAGCATTCCTCCCACCTTGGCCTCCCAAGTAGCCAGGACCACTGATGGACACCACCAAATCCAGCTAATTTTATTTTTTGTAGAGACAAGGTCTCCCTATGTTGCCCAAGTGGGTCTTGAATTCCTGGGCTTACGCAATCCTCCTGCCTTGGCCCCCCAAAGTGCTGGGATTACAGGCATGAGAAACCTTGCTGGGCCTGAGGTCAATTCTTATCAAAGTCACAGTACCATGTTGTTGCTTTGAAGTAGAAAACAAAAATGAGAACCCGGATCAAGTGGAGGACCAAACTCACTCTTCAGTCTCCATCCCTCTCTAAGATGTTAGAAGGGGCAGAGGAGAGGGGGAAAAAAATTACTTGTGACAAATAAAACCACACAACAGCATGGGAAAATAAAGAGGAGATGCTGAGGACGAACCAAAAGTATGAGGTATTCCTAAACATGGTAAAATCAAATTAAAGGAGAAAGGCCCAGTCTTTTTTTTTTTTTTTTTTTTTTGAGACGGAGTCTTGCTCTGCCACCCAGGCTGGAGTGCAGTGGCCGGATCTCAGCTCACTGCAAGCTCCGCCTCCCGGGTTTACGCCATTCTCCTGCCTCAGCCTCCCGAGTAGCTGGGACTACAGGCGCCCGCCACCTCGCCCGGCTAGTTTTTTTTTTGTATTTTTAAGTAGAGACAGGGTTTCACTGTATTAGCCAGGATGGTCTCGATCTCCTGACCTCGTGATCCGCCCGTCTCGGCCTCCCAAAGTGCTGGGACTACAGGCTTGAGCCACCGCGCCCGGCCAAAAGGCCCAGTCTTACACATGAGCATTCATTCACACCTACGTACATGTCTACACACACACAGGAAATGACTGGTGCAGTCAGTGGGAGTAGATCCTGGGGTGCTCCACACGGGAGGCTACTGTCAGAAGGAGCAGGAAAGGCCAGGGGCAGGGATTCACTGCAGAACCAAAGCAGGAACAGCAGAGAGGACCAGTCCCTTCCTTGTTCCCCCTGCTTGAGCCAAGGCCAGGAAGGCAGCAAGGCAGTAACTGTGGGAGCTGGACACACTCAGGTAGAACATGGAACACCTCTGCCTGGAAGAAGAGCAGTGCCAGAGACTTTGTGTCAAATAAGAAGGCCATTCAACAGGTGAAAAAATTATGGATTTGTGAGAAAAGAGAGCATAATGACTCATGACCCTTTGGGCAGGAGCCCACTGAAAACACCTGTCAGCACCCACCCTCTCCTGCAGCTTCCTACCATTCCATACTAACCACTCTCCCTCAATTCAATATGCAAAGCTTCACCATAGAGCATTTCCACTCAGGAAGTTGGTATGGTTTTCCAAAATGCCAAGGAAAGGGTTAAAAATGAGAAAGTGAGGACATTTAGAATTTTACTTGGTGCTTTAGGAAAGCAGTTCAGTCCTGGAGGGGGGACTACATCTCACTGCTGGGACTTCTCTGCCTCATGAGGGAAATGTCACAGCAAGTACACTTGGTATTTCAGCCAGCCAAAAACAAGACCAGACCTTCTCCGTCACTTTGCAAAGCTCTGCTGGGAACAGAAGTTATGTCTTCCCCCGGGTAGAGCAATAGCCCAACCTCAAGGCAGAAGATTTCTCATATTTCTTCCCATCTCCCACTAGCAATAAACCACCATCCAAAGGCTCAAGACGGGCCCGTAATAAGCAAATATTTCCTCTTCTCACTATCAAGTAAAGAGTGAGTTCCCATGAAGTTCATCTCTGGGAAAGACCTCACAGTCATAAAACACCACCATGTATGTTGGGAGCAAGCCCCCAAAATCTGGCCATAAACTGGCCCCTAAACAAAATCTCTGCAGCACTGTGACAGGTTCATAATGGCCCTAACGCCCAAGCTTGAAGGCTATGGGTTTACAGGAATGAGGGCAAGGAACACCTGGCCCACCCAGGGTGGAAAACCACTTAAAGGCATTCTTAAGCCAAACAATAGCATGAGCCATTTATGCCTTTAAGGGCATGTTCCCGCTGCAGTTAACTAGCCCAACCTAACCCTTTAATTCGGCCCATCCCTTTGTTTCCCATAAGGGATACTTTTAGTTAACTTAATATCTATAGAAACAATGCGGCCGGGCGCGGTGGCTCAAGCCTGTAATCCCAGCACTTTGGGAGGCCGAGACGGGTGGATCACGAGGTCAGGATATCGAGACCATCCTGGCTAACCCAGTGAAACCCCGTCTCTACTGAAAATACAAAAAACTAGCCGGGCGAGGTGGCGGGCGCCTGTAGTCCCAGCTACTCGGGAGGCTGAGGCAGGAGAATGGCGTGAACCCGAAAGGCGGAGCTTGCAGTGAGCTGAGATCTGGCCACTGCACTCCAGTTTGGGCAACAGAGCGAGACTCCATCTCAAAAAAAAAAAAAAAAAAAAAAAAGAAACAATGCTAATGACTGATTTGCTGTTAATAAATATGTGGGTAAATCTCTGTTCGGGGCTCTCAGCTCTGAAGGCCGTGAGACACCTGATTTCCCACTTCACACCTCTATATTTCTGTGTGTGTGTCTTTAATTCCTCTAGCGCCACTGGGTTAGGGTCTCCCCCACCGAGCTGGTCTTGGCAATGTAACTGATGGAACATGGGGCCAAACAGGGTTGACACCTAGTCAGTAGCATCTCTTGGCTAAACATGGATCTGGTCAAACTGTCTCCACAGCAGCTCCACAAAAGGCAGTGCCAGCCTATCCCTAGTAGAACAGGCAGGGAACCAACACATTCCCGCCTGATACACCCACACAACAGGCTAGAATCATCTGGAGTCAATGCTGTTTGGTGGTGGGGAAAGCAATAGACTCCAGAAAGAAAAAAAAGAAAAAGAAAAAAAAAAGTCCCTTCTAAGAAATCTAAGAATAAGCTGACCCCTTGTGGCCAAGGTCAAGGAGAGCTGCACAGGCCATCTCCATAATCCTACCCCATGTCCTCATTCTTTGGGCCTTTAAAGCATCTGAAAATTTGCCAGGGCTGAAGGTCAACCTATTTACAGCATGGGTCCTTGTGCCCATGTGATATCTTTTTCCTTAAAGCATATGACCAGTGAGATAAAATATCAAAAGGTAAGGCTATGACAAAATGCCTTTTTAAAAAACTCTGGCCCAGGCGCAGTGGCTCACACCTGTAATCCCAGCACTTTGGGAGGCTGAGGCTGGTGGATCACTTGAGGTCAGGAATTCGAGACCTGCCTGGCCAACATGGTGAAACCCTGTCTCCACTAAAAATACAAAAATTAGCCAGGCATAGTGGTGCATGCTGGTAATCTCAGCTACTCAGGAGGCTGAGGCAACAGAATCACTTGAACCCTAGAGGCAGAGGTTACAGTAAGCCAAGATCACGCCACTGCACTCCAGCCTGGGTGACAGAGCAAGACTCTGTCTAAAAAAAATAAAAATAAAAAAATTCTGTATATTTGATTTTTCTGTGACGTGACCAGCCTTATAAACATTAGCAGCAAATTTTCAGATGCCTTAAAGGCCCAAAGAATTAGGACATGGGGTAGGATTATGGAGATGGCCTGTGCAGCTCTCCTTGACCTTGGCCACAAGACCAAAAGCCCCACGGACCCCCTGTGGAAGGAGACACCATGTTTGCCTCAAGGAGAGGACACATTCAAGGCCTGACATCAGGTAAACGTAACAGAATAGTCTTCAAGAATTCCCCAGGAATGCTTTCACCATGGCAAACATCACTCCAGAGCATTGTCTCACCCTCCCAGCAACCTGGGACACAGAGATTTGCCTGTTATTACAGATCAGTAAGCTGGGATGCACAAGGGCTGTGGGATATCTTGTTGGTCAAGTTGATCCAGCTAACTAAGCAGCAGATCAGGCAGGAGCAGCCTCAGCTGTTCCACTGAAAGTTGTGCTCTTCCCTCCAACACCTGCTAGCCAGTTCCTAGGAGGGAGCACTTGAAATGCTGGGGAATTCCCAGGATGTCATCATCAGGAAGTTTTTGTTCTAAACAGGTGGAAGACTTCATACATGTGGCAGGCATGTAAAATGAAACACACTCACAAATTAGAGAGGTGTTGGAATAATTTTCTCCTTTAAAGCGCAGGAAGCAGAGGCAAGAATTTAGTAACTTGTCTGCAGAACCACAGAGGGTCAGGGGCCTGCGTAGGACAGGAGCTTATTCAAGTTCCTGCTGTGAATGGACACTGCCGGCCCACCCTGGAGGAAAGGAACCCTTTATGCTCTCTGTGGACATCATTTCCCCACAGTTGCAATTCACTTTGGTAACAAGCTGTAAAAATGTGTTCTGAAATAAGTCTCAAACGAAGGGCATCCATTTCCTGACCAATCGCAAAGCCCAAAAGCCCATGGCTTCAGGTAGATATGCACTAACAACAGCCCCAAATCCCACCTTCAGGTAGATATGCACTAACAACAGCCCCAAATCCCACCGACCTCCAGCCTGACAAACCATCAAAAGGCCAGGCTCAACCATCAGGGCAGATTTACCCCTCGGCATCCCCTCCGTGCCCAGTTACTGTAACAGCCCCATGGTGGCCAGTCACATTGCAGCTGGTGTCATTTCTGGAAAACAGCTTTCCTTCCTTCCTTCCTTCCTTCCTTCCTTCCTCCCTCCCTCCCTCCCTCCCTCCCTCCCTCCCTTCCTTCCTTCCTTCCTTCCTTCTTTCTCTCTCTTTCCTTCCTTCCTTCCTTTCTCTCTCTCTCTCTTTCTTTCTTTCTCTTTCTCTCTTTCTTTCTCTCTCTCTCTCTCCTCTCTCCTCTCTCCTCTCTCTCTCTCTCTCTCTCTCTTTCTTCCTTTCTTTCAGTAGAGATGGAATCTCACTATGCTGACCAGGCCAGTATCAAACTCCTGCCCTCAAATAACCCTCCCATCTTAGCCTCCCAAAGAGCTTTTTAAATCATGCTATTGCTCTTCCTTAAAAACCTCCCAGCTCCCTACAAAGTGCTTCATCATTCTGCCTCTACGTTTCTATGGGAGAGGCTACTGAGTGTTTCCCAGTATGCACTCTCCGCTTCTTCCTTTTGGTCATGCAACCCCCAAGATGTGGCTGGGCCCGCGGCCACCCATCCAGAAACTGTTTCCCAGCTTTCCCTGTAGTAAGGTGTGTCCACATGCCTGGTTAACAGGATGTAACAGAACTTCCAAGTCATGCCCTTTCCCCAGTTGCAGAGTTGGGCTGGTACTGGAACCATGCTCAGCTGAATTAGTAAAGGCAATGCCCAGGAAATGACCACAGCTACCTCAGCTGCCTGAAACACCCTAGTGGAGAGACAGGTCCTGGACCTCCTTCCACTTGGACTTTTAAAAAGCAAAGAAATGGCTGGGCATGGTGGCTCACGCCTGTAATCCCAGCACTTTGGGAGGCCAAGGTGGGCAGATCACGAGGTTAGGAGATCGAGACTATCCTGGCTAACACGGTGAACCCCCGTCTCTACTAAAAATACAACAAATTAGCTGGGCGAGGTGGTGGGCACCTGTAATCCCAGCTACTCAGGAGGCTGAGGCAGGAGAATGGCGTGAACCCGGGAGGCGGAGCTTGCAGTGAGCCGAGATTGGGCCACTGTACTCCAGCCCGGGCTACAGAGCAAGACTCCATCTCAAAAAAAAAAAAAAAAAAAAGCAAAAGAAATAAACGGCTACTTTATTGAGGCCACAATTCCAATTACTCTGGTCTCTGTTAAAGCAGCTAACTCAACACCCGAATAGCCTTTCTTACCAAGCCCAGCCTCTGCTATTTTCTCCAATTTCCCTTCACTTAAGGCATACCAACTTCTCACCATTTTCCAAACACATTTTTTTCACAAATCTAAGTTTTTACACCAGCTGTTTTGGCTCCCTAGAATGCCCTTCACTGCCTAGCAAACTTCATCTTAAAATATCATTCAAATGTCACTCTGTATTGCAAAGCCTCCCTTAACCTCTCTTCTCTGGCTTCCACAGTACTCAGTACATAAATGACTTCACTACGATGTTCGAAGTGTGTTCTCTGTGGCTCTTCCCTACTAATTGTGAGCCTCTCAAAAGAAAAGGCTTTGAATTATCCACCTTACCTTCAGCCCAGCCCTTACTACTTTGCCAGGCAACAGTAAGCATGAGATGAGTGATGGAACAAGGGAAGCAGAGAGCAGCAGCCAGTGGCAGATCTAGTCTGTGAATCCCCTGCCTACCCAGGACAGACACATGCCCAGCCTGCAGCATGAGGCAGGTGGAGCCATCTAGTGTCAAGGTCTTTTCAAACCCACCTCAGTATGCCCCTAGGTCTTTATCTAGCATACAGGAAAGTCCCATGGGATAGTAAATGTCCCCTCAATTGCTCAGCAGATGTCAGTCCCATCCCCACCATTCTCATGGCACCACTTTGAAACTAAAATAACCTAAAAGGACTCTTTACCTCTTCAGAGGTATAACCCTTCCTAGGTTTTTTTCAAGGCGTAAGATTTGGAATGGACCTTCCTACCCAGGATGTGGGTATCAGTTAGGGCCGCCTGGGAGTGAGGAAAGGGTGCTGAAGCCCGCTTGGCCCCTGGAAGGTGTGGAGCGGTAGAAGCAGCTGTGTCCATTCTCCACATGACTGGGGCTAGAGCCTCACCTGCAGAGAGCAGCTAGGAGGAGGCCGGCTAGAAGGAGCCTCCTCCATCTAGGGATTTGCACGCATGCTCAGGTGACATGCCAGCTTCACAAAACCTGCCAGGTGCCTGAGACGATGCTTACATTTTACAGCAAAGGCAATAGCTCTACATTAGTGTCCAACATTTAACACTCAAGAGAACCTCGTATAAAAATACAGATCTCGGCGGGGTGCTGTGGCTCACACCTGTAATCCCAGCACTTTGGGAGGCCGAGGAGGGAGGATCACTTTGAGGTCAGGAGTTCAAAACCGGCCTGGCCAACATGGTGAAACTCCCTTTCTACTAAAAATACCAAAAAAAAAAAACAAAAAACAAAAAACAAATTAGCCAGGCGTGATGGTGGATGCCTGTAATCCCAGCTACTTGGGAGACTGAAGCAGACAGAACTGCTTGAACCCGGGAGGCGGAGGTTGCAGTGAGCCAAGATCACACCACTGCACTCCAGCCTGGGCGACAGAGTGAAACTCCGTCTAAAAACAATGAAAATACAGCACTTTGGGAGGCCGAGGTGAGCGGATCACAAGGTCAGGAGATTGAGACCATCCTGGTCAACATGGTGAAACCCCGTCTCTACTAAAAATACAAAAATTAGCTGGGCGTGGCAGTGCGTGCCTGTAATCCCAGATACTCGGGAGGCTGAGGCAGGAGAATCGCTTGAACCCAGGAGGCAGAGGTTGGGCAGTGAGCCAAGATCGGGCCACTGCACTCCAGCCTGGTGACAGAGCTAGACTCAGTCTCAAAAAAAAAAAAAAAAGAAGAAATACAGATCTCTGGCCTCTCAGAAGAAGTCAGCCTATCTAGGATCAAGGAACCTCCTCCTCCACAGAGGAGTTAAATGCTCTGAGTGGTGGCCACTCCCAGAGAGGGAGTGTGATCATTCCAACAGGGTTTCTGGGCCTCGTGCCTGCACGCTGGAGCTTGAGGCCTCTAAGCCCAGGAGAACAGAGACCTGAGTAGCTGCAAGGTGAGCAGAGTGTGCAGAAGAGCTGTCTAGAAGGAAAGTAGACCTAGACACTCGCCCGGTTGGCAGGAGATCTGAGAAAACAGCAAGGGGAATAGAATAAAAGACAGGAGAGAGAAAGAGGGAAAACCTAGTGAGAGAAAGCTCAAGCAAAAGCAAAGGAAGAAAGAGGAACACGAGAAGGGGGAAAGGAATACCAGAAAGAGACAATGGCAGGAAACCAGCACCACAACTGCCACCTGCTGGAAGAAGCCGAGAGGCCTGGATGCCGGCCAGGAGCACAGTTTCAAGAGTTTGGAGCAAGGACACCCAGCCTTGGTTCTGCCCTCGCAGCTTCATCCTGTCACTCTGGCAAATCACATCTTCATATGCCTGGGACTCAGTTTCTTCCTCTGTAGAACAAAGGTGCGCGGCTGCAGAAAAGCTTTCTTCACACCCTAAATTTCTCCGAGTGGTGCGAGCAAGAGTTGCACATTCTGAGGGCTGTGTCTGGGGGCAGCCGCCACTCACAGCACTTCCCGGTGACACCCCCTGGACCTCGACATGCTGACTTCATCCTAGAGACCAGGGATCTGTATTTTTATGAGAGTCCCTGATTTCTTTTTTTTTTTTTTTTTTTTTTTTGAGACGGAGTCTTGCTCTGTCACCCACGCTGGAGTGCAGTGGCCAGATCTCAGCTCACTGCAAGCTCCGCCTCCCGGGTTCACGCCATTCTCCTGCCTCAGCCTCCCGAGTAGCTGAGACTACAGGCGCCTGCCACCTCGCCCGGCTAGTTTTTTGTATTTTTAGTAGAGACGGGGTTTCACTGTGTTAGCCAGGATGGTCTCGATCTCCTGACCTCGTGATCCGCCCGTCTCGGCCTCCCAAAGTGCTGGGATTACAGGCTTGAGCCACCGCGCCCGGCCGAGAGTCCCTGATTTCTAAATGTTGAATACCGAGGGCCAGATTAAACATGCATGCCTCCAGTCTGCACACTGGGACTTCCATCCTGGTGTCGCACTCTGGGACTTCAGAGAATACTGCAGACCACATTAAAGGTGACAAAGAACAAGAAAAGGGACCTTCACTCATCAAATAATGACCACCTTACAGAGGTCCATCTTTTTTATTTTTTTCCTCCCTGTCCCTCTCCCACTCCATTTCTTTACCCACCCACTTTCCACTTGGCCATCAGAGAGCTGGGCACAGAGCATGACCCCTGGCTATGCTTAGGGAGGTGTTCTGGCTAGAGGCAATAACTCTCTCTCATGACACATTACCCATGGCCGTGACTGCAAACCCACAGCAATGTTTTAATGACTTCACAAGACAACACTCCTCACCTACTCAGCCACTTGGAAACCATTCTGTACAGACTTGGAAACAATTCCATTTTCTTAAAATTATAAGGATTAAAGGGCAGGAATAAAGACTTATACTCAGGCCACACTGGTGCTGGAGATGTATGTGATACTTTGTAAGTGGTATCTGACAGACAACCTTCTAGAAAATTCCTCTCTATTAAGGGACCATGCAGTTTAGAGCTTTACCTGAACATCTTCAGAGATTCAGTCTTAGTAATTACACTCCATACCACAAAAGTTGTGATTCTACAAATTACAAGGAGGCCACTAGGGCTATAAACTACTGGCACAACTTCCTCATTGAATGGAAAAGGACACTGTGTTCAAGCTGAGGAAGTGGCCAAATGTCACAGAGCATACCAGTACCAGACTAGAGATGGGTGGTGCTTGGCCTGCTGCAGGTCACACCATGCAAGGGGCCTCGGGATGTAGCAAGAGCACCTCCAGATGCTGATTCGTTTTCCACTGTTTGCCCAGCACCCGGAACCCTGCCCAGTAACCAGTAAGTGTTCAATAAACGTTTGCTGAACAACGCAAAGCACTTGTATCTATGACTGCCTTTCATTTACTCTCACAAACCAGCAGGCTGTGCAGGATGAGGATTGGGAACATATTTCATAAAGGAGGAGACCCAGATCTAAAAGACAGAAGGGGAAACTGAGGCCCTGCAAGGTTCAGAGACATGGGGGAAGTCTCAAGGCTAAGCGGTGGCAGAAATGGAAGCAGGACCTCCGACTCCACCCTGGCTCACACCCTAGCCACAAAGGGACAAGGGACAGGTCCAAGTCTTCCTTTTCTGCCTTTCTCTCCACTGAGGGACAGCCCACTTGCTGTGAACAGCAAAGGGGATCTCCAGAAGAGAGAAGGACAAGCAGAGAAACCCTCGTAGAATCAGAAAGGAAAGACTATGCTTCAGAGACAGGAACAAAAACCAACACTGGGGAGTTCTCTAGAATGCCGTGGCCTTAATTACCAACAGAAGAAACACTTTCTAAGAAAACGGACAAAAAAATTACACAGTTGAATTCCACATAGCCTGGTGTCAAGTACTGAGCTACCATCTACTCACACATACACGCACCAGCCCCGGTGACACATACCCCCAAAGAAGCAGTAGCGCAGAGACAGCCAATCCAGCCAACTCAGCCGTGTTTGGAAACAGGATGTCCGACGTGAAGCTAAGGGGCAACTGAATGTGGCACATTCCACTCAGGCATGCCAGTTTATTGCACAACAAGAAAGGACAAGAAGGGCAGGGCAAAGGAAAGGGAGGAAGAATCCTGTTATGGAGGCCCCAAAATGCCACAACTAAAAAAAAACAGGCGATAATTACATTACAGGTTATTAGTGTTAGATTGATTCTAATACTAAAACACAAAGCAAAAATTGTACAGAAATTTATTTTAAATGTAAAAGTTAACATGTATAAGTTCAGCCCAGAGTTAAATCTGCAGGAAAATACTCAATAAATGGACTGTTACTGTCGATTTGAATGTTTTAATAGGAAATAAAAAGACAAAACACTTTTGATCTCCAATAGTATTGATAACTTCTCTTAAAAGCGTAAGTTGGCCGGGCACAGTGGCTCATGCCTGTACTCCAAGCACTTTGGTAAGCGGAGGCCAGCAGATCACTTAAGAGTTCGAGATCAACCTGGCCAACATGGCAAAACCCTGTCTTTACAAAAATTAGCTAGGCGTGGTGGTGCACACCAGTAATCCTAGCTACTTGGGAGGCTGAGGTATGAAAATTGCTTGAACCCAAGAGACAGAAGTTGCAGTGAGCTGAGATCGCACAATTGCACTCCAGCCTGGGCAACAGAGGGAGACTGTCTCCAAAAAAAAAAAAAAAAAAATTTAAGTATGTTACATGATACAATTATTAAATAACCAAGGGAAGATTATTTTACATGAAAATATCCAGTGCCGTACGAATGTAATTAAAGTGCTCACAACTGATCTAGTGTTTAGACAGATGGAGCTGGTGTAAACTGGAACAAAACTTGCAGTAAACAGTTTGACATTATGTTCAGAGAACCAAAAATGTGTCCCTGATCCTTAAACCAGTAATCACACCTGGGATTAAATCTAAGAAAGGAATAAAAACAATCTAAAGTGTAAAATTCATAAGCATGTTTATGGTACACGTAGCAAAGTTAAAAACATGCATAACCAGGTTCCTCAAAAACTCAAACACAATTACCATATGTTGCAGCAATTTCACTTCAGCAAATTCCTGCCACTGCTTCTATCTCAAAAGAAGTGAAAAGTGGGAACTCAAACAGATATTTATACACCCGTGTTCTTCGTAGCATAGATAAAAACAATCCTAACACCAATCAGCAGATGAATAGATAAACAAAATGTGTAGATATATTGGAGTGTTATTCAGCCATAGTAAGCAATGACGTACTGATACATGCTGCAACATGGTGAACCTTGAAAACATTATGCTAAGTGAAAGAAGCCAGCCTCAAAAGACCACATATTGAATGATTCCATTCATATGAAATGTCCAGAACAGGTAAGTCCGCAGAGACAGAAAGTAGATTAGTGGCTGGCAGACGCTAAGGGAACGGGACAATGTGGAGCGACTGCTAATGGGTAGACGGTTTTCTTTTGGGGTAACAAAAATGTTCTGGAACTAAACAGTTATGGGTGCACATTTTGAATGTACTAAATGCTACTGAACTATACCCCTTAAAATGTTTAAATGGGCCCAGCCCAGTGGCTCACGTATGTAATCCCAACACTTTGGGAGGCCAAGGCAGGACGATCACTTGAGCCCTGCAGTTTGAGACCAGCGTGGGCAACACAGTGAGATCCCATCTCTATAAAAGAAAAACAGTGTTTTTGGCTGGGTGCAGTGGCTCATGCCTGTAATCACAGCACTTTGGGAGGCTGAGGTGGGCGGATCACCTAAGGTCAGGAGTTCAAGACCAACCTAGCCAACATAGTGAAACCCGTCTCTACTAAAAAATACAAAAATTAGCCAGATGTGGTGGCACACACCTGTAGTTCCAGCTACTTGGGAGGCTGAGGCAGGAGAATCGCTTGAACCCAGGAAGCAGAGGTTGCAGTGAGCCAAGATCATGCCATTGCACTCTAGCCTGGGCAACGAGAGTGAAACTCTGCCTCAAAAAAAAAAAAAAAAAGAAAAGAAAAAGAAAAGAAAAACAATGCTTTTAAGAAAATTAATTTTTTTTGCTCATCATCACTGGCCATCAGAGAAATGCAAATCAAAACCACAATGAGATACCATCTCACACCAGTTAGAATGGTGATCATTAAAAAGTCAGGAAGCAACAGGTGCCGGAGAGGATGTGGAGAAATAGGAATGCCATTGTGGAAGACAGTGTGGCGATTCCTCAAGGATCTAGAACTAGAAATACCATTTGACCCAGCCATCCCATCACTGGGCATATACCCAAAGGATTATAAATCATGCTGCTGTAAAGACATATGCACACATACGTTTATTGCAGCACTATTCACAATAGCAAAGACTTGGAACCAACCCAAATGTCCATCAATGATAGATTGCATTAAGAAAATGTGGCACATATACACCATGGAATACTATGCAGTCATAAAAAAGGATGGGTTCATGTTCTTTGTAGGGACATGGATGCAGCTGGAAACCACCATTCTCAGCAAACTATCGCAAGGACAGAAAACCAAACATCGCATGTTCTCACTCACAGGTGGGAAGTGAACAATGAGAACACCTGGACACAGGGTGGGCAACATCACACACCAGGGCCTGTCATGGGGTGGGCAGAGCGAGAAGGGATAGCATTAGAAGATATGCCTAATGTAAATGACAAGTTAACGGGTGCAGCACACCAACACGGCACATGTATACATATGTAACAAACCTGCACGTTGCGCACATGTACCCTAGAACTTAAAGTATAATTTAAAAAAAAAGAAAAATAATTTTTTTAAATGGTTAAATGGCAAATATCATGTTTGTTTTGTTTTGAAGAAATAGGGTCTCATTCTGTCACCCAGGCTGGAGTGCAGTGGTGCAATTATGGCTCACTACATCCTTGAACTGGGCTCAACTGATCCGCCCACCTCAGCCTCCCAAAGTGCTGGGATCACAGGCATGAGCCACAGCGCCTGGCCTATAATACTTTTTAAAATGACATTGTTAGGCTGAGTGAGCTGGTCCATGCTTGTAATCCCAGCGCTTTGGGAGGCCAAGGCAGGAGGATCCCTTGAGCCTAGGAGTTCAAGACCAGCCTGGGAAAGATGGCAAGACCTCATCTCTACAAAGAAAAAATTAAAAATCCAGGTGTGGTGGCACACACCTATAGCCTCAGCTACTGGAGAGGCTGAGACAAAAGGATCCCTTGAGCACAGCAGTTAGAGCATGTAGTGAGCTGTGACCATACCACTACCCTCCAGCCTAGGAGACGGCAAGACCCCATCTCTCACTCTGTCACCCAGGCTAGAGTACAGTGGCATGATCTTGGCTAACTGCAACCTCCATCTCCCAGGCTCAAGAGGTTCTCGTGCCTCAGCCTCCCAAGTAGCTGGGATTACAGGCACATGTGAACATGCCCAGCTAATTTTTGTATTTTTAGTAGAGACACAGTTTTGCCATGTTGTCCAGGCTGGTCTTGAACTCCTGAGCTCAAGTGATCTACTCGCCTTTGCCTCCCAAAGTGATGGGATTACAGGTGTGAGACACTGCACCTGACCTTTTTAATTTTCTTTTTCTTCTCTTTTTTTTTCTGAGACGGAGTCTCGCTCTGTCACCCAGGCTGGAGTGCAGTGGTGCGATCTCGGCTCACTGCAACCTCCACCTCCCAGGTTCAAGTGATTCTTGGGCCTTAGCCTCCCAAGTTGACCTAGCTAATATTTGTATTTATAGTAGAGACGGGGTTTTGCCATGTTGGCCAGGCTGGTCCCTGAACTCTTGAACCTAGGAGATGGAGGTTGCAGTGAGCTGAGATCTCACCATTACACTCCAGCCTGGGCAACAGAGTAAGACTCTGTCTCAACAGAAAGAAAAAAAAAAAAAAAGAAAACAAAGTAAGAACTGAGGAGAAGGATTAGATTATCATTAGGTTCATGGAATTCCTCTTCCCAAGCTTTCCTTGGAGTCTTAGTACACTCTGGAGTAGGGGCTAGTTTTTGACCACAGAAGACACACACCTGGTATAGAAAAGTGCTTTGAAAACCAGTCTCCTGAAAAGGGGAGAGGCTCCAGAAGTGTGAAAACTCTTTTCTAGGTTTGAAAAAAAAAAAAAGAAGAAGAAGAAGATGCCGGCCCACAGCATCTTTCCAAACAAAAATGTTGGCAAATTTCATACTTATCCTTGTCAAACACAATATAAGATGTCAAAATTTGGCATAAACCCAGTCCAAAACAGAATGATCTTCGTGTAATTTTTAATAAATAAGACATTCATATGGGTTTAATCAAAATGGATGCATTTTGAATTTAGTAAGATTACCATAACTAGGGTTGGGCACGGTGGCTCACACCTGTAATCCCAGCACTTGGGGAGGCCGAGGCGGGCGGATCACAAGCTCAGGAGATCAAGACCATCCTGGCTAACATGGCGAAACCCCGTCTCCACTAAACACACAAAAAATTAGCCTGGTGTGGTAGTGGGCGCCTGTAGTTCCAGCTACTCAGGAGGCTGAGACAGGAGAATGGCATGAACCCGGGAGGCGGAGCTTGCAGTGAGCCGAGATCGCACCACTGCACTCCAGTCTGGGCGACAGAGCAAGATTCCATCTCAAAAAAAAAGATTATCATAACTTCTAATCCTGTGGCTTTAGGTAGTCTAGCCCATGGACAATAAGGAGGTTTGTTTTGGGAAAGGACTGGTATCCTCTTTGTTTCAAAGCTAAACTGTAAGTTCCTCCTAAAGTTAGTTTGACCTGTGTCCAGGAATGAATAAGGAGAGCTTGGAGGATGAGAGCAAGATGGAGTCAGTTAGGTCAAATCTTTCTTTCACTGTCTCAGATTTTCTGAGTTCACAGCTGCTTCTGGGCCTTCTGTCTGGAACACCTTTCCCTTCCCTGCCAACCACCCCCTTTGCCCTCTGATCTCAGATGGAGTGACTTCTTCAGGGCCACCTCCCTAGACAGGTGGGCTAAGTTACCCCCTTGGCACCTGGCATTTTCCACTGATCACAATTTGTAGTCACTGATTAAGTGATTGATTACCAACAGTCTCTGTCATCGGAATATACAGCTCCAAGAGGGCAAGGTCAGGGTCTACTCAGGGCCAGAGCAGACACTCAATAAATGCTGCAGAATGGAATGAGCAGCCAATCTGGTTCTTCACAAGCACCTGCAGTGCCCTGCACTGGGAAAATCAACCTTCACAAACACAGAGCAGAGCGGCCAGGACCTTCACCGAACACCCGTGGGAGACCTGGGGCTTTCGCCAAAATGATGCCTTTCTCCTGGTCACAAAAATGCACAAGGCAAGACTTGCTTTTCTGTCTTCTACTCCTCGACTCCTTCCTGGGCCAAAAAAGCTTGGTTGTCAAATGGCAAAGCTCACACCCCACCTACAAAAGGCGAAGGGCTGAGCCAGGATGACAAAATTCAACACATGCAGCTGAATTGGGCAAGGGAAGTCAGAATAGTGAGAATGTTTACAACCCTCAACAGGAAAAAGCCCTTCAGCTCTTATGCTGCGAAGGCAGGAGGAACACTTTCAGGACTACTTCATAGGAACGAACTTAAAAAGCTCCATGTGTAGGACTCCATCCCCAGAGAGGAGCACCCCAGCCTTGCATGGCTCTCACCTTGCAGAGGGCTGTACTTTCTCCTGTGCCCACCTTAGCAGAAGCCCCAGAAGCCCAGATCTACCATCCCCACCCCCCAACACACACACACACACACACACACACACACACACACACACACACACACACACACACCCCATGGCCTTTCCCTCTATTGTTTGTGTGGCTCCAGCCACAGCTGGGAACTGACTGTCTGGGCTATTCAAGTTATCCCCACATGGACAGTTTGTATAAGTGTTCTGGTTACACAGTTGCACTACTCCGGGTATTTTTGGTGTCCAATTTTGCAACACACACAAGGTTGTCAGGAACAAATATATAGTTACAGTAAGAATGCCTGTATAAAGTTTAATTTTGCACACTCAAAGCAATCAGTCATTGTCTTTACAGTTCTAGCCTTTACACCATGCTTAGGATGGCCTTTATTATCTCAAGATTAGCAAAATATCCTGTAATATTTTCCTCTAGCACTTTTACAGTTGAATTTTTAACATTATATCTTTTCTTTCTTACTATTTTTTTTTTAACTGCTGTTTGCTGAGCAGGGCTAATTCACAGGCAGTGTGCGCAGGGTAGCAGCCAACATTATATCTTTCAATCACCTTTTGAACCATCTGGATTTTACTGGGTTTGACGGAGTTATGTAGGGATCCAGCTGTACTTTCTTATAATGATAACAAACACATTAGTAATAATAGTAAACATTTATGGAGTGCTACCATAAACACTTACAAGCATTTACATCCATTAACTCATTTAATCCTCCTAACAGTCCTAACATTTATTCCCATTTGACAGAAGAATGAATACACTAAAGCACTGAGAAGTTGAATACCTAGACCCACATCACACAGCTTGTAAACAGTGAACTGGTTTTCTAACAGAGCCTGAACTCAGAGGTCACAATCCTAACCACCACCCACACCTGCCTCTGGCCCCAAAGATCCTGACCTCACTGATTAAATAATCTCTCCTTATAACTCTTCTTTCTCTAAATTTTCTCCTAGCCCAACTTCCGGTCTTTTGCATACTTTGAGAATTTCTTAAGCCAAGCACAAAGATAAAGCTTCACTTTTTGACCCATTCTGAAACTTCGCCTTCAAACAGGAGCATTATGGTCAAATTGGGTAAGACTCATCTTACTACTGTCATGCCTCTTGGTGGTTCAACGCCAGGAGGTTTCATCACTTTGCTGTCTTTTGCATTGCAGAGTATGTGCTACCAGATTCTTTTTTCTTCTAGTGATTTAGAAGAGAGCTTCCACAAGCAGTGCTGGGAATGGAGGGTGCCAGGCAGTGTCCGGGGTGACCATCAGCTAAGAACTACTTCCACCATTTACCCATCATGCTATGCAAATACCATTGTTTGCCTGTCAGGGTCATTATGTGAAAGGTTCAGGAATGCTAATGTTGAATGTTTGAATCCTTTTTTTTTTTTTTTTTAAAGGCAGGGTCTCACTCCTGTCACCCACGCTGGAGTGCAGTGGTACGATCACAGTTCACTGCAGCCTCAACTTTCAGGGCTCAGGTGATTTTCCCATCTCAGCTTCCCAAGTAGCTAGGACTACAGGCAGGCAGCACCACACTTGGCTAATTTTTTGTATTTGTAGTAAACATGGGGTTTCCCCATCTTGTCCAGGCTGGTCTTGAACTCCTAGCTCAAAGGATCCACTTCGCTTGGCCTCCCAAAGTGCTGGGATTACAGGCTTGAGCCACTGCCCCCAGCATGCATCATATTTTAAATTATGGTCAAGGAGGCATGGTAGACACTACTAGTGGCCATCCGCTATCCATACTCTTCTTAGTATCAAAGCTCTGGGCCCTAAGGAAAAACCACATTTCTTAGCCTCCCCTGCAGCAAAATGAGACTACAAGGCTAAGTGTTGGCCAATGAGATAAAAGCAGTGGTGTGTAAGCCTTTCTCAAAGGCTGCCTTCCCTACATCCTGGAATTCGGACACGATGGCTGATGCTTCAGCAGCCTTCTTAGATGTGAGGTGACCTTAAGGATGGAAACCATATCTAGTATGGTAGAACTGAAGGACAGGAAGAGCATGGGACCCTGGGGACAGCAGGGCTGCACCAGTCCTGCGCAGTCTCCCTCTGAACTTCTTATATTTCAGAGAAAAATAAATCCTATAATGTGAAGCCACTGTTCTATATAGCCAAACTTAATCCTTACTGATATAGTTACCTTTAAAGGTACTATCTGTACAGGCTAAGAGGTTAACAGGCCAAAAGGTTACAGGCTAAGAGGTTAACCTATATTTTCCTAATTATCCACAGCAAAAACAGAATAATCTATTTGCACTTAATCTCACCCATCTCCCTCCAACCTCGGGTTTTACTGCTCTAATCTGGGAGTTCAGATGAAATTTCCTGTTTTTAAATAATTAATTTCTTTTTTTTTTTTGAAACGGAGTCTTGCTTTGTCTGTCGCCAGGCTGGAGTGCAGTGACGTGATCTCGGCTCACTGCAACCTCGGCCTCCCAGGTTCCAGCGATTCCCCTGCCTCAGCCTCCCAAGTAGCTGGGACTACAGGCGCACACCACCACACCAGGCTAATTTTTGTATTTTAGTAGAGACGGGGTTTCATCGTGTTGGCCAGGATTATCTCAATCTCCTGAACCTCATGATCTGCCCACCTCGGCCTCCCAAAGTGCTAGGATTATAGGCATGAGACACTGCGCCAGGCCCAAATAATTAATTTCTTAGACTTGCTTTCTGTTGTCCAAAAACATTTTTACCCAATATTTATGATTAGACTCTCTAAGGCTTTCAAGGTAGCCTGAGCAGCTTCCAGAGTTCAAGGCCCACATCCCTTCCCTTGTCCTGCCTGTCCTGTGTTCCCCTTCAAAGGTGGCTCTAACTAGGGGACAAGCGAAGTCAGTTAGCAATCAAGGGGTAAATTCTGGAAAAGTTAAGTGCCACATTAGGAAAACTTATTTTATTAATAGTACAAAATCTTATGAAATCACAATGCCAACTGTGCTTCTACCATTCAATGCATTCATCTGTATTATTGTTAATCTAAATTATTTCCTGAACAGGAAATTCTGCTTAAAAATGAACAATGGTTACTTTTTCAAAACATTAAATGAGATCATCTGGATATTAAAAGATTTCAAACTCATCCAAAAAATATTAGTCTGACAATATGCAGTTAAGGAAAACAAATAAATCCTGACAGTAAAATGATTCCACATTTACTTGAACCAATTTTCCAATGAACACAAACATAAATTCAAAATGTGGAAAATTCCAAAGGGCAACCTACAAAGCAGAATACAAATAAATAAATGCAACATTGTAACTTTAAAATGTAATTATTCAGGTGATAGAGTCACTATACACAAGACTCCAGTGCACATAAAATGTCTATGTTGTTATTATCATATTTTTATTTTTTATTTTTAAATAAAGAAGAGGTCTCACTATGTTGCCCAGGCTGGTCTCAAACTCTTGAGCTCAAGTGATCCTCCCACCTCAGCCTCCCAAAGCGCTGGGATCACAGATGTGAGCTCAGCCATAAAATGTCTGTTAAGTGTACACTTGAATAGCATTGATGACTACTCAAGAAGGATCCCCCACCACCACTCTCCAAGGTTAGGGGCAAGCCTGTCAGAATCAGGAACAATGACAGCAGAAATCAAGAGAGTTTTGAAAGCTTATTAAGAATGCATGGCCAGGCACAGTGGCTCACGCTTGTAATCCCAGCACTTTGGGAGGCTGAGGCAGGCAGATCACTTGAGGTCAGGAGTTTGAGACCAGCCTGGCCAACCCAGCAAAACCCCATCTCTACTAAGAAAAAAAAAATACAAAAATTAGCTGAGCATGGTGGCGCATGCCTGTAATCCCAACTACTCAGGAGGCTGAGGCAGGAGAATCTCTTGAACCTGGGAGGCAGAGATTGCAGTGAGCCAAGATCACGCCACTGCACTTCAGCCTGGGGGACAGGGGCAGACTTCATCTCAAAAAAAAAAAAAAAAAAAAAAAAAGAATGCAGCCACACTGTGGGAGATGTGAGGAGACTGAGGGATAAGGGATGACAGCTAAAGGAAAAGAAGATTTTTGGGAGTGGATGAAAATGTTCTGAAATTGAACAGATTCACCAACTGAACTGGTGATGATTGCACAACCCCATGAACATACTAAAAACCACTGAATTATACACTTTAGATGGATGAACTGTATGAAGCATGAATTCTATCTCAATGAAGCTGTTACAGGAAAAAAATATAACCACAAGGAATATGAAAGGAGGGCTGCTGAGCACACACACTGACAGAGGCAGGAAGCAGAAAACTCTCTGAGGCAGATACGGGAGGGTCCCTGGAGAACTTCCCACCTGCCAGGGTCATTGTGCACAGGTGGCTTGCCTAAACGTGCCAGCAGTGAAAAATTCAGTCTCTTAACACATGCATAGTAAGGGAAATAAATCAAGGTGGAATGGCTCAGACAAGCAGCCCGCATGCACACTGGAAGGTCAGGGTAGAGTCGCCAGAAACTCATACCTTATACAAATAGGGAACACAGCCCCATCAGCAGATAGAGAAGCCCTTGTATTCAACTGTGAAGGGAGAAGCAGCAACCTGCTTTCAGGACCCTTCTCTTTGAGTGTCTGTGTGCCTACTTCTCCCTGGTCATGAGACAAGAACCTGGACCTTGCTGGGCTAATGAGCAAAATATCCTGCATCAGTACCCCTAACACATCAGCAAATCTCTGGAAAACAGAAGATACCACAAAAGATAACTCTGAATCCATGAGAAAGATTAAATTGCCTTCCACATCAACTGTCTGGAAAGCCCAAGGTAAAAGGAGCTTCTAATACCTTTAACAGACATTTCTTCTGAAGATAGGTTAAGACAGGTAAAATGAGATTTTGGCTGGGCGCGGTGGTTCACACCTGTAATCCCAGCACCTTGGGAGGCCAAGGCAGGCGGATCACTGGAGGTCAGGAGATCGAGACCAGCCTGGCCAACATGACGAAACCCTGTCTCTACTAAAAATACAAAAATTAGCCGGGTGTGGTGGCGTGTGCCTGTAATCCCAGCTACTTGGGAGGTTTGAGGCAGGAGAATCGCTTGAACCTGGGAGGTGGAAGTTGCAGTGAGCCGAGATTGTGCCACTACACTGCAGCCTAGGTGACAGAGAGACTCTATCTCAAAAAAAAGATAAATAAATACATGACATTTCATACTTAAGAACAATAAGCTTTGGTTACCTAGATTTTCAATGACATGAAACGACTGTTTACAGCTTAACAATGCTGAGTAAATAGGTGGAGGATTGCTGGACTCACCAACAGCTCTTTGAATGCTATTTGGCTTCCCAACTAAAAAGAGGTGGTTCTCTCCTACCATTAAGTTGGTGTCATGATAGAGGTCATTCCTTGAAGGTCTAGGCCAGGAGTCTACAAACTATGGCTCAAGGGGAAACCCAGCCCCCTGCTATTTTTATAAAGAAAAGTGTTACTGAAACACAGCCACACCCGTTCCTCCTGGGAGTGTCTATGGCTGCTTTATGTGCTGCAACAGCAGAGACAAGCAGTTGAGACAGAGATGTTCTGACCTGCAAACCTAAAAGATTTATTCCCTGGCCCTTTACAGGAGTTTGCCAACTTCTGCTCGAGGCCATAAGAGTCATGTTCTTCCCCTCCTCAAGTAGGGCTAAGAGAAGAAGCCAATAATTCAGAGGTGACTGGCACCACGAGGCTTTCATGAAGGCCACCAGTGTACCTCGGCCATTCAGTGCCACTCCTGTCACCTAAGAATATTCTAAAGTCTAAGCTGTTCACTTTGTCCACAATTCTTCCTGCATCCTTCCTGAATCACCCTTGCTATGGTTCACTATTTGCCCAATATGGGCAAAATATTTCACAACTCTGTGACTTCGGGCTGGGCCACGACTCGTTGTGGCCGACATAACTCCATGTCCAGTGGGAGGCTCTAAGCAGGCCTGTGTGGCATGGTTGGGTCTGTCCTCCTGAGCTCTTGGCTTCTGCCCAGAGGAGAACACGTCCCTAGGTAGGTCCCAACTTTGTGGCCCAAATCTCCAAACAAGAGACAAACAAAGCCAATCCTCACGTGACCCATGTCTGTGAGCAAGAAATAAATGTTGTAGGAACCACTAGGATTTGGAGGCTGTTAGCACTCCTACAGCAACAACTGACTAATGCACAGCGAATTTAAAGTCCTGTGAAGTTGGCCAGGCACGGTGGCTCACACCTGTAATCCCTGCACTTTAGGAGGCTAAGGGGGGGGGGGGGGGGTGGATCACCTGAAGTCAGGAGTTCAAGACCAGCCTGGCCAATAAGGTGAAACTCCGTCTGTACTAAAAATACAAAAAAATTAGCCGGGTATGGTGGCACATGCCTGTAGTCCCAGCTACTTGGAAGGCTGAGGCAGGAGAATCACTTGAACCCAGTATACAAAGGTTGCAGTGAGCCAAGACTGTGCCACTGTACTCCAGCCTGGATGACAGAGCAAGAGACCTTGTCTTTCTTAAAAAAATAAATGGTGACAGGTGAGACAGGCAACTTTAATTGTGTAGAAGGAAAGAAATCTTCTCTCATCTCATCTTTTCTCCTGCCTTGTTCCATCTGCCTTTATTCTCTTCCCATCCACTCTGTTTACTGGAACTAATTCCAGTAGAGGTGCACTGCAGCCTCTACATCCTGGGCTCAAGTGATCCTCCCACCTCAGCCTCCCAAGTAGCTGGGACTACAGGGCATGCACCACCACACCGGCTAATCTTTATATTTTTTGTAGAGATGGGTGTTTCACTATGTTGCCTAGGCTGGCTTCAAACTCCTTGGCTCAAGTGGTTCTCCTGCCTCGGCCTCCCAAAGTACTGGAATTACCGGCGTGAGCCACTGGCCTTAACCCTGGCAGTCTCTTCCTACAATTAACTCCCATTTCCTTCAATCCATTCCAAAAGTTGCAACACCCAGTGAAGGCTCCTGGCTTCTGTTGCTAGTGCGTCTCTGGCCCACTAGGTGGTGCTTTATCCTCACCTGGACAGGCCCATTCTACCACATCCCAGGCAGCCTGAACTCACATTAAAGGCACAGGAAGAGAGGCTGGGCACAGAAAACTTCCAGGCCCTGTCACAAAGTCAGCTTTGCCCCTTCTCATTTTTACTCACATAAATAGGGAGAAACAACAGCTAAAATAGCACTGGACAATGAGTTCAAATCTGCAGGTATGACCACCTGAATGGTCTATGGTCAGGATTTTTCAAAGCTGAACAAAAGAGCATAATTATATTTATCAGATAAGATGAAACCGAACATGTTGGTTTGGGAAAGAGAACAGAATTCCTACTAAGAGAAGAACATCAGGGTCCCTCAGCATGGCTCTCCCTCTCTGCATGGCTGGGGTATGAAGGAGGGGCCCTGACCACAGGCTTAGCTCAACGTCGTCTTTCCAACCATTTCCATCTCTCCCACTAAGAAGGTTCAGCTTGTACCACGCAAATGTTCCATAATCTAGGTCAAAATCAAACTAGGGTTTAAACCCCCTGGAAGGTCAAGATTAGGGTCTTGGTCTGAGCTGCCGCACTCAGGTCTGGAGTTGGTGCTGGCATCCTCTGGCTCCTTGGGCCACCTCCCCCTCATTTTCTCCCATCTGCTTTAAAAATCCTTACTCACTTGAGACTCAGGCCATCAGCTGGGTCACCCCCTGCCTACGCCCACTCGTCCACCCATCAGCAACTCTGCCCTGGTAGAGGTTGGCGGCCGTCCTCTCCACCGAGTGCAGCCACTCATCCAGGCTGCCGCTGCCACCCCCACACCTGACAACACCTGACTGCCCAGCTCTCAAGTCCGGGACCTCCATGGCCCTCCTTTCACATGCCACTTCTGCCAGCCACACCCGGACCACCTCTGAAATCTGGAATTCAGATGCTCCCCTCCCTGACTGCAACCCCCACCCTCACAGCTCTCTATCAGTTATCCCTGCTATTCCATCTGGAGACCCCCAGACCCTCGATCCCTCTGCATGGCCTCTACCGCCCCCTTCCCGTCCAGCTGGAATCCCCCAGCCCTTTGCTCCAGCAACACTGGTGCCTAAGGCTTAGCCTCCCTCACTCCCATGGGACTTTCATGGCACCATACAGTAAAACCCAATTCTGGATGAAACCACCTGTCCACCTTGCTCTCCCTGCAGCTGGGCTCCAAGGGGTACACCATGGACTCCCATGCTCAAAAGACCCACCCTGCTAGGTGCTCCTTCTTTTCCAACACCGTGATAGAGGGTAGCAGAGTAGGAAGTGAGCCTGGACCACATAAGGCCTCAATAGAGCAGTAAATTTGTAAATTAGGGCAAAACCACCTTCTAGGCACCTTCCAGTCACTCCAAAGGGTGAGCTGGCTGGAGCTCTGTGCTCTCTCTCTCCTCCCTCTCTCCCGCAGGTCAGGTTCCCTCCACAGAACTCAGTCTTCAGCCTTCCCACTTCACGTTGATATCCTCACCTCTTCCTTCTCATTCAATTCCAGCTAATAATTCAAAAGACTTACTGCACACTCATGACCTGCAGACTCAACTGGGAAAGGGCCAGTTGACCACAGGCCCAACTTCCCTTCCTCCATGTGCTGGAAAAGCACCAAAGAACATTAACTCAGTATGGCCTGTGACCTGCCTGCTGCCTGTACCTAAGAAGCTCTACTGAATGCTGCAAAGCTTCCAAAGGCATCACCAAACTAGATCTACCTCAGTTGTAGGTAAATATTAAAAAGAAAAAACAGAAAGCCATTGTTTCTGCAAGGAAGAAGAGGAGGAGAGAAGCAGAGAAAGGAGGGGAGTGGGGATGGAGGAAGAGAAGAAGGAAGGAGGGAGCAAGGGGAAGGAGAGATATGGGGGGAAGGGGGGAGAGGAAACAGAAAGTGGGAAGGAGAGATGGGGGAGAGAAGAGGGTGAGAAGAAGAAAAACAAAAAGAAGGGAGGAAAGGAAAACTTAAAGGTCCTCCAAGATACTCCTCTAGAAATAGAAACACCACTGGACCCTGGTGTTGACATAGTTGCCAATATCACAGGAGTTTAAAAGGTGAGACCTCCACAGCCCTTCCCAGAGCACACTCTGATGGACCACCTATCAGTATGTGATTGGTCCGTTTTCTAAGACATATGTCTGGGAAATTTAAAAACTCAAATCATAAACTATGTGGTGAGTGCCTGATACAAGGTTCATGTACGCCCAGTAGGTGCCGCGTGGTGTTCAAAATCCAAGCCTACCAGGCAGTGACATGCTACACGAGGGATGGAAAGGAAAGTATATAAATAGGATATAAATAGTAATTAGAATTTTGGAGGCAATCACTCCATGAGCTAAAAGTAGAAACTTAAGCATTTATGTCAGATCACAGAAAATACAATAAAAATTCCTCCAGGAAATACCGAAAACGCTCGGCTTCCACACACTGAGGAATGTAAATCAAGATCAGGGGCTGCTGCCATTTATACACCTCAGCCGGCAAACAGCAAATGTGCTCATACCGGGGGTGCAGACAATGGGCGCCCACACACTCTCCCACGTCGTCTGAACAACACATACCACACAACCTCTATGACTCGCTCCATCAAATTACAGTCTCCAGCCTAGGAATTTGCACAAGTACATTCATCACTTGTTTGTTTAAATATGTGGGAACATGGCTATCCCCTAGCCAGTGGTATTTGCAAAATACTGGAAACAATCTACATGTCTTACAATAGGGAATTAATTAAATCAATCATGGGATTTATAGACAACGAAAAATAGGCAGCCAGCAAAAAGAATATGATGGATGGATGCTAAGTGGAAAGGTCTCCAATACAGATTACTGAGGAGGAAAGGCACCAATACGTTTAGTATATGTTCCTATGTGTAGAAAGCTTTCAAAGCAGGGGAGGGGACATACATATCATACAAACGCAAGCACAGAACATTTTTGGAAAGATACACAAGCAAGTCATTCCCTTGGAAGGAAAGGCAGAGGGCTGGGAATGTGATGAAGGTGGAAAACCTCAAAGTGTATTCTTTAAACTGTATGCATTTTTCCTGTTGCACACTTTTTAAGCCAATGCTCCTAAGGGTGAGTAGGAATGGCGCTTGAGGCACCACTTAAAATGCAAGAACTGAAAACAACTTACAGCACCCATCAATAGGGGGCTGCTGCAGTGGTTCTGTCTTGGACCCTTGAGTAGTCAGCATGCTTCACTGTCTTTGGGGCTGCCCCCTTCACAACAATTCTACCTGCAGGGGCAGGGCCTAACTGCTCATTACGTGCCCTAATGAGGCTACATCCCCTCAGTGACATTTGAAATACAGGCTATGTCATTTTTCTTTAGCTTCTCCTTTATCGTATGGTAAAGTATCTCGCTGATTCTTTTAAAATTATGTGTTTGGCCAGGCGCGGTGGCTCATGTCTGTAATCCCAGCACTTTGGGAGGCTGAGGCAGGCGTATCACTTGAGGACAGGAGTTCGAGACCAGCCTGGCCAACATGGCAAAACCCTGTCTCTACTAAAATCACAAAAAAAATTAGCCGGGTGTAGTGGCACATGCCTAGAATCCCAGCTACTTGGGAGGCTGAGGCAGGAAAATCACTTGAACCTGGGAGGCAGAGGTTGCAGTGAACTGAGATCACACTACCGTACTCCAGCCTGGACAACAGAGCAAGATTCCATCTCAAAAAAAGATAGAAATAAAAATAAAATTATGTTTTTAAGAGGATTCATTATCTATGAATTTCATTTAAGGGTAATTAAAAAAGGAGTTACAAAATGCTTCTTCTAAAAAGAAATATTAGGTTTTCCAGGACTGAGAACTCCTGGGTTTTCCTAGCCTGTTCGGGTTGCTAGAGCAAAATACCATAAACTGGTAGCTTGTAAACAATAAACATTTATTTCTCCCAGCTTTGAGGGCTGACAAGTCCAAGATAAAGGCACCAGCAGACATCTGGTAAGGGCTTGGTTCCTGGTTCACTGATGGCACCTTCTCACTCTGTCCTCACAGGGTAGAACAGGCCAGCTAGCTCTCCAAAACCTCTTTTATAAGGACACTAATCCACTCATCAGGGCTCTGCCCCTGTGACCTAACCACCTCCCAGAGGCTCCACCTCCTAATACCACTGCACTGCTGATTCGGTTTCAACATACATATACATATTTTGGGGAGACAAGTATTCAGACCACAGCCTGGTTTAATTAACTGACTGATGATGATGATGATGATGATGATACAGCCAAACAATGGGATATTATGTCACTATTTTAAAGAATAAGGTAATATCATGTGAATTCATTTTAAATAATATGGTTAATCGTCTTAAAATGCAGATCAAGGAATAGGATATGGTCCCATCTGTATTTTTTAGAAAATGCGTATGTGCATAAAAACTTCTTGGAATGAATTTTTTACCCATTAAACTGCACTGATGGTGGAGTGAGAACTGCTCTGCACTGACTGTATTTTGGTACACTTTCAAGTTTTACCACCTGCATGTGTTATTATTTTCATAATTTAAAACCCCATTTAACAGTAAATGAAATGAATACAAAAGAAAAAAAATGAAGAAGGGGTCAGAAAATAATGCTGCTGGGTCTAAACCTCAGGGATCCCTATTTTATACAAGAGGTTAAGCTGCCTACTCTGCGCCTCCTCAGAGGTGGGGGTGGTAACAGCACCCACCTCAGAGCTGTGCTGAGGACAACATGAGTTCCAGGAGACGCACCTGGAAACCTGCCAGGCACAGAGCTCCTCCTCAGTAAATGGCAGCCACCATTAGGATCTGTGAAGGCTAACTGTATAATATGTGTCTCCTTGACTGCACCATGGGGTGGCCAGAAATTTGGTCAAGAATGATTCTAAATGTGTCTGTGGCAGTGTTTCCGGGTGAGATGAGTATGAATGAGTAGGCTGAGTAAAACAGATGCCTCCTTACTGTGAGTGAAGTGGACCTCATCCAATCAGCTGGGGTCTGAATAGAGCAAACAGGCGGACAGATCCCCTCCCAGGGTCTTCAGGACTGGAACACCAGCTCCTGGGCCTCAATCCTGTCAAGCCCTTGGACTGCAACTATACCACTGGGTCTCCCAGGGCTCCAGCTTGCCAACTGCACATCTTGGACTTGTCAGCCTCCACCATCAAGTAACACAATTCCTTGTAATAAATCTCTATATATGTTTCTCCTATTGGCTCTGTTTCTCTGGAGAAACCTAGAACAGGATTTATAAAATTATATTTCTTCCAGATCTAGTTACAAAGTTACACCTTTGCTGGGCACTGGGGCTCACACCTATAATCCCAACACTTTGGGAAGCCAAGGTGGTAGGATCACTTGAGGCCAGAAGTTCAAGACCAGCCTGGTCAATATAGCAAGATCCCATCTCTACCCAAAAAATTTAAAAAAAAAAAAGTCAGGCATGGTGGCTCCAGCCTGTAGTCGCAGCTACTTGGGAGGTGGAGGTGGGAGAATCACTTGATCCCAGGAATTCAAGATTGCAATAAACCATGATTGCATGGCACCACTGCACTCCAGCCTATGTGACACAGTAAGACTCTGACTCTAAAAGTAAAATAAAGTTTCAGCTCCTGATAGTTTCAGCCTGACTTGCTCAAGTTTTTCAATGTTTATGAGAGATCAGGGGTCAGTGAAAACAGAGAGGTTTCTGACTCCAAAGTTCCTCCCCGGGCCGTGGGTCCCAGACTCACACGCCAACCCAGCTGCTCAGCCTGAGCCTGGCATTGGTGCACCCTGAATCCTCTCAGTCACTCCCAGTCAGTGTTCCCACAACAGCCCTTGGCTAAGCAGGAAGAACAGGGTGCCGAGGCCCACACCTGGCCACTCTGCCAACAATTGCCATTTTTTTCTATTATAATTTATTATTTGCCAGCTTCCAAAATAGTTTGCAGTGAACAAAGATTGATACATTATATACATGAAAAGCTTGTTTCGGCCAGGCGTGGTGGCTCAGGCCTGTAATCCTAACACTTTAGGAGGCCTAGCTGGGCCTGAGCTCAGGAGCTCGCGATCAGCCTCGGCAACATGGCGAAATCCTGTCTCTACTAAAAATACAAAAAATTAGCTGGACGTGGTGGCGCACGCCTGAAATCCCAGCTATTCAGAAGGTTGAGGCAAAAACCTTGTGATAAATATTCTACCTACTCACCTAGTCATAAGGGAACTGAAAGGTAGGAAGATTAGCTAGTGGCCCCCAAATCATTCATAGCATATTTAAAAGGCAGAGGTGAATGTTTCCATGGTTTTGCAAAGATCAAATGCTCTCTCTAGAAATAAGCATAACAGGGCCCCTTTCTGCATTCCATTTGCAAAAACAAATCAACTGTGAAATAAAGGAGATTCCACTGAGAGGAGAAAAGAAAACTTCTAAATTACACATTTAGAAAATATGTGTTATTCCCTAGATTGTAATTTACATTTTCTCACTCTGTTGTAAAAGGGATATTTCACTGTTCATTATTTTCTGTTTCATTAATATAGCCAAATAAAAGACCCATTTAGATGACAAATTTTCAATAGAAAACACGTATAAAAATTATACTAGAGAGAAATTGAAAAGGCCATAAATTTAATAAATAAGACGTGTAAGAATTCCATAATGTTTTATTTGAGCATGTTTTCAGAGGATAAGACATCAAGTTTTATGGCTTAAATCAGTGATAGAAAAGGAACAGCTCCCGGGTCAGGCATGGTGGCTCACGCCTGTAATCCCAGCACTTGCGGAGGCCGAGTCAGGGTGATCACTTGAGCCCAGGAATTCAAGACCAGCCTGGGCAACACAGTGAGTCATACAATAAAATAAAATGAGATAAAATAAAACAGTAAAATAAAATAAATAAAAGGAACAAATTCTAGGCCATGGCCCTTTGATGAAAAGTCCTCCCAGGCAGGGCTGCTCCTGTTAGCAGATTTGTCCTAGGCAATTCTCACTCGGTTTACAGCTTCTCCTTTACACCCTGGCCCACCTCTGTGCTCTGAGGGCAGGACCAGTCCTCACCGATCCCAGGAATTAACATAAACCCCAGTAAAAAGCTGGCCCTGGATGCATGCTGGTTCAACACGCAAAAATCAATACGATTGCCTCAGTAAGATGCATGTTTAAAGTATCGTTAGGCTTATTTAGTAAGATTTACACATTTTAAAGCCTAAAACTGACTGGAATGGAACAGGAGCTCACTTCTCTCAGGAATTAACTGTTTTCTGGCTCACACAGCTCTCCGGAAGCAGCGTGTAGACAGGGCAGAAACCAGATGGGTCATCAACCACCAGACTCTGACCAGCTTAGAGGAAGTGAGAGGTGTCAACCCCACAGCAAGAGACAAGCAACAGCAGATCTGATTAGTAAGCCTCCATCACTGGGGTGTGGGTCCAAGTCCCAGGCCCAAGCATTTAGTAAAGGACAAAAAAGAAAGGGAAGGTGGAAGAAGAGGGAAAGGGGAGAGAGGGAGGGAGACAGTCTAACTCTGTCCTTCACCTTCTGAAAAATTCCTTGCTGACCCAAGATACCAGGTTAGCGTCCAAGAAACCAGGATAAAGACAAGACATAGGATTAGAGAAATCACAGCTGGAGAGGCGGAGGACGCCTTAGAAACCCTGTTGACCCACTGCAGAGAACTGTGAAGGGAAAGGGAGTGGGAGTGCCCAGGTAGTCTGGACTCAACTCAGCCCTGTGCTTACGCCCTGCAAGTATCACTTGCACCTACTGAGCCTGGGCAAGGGGACAAGGGGACCTGGGAACGGGAGATGGGGGTGGGGGGTGAGGGCAGTGGTTGTGTCTCTAAAGCCCCTTTGCTCTGCCTATCATTCAACATGGCAATTTCTCTACCACATGACCATGAACAACCTCCCAAGCAGCACAGAGCAAGAGAGAGACAGCTTCTCCTGAGGTCTTTTCTCCTTTCCGACCGTACCACAAAGAAAACAGACAGCAGACAGACCTGGCAAACATACTTACCACGGGAGTTTGTCCGAATGAGCTTGCCTTGGCAGAGTCCTGGCAGAGGCTGAGCCCTGACGGGCTGCCCGAATTGAAAAACCAATGCCATGTGCAGACATAAACTCCAAAGGCACTTCAGAGAACAGAGAGAGCCTCCATGAGAGCCCAGCCCTGGCAGTACCTCGCACAGCCGTCCTCCCGTGCCTTCCTCAGCAGTTTTCTGAGTTTGCTTGTTAGGGCAAATCCTAAGATTGTGAGCTGCCCTGGAAGCACAATGGGTTATGTAACTCCAGGCAGCCTGGGAACCCTATCGGCTCATCTTGTTAAGTCACCCCAAACAGAAAATGACGCACCCAAAAATGTGATACCTCTAGGTTGGGGGTAGGGGAGAACGGGGCTTTGTGATGGGCATTCCGTTTTGCCTAAAAATTAAAGTGGAACAAAAAGTCTGCTGTTCATCTCAGGGCTTGCTGGGAACTGGGGGAGGAATGAATTATCAAGGGCTGAATGCCAAGCGGTGTCCTGAGACTGCACTTGGCAAAGCCCTGGGAGGCCACAGATGCATTCTTGGGGATAGTCTAGGTCTCTCGGAGAACTTTTTTCCATTTAATGTCTTCCTTTCAATGACTGCCTAATAAAACTTTAATCTGAGCATGTTCTCCATCACCTGACAGCCCATCCCTTAAACGCAGAAGAGTGTCTGTGTTTACACTCCTGTTTACCAAGCCAGTGCGAAACACAACAGCACTGAGCTGTTTCTCAGCTTTCCTCTGGTCCCAACAAAGAACCCTCAAGTCACCACATCCTATAGGGTTTGAAGTTTCAGCACTACATTCCGCCATTTCTTTGTTTTTTGTTTTTTTTGTTTTATTTTGTTTTGTTTGTTTTGCTTTGTTTTCTTTTTTTTTTTTTTTTTTTTTGAGACGGAGTCTGGCTCGGTCGCCCAGGCTGGAGTGCAGTGGCCGGATCTCAGCTCACTGCAAGCTCCGCCTCCCAGGTTCACGCCATTCTCCTGCCTCCGCCTCCCAAGTAGCTGGGACTACAGGCGCCCGCCTCGTCACCCGGCTAGTTTTTTGTATTCTTTAGTAGAGACGGGGTTTCACCGTATTAGCCAGGATGGTCTCGATCTCCTGACCTTGTGATCCGCCCGTCTCGGCCTCCCAAAGTGCTGGGATTACAGGCTTGAGCCACCGCGCCCGGCCTGCTTTGTTTTCTTGATACAGAGTCTCACTCTGTCACCGAGGCTAGAGTGCAGTGGTACTGTGTCGGCTCACTGTAACCTCTGTCTCCTGGGTTCAAGCAATTCTCCTGCCTCAGCCTCCCGAGTAGCTGGGATCACAGGTGTCCACCACCACATCTGGCTAGTTTTTATATTTTTAGTAGAGATGTGGTTTCACCATGTTGGCCAGGCTGGTCTTGAACTCCTGACCTCAGGTGATCGGCCTGCCTCGGCCTCCCAAAGTGCTGGGATTAAGACATGAGCCACCATGCTCGGCCATGAAGTTTCAGCACTACATCCTGCCATTTCTTTACCCTCCGTTGTCACGTTCGGAGAAAGTGAAACCACTTTAATAGGCTGGATACTTCCTAGATTTCACTGGTACAGACGCCACTAGAATCCCATGGATCAATTCATGTGTTTGCATAAATGTAGATGCAGTTGGGTCACTGCCTCCTCCACAAAGCCCTCGTGGTCTTCTCCTGTCCTTTCCCCTCCAAGGTTCAGCCTGGCACCCTCCTTGGTGCCCTCCTGTGCTGTGCTTATCATCACTGTGCTAACCTTGGTGTACAGTCAATTTCTACTCACTCATCTGTCTCCCCAACTAGACTGCATTCTTAGGCAGCAAAAAACCCCTGCCCTGGGGTCCTGCAGACGTGGATGCAACTCCTGCCACTCAGGAGTTCCGCCAAGGTGCTGAACATTGCGAGATCTAGACTCTTCACCTACACGAAGAGGATAACACCCACTGCACAAATCGACACAATTGATACACCCAACAAATGTTCACTGAGCACTGGCCACAGGCAGGCACTATGGTAGTCACTGGATTCAGGAGTGCGCAAAGCAGACACAGAGTTTGCCCTCTGCAAGTTTACAGTCTACTGCAAGCTTGGGAAACAAAACACAAATATAGTAGCTCAGAGGATGGTTAAGTCTGGGGAAAAAAATTAAGCAGGAAAGGGAGATGGGGAAAGGTGGGGTAGATCACTCTTTATGTCAGGGGGAGGGTCACAAAAAGCATCAAATAAAATGTCACTTGGATAAGGAAGAGGGGGATCATGAGGATATCTGGAGTTAAGGCAGTCCAAAGACCCTGAGGCTGGATGTGCCTGGTGAGTTCAAGGTTAAGTGAGGCAGCCAGTGTGTCTGAAGCACAGAGGGCACAAAGGAGGCAGGTCAGTGGGGCAAAGAGGGATTCCCATCATTCAGCCCCTTCCTTACAGATCTCTATAGAAGGGGAGCTCACTGTAAGTTTGGAGGAGAGTTAAACCATCTGACTGCATTAAAAGCCAACTCTCATGGCTAGGTGGAGAAAGAATTTTACAGAGGCAAGGGTAGCAGTAGGAGGCCCCACTGGGAGGCCAGTGTTGTCACCCAGGTGTGAGACGGGGATGGCTGGGACATGGTAAATGCTGAGTAGATTCTGGACACACTCTGAAGACAGAGCCAACAGAATTCCTGACAACCTGGGTATGAAATGCAGAAAGGCAGAATCACAAATGCCTCCTCCAAGGGTCTTGGCCTGAGCAACTAGAATAATGAAAGCACCATTTACAAGGATGGGGAAAACCCTAAGAAAAGCAGGTGGAGGTGGAAACCAGGAGCTCATTTTTGGTCACTTGAGTTTGACATGCCTGTTGGACATCTAACTGGAAACTCATGTGGAGTCAGTCTGAGACGTCTGGCCTTAAGAAGAAAGGTCCAGGTTGAGTACAGAAACCAGTGAGTGGCCAGTACAGAAGGCGATTTTAAAACCTACGTGCTGGGTGAGATCATGTGCTGCATGGGTGCACACATAAGAGCAAAGAGGTGGAAAGGTTGGGCCCTTCAACGTTCCCAGGCTTGGGAGAAGAGGAAATGCAGCCACTGAGGCAGAAGAACAGGGAGAATGTGGGGACCCAGAAGCCAAGTAAAGACTGTACTTCCAGAAGACAGGACTTGGCAACAGTGTGAATTACCACTGAAAAGTGAAGTGAGGTGAAGGCAGAGGACAGACTGGACTGAACCAGGTTGTCAGTGTGGTGGGGCATAAGCCTGCCTGAAGTGGACTCCAGAGAGAACAAAGGAAAAACCAGAGTAAGCAAAAAGTAGAGCAGAGACACTGGCCTCCGGGAAACATGGGACTGGGAAGGATTCTATTTCCGAAGAGGGAGATCATAGCATGTTTCTGCACTAAAAAGAAAGATCCAAGTGCAAGGGGAAAAGAATGATGCAGTAGAGGAAAGGGAGATATCGGAACTGTGTCCTTCATGGGGCAGGCAAGCAGGAGAGGGACTCAGTCACAAGTGGAGGACAACTTGTGTGGGCCACTTGACAAAAAGGGAGAGGAGGTGTTTGGGGGCCTAACACAGGAGGAGCTAGGTACCAGGCTGGGACCCCCAGCCTTCTCTGTGCCTTTCTGTATCCAGGGAACCCCTGACACACAGGAGGTCCTCAAGGCTTAACTGGTAACACAGAACCAAGAGAAGCTACTGGAAGCCAACTTGCATATATTAAGCTGTCATCAGGCATTACTTCAAACAGACAAACAAAAGCAAACACTGCAGACAAAAATGAGAAACTGAGCAAACTTCTATATGAATGCAACTGGACTGAACTATAATTTTGCTACTTGCTGCTGTTATGCACACCATGCTACACCATTTCCATTGAGAGCCCTCTCTTATGCTAGCCCCAAGCACTTGTCTCAATGTTTCCTTGGGGAAAATAAAAAAGCAATAGCTCTAGTATTAAGTGCCCGCACAGCAGATGTTCCCACTGGGAGGTGATTACCACCTGGGACACTGAGAGTTATGACTGACACAGGTATCTGTAAAAATCCATGTCTGTGCAAATCCTGATGGTGTACAAAGGGCACTCCATGAAGTTTTCTGTTTTTGCATCCCACAATGACAGTGCATGTTATTCCCGTTATACCTGTTTTATATCTGAAGAACCTGAGTCCAAAGAGAGAAGGAAGGGTTCAATCTACACTGAGTGCCTGTGATGAGCCATGCTTGCTGCTCAGGTTTCAATGTTACCATCTTTAACCTTCATGACAATTCAGTGAAGTGCTGTCTACATCTCAGTCAGGATAGTAGGTCAACAACTGACCCAAGTTACAAAATGGTTCACTGGCAGAACAGGTTCTGGATGGGAGGTCTCACAATCCCAAAGCTCAGAGTCTTTTGCACTTTAGTAGTTCCCCTCCGCATACCTCCCCGAGACCCTCCCATGTGGCTGCATTCCTTCCCTAATCCTCAGTGACTGAAACCTCCCTCCCTTCCTCCCTGGCAGGGAAAGGGCCCCCATACCAGTAATGGTGCAGGCATCCCGGTACCCTCTGTAGCTGGGAGCATCTTCCACAGCCTCGCTTATGTAGTGTTCCTCAGGAATGCCCGGGCTGCAGGCTAGGACTGCATGGTTGCATGCCTCCGAAGGGGGCACGGAGTTGGCCAAAGTGTCGTCGTGCAGAGCTGTGGCGTCCAGCTTGGCAGGTTTCACAGGGAGGTGCCCACTGCCATCGGGGGCCCCACTGCCAGAGTCTGGGGCAGTTGGGCAGATGGCCCCCGGTAGTTCTGGTGCACCAGCAGGGGCTCCTTACAGGGAATCTATGGGACAATTGAGAGAGAGGGGCACAGTTAGAGTCTATCGATAAACCTGGACAAATCTTTAGAAAATAAGGGCCCGGGGATGACGTACATTCAGACTGCGAATTCTGAAAAGTGTTTCCCTCAAGTCATGGCATCTCCAGTCACACTGCTTAGTTTCAATAAAATAATTGCAGCAAAGTTCCATTCAACTAATGAATACTGACCAAAATGTGGAGCACATGGCTTCATTTGCTTATTGAAACCTGCCTTGAAGCAGCTCTAAGCAAATAAACACACTGGAGCACAGCTAAAACCTATATTCCTACAGGATTTATACACACAAAGAGAAGTAACATTTTTATTTGTATAAACTCTTTCAAGCACAGTAACTTCTCAACTCTCTAAGAACTTTAAGGTATGCCCCTAACTTAACCTACGGTGAGAAATTAGGGGACTCCTTTAAGAACCTGATGAAAACGGCCGGACACGGTGACTCACTCCTATAATCCCAGCACCTTGAGAGGCTGAGGTGGGCGGCTCATTTGAGGTCAGGAGTTTGAGACCAACCTGGCCAATATGGTGAAACCTCATCTCCACTAAAAACACACACACACACACACAAAATTAGTCAGGTATGGTAGCAGGCACCTGTTATCCCAGTTACTCAGGAGGTTGAGGCAGGAGAATTGTTTGAACCCGGGAGGCAGAGGCTGCAGTGAGCCGAGATCACGCCACTGCGCTCCAGCCTGGGCAACACAGTGAGACTCTGTCTCAAAAAAAATGAATAAATAAAAAAGAAAGAAAAGAAATGAAAAAGAAGAATCTGATGAAAACTATAGACTCGTCCCCATTTAAAATCTGACTGGGACTAAAGATAACTGCTGAGAAAATATGGCACACGACACAGGCTGCTAAACACTCTGCTCTGTTCCGGCAACAGCACACCTACATGCAGGCCACTTCCCACACATTTCAGGAGCGCCGCTGTCTCACCTCCCAGCGCACCTGCACACACACCACATGTGTACACACAAAATGTCAAACAGGAGCTTAATGAAAAAGGAAACTTACAAACATTCCTCAGCACAGGAGATCTCAAATTGTGGTCTGAGAATCCCTGGAGTTTCCTGAGACTGGTTCAGAGGGTCTCTCACTTTTTCGTGGAGGTACAGTGGAATTTTTCAGAGACTACATTATGTGTGATGATGCCATTGCTCTGAAAGCTAATTAATGGAACTTTCATATCCCTGTAGTTTTACACCTTATGTTTCTAACACAATACATACGAATCAATAGAACCATTTAAATAAAAATGCTTTAGGAGGCCCAATAACTTTGAGGCGTCCTAAGACCACACACAAAAAAAGTGTGAGAACCACTGCTCCAATAAGTGATGCATTATCGTTTGTTTAAAAAACACGTACACACAAAAAGAGAAAGTTAATAGACATGTCACCCAACATGTACAGTCAGTTCTGAGAGAAAACTACAGCCCTGAATCTGTGACATTTTTCCCAACAAGTTTATTTACCAAAATACACCAGGAATTCCTATTACAGGCTGAGTATCCCTTATCTGAAATGCTTTGGAACAGAAGCATTTCAAATTTTGGATTTTTGGCTGGGCACGGTGGCTCACACCTGTAATCCCAGCACTTTAGGAGGCCAAGGCAGGCAGATCATTTGAGGTCAGGAGTTTGAGGCCAGCCTGGAAAACATGATGAAACCCCATCTCTGCTAAAAAATACAAAAAGTAGCTGGTTGTCGTGGCACACGCCTGCAAACCCAGCTACTAGGAAGGCTGAGGCAGGAGAATCACTTGAAACCGGGAGGCGGAGCTTGCAGTGAGCCAAGATCACGTCACTGCACTCCAGCCTGGGCAACAGAGCAAGACTCTGTCTCAAAAAGAAAAAAAAATTTGATTTTTTTCGAATTTTGGGATATTTGCCTTATACTTACCAAGTGAACATCCAAAATCCAAAAATCTGAAATCTGAAATGCTCCAATGAGCATTTCCTTTGAGTGTCATGTAAACACTCAAAAAGTTTCACATTTCAGATTTTCACATTAGACATACTCAGCCTGTATAAATGAACTCAGCCCAGGCAATAAACTTCCTGCCCTCATTAACATGAAAAAATAAATATGAAAATGGGAAGGACGGGTAGGAGAGTCTGCATATCCCTGGTGAGAAAAGAAAGTTAACAAGAATTCTTTAGGAATTTCTGCAAAACAACATGTACATAAAACTGGATTGGCATGAAGAAAAAAAAAAGAAAAAGAACACTGGATTGTCACGCCTAGTCAGTGACTCAAACACAGATGAATAGATAAGCTGCCTCACTAGAAAAGCCTATAATCCTCAAGCAGAACCCAGAACATTCTGGACAGCAGAAGGCTGAGCGGGGTGGACTAGAAGACCCCCAAGAGTCACCAATGGTGGTCAAGGGTCCAGGATGGGATTTCACTGGCTGAAGCTAAGGGAAGCTGGGCACTGCCACAACCCACCCCCAGTGGGTCCCAAGGGGGCTTCTCCATGCTGGTCAAGTTGTGATTCTTGGTCTGGAGACTGACTTGCAGACTAGAATCAGTACATGAAACTCCATCAAGCTGCACTCTTTACAATTCATACACTATTTTTACACTTTTTAAAAAATATGGAGTCTTACTATGTTGCCCAGGTTGTTCTCCTGAGTTTAAGTGATCCTCCTGCCTGAGCCTCCCAAGTAGCTGGGATTATAGGTACACACCACCAAGCCCAGCTCTCATACACTTTCTTTGTATGTCTATTTCAATTAAGTGATAAAAAGGTTAGTGAATGCAGATACTGAATCTATAAATCAGCTTGAGAAGTCATCCCTATACCAAGAAGATACAAAGGCATACTGATGAGAGTTCCAGAAAAATCAAAAAAAGCTTAAGACAAAAAGAGTAAAGTATATAAAAACACCAACTTTAAAATGCTTTTCTGGAGGTGAAGATGTACACCTCTAAATCAAAAGGTTCTACACCAAGACCCAGACAAAATCAATGAAAAACTAATAATATCCTGGATATAATCTAGTAAAAATTTTAAATTCCAAAGATTTAGATAAAAATATGACAAACATTAAAAAGGTATCCCCACATGCCATACCAGTGGGATAATTCCTCAGACTTTATTTATTTATTTATTTATTTAATTTATTTATTTTTAAGACAGAGTCTCATTCCCATCACTCAGGCTGGCGTGCAGTGGCACAATCACAGCTCACTGCAGCCTTGACCTCCTGGGCTCAGGTGATCCTTCCACTTTAGCCTGTAGCTGAGACTAGAGGCGCGCACCAACACATCCGGCTAATTTTTGTATTTTTAGTAGAGATGAGGTTTCGCCATGTTGCCCATGCTCGTCTGGAACTACGGACTCAAGTGGTCTACCTGCCTCGGCCTCCCAAAGTGCTAGGATTACAGGTGTGAGCCACAGCACCCAGCCAGTTCCTCAGAAACTTAAGTGAAAGATAGTCACAGAAGACTTTTATACCCAATTAAGCTACTGTTATACACAAAAACAATTGGCAGATATTTAGAAACTCAAAGACCCTGACGTTCCTGAGGGGCTCCAAGTCTGCTGATGACACCTCATGGGCTCTCACTAACACAGGTCACCATAAAGAACTCAAAAGGAAGACATGGCAAAGTAAAACTGGCGGGGAAATTAAACCAGGAACACTTAAAATCAACATGTAAATAATGCACTTCATTCACAGACTTAAAGCAGACATAGCTCAAAGGAAAAATGGGCAAAGGATATAAAAATTCCCTCCTCCTGCCAAAACATAACACACATACACAGTTTAAGGAAACTTAACAGTGATTTAAAAAAAACAACAACAGGCCGGGCGCGGTGGCTCAAGCCTGTAATCCCAGCACTTTGGGAGGCCGAGATGGGCGGATCACGAGGTCAGGAGATCGAGACCATCCTGGCTAACCCAGTGAAACCCCGTCTCTACTAAAAAATACAAAAAAAAAAAACTAGCCGGGCGAGGTGGCGGGCGCCTGTAGTCCCAGCTACTCAGGAGGCTGAGGCAGGAGAATGGCGTGAACCCGGGAGGCGGAGCTTGCAGTGAGCGGAGATCCGGCCACTGCACTCCAGCCTGGGCGACAGAGCGAGACTCCGTCTCAAAAAAACAACAACAACAACAACAAAGACTTAAAAAATATAACAATGCTCAAGTTCACAACTGATTTAGGAAACTTATAGACTTATATATTATTGGAGTAAGGTGAGAAGTATAAATTTGGAAGAACAGCCTGAAAAAATTTACTGTGGTTCTCTGGCTCAAGTATATATAGGTCAAAGATGTATGGCACAGTGAAATGCTACAAACAACCTAACAAGCCACAGCACAGGATCGAGTCATTAATTATGGGACAGCTAACAAGAAGTCAACCATGCTGCCATGAAGAGGAAGTGTCAGAGCAGATATTAATTTATCAACACAGAAAGATGCAGTAGGCAGAAAAACAGTAGAAAGTGAATGTGGTCTTGGAAAGGTTTTAAAATGCATTAACAAACTGAAACCTCGTTCAAGCCTTCTTTAACCTGTACTTAAACATATTCTATCTGATCCATACACAGAAGTTTGAAATACTTTCTCCCTTTGCAAGATACAATTGTTCTTCTGAAAACTAAGACAGTTTCATTTAAATCAATATGGTTTGGTTTTGTTTTTACAAAGGCTCTAATATGTAAAGATTTCTCTCTCCTCTCTCTCTTTTTTTTTTTTTTTTGAGACAGGTTTTGTGCTCTGTCTCCCAGGCTGGAGTGCAGTGGCGCAATTTCAGTTCAATGAAGCTTCGGCCTCCTAGGTTCAAGCAATTCTCCTGCCTCAGTCTCCCAAGTAGCTGTGACTACAGGCATGCACCACCACGCCTGGCTAATTTTTGTATTTTTAGTAGAGATGGGGTTTCACCATGTTGGCCAGGCTGGTCTCAAACCCTTGGCCTCAAGTGATCCACCCACTTCAGCCTCCCAAAGTGCTGGGATTACAGGCGTGAGCCACAGGGCCTGGCCCTAATGTGTAAAGATTTCTTAAAGAGGTTTTATAGTCAAGCTTTACATAACTTTCGCTTTCATAACTTTTTATTATAACAAGCTTTTTATAACTTACCTTTATAACATATAGGTATATATAACATGTTATATATAACATATAACACGTATATATAACATGTTATATATAACATATAACACGTATATATAACATGTTATAAAGTTACATATACCTTTATAACTTTATAACAAGCTTTTTATATCTTACCTATAAAATGAGGGAGATGGCCTAAATCATGATCAATAGCCCTAAATCACTACTGTTTCTCCTTCTAATATCTGTGTTTCCACTTACAGCAGCCAGACACTTAACTCAGAAACATACTGCTACAAAATAAATATTTTAAGTATAAGCACTTTCTGAAAAAAAAACAAAATTTGGAGACATCAGCAAATGCTCACCTCACTCAAGACTCAAAAGGCAAACACAAGCCACAGTTCCGAAATCCAAAGAAACTTTACATGTGCAGCAACTGGCAAAGCTATTCAGAAGCCTGAGAGGCCCCTCTTGAAATGACAAGACTAAGCTTTTACCCATTAAATTCAAGTGGAAAACAACCTAAATTTCTATTCATGAAAAACAGTCATAAATTATGGCTCATCCAAACTACTGAATTATGTAAAATGTAAGGCACTTATCCATATAAAGCACTTGCCCCTGTGTCTAGTACAAATTAGATTCTCAAAATAATTACTGTCATTAACATTATAATTTCCAGATTCTCAAAATCAGGCACCTTTCTTGGTTCTACTATAGTATTCATATGCCAGCATTTCCAAACCTACTTTACCATGGATCCTTTCTCCACATACCTATCTACATGGCATTTGTTTCATGGAGTACATTTTGGGGAAAGCCTCTATCTCAGACACAAGCTTCATGCATTGTCCATCTACCACCATGTGTCCAGGGCCAATCTCCACCCCCCCCCCCCCCCCCCCCGAGAAATTGTGAGCTCCTTAAAAGCATGGACTGGTGCTGGCACATATTAGGTACTAGGTAAATGTTTACAGAATAAATAACAACAAATGAAAGATGGGGTTTGGTGCAAATGACTCTGAGGATCCTTTGAAGCTTTAAAGCTCAGGTTCTATCATTTATACTGAACCAAAGGGTCTAAACTCCCAAATTCCACACTGCTAACTTTGAGGACTAACAGAAATCAATGAAAACCACCTGAGGGCCTCCTAAGTGTTCCAGGTATGCAGACCACAGCCCACGGGCTCTCTAGGCTGTCCTGAGTTTAACCTTACTTCATCGTTCTCAATACAGACCAATATACATCAAATGTGGCTTACAGGGGCCAGGCCCAGTGGTTCACACCATAATCCTAGCACTCTGGGAAGCCCAGGCAGGTGGATGGCTTGAGCCCAGGAGTTCAAGACCAGCCTGGGCAACATGGTGGAACCCTGTCTCTACAAAAAAACACAAAAAATTGACCAGGAATGGTGGTCTGTGTCTGTGGTCCCTGCTACTAGGGAGGCTGAGGTGGGAGAATCACCTGAGCCCGGGAAGTTGAGGCTGCAGAGAGCCACGAATGTGCCACTCCACTCCAGCCTGGGTGACACAGTGAGATCCTATCTCAAAAAAAATAGTAGTTTAACAGTCAAACACATAAAATGACCCAGATACAACAATTCAAGGATCAGGAGACGTCATTTATAGACCACTCAAAAGCTGGTTTGTAAGGCCTCCACCCATTTTCTAGCTTGAAGAATGAGTCACAGCATGTGCCCTCTGGGGACACCCAGGAATTTGTAGAGCAAAGGTGACAACCTTTCCCCACGGTGCCAGCCTAACTTCACTCTAATGTAAACAGGCATTTCTGAGGTTTCACAGGGGCTCAGGAACAAAGCATCCACTGCCCTGGATGTTCTCTGGCTCCAGCAAACCCTGGCACACCAGGCAAAAGGCTTCTTTCAGGCAGAGGAAACAAACAAGGCTTAAGAAAAGTGAGAGTGGATGGCATGGCCCTGAGAGATGAAAGCGCCTCTGTTTAGTTTACTGAATTCTGCCTAGAGAGCTGCAGGAAGGCAGGATTTTTCTTGACAGAGGAGTGAGAAATTCTGCAACCTGGTCAATTTTTCAGCAAAAGAGGTGCCAGGAAAAGAAGCAGGATAAAGTATACATGGAAGCTGAGCCTGGGGTGGGTGGCCCAGGTCCCCTACCCCAATCTTCTCAACTCAATGATCAACAATTCCAGCCTCCCGTTTGTCAAGAGTACTTAACACACTGTTGTTCAACGTCATGCCAGTTTGCTACTGAACTCAGATTTGCTGACAAAATACACATGTGCAAATTCCTAATATTTTCTCCCCGCTACCCTCAACCTATATAATTTTTGTGACTCAGAAGCTGAACTAAAACTCAAAGAGCTGTGTGACACTAAGGAAACTGTGTTATGTCCCTGGGCCTCAGACCCCTCATCTGGACAAGGAAGGGATCAAGTGACCTTCAACACACTGCCTTCCAACTATACCACTCCAGGAGCTACAAAAGAGGGCAGGTGGAATTGCAGAAGGATTTGGGCACCCTGATCAGTCCTTCTCCACTCCCTGTTGCAATGAGTGGGAAACCATTCTCACGAACAGACAGGTAACTTCCAGTAGGACATCACGAGCAGACAGAGCTGCCCTTTGTAAACAGTAAATCAAGAGGTAAAAAAAAAAAAGAAAAAGAAAGAAAGGAGCTTCCAGCAGGGCACGGTGGCTCACGCCTATAATCCTAGCACTTTGGGAGGCCAAGGAGGGCGGATCACCTGAAGTCAGGAGTTTGAGACCAGCCTGACCAACATGGCAAAACCCCGTCTCTACTAAAGATATAAAAAAAAATAGCCAAGCGAGGTGGTAGGCACCTGTAATCCCAGCTACTCAGAAGGTTGAGGCAGAAGAATTGCTTGAACCCAGAAGGCAGAGGTTGCAGTCAGCCGAGACCACACCACTGCACTCCAGCCTGGGGCAAGACAGCAAGACTCTATCTCAAAAAAAAAAAAAAAGGAGCTTCCTTCAGGACAAACACAGAGATTGTAAGGAGAAAATCAGAACCAGAGCACCAGGTTGAAGCTTAAAAGGTGACAAGGAGAAGCTAGTCCTGGGTGATCCCCTCCATGGTCAGTCAGGTATCTGAGCTTTCAAGGTTTCCTCTTTCTGGGCAGAGGCATCTGATACACCAAGGGATTTTACTCAGCAATTCTAAACAAGCAGGTCCAAGTATGGCAAAAGTTTTCAAAAAGTGACTAATTGTTCTCCAGGATTATGTCAGTATTCTATTACTACTGTAACAAATTACCACAAATTGAGTGGCTTGAAATAATACCCATTTATCAGATCACAGTTCCATATATTGGAAAGCCATCATGGATCTCAACAGTTTCCAATCAAGGTGTCACAGGGGTGAGTCCATTACTGGGGGCTCTGGGAAAGAACTGATATCCACACTTATTCAGGCTGCCAGTCTAATTCAGTTCCTTGTGGTTGTAGGACTGAAGTCCCTGTTTCCTGCTGGCCGTCAGCTGGGCACCAGCCTTTGTTCCTGTGTTCCTTATGCTTTCCATGAGCTCCTGGAGGCCTCTCTCCAGATTTTGCAAGTGGCTCCCACATCCCAGCGCCAGCGACAGCACATGGAATCCTTTTCAAGCTTGGAATTTCCATGACTTCCCCTTCTGCCTCATCTTTCTTTCTTCTTTTTTTATTTTGAGATGGAATCTCCCTCTGTCGCCCAGGCTGGAGTGCAGGGGCCTGATCTCGGCTCACTGCACGCTCCGCCTAGTAGGTTCACACCATTCTCCTGCCTCAGCCTCCAGAGTAGCCGGGACTACAAGCACCCACCACCACTCCCGGCTGTTTTTGTATTTTTAGTAGAGATGGGGTTTCACTGTGTTAGCCAGGATGGTCTCCATCTCCGGACCTCATGATCCGCCGCCTCAGCCTCCCAAAGTGCTGGGATTACAGGGGTGAGCCACTGCGCCCGCCTCTGCCCCATCTTTCTAGCCCCCTCTTCTGCCATCCTTTTCTGTTTTTAAGGGCTCAAGTGATTACACGTGTTCACTTAGATCATCCAGGACAATCTCCCTATCTTAAGGTCAAGTGATTAATAGCCCTAATTCCATCTACACAGCACAGTCCATTTACAGAAGTATCTAGATCCGTGCTTGACTAAGTAACTAGCGGGTGGAAATCTTGAGGGGATAAGTCTAGATTTACCTCCCACAGGGGCCTTTGATTCTGAAGGCATAAACTGCCTCCGGAGCCCCCATGTTGCCCCAGCCTAGTGGGAAGGCAAACCAGAGTCACCCCACAGCCACCCAGACCCTTTGCCCCAGAAGGTCAGATTTAGATCTGACATACCAGACAGGCCTGGATTTAGGCCCACCTCAATCATCATCTACTGACAGCAGCCTCTGGCCAGGTTCTGAAATTTCTTTTGTCTACAAAAAGTGGTGCCATCACCTGATGGTCAAGCTGCGGAAGAAGTAGACACAACAAAAGTGGGTGACTGCCAGGTCTGGGATGGTAGGTCTGAAACTGGATCAAAGTCTGAGATGCTCTCTCTCTTCACAGACAGTATTATTCTATATCTAGAACACCCCACAGTCTCTGTCCAACGGCTCCTACTTCTGACAAATACCTTCAGTAAAGTTTCAGGACACAAAATCAATGTACAAAAATTAGTATCATTTCTATACACCAATAATGTCCAAGTTGAGAGCCAAATTAAGAACTCAATCCCATTCACAAAGCCACAAAAAGAACAAAATACCCAGGAATACAGCTAACCAGGGAGGTGAAAGATCTTTACAATGAGAATTATGAAACGTTGCTGAAAGAAATCAGAGATGACACAAACAAATGGAAAAACAGTCCAGGCACGGTGCCTCACACCTGTAATACCAACACTTTGGGAAGCCAATGTGGGTGGGTCACTTGAGGTCAGGAGTTCAAGGTCAGCCTGGCCAACATGGTGAAACACTATCTCTACTAAAAACACAAAAATTAGCTGGGCGTGGTGGTGCACATCTGTAATCCCAGCTACTTGGGAGGCTGAGGCAAAAGAATTGCTTGAACCCAGGAGGCGGAGGTTGCAGTGAACCTAGATCGTGCCACTGCACTCCAGCATGGATGACAGAGCAAGACTCTGTCTCAAGGTAAAAAAAGAAAAACTTTCCATGCTCACGGATAGAAAGAATCAATAGAATTAAAATAACCATAGTGCCCAAAGCAATTTACAGATTCAATGTTATTTCTGCAAAACTCCCAATGATATTCTTCACATAATTAGAAAAAAACTATTCTAAAATTCATTTGGAACAACAACAACAACAAAAAGCCCAAATAGCCAAAGCAATTATAAGCAAAAAGAACAAAGCTAGAAGGATCACACCTGATTTCAAACTATACTACAAGGCTACCGTAACTAAAACAGCATGGTACTGGTACAAAAGCAAACACATAAACCAATGGAGCAGGTTAGAGAGCCCAGAAATAAAGCCACATATCTACAACCATCTGATCTTTCACAAAGCCGACAATAAAAAGCAATAGGGAAAGGATTCCCTATTAATAAATGGTGCTGGGATAACTGGCTATCCATGTACAGGAGATTGGAACTACACCCCTTCCTTCCACCACATACAAAAATCAACTCAAAATGGACTAAGGAATAAAAAGTAAAACCTAAAATTTAAAAAATTTAAGAAGAAAGGCAGGGCGCGGTGGCTGAAGCCTGTAATCCTGGCACTTTGGGAGGCCGAGATGGGCGGATCACAAGGTCAGGAGATCAAGACCATCCTGGCTAACACGGTGAAACCCTGTCTCTCCTAAAAAATACAAAAAAACTAGCCCGGCGAGGTGGCGGGCGCCTGTAGTCCCAGCTACTCGGGAGGCTGAGGCAGGAGAATGGCATAAACCCGGGAGGTGGAGTTTGCAGTGTGCTGAGATCCGGCCACTGCACTCCAGCCTGGGCAACAGAGCGAGACTCCGTTTCCAAAGAAAAAATTTAAGAAGACAACCTAGGAAATGCCATTTTAGACATGAGCTCTGGCAAAGATTTCATGACAAAGACTCTAAAACCAATTACAACAAAAAATCAAAATTGGTAAGTGGGATCTAATTAAACTAAAGAGCTTCTGCACAGCAAGAGAAACTATCAATAAACAGACAATCCACAGAATGGGAGAAAATTTTTACAAACTATACCTCTGATAAAAGTCTAATATCTGGCCAGGCCTGGTGGCTCTCGCCTGTAATCCCAGCACTTTGGGAAGCCTAAGCGGGTGGATACCCTGAGGTCAGGAGTTCGAGACCAGCCTGGCCAACATGGTGAAACCCCCATCTCTACCAAAAACACAAAAATTAGCTGGGCGTGGTGACGAGCACCTGTAATCCCAGCTACTCGGGAGGCTGAGACAAGAGAATCACATGAACCTGGAAGGCAGAGGTTGCCATGAGCCGAGATCGCACCACTGCACTCCAGCCTGAGAAACAAGAGGGAAACTCCATCTCAAAAAAAAAAAAAAAGTCTAATATCCTGAATCTATGAGGAACTTAAACAAATTTACAAGAAACAAAAACATTTAAAAATGGGCAAAGGAGGCCAGGTGCAGTCACACGCTTGTAATCCCAGCACTTTGGGAGGCTGAGGCGGGTGGATCACCTGAGGTCAGGAGTTTGAGACCAGCCTAGCCAACATCATGAAACCCTACCTTTACTAAAAATATAAAAAATTAGCTGGGTGTGGTGACCAAGGCACCTGTAATCCCAGCTACTCGGGAGGCTGAGGCAAGAGAATTGTTTGAATCCGGGAGGCGGTGGTGGCCGTGAGCTGAGATCATGCCACTGCATTCCAGCCTGGGCAACAGAGCAAGACTCTGTTTCAAAAAAATAAAAAATAAATAAAATAAAAATTTTTAAATGGGCAAAGGCCACGAACAGACACTTCTCAAAGGAAGATACACACAGGGTCAAAAAGGATATGAAAAAAAGGCTCAGCATCACTAACCATTATTAGAGAAATGCAAAGCAAAACCACAATAAGACATCATCTCACACCAGTCAGAATGGCTATTAAAAAGTCAAAAAATAACAGATGCTAGTGAGGTTGAGGAGAAAACAGTATGCTTATCCACTGCTGGCAGAAATGTATTATAAGTTAGTTCAGCCTCGGTGGAAAGCAGTCTGGAGATTTCTCAAAGAATTTAAAATAGAACTACCATTCAACCTAACAATCCCATTATTGGGCATATGCCTAAAGGAATAGAAATCATTCTACCATAAACACATATGCACATGCATCTTCAACGCAGCACTCTTCACAATAGCACTGGAGCCCAGGAGTTCAAGACCAGCCTGGGCAATATAGCAATACCTCATCATTTTTTTTTTTTTTTTTTGAGACTGAGTCTAACTCTGTCACCCAGGCTGGAATGCAGTGGTGCTATCTCAGCTCCCTGCAACATCCCCTTCCCATGTTTAAGCAATTTTCATATCTCAGCCTCCAGAGTAGCTGGGATTGTAGGCATGAGCCACCACGCCCAGCCAGACCTCATCCCTTAATCAAAATTTTTTTTAAATTTTTAAAATAACAATAAACTATAGCAAAGACATGGAATCAACCTAGATGGCTATCAGTGGTGGACTGGACAAAGAAAATGTGGACATATATCACGGAATACTACACAGCCATAAAAAAGGAACAAAACAATGTCCTTTGCAGCAACATGGATGGAGCTGAAGGCCATTATCCTAAGTGACTTAATGCAGGAACAGAAAACCGAATACCACATTTTCTTATTTGTAAGTGGAAGTTAAACACTGAATACACATGGACACAAAGAAGGGAACAACAGACACCAGACAATGGGGCCTACTTGAAGGTGGAGGGTAGGAGGAGGGTGAGGACTGAAAAACTACCTATTCCATTAGGTACAGTGCTAATTACCTAGTTGATGAAATTATCTGTACACCAATCCCCTGTGACAGGCCATTTACCCATGTAATAAACTTACACATGTACTACCTGAACCTAAAATAAAAGTTGGAAAGAAAAAAAAAAAAAAAAACACTAGTCTGAGACTCACCCTTGGGATCATAAGCATTTTGCTGCTGAACATTAAATGAACGCATGTTTTCAACACTTTGTTTCTATCTGAGGGACAATCGCCCTGGAAAGCTAACTAACTTGCAGACCGTCACTTGGAATCAGGGTGGGTACTCCAAGACCTTGGCTCTCATCTGTGGCCAGCTTGCTCATGAACAGCCTTGCCTAAGCTGCAACGAGCCCTAGAGTCTCCCTGTTCTCTAGCCAGGGCAATCCTTTTTCTTGCCATTTTACAGCTTCTTTTTTGAACAAACTGATGCCTGTGTAGAAGGTGATGAGACCAACATGTGCTCTTTCAAAGAATCAACAGCCCCGGCACTCTTGTTATTGTAAAACAAGCAAGTGGTCTGGCACTATGCTCGGTAATTTACATGCATGACCCTGTTTAAGGCTCACAACCTATAAAGTAATATCAGCACCCACTTTTTACAAGAGAGGAAACACAGAGACTAAACATTGCCTAGGATGTGAGCCTAGCTTTGAATGGATCCAAAGACACTGCTTGCCCTATGATGGCTCTGAGTAACACTGTTCTTAAAGGAGCTCATGGTCCAGTGGAGAATCAGACATTCCATGTGATCCTTGACCACTGGCCATTCTCCTACATCTGTCCACTCTCTCTTAAAACAACTCTCTTGTAACAGGGGCAAAGGAACTCAAAGCAAAGACCCGCTGAGACTGCTCAAGTCCATATATGAAATATGCATACTCCAGCTAGGCTAAAGATGGGGTCTGAACTCCGGGGTCAAGTTGGGTTGGTGGCAGCTGATGGGCAACCATGCAAGAGGTCTGTTCCTCCCATCTTTCATCTCACCACTCTCCTACCTCATGTGACCTTTCTGGCACTCTCATCAGTCCAGGTCAGCTCCTTAAATAACTGGAGAAGTGGCTGCGCAGTGGAAAATACCACGTAAAAGCTGAACAGGTGGAAGATGAGGAGATGAGCTGCAGGTTTACAGCAACGGTGCCGGGGGGTGAAAAAGCAAGGCTGTCAAGAAGCCGTTATCGGCCTCACAGGACCCTCATGCTACACAGCTCAGGATGGGCTTTCACATGCCCTAGGCCACGGCTCCTGCCCGTACAACAATCATATGCTACAGCTTTGTAGAATCGTCCCCCTTTTGTGAGGCAGGGGTTGGGGAAAAGGCTCGGGGAAAGATTAAGTGACTTAATCAAAGTTTATCCCAAATAATTGTAGATGTAGGACTGGGAAGCGTTTCTGATCACTGGAAAACTGCAACTACTGCTACACTATGCTGTGAAGGGAAGCAGCATCTTGGAAGAGGGTGTGTGTGACCACCCACAGAAAGAGAAAGATTTAGATGAGCGGACAGCAGCAACTATAGTCAGAAAGTCGGAGCAGCGTCACGGTAACCAAAGGCACAGGAAAGGAGATAACAAAGGGTCAAGGACAACGGCCAGGGCCTCTTGTGAGCTCCTGGGAGAGTCCCCGGGGCCTCCTGAACAGCACAGGCCAGAACAGCTAGGGAGCCCAGGCAGTCCCTGTCACAGATTCTGCTCGAATGACTTCAGGGCAGACTTGTACGTGGACTGAGGGCTGCACGTGCGTGCCATCATGCGTGTCTGTCCTCTCTTGCTCTCATTTCATACAAGCCCATGAACACACAAACACACATATGCACACACATACACATAAAATAAATGCCACTTTTAAGACTAAACCTTTCTCTGGCCCTGGAAAAAGTGAATCCCCCCAAAGAATAAATCAACGGTCATGCAAAGAAAATTTCCACAACTCAAGGCAACTGGAGAAAAATAACTCTGACCCAATTTAGTTCCAGAATCCAGCCCTCTCTCTTCTCTAAACCTTGTTTAGGACAGAAGCAAACACCCCAACACATGCACTGTCCTCAGTAAACACCTATGAGGTAAGGAGAAATCCGTTTAATCGATCCACATCTCATGAATGAAAACTACTGTCATGTGACCAAATCCCCGTTTCCAAAAATGATTCTGCTGCAACTGAGAGAAAAGAAATCCCAAACCACGCTGCCTTCTGTAAGCTCACTCCTGTCTCCCAAAATGAGGAAGAAAAAGAGAAAAAAAAAAAAAAAAGCTGCACACTGACAGCCTTACATAACAGTCTGCACCTCTCCCTGGCTGACGGCAGCAGATTTATAAAATGCCATAAATAGCTCCCTCTCCTGCCACAGGAAACCAGGCTAAGAGGCTGAGCTGCAGACCCTGCGTACAGCCGGCCTCCTCTTTCATTTACAATGGAACCTTTACGAGCAGAGCTTTCTAGCACAAAGCAAGTTCAGTGAAACCAGCTGGCCCAGGTCCGGTGAAGACGCACCACCTGAAAGACCCACAAAGCTGAGTCAGACATTCAAAACTTGGCTGTCGACTCCCGAGAGAAACAGCACTCCCAGGCCAGTGTAGAAACGGTAACCATAGGACACTGCTCTGCAAAGGGGCTTCTCCAGCAAACCAGGCCAACGGGGTTGCTGTTTTGGGTACATAGTGGCCTCTGGACGCTTAATACTGCCAGCTAAGGGGCACGAGGCCAGTCTGACAGGCAGCTGGCAGGATGGAGGCAGTTCTCAGAGAAGCATCCCAGCAGGATATTACATACCCCACTGTAACGTCCAATCAGGAAATCAGAACCTGAAGCAGGGTTCTCTCCACATTCTCAAGACACCAGTAGGAATTTTGGAGGCTGGCCAAAGCCAGGAAGGGTGGTAGGAGGGGTAACCTCATCCCAAATCCCTGTGGGGTGGCTTGTTGGAAATCTGAGACTCCAGGCTGAAAAGCTATTGCTTTGAAGAGGAAAACTGCCTGAGAAGGTCTAGATGTCCTGAAGCAGGATGGCCTGCAGCCCACACTGCGTGTGTCATCACTCTGAATGGCAGGGTGTCTGGGGGAGAAAGAAAAGGGGGAGAGAGAGTGGGTATCTTTTTGTGTGTGTGTGTTTTTTTTTTTTTTTTTTTTTTTGGAGACAGAATTTCACTCGTCATCCAGACTAGAGTGCCATAGTGCGATCTCAGCTCACTGCAACCTCCATTTCCCAGGATCAAGTGATTCTCCTGCCTCAGCCTCCTGAGTAGCTGGGATTTCAGGCGCCCACCACCAAAACCAGCTAATTTTTGTATTTTTAGTAGAGGTGGGATTTCACCATGTTGGCCAGGCTGGTCTCGAACTCTTGCTCTTGGGTGATCAGCCTGCCTCAGTTTCCCAAAGTGCTGGAATTACAGACATGAGCCACCACGCCCCACCGAGAGTGGGTCTCTATGGGAAGGCAAGCACATGGGGCCTCATGCCTCCCCTGGATTAGGAATGAACCTTACCCAGCCAAAACCAGCGGCTGCCAAGCTATCACAGCCTAGGATAAAGTTAACAAAATAACTAGAGTGAGAAAGAGGCCCGGGAATATGGGATATGGGTAGGAGAGGAAGAGAACAGTTCTGTTTGTGATTCCTCCTTAGGTACTGGCTTTCACTGCACTCACTCCCTAGGAGGAACTTGGCTTTTAATAAATCATGACTCCAACAAGGAAAAGAGCAATATAGCTGCCACTTACCGCACAGTGACTGTGTGCCTAGCCAGGCCTGGGTGCATTACTCCAAGGAGTTATTTGTCCAAAACTCACAGCAGCCCATGGGGCCCACATCATCACCCTCCTCAAGTCACCAATGGGGAAAGTAGGGCTGGAAGCAATTTGCCCACAGGCCTAAGAACCAACAGGTGAAACTGGTGTTCAACCCAAGCCTGTTGATTACAATAGCTCCCGGCAAACATGCTAATAAATACATAAGATAAAAATCAATGTACTTCAGTGTATTCTTATTTCACCCCTTACAGATTTAAAATTTATCAGAACAAACAGTTGGGACATAAAAAGAATAACCAGCAGGCAGGAGCCACTGTGCCACACCTCCTGTATCTTTACTAAAGAAAATTCAGTGCTGGGCATGGCGGCTCATGCCTGTAATCCCAATACTTTGGAAGACCAAGGCAGGAGGATTGCTTGAGCCCAGGAGTTGGAGACCAGCCTGGGCAACATAGTGAGGCCTCATCTCTACAAAAAATAAATAAAATTAGCCAGGTATGGTGGTGCACACCTGTGGTCCCTGCTACTTGAGAGGCTGAGATGGGAGTATCGCTTGAGCCCAGGAGTTCAAGGCTGCAGTGAGCCATGATGGTGCCACCACACTCCTGCCTGGGTGGCAGAGCAAGACCCTGTCTCAAAACAACAGCAACAACAATAAAATTCAGTAATAAAAGTTTTCAAGAAAAAAATATCACTAGTAATCAAAGAAATGAAAAAATAAAACAAGTGTGAGATACTATCATGTTATCTGTCAAATTGGCGTTAATTATAATGATAACCTGTGTTGCTGACAAGGGTACAGGTAACAAGCTCACTCACACCCAGGAACACGAACCAAAAGCAATTCCAGTGGCTCAAACCTGTAATCCTGGCCTTTGTGGGGCCAAGGCAGGCAGATCACTTGAGGTCCGGAGTTCGAGACTAGCCTGGCCAACATGGTGAAACCCTGTCTCTACTAAAAATGCAGAAACTAGCCAGATGTGGTGGCGGGCACCTGTAATCCCAGCTACTGGCGAGGCTGAGGCTGGAGAATCGCTTGATCCCAGGAGGCAGTGGTTGCAGTGAGGGGAGACTATGCCATTGCACTCCAGCCTGGGCGACAGAACGAAATTCTGCCTCAAAAAAAAAAGCAATTCCACTTCTTCAGTTATTTTCTAAGAAAAATAATAACTGCGTACAAAGATGTAACTTTTCTCTTCTCAGCATTTATACAACCATTAAAAATTGGAAAACGAAAATGTCTAACACAGATTTCGATTAAATAAGGCACGGTCCTCCCACATATCATGTCTGCACGTTTTTCACCACAACGCCATTTCCAGTGACACTGCAGACAATCACATGGTGGCCAAGAAAAGACGTTCTAGAGATAGATTAAGTGGGAAAACGGCAGGTCACAAAACAAACTGCAGAATATAGTATCTCTATGTAAACAAAAGTGAGACATGTACAAATATAATTAAAGAATATTTCCGGTAGAATTTCACCTTCACAGGCAGCCCATCCCCACCCAGAGAAATATATCCAACAGTCCTCAGTTACCCTCCTTATGAGGTACTTGTCTGACCTCCAACATGACAAACCCAGCCGTCCCCTGTTGACAGCTAAGTGAGCTTAGCAGCACTGCACCATCCGACCCACCCACAACTTTTTTTTTTTTTTTTTTTTTTTTGAGACAGGGTCTTGCTGTGTCACCCAGGCTGGAGTAAAGTGGCACAATCAAGTCTCACTGCAGCCTTGACCTCCCAGGCTAAAGCGATCCTCCCACCTCTAGCTGTGACTATAGGCCTGCACCACCACGCCCAGCTAATTTTGTGTGTGTGTGTATGTAGAGTTGGGGTCTCACCATGTTGTTCAAACTCCTGTGCTCAAGTAATGCACCCACCTCAGCCTCCAAAGTGCTGAGATTACAGGCATAAGCCACCACGCCTGGGCTCCACAACTTTTAAACAGCCCGACATGCGCACATTTCCTCACCATGACCACACAGATACAAATGCATTTCCTAAAGCACTTCCACTATAAGTTCAAATCCTGTAGGGACAGAAAGACACAGTCAAAACAGGTCACTGTATGATGTTGGCCAACTTAAAATCAGTTAACTCCTACAACCCTCAGTTTTCTCATCTATAAAATGGGAAGCTGTTATAAGGATTAAATGATCTAGTACAATAAAGAAAAATGCACTCTAAGAATACAGTAAAAGTTCAATAAATGACTGCTCTACAGTTACTGCTGAGGTAATTTCCCGTAAGCAGTAAGGGTTAACTTGTTGGTGAAATGGAGACCCTATTTCAATAGGTATTGTCCTACAAACAGACGTGAAAATTTCAAGTAGAGACAAAATATATTTCATTCCTTAAAGACTCACTTCTACCTGTTATAGTACACTGTTGTGTCCTCAGTGCCTGAAATATGGTAAAACTCAGTAAGTGCAGAATGAACTTAATGATTCATCCTTTATCCCCAAGACACTGAAAATAACCAACCCAACTCTTTTCTCTTAACTATAAACTACATGGACCACATGCAGTGGCATGCCTGTAATCACAGTGCTTAGGAGGCCAAGGTGGGAGGATCGTTTGAGGCCAAGGGATCGAGACCAGCCTGGGCAACACAGGGAAACTCGGTCTCTACAAAAAATTAAAAAAGAAAAAAAGTTGGCTGGACATGGTGGCATGCCTGTAGTCCCAGCTACTTGGGAGGCTAAAGTAGAAGGATTGCTTGAGCCTAGGGGTTCAAGGCTGCAGTGAGCTACGATCACACTGCTGCTGCTCTCCAGGTGGCAGAGTAAGACTCTGTTTCTTCTTTCTTTCTTCTTTTTTTTTTTTTTTAGATGGAGTCTCGCTCTCTTGGCCAGGCTAGAGTGCGATGACACGATCTCGGCTCACTGCAACCTCCACCTGCCAGGTTCAAGTGACTCTTCCGCCTCAGCCTCCCGTTACAGGCACCCGCCATCACGCCCAGCTAACTTTTGTACTTTTGTAGAGATGGGGTTTCACCATGTTGGCCAGGCTGGTCTTGAACTCCTGACCTCAGATGATCTGCCCGCCTCGGCTTCCCAAAGTGCTGGGATTACTGGACTGACCCACCACGCCCGGCCATAAGACCCTGTTTCTAAATAAATAAATACATTTTTTGAAAATTCACATGGAAAAAGCTGATTGCCAAAAAAGAAAAAAAAAATTAACTACGTAATAGGCCAATTACAAACATACCAACCTATAAAGCACAACGGATATTCACTGAACCATCTGTCATATTAGGAAATTAGAAGAAAGTGTGTGAGGGGCTTCCTGACTAACAGTACAGAATGACAGTCCTCCAGGATCACGTTGCCATCAACTTCTGAAATTAATTCGCAAAACTTACACAGCCTGAAAAACAAAAAAAACTCTCATCTAAGCACCAAAGGGGAACTGGAAGTTTTTGTTTTAGGGCATTTATTTTGAAAAGTTTCATTTCTATTTCCACATTAGCTTCTCAATGTGCACTGGACTACAGTGAAATCACAGCCTTGTGTTTTTGAAAACAGATTCCGCAGCTATGGAAACTGAATCTGTCACTATATTTTGACTTCACTGTAGGATCGAGTGAGAAGAAACATCTCAGCCTGGGCACAGCCACTTAGCTACATATCTTTTTCTTTTTAATAAAAAAATGTGCTTAACCGTAATTGACAAAGTCCTTAAATACCTAATTTTCAGAACAAACTGTACCACATAAAAGTTCCTTCAGTTAATAATTCCTTCAGGCACGTGTGAAAAAGTACCTGATTTTACTAATTCTAAATAATCCCTAGAGAGGCAAGGGAGTTTTGCTTGATCCACAATTAAAAGTCAGATTCTAGACTTCAATCAACTTGACTACGAAGAAGAAATTCTCTACAAAGCACTAACGCACACATCTGGGAAACGACAGCTCAAATTTTATCAGCCACTTTTGATAAGTAATCCAAAGCAGACCTCGGGATTACTCAAGAAGTAGCACAAATAATTAGGAATGTGTGGTATTGAGGGAAGAGGCCAAGAGCCTCTGTATAAGAATCCCCCAGGAAACAGCAAGGCCAAGGGCCAAAGCCACAGAGGGGCTAAAGGGAGCACGTCATCCCTCCCCCCGCAGCCCCTGAAAAAGGCACCCCATTAGCCTTTCTCATTGAAATTAACAGGGCCGTTACTAGGAAACGGGTCCAAACAGTCATGTACACACCAAGTGAATAAACAGTGACAGCTGGGCCTTCAGTCACCATGTCATGGGATGGCAAGATGGCCTTACAGTGAGCTGGCGGTGATAAGCACAACGCATAAAAGTCATAGCAAGATAGGAAATGAAAAGAGGAAACACACAGGCTAGAAACTGCATGCATGGTAGGACTGAGCCATGTCCAAGCTAAAGAATACTGGTTCCTCACTGGTCCTTACTGGGCAGTACTCCAGGAGCACCAATGGCGGGAGGTCCCACTTCTGCATGGCTCATGACCTTGCTGCTCGGGGGGGGGCGGGGGGGGGTGGTCAATGTCCACACCCAGCCTTCCCACGCTAGGCTCTCTCCCTCTCCATGACCATCCCATTTCAGAGCAAGTGAATCCCTCCATGGTCTCAGGAGGTCTAACACACCTCAGAGCTTACCCTTCACAACTAAAACTTTTCTTTTTTTTGAGACAGAGTCTCATTCTATTGCCTAGGCTGGAGTGCAGTGGCGCGATCTCAGCTCACTGTAACCTTTGCCTCCCAGAATCAAGAGATTCTCGTGCCTCAGCCTCCCAAATAGCTGGGACTACAGGTGTGCGCCACCACACCTGGCTAATCTTTGGAATTTTAGTAGAGACAGGGTTTTGCCATGTTGGCCAGGCCAGTCTTGAACTCCTGGCCTCAAGTGATCTGCCTGCCTCAGTCTCCCAAAATGCTGGGATCACAGGCGTGAGCCACTGGGTCCAGCCTCCACAACCAAAACTTTAACAGGGGTTTGTTCTGTTGGAAGGGTAGAAAAGGAATTTTTGGCAGAAGGAATAAGAAAACCCTTTAAAAGTTCAACATGGAGTTAAGATTGAAGAGGTAGCCAGGTACGGTGGCTCATGCCTATAATCCCAGCAATTTGGGAGGTTGAGGCGAGTGGATCACTTGAGCCCAGGAGTTGGAGACCAGCCTGGGAAACACAGTGGGACACGATCTCTATAAAAAAAAATTAAAAATGAGACAGGTGTGGTGGCACACGCCTATAGTACCAGATACTTGGGAGGCTGAGGTGAGAGGATGGCTTGAGCCCAGGAGGTCAAGGCTGCAGTGAGTCATGATTGCACCACCACACTCCAGCCTGTGCAACAAAATGAGACCCTGTTTCTTAAAAAATAAATAAAACTATTCCAGTACTTCCACAATTCTGTGGCCCAATTATGTTGGGTAAAGGCTATTCAGTTTTATATTGTCTGATGAATATCAAACAGAATAGCCTTTACCCAACATAACCACAGGTTGAGCACCCCAAATCTGAAAATTCAAAATCCAAAATGCTCCAAAATTTAAAACTTTTGAGCACTGGCATGATGTTGAAAAGAAATATTCACTGAAGTATATCGGATTTCAGATTTTCAAACTTGGGATGTTCAATCAGCAAGTATAATGCAAATATTCTACATTCCAAAAGAATCTAAAATCTAAAATACTTCTGATTCCAAGCATTTTGGAAAAAACACTCAATCTGCATTTTTATTTATCTTATTTTATTTTATTTATTTGAGATGGGAGTGTCACTCTGTGGCCCAGGATGGAGTGCAGTGGCACAATCTCGGCTCACTGCAACCTCCACCTCCCAGGTTCAAGCAGTTCTCGTGCCTCAGACTCCTGAGTAGCTGGGGTTACAGGTGTGTACACCCATGCTCAGCTATTTTTTTTTGTTTTTGTTTTTGTTTTTAGTAGAGACGGGGTTTCACTATGTTGACCAGGACCTCAAGTGATCCACCCACCTTGGCCTCCCAAAGTGCTGGGATTACAGGTGTGAGCCACCATGCCCAGCCTGTATTTTTTCTTTTTTTTAAGTATAGCTACTTAGCCCACTAAAAATATACCCTTACTATTCTACAGTAAAATTAATTCATAAATCATCATGAGAAAAGTTTTTCATTCCAGGAAGTCTAGCACAAATATTTTAACTTCAGTATTTTAGGAAACATTCTATAATCTGCTTAAAGTGTTTATTATGTACTTATATTTCCATAATAAGTTCATAATGAAGCAACATTCATTCTATGCTATTAGTCTAGGATCACATGGCACCTTCCTAGATTCTAGGTGATGATATTTTAGAGTTCTTAGAAATTATATTTGGGTAACTCAGACAGCAAGGTCAAAAATGTATTTTATTTCTTAATCTTTCAACATTGACATCAGACTGTGAGAGAATTCTTCTTAAGTTTTTTTTTTTTTAATTTGTATCCTTCTATTTATTTATTCATTTGAGACCAGGTTGTAAGACTAATTTTTGTATTTTTGGTAGAGACAGGGTCTTGCTATGTTGCCCAAGCTGGTCTCGAACCCCTGGGCTTAAGGGATCCACCCACCTAGGCCTCGAAATGTGCTGGGATTACAGGCATGAGCCACTGTGCCTGGCTGCGAGTATTTGCATTTTTGTGATGTGTCATTACCACCCAATACAGAAGCCATTTGTGGTCTCCCTCAGGTCAGATAGTAACAAGGGCCGGACATGTAAAATGGGTTCCCTCCCATATCTAGTGCTCTGAAAGGTATGGCTGGGCCTCTCTCTCAAATGGATACAATTTCTACACAACCACCACGGCTTCTCATATGGTGGCTGGATCCCAAGAAGGGGTGTTCAAAGTATGAGACAAATTACAGATCTCTTTAGACTCAATTTTAAAAGTTACACAGTGTCACTTCTACTGCAAACTACTGGTCAAAATACGTCACAAGGCCAGCCCAGATTCAAGGGGAAAGGTTACAGACTCTACATCTGGATGGGAGTATGGTAAGAATTTTCAGCCTACCACAGGGTCAGAGAGCAGACAATAAGGCACAGTAGGGCTGCCCCAGCACCTAAGCTCTTTTTCACTGTGTGGCTCCCACCACCTTTTTTTTGTTTTTTTTTTTTGGAGACAGAGTGTCACTCTGTCACCAAGGCTGGAGTGCAGTGGCACAATCTCAGCTCACTGCAACCTCTGCTTCCCAGGCTCAAGCGCTTAATCATCCCACCTCAGCCTCCCAAGTAGATGGGTTTACAGGCGTGTCCCACCAGACCTGGTTAGTTTTTGTAGTTGTTGTAGAGACAGGGTTTTGCTATGTTGCCCAGGCTAGTCTCAAACTTCTGATCTCAAGTGATTTGCCCGCCTCAGCCTCCCAAAGTGCTAGGATTACAGGCACAAGCCACCACACCCAGCCACACCTTTACAAAAGAGCAAGAACTCCATCACAAAAGCATTCCTGGTTGGGCGGGGCAGGTGGGAATGTACTGACAGATATAACCTGGATGCTCCTTCAGCTATGGCCTAGGGCAGGGTTTGGCAAATTTTTCCCATAAAGCAGAAAATAATAACAATTTCAGGCTTTGAGGGCAATATAGTCTCCGTTGCTACTCCGCAGTTGTAGCAGGAAGGCAGTCACAGAAAATATGGAAATGAATGGGTGTGGCTGTGTTCCAATAAAACTTTATTTATAACAGCAGGCAGTGGGATTGATTTGACCCAGAAGTCAATTTGTTGACCTGTGGTCTGGGAGAATAAGCACTAGATTTGGTACTGGAAAACCAGGCCTGGAATTCTGACTTTACTACTCACTACTAGTGTGACCTTGTTCGAGTTTTTTAAAATTTCTGAAGTGTGTCCTCCACATCTCAAAAATGGGATAATATCATCCATCTGCTAAGGTGGTTCTGGGGAGTGAGATAATATAGGTGAAAAGTGCAGTGCACATCCCCTCATAAGGCAAACATGCCTTTGCTGCAGTGCAGAGCCTGGAGAACAGCTCAAGGGGGCTGTCAGGAAGTCCCACCAGGCAGGACACAAGGGAGTGTCAGGCACTGTTTTCCAACCAAGTGAAGACTTCACTGATGAGAATTATATTAGGCAGCAGCAACCTAAATAGTCTTTGCTAAAGGCCTATCATTGTTTTCCTTTTTCTCAACAGCAAAATACTTTGTTTTAAGGCATACAGATAGCACTGACACAACCTATTTCACAAACCCTATTTCACACAAAGTAGCACGCATGGTCAGTGAAAAGGAAAATAAAAACAACCAATATGAAGAAGCCTCAGAGGTGTCATCACTCAAATACAAAGTTTTTCAGAGGCATAGCAGTATAATCATGCTGTATTTAAGCTGGTTTTGTAGATTCTGAAATGTCAAAAAATAGTCTCCGAGACAAGCATATTTTTTAATGCTAAAAGTATAACTGGAATTTTTAAACATGTAGATGCAAACTTTTATTTTTTTTGAAATTGGCCCTAGTAGGAAAAAAATCATTCAAAATTAAGATTTATCCTTAGCCAAAGGAATCAAAAGCACTGAAGCATTTTGTTTGCACCTCCACTAATACGGCACCCCTTTATAATACCAGTAGTTCACCAAGAGATTGAGAGTTCCACAAGAGTAACAGGCAGCATTGTACTCCCGCTTTTGGAAAATTCCACTTCATCCACAGGAAAGTGGACATGTTAGAAGGTGAGTGACTTGTCCATTGTCAAAACCTTGTCTGCTGCAGGATTCCTGCCACACATATGAGCAGGATCTCTCTCAGCCATGGCTCTTGCAATTTCAATGTCCCCTTCTCCCAACTGGGCAGACTTAGCCAGAAGCAGCTGTCCCAGAGCCTCCTCCCAAGACAGCTGCATTCTGGAGGGATGGCGTCAGCAATAGCCTAGAAGGGCGTGGTTTCCCTCCTGAGCCCCAGAGTGAGTGCCAATGGCTGTCATCATTTGAATTGAATATCCGCTTCCAAAATAACCTGGACCACTTCCAAGGCAAAGTACTACCGAATAAAGCTCAAATCCATGCAGATGGGTAGATGTATGGGCTTGCTGCTCCTGATTCATTCATTAATAAAATGGTATATATTGTTGGTGTTCTGATCCATAAATTAGACAGGAAAGAAGTGAGATGACCAGGTATGACACAAGCCAGAGTGAACATTCCCAAGTTCTCTCGTATTTATACTTGCACAGAATGGAATTCTCACATGATGGCTGGGATTTCTATATTAAGTATCTTGGGCCAATCTTCTACTAAATAAAGTTCAAGTGGCACTGGGTTCACATGATATTCAGAGCTCTGTAGCAGCTGATTGTTTTCCCCGTATCTCCTGCTTTGGAACTTCAGCTTCGAAGTAGCTCCTTGCCTGCTTCTGCCATGGCCAGAGTCCACTCTGTATCCAGGAGGTGTAAATATGATGAGCTATAAAAAGGCTGACAGACAACAGGGCTGCCTCCCTGGCACTGTGTGTGGGGGGCGGGGTGCGTGTATGGGTGTGCATGTGGGGGGTGCGTGTGTGGGTGTGCGTGTGGGATGGTGTACATGGGGGGTGTATGTGTGGGTATGTGTGTGTGAGGGTGTGCGTGTGGGGGGTGAGCGTGTGCACGTGTGTGGGGTGTGTGTGGAGGGTGCGCGTGTGGGTGTGCGTGTGCACGTGTGTGGGGTGTGTGTGGGGGGTGCGCGTGTGGGTGTGCGTGTGCACGTGTGTGGGGGGTGCATGTGTGGGTATGCGTTAGGGGGTGCGTGTGGGGGGGATGTGGGGGGGTGCGCGTGTGGGTGTGCGTGTGCACGTGTTTGGGGTGTGTGTGGGGAGTGCATGTGTGGTTGTGCGTGTGGGGGGCGTGTGTGTGGGGGTGTGCTTGGGGGTGCGTGTGTGGGTGTGGGGGTGCGTGCGTGGGGGGTGTGCGTGGGGTGGGGGGGTGCATGTGTGGGTGTGAGCATGTGGGGGGTGTGCGTGGGGGGTGCGTGTGTGGGTGGGTGTGTGCATCCACGCATGCACACATGTACACACATCCATCACTCTTTAAAACAAGGTCAATGGTTACATAAGATGTTAACATTAGAGGAAGCTGGGTCAAGGGTGTATGGGAACTCTTTGCACACGTTTTGTAACTTTTCTACCAATCTAAAATTATACCATAACAAAGGGCTTTTAAAAACACACTTTCAAGTCAGATTCAAGGCCTGAAGCATACCATTTAGGTTTTCACAGGGTCCTTCAGCATAAGTCATTAAGTCCCTTGGAGGGTCAGTTTATTTAGCTCTAAATGAACTTGATGAGATCCCCAAAAGACTGCAAAACAAACAAACAAACAAACAAACAAACAGGCCGGGCGCGGTGGCTCATGCCTGTAATCCCAGGATTTTGGGAGGCCAAGGTGAGCGGATCACCTGAGGTCGGGGTTCGCAACCAGCCTGGTGAAACTCCGTCTCTACTAAAAATACAAAAAAAGTAGCCAGGTGTGGTGGCGGGCACCTGTAATCCCAGCTACTCAGGAGGCTGAGGCAGGAGAATGGCTTGAACCCGGGAGGCGGAGGTTGCAGTGTGTAGAGAACACGCCACTGCACTCCAGCCTAGGCAACAAGAGCAAAACTCCGTCTCAGGAAAAAAAAAAAAAGCAGCCAAAAATGACCTGACAAACAGGTGTGATATTAATATGACAACATTCACATTAAGGCTTGATCCCAGTGACAGACTGAGACTATAAACCAGTGAGATTAGGCTCGGCGTGGTGGCTCAGGCCTGTAATCACAGCACTTTGGAAGGCCAAGGCGGGCGGATCACGAGGTCAAGAGATTGAGATCATCCTGGCTAACACGTTGAAACCCCGTCTCTACTAAAAATGCAAAAAAATTAGCCGGGCGTGGCAGCAGGCACCTGTAGTCCCAGCTACTCCAGAGACTGAGGCAGGAGAGTGACGTGAACCCGGGAGGCGGAGCTTGCAGTGAGCTGAGATCACACCACTGCACTCCAGCCTGGGCGACAGAGCGAAACTCCGTCTCGAAAAATAAAATAAAATAAAATAAAAATAAAAATAAACCAGTGAGATTGCTAAGGGACCACACCTGAAAAAGAGGCACTCCTCTACCATTACATTACTCTCCTGTCCCACAGTTTCAAAGCTACCCCATCTCTCATCCCTGCTCCTCAGAACCCGTGGGTCTTGGTATTTGCTATTCCCTCTACCTGTAATCTACCTTTACCACCCGCCCTTACCCACCACCACCACCACCCCCCCAACGTGGTGCAGTAGCCGTCTCTGTCTTTTTTCATATCTTAGCTGACACCTCAACCCCTTGGTATCCCCTTCCTTTATTTTTCTTCTTAGAAGCTATTCCTTCTAATATACTACAATATACTCATTTGTTTATTTCCCCTCTCTCCCAAATAGAATGTAAGCTCCATGTGTGTTTTGTTCACTGCTAACAGGATTTCTTGAAAACCTTCTATGGGCTTTCCCTATGAGACTTATTGACATGGTTCTCTGGAATCATTGAGAAAAGAACAGAATGTTTTTTAAAAAGAAAAGACATTTCTTATGCAGGGGGAAAGAAAGAAGTGATTAATATCAACAAGCACTTTCAGAATTACTAGGTACCTGTAACACTGTCCTCCATGCTTTAAATATTATATTATTATGCATACTAAGTATATGTTACTTTATATAATCTCACTCATTCCTAAATGATCTGTGAAGTCGAAGGAGCAGGTGTTATTATGCCCATTGCACAGAGGAGGAAACTGAAGTAACATAAGCAAGTGGTGAAGCCAGCACAAGAATCTAAGTTACCCTGTATCTTGCGTAGAAGAGCCTCCATCATAGCTGGCTGTCTCTCCATGGAATAAAAAGACTCTGAAATCAGTCACTTCTAAATTTTTTTCTAGGAAATAAAAAGCTTTCTGAGTTGGATGATTTTTTTAATAAAAGCCAAATATGAAAGAAAACAATATATGACCCATCACATATATTCTTGTAGGAAAATGCACAGAAATGTCCACAAGGGAGAAAGGAAACACCTGAGGCCTGCTGATAGGCACAGGCAGAAACAGGCCACAGTTCTCTTTTAGCCACTGTTTTGAAAATTTTGTTAGAATGCATAAAGACTACCAGAAAGATAACTGATGAAGACAAGTCATTATGTTTCTAAAATACGGTTAACTCAGGTCCTATCCTGGAGTGGAGAGCAGGGATGGGAATCTGAAAATCTGTATACACTCAGAAGCACACTTGACAGGGCCCTGAAGTCCCAGCCTGGGCAACAGAAAGAGGCCTTGTCTCTAATAAAATTTTTTTTTAATTAGCCAGACATAGTGGTGCATGCCTATAGTCCCAGCTACTCGGGTAGCTGAGGGGGAGAGTCACCTGAGCCTGGGAGGTTGAGGCTATGGCAAGCCATGATCGCACCACTGCACTCCAGCCTGGGCAACAGAACAAGATCCTGTCTCAAAAGAAAAAAAAAAAAAGTTCCCTGAAGTCCAAAGCCTACTTATATCATATGTATGTATGTACATGTGTATACGTACACATACACATACACATATACACTCATGCATACGCACCTGGATTTATTTTAAATTCAGTAAATTAGCACTTTATCTTTTAAAAAATTGCAGCACAGAGCAGATGGTAAAGAGTAAATCTCTTAAGATACACAGTTTTTCACATTTTAATATCTCTAAAATTGAATTTTGTCTTATAGCCAATTGTCCCTTACTATGCTTACTTTGTAGCATTTTTTGCTTTCTCAGAGGTACATAAAGCAACACTGTATCTTACGATCTGTTGTGTGTAGGGGTGGGAGTTCAGTGCAACAATTCAAATGGGCCATCAAACAATGGGTAAGGCCACAATGGACATTAAAGGGAGATCCCTGCATCAGCCAGGAGATAGGACAGGTTGACTTTAAAGGTTCCCTCCAGGCCAGGCGTGGTGGCTCTTGCCTGTAATCCCAGCATTTTGGGAGGCTGAGGCGGGCAGACCATCTGAGGTCAGGTGTTCCAGACCAGCCCAGCCAACGTGGTGAAACCTCGTCTCTACCAAAAATACATAAAAAATAAGCTGAGCGTTGTGGCGGGAGCCTGTAATCCCAGCTACCAGGGAGGCTGAGGCAGGAGAATTGCTTGAACCCGCGAGGCAGAGGTTGCAGTGAGCCAAGATCACACCACTGCACTCCAGCCTGGGCAACAAGAGCTGTCTCAAAAAATAAATTAATTAAATTAAATTAATAAATAAAGGTTCCCTCCAGCCCTCAGTTATCAAAATAAAGATGAACGTGATAAAACGAAATTTAAGGGCGAAAGTATACTTACAAACAAACCTTATCTTCGTCAGTCTCCACAACTTCCAGGGTACATGAGTATTATCTATATTTTAAAGATGAGGAGGCTCCAAGGAGTATTTTACCCAAAAGCTGGCCACAGGTCTGACTTCCCAACAAAAGGTGCACTGTGGCAGAGCAGTAAGAGAAGCAGCAGCCAAATCAGAAGAGCTCAAAGGTGGTAAAAATAACCCAACCAAGGGGCGAAGGGCAAACCTGGGAAGCAGTAAGAGAGGAAATGATGTTTGAGTTCAGCTTTACAAGGAAGTTCACTAAATGACATGTTCGGGTTTACAGGCATTTAAAATGAAAACGCCTTTCGGTTGGTTGTATTTTCTGGTTTCTTCAAATACTTAAGAATAAAAGCACAAACTGATTAACATGGTGTGGGCTTCATGTCAGGTGAACCAGGGTGAGTTCTCCAGGTTACAGGACCCTTGATGGAGGAGAGACATGTGGCCTGCCCAAGATGCAAATGAGACGGAGCCAACCCCAGAATCTAAGTTGGTCCGCTCCCTTTCTGCTTGGCCACACACAGCAGCAGGTCAGCGCTCGCCTTCCGGCAGGTTCTCCTCAGATCACAAGATGAGGGCAGCAGATATAGCATCACCGGCAAACATGACAAAACCCTCCCCAGGAAACTGCAGCCGACTTGTTCTGATCCCAGTCGGCCCAGTCAAAACTACAGCAGAGGGAACAGGACCACTGTGATTGGCTCGGACCAATCAATACCCACCGGACGCCTCCTCAACCCCTACTCCAGCATGCTGCAAAGGAGGCTTAAGAATGGAACGAAATCTGGCTTCTATTAGGAAAGATGAAAGTGTGGCAGAGATGGATGTGAACTGGCAATCAATTTGTTACTCCTATCATTCACCGTTCATTCCTTCCCTCCTTCCTTCCTTCATTCAAGCAGCAGCACCATGAATCTACTGTCAGTAGGTTCTTTGTGGAGAAAACAATTGCATAAAACTGGATTCCAGCCCTCCAGGAGCTCATGGTCCATCCATATTTACATAAGAATATTCCATATTCCTTGGTATCCAAAGTAGCACTGGACAGCCCAGGTGGTCTAAACAGCAAAGAGTAATTCAGAGTGCCTTTAATTACTGTACCTTAAAATGCACCGGTGCCCTAGTTCCCATCTTCATGATCACTGCCAGCCAGGAGGTTGCTGGATCTGAATCGGCCAAAGTGGCAGAAGGTGCCCTTCACCAGGCCCCTGTTCTATTCATGGCAGCTGTGCACGGCTCAGGTTACAGGTTGGTCCAAATCCACAGAAAACTGGCTCCTCTAGCTGAGGCAATCTTGGTACTTTGCTCTGTCTCTTACACAAGATTTTTATTTTTAAAATCCTAATATTGGAAATAGAAATGTTGAGCTAAAAGGTATTAAGAAGGATGTAGAACAGTCTATTATTACAATCAGGGCCAGAAAAAAGGACTGTGAATTCAAAAATTTACAAGCACTCAATATTGTATCCTAACATGGCATACATTTAAAGGTTAAGATATGAAAAATGCATACTTTAATGTTGCACTTGGGATAATATTAAAAAGTGGGAATCTTAAACCTTTCTTCTAGATTTCTCAGTGAACGAAAGAATGCTTTTAATTTCAAAATTTCTAATAATTCTCCAAGGTAAAATAATCTATTTAATAATCAGCTAATAACTTTGCTCAACATAATTTTAAAATCAATTATATGAAAGAAAATATTTCTGTTTAAGTTGAAGTATTTTCAACACCTGTTATCCAAGAATTATTTCAATAATAACTTCAAAAGTCAACAAGCACATGAAAAAATGCTCAATATCATTAACCACTAGGAAAATGCAAATCAAAACCACAATGAGATACCACTTCATACCCATAAGGATGTCCATAACCAAAAAGACAGACAATAACAAGCATTGGTAAGGACATGAACAAACTGGAACTCTCACACACTGCTGGTGGGAATGTAAAATAGTGCAGCCACTTTAGAAAACAGTCTGGCAATTCCTCAAAATGTTAAAAACAGAGTTACCACATGATCTAGCAATTCCTCTCATAGGTATCAACATAAAGAAATGAAAACAAATGTCCACAACAAAAAAGTCTACAGATGTTCATAGCAACATTATTCACAAGAGCCAAAAAGTGGAAATAATCCAAAAGTTTACCAACTAATGAATGAACAAAATATTAAAAATACATAACAATGGAATATTATACAGCAATAAAAAGGAATGAAGTACTGATACCTACTACAACATGGGTGAACCCTGAAAACATTATGCTAAGTGAAAAAAGTCAGTCACAAAGGACTACATATTGTATGATTCCATTTATAACAAACGTCCAAAAGAGGAAAGTCTATATAAACATAAAGTAGGTTAGTAGTTGCCTGGGGCTAGAGGACTGGGGGAAATGGGGAGTAACTGCTAATGGATACAAGGTTTCTTTTGGGGGTGAGGAAAGTGTTTTAAAATTTATTATGGGCCAGGCGTGATGGCTCACGCCTGTAATCCCAGCACTTTGGGAGGGCAAGGCGGGCAGATCACGAGGTCAGGAGAGCGAAACTATCCTGGCTAACAGGGTGAAACCCTATCTCTGCTAAAAATACAAAAAATTAGCCAGGCATAGTAGCATGCGCCTGTAGTCCCAGCTACTCGGGAGGCTGAGGCAAGAGAATCGCTTGAACCCAGGAGGCGGACGTTGCAGTGAGCCAAGATTGCGCCACTGTACTCCAGCCTGGGTGACAGAGCAAGATTCTGTCTCAAAAAAAAAAAAATTTATTGTGGATGGCCGGGCACAGTGGCTCACATCTATAATCTCAGTACTTTGGCAGGCTGAGGAAGGAGGATTGCTTGAGGCCAGGAATTCAAGATCAGCCTTGGTAACATAAGGAGAATCCATCTTTACAAAAAATTAGAAAAGCTGCAGGGCATGGTGGCACACACCTGTGATCTCAGCTACTCAGGAAGCTGATATGGGAGGATTGCCTGGGCCCAAGAGGTCAAGGCTGCAGTGACCCATGATCACACCACTGCACTCCAGCTTGGGCAACAGAGCAGGAGAACCTGTCTCAAAAAATCAAATAAGATTTGCTATGGTGATATCGCACAACTCTGTATACACTGAAAACCAGAGAATTCCATACTTTAGATGTGACAACTGAATGGTACGTTAATTATATCTCAATAAAGCTGTTATTTTAACAAAGTTTTTTTAAAAGTCTATGGGAGAGTTTCTCAGCAGTTTCTTTGGGGTGTTAGAACTATTTTGTATCCTTGTGGTGGTTACATGACTCTATATACATGTGTTAAAATTCAGGCTGGGTGCAGTGGCTCACTCTTGTAATCCCAGAACTTTGGGAGGCCAAGGAGGACAGACCACTTGAGGTCAGGAGTTTGAGACCAGCTGGCCAACATGACAAAACCCTGTCTCTACTAAAAATACGAAAATTAGCTGCGTGTGGTGGCGCATGCCTGTAAATCCAGCTACTATGGAGGCTGAGACAGGAGAATTTCCTGAACCTAGGAGGCAGAGGTTGCAGTGAGCCAAGATCGCGCCACTGTACTCCAGCCTGGGTAACGGAGTGAGATTCTGTCTCAAAAAAAAAAAAAAAAAAAAAAAAATCTAGTTTGCTGTAGATCATTTTAAAAATAAAAAAAAAAATTAAGTCTACAGCTTTGGGCATACCCAGCTGATGTATTATTAACAAAAGTTCAAAGATAATCGTGGCAATGGTTAGTTTGCAAAATGGAGAATGATTTAACTTTTGCTGACTTAGTTATATTTGCTTCACAGAATAAAAAAGTTATTTCCACTTTTCACCATACATACAATTTCTACCATATATAAAATAACATGAAAATATTTCTACCATGCTGTGAACAAGTATGATGGTGGTAAAAGAGGAGAAGGTCGTTTTTATAGAAAACAACTGAGTCTTCCAATGGAATGAATGCTTCTTCTTCCAGGCACCAGGCTAGGTAGAAATGTGAAGTCCTTGGTTCTTGGTCTGGCTATGTAACTGATTTGCTGGTGAGGTGACCTGGGGTGAGTTCTTTATGATTCACCTGCTTAAACTCACCTATGGCTTCCCACCTCCTGATTCTGGCTTGCAAGGCTCTAGAGGTACACCCTGTACTTGCCTCTCCTTGCCTTTGCCTATTGGGCTAGGGCACCAGATGAGGAAGGACAGCAGGTTGGACCATGAAACCAGCCAGGCCTGACTCTCCAGTCAAAGGGGGGACTGAAGGAGGACATTCACTTCACAAGTATTTATTATGTTGACAAAACACTTAGCACAGTACTTAGCACACAAGGATCCCTGAATATTTTGTTATTCAGGTAAATAATGAAATTCATTATAGCTGTCATTACTGCTATAGATGGACACAGTTCTACGAGAGCCCATGCACGGATACATACTCAAATGTTAGCCTGCTTTATAAGGACAGGTCGCTTACCCCAATGGTAACATTAGCAGGTGCTCACTAAATCTACTGACTCCACAATATCGGTCTTAGGGAACAGGGAAGATTCAGAGAGAGCCAGAGTGCTTAAAGAAATTCCAGGTCAGGTGCGGTGGCTCAAGCCTGTAATCCCAGCACTTTGGGAGGCCGAGACGGGCAGATCACTAGGTCAGAAGATCGAGACCATCCTGGCTAACACGGTGAAACCCCGTCTCTACTAAAAAATACAAAAAACTAGCCGGGTGAGGTGGTGGGCGCCTGTAGTCCCAGCTACTCGGGAGGCTGAGGCAGGAGAATGGCGTGAACCCGGGAGGCGGAGCTTGCAGTGAGCTGAGATCCAGCCACTGCACTCCAGCCTGGGCGACAGAGCGAGACTCTGTCTCAAAAAAAAAAAAAAAAAAAAAAAAAAAAGAAATTCCAATTAAACTCAAAAGAGACCTCTGTGCATCCAAATATCTTTTGTCACAGCTTAAGCAAGTATCAGAGTAGGGGAGACTGATTGCAGGGCCAGAGATTGTGGTCCCAATTGTGTGGGATGAGCAGTCAATCCATCAAAGGTAACCCCTCAGCGCGTGGGGTTTCGTTTTCCCTTGGTGAGGGAGGGAAAGGCAGTATGATGGACTTGGGATACTCCTTCACCCGGGCAGTTCAGGCCTACTCTACTTGACCAGCCCAGGTCAGGCAGGGGCAGCGTGGACTTGGCTCAGGCAGGCCCTGGGTGTGGGTGCCAACCCAGCTTTTGCCAGCTCCTCTGGGCCTAGATCCTGGTGGCGGGGTGAGGAGGCAGTGGCTTCTGTAATACAGATTTCTCCAGCCTTCACCAGGGTCCAGGAGGAAAGAAGTCCATTACCACAGAATGGGGCCCTACACAAAGTATCCCCAGTTCCCCCAAAAGGGGTGACTCCCCACCCCATCCCCAGAACAGTCACTTGCCCTAAGGGTCCTCTTTTACCCTCCCCCTTTGCCATCCCCCAGCGGAGATTCTGAATGGGACTGCAGTCTTTTCTCTCTCACTGAGTGCCTTTTTTTCTAGAGGCAGGGAGGGGGAGGAGGTCCATCATCTACCTTTTCTTTTTCTTCACACAAAAAATGAGCTCAGCTACCACACTACATGAACTGCAAACATTAGAGAAAAGTCAGCCAGACAGAGTCCATAAGGTCCACTAGCTTACACAAACGGGAAAGAAAAGACTTCACTGTGTGGGCCACTGCCTGGGAGAAGCAAGATCTCATAAAAACAGCCATTGTTCAGGAGGAAAGAATCAGACAGCTTTAGTCCAGGCAGCACATGAAAAAGCAACATTCAGCCAGTTTGCAGAGTCAGGAAATCTAAATGGCAATGGAGTAGCCCAGTCAGTCAGTTCCTCCTGTCTTTCCCCTTAACAGAGGTCCAAAATGTGCCAGTAGCACCAACAACTCCAAATGCCTTGGGAAAATGACTTCTTCGGCGCCTATGCATTCAGCCACCAATTTTCTCAGAGTTGAGGACCTCTGACAGCCACTGACATCCTGGGGCCCTTACCACCTCAGTCCTTAATGTGGTGTCAGGGACTCCTTCATAACGGCGGAGGGGGTAATACAGAACAATGCATACAATGGGATCCCAACTAGGTTAAACGCACATCCTGCATGCACACAGAATAAAGATTAGAAGGAAATCCCCAGCACGCCAACTGTTATCACTGGCATCCACACGCAGACCCAGTTACTTCTTCACATGACGCAGAGTAACCCAAGTTATTTTTTTCCTTCAAGACTGAATCATGCTTTTTGCTCCAATTGACTGCTTTCCTAAATCAGAGGCTGAATCCGCTCAACAACAGCATAAGGGGCCTTAAGCTGGAGGGTTATTTCCCTGAGGAAGCCTCAGATGAGACTACTGTTGCCTTTCCAGGCTATGTGGGAGCAACCCCCAAACCCAGAAGGACTGACTTTTGCACCAGTCTACAAGATCATCTAAACCAGTAAAGAGCAACAGAACCTCCTGAAGGGCTTGTTAGAATACAGATTGCTGGGCCTCCATGCCTGAGTTTCTGAGGTCTGAAGTAAGACCCAAGAATTTGCATTTCTGACAAGTTCCCAGTGACGCTGATGGTACTGGCTGGGGACTATACTGAGGGCTACTGCTGAAAGAGCAACTAATGTCAAGCCACATAATCCCTAACATATGACACAATGGACTGTTCAGCACAGGGCTGACGCTATGTCCCTTAGAGACCCGCCCAGGTGGCGTTTCTTGAATTTACAATCATCTTTAACTACTTTGTGAGTTTGGACTTCACGGATTACTCTTTGCTTCTGATGGAGTCTGCAGATTTAATCATTCAAAAGCTGGTCACATGCTAAGCTGTCATATCACAAGGGCACAGGGTGGCTTCCAAATGAGTCACGTCACTAGATAGTAGAGAAGATAGGGCTCAAAGGGGAATAAGTTTAAGAAGGAAATAAATCTCAGCCACACACATCTGGATAGCCACCAGGACTATATTCTGGGAACTGGGGGTGAAGCAGCCAGACCTCCATTGTCTTTCATGTCTTAAAAGATAAAGGTCTCTCAGTCTCCCAGATCACTGAGAGTTCCCATCCCTTCTTTCTCATAATGGCTCATTCAAGTGTAAGAAGCAAAGGGCTAGCCATCTCCTCTGAGCCTTTGAAGGCCAGTTTACTCAGGTCGTGGGCCATCGAATAGCCACTTAGCTGTTCAAGCTGGCCATGTGGAGAAAGGAGAGCCAAAGCAAGAAAACAAGCTGCAGATGTTGGCCCAGGATTTAGAGAAAGCTGCAGATAAAGGGGAAGTCCCTTTAAATTAATTTTCAAAAATAGATGGAAAGGGCCCACTGAGTGAATGCCTGGCATAATGAATTTTAAAAGGCCCACTCAGCACCCCAAAATTTAGATATTTGTAAAAGCTTTCAGAGAAATAAAAATGAATGACATAAAAAAGGAACAGGAACCAAGATGGTAAAAGACTTCTCAACAAAAGGAGGTTAAAAGAACTATGAGGGAAAATTATTTCAACCTAGAATTCCACATCCATTCCAACTAGCAGTCAAGCATGAGAGCAGAATAAAAATAACATCCCTGCTGGGTGCAGTGGCTCAGGCCTGCAAGGCCAAGATGAGTGGATCACTTGAGTCCAGGAGTTCAAGACCAGCCTGGGCAACATGGTAAAACTCCATTTCTACTAAAAACCCCCAAAAATACCTAAGCTTGATGGTGGGTGCCTGTAATCCCAGCTATTCAAAAGGCTGATGCAGAAGGATTGCTTGAGGCCACGAGGTTGAGACTGCAGTGAGCTCAACAGAGCGGGGAACAGAGTGACACACCCTGTCTCAAAAAATAAAAATAATAATGTCCCATGTACAAGGATATTATTTAGAACTACAGAGGCAGGCCAGGCGCAGTGGCTCACGTCTGTAATCCCAGCACTTTGGGAGGCTGAGGCAAGTGGACTGCTTTGAGCTCATGAGCTCAAGGCCAGCCTGGGCAACATGGGGAAACCCCATCTCTACTAAAAATATAAAAATTGTTGTGGGGTGTGCTGGTGTGCGCCTGTGGTCCCAGCTACTCAGGAAGCTGAGAAGGGAGGACCCCTTGAGCCCGGGGTGGAGGTTGCAGTGAGCTGAGATCGCACCACTGCACTCCAGCCTGGGTGACAGAGAAAGACCCTGTCTCAAAAAAAAAAAAAACTGGAGAAGAAAAAAAGAACTGTAACTGAAGGAAAAGAAAAAGCTATAAGTCAGAAACAGTGACCAGTGACTTTTCGGGAACAAGACTAAAGGTAGAGCAGGTGGAACACAGAATGGAACCCACGGTGGTTTTCAGTGACCAATGAGTAGCATTTGACTTTTTTAAAACCACATACATGGAATTGGCAGGAAATACATTGAACTGAGAGCCATGCTGACATTACTCTTGGGCACTGTCGTGGCTCATGCCTGCAATCCCAAAACTTTACTTTTGTGCACTTTGAGTATGCACAAAAGTAAAGTTATTTCAGACCCGTGGTAAACTCTACAGGTCCAACAGCCTATCTCTCAGTAGATAAAACGTAAGGAAAAGAAAGGCCTGGAGAGGGACCTGCAGATTGAAAAAGACAACATACATATCAAGCTCTTAAGAATAGGCAAAATTTTGCCTAGAGATTATGATAAAATGATGGCAATTACTCTTGGAGGGGAGATGCTAAGGAAGCTGGCAAAGTTCTATTTTCTGACCTGGATGTTTATTATACAAGGATTTATCTTATAATTCCCCATCTTATTACTGTTTTGTGTGGCTTTCTGTATCTGTATGTGATTTTACCAAAAAAAAAAAAAAAAGATGGGAGGGGGAGTGTTTTAAAAAGCTACATGCATATGATTGCCTTAATTAAAAGGAATTATTTAAAAATAAAGTCAGGCAGATGTAACACACACAGAAGATTCCCTGGCAAGATATTCCCTGTTACCAACATTAAGTATTTCTGGGTAGTATGATTTGGGATAGTTTCTTACTTCCATCTCTTTCCTAAATAATTGGAACCTTTAAAATAGGTTGGAACACAAAAATAGTCATTATTTTACATTAAAGTTAACTATAGGTATCTGTGGGCTAATTTTTCACATCTATGGGTGCCAGAGTTTCCATCTTCCTTCTTTTGTCCCGACTTTACCCAATGAATGCCAAACCTAGAAGTGTGGGACAGAAATTAGAAAAAGTAAACCTATAAGTCAATTTTTCTACCTTTCAGATCTGCTAAAGATCAGCTTTTATGGCCAGATGTGGTGGCTCATGCCTGTAATCCCAACACTGGGAGGCTAAGGCAGGAATGTGGCTTAAAGCCAGGAGTTCAAGACCAGCCTGGGAAACAAAGCAAGACCCCATCTCTACAAAAAGTTAAAAAAAAAAAAATCACCCAGGCACAGTGGCGTGTACCTATAGTCCCAGCTTCTTGGAAGGCTGAGGTGGGAGGAGCACTTGAGCCCAGGAGTTCAAGGCTACAGTGAGCTATGATCATGCCACTGCACTCCAGCCTGGGTGGCAGATTTAAAAAAAAAAAAAGACCAGCTTTTGTGAGAGTACTTATACTCCTCTTGTCTCCTTTAAACATATGAAGACAATTCAGGTACATAATTACGCATTTTTAGAACAGCTTTTCCTTTTTAAAAGTACAAGCTAATACCTTGGCCATATTTAACTTAAAGAATGAATTTAAATAGTAAGTATTAAAATGTTACCCTAAATCAGATAAGATATACCTATAAGTATCTTCCATTTTAATTTGTTTCCATAACCCCTTTAAAAATAAATGAAATTGAGGCCATCTTAATTTTAAAAAAATACAGTTAGTTCAGGGCATTCAGGAAATAAATACCAAAGCTCATGAAATCCAGAATCAATAAACAAAAAGCATGCACACATTGAAAAGGAAGAGAAAACTACTCAATTAGCACCATTAGTACTTAGGGGTTATGATGGCGAGTTAGTTTTAGGGGGAAAAATTTACACTTCTTCCACCCAAAATAAGTACTATAAATTCTAGCAGACACTGTGCCTTCTAGTCTACATCAGACTTGACAACGGTAAACATAGTGATTAATCTTCTCCCTTCAGAAAGGCTCCAAGCACTCTGTAGACATCCTCTTCATTCCATCTTCCCAGCAGTGGGGATACTAAAGTCAGAAGAACTCTAGGCACCAGCTCATTTATCCTCTGGTTTGTTAGATGAACCAATAAATCCCTCCAGAGGGGAAGCCCAGGCAGCCAGGCGAGATGGCCAAAGGGCCACCAAAATCCACAGAAACCCTCATTCCTCTAACTCTACCCTGCCGTAGAGACGTGGCCCCATTCCCACCCTTCCCAGGCTATGGCCTTCTAAGGGTGTCTTAGGAGTTCCTGAATGGTTTAAAACTTATGTGTGATCTTTGTTTTTTCCAAATGTGCTCTACAGAAGATTTAGATCAACAAAAAGATACAAAATTGCAAAAATTGCTCAGATAAAACCATGATTATCAAGCAAGCAAAGCTTCCAGTTCCAAATCTGGTAATCTGCTACCCATGTAAGATTCCAGTTTTTATCCGGTTGCCCCTCAGTTTAGGGACCACTGGCCCAGAACACACATTACTGGCTTAGATACCAGCTTGACATAAGACAAAGGGCGGTAGGGTGAAGAGGGTCATTCTTTGCAGGATTAGAGATGTTGTAGGCACAAGGACTCCCACTATATAATATACCGAATCGCTCAATTATCCAAAGTCCACATAAGCAAAAAGCTCAAATAAACAGATTTTTCTAACTGTCTGTATATGCTAATAAGCAATTATAGCAATGGCCCTGGAGTATAACCCTGATTCGGAGAATAAAGCACGTTATAAAGTATTTCAATTTACTAAAACAGCAGCCTGATATCTAACCATCCCAGGCAAAAGAGTCTTGCTAAGGGTGGTAGCCAGACGGCACTGCCTTAGAATCACAGAGTAACTGCTGGTGGGGGTAAGAACTGGACTCCCAGTCCCCAAATAGCCAGTCTGGGTCCTGGGTCCCAACCACAGGTGTAAATTCAAGTCCAGCAAATGCCACCTACTCCCATCTCTTCAAAGCCCGTACAAGGTGCACTCAGCAGCCAGACCTTAAGCATTAGCATTAGGCAAAGGGTATTTTCCCACCACCTAGGATCAGATCCATGCTGACCCACCACCTCACAGAGCACATTGGGTTTATGTTTTTTGGGTTTTTTGAGGCTGAGTCTTGCTCTGTCGCCCAGGCTAGAGTGTAGTGGCATGATCTCGGCTCACTGCAACCTCTGCCTCCCAGGTTCAAGAGATTCTCCTGCCTCAGCCTCCCTAATAGCTGGGATTACAGGCATGCGCCACCATGCCTGGCTAATTTTTGTATTTTTAGTAGAGACAGGGTTTCGTCATGTTGGCCAGGCTGGTCTCAAACTCCTGACCTCAGGTGATCTGCCTACCTCAGCCTCCCAAAGTGCTGGGATTATAGGCGTAAGCCACCGTGCCTGGCCTGGGTTTATGGCTTAAACGAGTAACAATGTGATTCTTCCTTCAAAATTTTTACCCTCAAATAGTTCCCATAGTAGGTTTCCTTTAACAGAAGCATGAGTTCAGCTTCTAAATAGGGTTAAAAAAAAAAAAAAAAAAAACATGTTTGTAGAGAAGTAATGCACTATGAAATGCATCCTCAAGTGTATACATTTATGGTAACAATAGATTTCTCCTGTGAAAAATTTTAATCACATTTCAAAATTGCCACATCCAATTTACTGATTAGGAAAAAAAAATTATTTAAAAAAACACACAAACATCAGCTGGCAAAGATTTTATTTTCTTAAGTACACTGGTTTTGTAGCTCTAGCTTCCAAAACTAAGGTAACATAAAAATCCAGAGAAATCATGTAATTCAAGTGAAAAAAACAGAGCACAGGAAAGAAAATAGAGAAAATTGGCAGCAGACTCGTGGCTGTTTCAGTGGTTGATCTTTGCCATGAAATCTTCTTAATAACAAACAGAGCATTTATTAATAAGCATTTAACCTGTAGCACCTCCCCGTCTCCCCATGCAGATGGAGGAGGCTCCCACATCGGCTCTACCAGGGAGCTCAAGAAACAACCACACACAGCTGGCAAGTGGCACAGATAGCCTTGAACTTGAGCCTTCTGGCTCCAGAGCCCAACCTCTGCAAATGCGATTTGTTGACTCTACTTTCTAGGAAAGTTGTCCTCTTAAACAGAGAAAACTCCTTCCATTTAACACAACTAACATTCAAATGGCCTTCAAGAAAATAAAATGGGCTAGGTACAATGGCTCACTTCTGTATTCCCAGCACTTTGGGAGGCTGAGGCAGGTGGATCTCTTGAGCTCAGGAGTTCGAGACCAGCCCGGGTAACATGGTGAAACCCTGTCTCTACTAAGAATACAAAAAATTAGCCAACTGTGGTGGTGTGCACCTGTGGTCCCAGCTACTAGGGAGGTTGAGGTGGGAGGACTGCTTGAGCCTGAGAGGCAGAGGTTGCAGTGAGCTGTGATCGTGCCACTGCACTCCAGTCTGGGTGACAGAGCAAGACCTTGTTTCAAAATATAAATAAATAAATACATACATGAAAGCAGATAGGGATGAAAAGGACAGACTGGACACTGAGGCAGAACTGAAAAATGGATTTAAAATTTCAAAATCAACTTTAAGATCCAAAATCAAACAATCCAGTGCCTTAGGCTACCTGAAAGCTGGGCTTCTGCCCAGGGCCAGGGCCCACCAGCAGATGACAAACACATGAGTTCCAATTTTCAAAATAGCAAACTTGACCACAGAAATAATTTTGTTTTATTTATAATAAATTTAAAAGTAATTAAAAAAAAAAAAAGTTGGCCTCCCACCAACTATAAGGTATAGAAGGTTGTCTGTCAAGTAATCAAGTGTTCTTAAGAGACCAAAGCATAGTCCTCTTTCAAACCTGTGCCCCCTCTGGGGAGTTGGGGTGGCAGGGGGAGGGGGTGGGTCCTGTCATCCTAACAGGCCACTGGGAGAACGGGGGATACCAAGAAAAAAAGCCAGGGACTGGCTAAGAAATGGCCAAATGCTGCAGACAGAGCCTGCCTGGGACCATGAAAACCAGGATCCCCTTTACTCCCCAACTCCATGGAGAAAACAAGACACAGGGTCTGGAGCTGGAAAAACACACAGGCAAAAAGCCAAAGATAACATCCATCAGAAGCTGGAGAGGTCTGCTCACAGAGCTGGGGGTAGGGGTGGAGAAGATGGGGTCAGAGCAGGGACAAAGGATTCCCAAGACAAAAGCAGAGAGGGAGGGCAGGGGTCAGGAGGAGGGGACTAGAAGGAGAAAAGGCAAAGGGACAAGGAGGAGGGAAAGAAGAGGAGGACGAGGGAAGCAGCGAGAGGGAGTGGGAGTCGGTGAGGGGATAGGAGAAAGAGGAATGGGGGACAGAAAGGAGGAGACGGGTAAGAGGACAAGGGAAGAAAGAAGGGGAATGGGCAATGAGAGAGGGAGGAGAAGGAGGGCAAGAGGAGACAGTGACAAGCAGAGACAGACCCATGGGACAGCTGAGTGCCTTGAAATGGTTGCTTAGCTGCTGCCCATAAGCCCACAAGGACAAAGCTTAAGCTTGGAGATGTCTGCAGATATACTAATCCTTACCCCTAAAGGGAGAGGAAGATCAGCAAGAACTCCAAAGTTAGAGTCCCCAGGATCAAACTCCACAGAAGGATCCTTCCCAAAATATTCTTTACAAAGGAAGTCAACACCCTTTGGTAATAAGAATCTGAGATCATTCTTTTTTGAAGATGAGATGAGGAGATAAGTATAATTAGCCACACGTCCAGATCATGACAGGTCACGGTCTACTTAAATATTAGAGAAAGTAATCAGAACAGTGAGTACAATAGATGACCCGCCCCAGAGAGAGGAAGAGCTAGTGCACCCTCCACATTAAGAACTGTATTCCATCCTGGAGCATACACTGTGAAGCAATCGTTTTCACAGGTTCACTGAAAAACAGTTTGCAAGCAGAAGAAATTTCTACTCAGAAGTCTCTATGTCATTGAAAAGAAAAAAAGTTCCGTTAATGGAAGTTTAAACATATTTTTTAAAGTAATGTAATAATGTATCTGGGTGCAGTGGCTCACATCTGTAATCCCAGCACTCTGGGAGGCCCAGGCGGGGAGATCACTTGAGACCAAGAGTTCAAGACCAACCTGGCCAACATGGTGAAACCCCATCTCCACAAAAATACAAAAATTAGCCAGGCGTGGTGGTGCGTGCCTGTAATTTCAGCTACTCTCTATAGGCTAAGGCATGAGAATCGCTTGAACCCAGGAGTCAGAGGCCACAGTGAACTGAGACTGCACCACTGCATTCCAGCCTGGGCAACAAAGTGAGACCCTGTCTCAAGACAATAATAATAATAATAAAATAATAATAATCTAAAAATCATTTATGATATACCATACTAATAAAATAAAGGACACAACATATATGACCATCCCAATAGATGCAGAAAAAGGATTTGACAAAATTCAACACCCTTTCATGACAAAAACATTCAACATACTAGAAACAGGACGGGCTCGATGGCTCACATCTGTAATCCCAGCACTTTGGGAGGCCAAGGCGGGAGGATCACCTGAAGTCAGGAGTTTGAGGCCAGCCTGGCCAACATGGCAAAACCCCGTCACTACTGAAAATACAAAAATTACCCAGGCACAGTGGCTCATGCCTGTAACACCAGCACTTTCGGAGGCCAAGGCGAGTGGATCACCTGAGGTTATGAGTTCAAGACCAGCCTGACCAACATGGAGAAACCTTGTCTCTACAAAAAATACAAAATTAGCCGGGTGTGGTGGCACGTGCCTGTAATCCCAGACTCAGGAGGCTAAGGCAGGAGAATCGCTTGAACCCGGGAGGCAGAGGCTGCGGTGAGCCAAGATCGCACCACTCAACTCCAGCCTGGCCGACAGAGTGAGACTCCGTCTCAAAAAGGAAAAAAAAAAAAAAAAAAAAAAAAAGACATTAGAAGTAGAAGGGAACTTCCTCAACCCAACATAGTGTATCTATCAAAGACCCACCGCTAATATCAAACTTAACAGTGAAATATTCAATATTTTGCCACTATGACCAGGAGGGCATCCACTATTACGACTCCTATTCAACATCGTACTAGAGGTTCTAGCCAGAGCAATTGGGGGAAAAAAAGGGCCCTCACACTGAGAAGGAAAAATTAAAGCTATCACCATTTGTACGTGACATTATCTTACATATAGAAAATCCTAAGGAACGGCTAAAAAACTATTAGAACAAATACGCAAATTCAGCAAGGTTGAAGGATATAAGATCAACATACCAAATCAGTTGTATTTTTATACACTAGCAAAAAACATACCAAAAATGAAATTAAGAAAATTATTCCATTTATAACATCAAAAAGAATAAAATACTTAGGTATAAATTCAACAAAAAGAAGCAAAAGATTTGTACACCTAAAACTACAATCAATGTGGAAAGAAATGAAAAAATGTCTAAATAAATGGGAAAGCATCCCATGATCAGGTATTGGAAGACTTAATATTGTTAAGATGTCAATACTCCTGAAATTGATCTACAGATTCAACGCAACTCCTACCAAAAGTCCCAGCTTTTTTTTTTTTTTTTTAAGCATAAATTAACTAGCTGGTCTTAAAATTCATATGGAAATGTAAGGAAACTAAAATAGCCAAAATAATCTTGGGGAAAACAACAACAACAAAGTTGGAGGACTCACACTGTCTAATTTCAAAACCTACTGCACAGTTACAGTAATCAACACAGTGTGGCTGGGCGCAGTGGCTCACACCTGTAATCCAGCACTTTGGGAGGCCAACGCAGGCAGATCACTTAAGGTCAGGGGCTCAAGATCAGCCTGGCCAACATGGTGAAACCCCATCTCTACTAAAAATACAAAAATTAGCCGGGCATGGTGGTGCACACCTGTAGTCCTAGATACTCAAGAGGCTGAGGCAGGAGAATTGCTTGAACTTGGGAGGTGGAGGTTGCCGTGAGCCGAGATCATGCCACTACACTCTAGCCTGGGTGACAGAGTGAGACTCCATCTCAAAAAAAAAAAAAAAAAAGACAGTGTGGTACTGGCATAGGATATACAGATAAATGAACTAGAACTAAGGGCCCAGAAATAAGAGCCCAGAAATAAACCCTTACATTTATGATCATTTGATTTTCAATAAAACAATTCAATATGGAAAGAACAGTCTTTTCAACGAATGGTACTAGGATAATCAGATATCCACATGTAAAACAATAAAGTTGGACCTTCACCTCACAGAACAAAGTTGGACCCCTCCCTCACAAAAATTAACTCAAAATGGATCACATACCTGAATATAAGAGCTAAAACTATAACATTCTTAGAACAGAAAAGATTAGTAGACCAACTCGGGGCACGATGCCTATGAGTTAGCCCTGCTCTGCAAGGAGCAGTTATATAATTAATAAATTAATTAATAAAAAGTAGCAGCTCTTGGTGACCTTAAGGTAGGCAATGATTTCTTAGATATGACACCAAAAGCACATGTGACCAAAAATAAATAAATAAGATTTCATTAAAATTAAAAATGTTGTGCTGTAAATGATACCATCAAAAAAGTGAAAGACAATCCATAGAAGAAAATATATGCAAATCCTATATCTGATAAAGGACATGTATCCAGAATATATAAACAACTCTCACAATTCAAAAAAAAAAAAAAAAATAGGCAAAGGACCTGAATAGACATTTCTCCAAAGATATACAAATAGCCGATAAGCACATCAAAAGATGCTCAACATCATCAGTCATCCCGAAATGCAAAACCACAATGAGATAGCACTTCATACCCACTAGGATGCCTATAATCAAACATATGAACAATAACAAATTTTGGCAAGGATCTAGGGAGAATGAAACCATAATATACTGCTGGTGGAAATGTAAAATGGTGCAGACACATGGGAAAACAGTCTGGCAGTCCCTCTATGACCAACAATTTAGTCCTAGATATATACTCTAGCAAAATGAAAACATGTCATCCATCCACACAAAAACTTGTACACAATGTTCACAGCATTATTTATAAGATAATGAATAATAAGTTGACAGCTGGCATGGTGGCTCATGCCTGTAATCCCAACAATTTGGGAGGCCAAGGTGGGAGGATCACTTGAGGTCAGGAGTTTGAGACCAGCCTGGCCAATATGGCAAAACCCTGTCTCTACTAAAAATACAAAAATTAGCTGGGCATGTTGGTGCGCACCTGCAGTCCCAGCTACTCAGGAGGCTGAGGCAGGAGAATTGCTGGATCCTAGGAGGCGGAAGTTGCAGTAAGCTGAGATCACGCCATTGTACTCCAGCCTGGGTGACAGAGCTAGGCATCATATCAAGAAATAAATAAATAATAAGTGGAAACAACCCAAACGTCCATCAACTAACTGATGAATGGAAAATAAAATGTGGTATATTCATATGACAGATTAATATTTGGAAATAAACAGAAATGCTATATGCTACAACAAGGGTAACCCTTAAAAACACTATGCCAAGTGAAAGAAGCCAAAGACAAAAGACCATATGATATATGATTTCATTTACATGAAATGTTCAGAATAGGCATATCCAGGGACAGAAAATAGATTAGAGATTGCTTAGGGCTGGGGAATGGAGGGAGGGAGGATTGACTATTTACTGCTAATGAGTATGGGATTATCTTTTATGTGGGATAAAATGTTCTAGAATAATATTGTGGTCACAGTTGCACAATCCTATGATATATTAAAAATCACTAATTGGATGAATTGTAAGGTATATGAATTAATCTCAAAGCTGATTTTAAAAAATCAATCCCAGCACTTTGGGAGGCCAAGGCAGGAAGATTGCTTGAGCCCAAGAGTTTGAGACCAACCTGGGCAACATAGGGAGACTGTCTCTACAAAAAAATAAAAAATAATAAATTAAAAAAAACCCTTTTTATTAGGGAGACTGTCTCTACAAAAAAATAAAAAATAAACCCTTTATTTTATTTTATTTTATTTTTTTTTTGAGATGAAGTCTCACTCTGTCACCCAGGCAGGAGTGCAATGGCCCAATCTCGGCTCACTGCAAGCTCCGCCTCCCGGATTCAAGCAATTATCCTGCCTCAGCCTCCCAAGTAACTGGGATTACAGGCGCCCGCCACCACGCCCAGCTAATTTTTTTGTATTTTTAGTAGAAACAGGGTTTCACCATGTTGGCCAGGCTGGTCTTGAACTCCTAACCTCAGGTGATCCACCCACCTCAGCCTCCCAAAGTGCTGTGATTACAGGCAAGAGCCACTGTGCCCGGCCTCTACAAAAAATTTTAAAAAATAATTAGCCAGATGTTGTGGCGCATGCCTGTGGTCCCAACTGAGGTGGAAGGATCACTTGAGCCAGAGGTTGAGGTTACAGTGAGCTGTGATCACACCACTGCACTCCAATCTGGACGACGGAGTGAGAACCTGCCTCAAAAAAACACCAATATCTCCTTGGTTTTTTGAGCTACAGAAATTCAATTCAATTCAGTATTCCTGACCCTATCCCAAAACCCTTGTACCACACCTAGAAAAGAGATGAATTTAAAAGATTTTAAAGCCACCACCATGCTGTAAGCCTCTGGGAGGTCTCTGACCCTCTGCCTCCCTTTCCATTTGAGGTCCTGCATTAGAAAAGGCAACTGACCTCTCTGAGGCAAATCTCTGCCAGGCAAGTGGCTGACAATGTTATAATCCTGTCTTTCCCTTAAACATGGTCCAGCAGCTTCAGGGTAGCATCCCTTTGAATGACCTCTCAAGAATCTAGGGCTGATGGTATCTCATACACATCACACCACACACAATTCACATCAGGAAGAAGGAGAGGCCATCTGGACTCAAACCCCTCACCCAGCCACCTGACCTCTAATGGATTTCCCAGGCTCCACTCCGGGATCACTGGAAGGATGGAACACCATACTGCTATCATCCACACAAACACTCACTAAATGTTGTTTGTTGTCATCATTAAGAAAGGAGAGGCATTTGACTGGACCCGCTCTTAGAGACAGAAAGACGTGATTCCAATTTCACTCCAGTTGTTTCCTCTAACACATACTCTCCAGACACAGGTCATAAGATCCCCTGCACCTGGGTACCTTTCCTTTAGCCCTTGGCAAGGTTTCCCAAACTCCTGGCTAAGCCAAAGCTCTTATGTTAGTCCTCTGAGAACAATGGTTTCTACCACAGAAACTGTCACTATTACAACTTGACATTTGTTTGCGAAATTGCATTACTATCTGTCTACACTACCAGATTGTAAACTCCAGGAGGGTTTATGCATCACATGCCTGCTCACCATCCCCGGTACCCTGCCTGCTATTGACTCAACACTTGCCAGGCACCACTCTAGGTCCTGAACATCTGTAGGAAACATCAGATGAGTCCCCTGACCTCTGGCAGCTTCTGGTCTACTTAGAGGGAAGGCCGAAAACAAAACCATAAGCCAGTGAATAAGATCATTAAAGAAAATGGGTCTAAAATCGACATACCATGAATATTTGTCCAATAAAATAATGATGATGAACCTTACCTAATCAGTTACTTGAATCCTAAAACTCTAAAAGCAGCTTCTATGGTATCACACTACAACAATAGCACATTTCTGCCCTGTGGTACCACAGCATTATCTACTGCACTCAGCCAGGTTAAATTCAAAGCATGATGGCTCATGCCTGTAATCTCGATGCTTTGGGAGGTCAAGGTGGGAAGATAGCTAGAGGCTAAGAGTCTGAGATCAGCATGGACAACACAGCGAGATTCATCTCTACACAAAATAATAAAAAATTAGGCTGATTCAAGCAGCAAAAAAAAAAAGAAAAATAATAAAATTTACAAAAACAGAATAAATGAATAAATAAAAATTAGCCAGGTGTGGTGGCATGCACCTGTAATCCTAGCTACTCAGGAAGCTGAGGTAGGAGGACTGCTTGAGCCCTAAAGTTTGAGGCTACAGTGAGCTATGATTGCACCACTGCACTCCAGCCTTGACAGAGCGAGACCCTGTCTCAAAGAGATAGAAAATAAAAAGTAAAATAAACTCCCTAGAAGGTTAAAAGGCATTTGACTGTTACAGAGTCAAGTCTAGGTAGTCTCTAACGCTTAGGACTAGAAACACGCTAATTTTCCCCTTGTGTGACATGAGTCAGAACAGTCACAGCTATCTCATGACCCAGGAATTCTGTTACACTGCTCTGGTGATTACAACTTGTGATTTCAAGAGGTTCAAAAATGTGTGGGGAAAGAGCAGAAAGGCTGCAGAGAAAGCCTGCTCCAATGAGCCAGTCCCCATTTCCAAATCCATGCCCGTCTATCTACCCTGGCAGAAAGACAGAGCAACTTCTAAGAGGTGTAAGAGGAACACACATTGGGTATCATGAAAACTCACCAAGTGAAGATTGAAAAGTTCACTTTTTAGTCATTCAACAAATATTTACTGAGTACCTACTATGTACCAGGAACTACTATGAGGCATTGCTAGTGCCAAGAATAGAGCAGAAAATGAATCCAACAAAAATCCCTGCCCTCATGGAACCTACAATCTTTTGGGAGCAATGATCTCAACCACCTCTGGCCCCTGTAATACACAGACAAGAACTGCCCTTTGGGTCAAGTGCCAGATGCCAGGTCAGCCATCTGTGTGTCCCCCACTGTCCAAATGAAGCCTCTCACAGATGCCCTTTACTTTCAAGGGGCCGCAGACCAAAATATCAGCAGTGCCCGGCCACTGTCAAAACTGCTGCTACAGATGGGTCCCTTGGGGTTAGGGAAGGCTTCCCAAGCCAACCGTAAGTCTGACTTAAAAGGTGAGCAGGAAATACCTAGACTGCCAGAACAAGCTGGAGCTGCCAGAACAGGCTGTGCAGAGAACCAGGTAGGGGTTGGGAGTGGTCAGGGTTCTCTATATAGGCAGAGGTAACTGCAGAAGCAAAGTCCTGGAGAAGGGAGAAGCTCGGCCCATTAGAAAACTGAAAACGCTCTGAATGGCTTTAGCAAGGGGAGGAGAGGCAGCAGCCTCTTTTGCCCCACGGGGAGCTCCTGAACTATTTTAAGCAGGGGAGTGATGGGATTCGATTTGCACTTTAGGAAGGTCACCTAACACCAGAGTAGAAAAAACATTAGAGCAGCCAAGCCCAACAGGGCAATCAGGCAGATCTGGGAGGTGACTGACCAGAAGGGGCTAGAGCAAAAAGAGAGTGTCAGGAAAAGGTCCTGGTTCCTGCCTGAGCAGCTGAGAACAGCGGTGCCCTCCATGTCACTGCTCACAGGCAGATCCTTTCCTTTGGGGGTGGCAGGGAGTAGGTAATGGCAGTGGTGGTCAGCCGGGCAGCATTTGTACAGGCTACAATGGAGGTGAGGAATGAGCATGTAGGTGGATGAACAGGTCCAGAGCTCAGGAGACAGGTCCGGACCAAGATTTGGGTAGTGATGGCAACAAAGACACTGGCCTGGCAAGATCACCAGAAGCAGTGTGCCAGGTAAGGCACCAGGACACACCCTAAGGACACCAACATTCAAAGGTTGAATGGAGGCAAAGGAGCCTGCAGTCTACAAGGAAATTAAGGTGGGCTGGTTGGAGAAGTAGGAGGAAAGCCAAGAGGACGTAGCTTCCCAGAAGCCAAGGGAAATAGTATTTTAAGAAGGAAAGAATGAGAGTATTATAGACCATGCTGTCAAAGGTCAAAGAATGCCAGAACTAGAAGGTGTTTTATGGACTTAGCACCATATTCACTGGGTTATTGGTGCTGGAATAATAGGCTCAGGTGTCTGATGGCAAGAGAGTCAGGGAAAGGAGAAAGAAGACACTTTAGTGAGACCAGAAATGAAGTGGGGGAAGAGCAATGGCTGCAGGGGATGTGGTCTAGAAAACTGGTAGAGAACTGAGCCTGTTACAGGATGGTGAGATGGAGGCCACAGGCAGGATGAGGCTGAAGAGACAGAGAGGGGCTAATGGACCAAGCACTGCTCCTGAGGACGTGGGATGGGATTTATCTCAGCGGCACAAACTAGCTCTGGTAGGAAGAGGGCCCCTCCTTCACCTAACAGGAGGCAGACCAGAAGAACAGCCCTTACAGGGCTGGGCATGAGGGCTGGAGGCACAACACCTGGTGGCTCCTGCTCACGCTGTTAAGGACAGCTTCTAAAGGCCAAGGGCAAGCATGAGGTACAGTGTTTGAGAAAGACAAGGAAAGTCTAGAACAGTAATCATGGCAAAAGGCAGAGGGAAGACTAAGGAAACACAAAAGGAGCCCGATGCAGCGGCTCATGTCTGTAATCCCAGCCCTTCAGCAGACTGAGGCGGGCAGATCACTTGAGCCCAGGAGTTAGACCAGCTGGGACAACATGGAGAAACCTCATCTCTATAAGAAATACAAAAATTAGCCAGGTATAGTGGTGCATGCCTGTGGTTCCAGCTACTCAGGAGGTTGAGGTGGGAGAATCGCCTGAGCCCAGGGAAGTCAAGGCTGCAGTGAGCCATGATCATGCCACTGCACTCCAGCCTGGGTGACACAGTGAGACTCTGTTTCAAATTTTTTTAAAAAGGACCCTATGACCCAGCCGATGCTGGTTTACAGGGTCACCATGCTGGATTGATAGGTGACTATGTGATTTCTCCAGCAGCTCTCAGAAGGCAGGGGCAGAGTCCTGCCAGCTACATAAAGGAAGGACAATGGGTGCTCACTGATGAAAGAATGGAGTGTAGGAGAAAAGCCAAGAACCTGGATGGGGCAAGGAATGTGTACAGAGGGATGGGAGGACTAGCATTCAGAGAACAAGGTGATTGTACTCAGGATTTCAGGTGAACAGGTAACTCCAGGAGATGACACAGTCCAGGCTGTGACCTGGGCAGTGGGTGAAGCATGGTAGAGAAGCCACCACTGGACAGGAGATGGATCAAGACATTAAGGGAGTCATCGGAACCCAGAATGATGCAGTGGTATGTCAGGGGAAGATGATCTTGAGCCAAATCCCCCAGTCTTCAAGGAATGAGGCAAAGAGTATGGGAGTAGAGGGAGGAAAAAGAGAAAATATCAACACACCACCTGTACCAAAGGAATGGAGCTCAGAGATCTCCTTCACCAAATGCATCTTATATGCTGTCAACAAGCAAGAGCAAGGCAGAACTTTATATATACTGCCTTATCTAATCCCCACAACCACACTACAGTCTTACTCTATAGATGGAAAAACTGTGGCTCACAGGCTAAAGACTTGCCCCAAATCACAGATGATTGATTGATTGACTGACTGACTGATTGAGACAGGGTCTTGCTCTGTTGCTTGGGCTAGAATGCAGTGGCCCAGTCACAGCTCACTGCAGCCTCAAATTCCTGGGGTCAAGTGATCCTCCTGCCTCAGTCCTTCAATAGCTGAGACCACAGGCATGTGCCACCAGGCCTGGCTAATTTTAAATTTTTTTGTAGAGATGAGGTCTCACTACATTACCCAGGATGCCAAGATCACAGATCTTAAACATGCTGAATCCAGAATTTGAGGTTCAGGCTTCCAAACACCAAAGCCTCTCCGCCCCACCACATTCACAGAGAGACAGGATAGATTGCATTATTTATGCCCCAGCAATCCCTTATCCCCACACCAGAGCTCTCTAATTGGGCCTCACACCATTTCCAAGGAGGAGGGGTCAGGGACTGCCAGGCTGCTGGGTAATAAGCACCGGCTGTCCTCCTGAATGGCTTACTGTACTGGCTGAGATGGGAGGCCGCGGTAATTACCCAGAGCCCATTAAAAAGCACTGGGAATGTAATGTGCTAATACTTCTAGAACAAACACATCGAAATATTGGTTTTTAAGGAAATACTGGCCTAGAATTTATATTTCTAAAAAAGCTGACTTGATCATAACTCCACTGGAAAAATTCCTTCCCACATTTCCAAACAAGCCAGTCAGTGGTTGGTTTGTTTTGTTTCGAGAGTAGGTCTCACTCTGTTGTCCACGCTGGAGTGCAGGTGGCGCAATCATGGCTCATCGCAGCCTTGAACTCTCGGGCTCAAGAGATCCTCCCACCTCAGCCTCTGAGTAGCTGGCACTACTACTCAGTATGGGCACGCACCACTATGCCTGGCAGCCAGTGTTTTAATTCCAATGACAACGAAGTTTCATTATAAGGAGAAAAGCAGCCTACTATATTTGTTTTATGGGGTTACAAAATGTTTGCTGCCACAGACTTAGAGCAAAAAGAAATGCTGAGGAAATACAAGATATGACAATAGTCTTGTTGCCAATATTAATACACAAGATAGCCAATGGTATTCATGTGGCTCTTCATTTGTTTGATATTTATTTACCTGGATGTCAATTAGACATAGTGGAAAAACCTGGGAAGAGGCTGGTGGTTGCAAAGATGGTTTTTTTTTTTTTTTTTTGGGTTGACCCACTCTGGGTGTATTTGAGCAAAATTGTGGGGCTTCCCACAGTACTTGGCAAGACGCGCCTGGCTACGAACAACATGGGACAATGGGCAGCCTCGCTGCACTGCACAGAGGAAAGGAAAGAAATCTTGCAGCCACTGCCTGGGAAGGAACAGCACATTCTGCATTAACCAGGCATGCCTCACTCACTGCAACCCCCAAACAAGCCCAACTCTCCGTGTTGATTATTCTTACCATACTTCGCCAGAAAGCAGCATGATTTTCTGTCCTCAAATACTTCAGATTCCAAGAGAACTGCACCTTCTAGAGTCTCTACTGATAACCTCAGCCACTTAGCCACTTGAAGCATCAGCACACACTTAAAAAGGAAACCTGCTAAGTATTCCTGACTCAGTCTCTCCAGGCCTGAGGGTGAAGGAGCTTATTCCCCTCACTTTTCAGAAGACAGGGAAGACACCCTTCTCCCTTCTCCCTCCCCTCCCCAATCCATGCTGTGCTCAGGGCCAGCAGCTTTGCAGGGAGGGAACTAATCTCAGATTGTTGAGGTGAGCAAGAGTGATAATGATGAGCCTTGGATCAGCTGTTTAATCTTTTTATACTCTCCCTGGTTTCTGAAATTCTGATCTTTACTCTGGGGGCATGTTATTATCCATGTCGTGCGGAAACTAGAAATGCGCCTCAGATAGACCCACTCTAAAAAGGATCATTTTTAAAACAGTAAAATTCAAATGAGGCACTGCACCCAGACACAGCCTAAGCAAATTTTACAACACATACACTGAGGAAGTATTATCAAATCACCTGAAGAATGTTCAGAAAAGTATTTTTTTGAGACAAGGTCTTGCTCTGTCCCCTGGGCTGGAATGCAGTAGCACAATCATGGCTCACCGTAACCTCAAACTCCTGGGCTCAAGTGATTCTCCTCCCTCAGCCTCCAGAGTAGCTAGGACTACAGGTGCACACCACCACGCCTGGCTAACTTTTTATTTTTTGTAGAGATGGGGGTCTCGCTATGTTGCTATCAAGCTATCCTCCTGCCTCAGCCTCCCAAAGTGCTGGGATTATAGGCATGAGCCACCATGCCCAGTCAAGAATCTTCAGAAAACTTCCAATTTTGAAAATTCAAGGCCAGGCTGGAGGCTCACGCCTGTAATCCCAGCACTTTGGGAGGTCAAGGCGGGTGGATCACAAGGTCAGGAGTTCAAGATCAGCCTGGCCAATATGGTGAAACCATGTCTCTACTAAAAATCCAAAAAAATTAGCCGGGCATGGTGGCACATGCCTGTAATCCCAGCTACTTGGGAGGCTGAGGCAGAAGAACTGCTTGAATCCAGGAGGCGGAGGTTGCAGCGAGCCAAGATCATACCACTGCACTCCAGCATGGGTGACAGAGCAAGACTCCATCTCAAAAAAAAAAAAAAAAAAAAAAAAAAAAATGCAGGCCAGGCGCGGTGGCTCAAGCCTGTAATCCCAGCACTTTGGGAGGCCAAGACGGGCGGATCACGAGGTCAGGAGATCGAGACCATCCTGGCTAAAACGGTGAAACCCCGTCTCTACTAAAAAATACAAAAAACTAGCCAGGCGAGGTGGCAGGCGCCTGCAGTCCCAGCTACTTGGGAGGCTGAGGCAGGAGAATGGCATAAACCCGGGAGGTGGAGCTTGCAGTAAGCTGAGATCCGGCCACTGCACTCCAGCCTGGGTGACAGAGCGAGACTCCATCTCAAAAAAAAAAAAAAAAAAAATGCAAATAGCTGAGGTTAACAATCATTAAGTATCACTGACATTGTGCTCTGAACACATTGTTCCTTTTTCTCTTTGTACTCTGTTCAACAGTTACACCACGCTCATTGATTTGGGATGAAGTTTGAGGTTTGCCTTCTTTCTTCTGCCGATTAATTTCTCAGCTACAAAAGAACAGAACATTCTCATTCTTCTTCATCCACTACTTCTAGCTTGAGATGAAGATGCTTCCACCTAGTTAAAGGGCAAAACTTTAACCCAAGCAGTCCCTACTAACTGCCTGACCAAGTTACATATATATATGTGTTCTTCTTTTTATTTGAGATGGAGACTCCCTCTGTCACCCAGGCTGCAATGCAGTGGTGCAATCTTGGCTTAATGCAACTTCCATCTCCCAGGTTCAAGCAATTCTCCTGCCTCAGCCTCCCAAGTAGCTGGGATTACAGGCACACGTCACCACACCCGGCCCATTTTTGTATTTTTAGTAGTGATGGGGTTTCATCACATTGGGCAAGCTGGTCTTGAACTCCTGACCTCAAGTGATCCACCCACCTCAGCCTCCCAAAGTGCTGGGATTACAGACGTGAGTTACCACACCTGGCCATATATATATATATATATATATATATATATACACACACACACACACACACACACACACACACACACATTTTTTTATTTTTTTAGAGACAGGGTCTCACTTTGTCTCACAGGCTGGAGTACAGTGATGAGATCACAGCTCACTGCTGCCTTGTGCTCCTGGACTCAAAAGGGATCCTACCACCTCAGTCTCCCAGTGTTGCCCATGCTGGTCTGGAACTTCTGGCCTCAAGCTATCTTCCTGTCTCAGCCTCCCAAAGTGCTGAGATTATAGGTGTGAACCACCACACCCAGCCAACAACAATTTTTAACCCCAGGATTTTAAAATTATGTAAATGTTTTCTGACTTAAAAAATTCCATTTAGATGTCTGTGAGATCTCAGCATCACTCTTCTCTCCCTGGCTCCTCCTGTCCCTCTGTCCCTCAGAGCACATCACATCCTTCCACTCCCTTGAAATGCCACCTTCTACCATCCTCCTCTTCCCACCTATCCCAGTGCAAAACCCTCTCTACCATCCCTGCTTCCAATCCTGCCTCCCCTACTCTGGCTCTCCACGCAGCAGCTGTGGTTTCATTTAAAAAATCAATCAGGGCCAGTTGCAGTGGCTTACACCTGTAATCACAGCACTTTGGGAGGCCGAGGTGGGTGGATCACTTGAGGCCAGGAGTTTGAGACCAGCCTGACCAACATGGCAAAACCTCATCTCTACTAAAAATACAAAAATTAGCCAGGCACGGTGGTGCGCACCTGTAATCCCAGCTACTAAGGAGGCTGAAACATGAGAATCACTTGAACCGGAGAGGCAGAGGTTGCAGTGAGCTAAGATCACACCACAGCACTCCAGCCTGGCCAACAGAGTGAAACTCTATCTCAAAAAAAAAAAAAAAAAAAAAAAGTCAATCAGGCTGGGAACACTGGCTCATACCTGTAATCCCAGCACTTAGGGAAGACAAGGAGGGAGGATGGCTTGATCCCAGGAGTTCGAGACTAGCCTGGGCAACATAGAGAGACCCCATAGCTACCAAAAAATAAAAAAATTAGCCAGGCATGGTGGCATGCACCTGCAGTCCCAGCTGCGGGAAGGGCTGAGGTGGGAAGATCACTTGAGCCCAGGAGGTTGATGCTCCCATGAGCTGAGACTGCACCACTGCATGCCAGCCTGGGTGACACAGCAAGACACTGTGATATGCTTTGGATCTCTGTCCCCGCCCAAATCTCATGTGAATTGTAATCCCCAATGCTGGAGGTGGGGCCTGGTGAGAGGTGACTGGATCATGGGGGTGGTTTCTTATGGTTTAACACCATCCCCCTTGGTACTGTTTAAAAGTGTGTAGCACCTCTACCTTTTCTCTTCCTCCTGCTCCAGCCAAGTGAAGTGCTGGCTCCCCCCTTGCCTTCCACCATGATTGTAAGTTTCCTGAGGCCTCCCCAGAAGCCAAGTAGATGCTATCATGCTTCCTGTGCAGCCTGCAGAACCATGAGCCAATCAAACCTCTTTTCTTTATAAATTACTCAATCTCAGGTATTTCTTTATAGCCATGTGAGAACAGACTAATATACCGTCTCAAAAATAAATAATCTAAAAATCAATCAATTCTTGTCACTCCCCTGCAGCTTCCTCCATACTAAGAATCCTCCAGTAGTTCCCAATCATATGCAGATTAAAATACACTCCTTTTTTTTTTTTTTTTTTTGAGACGGAGTCTTGCTCTGTCGCCCAGGCTGGAGTGCAGTGGCCGGATCTCAGCTCACTGCAAGCTCCGCCTCCCGGGTTTACGCCATTCTCCTGCCTCAGCCTCCCAAGTAGCTGGGACTACAGGCGCCTGCCACCTCGCCCGGCTAGTTTTTTGTATTTTTAGTAGAGACGGAGTTTCACCATGTTAGCCAGGATGGTCTCGATCTCCTGACCTCGTGATCCGCCCGTCTCGGCCTCCCAAAGTGCTGGGATTACAGGCTTGAGCCACCGCGCCCGGCCTTAAAATACACTCCTTACAGCAGCCAGCAGGCCAATGGATGCAGCCCTCCCCTGACTATCTCCTGGCTTCATCCCCGTCCACTTTCCCCAGGGTCCCCTGCACTGCAGCCACACTGACCTTCTCACCAAGGCCTCTGCACTTGCTGTTTGCTCTGCCTGGGAAGCTTTTCCTCCATATGTTCCCATGGCTCAATCCCCATTCAATCTCTGCTTACCTATAACCTCCCTAAAGAGGTTATAGGTCTGCTGCCACCTCATTCTCTCCCCTAGTCACTACCTGGTATCATATCCTACATCTATTACTACATTGGGTCTCTTTGGTCTGCCCCTAGACCTGGACTGTCTCATTTACTATCATAACTCAATGCCTGGCCCAGGGAAACCACACAGCTCACACTTAGCAATCATTGATCTAAGGGTCTCCAGCTCCCCGTTCTGCCAGGAATCCCCTGACTTTAATCAAAGGTGATTCTTACCTGCTGAAGACCCGTGAAATCAGAGCAAACCATATATTTCTGGAATAAACATAAACCACTCAGCAACTGTACTAGGGAGCAGCATGTAAACACGCGGCCCACCGCCTGGTGTTCCAGCACCTGCATCGGCTAGTTTGTAAGAACAGAGGCTGTGGCTGGGGGCGGTGACTCACCCCTGTAATCCCAGCACTTTGGGAGGCTGAGGCAGGTGGATCACCTGAGGTCAGGAGTTCGAGACCAGCCTGGCCAAGATGATGAAACCCCATCTCTACTAAAAATATAAAAAATCAGCTGGGTGTGATAGCAGGCACCTATAATCCCAGCTACTCAGGAGGCTAAGGCAGGAGAATCACTTGAACTCAGGAGGCAGAGGTTACAGTGAGCCAAGATCGTACCACTGCACTCCAACCTGGGCAACGAGAGCAAAACTCCATCTCAAAAAAAAAAAAAATCAGAGTCTGCCATTGAGAGAAAAGGCTTCCTACTTTATGATTCCCCTCCTTAACATAAAATTAGAGAAAAGAAAAACAGTTGTTCCTGGTTTTCTTTCCCAGTCTCTGAATTTACAGGGAAATAAACATTTTTTTTTTTTTTTTTTTTTTTGAGACGGAGTCTCGCTCTGTCGCCCAGGCTGGAGTGCAGTGGCCGGATCTCAGCTCACTGCAAGCTCCGCCTCCTGGGTTTACGCCATTCTCCTGCCTCAGCCTCTGGAGTAGCTGGGACTACAGGTGCCCGCCACCTCGCCCGGCTAGTTTTTTTGTATTTTTTGTATTTTTTTTTTTTTTGTAGAGACGGGGTTTCACCGTGTTAGCCAGGATGGTCTCAATCTCCTGACCTCGTGATCCGCCCGTCTCGGCCTCCCAAAGTGCTGGGATTACAGGCTTGAGCCACCGCGCCCGGCCAAAATAAACACATTAATAAATAATTAGTTACCCATTTCAGTACCTCTATTCTCATACTGGCCTCACTGTATAGTTTAGGTTTGGGGTTTTTTAAAAAATATTTTCGCCGGGCGCGGTGGCTCAAGCCTGTAATCCCAGCACTTTGGGAGGCCGAGACGGGCGGATCACGAGGTCAGGAGTTCGAGACCATCCTGGCTAACACGGTGAAACCCCGTCTCTACTAAAAAACACAAAAGGTGGCTGGCGCCTGTAGTCCCAGCTACTCGGGAGGCTGAGGCAGGAGAATGGCGTGAACCCGGGAGGCGGAGCTTGCAGTGAGCTGAGATCCGGCCACTGCACTCCAGTCCCGGTGACAGAGCGAGACTCCGTCTCAAAAAAAAAAAAAAAAAAAAAAAAAAAAATATTTTCTACAACTAAATAATGTTTAAAATACAAAAATACTTTTCTAAAATAGATATATTTACTTTATTTTGAAGAAAAATGCCTGGATTATAAAAGCTTTTCTAAAAATGTACGTCTGACAGTTGTGGCCATTATTAGAGTAAGATATGCCACTAATGTATGCACATATTATCTCATTATTTTTGAAATAAAAATATGATGAGGTAATTAATTTTGTGCTTAGCTATAAAATTAGTGTAAATATATCAAAATATCAGAAATTTGAAATAAACAGTAGGAAACATCTATAATGAAGGTTGCACCATTCTGAGATTTTATTGAAGAGTATACATTGAGGTTATATTCACATAAGGGCCCATTTCCTGTAGAAAGTCACTCTACCAGAGCAGTTATTTAAGTAAATTTGATAATGATTATACCCTGTAACTCCAAGCCAAGCCATGGGTTACTATAAACATGAGGGGAGACAGAGGGTCTACACATGGAAGCTTACTGACAAAAGTTGATCACTGGCCAGGAGCGGTGGCTCACACATGTAATCCCAGCACTTTGGGAGGCCAAGGCAGGCAGATCACCTGAGGTCGGGATTTCGAGACCAGCCTGGCCAACATGGTGAAACTCCATCTCTACTAAAAATACAAAAATTAGCCGGGCATGGTGGCACACGCCTGTAGTCCCAGCAACTCGGGAGGCTGAGGCAGGAGAATTGCTTAAACCTGGGAGGCAGAGGGTGCAGTGAGCTGAGATCACACCACTGCACTCCATCCTGGGCAACACAGTTAGACTCTGTCTCAAAAAAAAAAAAAAAAGAAAAGAAAAAAAAAGATAGGTCACTGGATCACTGATCTCTTTGATCACTTGATCACTGAGACCCAGGACAACAGCTGCAGAAGAAGTGATTAGCCAAACAAACAACACACAAATTGGTATGTAAAAATAATCAGTGCCCTGGCTAGCTTATCAGTCAATTGGGGTAAAAGTGGTCCTGTATAAAAACAACCACTGTGCCAGAAGAGTGAAGAGGACAGCAAGCTAACCACGCAATTCAAAACAGGCTCTCGTCAAAAAAAATCTCTAGTATATGATCACCCTGAGACTTACCCACATTTCTTATACCTTCCATGCAATGCTAAGGCTCACTTTTAATCTAAAATTGGCAAACTTTCTTCATGTGCCTCTGAGTCCTCTTCTAGTTCCACAAAGGATTAAATAAAAAGGGCCTCAAAGGATAAAAGAAGGAGGTATAGAAGGGAGGGACGGAGGGAGAGACAGGGAGAATGAGAATACAGAAAAATAGAAAGAGGAGAGCAAGAAAGAGAGGGAGAAAGAGAAAGAAAGGGAGAAAGAAGATAAAGAACAAACAGCGGAGAGAGAAACAGAGACAGAGGAAGAAAGAAAAGAAAAAAGTTCACGGGAAAAAAATAGTGATGTGCTTCATGGAAAAGCTATTTGTTAAAGAGTCCCTCTTTTTTCTGTGTACTGTATCATGCCATATGTGGGAAGTGAACAAGGCTGGAACTCCGCCTAAGAACATCTGCCACGGACTTTAAAAGCCCTAATAATAGCACAGCTGGTGTCCCCAGCCTAATGAGCTCACCACCCACGTGACTGCTCCTTCTCCAGCAGCTTCTCTAGAGAGAGAAGGCGGCCAGCAAGAGAAGCAGTCCTCGCCCCCGCCCTCCCCCACATTCATGCTTTATTTCCTCCACTGCTTTCATTCTCCCCTTCCAGAAACCACCCCCTCCCATTTTCTTGAGCTAAGTTACTCTGTTCCAGCAGTTCCTTTGAACACACACATTCTTCTTTTTTCCTTTCCCTCTCCCTTTGAACGGACACATTCTTAACATGAAAGGCAAATACCAGAAATAAAAGATGGGGACATCACTACAGATCTTATGGACATTGAAAGAGTAATAATTGGGCCAATTAATTCAGCAGCTTAAAGTGGATAAAGCCCTTATAATACACAACTTATCAAAATTAATGTAAGAAGATAAAAATCACATTATATCTATTTTTAAAATGGAATTCCAAATGAAAAATTTTCTACACCACAACAAAAGGCCAGCGTGCCCCAGCGTGCCTCGTTGCCAGGTACGAGGTACAGGCGCCTCCAGGAGCCCTGATCTGGGAAGTTATGCCCGACAGGAAGACTGTCCAAGGCATATTGCTAGGAGGAAACCAAGCACAGCAGAAAGGCGGGTAGGGAGGATGTAAACAAAGAAGTGAGGTTTTTACAAGGTTGGGAAGTTTTAACCCCCTCTGGTATAATCTTTTGAAACTAATTCCCATCACAGTATACTTTTAAAAGCTCTCTAGCATTTTGAGAAACTGCACCTTAGCATCAAGACGAGAAAGAATTTCAGCTTCTAAGGGGAAGCCTAGCAGAAAGTAACAAGAGGGGACTCATGTTGGCACTGATGTGGTATCCACAGCAATTGGAAAAGAAGCTGAAAAATCTGGGATCTCTCACTCTCAGTCCAGGGCAACACATCCTGACAGCCAGGAAGAGTCAAATGCCTACGGTAAGACACATGGGGTTTATTCACCAGAAAAAGACAACGCCACATTTCAAAACTCAGGCTTGGTAACACAATAGCATGGGTGTGTACGCAAGCATGAAGTACTGAAGCTAACAAATTACTAGATTCTATCCCTGTCTAGCAAGTATTTATTTCAATAGCAATCATATGATTAGCTGAAAGTGGGCAATCATTAACTTCATCTGCTGTTAAATAGTTACACACAAAAACATGGTGCTTTATATCTTGTTAGAATCACGAATAAGTTGTGTAACCCTTGACAGTGTTCTGTTTTGATTTAAAATACCAATGCTATTGCTGCCATAAGTGAAACGCAGCAAAATTACAAAACTTCGAAGATAATTACGGTATTTTAAGGACTATCATAAATAATTTTATACAACTGCGATGTTTACAAGGCCAAGCCAGCATCTCTTCTGAAAAAGAACCAAATGATACAACTAGAAATATCTGCATACCTACTAAGTATAAACAACCCCAAAAGACATTTTAGCTTTTATCTCACTTGGCCTCTCACAGCAGAGTGACCCTGTGAACCCTACCCTTCACCAAAAGAACACCCCCTCCCACAGCACTACTGGTCTTCTCCCAATCTCTAGTCACTACCCCTCTGTGAGTTCTCCTACACATGGATATCACTACTGTCTACACAGGAATGGTCCCCAAACCCTTGCCTCAAACTCCTATCCCTCTTCGAAGTGTCAGGCCCAGATGTCCCACTGCCCTAAACATCTCCACTTAGAAATCTCAGGAGTGGCCCGTCACGGTGGCTCACACCTATAATCCCAGCACTTTGGGGAGCCAAGGTGGGCGCATCACCCGAGGTCAGGAATTCAAGACCAGCCTGGCCAACATGGCAAAACCCCATCCCTACTAAAAATACAAAAATTAGCCAGGCGTGGTGGCGGTCACCTGTGATCCCCAGATACTTGGGAGGCTGAGACAGGAGAATTGCTTGAACCTGGGAGACAGAAGTTGCAATGAGCTGAGATTGTGCCGCTGCACTCCAGCCTGGGTGACGGAGCAAGATTCCATCTCAAAAAAAATATAAACTTCACAAGCACATCAAACTCCGCACATTCAAAACAAGACCCTCCAAGTCCTTACCACTGGAACAACTGATTAATGGTAGTCCAACTCAGAAACCTCAGCCTTATCCTTCACTCTGCCCCCCGCCCCTTACCCTACCACTCTCTCTTCAACAAGCAAGGCTTACCTCCTAAACATCTACCCACACTATCACTCACTAACCCCCACCCTCTCTCACCTTGAGTACAGCCAGGGCTTCCATCTGGGTCTCAGTCACCATGGAGGTAAGATAAGGCCTCAGATCACATACTGGTCTAGGACGTGTTTACCAAGGTAAAGCCAGCCACCACTCCTAATGCCACCCAACCCTGCCATGGGTCTTCTCTTTGGAAAATCTACAAACTGCTTCCCTTTCCACCCTAGTGACCAAATGTGGATGCAACTTGAATTTGTGAGGGAAATTCTCAAACTTGGTTGTGATGATCAATCTGCCATGCTGCCTTCTGCCAGAGAATTCAGTACACTGTAAAGAACAAAAACTAGATTATAAGATAGCCAAACTCCCAGGAATATTTTCTTTTTTTTTAATTTTTTTTATTTTTTTATTTTTTTATTATACTTTAAGTTCTAGGGTACATGTGCACAACGTGCAGGTTTGTTACATATATATATATATATATTTTTTGAGATGGAGTCTCGCTTTGTCGCCCAGGCTGGAATGCAGTGGCACAATCTCGGATCACTGCAAGCTCCGCCTCCTGGATTCACCCATTCTTCTGCCTCAGCCTCCCGAGTAGCTGGGACTACAGGCGCCCGCCACCATGCCCGGCTAGTTTTTTGTCTTTTTAGTGGAGTCGGGGTTTCACCATGTTAGCCAGGATGGTCTCGATCTCCAGACCTCGTGATCTGCCCACCTCAGCCTCCCAAAGTGCTGGGATTACAGGCATGAGCCACTACGCCCAGCCAGCAATATTTATTTTCTTTAATCCTTTCCATGAGTATCACTTGTACTATAACATCAAGAGACTTAGCCCAGCTAAAAGTTTTGCAAGTTAACACTCAATTGTTGTGAAAACATTCATCTTGTACTAAAGTTTTTTGTTTTTTGTTTTTTGTTTTTGACAGGGTCTCCTTCCGTTGCCTAGGCCAGAGTGCAATGGTGTAATCACGGCTCACTGCAACCTCTGCCTCCCGGGCTCAAGCGATCCTTCTGTTTCAACTTCCCGGATAGCTGGGACTACTGGGGCACACCACCATGCCCAGCTAATTTTAGTACTTTTTGTAGAGATGGGGTTTCACCATATTGCCCAGGCTGGTCTCCAACTCCTGGGCTCAAGCAATCCACCCGCCCTGGCCTCCCAAAGTGCTGACATTACAGGCGTGAGGTGCTACACCCGGTCAGTAATTTAACAAGACTAACTGCTTTCCTATCTTTCAAATACAGTATAAAACATCTACTGCACTAGTCAACATTTTAGTCTATTTTGCCAATGATTTGCCTGTCACACCTTTTATCCGCTGCTGTAATAATAACAATCTGCTTGTCTTCTCAAATAGAAAGATGTTTTCCCAAATATATATCACCAAACTATGTTTCTCCCACAAGAGATCTTTGGAATGTCTTGATATTCAAATCCAAAGGGATTCTTCTAATGCCTTGGGACCACTGCAAAATTAACCCTTTCTCCTCAAAGTCAAAGCAGGGAAGGTAGTTGTCAAGTGAGCAAAAACCATAGCTCATATCAATGCTTTAGGCCATGGGGGCTATTCCTGTTACTGTCATACAGATGAAGTCCAGTGTACACCCCACCCTTGAGGTGTGGCACAGAATACCTGCTCCAAACTATTTTTGGATGAATGGATCATAAGGAGTTCAGTAAAAACAATAATTATGGCTAACACAAATGCGTCCTCTCAGCCAAACATATGTATAAGTTCACATAATCCTCTTAATAACTGTATGAAAGCCAGGCATGGTGGCTCACACCTGTAATCCCAGCACTTTGTGAGGCCAAGGTGGGTGGATAAGCTGACATCAGGGGTTCGAGACCAGCCCGGCCAACATGGTGAAACTCCGCCTCTACTAAAAATACAAAACTTAGCCAGGTGTAGTGGCACACGCCTGTAATCCCAGCTACTTAGGAGGCTGAGGCAGGAGAACTGCTTGAACCTGGAATACGGAGGCTGCAGTGAGCCAAGATTGTGCCACTGCACTTCAGCCTGGGCAACAGAGCGAGACTCTGTTTCAAACAAATAATAACTGTATGAAGTTATCATATAACGTAATGATTCCAAAGCTGCCTGTCATAAACAGGAGTTGCTGGGTTCCACACACCTAAGCACCAATCTTACACGGAAAAAAAAGACATGGCTTCAAACACATCAATGGTGTGCCGCATTGTATCTACACTGTTAAATCTGAAGGTTTTTACTTTTTAACTAATGAATGAAAACAAAGCTACATCCCACTCAGGTACATAAATCAATTGTACAACTGTACAATTCCCATAGTATTCTGCATTTTATTTAAAACATATTCTAGATGCAAAGGTTGAAATGAAATGCTCACTGTCTAGGTGACACTCTTTTTATTCTCCACTATGAAAGCCAGTAAACCAATTGTCTCGGAAATGCTGCACCCAAATGTTATACTCAGAGACACAGCACCAGTGAGTCATACACAAAACAAATTGCTCATTTTCTTCCTCCCCACCTTTCCTCTAAATCATTATAATGCTATTCCTGAATCATAGGTTTGGTTTTTTGTTTGTTTTGCATTTTTAATTCTCCAGTATAAAGCTTGCCAATTCCAACTTCGTAACATGATAAGAATCTGTCCCGTTAGTTTAAGTAAACCTCCAATTTTCTTCCTAGGTTTGAAATCCTGCAGTGCAGGTAAGGTCCACACCTCTGGATCTCCCACTAAATAAAAACTGCTCCTTGATACTATAACTGTCTTGCTAGAACTCTTAAGATATCAGATTACCAAACTCCCTAACTGGAAGTCCAACAGGCAAACCAAGTTTACTATGGGGGCCCTGTATTCAGAATCACAAGATGTAGCATACTGTTTTACTGAGTTACCCTTGTTCTTCCGGAAGTCTCATATACCAAATCCAAAGAAGAATGAACACTTGGAAAACTTAACTTTTACTAAAGCCAAACATATGTCTTAGGACCCAATGATCTACTCCTGGGCATATCCCCGATAGAAACAAGTACTTTAATATACTTAGTTCATAGCAGTTTTATCCATGATAGTCCCCACTGGAAAAAAACCAAATGTCCATCAACAGGTAAATGCATGAACAAATCATGATATAACCATAAAATGGAATCCTATTCCACACTAAAAAGGAATGAAGCACTAGTATATGCAACAAACGGATGAACATTGCAGACAAAACATTGAGCAAGACCAGACACAAAAGTACACACTATATGACTCCGTTTACATGAAGTCCAAAACAGACACAATCATCCTATGGTAATAGTGGTCGTAAGAGTGGTTATCTACAAGGTGTTACTGGCAGTACAAGTGGTATATGTAAGTAACATTAATGGAGCTAAGATAATTAAAGGTTCAATGTGTAAGAAATTAAAGGTTCTAGTTAACTTGTCAACCTTAGATGGTAATGCAACATGATATAAAATATTTGTTCCACAGAACACAGCAGCAACCAAAAGTCAGGCAGAAACTGAGACAGGATCTCCCTCTCGTGAGCACTGTCCTCTTCCCACTGCTGTTCTCCAGCCAGAACAGGGCCACCTGGTTCCACCATGAATCTGGACCATCAGTCCCTTTGGCATGAACAGCTGAGCTGTCTTCAGTCACTCTCTGCCTGACTTTCTCATCACACTGAGGACAATCAATTCTTCTGGAGGTCAAAGGAATTTGTCTTCCCCACTCTCCAAGAAATATTTCCCAATGGTCCTCAGACAAACATAAATTCAAGGGTAGTTTCTGCTCTCATTGTTTACCTGCTCCCCAAGGTCCAAATTCCTTACTCAATAATACAGGTGAAGCCAAACCACTTCTAACATTATAGGGAGACATTTTATCTTTGGTCACATCTCAAATCTCAAGCTGGAAATTATTTGATAGAAACCTATAAGAAAAGGAGGCAGCCTACATTAGAGGCTGTGTATCTAGAGTAGGTTGTATCATATCTGTTCCACATTTTGCAAAACTTAAAAACGGAGAGCTTACAGAATGTTAGCATAAAAAAAATCCAGACCCACAGCACATGTTGTTTATGTTAAAGAATTGCCTAGCCAGGTACAGTGGCTCATGCTTGTAATCCCCGTACTTTGGGAGGCCAGGCAGAAAGACCGCTTGAGGTCAGGGCAGCCTGGGCAACATAGCAAGACCTCCTCTCTACAAAAAAATTTAAGAAAAGAAAAGAAAATCAGCCAGGTGTGGCAGCACGCATGCTACTCGGGAAGCCAAAGCAGGAAGATGGCTTGCATCCAGGAGTTCAAGGTTACAGTGAGCTATGATCATGCCACTGCACTTCACCCCAGGCAACAAACAGAGATTCTATCCATAAAAAAAGAATTTTTTTATTGTACCAAAACAACCAGAGAAACTGATGGACAACTTCTAAAATCCCATGGTTCTCCATATGCATAAATGTTTTATCTCTGTAATCCTGGAAAGAGACAAAAAAAAAGTGAGATCCTATATCCCTATTCTAATTAATATGCTTCTTTCCTTCCTTCTTCCCTCCCTCCCTCCCTCCTTTCTTTCTTTCTTTTTTTTTTTTTTTTTTTTTTTTTCTCTGTTGCCAGGCTGGAGTGCAGTGGTGCAATCTTGGCTCAATGCAACCTCCCCTTCCCGGGTTCAAGCGATTCTCCTTCCTCAGCCTCCCGAGTAGCTGGGATTACAGGCGTCCACCACCACGCCTGGCTAATTTTTGTATTTTTAATAGAGATGGGGTTTCACCATGTTGACCAGGATGGTCTCGATCTCCTGACCTCGCGATCCACCCGCCTCAGCCTCCCAAAGTGCTGGGATTATAGGCATGAGCCACCATGCTCGGTCATTCATATGCATTTTTTTAAGTGACATAAATCAACCTGCATCTATGTAATGGAAGATAGGATTTGCTAATAGTTCATTTGTATTGACATAAATTAGTAGACAGTGACATCTTTTAATCAACATAATCATGTTATCTAGTAACTAATTCTAGTCATTAAGGAGGAATGCAGTAAGTGCTCTGAATAGTATGCTAAAGAGATACTTTTCAGAAAATGTCAAGCCACTTAGTCCACATGTTCAGTTATTTTCACCTACTTCTTAAAAGAAAATAAAAAAGATTTTTAAAGTCACCTGAGTACCCACAGCATGGTCTTATTTAACATTCAAATGTGGATAACTTATACTGTGATGGAGCATCCTTGTCGATGTTAGTACAAAATCCATTTCCTCTGGATAGATTATCCTCTGCTTCTGAATGTCCTGGAACTAGAAGAGACCCTAGAAATAATCCAGCTCCACGATTCCCAAACTGGGGCACATGTGCTTATGCCGGGGAGTCCCCAGAACCTCAGGGAAAACAAGATACATTTTCCTTAAGAGCACTTTTTGAATCAGACAGCAATTTTTTTTTTTTTTTTTTTTGGTGGGGTCTCACTGTCACCTAGGCTAGAGTACAATGGTGCAATAATGGCTCACTGCAGCCTCAACCTCCTGGGCTCAAGATTCTCCCACCACAGCCTCCCTAGTAGCTGGAACTACAGGTGCACATCACCACACCTGGCTAATTTTTTCTTTTTTTCTTTTCTTTTTCTTTTTTCTTTTCTTTTTTTTTTTTTTTTTTTTTTTTTTGTAACAATGAGGTCTCACTATGTTGCCCAGGCTGGTCTCGAACTCCTGGGCTCAAGTGATCCTCCCACCTCAGCATTCTAGGAAGGGCTATTCCCAGCTTCAGACCTATTACATAGCAAGAAACTGTCTCTATTTAAAAAAAAAAAAAAAAGTTTAAGGAAGTCCAAACAGGCTGTCTATAAGCACACTGCCTATGAGTTAGCCCTGCTCTGCAAGGAACAGTACTGTAAAATAAAAATAATAAATTTTGAAAACAAAAAAAGAAGTCCAAACAAGGATTTCAAGAGCTCCCCTCCCACCCAATTCCACCCTGTTCCACCTCAGGTGCGCTATTAACAATAATAATTAAATAAATTTCTCACTATAATGAATAATACTACACAGCCTTTCATAAAATGCCTATCAAAGCCTTTAAGCAGCTAAACATCATTGGTATTCTATGTAACTCAGGAGACATCCAGTTTTATGCATATGTAATTATTTACTGTCTCTTCACTAAAACTTTGCACTTTTCAACACTGCAAGTGGCCTCCATTTAGATACATCTAAGAAGACAAGTCAGAATAGGGAACATTTGTTTGAAAAGAAGGGGGGAAAAGGAGGTGAGAAGCCAGAAGACCCATTCATTCAACAGTGTATCTCTGTCTAACAACAGTGTATCTCTATCCAAGAATAAAATAAAACCTAAGAACCCACATAAGCCCTTGGGTTCTATCTCCATCTTTTAAAAACAGCATCCTCTTGTCTTCTCCTACAAAAATCACAGTGCATGCCAAATATAGATGAGTTAAATAAATCAGAGTCCATTTTCTCTTTTTTTGTTTTGTTTTTGAGACAGTCTCACTCTGTCGCCCAGGCTGGAGTGCAATGGCGCAATCTCGGCCCACTGCAACCTCCACCTCCCAGTTCGAGCAGTTCTCCTGCCTCAGCCTCCCATGTAGCTGGGATTACAGACACATGCCACCATGCCCGGCTAATTTTTGGTATTTTAGTAGAGACAGGGCTTCATCGTGTTGCCCAGGCTGGTCTTGAACTCCTGAGCTCAGGCAATCCACCTGCCTAGGCCTCCCAAAGTGCTAGAATTACAGGCGTGAGCCACCACAGCCGGTGATCAGAGTCCATTTTCTCATGGTCACTTTACTTTCAAGTTTATCAAACTTTCCAACCATACAGTGTTAAACTGGAATGCACAAAAGGCTTTACTGAAAATCTGCAACCCTCAGTGAGTTTAAATGACTGTTCGTCCTCCAATGCCTTTCTTACTTAAGCCCCAAAGGGTAAAAAAAGAACTGTCCCTTGTAGAAAAACTGGCCACCTATCTGCTTACTCTCCTTGGCTCTCTTATGAGCTATATGGTGCAACAGAACAATCACATCTATAAAAACTCTGACCGCTGATGAAGAAGAGAATGCCCAAGGTCTGTTTTCTACCTTGCGAGCATGAAGTCAAGATGGGGAGCCCAGATGGTTAATTCAAGAATCATCAAACAATTACAGAGGCCTACTATATACAAGGTCAGAGGCAGGGACTCAGAATGCAACGACAGGGACTGGAAGTGGTGGCTCACGCCTGTAATCCCAGCACTTTGGGAAGTCATGGCCAGCAGATCCCTCGAGGCCAAGAGTTTGAGACCAGCCTGGCCAATATGGTGAAACCCCGTCTCTACTAAAAATACAAAAATTAGCTGGGCATGGTGGCAGGTGCCTGTAATCCTAGCTACTTAGGAGGCTGAGGCTAAAGAATCACTTGAATCGGGGAGGTGGAGGCCACAGTGAGCCAAGATCGCACCACTGCACTCTAGCCTGGGTGACAGAGCAACACTCCGTCTCAAAGAATAAAAAAAAAAAAAAAAAAAACAGAATGCAATAGAATGCAATGACAGGAACAAAGTCTACTTAAGACAGCAAAACTTAAGGTGTTGTTAATTTGGAAAGTGAAAGTTTAAGAACTCCATTCAATGTGAATAGTGCTCTATTATTTTGAAAGCCCTTTTATTTTTATGTTTTTTGTTTTTGTTTTTGAGATAGGGTCTTGCTCTGTCACCCTGGCTGAAGTGCAGTGATGCGATCTTGGCTCAATGAAACCTCTGCCTCCCGGATTCAAGCTATTCTCCTGCCTCACCCTCCTGAGTAGCTGGGATTACAGGTGCCCATCATCATGCCCAGCTAATTTTTGTATTTTTAGTAGAGACGGGGGTTTCACCATGTTGGCCTGGCTGGTCTCGAACTCCTGACCTTAAGTGATCCACCTGCCTCAGCCTCCCAAAGTGCTGGGAATACACGTGTGAGTCACCACACCCGGCCCAAAGCTCTTCTATATTACCTGATTTAACCCTCATAATAAACCTATAAAACAACAATTACTATTATATGCTTTATTATCCCTGTTGGGGCTCAAAAAGGTTACCAAATTACAAACCCAATCATGTTGGAATGAGACCTGAAAACTCTCCCATGTTATTCAGTCAAACTTTTACAGACAGACACTTCCATTTAAAACATTGTCTCCCAGAGAGGGGAAGAGCAGGACAGAGAGGTTAAGTAAGGTCACACAGCTAATAGAGAAGAGTTGGAATTTCAGTCCAAGTTTCCCACTCCAAGACCAAAGAGAAGGAGAAGCAACACAGCCAGAGTGGAGACACCCTCAACCGAGCACTGGGGATGGGAAACTGGTCCCTGGGGCATCAAACAGGAAACGGCTGGTGCTGGGGCCAAGCTGAAATCCAACTGTTGCCAAACTCGCAGCCCTGAGACAAGGGCTTTAACCCGATTCAGCATCCCCCAGGGCCCGGCTCAGCTCTCCAGCTGGCTTAGACTACACTGGCCTGGGAACCTCTGCGACAAAGCTGAGGTCAAAGATCAAAGAGCAACCGAGTATGACCATTCCAAACCGAGAGACAAAAGGGAAGGCGCCATCTGTCACTCCAGGTCCAACTCTCCAAACCTACCAGTCAAGCTCCCAGCCTGTTGTCCCTTCACTCAATCACTGGGAAGACCCTCCCCAGTGCAGACTGGCTCCAGGGCTAATCAGAGCTCAGTCTGAGCACCTTCCTCTTTGCTGCTCTTGTAGTTGGAAATTGGAAAGGACCCTGGAACTAGACTGTTTCCCTATGGTAACCTCCACTCCGCTTCCAGATAAACAAAAGACCCTCCAGAAAAGATTACCAGTCCCCAATACACACTCACAGATAGTATTGACAAGGTTTACACACTTGAAGCAAATAAAGTTATAGTGAAGCATATCAGAAAAAATATATATATATCAGCGGCCCAACGACGAATACTTTGAAGGCTCTCAAAGCGGACGCTAATTTCAGTGTCTGAACAAGTGCAGCCAAGGGTTCTAAAACAGGGAAGCTTAACGGAGAGGAGGCACCCAGCGTCAGCCTCAAGAGCCGGTCAACTTCTAACATCTTTCCTGAAACACAACTTTACAAAAGAAGAAACGATACAGTTCATTATATTTGTTTTTATCTGCAAGAGGTTGACCTTGGAGACTAGAAAAGAGCTTTAAAAATCAAGTCAAGAAAGTGACAAAGTAAACTTGTTAACTCTGAGGATGCAAAGGGAGGCTTTAAAAGGCATCCTTCTGCTCTCTGACACGCTCAGATGATGTCATTTTCATCAAGTTTTGCGGGTGAGTGGGAATCGGGGTGCTGCCCGCGCTCTGGCCTGGCTCAGCTCCAGGCTCTTTGAAGGTCGCCTCACTGTCACCTCGGAGTGCCGGAGCGCGGAATCCAGGCCACGCGGCGTGGCCGACACGATGCCCTAGGGGCACTTTTCCGGGCTCCGAGGTCCTCCTGCAGGTGCGGCCGGTGCATTAGGAGGGCTGTCCCAGCAGGGTCTCGGCGCCCGGCCTCTCCCGCCGCCACTATCTCAAGCGGACACTCCCGGAACACCCGTGTCCTTCCCCATCCCCCGGGCCGAGGCGCAAGGGGCGCGGGTGAGCGGAACCTTGGCTTACCCGCAAGAGGGGCGCGGAGCGCAATCCGGCAGCAGGCGCGGTCCCCAGGGGCCTCGGTGGGGGCTTCCTCCGCGTCGTTGTCGGCCCGACCCCGGCCGCCCGGCTGCTCCGGTTCCCTCCGCTGCAGCCGGCCGGGCGGCACGGGGGCACTCGCGGTGGCTCCGCTCCGGCGCCGCCGCCTCCTACTGCCCGCCTGCCGCCCTGGCGCTCCTGGGCTCGGAGTCCGGGGTTTGGAGACGCGGGGGTCGTCGGGGCGTTCGAGACTCTCGGGGACGCTAAGGCTGCACTCGGGCTCTCCCGCGCGCGGCCCCGCGCCAGGGGACGCCTCGCTCGAGGCGCACGGGCGTCAAAGTCTCGGGGCGAGCGGGGGCGGCGGCCGGGTGGGCCCCGGGGCGGCGGGCAGGGGCGCTGCTGCGGACGCGGGCACTGATGCGGGCGCCGCGGCGCGGCCTCTCGCCATGGCTCCCCGGCGAGCGGGCGGCTCGCACCTCCCCTCCGCGCTGCCGTCACCGCCCGACGCGCGCCGAGCCCTCCCCCTTCCCGGCCCCGCCCGCCGCCCCGCGCCGCCACCTGCGGGCCGCCCTCCGGGATTCCCGCCGGCCACGTCCTAGTCGTCCGGAGCCGCGCCACGCCTTCCTCGCCCGTGGCCGCCCCTGCACTTTTACCCACGCCGTGGGGCACAGAGAAGTATCCGGTAAAGACCTGGATCCGGAAAAACTGATTACACCCCTCCTCGAGCGCTTATTTTCTCGGGGCACTTCCAGAGTCTTCTCGGGGTCCTTCCAGAGTCGGTCTAAGGGAAGGATGGGACCCCCGCGGCCCGGGGCGCTGATTGTGGTGAACACAGTGGAAGTCCAGGCTTTCTGTTCCTGCAGGGCGGGCTGTCTTCTAGCAAAGCTGCCCTTAGGCTTAAATGGAGAGAGGATGGAGCCGGGGACGGGGAGAAGCCTGGAGGGGATGGAACTGGCGTTTGGAGTAAGATGCCACCAAAGGATGACAGGCGGGGGTGTGGTGGACAGCAGAGGGGGCATCAGGAACCGATCCGGGAAGTAAGCGCTTACAAGCCATTCTGTTATGCAAATCACTTGTGGACGGTTTAACGGGGAACAACCCACATGATCTCATTTCCATTTGAGGCTACTGAGTCTACTTCTTCTTTTCTACCCAGGGGTCATAGAGAACATTGGGAGGACTTGAAGAAGAAGAAGACCAGAACCAAAGGTGTAAGGAAACTAAACCCTACAAAACCTGATTTCTCATACTGGCATAGACGACTTGAAGAGATCATCAAGTGTATAGTGAAGATTGGCTCAGGCAAGAATCATCCATGGATGCTTACTCTAGGGGGCTGTTACTGGCTGACAGATATTTGTCTGGGTTGATGTGTCTCCCCATAGATGGTTTACATCTGTTAGTAGCAAGAGCAGAAATAGTAACTATACAAAGAGGCAGGCAGATAGCATCTTAACCAGGTGATCAAAATTTACATCACCAGAAGCAGATGGATATCATGTCCACATTAGCTATGCAGTATTCCTGGGGACAATGCATAGCCTGAATCATGATGATGAAACATCAGACAAACCCAGAATGAGGAACATCTATTAAAAAGAGGAAGGGTCTGTATTATTCAAAAATATCAATGTCATTAAAATCAAAAGAAAGCTTGGGAAATGTTCCAGATTAAAAGGTGCAAAAGAGTCAGGGCAACTAAATGCCATGCCTGATCCTAGACTTCATCCTGTGCTAGAGGAGTGGAAATACATCAGGGACATTCCAGCTGACAAAATCAGAATCCATGTAAGAGATTAAAGTATTGGATCAATGTTAAATGTACTGATGTTGATAACTTCTACTGTAATTATGTACAAGAATATCTAATTCTTAGGAAATACACACTGAAGTATCTTGAAAGGGTAAAGGTGATGGCCGGGCGCCGTGGCTCAAGCCTGTAATCCCAGCACTTTGGGAGGCCGAGACGGGTGGATCACAAGGTCAGGAGATCGAGACCATCCTGGCTAACACAGTGTAACCCCGTCTCTACTAAAAAAAAAATACAAAAAACTAGCCGGGCGAGGTGGCGGGCGCCTGTAGTCCCAGCTACCCAGGAGGCTGAACCTGGGAACCCGGGAGGCGGAGCTTGCAGTGAGCTGAGATCCGGCCATTGCACTCCAGCCTGGGCGACAGGGCGAGACTCCATCTCAAAAAAAAAAAAAAAAAAAAAAAAAAGAAAGGGTAAAGGTCATAATGTATGCAGCCTACCTTCAAATGATTCAGGGGAAAAAAAATCTTGATAGGAAAAAATGATAAAGCTGAGTGGGCAATAAAGGTAAGCTGCATATTATCAGTGAATCTGCATATAGGGTGTACTTGAACATTTCTGTAAGTTTGAACTTATTTCCAAATAAAAGGATTTGGAAAATCCATCAAGTTAGGGGATGAAGTAAGGTGGGAAGAAGGCAGGTATGATATAAAAGGGCAACACAAGGGATCCTTGTGACTTTGGAACTGTTAAACATCTTAAGTATGGTAGTACAGTGATAAAATTATCTAGAACTTAACACACACACACAAATGAGTACAAGTAAAACTGGGAAAATCTGAAAAAGATAGGTAAATTGTATCAACGTCAGTATCCTAGTTATGATATCATATTAAGCATTTGCAAATGTCATTGGGGGAAACTAGGCCGTGTGTGTGTGTGTGTGTGTGTGTGTGTGTGTGTGTATGTGTGTGTGTGTGTGTATATATATATATATATATATATATTTTTTTTTTTTTTTTTTTTTTCTCCAAGACAGAATTTTGCTCTTGTTGCCCAGCCTGGAGTGCAATGGTGCAATCTCGGTTCACTGCAACCTCTGCCTCCCAGGTTCAGGCAATTCTCCTGCCTCAGCTTCCTGAGTAGCTGGGATTACAGGTGCAAACCACCATGCTTGGCTAATTTTTGCATTTTTAGTAGGGATGGGGTTTCACCATGTTGGTCAGGCTGCTCTCGAGCTCCTGACCTCAGGTGATCCACCTGCCCCAGCCTCCCAAAGTGCTGGGATTACAGGCATGAGCCACTGCGCCTGGCCCAAATATATTATTTCTTAGAATTGAATGTGAATCTACCATTATCTCAATACAATTTTTAATTACAAAAGAAATCATTTTTAATTACAAAAAAACCTGTATGTAAATGTGCGTGCCCATCTGGGAGCATGCTAGAGCAGATATGCTGGAGCTCTCATAGTGGATCTAGAATAGACATGGTGCTGTTACCAACAGTGAAGGCTTTCAAGAAAAAAAAAATTAGACTATTTGAAGTATAACTGACAGATCAGATTCCTTCCAGTTCTGTAATTTAAGAATCCTAGAGCTGGGGGTTCTTTGAGATCATCTAGTCCAACCTACTCATTTTCTGGAAACTGTGGGCAGAAAAGTAGTGCATGTCCACAGGAGCATCAAATTAGCGGTAGACCCGTAACTAGTGCTTGTCTGCCAAATATATTCTACTTTCTTTGCACCTTTACCAGCTGTCTGTCACTCCCTATATCTACGAGATTCAGTTAAGGCTGGTAAAGAATTTTGAAGTCATTCATTCTTTGGAGTCCCTGACTTGTTCTGTAGTGCCAGATGACAGGCATGTGGATTCTGCCCCTGAGGAGTAGAGACCAGTTTTCCTCTCCTACTCCCAGCTTGGAGGAAGCAGATGGCAGGCGGGGCCCCAGTGACAGCCCCATTTCTGGGCCTGACTGAGCTGATGAGCTACTTGGAGCAGCTGCTGACCTGCTGCTGCTGGAAGTCAGTGGAACAGGAACCTGGGAGGGAAGCAGGATGGATACAACAAAGGAAAACAGTAATTGCCCTGGCAAGTCCTCCCTTTATCCAGCATCAGGCAGAAGTAGCTGCAACAGAGGCAGCTGGCTCCCCTTGAGCCACAGAGAGCCACTGTATTCTTTCCTTTCGTTGAATCAAATTGAAATTAATCTATGTTTACTTGCATTTGCCAGGCCCTGGTTAGTAACTGTGGGAAAATACAAAATAGAATATCTGATCCCTATCCATTAGGAACCCAAAATGCATCCAGGGACCCAAGGTGGAAATGTTGAAAGTGACCCAACAAAAGCAATTAAAAGGCTACCTATATTAGCTGGGGTGCCACCCGAAAGCAGCACTGGAGAAGGACTCATGGGCAGATACTTTCTTTTGGGAAATGATCCCATAGGATATGGGTAGAAAAAGAAATTGAGACCAGAAAGAATGAAACAGGAAGGAAAGAAAGCCTATCCAAGGATATAAAATTTCTGTAAACAACTGGAGCTTAGTCCCACTGAGGCCGCCTGAGGAACTGCACAGAATGTAAGACAGAGGAAATATTTAGCCACCAGTTCCTATCTCCCATTGGTCAACTTGATGCCGAGGCCAGGAGTGGTGGCTCCCACCTGTAATCTCAGCATTTTGGGAGGCCAAGGTGGGTGGATCGCTTGAGCCTAGGAGTTCAAGGCCAGCCTAGGCACCATGGCAAGACCCCATCTCTACAAAAGAAAAATATAAAAATTGGCTATGAAGGTATATGCCTGTAGTTCCAGTTACTCAAGAGGCTGAAGCGGGAGGATTGCATGAACCGTTGAACTCAAGACTGCAGTGACCTATAACTCAACCATGGCACTGCAGCCTGGGCAACAGAGCAAGACTGTCTCAAAAAAAGAAAAAAAAAAAGGTAGACGCTGAGCAAAAAAAGCGAACTAAGATACAACATGGGACATATATAAAAGACGCCTGACACCAGCTTTATTCACTGTTGCAGTCCCAACACCAACAACAGTGCCTGACTCATAGATGCCCAGTCAATAGACACAGAAAGAATGATGTCTGGGTGCGGTGGCTCATGCCTGTAATCCCAGCATTTTGGGAGGCCAAGGCAGGCAGATCACTTGAGGTGGATCACTTCAACTTCTGTTGAAGACCAGCCTGGCCAACAGGGTGAAACCCCGTTTCTAGTAAAAATAGAAAATTTCTCTATTTCCCAGGCTGGGGTGTAGTGGTGCCATCTTGGTTCACTGCAACCTCCACCTCCTGGGTTCAAGCAATTCTACTGCCTCAGCCTCCTGAGTAGCTGGGATTACAGGCACACACCACCACATCCGGCTAATTTTTGTATTTTTAGTAGCGATGGGGTCTCACCATGTTGGCCAGGCTGGTCTCGAACTCCTGGCCTCAAGTGGTCTGCCCACCTCAGCCTCCCAAAGTGCTTGGATTACAGGCATGAGTCACCATGCCCACCTCAGCCTTTCAAAGTGCTGGGATTACAGGCATGAGCCACCACGCCGGCCCCCCCTTTTTTCCTTAGAGACGGTGTCTCGCTCACTGCACCGGCCCCCACCACTTTTCTTTTTTCTTATAGATGGTGTCTCGCGCTGGCCCCCAGGCTGGAGTGCGGTGGTGCTATGACCACTCACTGCAGGTTCAAACTCCCGGGCTCAAGCGATCATAGTGCCTCAGCCTCCCAGGTAGCTGAGACTACAGGTGCATGCCACCAAGCCCAGTTATTCATTTATTTTTATTTTTTGGTAGAGATTGGGGGGCACATGTCTCACTATGTTACACAGGCTGGTTTTGAACTCCTGACCTCATGTGATCCTATACCTTGGCCTCCAAAGTGCTGGGATTGCAGGTGGGAGCCACCGTGCCATCATAGAATATTTTATGCCAGATTTTAATCTCACATTTATTGAGCACAGTTTGCACCAAGCACTGTGCTAAGTAGCACTGTGCTAAGTGCTGTATTTTTTAATCTTTATTTTATTATTCATTTATTTTTGAAACAGAGTCTTACTCTGTTGCCCAGGCTGGAGTGCAGTGGCAAGATCTCGGCTTACTGCAAACTCAGCCTCCAGGGTTCAAGCAATCCTCTTGCCTCAGCCTCCTGAGTAACTGGGACTAAAGGCGTGTGCCACCATGCCCACCTATTTTTTGTATTTTTGGTAGAAATGGAGTTTCACCATGTTAGCCAGGCTGGTCTTGAACTCCTGACCTCAGGTGATACTCTTGCCTTGGCCTCCCAAAGTGCTAGGATTAAAGGTGTGAGCCACTGTACCCAGCCATGTGTTAAGTGCTTTAGTAACATCAGTTCCTTCATTCTCACAGCAACTCTATGAGACAGCTATTATCTGTAGTTTATAAATAAGGAAATTGACCCTTGGATAAGTGAATTAACGTATACAGTCATAAACTTGAAAAAGTCAGGCTGCTAGCCTCATATGACTGATTAAACACTTTGCTTTTCTCTCTGCAAAGTAAAAGAGTCAACCTCAGTCTTGGGTAATGGGAAGAATGAAGAGGAGAGGCCTGGCATTGGAAAAGAATTCTAGGATTAAGACATGAGAGGCTGGGCATGGTGGCTCAAGCCTGTAATCCCACCACTTTGGGAGGCTGTGGCAGGTGGATTGCTTGAGCTCAGGAGCTTGAGACCAGCCTGAGCAACAGGGTGAAACCCCATCTCTACAAAAAATACAAAAAAATTAGTTGGGCATGGTGGCATGCACCTTTAGTCCCAGATACTCAGGAAGCTGAGATGGGAGGATAGTTTGAGCCTGGGAGGCAGAGGTTGCAATGAGCCAAGATCGCGCCACTACATTCCAGCCTGGATGACAGAGCCAGACTCTGTCTCAAAAAAAAAAAGACATGAAGACTTGTGTTTATAAACCAGACTTATTGTTCATGGATTTTTTTAGACGTAAGAAAAAACATGGATTAATAACAATAACTTCTTTACAGGATCTGGTCTTTTGCCTTGAATCCATCTGCCTTCCTTAGATAAACCAGATACTATCATTCTTGTGCTGTAAACTCTTCAGTAACTCCCTAGTGACTTAGGGGCATAGCCCAAACTTTCACTCAGGGAACAGTATTCTTCACTGGCCCTCATCCATCTCTTTAGCCATCTGCTCCACCACCCTTTTCTCCAGCCATACTGAATTACTGGAATGCCCTCACTCAGGGCCCTGGAGCTCAAATGTCTACAGAGGCCAGGCAGGTAGCATCAGCAGTGTGTAAGGAGAAGCAGGTAGGGAAAAAGCAACATGAAGTCTTATCTTCTCTCTTTTTTTTTTTTTTTTTTTTTTTGAGGTAGAGTCTTGCTGTGTCTCCCAGGCTGGAGTGCAGTGGTGCGAACTTGGCTCACTGCAAGCTCTGCCTCCCGGGTCCACGCCATTCTCCTGCCTCAGCCTCCCAAGTAACTGGGACTACAGGCTAATTTTTTGTATTTTTAATGGAGACAGGGTTTCACCGTGTTAGCCAGGATGGTCTCCATCTCCTGACCTCGTGATCCGCCCAGCTTGGCCTCCCAAAGTGCTGGGATTACAGGCGAGAGCCACCGCACCCAGCCTTCTCTGTCTTTATTGGGTAGCCACCTCTGAGCTCTAGCAGTTGTTCCAATGTCTAAATGCAAACCCAATGTTGTCTTATCTCCTAGATTTTCAAAAGAAGTCAGAAATCTGGGTTGCAAATAAAATCTACCTGTTTTAGGCTGGGCACGGTGGCTCACACCTATAATCCCAGCACTTTGGGAGGCCGAGACAGGTGGATCGCTTTAGGTCAAGAGTTCAAAACCAGCCTAGTCAACATGGTGAAACCCCGTCTCTACTAAAAATACAAAAATTAGCTGGGCTTGGTGGTGCATGCCTGTAGTCCCAGCTACTCGGGAAGCTGAGGCAGGAGAATCGCTTGAACCCAGGAGATGGAAGTTGTAGTGAGCTGAGATCACACCACTGCACTCCAGCCTGGGCAACAGAGTGAGACTCTGTCTCAAAAAAAAAAAAAAAAAAAAAATTATGACCTTGAATCTCAGGTGAGCTTTACTGCTGCTGAACAATTAATAATTCTCTAATCCAGTCATTCTCCCACTCTCCATGAAAACTACAACACATTTTTTCTTTTCATATCCAAGTTCTAACAACTCCTTCCCCATCTTCACTGTCAGATGATGACTTTGTTTCTCATCTCACTGAGGAAATGGAAGGAATCAAATGAACTTCTTGTTGTTGTTGTTGTTGTTGTTGTTGTTGTTGTTTTACCAGAGTTTTGCTCCTGTTGCCCAGGCTGGAGTGCAATGGCACGATCTTAGCTCACTGCAACCTCCACCTCCCAAGTTCAAGCGATTCTCCTCCCTCAGCATCCCGAGTAGCTGGGATTACAGGCATGTGCCACCACACCCAGCTAATTTTTTTTTTTTTTTTTTTTTTTTTTTTTTGTATTTTTGGTAGTGACGGGGTGTCTCCATGTTGGTCAGGCTGGTCTTGAACTCCCGACCTCAGGTGATCCGCCCTCCTCATCCTCCCAAAGTGCTGGGATTACAGGCATGAGCCACCATGCCCAGCCCAAAAAAATATTTTACAAGCTCCTACCACTGTGTCTACCCACCTAGTTGTGACTGGGACTAAATCATCTACTGACCCTACTGAAATTAGTAATGAATTATCCCTGGTCCCATTAAAAGCCGACTCCGGCTGGGCACGGTGGCTCAAGCCTGTAATCCCAACACTTTGGGAGGCCGAGACGGGCGGATCACGAGGTCAGGAGATCGAGACCATCCTGGCTAACACGGTGAAACCCCGTCTCTACTAAAAATACAAAAACTAGCCGGGCGAGGTGGCGGGCGCCTGTAGTCCCAGCTACTCGGGAGGCTGAGGCAGGAGAATGGCGGGAACCCGGGAGGCGGAGCTTGCAGTGAGCTGAGATCTGGCCACTGCACTCCAGTCCGGGCGACAGAGCGAGACTCTGCCTCAAAAAAAAAAAAAAAAAAAAAAGCCGACTCCTCCCATGTGAAGTAGACCCCATTCCTTCTCACCTACATTAGGGTGAATGGTGGTCCCCCAAAATATATTTCAGGTCCTAATATCCAGAACCTATGAATGTGGCCTTATTTGGGGAAAGGGACTTTGCAGATATCATTAAGTTTTTTCGTTGTTTTTTTGAGATGAAGTCTCACTGTGTCACCCAAGCTGGAATGCAGTGGCACGATCTTGGCTCACTACAACCTCTGCCTCCCAGGTTCAAGCGATTCTCCTGCCTCAGCCTCCAGAGTAGCTGGAATTATAGGTGCCCACCACCATGACTGGCTAATTTTTGTATTTTTAGTAGTAGAGATGGGGTTTCACCATGTTGGCCAGTCTGGTCTCGAACTCCTGACCTCAGGTGACCTGCCCACCTTAGCCTCCCAAAGTGCTGAGATTACAGGTGTGAGCCACCACACCTGTCATTAAGTTAATGATCTTGAGATGAGATCATCCTAGGTTACCTGGGGAGGCCCTAACTCTAATGACAGTCTCCTAATAAGAGAAAAGCAGAAGGAGATTTAAGACAGACAGAATAGTAGAAGGTACACAGAGGAGAAGACTATGTGAAGGCAGAAAAGAGAGAGATGCGGCCACAAGCCAAGGAATGCCAGCAGCTGCCAGAAAGCCAGAAGAGGCAAGGAACAAATTTTCCCCTAGAGCTTCCAGCGGGAGTGCATCTCTGCCAACATCTCGAGTTCAGATTTCTGGCTTCTAGAATTCTGAGAGAGTAAGTTTTTGTTGTTTTAAGCCACCAAATTTGTGGCAATCTGTTATAGTGGCCCTAGGAAACTAATACACCTGCTTGGGTATATCATTACGATTGTTCTCCCCTCCCTCCTCCATCATCAATTTTTTTCCTCTCTACTGGGGCATTCTCACCAGCATACAAACATAGTTATTTCTTCTGTCTTTTTTTTTTTTTTTTTTTTTTTTTGAGACAGAGTCTCACTCTGTCATGCAGGCTGGAATGTAGCAGCATGACACTGCAACCTCCGCCTCCTGGGTTCAAGTGATTCTCCTGCCTCAGCCTCCCGAGTAGTTGGTGCTTGCCACCACACCAGGCAAATTTTTGTATTTTTTGGTAGAGATGGGGTTTCACTGTGTTGGCCAGGCTGGTCTTGAACTTCCGACCTCAAGTGATCCACCAGCCTCGGCCTCCCAAAGTGCTCGAATTGCAGCCTTGAGCCACCATGCCTGGCCTATATTTCTTCCATCTTGAATAGAAGAAAAAAACTCTCTTGACTTTACTTCCACCTCCAGATGCCACCTTGTTTTATGTCATCCTTCATAACAAAGGTATTTGAAAGAGTTGCGTATTGTCATTGTCTCAATTCTTGTCCATTTTTTCCTGAAACCCATTACACTCAGACTACTCCACCCAGACAGCCTATTACAAGGTCACCATTGACCTCCACATTGCTACATTGAGGGTCCATTTTCAATTCTCCTTTTACTTGACCTCTCAGCCACATTTGACACAACTGTTGTCATCTTTCTTCTTGAAACATCTTCTATACTTGGATTCTAGGAAACTGCAGTCTATACTCACTCCTTAGTGATCTCATCTAATCTCAAGGCTTTAAACACCATCTACACATAGATAACTCCAAGTTTATACTTCCAGCCCAGACTTTCCCCCTGAACTCCAGACTCATGTAAACAAACTTCCTACTTGACCCTGGCATTTGGATGCCTCATAGGCATCTCAACCTTATTATGCCCAAAACTGAACTGCTGGACTTCTACCAAATTCTACTATTCCAGTTTCCTAGATTTCAATTGTCCAGGCAAAAACCTTATATTTATCTCTGACTTCTCCCTTTTTTTTTTCATCCCACATCCAATCTATCAGGAAAACCTGTTGGTTCTACCTTCAAAATATAATCCAGAACTTCTTACCACCTTCACTGCCTCCATCCTGGTCCAAGCCACCATCATTTCTCCTGCATTCCTGTAAGAACCTCCTAAATTCTTACTTGTTCACTCTGCCGCTGCCCTACCTCAGTCCATTTTTCAATGCAGGAGCCAATTATCTTGTAAAATGTGAGTCACATTGTGACTCTCCTCTGTTAAAAACCCTCCAATTGTTCCCCATTCCTCCCAGAATATAAGCAAAAGTCTTCACAGGGCCAGGCGTGGTGGTGCACACCTCTAATTCCAGCTACTCGGGAGGCTGCTTGAGCTCAGGAGGTTGAGGCTGCATTGAACCGTGTTTGTTACACTGCACTCCAGCCTGGGCAACAGAGTGAAACCCTGTCTCAAGAAAAAAAAAAGTCTTTATCATGGCCCACAAGACCTACACTGTCTACTCACCTCATCTCACTGACTTCGTTTTCCTCTTCTCTGCAACTCACTAACTTCACAGGAACAATAGTCTCTTTACTGTTCCTTGAACATGCCAGAGACACTGTCACTCAGAACTTTTGCACTGGCCGTTTCCTTTGCCTGGAATGCTCTTCTTCTGCTTATCCTTATGGCTCTTCTCCTTATCTCAATAAGACTTAGTTTTTTTAAGACAGGGGTCTTGCTCTGTCACCCAGGCTGGAATGTAGTGGGACGATCATAGCTCTCTGCAGCCTCGAACTCCTGCACTCAAGCAATTCTCCCGCCTCAACCTCCTGAGTAGCTGGGACTATAGGTGCACATCATCGTTCTGGCTAATTTTTTATTTTCATTTTTATAGAGACAGTGTCTCGCTATATTGCCTAGGATGGTCTCAAACTCCTGGCCTCAAGTGATCCTCCCTCCTGGCCCCCCAAAGTGCTGGGATGATAGGCATGAGCCATGTGGCTCACCAATGAGACCTCCTTGAACCATCTCATTAATACTGCCACTTATTTTCCCCTGGCACTCTCAATGCCCCTTGCCCTGCTCTGTCTTTTTAAACATTTAGCACATTTTAATATATTATTTATTTTCTTAAACACTCTTAATTCACAAGGTAGTCTTATTTTCAGATGTATTCTCAGCACAACGTCTAGAACATAGTAGTTGCTCAACAAATATTTGTTGATTGGATCAAACCTTCAGGTTCTAACCAAAGATCCATATGACTTGGAGTACATTCATTGATTAATATTATATTGTTTTGTTGGGTGTGGAGAGTGTTGTAATTCTCATTTCTCATATCAAAGTTAAAAGATCTTGAGAATATGTCCTGAACCTCCTTAACTTCCCTTTCACAACCCATTATAAAGTGACCACCTAGCAAAACCTTGCTAGATCCTATTTGTATTCAAGTTATACAATAATATTCTTGGGATAATGAGTATCCTATGTTACTTTCCGATTATGATATATTGACCCCAGCTAAATCTCAGGCTTTTATGGACTTTGAGCTCATCTAATCTTCTTCCTAAGCTAAAGAGTATTTTTCTTTATTCTTTTTTTTTTTTTTTTTTTGAGACTGGGTCTTGCCCTGTCATCCAAGTTGGTATGCAGAAGCACAATCATAGTCCACTGTAACCTAGAACGCCTGGACTCAAGCAGTCCTCCCACTTCAGCCTCCTGAGTAACTGGAACTACAGGTGTGCGCCACCACATCTGTCTAATTAAAATAAATTTTTGTAGAGACGGGGGTCTCATTATGTTGTCCAAGCTGGTCTTGAACTCTTGGACCCCAGGGATCCTCCCACCTTGGCCTCCCAAAGTGTTGGGATTACAGGCATGAGCCACCATGCTCAGCCCCAAGCTAAAGAGAATTAGTCACAGTTTATCCTCATGGAAAAATACCTCTGCTATTTTAATTCTTTAGTTGATCTTATTTAAATCTTTCCAAATTTGTAGGCCTTTCTGAGTTTTTGGTAACTGATATTTTAAGTGTAGCAACATGCTTCTAGCTCTCTCTTTCTATGTTTTGTTTTGTTTTCCCCTGAGCAGTCTTGACCCAAGCCCAGGGTCCATGAAAGTTCAAGGGTGGGCATCAGGGAGTATATTTGTTAGGGTGGACAAAACTGAAATAAAAAATGAGTAAACCTGCCGGGCGCAGTGGCTCACGCCTGTAATCCCAGCTCTTTGGGAGGAAGAGGTGGGTGGATCACTTGAGGCCAGGAGTTCAAGACCATCCTGGGCAACATGGTGAAACCCAGTCTGTACTAAAAATACAAAAATTAGCCAGGTGCAGTGGTGAGCCCCTGTAATCCCAGTTATGCAGGAGACTGAAGCATAAGAATTGCTTGAACCTGGGAGGCAGAGGTTGCTGGGAGGCAGAGGTTGCAGTGAGCCAACATGTGACACTGCACTCCAGCTTGGGTGACAGAGTAAGACTCTGTCTTAAAAAATAAATAAATAAATAAAACCTAAAATGTCATGCCACAACACAGCAGTTTTGTGTGTTTGTCTGTTTGTTGAGACAGAGTCTCACTCTGTCGCCCAGGCTAGATTGCAGTGGTGCCATCTTGGCTTACTGCAACCTCTGCCTCCAGGGTTCAAGTGATTCTCCTGCCTCAGCCTCCCAATTAGCTGGGATTATAGGCACCCCCTACCAAGCCCAGCTAATTTTTGTATTTTTAGTAGAGATGGGGTTTCACCAGGTTGGCCAGGCTGGTCTTGAACTCCTGACATCAGGTGATCCACCTCTCTCAGCATCCCAAAGTGTTGGGATTACAGGCGTGAGCCACTGCGCTTGGCTGTTTTTGTTTGTTTGTTTGTTTGTTTTTAACTCAAGTAACAGTCTAGAGTGACCCTAGATTGGAGGAGGAGCTCTGTTCCACATACTCATTCAAGGACTTGGGTAAATCACAGTTGTGCTGTCTTAGGCCACCCTGGTATGGTCATCCTAATTAGGGGATGAGGGAGACAGCATGGCAGAGTGTATGTGAGAGATTTGATGAGCCAAGATTGACAGGGGTACACTTCACTTCTGCTCAGATTTCAATGGCTAGAGGTGTTAGTCACATGGCCACACTTAACCAGAAGGGAAGCTGGGAAATGTAGTCTAGCTGAGCAACCAAGAAGAAAGGGAGAATAGATTTTGGTACTCAGCTAGCGTTTTCTATCATAGGGGGTCTGAGACATGGGCAAACACACACACACACACACACACATACGCACTCAGTGTGTGTGTGTGTGTGTATGTGTGTGTATATATATATATATTATAAATATATTTTTTGAGATGGAGTCTCACTCTGTCGCCCAGGCTGGTGTGCAGTGGTGCAATCTCGGCTCACTGCAACTTCTGCCTCTAGGTTCAAGCAATTCTCATGCCTCAGCCTCCTGAGTAGCTGGGATTACAGGCATCTGCCACCACACCCAGCTAATTTTTTGTATTTTTAGTAGAGATGGGGTTTCACCATGTTGGTCAGTCTGGCTCGAACTCCTGACCTCAGGTGATCCACCCGCCTCAGCCTCCCAAAGTGTTGGGATGACAGGTGTAAGTCACTGCTCCTGGCCAAAATATCTATTTTTATTCGATTTATTTTTTATTATTCTGAAAATGTTTTGTAAAGAAAATGTTTTGCAAGATTATGGTTTTAACTCACTTTACGTGTCACTAGGAAGCATGAGATTTTATGATTGGCCCAGCTGGGTCATGGCTGTTGGGACTAAAGTTTAGGGCCTGTTACCAAGAGAAGATGCCACTACATATGGTCAGGCAAGTTACAAGCATTATCACACCATGTTATGACATCTGAAATAATTACTTGATAAGAAGTAGGAAAAATCTATTGTGGGGGACAGTGCTGGAACTCTGCCCATATCCCCCACAGCCTCACAGCTGTAGTGGAGCCAGCACCAGCTGCCAGCATGCTGTCCTAATCTTCTGGCTACTGAAGCCTGCTCTGCTTAATGCAGTGGGCTGGAAGTTATGGGGAATTGAAGATCTTCCAGAAGTCCCTGTTCCTTTGTCCCTTCGGGCAGTGCATATTCTCTGCTGGCTCCCAGACTTCCTTCATGTGATTAGGCTCCAGTTATTTTTGCTTGATAAAGCACCCTTCATCAGCAGCTACCTTTCTTTCCTGTCTCAATTCTCTGTCCCTTGCCAGTGTTTCCTGGGATCACTTCCAGATAAATTGCATATCTCAGGAGCTACTTTAGGGGGAACCCAAACTAAGACACTCCTCTTACTGTTACTGCTTTGCATTTGGTCAGAGTTTAGCACAAGGCTGATATGCTGGCAACTGTCCAAGTAAAGCACAGATCATCCAAGGAAACTTCTTAGACACTGTGATGATGCCACATTGGGCGATGAGGTGAAGAGTGGCAGGGTCAGCTGTTTCTGTGCTGCAAGGACTGTGAGAAGAAAACAAAAGTAACAACCATGCACTGCTCAGCACTAGCTAGTAGAATGTTTTCCTCCTGGTGTTACTGAATTTAACACATTTAACAAAATCATGCAGTTGACACATGTGAATAGATTCCTGTTGCTCTGACTGGGCCTTAGCTATAAATAAACCCCAAAGAAACGACCTCCAAGTAGATTGTAAGAACTTGGCAAAGATGAAGCTAACTTAGCTGAGGAAAAGTATCAGGGAGAATATATTTATTCTTCGGCAGGAGAATGGCCTAAACCCAGGAGGCGGAGCTTGCAGTGAGCTGAGATCCGGCCACTGCACTCCAGTCCGGGCGACAGAGCGAGACTCCGCCTCAAAAAAAAAAAAAAAAAAAAAAAAAAAAAAAAAAAAAAGGAAGGTAGCAGGCTTGTCAGTTTAATTGACAAAGAAGGACTTTCAGGAATACTAACGAGGAGTGCCTTTGCCTTTCATTTTATTTGAATCACTGAATATAACAGGACACAAAAACTACCCCATCCCACGTGGGATAGTTTTTGCAACAGAAGCACAAAGCCAAGACCAAAGTGCAGGAACATCTATGGCTGATCATCTTGGACATTGCTGCAGAGAGCGTGGGTATTTCTCTTGACAAGAACTCAAACTTGTGTTTGCTTCCATTTAGAAGCCTTGTCCAGAGCATCCTTCAAGGTTGCACATCCCAGTGGCAAGCAGAAGAAATAACACACAATTTGAAGAAACTTGATGAAGTCATTGTTTCCTTTACCACCCTCCTTCCATTTCAAAATTCTGTTGGATACAGCACATTTTATTGGTCCTTTTTCTGCCCATCTCAACTGTTTTGAAAGTTTTACAACGTGTTCCTATTTCTTTAATATATTTATTTTTTAAATGTTTAACAATTTTGTATTTATCAAAATATAACATTAATTTTTTTCTTGCATCAGCCTACATCATGCTTTGAGGCGTTAATCTTACTTAAGAATACACAGTAGGGGCCAGGTGTGGTGGCTCACACCTATAATCCCAACACTCTGGGAGGCCAAGGGGGAAGGATCACTTGAGTCCAGGAGTTCAAGACCAGCCTGTGCAACATAGGGAGACCCCCTGTCTCTACAAATAATAATAAAAAATTAGCTGGGCATGGTGGTGCGTGCCTGTGGTCCCAGCTACTCAGGAGGGCTAGGCAGGTGGGAGGTCAGGGCTGCAGTGAGTAGTGATCGTGGCACTGCACTCCAGCCTGGGTGACAGAGTGAGACCCTGTCTCAAAAACAAACAAAAGGCCAGGCACGGTGGCTTACACCTGTAATCCCAGCACTTTGGGAGGCCAAGGTGGGTGGATCACCTGAGATCGGGAGTTTGAGACTAGCCTGACCAACATGGAGAAACCCCATCTCTACTAAAATCACAACAACAACAAAATACAAAATTAGCCGGGTGTGGTGGCTCATGCCTGTAATCCCAGCTACTCAGGAGGCTGAGGCAGGAGAATCGCTTGAACCCAGAAGGCCAAGGTTGCAATGAGTTGAGATCACACCACTGCACTGCAGCCTGGGCAACAAGAGGGAAACTCTATCTTAAAAAAAAAAAAAAAAAAATTAGACCGGCATGGTGGCTCACGCCTGTAATTCTAGCACTTTGGGAAGCTGAGGCGGGCAAATCATGAGGTCAGGAGTTTGAGACCAACCTGGCCAACATGGTGAAACACTGTCTCTACTAAAAATACAAAAAAAAAAAAAAAAGTCGGGTGTGGAGGCGGGCGCCTGTAATCCCAGCTACTCGGGAGACTGAGGCAGGAGAATCGCTTGCACCTGGGAGGCAGAGGTTGCAGTGAGCCGAGATAGCACCACTGCACTCCAGCCCGGGTGACAGTGCGAGACCCTGTCTCAAAATAATAATAGGGTGGGGTACGGTGGCTTACACCTGTAATCCCAGCACTTTGGGAGGCCGACGTGGGCAGATCACAAGGTCAAGAGATGGAGACCATCCTGGTCAACATGGTGAAACCTGTCTCTACTAAAAATACGAAAATTAGCCGGGCATGGTGGCATGCGCCTGTAGTCCCAGCTACTCAAGAGGCTGAGACAGGAGAATTACTTGAACTCGGGAGATGGAAGTTGTAATGAGCCAAGATCGTGCCACTGCACTCCAGCCTGGGTGACCAAGTGAGACTCTGTCTCAAAAAATAATAACAATAATAATAATAATAATAGTCCAAATAAAGAGGCTAAAAGACCACATGCAAAACACAGTGATGCAAGATGAACCTGGAGTATCTTGTAGTGCCAGGAAGTAAAGAAATACTAAAACAAAAACTAACCCCACAATCATGGGGCTTATGTCAAAGGGGCACAGGAGTCAACTGAAAAAGTTTCCAGTGGCTAAAGCTGGAAAAATTTGAGCAACAAAATAAATAAAGCAGTATTGGATTATAATTCAAAGTGCAAAATAAATATCTATGAATCCATGTTGACATAAATACATAAATGAATAAATACATGGGGAAGAAGAAAAAAATCTCCCATACAGAAGAATTCCAAATAAAGTATGTAGAACTGCACTTCCAACAGATGGGGCATAACTCCCACTCTGTCTGTGTGGGCTGTGCTTAGTGACTTCCTTCAGAAGAGTGCAGAATGGCTTGGGCATCGTGGCTCGTGCCTGTAATCCCAGCACTTTGGGAGGCCAAGGTGGGCAGATCACCTGAGGTCAGGCATTCGAGACCAACCTGGCTAACATCGCAAAACCCTGTCTCTACTAAAAATACAAAAATTAGCCAGGTGTGGTGGTGCACGCCTGTAGTCCCAGCTACTCAGGAGGCTGAGGCAGAAGACAAGAGAATCGCTTGAACCCGGAAGCCAAAGGTTGCAGTGAGCTGGGATGGTGCCACTGTACTCCACAGTGAGACTCTGTCTCAAAAAAAAAAAAAAAAAGGGTACCTTCACAGTGGAGACAGCTGACAAACACTACCTCAGGCAGTGAGGTGATCAAAACTGACTGAACAGTAACAAGTCATGCCGATAATATGTTCCCTTAGTAGTATGTGATGGGAATGGCACTTTTATCTCCATGCTCCTCCTCCCTAAAACCAATAGCCCCAGTTTGATTATGAGAAAAAAAATCAGACAAATCCCAATTAAGTGACAGTCTATAAATACCTGATCAGTAATACTCAAAATGGAAAGGTCATCAGAAACTAGGAAAGTATGAAAGAGTGTCACAGGCAGAACCCAAAGAGACAAGATGATTAAATGTAATGGGGTATCCTGGATGGGATCCTGGAACAGAAAAAGGACATTCAGTTAACAACTAAGTAAATATGAACAAAAAGAGGACTATCATTAATAACAAGCATCAGTATATGTTAGTTAATTATGATAAATGTACCTTACTAATGTAAGAGGTTAATAACAGGGGAAACTGGGTGTGGGGCATATGGAGACAATTTGTATTATCTTTGTAATTTTTCTGTGAATCTAAAATTATTCTAATATAAAAGGTTTATTTCAAAAATAGTGATAAACATTGGAACCCAGTATGATTTCAAGTTTAAATAATTTAGCCAGGCATGGCGGCTCACACCTATAATCCCAGCACTTTGGGAGGTCAAGGCGGATGGATCACTTGAGGTCAGAGGTTTGAGACCAGCCTGACCAACATGGTGAAACTCTGTCTCTACTAAAAACATAAAAATTAGCCAGGCATGGTGGCGCATGCCTGTAGTACCAGCTGCTCGGGAGGCAGAGGTGAGAGAATCACTTGAACCTGGGAGGCAGAGGTTGCAGTGAGCCACGATCACGCCTTTGCTCTCCAGCCTAGGTGACAGAACGAGATTCCGTCTCAAAAAAATAAATAAATAAAGTTTAAATAATTTATTCCTCATAGTGTAGTGGTTAAATATTTTTAACAGAAAAAGATAGTTTAAATAATTTGTAATATAATTAAGATATTTAATGAATTGGTTACTAAAGAAATATTTAAGTATAAAAAATAAATATAACTTAAAATTAAAATATACTATTTCTACAAAATCTGGGAAGTCATCAGAGAAGGAAGAAGATGGAGAAATGAAGTAAATTGAGAGGTTTCAGCCGGGCATGGAGGCTCATGCTTGCAATCCCGCACTTTGGGAGGCCAAGGCAGACAGATCACTTGTGGCCAGGAGTTTGAGACCAGCCTGGGCAACATGGCAAAACCCTGTCTCTACCAAAAATACAAAAATTAGCCAGGTGTGGTGGCGCATACCTATAGTCCCAGCTACTCAGGAGGCCGAGATGGGAGGATTGATTGAGGCCTGGAGGTCGAGGCTACAGTGAGCTATGATTGCGCCACTGAACTCTAGCCTAGGTAACAGAGCGAGAACCTCTATAACTAACTAACTAAGTAACTAACTAATTAACTAAATAAGTCAATGTAGATTTCTTCCTGTGTAGTGTATAGTTTTTATGGAGAAAAATAATTTTTTTAGATGTTAGATGTTAACTGAAATCATTATAGGACACCTAAATCAATAGAGGAAAAACTGATAAAACATAATATAGTCAAAACATGAAATATGACAAGAATAAGGCCAATGAGTTATCAATGGTTATAGTAATTATTAAAAGGTTAAATTCTCCTTTAGAAAGAGAAGGCTTGAGGCCAGGTGCGGTGGCTCACGTCTGTAATCCCAGCATTTTGGGAGGCCGAGGCAGGCGGATCACGAGGTCAGGAGATTGAGACCATCCTGGCTAACACAGTGAAACCCCATCTCTACTAAAAATACAAAACAATTAGCCAGGCGTGGTGGTGGGTGCCTGTAGTCCCAGCTATTTGGGAGGTTGAGGTAGGAGAATGGCGTGAACCCAGGAGGTGGAGCTTGCAGTGAGCGGAGATCGTGCCACTGCACTCCAGCCTGGGTGATGGAGCGAAACTCCGAAACTCCGTCTCAAAAAATAAATAAATAAATAAATAAATAAAATAAAGAAAGCGAAGGCTTTTCTGGGCACTGTGGCACATGCCTGTAATCCCAGCAGTCTGGCAGGCTGAGGTGGGTGGATCTCTTGAGCTCAGGAGTTCGAGACTGGCCTGAACAACATGGTAAGACCCTCATCTCTATAAAAAATACAAAAATGAGCCAGGCGTTGTGGCAATTGCCTGTGGTCCCGGCCACTCAGGAGCCTGAGGTGGGAGAATTGCTTGAGCCCAGGTGTTAGAGGCTGCAGGTGAGCTGTGATCATGCCACTCCAGCCACGCTGGGTGACAGTGAGACCCTTTCTCAAAATTAAAAGAGAGAGAGAGAGAGAGAGAGAGAAGGCTCTCAGAGTGGGTGGGTGGGTGGGGGAGTTAAGAAAGAAAATCTAGCTCCATCGAATTATTTATTTATTTATTTTTTGAGACGGAGTCTTGCTCTGTCACCCGGGGTGGAGTGCAGTGGCGTGATCTTGGCTCTCTGCAGCCTCAGCCTCCCAGGCTTAAGCAATTCTCTGCCTGAGCCTCCCAAGTAGCTGGGATTACAGGCGTCTGCCACCATCCCCAGCTAATTTTTTTGTATTTTTAGTAGAGACGGGGTTTCACCATCTTGGCCAGGCTGGTCTTGAGCTCCTGACCTCAGGTCATCCACCTGCCTTGGCCTCCCAAAGTGCTGGGATTACAGGCATGAGCCACTGCACTTGGCCATTCCATAGAATTAATTGACAAAAACACATCAGAAAGAACATGATATTTTGAAATTTGAAAATAGTGGGAAGGGCAAAAATATAACAAAAGAATGCACAGTAAATAAAGGCAAAAAAGAAGAAGAAAGCATAGGTGACTTTATTACTAAAGTATGGTATCCCTAACATCTCTATTCTTGTGTTTCTCAGTCAGCTCACACACAACCTGCGTCCTCATCAGGCCTGATTGCAGTTCATTCCACCCTTTTCCCCAGTAAAACTGAGGATTTTGAAATATGTTTACATTTTCCAAAAATCCATTCCCTTATTCTTGTCACATCTTGCCCCGGGCCACTAAATGACTCATTGCAGGTCTCTTGCCTCTGCACATCTTTTCAATCTATGCCACTTCGAGGCCCCACAACTGTCTACCCAAGCACAGCTAATATCAGGCTGTCATGTTTAATTAGAATTGACTAAGACCTGAGGATAGTAATTACAAGTTAACCAGATGGAAAGACTCGATGTTGTGATATGTCATTTACCCCCAAATTAATCAGTGAATTTTATGTAATTCCAACCAAATGAAAAAGAAATTGTATTTTAAGGAAATGACAATGTATTCTAAAACTGCTATGAAAGAATGCATACATACGAATACCTAAGACTATTTTAAAAAATCAATTGGTACCACTCCTGACCAGAAAGTAAAATGTAACATAAAGTCACAGTAATCAAGGGATTATTTTTGTCATAGGAATAGACAAATACATCCATCACACAGAACTGATAGTTGAAAACAGAATAATATACCTGTGAGAATTTAGTTTTATATCTAGCAGGGCACTATTTTCTCTCCCTCTTAGCAGTCCAGATTCTTTGGGTTCCTGAATAATTCAAATAGAAACTGTTTTACTGAAAGAAAACCTTAAGAAGTTGTATTAATCACATGGTGTCTACTGTAACATGGATTCTGGGGAAAATCCTGGGAAGTATGTAGTCCACAGAAAATACTTTTAAAAAGATTATCTGTGTTCCTTTATTTTTCTTTTGGTTGGGGGGTGTGGGAACAGTCTTGCTCTGTCTCCCAGACTTGAATGCCATGGTGAGATCTCTGCTCACTGCAGCCACGCCTCCTGGATTCAAGCGATTCTCGTGCCTCAGCCATCCGAATAGCCAGGACTAAAGATGAGTGCCACCACACCCAGCTAATTTTTGTATTTTTAGTAGAGATGGAGTTTAATCATGTTGGCTGGGCTGGTCTTAAACTCCTGGCCCCAAGTGATCCACCTGCCTTGGCTTCCCAAAGTGAGTGAGCCACTGTGCCTGACCTTCTTCCTTTTTTTTATTGGCAGAGTCTCACTCTGTTGCTCAGGCTAAAGTGCAGTGGCCCAATCTCAGCTCACTCCAACTTCTGCCTCCTGGGCTCAAAGTATCCTCCCACCTCAGCCTCTGAGTAGCTGGGACTGCAGGTGTGCGCCACCATGCCTGGCTAATTTTTGTATTTTTAGTAGAGATGGGGTTTTCCCATGTTGCCTAGGCTGCTCTCGAACTGGTGAACTCAAGGGATCCGCCTGCTTCAACCTCCCAAAGTACTAGGATAACATGCATGAGCCACCGTGCCCCCTTCTTCCTCTTTTTCAAGAAATGATCCTGATCTTGTATCTCTAGGGTCCTTATCTCATCCTTTGATTTTCCAAGATTAATAACACCACCAATACATTCGGCAGTTTTTTAAAAAGCTTTTTATTATGAAAAAAATTTCAAACTTAAAAATAGAATCACAGTCAAGCATGGTGGCTCACACCTGTAATCCCAGCACTTTGGGAGGCTGAGGTGGGAGGACTGCTAGAGGCCAGGAGTTCAAGACCAACTTGGTCAACATGGCAAGACCCCCATCTCAACAAAAAAAAGAAAGAAAAAGGAAAGAAGAAAGAGAAGAAAGCAAGAAAGCAAGAAAGAGCAAACAAACAAATTAACCAGGCATGATGGTGCACATAGTCACAGCTCCTCCAGGAGACTGAATAGAAGAATTCCTTAAACCCAGGGCTTGGAGGAGTGCAGAGATCATGCCACTGCACTAGCACTACAGCCTGGGCAACAGACCAAGACCTCCATCTCAGGAGAAAAAATAAAATAAAATATATATATACACACACACACACACACACACACAAACACACACATATATGTGTATATATGTTTGTGTATATATATATTAATATATATACATTACATATAATACCTCTATACATTATGTATTTATGCATTTGTATATAATATATAATCTAATTTATAATATAAATTATTGTATTAAATTAAATGTAAATATATATTATATATAATTACATAGCTAGACACGGTGGCCTGTGCCTGTAGTTCCAGTTGCTCAGAAGGCTAAAGGAGGAGGATCGCTTGAGCTCAGGCGTTCCAGGCTGTAGTAGCTAGGATTGTGCTTGTGAATAGCCACTGCACTCTACCCTGGGCAATGTAACAAGACCTCTTCTCTAAATTTCTTAAAAAAAGGGCCGGATGTGGTGGCTCACACCTGTAATCCCAGCACTTTGGGAGGCTGAGGCAGGTGAACCACCTGAGGTCGGGAGTTCGAGACCAGCCTAACCAATATGGAGAAACCCTGTCTCTACTAAAAATACAAAATTAGCCAGGTGTGGTGGTGCACGTCTGTAATCCCAGCTACTCAGGAGGCTGAGGCAGGAGAATCGCCTGCACCCGGGAGGCAGAGGTTGTAGTGAGCCGAGATCGCCCCATTGCACTCCAGCCTGGGCAACAAGAGTGAAACTCTCTTTCGGGAAAAAAAAAAAAAAAAGTCTGGGTGCAGTAGCTCACATCTATAATCCCAGCACTTTGGGGGCAAGGTGGGAGAATCACCTGAATCTAGGAGTTCTAGACCAGCCTAGGCAACATGGGGAAACTCCGTCGCTACAAAGAATACAAAAAAAAAAAAAAAAAAAAATTAGCCAGGTTTGGTAGCATAGCCTGTAGTCCCAGCTACCCAGATACCCAGAGGCTGAGGTGGGAGGATCACATGACCCTGGGAGGTTACACCACTGCACTGTTAGCCTGGGTGACAGAGTGAGACGCTCTCAAAAACCAAAAACAAATTATATAAGGAGCCCTCGTGTATTCATCACTAGCTTCAAGAACTATCAACACAAAGTCAGTCTATCTCTTATTTTTCTTTTTTTTTTTTTAGACAGAGTCTCACTCTGTTGCCCAGGCTGGAGTGCAGTGGCACGATCTGGGCTCACTGCAAGCTCCACCTCCCGGGTTCACGCCATTCTCCTGCCTCAGCCTACCGAGTAGCTGGGACTACAGGCGCCCGCCACCACGCCCGGCTAGTTTTTTGTATTTTTAGTAGAGACGGGGTTTCACCGTGTTAGCCAGGATGGTCTCGATCTCCTGACCTCGTGATCCGCCCGCCTCGGCCTCCCAAAGTGCTGGGATTACAGGCGTGAGCCACCGCGCCGGGCAAGTCAGTCTATCTCAATCCTCACTCAATTCCCTCATCCCTTGAATTGTTTTGAAGTAAATCCCAATGCCAGACATCATATCATTTTATTCATAAATATTTCAGTGCAGCCAGGCGCGGTGGCGCATGCCTATAATCCCAGCTACTTGGGAGGCTGAGGCAGGAGAATCACTTGAACCTGGGAGGGGGAGGTTGCAGTGAGCCAAGATCGTGCCATGGTGCTCCAGCCTGGGCAATAGAGTGAGACTTTGTTTCCAAAAATAAATAAATAAATAACATAAATATTTCAATGTATCTCTCTCTCTCTCTTTTTTTTTTTTTTTTTTTGAGACGGAGTCTTGCTCTGTCGCCCGGGCTGGAGTGCAGTGGCCAGATCTCAGCTCACTGCAAGCTCCGCCTCCCAGGTTTACGCCATTCTCCTGCCTCAGCCTCCCGAGTAGCTGGGACTACAGGCGCCCGCCACCTCGCCCGGCTAGTTTTTTGTATTTTTTAGTAGAGACGGGGTTTCACCGTGTTAGCCAGGATGGACTCGATCTCCTGACCTCATGATCCGCCCGTCTCGGCCTCCCAAAGTGCTGGGATTACAGGCTTGAGCCACCGCGCCCGGCCTTCAATGTATATCTCTAAAAGATAAGGCTTTTATGACAAGTTACCAAAAATGTACATATTATTAATGAAACTGTGTTGACAAAACTCACCCTGACATGGCTTTTTATCTTGACACGGCTTTTTTGTGGTGCTGGAGATCTTTCACAAATTTTCAATTTCTTCTATGGATATTGTTTTATTTTGATGTCCTATCTATTTTTGTGTCCATTTTGTTAATTTGAATTTTGCTAAAAATAGATCCATTTCGTCAAATTTTCTAATTTATTTTTATGAAGTTACATGTAGCAAAATAAACAATTTAAGATTCAGCAAGTTAATGCCAAAGGAACCACTGATGATTCAGGAGGGGCATTGGAGGAACAAAGGTCACATGCAGATGAAAGGGGATGGATCCAGGGAACAAGTGGAGGGGCTGCCCTTAAATAGGAGCAGACCATCCATCGTACCCGTATCCGTATCGGAGGGAAGACAGTTTGTGTGTTCAGATGCATGTAAATGGATTGACTTAGTAATCCTGGGGAGAGTGGGGGAAGGGATGAGACTATCAGAGGTTAAAGGAGAGAGAAGTTGTGAAATAGCTCAGACCAGAAGAAAGTAAATTGTTTAAGAAAATGTGGAGGCGTGAGAAGCCATTTGCGAGCTGTGGGTTACAAATCTAAGGCGGGCCTAGGTCGGCGGGGCTGTGTGTTTTCCTCCGGCTACCATCTTCTGCTCCTATGTTGGCACAGAAGGGAGAAGAGGAGTTGAGTTTAACCAACATTGTGTTTGATCAGATGAGTTTAATGAGGAATGAGAAGGGGATGCTAGTTTAGAGTATACAGAGGAGAGTGATTTTAGTGCTATGGGGAGGTGAAAACAAGAAGGGAGTGATGAACAGTGAAAAAAATCATTTGTGGTGCAGGTGAAAAAATAGCCATGGCATGAGAGAGTTGTAGGAGAAGCAGTGTCTTCAGTGAATGGCCAGTAGATTTCTCTCATGACAGACTGAGTCCAGAGGGCATGGCGGAAGGGAGACACAGCGGAAGGGTGTGTGGGAGAGTGTGCACAGACTGTCTCAGGTTAGGAATACAAGAGAGGAATAATGGCCCAGAGGCTTCCGTTTCTTGTGGATGTTAGTCCCTGCCTGTGAATCGTGCTGCTAAACCTCAGACCTTCTCTTCATCCAGGAAAGTGGATTTGCTATTCAAAATCCCCTCACTGGAAGGATTTTCTTTCCTTTAGTCTTCAATGGCCATCTCTCTCTCTCTCTCTCTCTTTTTTTTTTTTGAGACAGGATCTCACTGGGTCACCCAGGCTGAAGTGCACTGGCGTGATTGATCTCAGCTCACTGCAACCTCCACCTCCTGGGCTCAAGTGATCCTCCCACCTCAGCCTCCCGAATAGCTGGGACTACAGGTGCATGCTACCATGCCCGGCTAATTTTTCGTATTTTTTGTAGAGACGGGGTTTCATCATGTTGCCCAGGTTTTCTCTTTGTCTTCTGTGCTTGTAATGGTAACGCAGTACACTTCTGGTTGGTTCCAATAAACATTGCAGAACAAGTTACAAGACAGGCTTAAATTTTTCTTCCTTTAGTCAAGTGGTCAAAGGGAACTCCCCATGAGGAAAAAGCTGTGGGTTAGGAAGGGGTGGATGTGCATCAAGAGTAGGCATGCTGGAAATGTAAACAACCTGCTTGGCAACTTACCAGTACCTGTAGGGCCTGCAATTAATGATGTGGTAACATTGAGCTCACCCATCTTTATGGCTTGGTGGCTCTTTTAACTCAGTTCATGATAAGAAGCTCATATACCAAAGGCACTTGGTGACTATGTTATCTACCAGGCCCCTCTAACAAGGCAAGCACTGTTTCTCAAGTTGAATATAGAAGCAGAGAGTAGAATGTTAGTTATTAGGAGCTGGGGTGCTGGAATGGGAGGTTGGTGACATAGCCAAAGGATACAAAATTTCAGTTAGGCAGGGGGAATAAGTTAAAAGATCTTTGTACAACATGGTAAGAATAGTTAATAACAATGTATCGTAGTCCCCCTCTTATCCACCAGGAATATGTTCCAAGACTCCCAGGGGATACTTGAAACCACAGATAGTACTGAACTCCATATATACTATGTTTTTTCCTATACATACATACCTATGAAAAGTTTAATTTTATAAATTAGGCACAGTAAGAGATTAACAACAATCATGAATAATAAAATAGAACAATTATAACAACAAAACTGTTTCTCAAAGGGAGTTACTTGATGAAGACAGCGTTCTCCATTCAAAATCACAGAGGCCACTCCTGTGATAGTGCCATCAGGGTAGGCCACAGGATCTACATGGATCTGATATGGACACTTAATTACCAGAGCCTCCACTGGAGTATGTGGACCAAATCACAGAGCTATTTGCTCATTAGTCTGGAAAAACAGGAGAATCTCTCTGGTTCAGGGACCTACGAACATTTGACTGGCTGGCTTTCTTTCTTTCTTTCTTTCTTTCTTTCTTTCTTTCTTTCTTTCTTTCTTTCTTTCCTTCCTTCTTTCTTTCCTTCTTTCTTTCCTTCTTTCTTTCTTTCTTTCTTTCTTTCTTTCTTTCTTTCTTTCTTTCTTTCTTTCTTTCTTTCTTTCTTTCTTTCTTTCTTTCTTTCTTTCTTTCTTTCTTTCTTTCTTTCTTTCTTTCTTTCTTTTTTTGAGACGGAGTCTCGCTCTGTAGTCCAGACTGGAGTGCCGTGGCACAATCTCGGCTCACTGCAACCTCCACCTCCTGGGTTCAAGCAATTCTCCTGCCTCAGCCTCTGGACTATCTGGGATTACAGGTGCCCACCACCAGGCTCAGCTAAATTTTTTTGTATTTTTCGTAGAGATGGGGTTTCATCATGTTGGTCAGGCTGGTCTTGAACTCCTGATCTCAAGTGATCCACCTGCATCGGCCTCCCAAAATGCTAGGATTACAAACATGAACCACCACACCCAGCCCAATTTGGCATTCTTTTCACATCAATTAGTAAATCCAGGGTAGCACCCGAATGTGGTATATGTTGTTTCACAAAAACAAAGAGGTCTACCAAACATTGTCCATTTTTCTTAGTGGTAGAAATGTAAGATGTGGCAATTTCTTCTTTGCTTCGAAGGGAATATCTCTATGTATATGAACCAGTGGGTAGTCAGAAAATTCAACCAGATAAAAAGTCTTCTGAATTTTATAGGATTTATTTCCTACCCTCAGAGAATAAGTATGCATATTATCAGGAACTCTAGGAGACCTGCTGCTTCCATCTTTCCTGATTCTGTCAGCATACTGGCCTCAATACAGTGAAGCCATGTGATGTTTTGCAGGATGATGAGATGGTCACTGTCTCTGTGGCCTCAACTATGGCACAGAGCCAGAGTGGACATAACTCTGTGCAAAATGTAAAAGTATACTACTAATGCTGTCAGGCAAAAGCAAATGCCCTCCTATGTTCTTGCATACAAAGATACAGAAAAATATATTTGCCAAATAACAAATTACATATTAGATGCTAGGAAGGTTGAGTTACTCCAGTAAGAAAACATGTCTGGTAGAGTGACTGCCATTTAAGTCACCAACTGATGAGCCTTATGATAATCCATTGTCATTTTTCAAGAACTTTTGTCCTGGTCAATTTTGCTAATTAAATAGGAATGTGTGGTCTGGTGTGGTGGCTCGTGCCTGTAATCCCAGCACTTTGGGAGGTCAAGACAGGTGGATCACATGAGTGCAGGAGTTTAAGATCAGCCTGGGAAACATAAGGGAGCCCCATTTCTACAAAAAATACAAAAATTAGCTGGGTGTGGTGGCACATGCTTATAGTCCCAGCTACTAGGAACCTAAGGTAGAAGGATCGCTTGAACCCAGGAGGTTGAGGCTGGAGTGAGCCGTGATTGTGCCACTGCACTCCAGCCTGGGTGACAGAGCGAGACTCTGTCTCAAAAAACTAAAAAATAAAGAAATAGGATGCTAGGAAAGTTGATTTACTCCAGTAAGAAGACCACTTCTAGAAGAGTGACTGTCATTTAAGTCACCAATTGAAGAACCCTATGGTAATCCATAAGGTCACTCTTATTATCCATGCCTCTTTCAACTTTTGATGGTGGGAAATCTCATGTGGATATAGTGTTTGCCATTTCAGTGGGTAGGAGTAGCTACAAAAGTGTTTACTTGGCTGGGCGCAGTGGCTCAAGCCTGTAATCCCAGCACTTTGGGAGGCCGAGACGGGTGGATCACGAGGTCAGGAGATCGAGACCATCCTGGCTAACACAGTGAAACCCCCTCTCTACTAAAAAATACAAAAAACTAGCCGGGCGAGGTGGTGGGCGCCTGTAGTCCCAGCTACTTGGGAGGCTGAGGCAGGAGAATGGTGTAAACCCGGGAGGCGGAGCTTGCAGTGAGCTGAGATCCGGCCACTGTACTCCAGCCTGGGCGACAGAGCAAGACTCCGTCTCAAAAAAAAAAAAAAGTGTTTACTCAGTCCTTTAAACCATGATATCCTTCATTTCACAAGTCAAGGAATACATATTATGAAATTGTTGAATGTATATATTCCAAATCACACTCAGAGCTGGGGAAAAAAAATCCTAGAATATGTTTGGAGTTCTTCTGGGCCTACTGTGAGATGGCCACGGAGGAAACCCCATTAATCACTTAACACCCCAAGATTCCGCTCTGATCTATGGATCACACGGATTATGTGACTCCTGAAAGTACTGTTAATCAGGGGTCCCATAGTGCTCAATAGTGCCCTAGCAATCCAAATATTTCCCTTTTCCTGATGTACTGTTACAATGATCTGTGGCTTCAAGTCTTGTTGGGAAATGCTAGGAAGAAGATCCACAGTAAGTTTCTGTATATGCCATTACCATATGTCTCTCATGAGCATTTGGACCTTCCTTTCATTCAAGGACTGTATATTCTGATATGTCTTAGGTCTGGCATGTGGGTAAGGAGCCATGATTCTCTATCATAATATCTCAAATTACACCTTTGTTTTTCAGACCTGATTTTTTTTGATGGGTCATACAAATCAAATTGTACTACTATCTGTTTTAATAATTTGATTTTTTTTTGAGATGGAGTTTTGCTCTTGTTTCCCAGGCTGGAGTGCAATGGAGCCATCTTGGCTCACCGCAACCTCCACCTCCCAGGTTCAAGCAGTTCTCCTCCCAAGTAGCTGTGCCACCAGGCTCAGCTAATTTTGTATTTTTAGTAGAGATGAAGTTCCTCCATGTTGGTCAGTCTGGTCTCGGACTCCTGACCTCAGGTGATCTGCCCACCCCGGCCTCCCAGAGTGCTGGGATTACAAGTGTGAAGCACTGCACCCAGCCTTGATTTTTTTTTTTTTTTTTTACAAATCTATTTAGTAATAGCAATTACATGATCAAATAGCCACTCTTAAATATCCCTGTGGGAGATAACATTCTTTTTATCTCTCCATCCCTGCTATTATGATAACAATGTGCATCTTGTTTTTCACAGTGAAGAACTGTTGTATGATCAGATCTCCCTGGGATTACGCCATTTCCATTGAAATGAGAAGGCCCATTCCAACTTAATATTTCCCACTGGTATCCATGGTATACTTTTAATAGATGCTTACACCTCTCTCCCAATATATTTTTCAAGACCCTGATAAAGGAAGAGTCTTCTAGTACATATCTAAAGGGAGTTAGGTCCTCTCCAAAGTCTCTGGAGCCCTTTCTCTATATTTATGGCTCTCAAAGTGTGGCCCAGGGAACCCTGGCCATGTTTGAGATCCTTTCAGGGGCTGTATGATCTCAAAACCATTTTCATGGTACTATGATGTATTTGCTTTTCTTTTTCTTTCAGTAAAAAATTTACAATGTCTTGTAGAGATGGGGTCTTGCTATGTTGTCCAAGCAGGTCTCAAAATCCCAGGCTCAAATGATCCTACCACCTCAGCCTCCCAAAGTGCTGGGATTACAGGTATGAGCCACTGTGCCCAGCCTCGTTATTTGCTTTCAACTCTTATTCTCTCATGAATGTACAGTGAAGTTTTCCAGAGACTACATGACATGTCATCTCAAGAGAGTGAATATAGAAGCAGATAGAAGAATCCAGCTCTTTCCTAAATATACTACTCTGCTTACTGATTTTAAATTATTTTGGAAAATACAGTTTTTTAAAAATTAAATATGTAATTGAAGCTAGAGTCAGAGCAAGATGGCCAAATAGAAGCCTCCACCAATGTTCTCCTTGCAGGAACACCAAATTCCACAACCATCTACACACACACACCCCTTTATAAGAACCAAAAATCAGCTGACCAATCACAGTAATTGGCTTTAACTTCATACCATTGAAAGAGGCACTGAAAAGGATAGGAAAGACAGTCTTGAATTGCCAGTGCCATTCCTCCCCATCCCCTAGAAACTGTCAGGTGGCATGGAGAAAGAAATCTGTGCACTTGCGGGAGGGAGAGCACAGTGATTGCGGGACTTTGCAGTGGAACTCAGTGCTGCCAACACTGAGCAGAACTCAATCGATGATCATGGAGGGAGCATTTAGATAAGCCCTAGCCAGAGGAAAGTTGCCCACTCCTGCAGTCAGAACTTGAGTTTCAGCAAGCCTTGCCACTGCGGGCTAAAGTGCTCTGGTATTCTAAAGAAACTTGAAAGGCAGTCTAGGCCACTAGGACTGTAGCTCCTAGCCAAGTCCTAGTGCTGTGCTGGGCTCAGAGCCAGAGGACTTGTGGGGGCACCTGACCCAGTGACACACCAGCCGTTGTGGCTAAGAGAGTGCTTGTGCCACCCCTCTCCTAACCCCTGACAGCACAGTCATGGGTCCAAAAGAGACCCTTTCCTTCCACTTGAGGAAAGGAAAGGGAAGAGTAAAGACCACTTTGTCTTGCAACATGGATACCATCATAGCCTGAGTACCACAGGGTCCCAGGCAGCATCATGAGGCTCATTCCAAGCTCCCAGACAACATTTCTAAACCCATTCTGGGCCAGAAGGGAACCTGCTGCCTTCAAGGGAAGGACCCAGTCCTGGCAGGATTCATCACCTTCTGACCATAGAGCCCTTAGGCTCTAAATAATCAGCAGCAGTAACTAGAAAGTACTCACTGTGGATCTTGGGTGAGACTCTGAGATGTGCTAGCATTAGGTATGAACCAGCACATTCCCAGCTGTGGTGGCTACAAAGAGAGACTCTTTCTGCTTGAGAACAACAGAGGGAAGAGTAAAGGGGACTTTGACTTTGACTTGCAGCTTAGGTACCGGCTCAGCCACGGTCAGGTAGAGCAATCAGAGGGCACTTGGAGACCCTGATTCCAGGTCTGGGCTCTTGGACAGCATTTCTGGACCTACTCTGGGCCAAGAAAGAGACAACCTCGCTAAAAGGTGAGTCCCAGACCTGGCAGCATTTATCATAAGCTGCCTGAAGTGCCCTTGCAAGGGCCCTGAGTGAACATTAGCAATCTCCAGGTAATATTCCCCACAGGCCTATAGTGGTGGTAGATACAGAGAAAAACTCCTCTACCTAGGGAAAGGGGAGGGAAGAGTGGGAAGGACTTTGTCTTGTGGTTTGAGTGCCAGCTCAGACACAGTAGAATACAGCACCAGGTAGATTTCCAAGGTTCCTGACTCTAGGATCTGATTTCTGGATGACATCTCTGGACCCACCTGGGCTCTGGGGAAAATTCCCACCCTGATGAGAAGGACACAAGACTGGCTGGCTTCACCACATGCTGATTGTAGCGTCCTAGGGCCTTGAGTAAACATAGGCAGTAGCCAGGAAGAGATTACACCAGGCCTTGGGCAAGACCCAGTGCTGTGATGGCTTCAGGTCTGACCCAGTACAGTCCAAGTGGTAGTGGCTACAGGGTTACTTGTGTCACCCTTCCTTCAGCTCCAGGCAACTCAGCACAGAAAGAGAGATTCTGTTTGTTTAGGACAAAGGGAGGAAAATAAGAGTTTCTACCTGGTAATCCAGAGAATTCTTCTGGATCTTACCCAAGTCCACCAAGGTAGTACCTCTATGAGTCTTCAACAACCACAGTGTTACGGAGTTTGGGATGTCTCCTAATGCAGGTACCATGACAATGACCAAAAACTTAGATCACAACCCCCAACTCCCTTCAAATATCCAGAAAGCCTTCCCAAGAAGGATGGGTACAGACAAGCCCAGACTGTGAAGATTACAATAAATACCTAACTCTTCAATGCCCACACACTGATGAACATCCACAAGCATCAAGACTATCTAGGAAAACATGATCTCACCAAATGAACTAAGTAAGGCACCAGGGACAAATCCCAGAGAGTCAGAGATATGAGACCTGTCAGACAGAGTTCGAAATAGCTGTTTTGGGGAAACTTAAAGAAATTCAAGATAACACAGATAAATAATTCAGAATTCCATCAGATAAACTTAACAGAGACACTGAAATAATTTTTAAAAATAATTTCAATTTCACGCCAGGCAGAAATTCTGGAATGGAAAAAATGCAACTGACACATTGAAGAATGCATTAGAATCTCTTAATACCAGAATTCATCAAGCAGGAGAAAGAACTATTGAGCTTGAAGACAGGCTAATTGAAAATACACAGTCAGGTGTGCTGGCTCATGCCTGTAATCCCAGTACTTTTGGAGGCCAAGGTGGGAGGATCACTTGAGCCCAGTAGTTCAAAACCATCCCAGTAGTTTGAGACAAGTAGTTGTGAGAATCTGTCTCTACAAAAAAATTTAAAAATTAGCTGAGTGTGGTGATGTGCACCTGTGGTCCCAGCCACACAGAAGGCTGAGGTAGGAAGACTGCTTGATCCTGGGAGGTCAAGGCTGCAGTGACCCATGTTTGTACCACTGCATTCCAACCTGAGCAACAGAGTAAGAACTGGTCTAAAAATTTTTTTTAATTTTTTAAAAATTGAAAAAAAAAAAAAAAAAAACACAGAGGAGGCAAAAGAAAAAAGAATAAAAAAGAATGAAGAATGCTTACACAATCCAGAAAATAAATTCCAAAGGGCAATTCTAAGGGCTATTGGCCTTAAAGAGAAGGTAGAGAAAGAGATAGGGGTAGAAAGTTTATTCAAAGGGATAATAACAGAGAACTTCCCATATCTAATGAAAGATATCAATGTCCAAGTACAAGAAGGTTATAGAAAATCAAGCAGATTTAACCCAAAGAAAACTACCTCAAGGCATTTAATAATCAAACTTCCAAAGGTCAAGGATAAAGAAAGGATTCTAAAGGCAAGAGAAAAGAAACAAATAATACAATAGAGTTCCAATATGTCTGGCAGCAGACTTTTCAGTGGAAACCTTACAAACCTGGAGAGAATGGCATAACATATTTAAAGTGCTGAAGGAAAAAACTCTTACCCTAGAATAACATATCTGGTGAAACTATCCTTCAAATATGATGAAGAAATAAAGACTTTCCGGCTGGGAGCAGTGGCTCATGCCTGTAATCCCAGCACTTTGGGAGGCTGAAGCGGGCAGATCATCTGAGGTCAGGAGTTCGAGACCAGCCTGGCCAACATGGTAAAACTCCATCTCTACTAAAAATACAAAGATTAGCCGGGCATGGTGGCATGCAGCTGTAGTCCCAGCTACTCCGGAGACTGAGGTGAGAGAATCGCTTGAACCCAGGAAGCGGAGGTTGCAGTGAGCTGAGATTGTACCGCTGCACTTCAGCCTGGGCCATAGAGTAAGACTCTGTCACAACAACAACAACAAAGAACAACAACAACAACAACAACAACAAAGAAGGAAGGAAGGAAGGAAGGAAGGAAGGAAGGAAGGAAGGAAGGAAGGAAGGAAGGAAGGAAGGAAGGAAGGGAAAGAGACAGACTTTCCAAGACAAAAACTGAGGGATTACATCAATACCAGACCTGTCCTACAAAAAACCACTAAAGGGTGTTCTTCAATCTGAAAGTAAACAACGTTTATGAGCAATAAGAAATCACGTGAAGACAAGACTTACTGGTAATAGTAAGTACACAGAAAAACACAGAATATTATAATACTGTGACTGTGATGTGTAAACTACTCATCTTGAGTAGAAAGATAAAAAGATGAACTGATTAAAAACAACAACAGTGACAACTTTTTAAGACACAGACAGTACAATAAGATATAAATAGAAACAACAAAAAGTTTAAAAGCAGGAGAACAAAGTTAAACTGTAGAGTTTTTATGAGTTTTCTTTTTGCTTGTTAGTTTGTGAAATAAGTGTGAAATTGGCATCAGTTTGAAGTAATGGGTTGTAAGATATTATTTGCAAGCCTCGTGGTAACTGAAATCTAAATACATACAATGGATACTCAAAATATAGAGAAGGAAGAAATTAAAACATGCCACCAGAGAAAATCACCTTCACTGAAAGGAAGACAGGAAGGATGAGAAAAAGGAGGAGAAGCCCATAAGACAATCAGAAAACAAGTAACAACATGGCAGGAATAAGTCCTTACTTATCAATAATAACATTAAATGTAAATAAACTAAACTTTCCAGGCTGGGCGGGGTGGCTAATCCCAGCACTTTGGGAGGCCAAGGTGGGTGGATCACCTGACGTTGGGAGTTTGAGACCAACCTGACCAACATGGAGAAACCCCATCCCTATTAAAAATACAAAATTAGCCGGGTGTTGTGGCACATGCCTGTAATCCCAGCTACTCGGGAGGCTGAGGCAGAAAAATCGCTTGAACCCAGGAGGTGGAGGTTGCAGTAAGCCGAGATTGGGCCGTTGCACTCTAGCCTGGGCAACAAGAGCAAAACTCTGTCTCAAAATAAATAAAATAAAATAAAATAAAATAAAATAAAATAAAATAAAACTTTCCAATTAAAAGACACAGAGTGTGCTTGTAATCCCAGCATTTTGGGAGGCCAAGGTGGGTTGATCATCTGAGGTCAGGAATTCAAGACTAGCTGGCCAAACATGGTGAAATCCCATCTTTACTAAAAACACAAAAAATATCTGGCCATGGTGGCAGGCACTTTTAATCCCAGCCTCTTGGGAGGGTGAGGCAGGAGAATCGCTTGAACCTGGCAGGCAGAGGTTGCAGTGATCGAAGATTGCACCACTGCACTCCAGCCTGGGTGACAGAACAAGATTCCATCCCTGGTTACAAGCTGGGCTTGAATTTTGCTTCCTTTACTCTCCTCCTCCTAAGAGCACTTCCTCTGTAAATCACATGCACAAGAATCCTTCTCTCAGGTTCTAGTTTTAGGCAATTCAACCTAAGACAATAATAGGGTTTGGATCTGTGTCCCCACCAAATCTCATGTTAAAATCTAATACCTGCTTAACCATGGGGAGACATAAAACAAGAAAACAGGAAAAAAAAAAAAAAAGAAAAAAAAAGAAATGTAATCCCTAGTGTTGAAGGTGGGGCCTGGTGGGAGGTGCTTGAATCATGGGGGCCTATCCCTCATGAATAACTTAGCCCCATTCCCTTGGTGATGAGTGAGTGAGTTTTTGTGAGATCCGGTTTAGTAAAAGCATGTGGCACCTCCTCCTCAACTCTGTTTCCCTTGCTCCTGTTCTGCCATGTGAGATACCTGCTCCCCCTTCATCTTTTACCATACTTGTAAGCTTCCTGAGGCCTTCCCAGAAGCAGATGCTGGCACTATGCTTCCTGTACAGCCTGCAGAACTGTAAGGCAATTAAGCCTATTTCTTGTATATTATACAGCCTCAGATATTTATTTTTAGTAATGCAAGACCGGCCTAACACAGTGAGTGAGTCCAAATATAAGAAGATTCAACCAGGCACAGTGGCTCACACTTGTAATCCCAGAACTTTGGGAGGCCAAGGCGGGTAAATTACTTGAGACCAGGAATTTGAGACCAGCCTGGCCAACATGGTGAAACCCCCCCATCTTTACTAAAAATAGAAAAAATTAGCTGGGTGTGGTGGTGAGCACCTGTAATCCCAGCTACTCTGGAGGCTGAGGCAGGAGAATCACTTGAACCCAGGAGGCAGAGATGGCAGTGAGCCAAAACCTTGCCACTGCACTCCAGTCTGGGTGATAGAGCAAAACTCCATCAGAAAAAAAAAATTTTTTTTTAAAGAAGATTTATGTTCTGACTGCCCAAATTGAAAAACGTTTGGAATGCCTATCTTTATTATAAAAGAAAACTGAATGTGACTGGGCGTGGTGGCTCACGCCTGTAATCCCAGCACTTTGGGAGGCCGAGGCGGGTGGATCACGAGGTCAGGAGATCGAGGCCATCCTGGCTAACATGGTGAAACCTCATCACTACTAAAAATATAAAAAATTAGCCCAGCGTGGTGGCAGGCACCTGTAGTCCAAGCTACTCGAGAGGTTGAGGCAGGAGAGTGGCATGAACCCTGGGAGGCAGAGCTTGCAGTGAGCCAAGATCATGCCACTGCACTCCAACTTGGGTGACAGAGTGAGACTCTGTCTCAAAAAACAAAAAAGAAAAACAGAAAACAGAATGCATATCCCCAATGACTACATATCCTATTCCAAGGACTGTTTCTCTATTTTCAGGAAGTTCCAAGAGGGTGGATCCTATCTCTTTTATTTATTTATTTGTTTGTTTGTTTGTTTGTTTATTTATTTTTAATTTTTGGGACAAGGTCTTGCTATATTGCTCAGGCTGGTCTCAAACTCCTGACCTTGGGCAATCCTCCTGCCCAGCCTCCCAAAGTGCTGAGATTACGGGTATGAGCCGCAACACCCAGCCGATCCTATCTTTTTTTTTTTTTTTTTTTTTTTTGAGATGGAGTCTCGCTCTGTCACCCAAGCTGGAGTGCAGTGGCTGGATCTCAGCTCACTGCAAGCTCCGCCTCCCGGGTTCACGCCATTCTTCTGCCTCAACCTCCCGAGTAGCTGGGACTACAGGCGCCCGCCACCTCGCCCGGCTAGTGTTTTGTACTTTTTAGTAGAGATGGGGTTTCACCGTGTTAGCCAGGATGGTCTCGATCTCCTGACCTTGTGATCCGCCCGCCTCGGCCTCCCAAAGTGCTGGGATTACAGGCTTGAGCCACCGCGCCCGGCCCTATCTTTTTCTTTTTTAAAGGCAGATTAATTTTATTGCTGTGAATGCATTTATCATGTACTCTAGATTATTTTAATTCTGATGCTAAGGCCATCCATTGTCTTTTGTTAGGAGCCAAACAAAATTTTAGTAACCAAAACATATTTTCAATAAAATTGTATATGTATATATGTAGATAAACAACAAAACAGTACCAAGAACCTGTGTAAAATTTCATCATACAATTTCTATGCAAGCTGCTTGATTACAGAAAACGGTTCAAACTGTTCATCAAAAACTGGGGGTTGATTTTTCATTGATATTTCAGACATTCAAATCAATACAACCTATATTCTGAGTATCAACCTGAATGGCACAGGGTAAGATGTGAACTCCTCACATAGTGTTGAAGATGTGTTGTAATCTGTAGTTGAATTGGCATTGCATTTCCTCAGAGTTAAGCTGCCTTTGTGAGAGATATCTTCTATCGCTGAGAGATCAGCTACATCAAGATGGCTCATCAGCTTAATCACATTGGTCAAGATACCTGCTAACCAAGCAGACTAATAAATTCAAAGTAGGAACCTTCTCATCATCTTTGCTCTCCACTAAGAGCCTCACTTCACAGCACCTTGCAAGCTGCCAAATCAGTGAATGAGCCTGAGGTAATAAAGGCTTTTCCAGACAAGTCCATAAAGCATAAAGCCATCTTCGTTGTGCAGAATCTACTCCGGGACTTTCGACTGTGGCTTGTCCAACAGCCCCGTCAGCACATAACTTTTCACCCAGAGAAGATTTCTTCCAGCCTTATTCATCTTCAGGTTTTGGCATCGTCACATTACTATCCAACTGTTGTGATTTCCAGTGACTTCTGTGTTTGTTCACATTCTGTCCAACAGTTGGAAACAGTGCCACTTGTTGCTGTTGCCACTGAAGTGTGGGGGAATAACCTTCAGGGGCCAGTTGGCATCCTGAAAGAAAAAGATTCACACTTTGCTTCCTTTTCAACTTTTTTTCTGTTTTTGAGATGGAGTTTTGCTCCTGTTGCCCAGGCTGGAGTGCAATGGTGCAATCTCAGCTCACTGCAATCTCCACCTCCCAGGTTCAAGCAATTCTCCTGCCTCAGCCTCCTGAGAATCTGGGATTATAGGTGTGCACTACCATGCCAGGCTAATTTTTTGTCTTTTTGGTAGAGACAGGGTTTCACCATGCTGGCCAGGCTGGTCTTGAACTACTGACCTCGTGATCTGCCTGCCTTGGCCTCCCAAAGTGCTGGGATTACAGGCATGAGCCACTGCTCCCGGCCTTCCTTTTCAACTCCTTTGGGTCAATTTGTGCTACCACAACATCTGGACATTGTGCTGCTTCAATCTGGACCCGCCTCAGGCATTCCTGAGGTGTCCTCAGGGGAACCGAGGGATCAAAACCTTCCATCAAGTTGCAGAGCTCTACTGACAATAGTGGAGGTGTCAACTCTTCCATTGCAGACTCTGCTGGTACCCAAACCATGGTTTTCAAACCACCCGATCCTATCTTTTTGATCACTGATTTAGATTCAGGATAATATAGTGTCCAACACATAGTAGATCCTCAATATATATTTGTTGAATAAAGGAATGGAGAATACATAGGAATCCTTAGATTCTACTTTTAATTTTTTTGAGACAGAGTCTTGCTCTGTCGCTCAGGCCAGAGTGCAGTGGCACGATCTCAGTTCATTGCGTCCTCTGCCTCAGGTTCAAGTGATTCTCCTGCCTCAGCCTCCCGAGTAGCTGGGATTACAGGCATGTGCCACCACGTCCGGCTAATTTTTGTATTTTTTTGTAGAGCCTGGGTTTCACCATGCTGACAAGGCTGGCCTTGAATTGCTGACCTCAGGTGATCAGCCCACCTCGGCCTCCCAAAGTTCTGGGATTACAGGCGTGAGCCACTGTGCCCAGCCAGATTCTGCTTTTAAATTGATGCGGGTTCCACAGAGTACTGATGGAAGACTTTTTCTCTAATCATAACCTGATTTTCTCCACCCATAGCCAAGCCATTAGAGCAGCTCAGTGCCTTAGTTATTCAACTCTAAATGACTCCTCATTACACACACTACACTGTCTTGTCTTAACCATTTCCCCCTTTTATGTCTTCATTATCATCTCTGTTCCCTCATTCTTTGCAGATAATTTTTTTCCTTGTTATAAAAATTTAAAACAAAATTATTAAGAACCATCTCCAACTAGTGCAAAAATAGAGCCCCATGGAGCAAAATTAATAAGCTAGAAACAGACCTTAATGCATATATCAAAAAGTCAGTCTATAATGAGGAAAGCATCACAAGTTCCCGAGGAAAGGGAGAATTTTAGTGCTGAGATAATTGGCTAAGCATTCTGAGGGGTAATAAAGTTATGTCCTAATTTCCCAATGTTCACCAAAATAAATTCTGGATGGATTAAATAATTTTATGTAAAAATTAAAAGAATGAAAGTAGAAAAATATGCAAATATCTGCTCTCCAAATGATAAATGCCTTTCTAAGCTTAATAATAATTTTTTTTTTTGAGACAGTGTCTTGCTGTGTTGCCCAGGCTGGAGTGCAGTGGCACAATCTCAGCTCACTGCAACCTCTGTTTCCCGGGCTCAAACCACCCTCCTGTCTCAGCCTCATGAGTAACTCAACTATAGGCTTGCACCAACACACCCGGGTTTTTTTTTTTGTATTTTTGGTAGAAATGGGCTTTCACTCTATTGCCCAGGCTGGTCTTCAACTCCTGAGCTCAAGTGATCTGCCCACCTCAGCCTCTCAAAGTGCTGGGATTAGAGGTGCAAGCCACTGTGCCTGACAAATAATAATGTTTTTAAAGCCACAGAGGGGGCCGGGTACAGTGGCTCACGCCTGTAATCCCAGCACTTTGGGAGGCCGAGGTGGGTGGTCAAGAGATCGAGACCATCCTAGCCAACTTGGTGAAACCCTGTCTCTACTAAAAATACAAAAATTAGCCTGGCATGGTGGCGGGCATCTGTAATCCCAGCTACTCAGGAGCCTGAGGCAGGAGAATCGCTGGAACCCGGAGGTGGAGGTTGCAGTGAGCCGAGATTGCACCACTACACTCCAGCCTGGCGACAGAGCAAGACCCCGTCTCAAAAAAAAATTATAATAAATAAATAAATAAAGCCACAGAGGAAATGTTAAACTGTTGACACCACCCTATCACATAGGAATTTATCCTCAGACAAAAAACCTGACATGTTTGCCAAGATTGATGTATAAGAATGTTCTTTTCAGTGTTAACTCTGTACCAGGAAAGAGGAAAGGAAACTAGCTTTTATTCTGGACAAGGAGAGAGCATCTCTCCCTTGTTCTATCGGAGATTGTTCAGGGAGGCTGACCTAATAGTTTGACCTGAATTTGTAAGAGAAAACTTTAAATTATAATAATCTGCAAATTCTTTGAATTGCTAAAGGTAAAAATCAGGGATGGGAGACATTTGTTTAGGAAGATTCTTTAATGATGTTTGCAGATAACAGATTAGGTCAGTTTCATCTAGAGGGAAGTGATTAATAGAGATTTCAAATGCTGCCCCAGATAACATAATAGGACTTATAAATTTTTCCCTGAAGACAAGGAAGAAAGAGGGGGTAGAAGAGGTGAGAAGGGAAAATAGAAAAAGCTTCAGGCAGAGCCCTAGAGTGTGAGGCATCATGCTCACATGTATATATACATATATACGTATATACATATACAAATGTATATGCAAACAGTTCTTTTAAAAGAACTGTTGAAGAAAATCAGAATATATGCATTTATATGTGTATTATGCATTCATATGTGTATAATACATATACACATTTACATATCTTTAATGTGTACGTATATATGCATATATACACATATATACATTATAGATATTTTATATATTACACGTGTGGATATGCACACATATAATTGTATACACATATATATAATTTTAAAATATTCATTTAAATCATATGATGTACAGGCCGGGCGCTGTGGCTTACACCTGTAATCCCAGCACTTCGGGAGACTGAGGCAGGCAGATCACTTGAGGTCAGGAGTTGGAGGCAAGCCTGACTAACATAGTGAAATCCCATATCTACTAAAAAATACAAAAATTAGCCAGATATGGGTCATGCGTGCTTGTAGTCCCAACTACTTGGGAGGCCGCAGCAGGAGAATCACTGGAACCCAGCAGGTGGAGGTTGCAGTGAGCCGAGATCATGCCACTTCCTAGAAGTGGAATTGCTGGATCGAATGGGGATGTGCAATTACCATTTTCATGAATACTGCCGAACTGCTCTCCCATCAGCAATGTGCATCTGCCTGCTTTCTAACACCCTTACCATCACCATGTTTAATACTCAATTTTAAGTTGTTTTCTTTCTATGCTGGAACTTCTCTCTGTTATTGCCACACGTTCAGTAAAAGTATGTGTCACAGAGTAACATGGGCTTTGGGGAATGAAGAAGGAGAAGGAAAGTACTTTTAAAGGTACTGTTGAAGAAGATCAGAACATGCCATCCCAAAACATGCTACTTAGACATATTGATTATTTTGAACTGAAGACAATTAAGAGACAGCTGATTTCAGGGTCAGGCCTGTTAATACTTGGATGAGAGAAACAGCAGACGCAGGAAGGATTCCCTAATCTCCTCTTTCTACCTAAAAGGAGGGCATAAATTTCCTGCCAGAAAGTACCCTCCCTGCACCAGGAAAAGGAGAACATTCTTATCAATGGAGGTGGGGAATTGACACCAACATGAATCTACAGAAACAAACCTTATAAAAATAATACATCTGGCTGGGTGCAGTGGCTCACACCTGTAATCCCAACATTTTGAGGGGCTGAGATGGGTTGATCACTTGAGGCTAGGAGTTCAGGACCACCCTGGTCAACATGGTGAAACCCTATCTCTACCAAAAATACAGAAATTATTCAGGTGTGGTGGCACACACGTGTAGGCCCAGCTACTCGAGAAGCTGAGGCAGGAGAATCACTTGAACCCAGGAGGCAGAGGTTGCAGGGAGCTCAGATTACACCACTGCACTCTAGCCTGTGTAACAGAGACTCCATCTTAAAAAAACATTAAAACACTTCCATTAATTTCCCCCATATGTTTCCAATCACTTTCCTGTAATTTACTGCCCCCTAGCTCAAATCTCTTTTTCCATTGCCTCTTTGTGTTTCTACAATTTATTGCTCTTTGTTAAAATGATATATAAGCCCCTGGGTTTAGTCATTTATTTGAGTCTTCCTTTCTTTTCTACGAAGGCCTCCATGTGCACATAAAATTTAGAATATTATCAAATAAAATTTGTATGCTTTTCTCCTGTTAATCTGTCTTTTGTCAGTGAAAGTCACAGGTCACAGAACTTATAAGAATAGAGGAAACAAAGGCCCCCTTCTACACTATCAAATGTGTGAGGGGAAGCAGGGTCAGATGAGACTAGCATGTGCTAGAGATAAGATGCTGAGAAGGAAGCAAGACGTAAGGAATTTGTTGTGAGAAAAGACCAAAAAATATTATTTCCCAGAAAATCCAGTCTAGTCTGGAGTTGCCAAGTATGTGCAATGGATGCTAGAGTCATTAATATGGTTATTAAAGGAAAAAGACATCCCAGAAGGCCACAAATTTTAAGGACTCTTAGGTTGTTATTATAAGGGTGAAAATCTCCCATCCAAGAGGGAGAGGGTGTCTGGCTCTTCCAGTGTATTCACTAATACACTAGTGCTGGAAGAATTATCATGCTACTTCCCAGGTCTTCCAGAGTAAAGGGGAGCATCAGTCTTGAAGCTCGCAGGCTCCAGTTTCTGTCTCTAGGATAATCCATTCCCTCAATTGGTAATCTGAGAGTGGAGCACACTATATCCTAAAGAGGACTCCAGACCCCACGACATCATGGCCAGCTTTACAACCTGGAATAGCACCATAGAAACCATCTCCTGCCTTCTAAATTTATGCCCCTGGCTAGTGGATTTTTCCCTTCTATTTCATTAATTTCTGCTTTTTATCTTTAGTAATGCTTTTCTTCTGTTTCCACTGTGATCATTTTTGTTGTTATTTTTCTTTTTCTCTTTTTCTTTTCTTTTCTTTTTTTTCTATTTTTGTTTTTGAGATGGAGTCTCGCTCTGTTGCCTAGGCTGGAGTGCAGTGGCATGATCTCAGCTCACTGCAACCTCCGCCTCCTGGATTCAAGTGATGCCTCAGCCTCCAGAATAGCTGGGATCACAGGCACCTGCAATCACACTTGGCTAATTTTTATATTTTTAGTGGAGACATTGTTTCAGCATGTTGTCCAGCCTGGTCTCTAACTCCTGACCTCAAGTGATCTGCCGCCTCAGCCTTCCAAAGTGTTGGGATTACAGGCGTGAGCCAGCGCGTCCAGCTTTGTTGTTACTTTTCTAAGTTCATTGTCTTGAAACTAAATCCAACATGTAATTGGCAAATTCATAACCATAATGAGCAACTTCAAAACACCTTTCTCAGGAACTGACAGAGTAAGTAGGACAATGCCACATAAAAAGAGGGTTTAGAAGACTTGTACATGTCAGTTAATAAGCTTGAAAATATGCATATGATATTTGGAACTCAACAAATACGATACGTCTTCTTTCCAAACTTTTGTGGTACATTAAAAAAATAGTAGCCCTTCATTAGACCACAAAGAGAATTTCAATAAATTCCAAAACCCAAATAACATATAGGCTAATAAAATCTATTTGACTGCCAATTAAAAAAAAAAAGACTTTTAAATGTCTTGATCAAAAATAAAATGTGGCTGGGTGCAGTGGCTCACACCTGTAATCCCAGCACTTTGGGAGGCCAAGGCGGGCAGATAGCGAGGTCAGGAGTTTGAGAACATCCTGGCCAACGTGGTGAAACCCTGTCTCTACTAAAAATACAAAAGTTAGCTGGGTGTGGTGGTGGGCGCTTGTAATCCCAGCTATTTGGGAGGCTGAGGCAGGAGAATCACTTGAACCCGGGAGGCAGAGGTTGTGGTGAGCTGAGATTGAGCTATTGCACTCCCACCTGGGCAACAAGAGTGAAACTCCATCTAAAATAAATAAAATAAATTAAAATAAAATAAAATAAAATAAAATAAAATAAAATAAAATAAAATGCAAGCTCTGGTGAACAAGAATTTGGTAAAAAGTAAAATAAAAATATGCAAACTATGGGTACTACACCTTTTCACTTGCTTTTGGTGATGCTAATTATAATTGTTAAAGTTTTTCACTTGCTTTCTGCATTTTTTTTTAGTCATTTGATTTATTGGTTTGCTTATTTTAATGGCTTTCGTGTTAGAGTCTTTCCTCAAATATCTTGATATTTCTCTCTTTTTCAATTTTTTCTTGGGATGGAGTTTCACTCTTGTTGCCCAGGCTATAGTGCAATGGCGAGATCTCGGCTCACTGCAGCCTCTGCCTCCCGGGTTCAAGTGATTCTCTTGCCTCAGTCTCCTGAGTAGCTGGGATTACAGGCATGCACCATCACTCCCTGCTAATTTTGCATTTTTAGTAGACACAGGGTTTCACCATGCTGGCCAGGTTGGTCTTGAACTCCTGACCTCAGGTGACCTGCCCGCCTTCACCTCCCAAAGTGCTGGGATTATAGACGTGAGCCACTGTGCCCGGCCACATATCTTAATATGTCTGACTGTGTGCTCACATATGTAATAGTAAGGCACTAAAAGGTTCATTCAGTGTTTGCTGCACATTGGGGGGTTATTGATTGGTAAACTTCATTTTATGGTGATGAGGTAGTGAGTTTTTTTTAAAAAATGACATCTAGAAGCATAGTTTTATTTCTGTTTTTTTTTTTTTTTTTTTTTTTTTTTTTTTTTTTTGAGACGGAGTTTCGCTCTTGTTGCCCAGGCCGGAGTGTAATGGCGCGATCTCGGCTCACTGCAACCTCTGCCTCTCAGGTTTACACCATTCTCCTGCCTTAGCTTCCCAAGTAGCTGAGATTACGGGCATGTGCCACAATGCCTGGCTAATTTTGTATTTTCTGTAGAGACAGGGTTTCTCCATGTTGGTCAGGCTGGTCTTGAACTCCTGACCTCAGGTGATCAGCCCGCCTTGGCCTCCCAAAGTGCTGGGATTACAGGCATGAGCCGCCATGCCCGGTCCTGGTTTTCTTGTTTGTTTGTTTTTGTTTTATTTTTAAATTAGGAAATGTGGCCCAGATGCTGTGGAGACTCAAGCCTATAATCCCAGCACTTTGGGAGGTGTAGGCCAAAGAATCGCTTGAGCTCATGAGTTCAAGAACAGACTGGGCAACACGCAAAAATCCATCTCTCCAAAAAATAGAAAAATTATCTGGGCATCATGGCATACACCGGTAGTCCCAGCTATTGGGATGCTGAGATGGAAGGATCACTTGAGCCCAGAAGGCAGAGGTTGCAGCCAGTCGAGATCACGCCCTGCACTCCAGCCTGGTCGATAGAGCCAGACCTTGTCTCAAAAAAACAAAACAACAAAAAAATAGGAAATACTCTCTTTTGCCAGATGTCAGTATTTCTTGTACAAATCTCTTTCCCAATAAATAACATTCCAATTTTTAAATTGAAGATTAGAAGAGTAATTGCCATTATGTTTGCAGGAAAGGGGCTTAAGGAAAGGCTTTGTGGTTCAAAAGCCAGATTTTCATTCATTCTCCACTGTCCCAAGCCTTTTGTTCATATTGTTTAGAAAGTATTTCCATGTTTCACCTTGAAGGTAAATGTTACTACATGGAGAAACTTGCCTTGGGTGATGAGATCTGCTGGTGTTAAAGGTGGAATTCTTTTCATTCATTAACAAGATGAGGATAAATCCTCCAGGACTAACATGTTAGTGGCTGAGGTGCAGTTGCTATGAATCCTCTGTTTGTCTAAAGTCAAGTACTTTTCTGTGTTCCAAAAAATGCTTCAGGACTTCCACCTAATGATGGTTCCCTTGCTTGTTCTTAAGTACCCTTAAGTACCTCAATCCCAATTCAGTCATTGTAGTGAGCTTTTAGGAGTATTTGCGGTAAATTCATGTGTTCAGTTCTTCACCTTGAATCTTAAGTCTACATTATTTTATGAGGACAGTTGTAGCCTTTCCCAAGTGTCTTATTTTTGTTCCCTTCTAAGTAGAGGTGGAGAGTCTGTCTTAGGGGCCACCCTGAGCACCCGTGAAGTCCTTCAGAGCCTTCGAAATAAGTATTCTTTGTTCTAACTGCTCTCCAGTATTCAAGTGGATTTTCTTAATTTGTTTTCCTTTTCCTTCATTTATTTTTTCTATAATGAAACAATGTCATTTGTAGCCACATGGATGGAACTGGAGGCCATTATTTTGTGTGAAATAAGCCAGGCACAAAAAGACAAATATTTCATGCTCTTACTTATATGTGGAAGCTAAAAGCATTGATCACATGGAGGTACGAAGTGAAAAGATAAATTACAGAGACTGGGAAAGGTGAGTGCGGAGAGAGGGGATAATGAAGTAAAGTGTGTTAAAGTGTACAAAAATATAGTAAGATGGAAGAAATTAAATGTTTGATAGCAGAGTAGAGTGACAATACTTTACAAAAAGATATGGAACTTGAGTGATGGGCACCCTAAATACCCTGACTTGATCACTGTGAATTTGTGAATTACATGCGTGTAACAAAATTTCACACTTACCCCATGAATTTGTAGAAATAAAAGAATTTTAAAATAAACATGATAAAACTTTTTTTTTCCTCCTTTTTAGTGCCTTTAGAACTTGAGGGTAAAGCATACTTCAGATAATAAACATTTTTGGGTGTGGTGGCTCATGCCTGTAATCCTAGCACTTTGGGAGTCTGAGACGGTAGGATTGCTTGAGACCAGGTTGGGCAACATAGTGAGACCCCAGGCCCCATCTCCACACACACACACACACACACACACACACACACACACACACACACACACTTAGCCGGGCATGGTGGTGTGCATCTGGAGTCCTAGCTACTAGGGAGGCTGACATGGGAGAATCTCTTGAGCCCAGGAGTTTGAGGCTACAATGAGTTATTATCATGCCACTGCACTGCAGCCTAGGCAACAGAGGGAGGCCCTGTCTCTAAAAAAGAAATTTAGGCCAGGTGTGATGGCTCATGCCTGTAATCCCAGCATTTCAGAAGGCCGTGGCGGGTGGTTCACCTGAGGTTAGGAGTTCAAGACCAGCCTGGTCGACATGGTGAAACCCCGTCTCTACTAAAAAATACAAAAATTAGCTGGGCGTGGTGGCAGATGCCTATAATTCCAGCTACTGGGGAGGCTGAGGCAGGATAATCGCTTGAACACAGGAGGTGGAGGTTGTGGTGAGCCAAGATCATGCCACTGTACTCCAGCCTGGGAGACAGAGGGAGACTCCGTCTCAAAAAAAAAAAAAAAAAAGAAAAGAAATTTAAAAACGAATTTTATATCTTGCTAACTTTACATGCATTATTATTATTATTATTATTCATATACTTCTTTGTATGAATATTTTTTTTCTCTTCTGCAATATCTAATGCAATGCTTTGCCTAAAAAAGAAAGTTTCTTTCTTTTTCTTTTTTTTTTTTTGAGAGTCTTGTTCTGTTGCCCAGGTTGGAGTGCAGTGGCATGATCTCTGCTCACTGTAACCTCTGCCTCCCGGGTTCAAGAGATTCACCTGCCTCAGCCTCCTGAGTAGCTGGTTTTATAGGCACCCACCACCACGCCTGGCTACTTTTTGTATTTTTAGTAGAGACGGGGTTTCACTATGTTGGCCAGGTTGATCTTCAACTTCTGACCTCAGGTAATTTGCCTGCCTTGGCTTCACAAAGTGCTGACATTACAGGTGTGAGACACTGCACCCAGCCTTAAAAAAGGAAGCTTCTATGTGCTTGAATTAAGAGTTTTTTTGTTTTTAATTTTTTTGAGACAAGGTCGCACTCTATCGTCCAGACTGGAGGGCAGTGGTGCGATCATGACTTACTGCAGCCTTGATCTTCTAGGCTCAGGTGATCCTCTCACCTCAGCCTCCCAAAGTACTGGGATTACAGCTGTGAGCCACTGAGTCTGGCAAGAGGTTCTTCATGATCATCTAGAAGTGAGGAAGATGAGACATTAGTTGTTTCTGGAAGGAAGAATTTGCCTGCATAAACTCCACATTGATATTCTCCATGTCAGATCCACTCTTACCAATTATAATGAGAATGAAAATCTAAAACTGAGATGAAAGCAAAGGTCACTCTGAAAGCAGTTGGGAATTTAAGCAATTCAAAACGTGGCATTTCAGCTCTCGTCCTACTTAAGAATCTAAATAGCACTCAACTGTTTTATGCTTTTTGAAATTGAACTTAGGTCTGTCAAGGTCTAATTTTGGACCAGTAGTGGTCACTGAGTAGGGTCCATGCTTTTTCTGGTTTATCTTTTTTTTTTGTTTGAGACAGAGTCTCCCTCTGTCGCCCAGGCTGGAGAGCAGTGGTGCCATCTCAGTTGACTGCAAGCTCCGCCTCCTGGATTCACGCCGTTCTTCTGCCTCAGCCTCCTGAGGAGCTGGGTCTACAGGCGCTCGCCATTCTTCTGCCTCAGACTCCTGAGGAGCTGGGTCTACAGGCGCTTGCCACCATGCCCAGCTAATTTTTTGTAGTTTTAGTAGAGATGGGGTTTCACCATGTTAGCCAGGATGGTCTCCATCTCCTGACCTCGTGATCTGCCTGCCTCGGCCTCCCAAAGTGCTGGGATTACAGGCGTGAGCCACTGCACCCGGCCTCTCTGGTTTGTCTTTTGTGATACTGTCTTAAAATGGTCCATGCTTTCTCTAGTTTGTCTTTTGTGATATTGTCTTAAAATTATCTATAGCAGGAGTTCTTAAACTTTTCTGAGTCATTGGCACCTTTGAGAATCTGACCAAACTCACAGACCCTCTAGCCAGAAACAAATGCACATGCATACAAAAATGTAATTGTCTTTGTAGGTTCATGTGTTGCCTGGAAGTGTTACCAGAAAGGGGTCCCGATTCAGACCCCAAAATAGGGTCCTTGGATCTCAAGCAAGAAAGAATTCGAGGGGAATCCATACAAGAAAGCGAAAGTAAGTTCATTAAGAAGGTGAAGGAATAAAAGAATGGCTACTCCACAGGCAGGGCAGCAGCTTGGGTTGCTGGACTGATAATTGTTTTTTTTTTTTTTTTTTTTTTGAGACGGAGTCTCGCTGTGTCACCCGGGCTGGAGTGCAGTGGCCAGATCTCAGCTCACTGCAAGCTCCGCCTCCCGGATTCACGCCATTCTCCTGCCTCAGCCTCCCCAGTAGCTGGGACTACAGGCGCCTGCCACCTCGCCCGGCTAGTTTTTTGTATTTTTTAGTAGAGACGGGGTTTCACCGTGTTAGCCAGGATGGTCTCGATCTCCTGACCTTGTGATCCGCCCGTCTCGGCCTCCCAAAGTGCTAGGATTACAGGCTTGAGCCACCGCGCCCGGCCTGGACTGATAATTGTTATAGTTCCTTCCTTCCTGACTGCCTGCCTGCCTGCCTCCTTCCCTCCCTCTCTCCCTCCCTCCCTTCCTTTCGTCCTTCCTTCCCTCCCTCCCTCCTGCCTTCCTTTCTTTGGCAGGGTCTCACTCTGTCGCCCAGGATGGAGTGCAGTGGTGCCATCTTGGCTCACTGCAACCTCAGCCCCCGACCCCGTCCGGGTTCAAGCAATTCTCCCACCTCAGCCTCCCGAGTAGCTGGGATTACAGGTGTGTGCCACCATGCCCGGCTAATTTTTGTATTTTTAGTCGAGATGGGGTTTCATCATTTTGGCCAGGCTGGTCTTAAACTCCTGATCTCAAGTGATCTGCCCACCTTGGCCTCTCAAAGTGCTGGGATTATAGGCGTCAGCCACCATGCCCAGCCTATATCTTGATATATGCTATACAATGGGTGGATTATTCGTAAGTTTTCCGCAAAAAGGGTGGGCAGTTCCCAGAACTGAGGGTACCTCCCACTTCTAGACCAAATAGAGTAACTTCCTGATGTTGCCATGGCATTTGTAAATTGTCATGGCGCTGGTGGGAGTGTCTTTTATCATGCTAATGCATTTAATTAGCATATAATGCACAGTGAGGGTGACCAAAGGCCACTTTTGTCACCATCTTGGTTTTGGTGAGTTTTGGCTGGCTTCTTTACTGCAACCTGTTTTATCAGCAAGGTCTTCTGACCTGTAGCTTGTGCCAACCTCCTCTCTCATCCCGTGACTAAAAATGCCTAACCACCTGGGAATGCAGCCCAGAAGGTCTCACCCTTATTTTACCCAGCTCCTATTCAAGATGGAGTCACTCTGGTTCGCATGCCTCTGACAGAAGCATCCAAGGAACTTAGGCTAAGAAGACCCAGGATCTGATATTGCTTCTGACATGAACTTTTAGGTTATTTATCAGAACTCAGAAAAAACAAAATATTTCAAAGTTTTAATCTTCATTAATTTGGCAGTAGTCCATGAGGAAACGTTTTCCCTACCAAAGCTGTTAAATACACCGAACTGACGATAATGGATACTGGGATTCTTGAGAAGGCAGGAAGGGTTAGAAGTAAAAGGAGATGTGATTTACCTGAGATCAGAACATTTTTTCTAGATGGTTGTTTGAAAAGTGTGGTGCTCAACTTGCGACATTGACATCACCTGGTAACTCGATAGAAATGCAAAATTTTAGGCCCCATTGAGATACGGAACCAGAAGTTTTGTAGGTGGGGCCAGAAATCTACGTTTTAACAAGAGCTCCAGGTGATTCTGATGGTAAAGTTTGCAAACCACTTTTGCACTGAAGGATGCTGAAGTGGGGAGCTGGTCCATTTTCTTACCTCTGGATGATCATAAAGAAGCTCTCGACCGGGCATGGTGGCTCACGCCTATAATCCCAGCACTTTGGGAGGCCGAGGTGGGCGGATCACCTGAGGTCGGGAGTTCGAGACCAGCCTGACCAAAATGAAGAAACTCCGTCTCTACTAAAAGTAAAAAAACTTAGCCGGGCGAGGTGGCGCATTCCTATAATCCCAGCTACTCAGGAGGCTGAGGCAGGAGAATTGCTTGAACCCGGGAGGCGGAGGTTGCGGTGAGGCGAGATCACGCCATTGCACTCCAGCCTGGGCAACAAGAGTGAAACTCCGTCTCAAAAAAAAAAAAAAGAATCATTCAAGCACATAGAAATTTCCTTCTTTAGGCAAAGGATTGCATTAAATGCTGCAGAAAAGAAATTTATTTGTTACTTCATACAAAGAGGCATTAAATAATGATGCATGTAAAATTAGCAAAAAATAAAATTTCTTTTTATGTTTCCTTTTTAGAGAGAGGGTTTTGCTCTGTTACTCAGGCTGGAGTACAGGTTCCAATGTGTCTGGTGGTTGAAATTTGCAAGTGTGGAGCTTTGAAAGCCTTAAGTGATGGTTGACAAAAAGAGTTAAACTCTGTAAAATATTTAAAGAGATTTATTCTGAGCCAAATCTGAGTGGCCATGGCTCGAGGCAGTCTCAAGAGGCCCTAAGAACATGCGGCTAATGTCTCACGCGTCCGTGTGAAGAGACTACCAAACAGGCTTTGCGTGAGCAACAAGGCTGTTTATTTCACCTGGGTGCAGGCGGGCTGAGTCTGAAAAGAGAGTCAGCAAAGGGTGGTGGGATTATTATTAGTTCTTATAGGTTTTGGGATAGGCAGTGGAGTTAGGAACAATATTTGCAGGCAGGGGGTGGATCTCACAAAGTACATTCTCAAGTGTGGGGAGAATTACAAAGAACCTTCTTAAGGGTGGGGGAGATTACAAATTTCATTGATCAGGTAGGGTGGGGCAGAAACAAATCACAATGGTGGAATGTCATCAGTTAAGGCTATTTTCACTTCCTTTGTGGATCTTCAGTTGCTTCAGCCTAGCTGGATGTGTACATGCAGGTCACAGGGGATATGATGGCTTAGCTGGGGCTCAGAGGCCTGACAGCTAAGGTGACCGAGCTGCAGCTTGGTTTCACATGTTTTACGGAGAAATAAGATACCAATCAATACATAACATAAGGTAATGGTTGGGTCAGGAAAGCTGGAAAGAGCTTCTACATCAGGGTGGATTTAAGAGGTGATTGGTGTTATGCCACGACTACGCCAATTGTCAAGTTCCAACCCCAGCTGAAGTCCAAGGGGAGTGGGTGGATGGGTGAATAGCTGAAAGAACACTAGTTGGGGTGGGGGGCATGTAGGCAAGTGAAATATAGTTTTATTCAGCAGCTCTCTCATCAGCAGCTTAATCGCACTAGCTCTCCCACACTGTCCAGCTTTATCTCGACTGTCTGCTCTGGCTCTGTGGCTCCTGTTGCCCCCATGCCTGCAGCTGCACACCCTGGCCTGCAAAGCCAGGTCTGTCAGGGTCAGCAGCTTAATTCTCCGTCTGGGCAAAAGCTGGTTCCTGGCTCAGCTCCCCTCTGCCCACCTTAAGGGCAACCGCTCTCCCTTAGAGGGGTTAGTAGCATTACTCTGGGCACCAGTGCACGAACCAGGTCGTGCTGTGCCGAACTCAGCCCTGTGCACAGTATCAGTAGGGCAGTTATACCTTCAACAGATAACAGTGACTCAGATTCAAATATGAACTTACATAAACAAGTTATATAACAAGTGGAATATGCGCCTGTATCCTAAACTCGCTGAGTCACTCTGGCCCAGATACCCACCTTGGCCTATTCCTTGACCAAAGCACATCCATATACCTTACAATTGGCAATTGGTTAAAAGAGTTATTATATAAAGACCTGGAACCAACAGAAAGCAGTGTCTGGGTTGGGATAAAAGGTTGCAGAGACCAGGGTTCTTGTTATGCAGATGAAGCCTCTATGTAACAGGTTTCAGAGAGAATAGATTGTAAATGTTTTTTATCAGACTTAAAACAGATGTCAGGTTCTTAGTTAATTCTCTCCAGCATCAGGGAAAAGACCTGGAAAGACAAGGGGATTCGTCACAGAATGTCGATTCCCCCCAAGAAGAAATAGCGCTGCAAAGCCATTTCAAAATACGTCAAAGAAATATATTTGACTGGGCACGGTGGTTCACACCTGTAATCCCAGCACTTTGGGAGGCCAAGGTGGGTGGATCAACTGAGGTCAGGAGTTCAAGACCAGCTTGGCCAACATGGCGAAACCCCGTCTCTACTAAAAATTAGTCGGTGTGGTGGCACACGCCTGTAATCCCAGCTACTTGGGAGGCTGAGGCAGGAGAATCACTTGAACCCAGGAGGCGGAGGTTGCAGTGAGCCGAGATTGTGCCACTGCCCTCTAGCCTGTGTGATGGAGTGAGACTCCGTCTCAAAATATATATATGCGTATATATGTATATATATTTTTAAGAGTATATATGTATATGTGTGTGTGCATATATATATATATGGATAAAATACTTCAATGTCTTTCGGGGCTTGCTGCCATGTAGATATCTTATTGCTGCAAAAAGTCTGTTTCGTCAGTCTTATGGTCTCTGTTTAATGTTAATGCTGGTCAGCTGTGCCTGTATTCCAACGGGAGGAGGGTATAATGAAGCCTGTCCCACCCCATCTTCCCATCATGGCCTGTGCTAGTTCTTCAGGTTAACTTTGGCATGCCTTTGGCCTAGAGGAGGGGTCCACTCAGTTGGCAGGGGGGCTTGGAACTGTTATTTTTAGGTTACACAATCAACTTGGGATCTGTTTCCTCCATCTCCAAGAAGGAAGGTAATTCACAGCCTTCTCTTTTCTAAATGGTGAGGACTCTGGGACCCCTGCTTCGGCGCCGCCGTTGGTTATCCAGACTATGCCACCACGTCCACCTGGGCTCCCAGAAGACGCCAGAAAGAAGAGAATGGAAGGAAACAGTACAGTGGGGAGGGGAAGAGAAAAAACTGACGACGGCCCAGGACTTCACACTCTAGCCTCAGCACCCACTTAAGATTGAAGAATAGTCCCTCACTGGCTTCGGGCTCTAGCCAATAGGAACTGAGACTCTTAGCCAATCAGCGCTTTGCGTTTTTCCGGCGGCCTGCGTGCTGCCATGGAGATGGAATGAGCAAATCCAAACATAGAGGGGTGGTGGGCCTACAAGACCGGACACTATGACTGTTACTCTAGCACTTCCCGCCCCAGTCTCTGGCCTGTGGGCTCGTCCAAAGGCCGGGCGTGATGCCCTTTGGGTGGAGGGAGGGGCTCTCGTGGTCACTCACTTCCGGGTCCCCGCCAACAGGAACGGAAACTGTACAGCCAGTCAGCTTCCTGAGCTTCTTCCGGCGTTCTGTGTGCTGCCCTGGAAACCGTATGGACGAATCCAAACCTGGAGGGGCTCCGCCTCCGTAAGGCTGGTCGGCGCTTCCGCGCGTTCCGCTTTGCTTCACTGCTTTCTCCCCTATTCTTGGGAATGTGAACCTGTCCTGAGGCAGAGGCCGAGATGCGCGCAACCGCGGGAGCAGCCAAGTGGACTCGAGTTTTTTCTTGACTTACCTACCAGGTGCGTGGCAGTGGCGGTTTTAATAGCCACGAGTCTGGGTTCGTGTCTGCCTAAGCGGTCGCAGAAGAGAGCGCAGGCCTGCAGGGGCGGGGCGGGCGGGGGGGGGGTGGGAGAGTGGGGGCGCCTGTCCTCCCTCTCTCCTTCTCCCCGTGGACCCCGTGCCTCCTGCGCTCCCCCGCTTTGCGCTCCTGTTAAACGAAAAACCGCCCGTTTTTATCCAGGCTTTAGTTAAGGGCACTTGGGACGCCTCTTCTAGGACCTGGGTGCAGCGGGGAGAGAAGGCTCGTGTTTTTCGGCTTGGGAGATGTGCTTTATGGACGCCACCTCTTAACTCCCCAGAGCGGACCGCGTCTTCACCGCCCTGCAGCACTTCCTAGGCTCCCAGCCGGCCTCGCGATCTGATGCCTGTGGACGTAGGGAGGCCGCGAAAGCCGCCGATTCGCCCGCCGCGAGCTGCCTCGGGAGTGGGATGCGAGTGACTACGTAGCAGCCCTGAGTCTGTAATTATTTAGTCTGTGAAGTGCAGCGAGGAGGAGCACCTATGGAGTGCTTAGCATGGCGCTCGCCATCGGTTACATCTCAGGCGAAGGTTGATTTGGCCGGCAGTTCGCAGACTTGAGCGCATCCCGGTCACCCCAGGGCGTGTAGTAACATAAAAGGCCAGGCCCTACCGCCGGAGTGTATGATTCTGTAAATCTGGGGCAGGGCCGATAACGTTTTCATTTCTATTAAGTCCCAGGTGATGCTCATGCTTCTGGTGCGGGAGTCATGATTGTGCTGAAGGTGGGCACCTGTGCGCTCTTATCACCTGGTCACTCTCAGCGTTCCTTGAATGTAGGACCTGCCCCCTGACTCTTAAATGCCTTATTTGCACCCGTGTGAGATTTGCTCTGCCTTCTGGCTTCTTGGATGCTTCTTAGGAGAACTTGTGAATTAAGAGAGACTTCCCTAGGAGCACTATATAGGTTAAGAGACTAAACTGTGGTTTCTCGGAAAGCATACTCGAGTGAGAAAACCATGAAGAAACGTAAGGAAGTGATGACTACGAAAGTCAGGGAGTGGTTACTTGTGGGCATCAGGAGGGTTGGTGATTGAGATAGGCTCACGGAGGGGCTTCTTATGTGGCTGGCAAAATCCTATTTCCTGACCCTGGGTAGTGATTAGAAGTGTGTCCCTCTTTAGTAAGTCATTAAACTATATTCTGTGGAGTTTTCTGTATTTGTGTTTTATTTTACAACTAAGAGGTTACAGATTTAAAAATGAATATTAGGAAGTCGGTAATGGGGAACGTCTTTGGACTGAGTTAAAGAATCTTAAAGTCTTGGAATTTCAACTATTAATAAGTTATTGAAAAATAACTTAGTGCCAGGCGCGGTGGCTCATACCTGTAATCCTAGCACTTTGGAAGGCCCGGACAGGTGGATCACTTGAGGCCATGAGTTCTAGACCAGCCTGGGCAACATAGCGAAACCTCATATCTACTAGAAACACAAAAAATTAGCTGGGTGTGGTGGCATGCCGGAGGCTGAGGTAGCTACTCTGGAGGCTGAGGCACGAGAATCATTTGAACCCTGGAGGTGGAGGTTGCAGTGAGCCTAGATCTTGCGCCTGCACTCCAGCCTGGGCCACGGAGTGAGACCCTGTCCAAAAGAAAAAAAAAAAGATAGAAAATCATCTGATCCAATTTTTATTTTACTCTAAGGAAACGGAGCCCTAGAGAGGAGAAATGTTTGAAAGTAAGAAACCACCCTAAGCAGATTTATAGCTAATGTATTTTGTTAATTTCAGACTGAAATTGTCCAGATGTGACTTGATGGTCAGATGTGATTAAAGTAAAGGTTAAGGAAATGAATTTGGCCTAAATCAAATTCAAAATTTCAGGATTGGCTGGGCGGTGGCTTGCACCTGTAATTCCAGAATTTTGGGAGTCTGAGGCAGGAGGATTGCTTGAGCCCAGGGATTCAAGACCTAGCCTTCCTTAAAACAAACTAACAAAATAAACAAGATTGTACTTCAGTTTTTCACCTGTAGCCTAAAACCTTATTTTCAAGAAATCAGTTATACATATCTTATGAAAACTTATTTTATCATCCTGGTATATCCTAATGTAGACAATTTCTGAACACTTAAGGTTTCTGATTATATTTTTTCTGTCTTAATAACTTCCCATCTTAACATACTGTCAGTTTAATCTTATTTTGGTTATAATACATACCATGTAGCTGGGACTACAGGCGTGCACCACCATGCCAGGCTATTGTATTTTTGTAGAGTCGGGATCTCATCATGTTGCCCAGGCTGGTCTTGAACACTTGGCCTCAGACAATCCTGCCTCCACCTCCAAAAGTGTTGGGATTACATTGCAAAATAACTTAGTGGCAGGCGCGGTGGCTCATACCTAGAATCCTAGCACTTTGGAAGGCCGAGACAGGAGGATCACTTTAGGCCAGGAGTTCTAGACCAGCCTGGGCAACATAGTGAAACTCCATATCTACCAAAAACACAAAAAATTAGCTGGATGTGGTAGGATTTCATTCTTTTTAATGAATGCGTTTTAGAACGAAGAGGAATATAAAAAGGACTTATGGAAACTGTCATGAAAAGAAAGATACTAACCCATGCCTTTTTGTTTTTAACTAATTAATTTTTTTTTTTTTTTTTTTTTTTGAGATGGTGTCTCTGTCACCCAGGCTGAAGTGCAGTGGCGCAGTTGGCTCATTGCAACCTCCGCCTCCTGGGTTCCAGCCATTCCCTTGCCTCAGCCTCTGGAGTAGCTGGGATTACAGGCACCCGCCACCATGCCTGGCTAATTTTTTGTTGTTGTTGTTGAGACGGAGTCTTGTTCTGTTGCTCAGGCTGGAGTGCAGTGGCGCCATCTTGGCTCACTGCAGCCTCTGCCTCAGCCTCCCGAGTAGCTGGGACTACAGGTGCCCGCCACCATGCCTGGCTAATTTTCTGTATTTTTAGTAGAGATGGGATTTCACTGTGTTAGCCAGGATAGTCTTGATCTCCTGACCTCAGGTGATCCACACACCTCGGCCTCCCAAAATGCTGGTATTACAGGTGTGAGCCCTAGCGCCTGGCCTAATTTTTGTATTTTTAGTAGAGATGGGGTTTTGTCATGTTGCCCAGGCTAGTCTTGAACTCCTGACTTCAGGTGATCTACCTGCTTTGGCCTCCCAAAGTGCTGGGATTATAGGTGTGAGCCATCGCACCCTGCCCATAAATAAAAGTTTTAATGGAACTCAGCCATATCCATCCATTTGCTTATTGTCTCTGGTTGTTTTTCTAGTTCAAGAGCAAAGGTGAGTAGCTGTGACAGAAACCATAAAGTGTAAAACCTAAAATGTTTACCCCCTAACATTTTATAGAAAAAAATTTTCCTCTCCTAGGATAGAACAATCTTGGATTTTTTTTTGATCTGTAAAATGAGTTTTCTTAATTTTTTTTTTTTTTTTTTTTTTTGAGACAGAGTTTCACTCTTGTCGCCCAGGCTGGAGTGCAATGGTGGAATCTCAGTTCACTGCAACCTCCCTCCGCCTTCCATGTTCAAGCGATTCTCTTGCCTCACCCTCTTGAGTAGCTGGGATTACAGGTGTGCGCCACCATTCCTGGATAATTTTTTGTATTTTTAGTAGAGATGGGGTTTCACCATGTTGGCCAGCCAGGTCCCAAACTTGTGACCTCAGGTGATCCGCCTGACTCGACCTCCCAAAGTGCTGGGATTACAGGCTTGAGCCACCACATCCAGCCAATATATTCACCAGTTTTGTTGTTAATTTTTTGAAGTCTTAAAAAATTTTTAATTGTGGTAGAATACACATAAAATTTACCATCCTAACCCTTTTTAAGGGTACAAGTTTAGTAGAGGTTAAGAACAGTTACGTTGTTGTGCACCAGTCTCTAAAACTTCATTTTTGCAAAAGCAAAATATATTACATTTTGCTTATCCGTGTTTCAGTGAACACAAGTTGCTTCCATGTTTTAACTATTGTGAATAATGCAGCTGTGAATATGTGGGGTACAAATATCTCTGAGACCCTGCTTTTAATTCTTTAGTATACCCATATTGAGGTATGATCTACCAGTAATTGTATGTATTTGAGGTATACAAGGTTTTCTTTTTTTTTGAGACAGGGCTCACTTTGTTGCCCAGGCTGGAGTGCAGTGGTGAGATCTTGGCTCACTGCATCCTCTGCCTCCCGGGTTCAAGCTATTCTCCTGCCTTAGCCTCCCAAATAACTGGGACTACATGCACAGGCTACCACTGCTGGCTAATTTTTAAACATTTTAAAATATTGTGTAGAGATAATGTGTCGCCACGTTTCCCAGGTTGGTCTCAAACTCCTGGCCTCAATTGAACCTCCCTCCTTGGCCAAAGTGGTGGAATTACAGGCATGAGCCATTGAGTTCAACCCAATGTGCTTTTTAAATTTTTTATTTTCTTTTTTTTTTTTTTCTCTGAGACATGGTCTCACTCTGTTGCCTAGGCTGGAGTGCCATGATGCAATTGTGGCTCACTGCAGCCTCAATCTCCTGGGCTCAAGCAATTCTTCTGCCTTGGCCTCCCAAAGGGGTGAGATTATAGGTGCAAGCCACTGTGCCTGGCCAATGTGCTGTTTTGATATGTAGATATATTGTGAGTTTCTGGAAAGTTTAATATAGTGTAACATATCTTTCCAAAGAGATGCCAGGTTATGAAAGATGGATTTGTTTTTTTTTGAGTGGTGCTCTGTCTTCCAGGCTGGAGTGCAGTGGCACGGTCTCGGCTCACTGCCACCTCTGCCTCCTGGGTTCAAGCGATTCTCCTACCTCAGCCTCCCGAGTAGCTGGGATTACAAGTGTGTGCCACCATGCCTGGCTAATTTTTGTGTTTTTAGTAGAGATAGGGTTTTGCCATGTTGGTCAGGCTGGTCTAAAACTCCTAACCTCGGGTGATCAGCTCACCTCAGCCTCCCAAAGTGCTGGGATTAAAGGTGTGAGCCACTGTATTCAGACTGAAAGAATGATTTTAATGAATTACTTAGATTAACTTATAATATATTGTTTAATACTCTAATTACACTTTAACTGAAATTCTAAATAAGATGTCTGATAAGAGATTACATCAAGTCCTTATTTACTTATGAAAATTAAAGGGTTATTTTGGCCAAGAAAATGAACTCATTTAACTTCTTATACCTTAGGTGAAGGTTGAAGTCCTTGGGTAAACCAACAACAACAAACATCTTGATTTAGAGCAGGGGTTGGCAAACTTTTTTTTAATAAAGAGACAAATAGTAAATATTTTAAGGCTTGTGCAGGCTGTAGAGTCTCTGTCACAACCACCCAACTCTGTCATAGGCAATATATAGCAGTTTGAAAGCAGCCATAATCAATATATAAATGAATGGGTGTGGCTCTGTTCCAATTAAACTTTATTTACAAAAGCAGGCAGCATGCCCAATTTGGCCTACGAGCCAGTAGTATTAATGATATTTGGATTGACTCCTTTGGTCTCTAGGGATTACGTGGACCTATCATTCCATATTTGTTTATACTGTATTTTCACTTGTTTTCTCTTTTGCTTCTCATAATTGATAAGGTTTAGGTAGGGCATATGCTTCTCTTTTGCTTCTCATAATTTATAAGGTTTAGGTGGGGCATACCAGTCAAGACTGGCAGAGGGTCTTGACTGCAGGTTGTCCAGGTTCTTGGCGTTTGGAACAAAGAATTGGACAAAATGCCCAGCAAAGCAAAGAAAGAATGAAGCAACAAAAGAATGAAAGCAGGGATTTATTGAAAACGAAAGTACACTCCACAGTGTGGGAGCCGCCTGAGCAGCGCTGGAAGTCCGGGATAGGGATACCCAGCCCAAATACTCCCTAGAAGTTTCCCATTGGCCTTTTCATGCTCACCTCATGTAAATCAAGTGGTGGCCTGCAATCGGTCTGATTGGTTGCCGTCAGCCAATTTCATTGATTCCATTGCATTCATTGATTCCACTCTCTGAGCCAGGTAGATGCCAAGGTGAAGTTACAAAGTTGCAAAGCAAGACTCCGCCCCAATCACTCTGATTGGTTGCCATCAGTTAATTTCCCATCTGCTGCGTGGAAAAGGTAGGGTGTTTGCAAAGGGAATAGCCTGTGGTCCTTTTGTTACTTAGGCGTGGAAAGTTAGGGTTTTCCTTTCAATTTTGTTATAGGAAGTCAGTGTCAAACAGCCTTAGGTTACCTGCCTCCAGACCCTATTCTCCTGCCTCACATACATTATCCCATTGTGCAGATGTTGTTTTCCACTGTACCAGGTTTCCATTGTAACTGAGAAAGTAAGATACGAGACGTTGGGTAAAATCTAATTCATACCTGGATTTTGTTACTCTTGTTCGAAATAGTTGTTATTTTCACATTTTTTTTTTTCTGTGAAGGTTTTATTGACAGAGGGTAGGGGGCCTCAGTCCTTCTTGGCAGCCAGTTTCCTCTTGGCGGGCAGGACGTTGCTTAGCTCTTATCTATTCATCTTGGTGCGGATGTGTCCCCCACTCTTTTCTTGATGAACTTGAGGGCCATTTGTCCTTGGAGACCTTGAGCAACTCCATGGCACATCGGCTTGTAGGGAGCAAAGCCATATACCTTTGGGATAATGTCCCACACAAACTTGGTGTGCTTGGTCTGTCGCCCACTTTGGCGGTGGCTGGGCCAGGCTTGCTCCCATTTTTGGTCACCCTGTGGCCCTCATCGAGGCCCACGGCCACAGGGTAGCTCAGAGCCATGGCTGCCGCTCTCCAATGGTGGCCGTGGCGGAAGGGCCGGCCGCATGGAATGCCGGGGTATCTACCCACCCTGGAGGCATGGGCGGCCACTGTGTTTTAAAAAGATCTTGTTGATGGGAACTTGAATATTGGTTTGTGAATTTTTTTTTGAGACGGAGTCTCTCTCTCTCATCCTGGTTGGAGTGCAGTCCTGGGTTCAAGCGATTCTCCAGCCTCAGCCTCCCGCGTAGCTGGGATTACAGGCGCGCATCACCACGCCTGGCCAAGTTTTGTGTTTTTAGTAGAGACAGGGTTTGTTGGCCAGGCTGGTCTCGAACTCCTGACCTCAGGTGATCCCCCTGCCACGGCCTCCCAAAGTGCTGGGATTACAGGCGTGAGCCACCGCGCCGGCTATAAAGTTTTATTTATTTGCTCCGTAGCTTCGTTCATCCTGCAAAAACTTTAGCACTAGTATTTAACATTTGTAAGTTAATTTTCTGAATTTGTCGAATTGCTAGATTTTTTTACACATAAGATATCCTGGGCTAATTATCCTAGCCTAATTAATTATGCAACTAGCTTGCATTTATCAATGTCATTTTTGTTTACTTTTTAGGAGCTAGAGATGCTATTAGTCTACCGTATGTGAGAAATTGGCCCAGAGATGGAAAACTTTATTCTGTATGAGGAGATTGGAAGAGGAAGCAAGACTGTTGTCTATAAAGGGCGACGGAAGGGAACAATCAATTTTGTAGCCATTCTTTGTACTGATAAGTGCAAAAGGCCTGAAATAACCAACTGGGTAAGTCAGTGTATTTCCATTGGCATGGGGAAATAGAGAGCTGTGATGGGTAGAAGGGGGTAGCATTTTCAAGTAGTCATTGAATTTGATATATCAAATGCCACATTTTCAGTCCGGAATGGGTGACCTTCTATCTATTCAGGGCCATCAGTCCTGAATAATGAGTAATAAACATATCCAAGTAATGACTAACTTTTCTTTTTTGTGTCTTTTTTTTTTGGTGGGGGATATAAATCAGGGAAACTATACTCTTTTTATTTTTTTTTCCCTTCCCTTAGAAACAGGGTCTGTCTGTCTCTGTTGCCCAGACTGGAGTGCACTGGGCTTACTGCAGCCTCGACCTCCTGGGCTCAAATGATCCTCCCACCTCAGCCTCCAGAGTAGCTGGGACTACAGGCACATACCACCACACCTGGCTAATTTTTTGTATTTTTCTTAGAGTCGGGTTTTGGCTATGTTGCCCAGGCTGGTCTTAAACTCCTGAGCTCAAGCAATCTGCCTGCTTCAGCCTCCCAAAGTGTTGGGATTACAGGCAGAAGCCAATGAGCCCAGCCTGGAAACGATATTGTACATTAGGTAATTTACTTTTTGAATTTGGTGTATTTAGGAAACAAGCAGGTTCCCCCCACCTCTGCAACTTACTGTCAAGGAAGGACACTGGGTGAGAGTGACTTGGGTTGGAAATAGCTGTGTCACTTTATAGCCTAGGCTTCTTGGACCATACCTAACTTAAAAAAAAATATTGTGGGCTGGGTATGGTGGCTCACACCTGTAATCCCAGCACTTTGAGAGGCCAAGGCAGGCGGATCACGAGGTCAGTAGTTCAAGACCAACCTGACCAACATGGTGAAACCCCATTTCTACTAAAGATACAAAAATTAGCCGGGCGTGTTAGTGCGCGCCTGTAATTCCAGCTACTCAGGAAGCTGAGGCAGGAGAATTGCTTGAACCCAGGAGGTGGAGGTTGCAGTGAGCCGAGATCACGCCACTGCCCTCCAACCTGGGTGACAGAGTTGGACTCCATCTCAAAAAAAAAAAAAAATCTATATAAATATATATAATATATAACATATTGTATATTGTTATTTTATTTATGTGTTATAATATATAATATATATTTTACTTATATATAATATGTTATATATATTATAACATAACATATATAAATAGAATAATAATTGGTATTATTTTTACCAATATATTGGTAAAATACAATATAACATAAAGTTTGTACCTTAGTGATTTTTAATTGTACAGGTTAGGGATAATAAGTACATTCATATTGCTGTGCAACTATCACCTCCATCTATCCTCATAACTCTTTTCATCTTGTAAAACTGAAGCTCTGTACCCATAAAACTGTAATTCTTCATTTCTCCTTCTCCAGCTTTTGGCAACTATCATTCTTTTTGTTTCTGTGGTTTTGACTACTCTATATAAATGGTATCATACAGCATTTTTCTTTTTTGTGTCTGACTTATTTCACTTAGTGTAATGTCCTCAAGGTTTATCCACATTGAAGCATGTGTCAGAATTTCCTCCTTTTTAAGGCTGAATCATATTTCATTGTACATATATGAAATTCATTTTGCTTATCTATTTATGTAACAGTGGACACAAGTTGCTTCCATGTTTTGATTATTGTGAACAATGGTGCTATGAAATGTGGATACAAATATCTTTTTGATATCTTGCTTTCTTTTGTGTATATACTCAGAATTAGAATTGCTGGTGCTATGGTAATTCTATTTTTAATTATTTGAAGACTTGCCATTCTGTTTTCCTCAGCAGCTCTGCCATCTTTACCTTCCAGCCCATCGGCGTACAAGGGTTCAGTTTCTCTGCATCCTTCTCAGTACTTTTTTTTCTTTTTTTTGACAGTAACCATCCTAATGGGTGTGAGGTGGTATCTCATTATCATTGTGATTTGCATTTCCCTAATGACTAGTGATGCTGAGCAGCATCTTTTCATGTGCTTGTTGACAATTTGTATATCTTCTTTGGAGAAATGTCTATTCTTTTTGTCCATTTCCACAAATCCTTTGCCCATTCTCTAATCTGGTTGGTTGTTTTCTTGCTAAGTTTTATGACTTCTCTATATATTCTAGATATTAATCTGTTATCAGATATATGATATGCAAATATATTTTCGTATTCCATAGGTTGCCTTTTCACTTTGTTGATAGTGCCTTTTGTTGTACTAAAGTTTAAAATTTTTGCAGAGTCACATTTGTCTTTTTTTGGTTATCTGTGTCTTTGATGTCTTATTCAAATATCCAAAAATCATCGCCAAGCCCAGTGTCATGAAGCTTTTGTCCTGTTTGTTGTTCTGAGAGTTATGTATTTTTACCTCAGTGATATTTGACTCATTTTGAGTTAAGTTTTGTATGTGGTGTTCGGTAAATGTCTCAGTTTGTTTGGGCTGCTAAAACAAAATACCTTGGACTGGATAGCTTTTAAATAACAGAAATTTATTGGTCACAGTTCTTGGGACTGGGAAGTCCAGGATTAAGGTGCCAGCAGTTTTGGTGTCTGGTAAGGGCTTGCTGTCTTTCTCAAAGATGGTGCCTTCTATGTGTTCCCACATGGCAGAAGACGAAAACAGGCCCCCTTAAGGCTCTATTCTAAGGGCGCTAATTTTATTTATGAGGGCAGAGCCCTCATGACCTAATCATCTCCTAAAGGTTCCACCTCCTAGTATACCACCACAATGGGCATTAGGTTTCAATGTGAATTTTAGAGGGACACATTCAGACCACAACAGTAAAGGTCCAGCTTCTCTCTTTTACGTGTGGATATCCAGTTTTCCGGGTACCATTTGTTGAAAAGACTGCCCTTTCTCCATTGAATAGTTTTGGAATACTTGTTGAAAGTCATTTGACCATATGTGTGAGGGTTTATTTCTGGGCTCCTTATTCTATACTGTTGGTCTCTACGTCTGTCTTTATGCCAGTACTATACTGTTTTTATTATTGTAGCTTTGTAGTAAGTTTTGGAATCAGGAAGTGTGTGTTCTCCAGCTTTGTTTTTTTTTTTTTTTTCTTTTAAGATTGTTTCGGCCATTTGACATACCTTGAGATTCTATATGAATTTTTGGATAGATTTTTTCTAGTCCCACAAAAAAAGTTGTTTGGATTTTGATAAGAATTGCATTGAATGCATAGATTGCTTTGGATAGGTTGATTTTGGGTAGTATTTGAATGTCAGTTATTAATATCTGAATGTTGCCTTCTAATTCATAAACACGTGATATTTTCCCACTTATTTATGTCTTTTTTTTTTTTTTTTTTTTTTGGAGATGGAGTCTCCTTCTGTCCCACAGGCTGCAATGCAGTGGCACAGTCTTGGCTCACTGCAAGCTCCACCTCCTGGGTTCACGCCATTCTCCTGCCTCAGCCTCCCTAGAAGCTGGGACTGTAAGTGCCCGCCACCACGCCCGGCTAATTTTTTGTATTTTTAGTAGAGATGGGATTTCACCGTGTTAGCCAGGATGGTCTCGATCTCCTGACCTCATGATCCGCCCGCCTCAGCCTCCCAAAGTGCTGGGATTACAGGCGTGAGCCACCACACCTGGCCTATTTATGTATTTTAAAATTTTCTTTCAGAAGTGTTTTGTAGTTTTTGTTGTGTAAGCCTTTCTACCCGTTTGGTTAAGTTAATTCCTATGTGTTTTATTCTTTTTGCTGCTATCATAAATGGAGTTGTTTTCTTAATTTCCTTTTTCGATTGTACATTTGTGAATGTATAGAAATTCACCCTGGGCATGGTGGCTGACACCTGTACTCCCAGCATTTTGAGAGGCTGAGGCAGGTGGATTGCTTGAGCTCAGGAGTTCGAGACCAGCCTAGGCAACATGGTGAAATGTGTCTCTGCAAAAGATACAAAAATTAGCCAGGAGTGGGCCAGGCGCGGTGGGTCCTGACTGTAAGCCCAGCACTTTTGGAGGCCGAGGTGGGTGGATCACTTGCGGCCAGGAATTCAAGACCAGTCTGGCCAACATGGTGAAACCCTGTCTCTATTAAAAATACAAAAAAATCAGCCGGGCATGGTGGCACATGCCTATAGTTGCAGCTACTTGGGAAGCTGAGGCAGGAGAATCACTTGAACTCAGGAGGTGGGGGTTGCAGTGAGCCAAGATTGCACCACTGCACTCCAGCCTGGGCAACAGGGCGAGACTCTGTCTCAAAAATTAACCGGGGATGGTGGCATGCACCTGAGTCCCAGCTACTTGGGAAGCTGAAGTGGGAGGATTGCTTGAGCCTGGGTGGCAGGGGTCACAGTGAGCCATGATTGTGCCACTGCACTCCAACCTGAGTGACAGACTGAGTCCCTGTCTCAAAAAAAAAAAAATAAATAAATAAATAAATAAATAAAGAGAGTTTTGCCAGTACCTGCATCAATCAAACCTCATCAGACTGTGCCAGGTGTGGTGGCTCCTGCCTATAATCCAACCACTTTGAGCGACCAAGGTGTGTAGATCACTTGAGCCCAGAAGTTCAGAACCAGCCTGGGCAACATGGTGAAACCTTGTCTCTAGAAAAAATAGAAAAATTAGCCAGGCATTGTGGTGCATGCCTGTAGTCTCACCTACTTGGGAGACTGAGACAGGAGGATTGCTTGAGCCCTGGAGGTGGAGGTTGCAGTGAGCTGCGATCATGCCACTGCACTCCCACCTGGGCGACAGAGACACTGTCTCAAAAAAAGAAAAGGCAGACGTGGTGGCTTATGGCTGTAATCCCATCACTTTGGGAAGCCAAGGGGTGTAGATCACCTGAGGTCAGGAGTTTGAGACCAACATGGTGAGACCCCATCTCTTTTAAAAATACAAAAATTAGCTGGGTATGGTGTTGGGCATCTGTAATCCCAGCTACTTGGGAGGCTGAGGCAGGAGAATCGCGTGAACCTGGAAGGCAGAGGTTGCAGTGAGCTGAGATCATGCCATTGCGCTCCAGCCTGGGCAACAAGAGCGAAACACCATCTCAAAAAAAAAAAAAAAGAAAAAGAATTTCCGCTAATCTTTTGAGTGTTGGACCTGGACTTTGTATTTTACTTTGAAAAATTTGTTTTTGTTTTGACAGTTTATTTTTTGGAAACTTCAGGGTTTTTTGTTTTGGAGACAAAGTCTCAGTCTATCACCCAGGCAGGAGTTCAGTGGCGTGATCTTGGCATACTGCAACCTCTGCCTCCCAGGTTCAAATGATTCTCCTGCCTCAGCCTCCCAAGTAACTGCGATTTCAGGTGTCTGCCACCACACCTGGCTAATTTTTTTGTATTTTTAGTAGAGATACTATGTTGGCCAGGCTGCTCTCGAACTCCTAACCTCAGGTGATTTGCCCGCCTCGGCCTCCCAAAGTGCTGGGATTACAGGCATGAGCCACCACGCCTGGCCTTAGGGTTTTCTACATATAAAATCAATCATACCATCTGCAAACAGAGTTAACAGAGTTAACAGAGTTAATTTTACTTTTTCCTTTCCAATTTGGATGCCTTTTTTTTTTCTTGTGTAATTGCTCTGGCTAGGACTTTTTATACCATTTTGACTAGAAGTGGAGAAGGCAGACATTCTTGCCTACTTCTTTATGTTAGAGGAAAAGCTTTACTCTTTCACCATTGAGTATGTTGTTTGCTTTGGCTTTTTCATATATGACTTTTATTATGTTGAGATAGTTTCCTTCTATTCTAGCTTGTGGAGTTTTTTTTTTTTTTTTTTTTTTTAAAGGTTGTTGAATTTTGCCAAGTCCTTTTTCTGTATTAATTGAGATGATCATACTTTTTTTTCCCCTTCATAATGTGGTATATTACATTTTCATATGTTCGATCATCTTTGTTTTCCAGGAATAAACCCACTTGGTTACAGTGCATAATCCTTTTAATATGCTGCTGAATTCAATTTGCTTGTATTTTGTTGACATATCTAGCTTTCACTAAGATAGTAAGATACTTAGTATAGTGCCTGACACTTAATAAACACTCTTTCTTTTTTTTGAGACAGAGTCCAGACTCTGTCGTCCAGGCTGGAGTGCAGTGGTGTGATCTTGGCTCACTGCAACCTCTGCCTCCCCTGTGCAAGCGATTCTCCTGCCCCAGCCTCCTGAGTAGCTGGGACTGCAGGTGCACACTACCATGCCCAGTGAATCTTTGTATTTTTATTAGAGGCGGGGTTTCACCATGTTGGCCAGGCTGCCATCAAACTCTTGACCTCAAGTGATCCGCCCACCTCAACCTCCTGAAATGCTGGGATGATAGGTGGGAGCCACTGTGCCCGGCTTAAATATTCTTTCATGATGTCTGTTATGTCATAGTCACTACTGGAACAAGAAATACCTGGAGAACGCATAGATGGAGAGGGAAATACCCAGAACTGGAAGAGAGTTGAGAAGAGACATGTGGGGTCATGTGTGGGAAAGAAGGATGAGGGTAGTTTCAGCATGTGCAAGAGTTTTAATGGATATAGAAAGGCCACTGTTTCCTAGCTGCCTTATTCCTGATTTATAGAGCCTGGAGAAGCCTATCTCTTTCCCAAGATTCATTCACTCGCTTCAACAGCAAAAGCGTATTGTTGAGTGTCTGCTGTGTTAGAGGACGAAATGATCAGTCAGAGGCAGATCCTGTACTTTTGAGCTTATGATCTGGTAAGAAAGGTGAGATAGAGGAATCAAGGCATGTATGAACACTCCATTCAAATGGTTGTCCAAGTCCCTGCTTTTTAGGCGTCTTAGCTCTTGGAAACTCCTGTGTCTCATACCTTGCAGAAGCATTTCTACTCTTTTCCTTTGCAGAAGTTCATCATATGCTACCATTTATTGAGTATATCTAATATGTTTCAGCCACTGTGCTGGGTGCATTCACTTCTCACAATTGCCTATGATGTCAGTATTATCCTGATCTATAGTTGGTTCAGATCTGTCGGATCATGGTACCTATGCCCCTTCTCCAGTTGAGGATGCCAGCAGGGTAGGCCAAGAAAAAAATTACATATAAGGAAGAGTTTGACTTCATGGCCTTTTTTCTCCTCTTCTCCATATAGCATTTACCATCATGCTTCCCACTGGCTGTTCTCAGTTGTCGCGTTGACAGTCCTCCTCAGTACTTTCCCTTGCTTTGGACCTTTTCATAACCACTTTCAGGTGTCATAATTTACCTGTCTCTTGTTCCTTCATTTTAGGACCCTGCTGGATGATGTGTCTAGCTAATGTAACAAATTCATTTTCCTTGAAGTATCATCCCCTTCTGTGATCACATTTTGATAGCATTTTGGTGTCTGTCAAAGGCTTAATTCAGGGGAATGGATAATAGGGAATTTCAAAGACTGCAGGAGGGTCACTGTGGGAGAAATTTTCAGACAAGAAGCTTTGTGATACTTTTTAGGCTTATCAGGATCCAGAACAAATGCCACCATCTTCTGTAAAACTTACCCGATTAAATCACTTGTTCTTTGACTGCAACAGGGAAACCTGATCACAACAGAGAAACTATCTCACCATGAGAATACAACTTGTGACACACACTACAAATGCTGGCTATAAGGGTGGATAGCACAACCCCAGGGAAAATTTCACTACCTTGGTAAACTGATGCCTTTCCAAGTAGAACAAGTACTATTGGGAAATGTACTGGATTCCAAGAGAATGAGGAATAACTAGTACAGGCATTAGTGTGATTCCGGGATCTTTGAGGTCTTAGGCACACCTGAATAGTGTAGTGTATAGTTCAATGACTTTTAACAAATGTATGCAGTCATGTAACATCCAAATCAAGAAATAGTCTGTCTATTCCTCCAGAAAGTGCTTCCTGACCTCTCCAGATGTCATCTTCAACACTGCCCCCAGCACCGTTCTTACTTCTATCATTGTAGATTATTTTGCCTGTTCTTGAACCTCAAGTAAATGGGTTCCTGTGGTGTGTACTTTTTTGTGTCACACTTCTTTTCCTTAAGATGTTATTGAGATTCACCTGTGTTACTGCAAGTATTATAGTTATTCCTTTATTACTAAAATGTATTCCATTTTGAGTGAATCTTTTTATTGAAGTAAAATATACATACGGGAAAGCATAATTGTATGCTTAAATTTTCATAAAACAAATACACCAGTGAAACCAGCACATAATCAAGAAATAACATGAGCAGTATTTTAGATGCCCTTCCTGCCCCCTGCCAGTCTCTTTCTTCCCACCCAAGGGTAATCATGATCTTGACTTCTAACTCCACAGATTAATTTTGCTGGTTTTGACTTTCTGTGAATGAAGAGTATGAATACATGTGTAGAGTACAGCTGATCGTTTTTGGTCGTGGATTGGGTGTGAGGTGTGAAAGAGAAGTCAATGATTATCCTAGGGTTTTGGCCTACATGACTGGAAGGATGGTGATAACACTGAGGGAAAAAAGACTAGGAAAACAATGGATTCGGGCATTTTAATTTTGGGTGCCCATTGGAAGACATTGGGTATTTGAGTCTGCAGTTTAGGGGATTGATCAGGGTGGAGATGTAAATTTAAGGAAGACATCTGGAAATGGGCACAAAGTGCTTTCTGGAGGGATGGAAATGCTGTGTATCTTTATGTGTCAAAATTATATGTCATCAGCTTATAGACATTAGGCCAATATGAGGGAAGATAGAGGAGGACTCAGGACCTTCACTGCAACATTTAGCAAGTATAAGGAGAAGGAAGACCTAGCAAAGGAGAGTGAAAGGGAGCATCCAGTGAGAGAGAAGGGGAGCTGGAGAGTGTGGGTAACTGTGGATTGCTCATCACCCATTCTGGCATGTTCTCCTGCTCTGCAGGCTCTGGGGAGCTACAAACTGCAATTCCCAGACTCTTTGCAGCCAGAGTTCTAGGTGGGATTGTGATGAAATTAATTAGATGCAGTAGAAGGACACTTGGATTCCAAACTGATGTAAGTGGTAAAGGCCCCAAGACATCCATTTGCCAGCACATCTTGAGGCAGAGGCAGTATGGTTTGGATGTGGTGGCTTCCTACTGGTGGCAGAGGCAGCACTTTGGTGCTGACAGCTGTGATAGCTGTGATGGCAGAGTCTTGATTCCTTAATGTTCTGATGGAGATAGGAACTCCTCTGGTGGCTAAGTTTTATGGTGTGGTTTTGGGAATTCTTTCCAGAAATTGAGCCTAGATTCTGTTTCAGGCACTTTCCATCAATTCTGGAGTTATCTAGGCCCCTTATAAGTCCTTTTGTTAGCCAGAATAGATTCTGTTCTCTGTAACTAAAAATATTGGCCAAATCATGGGATGTCATGGAGGTCAAATAAAGAGTAGTATATGGTGATGAGATAAACCACTTGTGTGAGATGCTGCTAATAAGGTGAGAACTGAGGATTTGGCAATGGAGAAGCCACTGATAACCTTGAAGAGAGTGGTTTCAGAAAGTGATGGGGATGAAAGCTGGAATTAGAATATGTTTAAGGGGGAGCAAGCTGGGCTTAGTGGCTAATTCCTGTAATCCTGGTGTTTTGGGAGGCTGAGGTGGGAGGATTGCTTGAGGTCAGGAGTTTGCGACCAGCCTGGGCAACATAGCAAGACCCTATCTCTACAAAAATAAATAAGTACACTTCTTATAAAAAGAGGGAGTGGGAAGAGAAGGTAGAGGCCATCCTTAAGGAGTTTTGCTGTATCAAGGAGCAGAGAAATGGGATGATAACTGGATGGAGACAGGAGGTTGAGATGGAAAAAGTTATCAGGAGTTACCTCTGACTCCTGAGATCTGAATTGACATGGTTTTTTTTTTTTTTTTTTTTTTTTGAGACAGGATCTCACTCTGTCACTCAGACTGGATTATAGTGGCATGATTTCGGCTCACTGCAACCTCCACCTCCTGGGTTCAGGCAATTCTCCTGCCTCATCCTCTTGTGAAATTACATGTCTTAAAACAGGTGGTTTATTTTCTCTCATGTAAAGGAAACTGCACTTGCAAACTGATTCTACCATGTCATCAATTCCTTGTCATTCTTCTCTCCTATCCTTATTTAACTTGGCTTATGTGCAAGGCCATTTCACAGTTGCTGGATGGCCACTGTCGCTTTAGTTACCATGTCAGCTTTCCAGGGAGGAAGGGAAAGAAAGGAGGTGCCAAGGGGTTACCTTGAATAAACCCCATTAAGTGTTTTCCAGGAAACCTGAGCTACTGACCCTGTTCACGTCTTGTTGGTGTCCCCTGTCTGGGCAGGAGCGGGAGAAATCTTTTTCTGGACAGGCACAAGGCTGTGTTTGTCATATAGGAATTCTGTTATTAAAGATTTAGGTAAGCAACTAGCAGCTTTTCCATAAGGATAATAATTGCAGCATGTGTGTATGCTGATGGAAATGGTCTATGGAAAATAGGAAATGGAAAATAGCAATGGAAAAATACTGAGCATAATGTGGAGAGCAGACAGTTATATAAGTGAAGTTTGAGGGGGGTTGGGATCATGTATACAAGGGGAGGCTTTGGCTTTTGGAAGGAGCATGGGTAATTGAGGGGAGGCAGGGCATGGTACAAGATGCAAGTGGGTGGACTCCATGCCAGGAGCCTGAGAAAGTTTTCTCCTGTTTGGTTCTACCTTCCCTGAAATAAGCACAATCATCAGTTAGGAGGTAGGAAGGAGAGGAAAAAAGAGGTGTGAATGGTCACTTGAAGAGCAGGTTGTCTTGGGCCATTTGAGATTTGTGATCATACGTTTAAAGTAAATCAGACAGCACCGTTTGTTTCTGCTTTACGTGCTTGAGGAGCTTCTACTTTACCTGCTTGAGTAGCTGCAGAGTATGTGGAGGGTTGGTTGAGTTTAACCAGAATTGGAATGCTCGTGGGAGTGAGCTGGAAAGCGTGTGTATATGGTCACAGGCTAGGATATGTGAAAGAGATTTTGGTGGTAATGCAGTTTTTAGTAAAAGTCTAGCAACACCATCTAATAAAAATATAATGGGGGCCACAAATCTAATTTTGAATTTTTAGTAGCCACATTGAAAAATAAAAAACAAATGGGCGAAATTAACTTTGGTAATATCTTTCTTTCTTTCTTTCTTTTTTTTTTTTGAGACAGAGTCTTGCAGTGGCACCATCTCGGCTCACTGCAAGCTCTGCCTCCCGGGTTCACACCATTCTCCTGCCTCAGCCTCCTGAGTAGCTGGGACTATAGGTGCCCGCCTCCATGCCCGGCTAATTTTTTGTGTTTTTAGTAGAGACAAAGTTTCACTATGTTAGCTAGGATGGTCTCGATCTCCTGACCTTGTGATCCACCTGCCTCAGCCTCCCAAAGTGCTGGGATTACAGGCGTGAGCCATCGCGCCCAGCCTAACTTTGGTAATATATTTCTAAAACCAGTGTACACAATGTGTGATCATTTCAACATGTAATTGGTAAAAACTATTTTTTAAAAAAATTTATTTGAGATGAAGTCTTGCTCTGCCACCCAGGCTGGAGTGCAGTGGTGCAATCTAGGCTTTCTGCAACCTCTGCCTTCTGGGTTCAAGTGATTCTCCTGCCTCAGCCTCCTGAGTTCCTGGAACTTCAGGCATGTACCACCATGCCTGCCTAATTTTTGTATTTTTTGTAGAGACAGGATTTCACCATGTTGGCCAGCCTGGTCTCAAACTCCTGACCTCAAGTGATCTGCCCACCTCGGCCTCCCAAAATGTTGGGTTTGCAGTCGTGAGCTACTGCACCTGGCCGGTAAAAACTATTATTGAGATATTGTTTATTATTTTTTGGTATGAAGTCTTCAGAATACTGTGTGTATTTCACATCTGTAGCACATCCCAGTTCAGACAAGCCACTTTTTGAGTCTGAGTAGCCCTATGTGGCACATTGCTCCCACATTGAACACTGTAGGTCTGTGGAGTAACCATGGAGATAGGTGGTTGAGGTGAAGGTGGAGGGCAAGACTTTGAGAGGCAGTTTGGCCCAGCATTTGGAAGAGTAGGCATAGGGCGTATGTTGAATGATGAGGAGTGCTGGAAGGAAGTGCTGGGGCCCAGATTCTGTTGGTGATTCTGTTGTAATTGCCGTGCCCATTTATTTTTCATCAGGACCTCCCCCTTCCTGTGCCTGAATCAGTGGGAGTCCTTAAACATGGACACCAGGTGGTCTTCCTTATTCTTTGGTGGCCTTATTAGTTTTACAGTTTCTTTCTTTCTCTTTCTTTCTTTCTTCCTTTTTTTTTTTTTTTTTTGAGACAGAGTCTTACTCTGTCACTCAGGCTGGAGTGCAGTGATGTGATCACAGCTCACTGTGCCTTGACTTCCTGGACTCAAGGGATCCTCCTGCCTCAGCCTCCCTAGTAGCTGGGACCACAGGCATGTGCCACCATGCCTGGCTAAGTTTTTAATTTTAGTTTTGTAGTTTCTTACAAGTTGCTCCTTAAATTTTCTCTTGGTCACTTTGCTTTCTGTTTTTTAACTCGTCTGTCTTCTAAGTTATGTGGATCCATTTTCCTCTAATTGTGCTACAGCATGAGCCCACCTAGTTGTTCACAGAGTGTCTCATTTTTAAAATGGGGAGCTCTGTATATATGGGCTCATCTGTTTGTGTTAAGTGGTAGTAGAGTTTGGATGTGACTTTAAAAAAAAAGTTTATTTATTTATTTATTTATGTTTTAAAGCTGAGCACAGTGACTCATACCTGTAATCCCAGCACTTTGAGAGGCTGAGGTGGGAGGATTGGTTGAACCCAGGAGTTCAAGACCAATTGGGGCAACAAAGTGAGACCCTGTGTCTGCAAAAAATCAAAAAAGTCAATCGAATGTAGTGGTGCAACTGTGGTCCCCACTACTCTGGAGGCTGAGGGAGGAGGAGGATCCCTTGAGCCCAGTAGATGAAGGCTACAGTGAGCCATGATTGTGCCACTGTGCTCCAGCCTGGGTATAGAGTGAGACCTTGTTTCAAAAACAAAAAAAAGAACACGATTGAAAGCACTTTGTTAGTTGTCAGCCATTTTGGATCTTGATGGTTTGCTAGTAATGCACACATTTTTGTGGTTTTATTTTTCATATTTAGTGGAATTTTAGAAGGAGAGAGCAAAATCTCCAGAACAACTTAGCATTTTTTAACAGATAGGCTTTTGCGTCTTTATTATTTGTTTTTTATGCACAAGTATTCTTATGATCTTACAGAAATGTACATTTTTAAGATCAGTGTGCATATTGTAAAGATACCTTTTGCAATAGGGTGAATTGATGACAGTAGGATTCATCTAGGATGTCTCTCTCTCTCTCTTTTTTTTTAATACTTAACGAACAGAAAATAAGTAAGAATGTTTCTATTTTTTTTTTTTTTGGAGTTGTTGTCTTGCTGTCTTGCCCAGGCTGGAGTGCAGTGGTGCAACACAGTTCACTGCAGCCTTGAACTCCCAGGCTCCAGCTATCCTCCTGCCTCAGTGTCCTGAGTAGCTGGGACTACAGGTTTGCATCACCATGCCCGGCTAATTAAAAAAATTTTTTAGTGGAGATGAAGTCTTGCTATATTGCCCAGGCTTGTGTTAAAACTGTTACTGAAACACCAGGGGTTTGGTCTAGTACCTGCTGTTTTCCACACAGAAAACGAATCACTGAGATGACACCTATTGCCAGGCAAGACGGCTTTAATCAGGTGCTGCTGCCAAGGAGATGGGAGCTCAGTCTCAAAACCAATCTCCTTGACTGACTAAAATTAGGGGTTCATGTAACGGGAAAGAAATGTAGCATCGTGTGGGAAAACAGGCCTTTGGAGGTGAAAGGAAGCAATCATGATGACTCAGGGGCCTGGCGCCTCATGGTTGGATGTGGTGATCTGGTGAGCTTCAGTTCCTCATGGTTGGTTGTGGTGATCTGGTGAGCTTCAGTTCCTTGATACTTTTTGAGAGGCTTGGAGGTCCTTTCCTGAGGAAGGAGTTCAAATAAAACAGATATAAGTTTCAAGCTTTAAAACTAGAAGGGTCAATTTCTATGTTTATATATATGTTTATATATATATATATATAAAACTGTGGCACTGGTCCCCAAATTTTTTTTGACACCAGGGACTGGTTTTGTGGAAGACAGTTTTTTCATGGGGTGGGGATTGTTTCGGGATGAAACTGTTCCACCTCAGATCATCAGACGTTAGATTCTCATAAGGAGTGCACAGCCTAGATCCCTCCCATGCGCAGTTCACAATAGCGTTTGCATTTCTGTGAGAATCTAATGCTGCTGCTGCGCTGACAGGAGGCAAGCTCAAGCAATAATGCTTGCTTGCTGACTGTTTACCTACTGCTGTCTGGCCTGGTTCCTAACAGGCCATGGACCTGGACCAGTCCACAGCCCAGGAGTTGGGGACCCCTGGCTCAAGTGATCCTCCTGCCTTGGCCTCCTGAAGTGTTGGGATTACAGGCGTGAGCCACTGCCACTGACCAGGAATTGCTTTTTTTTTTTTTGAGACGGAGTCTCGCTCTGTTGCCCAGACTGGGGTGCAGTGGCACGATCTCGGCTCACTGCAAGCTCTGCCTCCTGGGTTCACGCCATTCTCCTGCTTCAGCCTCCCGAGGAGCTGGGACTACATGTGCACGCCACCATGCCAGGCTGATTTTTTTATTTTTAGTAGAGACAGGGTTTCACCATGTTAGCCAGGATGGTCTCGATCTCCTGACCTTGTGATCTGCCCGCCTTGGCCTCCCAAAGTGCTGGAATTACAGGCGTGAACCACCACACCTGGCCAGATCAGGAATATTTTTAAAAGTAGATTGTTGAATCCTTCTGAGAGTTCTTTTAAAAATTAAAAAACAAAAAAAAATACAACTTCACTGTAGAAACTTGGACAATAGGGAAAAATGAATAGAAGAAAAAAGGGCAATTGTCCTATCACCTAAAGATAATCATTGCTTGACCGGGCACAGTGGCTCACACCTGTAATCCCAGCATTGTGGGAGGCCAAGGCAGGTGCATCACTTGAGGTCAGGAGTTCATGACCAGCCTGACCAACATGGTGAAACCCCATCTCTACTAAAAATACAAAAATTAGCTGGGCATGGTGGTGTGTACCTGTAATCCCAGCTACTTGGGAGGCTGAGGCAGAGAATTGCTTGAACCTGGGAGGCAGAGGTTGCAGTGAGCTGAGATCGCACCACTGTACTCCAGCCTGGATGACAGAGCAAGACTCCTTCTCAAAAAAAAAAAAAAAAAAAAAGAAGATAATCATTGCTCATGTCTTGGTTTGTTTCCTTCTAGTTTCTGAGTTTGTTCTTTAATGGTTTAGTCGTGGTATTATTTTGTTTTTTGCCCTTCTCAATTAACATTATAACACTCATTCCTCTATGTAATAAAATTAAGTATACATTTTAATGTTGACAATATTTTGGCAGTTGATAATACAACTTAGTTAACTATTGTATTATTGAGTAGGTAGGTTATGTTTACTTAGCAGAAATTTTTTTCCCTTTAAAATTATTTTTTCTTTCTTGGCTATGAAAGTAGTGTGTATTAGTATAGCCAATAGAAAATGAGAGAAAAATAGAATTAAAAAACACCAGCAGTTTCACGAATAACAGTAGCTATGTTGATGAATATCCTCTGGTCATTTTTCTATAAATAATTCTTTTGCAAATTTGTATTTACAGAGACATGCAAAAGAGTATTACACAAGTTTTTAAAAATTTATTTATTTATTTATTTAGAGATGGAGTCTTGCTCTGTCACCCAGGCTGGAGTGCAGTGACGCCATCTCGGCACGCTACAACTTCTGCCTTCTGAGTTCAAGCAATTTTCCTGCCTTAGTCTCCCGAGTAGCTTGAATTTCAGGCTACTGAACAGCGTGTGCCATCACGCCCAACTAATTTTTGTATTTTTGGTAGAGACGGGGTTTCACCATGTTGGTCAGGCTGCTCTTGAACTCCTGACCTCAAGTCATCCGCCTACTTCTGCCTCCCAAAGTGCTGGGATTGTTACAGGTGTGAGCCACCGTGCATGGCCAAAAAAGTTTATTTTTAAGATAGTATTTTTCTGTGTAACTAGCCCTCATAACCATGATTTCTAATATCTGTATAGAATTCCACCAAATAAATGTCACCATTTTCTTATCCACTTACCAATTGTATATTTAGGTTTTTCTCAGTAGATGTAAGAGTTTTAGGAATATTCTTTTTAGAGTGAATGCTCTGTGTTTTTATAGGTCCGTCTCACCCATGAAATTAAACACAAGAATATTGTAACTTTTCATGAATGGTATGAAACCAGCAATCACCTCTGGCTAGTGGTGGAACTCTGCACAGGTACGAAAGAATAGGTAAAAAGTGCTATGAATATAATATTGAAAAAAAAAATGCTGTAAGTTTTGTTACTTTTGATGTTATTTACTATGTTAACTTGAAAATCTATTGTTCTGTGGGTATTAGGGAAGGGTGAAGAGCAAAGATGTTTGGGAAAAAGAATTATGTAAATTCAGTTCCGGGTTGAGTTTACTTTGGTATATTATTATTATTATTATTATTATTATTATTTTTTTTTTTTTTTTGAGATGGAGTCTCGCTCTGTCGCCCAGGCTGGAGTGCAGTGGCGCAATCTCGGCTCACTGCAAGCTCCGCCTCCTGGGTTCACGCCATTCTCCTGCCTCAGCCTCCTGAGTAGCTGGGACTACAGGCGCCCGCCACCTCGCCCGGCTAGTTTTTCGTATTTTTTAGTAGAGACAGGGTTTCACCGTGTTAGCCAGGATGGTCTCAATCTCCTGACCTCGTGATCCGCCCGTCTCGGCCTCCCAAAGTGCTGGGATTACAGGCTTGAGCCACCGCGCCCGGCCTACTTTGGTATATTATTACATTACGTACATAAAAATTTAGAAATGTTTTAAAGTGGTGATTAATTTATCAAAAATATTTTCCCAAGGAATAAAAACGAACATTTTAAGTTGACTAGCTATTAATTAGCTAATACATTTATAAAGTATCTTTTTGTTTTTGTGAAAAGCATACTGTACCTCCTAAAATTTTAAGCAATGTGAAAAAGTACAAAGATGAACCAACAAATAATTAGAGATAACAAATTATAGCTATTCCTTCATACAGCTTTCTAGGACTATATACAGGGAGAAAGGTGACTAAATACATATTATCTAGGCTTTTAGTTTCAAAATTTTAAGAGTTTAACAGGGAAAAAAATGTAATAACCACTACTAAGTACTACTGTTAACTACTATGAAGTACTACTGTTAGTGTACTTCTGTTTATACATTGAGTAACAATAAAGGATAATTGAATATTGATATAATTATTACTAGCTTTGTGAATCTAACTTATCATATTGACACAGAATTTACAAAACTTAAGTAATTTGGATTAATAACTTACTTGATTTTATTTTTCTGAATCAATAGGACAGAATTATGGTTGAATTACTTCCGTAGATAAGGTTATCAAGAGATAGTCCTAGAATTAGTTTTTTGCTTCAGCTGACCAGATGTGGTATCCTAACTGGAAAACATGCCTACGTCTGTAACGGCCCCTCACCCACCAAAACAAAATAAAACCCCAAATACCTCTTCCCTTCATCATAGTAATTCATATTCAACTTTCCAATGCAAGCAGAGACTTTACTTTTTCTGAATTTGGCTGTTGTATTAATTTTTAATTTGTGTAGGTATATAGTAGGTGTGTATATTAATATCTATGGGGTACATGAGATAGTTGGTACAGGCATGCAGTGTGTAATAAGCACATCAGGGTAAATGGGGTGTCCATTTCCTCAAGCATTTATCCTTTGTGTTACAATCCAATTATATTCTTTTAGTTATTTTAAAATGTACAGTTAAATTGTTATTGACTTTAGCTACCTGTTGTATTATCAAGTACTAGTTCTTATTCATTCTTACTATTTATTTTCACCCATTAACCATCCCCACTCCCTGCCACCTCCCCACTACTCTTCCCAACCTCTGGGAGCCATTCTTCTGTTCTCTATCTCCATGATTTCAATTGTTTTAATTTTCAGCTCCCACAAATGAGTGAGGACATGCAATGTTTGTCTTTCTGTGCCTGGCTTATTTCACTTAACATAATGACCTCCAGTTCTAACCGTGTTGTTGCAAATGACAAAATCTCTCTTTTATGGCTGAATAGTACTCCCTTGTATATATGTACCATATTTTCTTTATCCATTCATCTGTTGATGGATTGGCTGTTGTAATCTTGACCCTTAAAAAAAAAAGTTGTTTCTGGCACTTAGATGGTAGAGAAGTAACTGGGACCTTGGAAGAATATAGCAATGGGATTCTCAATGTGCCTGACTTTGGCCTTTTATTTCATTTTTGGCATATGCTAAGGGTTGTGATTATCTGCTAAGGAAAGGCATAGTCTTTTTTGCCATGCAGTACTTTGCAGAATGTGACTTGACAGCACAACAGTAAACGAGAGTATACTTTGCATAATTTGATTTAAGTGCACAGTTTTGGGGTATTTACCATTAGTATTTGCAGCTGTTAGGGTATTATCCTTTCATCTTACCTGCTTGCCTCTCACCATTCATCCATAGGGAGCAGGCACTTTCCTGAATCTGTCTCTGGTGCTTGGGCATAGACTTCTGTTGCAGTGCTTGGGCCACTGTATTCACTCACATGTGTGTTCCTCGACCAGATTGTGAGGGTTTACTGTCTTGATCATTTTTCAATGTTCGTATCTGTCAGCATGGAACCTCTCGGGTGATGTAGGGGGTTGAAATGGGTGATTTTAATCAACTTCTTGCAGGTGGTTCCTTAAAAACAGTTATTGCTCAAGATGAAAACCTCCCAGAAGACGTTGTGAGAGAATTTGGGATTGACCTGATTACTGGATTATATCATCTTCATAAACTTGGCATTCTCTTTTGTGACATTTCTCCTGGGAAGGTAATTCATGAAAGTTTTTGATTTTCTAACTGCTTCTGTCTCAATTTAGAGTGCTTTCTCAAAGATGTTTTTATTTTTAGATAAAATTTTGGTATAGAACATCTTGAAATTTTAGTTAATCTTTTTTTAAAGTAAAAGGATGCAGGGCACAGGTGGCTCATGCCTGTAATCCCAGCACTTTGGGAGGCCGAGGCGGGCGGATCACTTGAGGTCAGGAGTTCGATACCAGCCTGGCCAACATAGCAAAACCTCATCTCTTCTAAAAACACAAAAGGCCGGGCGCGGTGGCTCTTGCCTGTAACCCCAGCACGTTGGGAGGCTGAGGTGGGTGGATCACGAGGTCAAGAGATTTAGACCATCCTGGCCAACATGGTGAAACCCTATCTCAACTAAAAACAAGCAAACAAACAAACAAAAAATACAAAAATTAGCTGGGTGTGGTGGCGTACTCCTGTAGTCCCAACTATTCGAGAGGCTGAGGCAGGAGAATTGCTTGAATCCGGGAGGCGGAGGTTGCAGTGAGCCGAGATTGCACCACTGCACTCCAGCCTAGTGACAGAGCAAGACTCTGTTTTAAAAAAATAAAAAAATAAAAAATGAAAACACAAAAAATAGCTGGGTATGGTGGTGGTCACCTGTAATTCCAACTACTTGAGAGGCCAAGGCAGGGAGAATTGCTTGCACCCGGAAGGCGCAGGTTGCAGTGAGCTGAGGTCACGCCACTGCATTCCAGCCTGGGATTCCAGCGAGATTCTGTTTCAGGAAAAAAAATAAAATAAAAAAAATAAATGAAAGGAAATATATAGTACTGTATTTTAGCTACCTGTCTAAGTTGCTTTTTGAATGTGAAGTCTCCTTTTCAGAGCTCTTTGAGTAATCACTTAATGCTACTAACCTACATTGTAAATGTTGAACCCAATAATGTCTATAAGATAAGGCCCTCTTAACTCTTAAGTCATCATACACATTTATGAACCATTGTTTTAGTTGATAGTGGCATTCTTGGCTATATATGTATGACTCCTGATATTATGGATCAAATATTTTCTCTTTTGGTAAAATTATCCACAACTAAATGTGCTTCAGTATAGTAGAGTCATGAAACCTACTTGGCTTCTGAGTTGCCATCAACACTAACACTTAGAAGCCGTGTGAATCCGGACAAGTTACCCTGCTTCTCTTTGCCTTAGTTTCTTTGTCACATGGAGATAGATTTTTCAAGATATTTGTGAGGATTACCTATTATATTTAGGTTAAGTTTCTAGGATACTTTTTGGTAAGTAGTGTGCTCATGGTGACGTCAATTATTGTCTTTATAAGTACATACCCTGAGGAATTGTACATATTACTGGTCTGAGTTTTTACTTTTTTTTTTTTTTTTTTTGAGACGGAGTCTCGCTCTGTCGCCCAGGCTGGAGTGCAGTGGCCGGATCTCAGCTCACTGCAAGCTCCACCTCCCGGGTTTACGCCATTCTCCCGCCTCAGCCTCCTGAGTAGCTGGGACTACAGGCGCCCACCACCTCGCCCAGCTAGCTTTTTGTATTTTTTAGTAAGAGACGGGGTTTCACCGTGTTAGCCAGGATGGTCTCGATCTCCTGACCTCGTGATCCGCCCGTCTCGGCCTCCCAAAGTGCTGGGATTACAGGCTTGAGCCACCGCACCCGGCCACTTTTTCTTTAGTATATGCCAAGGAAATAAAAAGCTGAATATTTCATTTAAGAATTTTATTTTTGCAGGCCATCTGTATGAGAAGATAATTAAACCTAAAAAAGAAAACTCCATAAAGTCCTGTATAATGAATAGCAGTTCTTGTTTGAAATAGTCACATATGTGCCTCAAGTCTCTAGCTACTCAACTGTCATTGTAGTGCTGAGAGCAGCTGTAGCTAATTTGTAAATACCTGGATGTGGCTGCATTTCAATAACTTCATTTGTGGATGTGGAAATGTGAATTTCATATAATTCATTGTTACATGTCTAGAAATATTATTTTGATTTTTTCCTAACCATTTAGAAATATAAAAACCACATTAAAAAGTATTTTATTTTATTTTTATTTTTTTGAGACACAGTTTCACTCTGTTGCCCAGGCTGGAGTGCAGTGGTGTGATCTCAACTCATGCACACTCCGCATCCTGGGTTCAAGCAATTCTCCCGCCTCGGCCTCCCGAGTAGCTGGGACTGCAGGTGTGTGGCAAATTTTTGTATTTTTAGTAGAGATAGGGTTTCACCGTGTTGGCCAGGCTGGTCTCAAACTCCTGACCTCAGGTGATCCTACTGCCTTGGCTTCCCAAAGTGCTGGGATTACAGGTGTGAGCTACCATGCCTGGCCAACGCCCCCCACCCCCCCACCTTTTTTTTTAATTACCTTTTTTTTTGGTGTGGCAGTTTTCTTTTTTTTTCTGCAAGCTCCGCCTCCCGGGTTTACGCCATTCTCCTGCCTCAGCCTCCTGAGCAGCTGGGACTACAGGCGCCCGCCACCGCGCCCGGCTAGTTTTTTTGTATTTTTTTAGTAGAGACGGGGTTTCACCGTATTAGCCAGGATGGTCTCGATCTCCTGACCTCGTGATCCGCCCGTCTCGGCCTCCCAAAGTGCTGGGATTACAGGCTTGAGCCACCGCGCCCGGCTGGTGTGGCAGTTTTCAGATAGGTTTTTTGTTTTTTGTTTTTTTTTTAAATTCAACACTCTTGGTTCATAGCTGTACAAGGCAGTGGCCAGGGTTTGTCCCAGAGGCTGTAGTTTGCTGATATCTATACGGGAGTTGTTTAATGAGATTTATTATCAGCTGTTACGATCTGAAAAATTCAGGCTGCTTTGTAACCTAAACCTGTGTTCTAGAACAGGGGTTAGCAAAGGTTGGGCAGGATTCCTATTTTTGTAAGTAAACTTTCACTGGAACACAGCCACGACCTTTGGTTTATGTAATGTCAGTGGCTACCGTTGTGCAACAACAGATTTGAAGTATGAGATTCCATTAAAATGAAATGACATTGAAGTATAAAAGACTGTATGGCTCATAAAGTCTAAAATATTTATTAGCTGGCTCTTTACCAACCACAAAAAATTTTGTTGATCCCTGCTAGTGGTCCTCTGGATCAGCAGCATTAGGTTGACCTGGCATTTGGTAGAAATGGGCCCCATCCCAGACCTGTTGAAGCAGAAACTCTGGGGGTAGTGACTGGTAGTCTGTGCTTTAACAAGTCTTCCAGGGGATTCTGATGCTCACATAAGTTTAAAAGCCACTATTGTAGACCAGCAGACATCCTTAGTATGTATTTGTGACTAGAAGTTAAGAGTTAACTTCACATTGCCTTTATTTTATTTTAATTTTATATTTTTGAGACAGGGTCTCACTGTCATACAGAATGGAGTGCAGTGGCGCAGCCTTGGCTCACTGCAACCTCCGCCTCCCGGGTTCAAGTGATTCTCATGCCTCAGCCTCCTGAGTAGCTGGGATTATAGGCGCCCGCCACCATGCCCAGCTAATTTTTGTATTTTGAGTAGAGATGGGGTTTCACCATGTTGGCCAGGCTGGTCTCGAACTCCTGGCACCAAGTGATCTGCCCGCCTCAGCCTTCCAAAGTGCTGGGATTACAGGTGTGAGGCACTGCACTTGACCCTACATAGCCTTGAAAAGCCACAAAGCCACCTGACCCATTGTACCTATCTAGAAATACTTTTAATAGAGGAAGTGATAAAAGTAACAGAAGAGTAGTTCCTGGCATGTTTTCAACAATCCATAGATTCTAATCACAAATTATATTAGCAGACTTGAGCACTTGTCACATGCCAGCGACTGTTACAAACCCTTTACTTGTATAACTTCGATTAATCCTTACAACAGTCTGAAGAGTTTGGTATTATTTTTCCCATTTTACAGGTGAAGAGACTGGGGATTAGAAAGGTTAAATACATTCTTCAAGGTCAGACAGCAAGTAAATGGTGGACCTGGGTGTAAAATCCAGATCTCCAACTTTAATCTTAACTCTGCATTGTGCTTCCTCACTTGAATAAACACCTCAGACAGCTAGGTTTCCAAATCCTGTTATAGCTGACACTGAGGCTTGGCAAGTGCAGATTGTTTTATTTTCATCATTACTTATCTTTCCTCAAACCTGAAGTTTTCCACTTTGGTTATATGATGAGTTCATTATATACATCTGAGAATGAACAATTTAATTTTGTATTTGATTATTAAAAAGTTGGATTTATTTTTCTTTAGCTTTTTAAAAAATTATAAACATTTATTTTTCTGAGTTCTGATGGAGAAAGAATAGCAATGCTCAAAAGTTCTTTAGTGCAATTATAAGAAGTACTGATATATGTACAAATTAAGTTGATTTTTCTTCTGAAAACATTTATTTGATCTTCATAGATACTCTTGGAAGGGCCTGGCACACTAAAGTTTAGCAACTTTTGCTTGGCAAAAGTGGAAGGTGAAAATTTGGAAGAGTTCTTTGCTTTGGTGGCAGCAGAGGAAGGAGGAGGTGACAGTGGGGAAAATGTCCTGAAGAAAAGCATGAAAAGTAGAGTCAAAGGTATGTGGACCTGGAAAGCTTAAAGATCGTAACTCTAGTTGTGGACCATGCAAATCCTGTGTTTAGGAGACAATGTCAGTCTTTTGTTTTGCCACTCACATAACATATTGAAAATGGTAATGACCAGCAGACATAGTCTGGACATAGGAATGACTTTGCCTGTGGCCTAAAGTATTCAATGTGGATCTACTCTGTAAGGCCTGGGGAACCTTAACAAAGCCTGTATTTCATCCTCAGCTTTATGTTTTACTGAGCATTCATTAGCACATAGGAGGGGAATGGTGCCTGCCACATTAGTGGTTCAATAGAAATTAGTTGAGTGAATGATATTCTGCAGTTGAAACATATTTCTTTCTTTTTTTTTTTTTTTTTTGAGACGGAGTCTCGCTCTGTCGCCCAGGTTGGAGTGCAGTGGCCAGATCTCAGCTCACTGCAAGCTCCGCCTCCCGGGTTTACGCCATTCTCCTGCCTCAGCCTCCGGAGTAGCTGGGACTACAGGCGCCCGCCACCTCGCCCGGCTAGTTTTTTGTATTTTTTTAGTAGAGACGAGGTTTCACCGTGTTAGCCAGAATGGTCTCGATCTCCTGACCTTGTGATCCGCCCGTCTCGGCCTCCCAAAGTGCTGGGATTACAGGCTTGAGCCACTGCACCTGGCTCTTTTTTTTTTTAAATTTAAGTTCTGGGGTACATGTGCAGAACGTGCAGGTTTGTTACATAGGTATACACATGCCATGGTGGTTTGCTGCACCCATCAAGCCATCATCTACATTAGGTATTTCTCCTAATGCTCTCCCTCCTTTAGCCCCCCCACCCCCTGACAGGCCCTGGTATGTGATGTTCCCCTCCCTGTGTCCATGTGTTCTCATTGTTCAGCTCCCACTTACGAATGAGAACACATGGTGTTTGGTTTTCTGTTCTTGTGTTAGTTTGCTGAGAATGATGGTTTCCAGTTTCATCCATGTCCCTGCAAAGGACATGAACTCATCCTTTTTTATGGCTGCATAGTATTCCATGGTGTATAGGTGCCACATTTTCTTTATCCAGTCTATCATTGGTGGGCATTTGGGTTGGTTCCACGTCTTTGCTATTGTGAATAGTGCTGCAATAAACATACGTGTGCATGTGTCTTTATAGTAGAATGATTTATAATCCTTTGGGTATATACCCAGTAATGGGATCGCTGGGTCAAATGGTATTTCTGGTTCTAGATCCCTGAGGAATTGTCCTCCACAATGGTTGAACCAATCTACATTCCCACCACCAGTCCAAAACCATTCTATTTCTCCACAGCCTTGCCAGCATTTTTGTTTCTTGACTTTTTAATAATTGCCATTCTGACTGGTGTGAGATGGTATCTCATTGTGGTTTTGATTTGCATTTCTCTAATGATCAGTGATGATGAGCTTTTTTTCATATGTTTGTTGGCCGCATAAATGTCTTCTTTTGAGGAGTGTCTGTTCATATCCTTTGCCCACTTTTTGATGGGGTTGTTTGCTTTTTTGTAAATTTGTTTAAGTTTCTTGTAGATTCTGGATATTAGATCTTTGTCAGATGGGTAGATTGCAGACATTTTCTACCATTCTGTAGGTTGCCTGTTCATTCTGATGCTAGTTTATTTTGCTGTGCAGAAGCTCTTTAGTTTAATTAGATCCCATTTGTCAATTCTGGCTTTTGCTGCCATTACTTTTGGTGTTTTAGTCATGAAGTCTTTGCCCATGCCTGTATCCTGAATGGTATTGCCTAGGTTTTCTTCTAGAATTTTTATGGTTTTAGGTCTTACATTTAAGTCTTTAATCCATCTTGAGTTAATTTTTGTAAGGTAAAAGGAAGGGGTCCAGTTTCATTTTTCAGCATATGGCCAGCCAGTTTTCCCAACACTATTTATTAAATAGGGAATCCATTCCCCATTGATTGTTTTTGTCAGGTTTGTCAAAGATCAGATGGTTGTAGATATCTATTCTGAGGTCTCTATTCTGTTCCATTGATCTATATATATGTTTTTGTATCAGTACCATGCTCTTTTGGTTACTGTGGCCTTGTAGTATAGTTTGAGGTTAGGTAGTGTGATGCCTCCAGTTTTGTTCTTTTTGCTTAGGATTTTCTTGGCTATGTGGACTCTTTTTTGTTTCCATATAAAATTTAAAATAGTTTTTTCCAATTCTGTGAAGAAAGTCAATGGTAGCTTGATGGGGATAGCCCTGAATCTATAAATTACTTTGGGCAACATGGCCATTTTCATAATATTGATTCCTTCTATCCATGAGGATGGAATGTTTTTTCATTTGTTTGTGTCCTCTTTTATTTCCTTGAGCAGAGGTTTGTAGTTCTCCTTGAAGAGGTCCTTCACATCCCTTCTAAGTTGTATTCCAAGGTATTTTATTCTCTTGGTAGCAATTGTGAATGGGAGTTCATTCATAATTTGACTCTTTGTTTATTATTGGTGTATAGGAATGCTTGTGATTTTTGCACATTGATTTTGTATCCTGAGACTTTGCTGAAGTTGCTTATCAGCTTTAGGAGATTTTGGGCTGAGATGATGGAATTTTCTAAATATACAATTATGTCATCTGCAAACAGAGACAATTTGACTCCCTCTCTACCTGTTTGAATACCCTTTATTTCTTTCTCCTGCCTGATTGCCCTGGCCAGAACTTCCAACACTATGCTGAATAGGAGTGGTGAGAGAGGGCATCCCTGTCTTGTGCCAGTTTTCAAAGGGAATGCTTCCAGTTTTTGTCCATTCAGTATGATATTGGCTGTGGGTTTGTCATAAATAACTCTTATTATTTTGAGATACGTTCCATCGATGCCTAATTTATTGAGAGTTTTTAGCATGAAAGGGTGTTGAATTTTGTCGAAGACTTTTTCTGCATCTATTGAGATAATCATGTGGTTTTTGTCATTGGTTTTGTTTATGTGATAGATTACGTTTATTGATTTGTGTATGTTGAACCAGCCTTGCATCCCAGGGATAAAGCTGACTTGATCATGGTGGATAAGCTTTTTGATGTGCTGCTGGATTCGGTTTGCCAGTATTTTATTCAGGATTTTCGCATCGATGTTTATCAGGGATATTGGCCGGAAAGTTTTTGTTGTTGTTGTTGGTGTATCTCTGCCAGGCTTTGGTATCAGGATGATCCTGGCCTTATAAGATGAGTTAGGGAGGATTCCCTCTTTTTCTATTGTTTGGAATAGTTTCAGAAGGAATGTTATCAGCCCTTCTTTGTACCTCCTGTAGGATTCGGCTGTGAATCTGTCTGGTCCTGGGCTTTTTTTGATTGGTAGGCTGTTAATTACTGCTTCAATTTCAGAACTTATTATTGGTCTATTCAGGGATTCGACTTCTTCCTGGTTTAGATGTGGGAGCATGTGTATGTCCAGGAATTTATCCATTTCTTCTAGATTTTCTAGTTTATTGGTGTAGAGGTGTTCACAGTATTCTCTGATGTTAGCTTGTATTTCTGTGGGATCAGTGGTAATATCTCCTTTATCATTTTTTATTGCATCTCCTTGTTTCTTTTCTCTTTTCTTCTTTATTAGTTTTGCTAGCGATCTATTTTGTTTATCATTAAAAAAAAAAAACAGCTCCTAGATTCATTGATTTTTTTTGAAGGGTTTTTTGTGTCTTTATCTCCTTCAGTTCTGCTCTGAAATTAGTTATTTCTTGTCTTCTGCTAGTTTTTGAATTTGTTTGTTCTTCTCTAGTTCTTTCTTCTTTTCTTTTTTTTTTTTTTTTTGAGACGGAGTCTCGCTCTGTCACCCAAGCTGGAGTGCAGTGGCGTGATCTCGGCTCACAGTAAGCTCTGCCTTCTGGGTTCATGCCATTCTCCTGCCTCAGCCTCCAGAGTAGCTGGGACTACAGGCGCCCACCACCATGCCCAGCTAATTTTTTGTATTTCTACTAGAGACGGGGTTTCACTGTATTAGCCAGGATGGTCTCGATCTCCTGACCTCATGATCCACCCGCCTCGGCCTCCCAAAGTGCTGAGACTACGGGCGTGAGCCATTGCGCCTGGCCTTTTCCATCATTTTAACCTTGGTGAATCTGACAATTATGTGTCTTGGGGTTGCTCTTCTTGAGGAGTATATTTGTAGTGTTCTCTGTATTTCCTGAATTTGAGTGTTCGCCTGTCTTGCTAGGTTGGGGAAGTTCTCCTGGATAATATCCTGAAGTGTGTTTTGCAACTTGGTTCCATCCTCTCTGTCACTTTCAGGTACATCAATCAAACGTAGATTTGGTCTTTCACATAGTCCCATATTTCTTGGAGGCTTTGTTTGTTCCTTTTCATTCTTTTTTCTCTAACCTTGTCTTTTCACTTTATTTCATTAAGTTGATCTTCAATTTCTGATGTCCTTTCTTCCACTTGATCGATTCAGCTATTGATACTTGTGTATGCTTCACGAAGTTCTGATGCTGTTTTTCAGCTCCATAAAGTCATTTATGTTCTTCTCTAAACTGGTTATTCTAGTTAGCAATTCCTGTTACCGTTTTTCAAGGTTCTTATCTTCCTTGCATTGGGTTAGAACATACTCCTTTAGCTTGGAGGAGTTTGTTATTACCCACCTTCTGTAGCCTACTTCTGTCCATTTGTCAAACTCATTCTCTATCCAGTTTTGTTCCCTTGCTGGTGAGGAGTTGTGATCCTTTGGAGGAGAAGAGGAGTTCTGGTTTTTGGAATTCTCAGCCTTTTTGCGCTGGTTTCTCTCCATCTTCGTGGATTTATCTACCTTTGGTGTTTGATGTTGGTGACCTTTGCATGGGGTCTCTGAGTGGACGTCCTTTTTGTTGATATTGATGCTATTCCTTTCTGTTTGTTAGTTTTCCTTCTACCAGTCAGGCCTCTCTGCTTCAGATCTGCTGGAGTTTACTGAAGGTTCACTCCAGACCCTGTTTGCCTGGGTATCACCAGCAGAGGCCGCAGAACAGCAAAGATTGCTGCCTGTTCCTTCCTCTGGAAGCTTTGTCCCGGAGGGGCACCTGCCAGATGCCAGCTGGAGCTCTCCTGTGTGAGGTGTCTGCCGGCCCCTACTGGGAGGTATCTCCCAATTAGGAGACTTGAGGGTCAGGGACCCACTTGAGGAGGCGGTCTGACCTTTAGCAGAGCTTGAACGCTGTGCTGGGAGATCCGCTGCTTTCTTCAGAGCCATCAGGCAGGGACGTTTAAGTCTACTGAGCCTGCTCCCACAACCTTCCCTTGCCCCAGGTGCTCTGTTCCAGGGAGATGGGGGTTTTATGTATAAGCATCTGACTGGGGCTGCTGCAGATGCGCTGCCCAGAGAGGAGGAATCTGGAGAGGCAGTCTGGCCACAGCGGACTCCACCTAGTTCGAACGTCCATGTGGTTTTGTTTACACCGTGAGGGTAAAACCGCCTACTTAAGCCTCAGCAATGGTGGATGCCCCTCCCTGCACCAAGCTTGAGCATCCCAGGTCGACTTCAGACTGCTGCGCTGGCAGCGAGAATTTCAAGCCAGTGGATCTTAGCTTATTGGGCTCTGTGGGGGTGGGACCTGCTGAGCCAAACCACATGACTCCCTGGCTTCAGCCCCCTTTCCAGAGGAGTGACTGGTGCTGTGTCTCTCTGGCCTTCCAGGTGCCACTGGAGTATGAAAAAAAACTCCTGCACCTAGTTGGTGTCTGCCCAAATGGCCGCCCAGTTTTGTGCTTGAAACCCAGGGCCCTGGTGGCCTGGGCACCAGAGGGAATCTCCTGGTCTGTGGGTTGGGAAGACCATTGGAAAAGTACAGTATGTGGGCTGGAGTGCACTGTTCCTCACGGCACAATCCCTCATGGCTTCCCTTGGCTAGAAGAGGGAGTTGCCTGACCCCTAGCGCTTCCCGGGTGAGGCAACGCCCCACCCTGCTTCAGCTTGCCCTCTGTGGGCTGCACCCACTGTCCAACCAGTCGTAATGAGATGAACTGGGTACCTCAGTTGGAAATGCAGAAATCACCTGCCTTCTGCATTGATCTCACTGAGAGCTGCAGACTGGAGCTGTTCCTATTCAGCTATCTTGCCAGCATCCCTGAAGCAAATTTCTAGGGTATATTCTTGGCATGTGAGATGGGGCTGGGGGTGTTAAAATTGCTATACTTGAGGGGGGAGTCTGAAGTAATGTTTCTTATGCCTTTTGGGGGAAGTGCTAAAGATCTTTCCTCCTCAGGTTCCATGTTCAGGTACTTGAGACTTTGGGCCATTGAAGCTCTGTGATACTCATCGTGCTGTCAGCTGAGTTTGGTGCCAGTTGTAGGAAAGAGCATGATGCGAGAGGGTGGCAGACATCCTTGGACTTGGTAGTCATGTGGCCCAGGGATGAGGGAAGAGGATGGGGAGCAGCAGGTTAATCACAGGCCCCGTAAATAGGACTAAAGGAAATTAAACTTTCAGGGCCAGGCTTGTATGTGGTAAGATTTCATGCCCAAGAAGAAGGCTTTTAATGTCCTCAAATTGCATTCCATAGAATTATCAGTATTCTATGAAAATGACTATTGTGGTCTATGTTAGTAGGATATGAAGTTCTGAATTATTGTATATAATTTTATTATAGAAAACAAGGTCAATGGTATATTTTAGTATAAATGCATATTTAGTAAGGGGAAGAGAGCTGTGTTGTGGAGAAATACATCAGATGTTCTAGCAGTGATGCGTACTTCTGAACTTAATCTAAGAACAATTTCTATGATGGGGCAGGTTAGTCTATTTGGCCAAGGGTAGAGGATACTTTCATAACCAGCAGGGCAGAATTAGCCCTGACCTTTGGGGATCAGGTACTTCATAGGCAGTTAACCTTCACATCCCTGTGGCATTAAGATAAAAATAGAGTGTAAAACCACTTCTGTTTTCCTGGAGACTTGGAGAATTCACAGTCTAAGTGTGGCGATGAAAAAGGCACATGAAAAAATCACGCTACTTTTTGACATATTTGACTAGTTGGGTTCTGTGATGGGGTTGGTGATTGGTCAGTGGTGGTGTACAGCCATGAAGAATCTGTTAACATTGATGCTGATGTTAGGGCAAACAGTTTGGTTAGGCTGCATAAAAGTAATATTGAAAAGAGCTTCTAATAAGGACATCTGGATTCTAGTTCTGTCTTTGCTTCTTTGTAACCTTCAGAGTAGTGTCACATAGCTGCTAGGAGTTTTAATTTCCTGTTTAAAGATAGGGGTTGGCTGGATCATAGTTCCCAAATTCAGGAACAGAAAAGTTATATAAATCAATAATGTGGCCCAGTTTAAGAGGGATTGAAGGGGGTTATGTCGAACTAGGCTCAATTTTGGCCCAGTGTTGTTGATTGATTGAGAGAAATTAGAAATCTGGGCTGATTTATGAAAAGAGTTTCAAATTTAGAATCCCCTACCTACAGGTTAGGGTTCAAGTTTCACGATCTGGTCCAGGATTGCCTCTCTGTTCTTGTGGTTCCCACAAGATTGTGCTTCACTGTCCTTCAGTTGCAGGTACAACTGACCAAGGCCTCCAACTACTTGAAGAAATCCATCAGTGCTTTTGTTCAGAGGCCACGCTTCTCATGACTGTACCCAGCTAGTGACTAAACTTGGAGGGGACACTAAGGCAGGCCTATTCCTGAGAGCACACTGGTAGTCGACATTGATTCAGGGATTCTTTTTGTTTGTTTATTTTGTTTGTTTTGAGATGGAGTCTTGATCTGTTGCCCAAGCTGGAGTGCAGTGGTGTGATGTCAGCTCACTGCAACCTCTGCCTCCCAGGTTCAGGTGATTCTCCTGCCTCAGCCTCCCGAGTAGCTAGGATTATAGGCATGCGCCACAATGCCCAGCTAATTTTGTGTTTTTGGTAGAGACCGGGTTTCTCCATATTGGTCAGGCTGGTCTCGAACTCCCGACTTCAGGTGATCTGCCTGCCTCAGCCCGCCAAAATGCTGGGATTACAGGCATGAGCCACCACACCTGGCCGGCTTCAGCTTTCTTGAGAAAGACTTCCTTCTTTGTCTGTCTGGATGGCAGGATTTTATCAGACTGAATACTTAAGTGTTTTCTTTTATTATTTTCATAATATTTTGTGTATAAACCATTTAACTTACCATGTAATAATATACTGTTTTGCGTATTTGTTTTCTACCCATTTGAGTGTGAACCCAGGGACTTTAATTCCATTGTTCATTAGTGCATTGATTTGTTAATTCCACATTTATTTATTTATTTTTTGAGATGGAGTCTCGCTCTGTTGCCCAGGCTGGAGTGCAGTGGCGCGATCTTGGCTCACTGCAAGCTCTGCCTCCTGGATTCACGCCATTCTCCTGCCTCAGCCTCCCGAGTAGCTGGGACTACAGGCGCCCGCCACCACGCCCGGCTAATTTTTTGTATTTTTTTTTTTTAATAGAGACAGGATTTCACTGTGTTAGCCAAGACTCAATCCCCTGACCTCATGATCCGCCCACTTTGGCCTCCCAAAGTGCTGGCATTACAGGCGTGAGCCACTGCACCCGGCCCTCATTGATTTATTTTTTTGAGACAGTCTTGCTTTGTTACACAAGCTGGAGAGCAGTGGCATGATCTTGGCTCACCACAACCTTCGCCTACTAGGTTCAAGTGATTCTTGAATGGCCTCAGCCTCCCAGGTAGCTGGGATTACAGCACCCTCCACCACACCCAGCTAATTTTTGTAGTTTTAGTAGAGATGGAGTTTCACCAGGTTGGTCAGGCTGGTCTTGAACTTCTGTCCTCAAGTGATACTTCAGCCTCCCAAAGTGCTGGGATTACAGGTGTGAGCCTGGTCCACATTTATTTCTTAATTTGACGAGTTTACCCATGTTCTAGGTACTGGAAATAAGGATGGGAAGACAAACATTCATATTCAACAAATATTAATGAAACATCTATTAAGTGTTGGGCAGAGTGCAAGGGCATTCCATGGGTGTTATTTGTGTTTCCTCAGCAGCTAGTGCAGGCAAATATACCTTCCATTGATGTGTGCGAAATGTGATAGCATAGCAAATTTGCTCCATGGGAGAACTTTACAGTCACGCATCAGGGCACACAAAGCTGCTGATCTGGCTGTGATGGGCTCTGGAGATAGGATTTGCTGGAAGGCTTACCTCAGTGGAATTTTGTTTCCAAATCATTGGAGGTTACTTACTTCCTGGGGAAGAGATTCTCACTGGGAGGTGGGAGTTTGTTAGATGGAATGCACAGAGTGTGCACCAGGGAGAGACAAGGACCCTGGGTCTTGGCGGGTGCTCTGCAACTGCCTAGCTGTGTGATTTACTGGAGGTTAAGTATCCCTCTCTTGTCAGTGAATAAGGGAACTTTCTGGCTCTAAAATATGGGATTTCTATGTAATATTACACTTTGTATAAAGTATATGTGGCACACATGAGTGCTTTTCACTATTTCCTATTCTCCTGGATAGATGGTAGGATTGCATCCTCTCCCTGGTCAAAGCCAACTAAGTGTGAGCAGAAGTGATGTGAGTAACTTTGAGATGGGAATTTTAGGAGCCAGTGTTCAGTTAGCTACATTCTTTCTCCCTGCCTCCAATTGAGGAAGCATGAGTGGAGTTGGAACCTCTATCAGCCAGGGTCTTTGAGTGACTATGATGATCAGAGCTTCTTGGTAGATTTGTTATGGATATATTTAGTGATAGATAAACCTTTGCTGTTAAACCAGTGGGTTGTTGGGGTTGTTATATTTAAGGTTTAACTTAAACTATTCTAATTGAAATTTAAAAGAAGAATGTAGCTGAATGTGCCATACCTCTCAGGTAGATTTTAAACACCTTTTTATATTCACACACATTCTTTGCAAAATGTAACCTTAAAATTAGAAAACATTGAAAAATGTGAAATGCACATGAAGTTTTATTCATGCGTATGTTTTTCTCCTGCCCTTTTTCATCTCACAGATCTTTCCTAGGTAGGTTCGCATTGGCAGCAATACAAATGCCTAACAGAACTGTTCTTCATACTTTGCTTTTAGGATCTCCTATATATACAGCACCAGAAGTTGTGAGGGGTGCTGACTTTTCCATCTCCAGTGACCTCTGGTCTTTGGGCTGTCTGCTTTATGAAATGTTTTCAGGTAATTGTTTCCTGAATAGGTATAAAATCAGATATGACTAAAATAAAACCAGGTTAAGTCTGTAGTTTGCAGATGTTTTACTTATAAGATGTTACAAAACTTGATTTTTTAAAATTTTGAGACAGTCTTGCACTGTCACCCAGTCTGGAGTGCAGTGACACGATCTTGGCTCACCTCAGCCTCCTCTGCCTCTTGGGTTCAAGCCATTCTCATGCCTCAGCTTCCTGAGTAGCTGGGCTTACAGGTGTCCACCACTATGCCTGGCAATTTTTTGTATTTTTAGTAGAGACGAGATCTCACCATGTTGGCCAGGCTGGTCTTGAATGCCTGACCTCAAGTGATCTGCCTACTTAGGCCTCCCAAAGCTCTGGGATTATAGGCATGAGCCACTATGCCTGGCCAAAAAAACTGTGACCTTATTAAATTTTCATATATACTGATTTTGGCTGAGTTGCTTGGTATCTAGGGATATGCAGAGTCCTAGAAACTTCTTGACAAATAGGTAATTTTTCATGATAATCTGGAATGCTGAAATGTGCTTAACTCAAAAACTGTGATTATTAGAAATTTTTGTAAAGATGCCTTGCAACTGTGTATTATTCAGATACATCAAATGGCCTATACCCCCATTGGTTCGTAGTAGTGGTCCATGTGTGTGTTTGTGTATTTGTTAGGATGATAATACGTTTCGAATTAAGAGAAATATAAATTATATAGGCAGTGCCTGGTACGTACTAGGCATTAGCTATTCCTATATATTTTTTCCTATAAGTTGTATGATCTTGAAATATCTGTAGTTGAGATGAGAATTATTGGTGATAGCAGACTTCTTTAATTTTGCAAGTTTTCATGTGATTTCAGGAAAACCTCCATTCTTCTCAGAAAGTATTTCGGAATTAACAGAAAAGATCTTATGTGAAGATCCTTTGCCACCTATTCCGAAAGGTAAGATTTCTTGTGATAAATGGAATTAATTTACATTTTCCACTGATTAAAGGTGTACCTTTATCCAAAGTTTGCTTTTATTGATTCATAACTCCCCAAAGTTACCTTTATTTTTTTTTTTGAGACGGAGTCTTGCTCTGTCTCCCAGGCTGGAGTGCAGTGGTGCGATCTCGGCTCACTGCAAGCTCTGCCTCCTGGGTTCACGCCATTCTCCTGCCTCAGCCTCCTGAGCAGCTGGGACTACAGGCGCCCGCCACCACACCGGGCTAATTATTTTGTATTTTTAGTAGAGACGGGGTTTCACCATGTTAGCCAGGATGGTCTCCATCTCCTGACCTCGTGATCCACCCGCCTCGGCCTCCCAAAGTGCTGGGATTACAGGCTTAAAGTTATCTTTTATAAGTGATCCCAAGTTGATATTTTTAGAAATGTTAGTATTTCCTTTGACATTTTTTAAAGATGCTGAAACAGAGAACAAAGTACTAATAGATTTCCCTCATTTAAAAACAAATTATTTTGTGCATCTATATCACAAAAAGTATGGCTTAAAGACTTAAACACTTATGTGACATTACTTTTTGTATGTACCATTTACTTTGTAGTCATGTCCCATGTGGTTATTTCTATCTCCTGTTGGAACAAATCTGCTGTTTCCTTATCTTGATCAATCAGAATGCTACCCTTATGAGTTTTCAAGATCTTTATTATTTATTTATTTATTTTTGAGACAGAGTCTCACTCTGTTGCCCAGGCTGGAGTGCAGTGGTGTGATCTTGGCTCACTGCAACCTCTGCCTCCTGGGTTCAAGCGATTCTCCTGCCTCCGCCTCCCGAGTAGCTGGGATTACAGGTGCCCACCATGGCGCCCGGCTAATTTTTTGTTTTTGTTTTTTAGTAGAGATGGGGTTTCACCATCTTGGTCAGGCTGGTCTTGAACTCCCGACCTCGTGATACACCCACCTCAGCCTCCCAAAGTGCTGGGATTACAGGCATGAGCCACTGCACCCGGCCTAAAAATCTTTAAAATTAGATACAGTTGTAGTATTTTTAAAGTGTTGGAACTTTAATCATATAAATTGTGGTTAATATAATGATCTATCAGCAATAATTTTTAAGGAAAGAGAAAAGAAGGCACAAATGCAGTAAAACATTTTGCTATACATTGTTAAAGTTTATCTTAAGACACATAAATGAAAACAGGATTCTACAAAAATTATTACTATATATATTTATTATTATTATTATTATTATTATTATTTTGAGAGACAGGGTTCTGCTGTGTCACTCAGGCTGGAGTGCAGTGGTGCAGTCAGCCTCCTGAGTAGCCAAGACTACAGGCACACACCACCAGGAATGGCTAATTTTTAAATTTTTTTGTGGAGACAGGGTCTTGCTGTGTTGCCTAGCTTGTCTTGAACTCCTGGCCTTGATTGATCCACCTGCCTTGGCCTCCCAGAGTGCTGGGATTTCAAGTATGAGCCACAATGTGTGACCATTACTACTACTTTTAACCATAGATTGATGACCTGGATATGGTATATAACTAATTTAAAAAGACAAAACATTATGAGATTAGTGGTATTGGACACTGTCATAATGTAATGCTTCTTATTTCTGTTAAAAATCTTAAAAGAGGGATTGCAAATATTCTTTTTTTTTTTTTTTTTTTTTTTTAGAATTTTGTATAGTTTTTTTTTTTTTTTTTTATTTATTATTATACTTTAAGTTCTAGGGTACATGTGCATAACGTGCAGGTTTGTTACACATGTATACTTATGCCATGTTGGTGTGCTGCACCCATCAACTCGTCAGCACCCATCAATTCATCATTTATATCTTGTATAACTCCCCAATGCAAGCCCTCCCTCCTCCCCCCTCCCCCCTCCCCATGATAGGCCCCAGTGCGTGATGTTCCCCTTCCCGAGTCCAAGTGATCTCATTGTTCAGTTCCCACCTATGAGTGAGAACATGCGGTGTTTTTTTCTGTTCTTGTGATAGTTTGCTAAGAATGATGGTTTCCAGCTGCATCCATGTCGCTACAAAGGACGCAAACTCATCCTTTTTTATGGCTGCATAGTATTCCATGGTGTATATGTGCCACATTTTCTTAATCCAGTCTGTCACAGATGGACATTGGGGTTGATTCCAAGTCTTTGCTATTGTGAATAGTGCCGCAATAAACATACCTGTACATGTGTCGTTGTAGTAGAATAATTTATAATCCTTTGGGTATATACCCAGTAGTGGGATGGCTGGGTCATATGGTACATCTAGTTCTAGATCCTTGAGGAATTGCCATACTGTTTTCCATAATGGTTGAACTAGTTTACAATCCCACCAACAGTGTAAAAGTGTTCCTATTTCTCCACATCCTCTCCAACACCTGTTGTTTCCTGACTTCTTAATGATTGCCATTCTAACTGGTGTGAGATGGTATCTCATTGTGGTTTTGATTTGCATTTCTCTGATGGCGAGTGATGATGAGCATTTTTTCATGTGTCTGTTGGCTGTATGAATATCTTCTTTTGAGAAATGTCTGTTCATATCCTTTCCCCACTTTTTGATGGGGTTGTTTGTTTTTTTCTCGTATATTTGTTTGAGTTCTTTGTAGATTCTGGATATTAGCCCTTTGTCAGATGAGTAGGTTGCAAAAATTTTCTCCCATTCTGTAGGTTGCCTGTTCACTCTGATGGTAGTTTCTTTTGCTGTGCAAAAGCTCTTTAGTTTAATTAGATCCCATTTGTCAATTTTTGCTTTTGGATTGCAAATATTCTAATCATAGTACATTGTAATGCAAAGTTGTTCAAGTTAGGAATACTTCAAAGAATAAGGTATAATTAATAGTTAATTAGGGCTGCGCATGGTGGCTCACACCTGTAATCCTAGCACTTTGGGAGGCCGAGGTGGGTGGATCACCTGAGGTCAGGAGTTTGTGACCAGCCTGACTATCATGGTGAAACCCTGTCTCTACTAAATACAAAAAAATTAGCCAGGCATGGTGGCACATGCCTGTAATCCGAGCTACTTGGGAGTCTGAGACAGGAGAATCGCATGTACCTGGGAGGCAGAGGTTGCAGTGAAACGAGATCGTGCCATTGCACTCCAGCCTGGGCAACAAGAGTGAAACTCCTTCTCAAAAAAAAAAAAAAAAAAAAAAAAAAAGTTGGAGCTGAGCATAGTGGCTCACACTTGTAATCCCAGCACTTTAGGAGATCCAAGGCAGGTGGATCACTGGAGCCCAGGAGTTTGAGACTAACTTAGGCAGCATAGTGAGACCCCATCTCTACAAAAAATAAACAAAAATTAGGCGTGATGGTACATGCCTGTAGTCCCAACTACTCTGGAGGCTGGGGTGAGAGGATCACTTGAGCCTGGGAGGTAGAGGCTGGAGTGAACCATGATCGTGCCGCTGCACTCTAGCCTGGGTGACAGAGCAAGACACTATCTCAAAAAAACCCCCCAAAATAGTTGAAGACAAGTGTTTGAGTTTGTTAAGCTGGTGATCCTTGTTGGGATTGTTCAGTGAAGAGAAGGCTTAGAGGTTTGTTAAGACTTAGTTTTTGAGATTTACATTTCTTTTTTGTGATCTAGGAAAATATGTTTTTAATCTTTGTGTTCTGTACCTCCCCATCCTGCCCCATCAAATGGAGGATGTAATTGTTGTTAATGGATTTAGAGTTCTCTTAATAATAATTTATGTGTTTAAAATACTATTACTTTAAATGTTGATGTAAGAGATAAAAATAAAATTGATATGTATTTACTACTTACCATTTTTTCTTGGAAATTAATTTGTTTGTAGATTCTTCTCGTCCTAAAGCTTCTTCAGATTTTATTAATTTGCTTGATGGGTTACTTCAAAGAGATCCTCAAAAAAGGTAGGGACAGTATTTCGATTTTTTTTTCTTTTTCTTTTGAGTTCTGTAGATGGAGTAAGGGACAGTATTTTAATGGGAATAAATAGTGGAATATTGTCCCCCTTTTATGTACTTCTAAAATGGTGCTGTTCTTAATATACAAATAGCTGTTCAAATTATTATTTTTTAAAGAAGTCTGACTTCGGATTAAAAGTTTTTCTCTCAGTTTGCAGGTGTTTTTAATCATGAGGAATTTTTGAAGTCAGTTTCTCTTTTCATGTATTAAGTAGTTGACCAATTTTCTTATAATTCCCAAATCCAAGAAGTGCCATTTCTTGTATTTTGTATTTCAGGCTAAAACGGTTTCACTGTTGACCTAGGGATGATATTGTCAAGTTAAGGTGCTGTTAACTGAGTGATATTTAATGTGACCTGTTTTTATGACAAGCCTGTCATAATGGGGATATTAAGTGATAGGGTAATAGACACTTTGTGAATTTTTTGTCAGTGATGGCAGCGTTAGAAATCATTGTTGAGGCACAGGGTAGGGGAGGCGAGGAGGTGGACCAGAGTGGGAAAGAGGCCCAAGCAACTAGTTTCTAGTTCTGGTTCTGTCACTAGATAACTGGGATGCAGGGATGGGAGGAGGTTTCAGTTTATAAAATGGAGAATAAATTTAGTGTAGCATATACAAGAATCCACTCTTTTATTAAATATATTTTAAAAACTGCAGAAGGAAATGCTGATTTTTGTATAAGCTGTAGGATAAACATCCTTTGCTTACATTAGAATGCTTTCAACATTAGTGTTATTTTGGTGGATAATTTTTCAGACATCTTTTGATAGGATGTAACTATATCTAATTTACTTAAGAGATTGTATCTACATATCCCTACATTTATAACCCTATGCTATATAATTTTTTGCTTACATGGGACCACTCCATAACCTACTTTTTTCTCTCATGGTACATTATGCATATTTTTTCCATTTCCATTTCTGAGTCTTGCTCTGTCACCCAGGCTGGAGTGCAGTGGTGCAATCTTGGCTCACTGCATCCTCCACCTCCTGGGTTCAAGTATTTCTCATGCCTCAGCCTCCTGAGTAACTGGGATTTCAGGTGCGTGCCACCATCCCCAGCTAATTTTTGTGTTTTTAGTAGAGATGGGGTTTCACCATGTTGGCCATGCTGGTCTCGAACTCCTGGCCTCAAGCAGTTCCGCCTGCCTCAGCCTCCCAAAATGCTGGGATTACAGGTGTGAGCCACTGTGCCTGGCTGCTTGGTCATTTTAAATGGCTGTAGAATGTACATACAATTACCTATAAAAAAGTAAACGTTTAGAATGCCTCTTGATTTGTAATATTATATACGTTGTTACAGTAAATATTCTTTTGTGAATTAAAAAATTTTTTTTGGGTTTACTTGGGTAATTATCTCTTTCATGTGAATTTCTTAAAGTGTAATGGCTTGCCAAAGGCTAAGAGCATTTAAACAGTTTGATACATTTCCTACATTCTAGGAATATGTGCTGATTTACATTCCCAGCGACAATATGTTAGAAAGCTCCTTCCCTCCCACTCATCTGCAGTGTGCCTTGTTGATCTACATTTTTGTCAGTTTGATGGATGAAAATAAATTTTACTTTGTTGACTATTTTTATTTCTCCTTTAGTGAACCACAAGAGCTTTCTGTGTAAAGGAATGTTATATGTGGTTGCAAATTCTATTATTTGCGTTTTACTTTTGATTGGGAATAATATTATTTTATACAGAAGTTTTGAGTGATTAGTCAACTATAAATTTTTTTCTTTTTTGTTTTAAAGTTTCAGTCAGGCTTAATTTTCCCACTCTGGTGGGTATGCCTACAGGTATACTGTATTAGTAGTGAAACTTAATCTTTTGAAAATGAGCCTGAGTTTTAAATACAGCCTAAAGTCATTTTAATGCAGGTGAACTAGCTAGGTAAGATTATTTTGATTCCTAAACAACATGTGAATGTATATGATTATGAAGCTGATATTCTTCCCCTGCCCCTGCACCCCCTCCTGAGACGGGGTCTCACTCTGTCACCCAAGCTGAAGTGCAGTGGTGTGATCTTGGCTTGCTGCAACCTCTGCCTCCCAGGCTCAAGAGATTCTTCCATCTCAGCCTTCCAAGTAGCTGGGATTATAGGTGTGGGCCAGCATACCCAACTAATTTTTGTATTTTTTGTAGAGATGGGGTTTTGCCACATTGTCCAGGCTGATCTCGAAATCCTGGACTCAAGCAATCTGCCCACCTTGGCCTCCCAAAGTGCTGGGATTACAGGCATGAGCCACCGCGCCTGGGCTGATATTCTTATTTATTTCTGAATGAAGTTCTAACAGAATAGTTCCAAAACTTAAATGTGTCAGTCAGGGTAAGTAAAATAATCTTGCCTCTGTTGTCAAATAAAGGATGACAGGATTATAGATATCTGATATATTTACTTTAGAACTTCAAATTATTTATCGATTCCCTTTTTCCTACGCTGGTTGGAGAACCCAGACTCTATGGAATTTGAACCCTGAAACTTCTAATGCTTGCTTATCAGACTGTTTCATTCTGTACCATTTAAGGCTTCTGAATTGTTTCTTTTTATCTTGCTGTCTAAAAGAGGTTAATTGCATACAAAAATGAAATAATAAAATATAAAATGATTTCAAAGGTACATATGTACCTTTAGGAGATACAAATTGTAAAATCCGATGTGTGTAATTGGGACATGTCTTGGGAATTTTTCATGGTAAATCATGTTAAAGTAGAGTTTTAACATTTGTGTTTTTTTAAAGATTAACTTGGACAAGGCTACTGCAGCATTCATTTTGGAAGAAAGCTTTCGCTGGAGCAGATCAGGAATCAAGCATGGAAGATCTCAGTCTCAGGTAGTATACACTTACCTTTGTGTATAAGACATAGTTACTGGACACTTAAGCCCATTACTATTCTATTTATACAACATCAATGACCTGAATTTCTCTGCTTTTGTAGTAGGAGAAAATCCAGCATTTGTTTAATTAAGGGTTGCTTGAGGAGTTTACTCATGATATTTTTGTGTTTTTGATTTTGCATATTTTCTGTTGTTATTCTTCAGTCATTGATATAATATGATACTCATTAGTTCTGTTACCAAATACATCTGGCTTCCCACCTCCCAAGTATATGGTAGGATCTTTTTTCTCCCCTTTAAGTTAGGTGTGGTCATGTGACTTGTTTTGGGTAACAAAATGTTAGCAAAAGTAATATGTGTTATTCCCAGATCCAAAGTTGAAGAGCAGTGGTAATTTACCACATGATGAGGTAATTGGGAAGAAAAATGTCAAAATGGAGTTCTAGCCTGGATTTTTTTTTTTTTTTTGAGACAACGTCTCACTCTGTCACCTAGGCAGGAGTATAGTGGTACAATGATGGTGCATTGCAGCCTTGACCTCCCTGGGCTCAGGTGATCCTCCCACCTCAGCATCCTGAGTAACTGAGACTATAGGTGTGCGCCACCACACTCAGCTGATTATTGTATTTTTAGTAGACACAGGGTTTCTCCATTTTGCCCAGGCTGGTTTCAGACTCCTGGCTTCAAGTGATTTGCCTGCTGTGACCTCTCTTTTTTTTTTTTTTTTTTTTTTTTGAGACGGAGTCTCGCTCTGTCGCCCAGGCTGGAGTGCAGTGGCCGGATCTCAGCTCACTGCAAGCTCCGCCTCCCGGGTTTACGCCATTCTCCTGCCTCAGCCTCCCGAGTAGCTGGGACTACAGGCGCCCGCCACCTCGCCCGGCTAGTTTTTTGTATTTTTTAGTAGAGACGGGGTTTCACCATGTTAGCCAGGATGGTCTCGATCTCCTGACCTCGTGATCCACCCGTCTCGGCCTCCCAAAGTGCTGGGATTACAGGCTTGAGCCACCGCGCCCGGCCAGACCTCTCAAAGTGCTGGGATTATAGGTGTGAGCCACCATGCCTGATCTGTCAGCCTGGATCTTTTGTTTTTTTTAATTTGTTAACAACAAAAAAGTGTAGACAAGGTCTCACTATGTTGCCCAGGCTGATCTCAAACTTCTGAGTTCAAGCGGTCCATCTGCCTCAGCCCCCCAAAGTACTGGGATTATAGGTGTGCACCACCACGCCTGGCTTTAGCCTGGATTTTGAGGGACTACAGTGACATAGCTTTCCTGCCAGTCTTTGATGGCTATATGGATGAGGGAGGCATAAAGTTAAGAGATTCTGTAACTTCGCTAAATGTCATGTGTAGTTTAATTACCTTCTCCAACCTCTTCTTCTAACACAAAACTATAGAGAACTCCAAAGTAAGTTTGATTGTGTTGGTTTTCTCCAGTAATAGCAGAAACACAATGGAGTGTTCTGGGCCACAAGATTCCAAGGAGCTTTTGCAGAACGCTCAGAGTAGACAAACAAAAGGGCACAAGAGTGGTCAACCACTAGGCCACTCTTTCAGACTAGGTAAGTTTTATTTGAGCACATTCATGCTACTTATATTGTTGTTTGAGAGAGTTCCTAATTTCAATGTTATGTCCCTTTAAATCTTTGTGTATGTTATGCCTTGCATATGATATTTTTGTTCTTTTCTGTGTAACATATTACTTTCCCGCTACAGAAAATCCAACTGAGTTTCGGCCTAAGAGTACTCTTGAGGGTCAGTTGAATGAATCCATGTTTCTTCTCAGGTAGGTAAAATGAAAAAAGAGGGATCAATGTGAGACAAAAGTTAAATTTTCTTAAAGCATCTGCTATCTTGGTGCAAACCATGTTACACAGAGATAAAGAACAGGGATTTTAGTGCCAAATTCCAGTTTCACTCTCCAATTTCAAAGTTACAGTTAGGTGGTGGCCAGTGAAATGTAGATTTTGCTATATATGGGATTTTTGAAAATTTTTAAACAAACCAACTTATTTTTTACCAAAGCAACTCATTATTTCCATTTGTAAGACTTAATGCCTCTTCATTTTGTTCTTTAACTTAAAATAGAATTGAACTTAAAATTTCAGAAGTCCAGGTTGTTTGTTTTGTTTTGTTTTTGAGACAAGATCTCCCTCTGTTGCCGAGACTGGAGTGCAGTGGAGTGATCTTGGTTCTTTGTAACCTCTGCCTCCTGGATTCAAGTGATCTTGCCACTTCAGCCTCCTGAGTAGCTGTGATTACAGATGTGTGACACCATGCCTGGCTAATTTTTTTGTAGAGACGGTGTTTTGCCATATTGCTCAGGCTGGTCTTGAACTCCTGGGCTTGAGCCATCTGCCTGCCAATGTACCCAGTTTTTGTTGTTGTTGTTGTTAATGCTTTGAAGGCAAAATCTTTTCTATTTGGGTAAATACTTACAGAAAAGAAGAGGTTCTGTTTTTCTTTAAATCGTTTTTTTATTCTTTAGTTTATTTTTATTTTATTTTATTTTTTTGAGATGGAGTCTTGTTCTGTTGTCCAGGCTAGATTACAGTGGCGTGTTCTTGGCTCACTGCAGCCTCCACCTCCCAGGTTCAGGTGATTCTCCTGCCTCAGTCTCCCGAGTAGCTGGGACTACAGGGGCCCACCACCTCACCTGGCTAATTTTTGTATTTTCAGTAGAGACGGGATTTCACCATGTTGGCCAGCCTGGTCTTGAACTGATCTCAAGTGATCCGCCCGCCTAGGCCTCCCAGAGTACTGCGATTATAGGCATGAGCCATTGTGCCCAGCCTTTCTTTTACTTTTCTATATGGAAGGCTTAAATAATGTTTGTAATCACTGAAATAATTAAAGTCAGAATGATATCTTAAAGTGACTAGGACCAATGCATTAAAAAATTTAGTAGTATGGGCTGGGCTCGGTGGCTGATGACTGTAATCCCAGCACTTCGGGAGGCTGAGGCGGGCAGATTACCTGGGGTCAGGAGATTGAGACAAGCCTGGCCAACATGGTGAAACCCCGTCTCTACTAAAGAAAAAAAAAATTAGCCCGGTGTGCTGGTGGGTGTCTGTAATCCCAGCTACTTGGGAGGCTGAGGCAGGAAGAATCACTTGAACCCAGGAGGTGGAGGTTGCAATGAGCTGAGATTGCGCCGTTGCACCCCAGCCTGGGCAACAAGAGGGCAACGCCATCTCAAAAAAAAAAAAAAAAAAAAATTTAGTAGTATGTAAATATTAAAAGTATTTAAAATATTTTGTAACAGAGAGAAATAGTTTTATTTCATGAAATAGGGGTTATAATGATAAATTAAAATTCCTGATATGTTTTACCCATATTTAAATGTAATGTATGTTTATCTATATACGTTTTACACATTTTATTATTTATTTATTTACTTATTTATTTTTTTGAGACAGACTCTTGCTCTGTTGCCCAGGCTAGAGTGCAGTGGCGTGATCTTGGCTCACTGCAGCCTCTGCCTCCCTGGTTCAAGTGATTCTTATGCCTCAGCCTCCCAAGTGGCAGGGATTACAGGCATGCACCACCATGCTTGGCTAATTTTTTTTGTATTTTTAGTAGAGACGGGGTTTCCCCAAGTTGCCCAGCTGGTCTCGAACTCCTGAGCTCAGGTGATCTGCCCACCTTGGCCTCTCAAAGTGCTGAGATTATAGGCCTGAGCCACAGCACCTGGCCCATTTTATACACTTTAAATTTAACTTTTTAGAACCTCATACAATTTCTGGTATTCATATTTTATGTACTATGTAAGTATATGTTTAATGAAGGGATCAACAGATAAGTGAATGAGAGTTGAGGATCTTGATACTTGGGAATTTGAAGATGATAATTTTTTTTTCCCTTGAGATGGATGGAGTCTTGCTCTATTGTCCAGGCTGGAGTGCAGTGGTTCGGTCTTGGCTCACTGCAACCTTCACCTCCCCTGTTTAAGCTATTCTCCTGCCCCAGCCCCCCAAGTAGTTGGGACTACAGGCATGCACCACCATGCTGGGCTTTTTTTTTTCTTTCCCCGAGATGGAGTGTCACTTTGTCACCCAGGCTGGAGTACAGTGGCTTGAACTTGGCTCACTGCAATCTCTGCCTCCTGAGTTCAAGTGATCCTCCTGTCTCAGCCTCCCTAGTAGCTGGGATTATAGGTGCCTGCTACCATGCCTGGCTAATTTTTGTATTTTTAGTAGAAACGGGGTTTTGCCATATTGGCCAGACTGGTCTCAAACTCCTTACCTCAAGTGATCTGAGTGCCTCGGCCTCCCAAAGTGCTGGGATTACAGGAGTGAGCCACTGCACTCGGCCCTGAAGGAAATAATTAAAAAATATTAATGATCTGATGGGAAAGATTTCTTAGAATGTGAGAAGCTCAGGCCAGGCGCAGTGGCTCATGCCTGTAATCCCTGCACTTTGGGAGGCTGAGGCAGGTAGATCATGAGGTAAGGAGTTCAAGACCAGTCTGGCCAAGATGGTGAAACCCTGTCTCTACTAAAAATACAAAAATTAGCCAGGTGCAGTGGCGGGCGCCTGGGAGGCTAAGGCACGAGAATCGCTTGAACCCGGGAGGTGGAGGTTGCAGTGAGCCGAGATTGCGCCACTGCACTCCAGCCTGGGCAACAGAGCAAGACTCCATCTCAAAAAAAAAAAAAAAAAAAAAAGTGAAAAGCTCAAAACCATGGATCCAGGAAAAGTACAGTGGCCCATACGGTATGGCAGGCATTTATACGTGTAGGAGGAATCATTACAAATAGATAAGGATTGTAACTTCCTTGTTACTTATTTTAAATAGGTGCCAGCCCAACTTTGGGAGGCCGAGACGGGCAGATCACAAGGTCAGGAGATCGAGACCATCCTGGCTAATACGGCGAAACCCCGTCTCTACTAAAGAATACAAAAAACTAGCCGGGCGACGAGGCGGGCACCTGTAGTCCCAGCTACTTGGGAGGCGGAGGCAGGAGAATGGCGTGAACCTGGGAGGCGGAGCTTGCAGTGAGCTGAGATCCGGCCACCGCACTCCAGCCTGGGTGACAGAGCCAGACTCCGTCTCAAAAAAAAAAAAAAAAAAAAAAAAAAAAAAAAAAAAAAATAGGTGCCAGGGTAATTTCCTTTTCAAGTATTTTCTGATATACAGCTACAAATATTTTTCATTCTTTGTAGAATATCTGATGTATTTTATTTATGTTAATCCTGCCTATACTGGAAGACATTTATAAAAATTAATACTTGAAGGTTTCTAGTTAAAAAAGAAAATACTGTGTATGGCATGGAAAGTGTAAATAAAAGAAATAATACATTAGCCAGGAAATTAATAGCAGTTATAAAAATTATATAAACACAAATTAGATCTAGACTTTTTTAGTGAGAGCATATGGAATCATCATACTCTACCATTTTTCATGAGATATATTTTCTTCCAGAAAATAGTAAACAGAGAATAACCTTTCTGGAATCTGAATAATGTTAACTGGTATGTATTTTTCAGTTCTCGTCCTACTCCCAGAACTAGCACTGCAGTGGAAGTAAGTCCTGGTGAGGATATGACTCATTGTTCACCACAGAAGACTTCTCTGACCAAGGTGAGCGGACTTGGGAAATTTTCTTTCTACGTAAGATGTAGAAGCTCAAAAGAATAATTGTAAGTTGGTAAATGACTTATGTTTATAAATAAAAAATTTACAATAAGGTCATCTTTCCTGATCATTATGGATTTTTCTTGTATGTTCTCTGAGAGAGATATCCCATTTAGTTGCTTCATAGTTCTTTTTGGTAGGACTTTCCTTGAGATACAGTTGACATACCATACAATTCACCTATTTAAGGTGAACAATTCAGGCTGGGTGTGAATTGTAAATCTTGCACTTTGGGAGGCTGAGGCAAGAGGATCACTTGAGGCCAGGAGTTTGAGACCAGCCTGGCCAACATAGCGAGACCCTGTCCTCACAAAAAATAAAAAACATGAGCTGGGTTTGGTGGTGCACACCTGTAGCCCTAGCCACATGGGAAGCTGAAGTGGAAGGGTTTCTTGAGCCCTGGAGTTTGATGCTGCAGTGAGCTATGACGGCGCCACTGCACTCCAGCCTGGGTGACAGAGTGAGACCCACCTCTTTAAAAGAAAAAAAAAAGGTACAATTCAGGGACCTGTAACATTTTCAGAGGTGTGCAACCATCACCACAGTTTTAGAATTCTGCCATCACCCAACAAAGAAACTACCGTTAGCAGTCACTGCCCCCTGCCACCCCATGTTTCTCCAGTTCTTTTCCATGCTGGTACTAGGCAACCACAGTATATGTTTTGTCTTTATTATTTTACTTGTTCTGTGCATTTTATATAAATGGAATCAACAATATGTGATCTTTTGTTACTAGCTTTTTCCACTTAGCATATGTCTTCTTTGTTTTTTTTTTTTTTTTTTGAGATGGAGTCTTGCTCTGTCGCCAGGCTGGAGTGCAGTGGCGCAACCTCGGCTCACTGCAACCTGTGCCTACCGGATTCAAGCAATTCTCCTGCCTCAGCCTACCAAGTAGCTGGGACTACAGGCGTGTGTCACCACGTCCAGCTAATTTTTGTATTTTTAGTAGAGACGGGGTTTCACCATGTTGATCAGGATGGTCTCGATCTCTTGACCTCATGATCCACTCGCCTCGGCCTCCCCTAGTGCTGGGATTACAGGCATGAGACACCGCACCTGGCCTGTTTAACATATATGTTCAAGGTTCATCCAAGTTGTAGCATGTATCAGTACTAGATTCCTTTTTATTGTCAAATAATTTGTTGTGTATACAACATCTTTTTTTTTCTAGTCATCAGTTGGTGAATATTTGGGAGTAGAATTGCTGTGTCATGTGTTAACTCCTTGTTTAACTTTTTGTTTTTGAGATAATGTTTCCCTCTGTCACCCAGGCTGGAGTACAGTGGTACAATCATAGCTCACTGCAGTCTGGACCTCCTTGGCTCCAGTGGTTGTCCTGCCTCAGTCTGCCAAGTACCTGGAACTACAGGCATATGCCACCACACCTGGCTAAGTTCACAAAAAATTGTTTGTAAAGACAGGGTCCCTCTATTTTGCCTAAGCTCAAACTTCTGAGCTCAAGTGATGCTCCTATCTCAGCCTCCCAAAGTGCTGGTGTGCCAGATGTGAGCCATTGCACCTGGCCTTAACTTTTTGAAGAATTGTCAAACTGTTTTTCAAAGCATCTGCACCATTTTACGTTCTAACCAGCAGTGTATGAGGGTATCAATTTTTACATATTCTCAATAACATTTGGTATTGTCTTAAAAAATGTAGTAAAAAATGCATTACATAAAATGTACTATTTTAAATCATTTCTAAATATATAGTTCAAGTGGAATTAAGTACATTCATATTGTTGCGCAACTATTTCTACCATCTATCTCCAGAAAATTTTAGTCATCCCAAATTGAAACTCTGTCCCCATCAAATAATAACTGCCCATTTCCCATTACTGTTAGCCCCTGGTAACCACTATTATACCTTCTGCCTCTATGAATGTGCCTATTCTAGGTCCATTGCATAAGTCAGGGGTCTTCAACCCCCTGGCCATGGACTGCTGCTAGTCTGTGGCCTCTTAGGAACCAGGCCACAGAGCAGGAAGTGAGTGGCAGGCAAGTGAGTGATGCATCATCTGTATTTACAGCTGCTCTCAATCTACACCTACATTATTGTCTGAGTTCTGCCCCCGTCAGAGGAGCGGTTGCATTAGATTCTCATAGGAGCATGAATCCTGCTGTGAACTGTGCATGTGAGGAATCTAGGTTGCGTGCTCCTTATGAAAATCTAATGCCTGATGATCTGTCACTGTCTCCCATCACCCCCAGATGGGACTGTCTAGTTGTAGGAAAACAAGCTCAGGGCTCCCACTGATTCTATATCATAGTGAGTTGTATAATTATTTCATTATATATTACAGTGTAATAATAACAGAAATAAAGTGCCCAGTAAATGTAATTCACTTGAATCATCTCAAAATCATCTCCCCCAACCTTGTCTGTGGAAAAATTGTCTTCCGCAAAACTGGTTCCTGATGCCAAAAAATTTGGGGACCGCTGGCATAAGTGGTCTCATATAGGCTGGGCGCGGTGACTCATGCCTGTAATCCCAGCACTTTGGGAGGCTGAGGCAGGTGGATCACAAAGTCAAGAGATCCAGACCATCCTGGCCAACATGGTGAAACTGTGTCTCTGCTAAAAATACAAAAATTAGCTGGACATGGTGGCATGTGCCTGTAGTCCCAGCTACTCAGGAACCTGAGGCAGGAGAATTGCTTGAACCAGGAGGCGGAGGTTACAGTGATCCAAGATTGTGCCACTGCACTCCAGCCTGGTGACAGAGCAAGACTCAGTCTCAAAAAAAAAAAAAAAAAAAAAGTGGTCTCATATAGTATTTGTACTTTTGTGCCTGGCTTATTTCACTTAGCATAATGTCATCCATGTTGTAGCATGTGCCAGAATTTCATTTTTTTTTTTTTTTTTTTTTTTGAGACGGAGTCTTGCTCTGTCGCCCAGGCTGGAGTGCAGCGGCCGGATCTCAGCTCACTGCAAGCTCCGCCTCCCGGCTTCATGCCATTCTCCTGCCTCAGCCTCCAGAGTAGCTGGGACTATAGGCGCCCGCCACCTTGCCCGGCTAGTTTTTTTTGTATTTTTTTTTTTTTTAGTAGAGACGGGGTTTCACCGTGTTAGCCAGGATGGTCTCGATCTCCTCACCTCGTGATCCGCCCGTCTCGGCCTCCCAAAGTGCTGGGATTACAGGCTTGAGCCACCGCACCCAGCCCAGAATTTCATTTTTTAAAGGCTGAATAATATTCCCTTGTGTGTGTTTAATATGCTTTGTTATCTTTTCATCTGTTGATGATTTCTCGGGTTGCATGCACCTATTGGCTATTGTGAATGGTGCTGCATTGCCTGTCTTTCTTGTGATAGCCATTCTATTTCACATCTAGCAGGTGTGAAATTCCATTGATTGATTGATTGATTGATTGAGACAGGGTCTCACTCTGTCATCCAGTCTGGAGTGCAGTGGCACGATCTTGGCTCACTGCAACCTCTGTCTCCCAGTCTCAAGCAATTCTTCTGCCTCAGCCTCCCAAGTAGCTGGAATTACAGGCACGTGCCACTACCACCTGGCTAATTTTTTTTTTTTTTTTGAGATGGAGTCTTGCAGTGTCGCCCAGGCTGGAGTGCAGTGGCACAATCTCGGCTAACTGCAAGCTCCGCCTCCTGGGTTCATGCCATTCTCCTGCCTCAGCCTCGCGAGTAGCTGGGACTACAGGTGCCCGCCACCATGCATGGCTAATTTTTTGTATTTTTAGTAGAGATGGGGTTTCACCGTGTTAGCCAGGATGGTCTCGATCTCCTGACCTTGTGATCTGCCTGCCTCAAACTCCCAAAGTGCTGGGATTACGGGTGTGAGCCACCAGGCCTGGCCCACCTGGCTAATTTTTGTATTTTGTAGAGACAAGGTTTCACCATGTTGGCCAGACTAGTCTCGAACTCCTGACCTCAAATGATCCACCTGTCTCCGCCTCCCCAAGTGTTTGGATTACAGGCGTGAGCCACCGCGCCCAGCTAGTAGGTGTGAATTTCTATGTCTTAGTGGTTTTTATTTGCATTTACCTGATGGCTAATGATGTTGTGTATCTTTTTATGTGTTTATTGGTCATTTGTCTATTTTCTTTCTTTTTTTTTTTTTTGAGACGGAGTCTCGCTCTGTCGCCCAGGCTGGAGTGCAGTGGCCGGATCTCAGCTCACTGCAAGCTCCGCCTTCCGGGTTTACGCCATTCTCCTGCCTCAGCCTCCCGCGTAGCTGGGACTACAGGCGCCCGCCACCTCACCCGGCTAGTTTTTTGTATTTTTTAGTAAGAGACAGGGTTTCACCGTGTTAGCCAGGATGGTCTCGATCTCCTGACCTCGTGATCCGCCCGTTTTGGCCTCCCGAAGTGCTAGGATTACAGGCTTGAGCCACTACGCCCGGCCTTCATTTGTCTATTTTCTTTGGAGAAACATTTATTCAAAAATTTAACCTATTTTTAATTGGGTTATTTATCTCTTTATTATTTAGTTAAGAATTTTTTACATATTCTAGATAGGAGTTATAACAATTTTCTCCCTTTTTCTGGATTGTCTTTTTTCTTTCTTGATGGTATCCTTTGAAGCACGAAAGTTTTAAATTTTGATATAGTCCTATTTATCTTTCTTCGTTTGTGTTTTTTGGCTGCTTGTGCTTTTGGTGTAATATCTAAAAAAACAATTGCTACTCCAAGGTCACAAAGGTTTCTGCCTATGTTTTCTCTTAAGAGTTTTATAGTTTTATTAATATCTCTTAGATTTAGCTATTTTATCCATTTGAGTTAATTTTTGCATGTGGCATGAAGTAGGGGGTATACTTCATTGTTTTGCGTCTAAACATCCAGCTGTCTTGGCACTATCTGTTGAAAAGCTTATTCTTTCACCATTGAATTGTCTTGGAACTCTTATTGAAGATCGATTGATTGTATATGTAAAGGTTTATTTCTGGATTCCATTCTGTTATCTATTCATTTGTTCTTATACTAGTGGCACACTCTTGATTACTGTAGCTGTTTAGTAAGCTTTGAAATCAGAAAGTATGAATCCTCCAAAAAAATTTTTAAGGTGGTTTTGGCTGTTCTGGGTCACTTGTATTTCCATATGAATTTTAAGATCAGCTTGTCATTTTCTGCAAAGGAGCCTGCTGGGATTTTAATCACAGTTGCATTGAATGTGTAGATTAATTTAGGAAGTACTGCCATTTTAACAATGTTAAGTTTTCCTCCACGAACACAGGATGTATTTGTACTTATTTAGGCCTTTAATTTCTTTCAATCATAGTTGTGTTGAATGCGGAACTACTTTGAATTAATTCTAAGTTATTTTTATGCTACTTGTTGCTTGACAAATATAATTGCTTTTAGTTTTTACTGCAATTTTGTTGTAATGTGAAGTGTATTTGGACCATGTGAAGCTTATTTCTGCTTTGAAATTTAGTATAAATGGATTATAATAAAATCTCACTGTGCTAATTTTTTGGTTATGTGAAATAGAAAATCAATGTAAATTAAAAAATTCATTCTGAAATGTGATAGATGTTGAAGCTCTTCTGGCAGATGGTTATAAAGAGGAGTATATAATCATTGTATGGAGGAAATATAATCAATAATGTGAATACCTAAGGTAGCTTATTTTACATATGTATCTCTATTTATTTATTTATTTATTTTTGAGACAGGGCCTCACTCCTATCACCCAGACTGGAGTGGAGTGGCATGATTGTGGCTCATTGCAGCCTCAACTTCTCGGGCTTAGGTGATTCTCTTGTCTCAGCCTCCTGAGTAGCTGCGACTACAAGTGTGCGCCGCCATGCCTGGCTAATCTTTTGTAATTTTAGTAGAGGTTTCCCCATGTTGCCCAGGCTGATCTCAAACTCCTGGACTCAAGTGATCTGCCAGCCTTGGCCTCCCAAAGAGCTGGGATTACAGTTGTGAGCCACTGTGCTTGGCCTTATGTTTTATAATTTTTAAGTGACACTTTTTATTCAATTACAAAACATATATAATTGTAGAAAACTTGTAAAATGTAAAAGAGGACAAAGAAAATAGAAAAATTATTTACTATGTAATTCCTGAGTAAACACTGATTACATTTTTTTTTTTTTTGAGTGCCTGTTGCCCAGGCTGGAGTGCAGTGGCGTGATCGTAGGATTGTAGTTCACTGTAACCTCATACATCTCATACCATCTCATACATTTTGATACTACTACTTCTGGTTCTATACATATATGTTCATTTTGAAACAAGGGAGTATAATTTTGTAACAGTTATTTTCATTTAATGATTATGGTTTGATTGCAATTATTGATCATTTAGTTTATTCCTGAGCAATTTATTTTATATATTTTTGCTATTGTGAGTGGGATATTTGTTATAACTTGGCATTTGTGCATACATTCAATTTACCTATAGGAAATTAATTTTTGCATACAGTTTTTTAATTGGTCCACCTTACTAATCTTATTTTTTTTTTTTTTTTCCTTTGAGACAGAGTCTTGCTCTGTTGCCCAGGCTGGAGTGCAGTGGCATGATCTTGGCTCATTGCAGCCTCTGCCTCCCAGGTTCAAGTGATTGTCCTGCCTCAGCCTCCTGAGTAGCTGGGACCACAGGCACCTGCCACCAAGCCCAGCTAATTTTTGTATTTTTAGGAGAGATGGGGTTTCACCATTTTGGCCAGACTGGTCTCGAATTCCTGGCCACGGGTGATCCACCTACCTCGGCCTCCCAAAGTGCTGGGATTACAGGCGTGAGCCACCATGCCTGGCCTAATTCTTACATTATTTCGAATAGTTTTCCCATTGATTAATTTTGGCTTTTTGGATGTTCAGTTATATCATCTATATGTAAAGATAATTTGGCCACCTCTTTCAAATATTGATGTCTTACTTTACGGACTAATATAATTTACTAGCGGTTCCTCCTCTGTGTTAAATCAGCAGGGATATCCAGCCCTTTGCTCTATCATTGACTTCTTTCCTTTCCTTTGCCACCTTCCTCGCTCAAGACACCATCTTTTCCATCCAGGCTTTGCAGTAACCTGCTAACTGGTCCCCTCAGTTCTCCATTGCTCCCCTCTATCCATTCTCCACTGAAGCAAGTATGATGTATATATTTAAATGTCTTGATAAACTATCACTGTCTTCTCTCAAGCAGTGCCAGGCATTGTTTTAAATGCTTTATGTTTATTCTTCACAAACCTGAAAGCTTGTTCATTTTAATCTTTGTTATAGATAAAGAAAACAAAGCTTTTTTCTTTAACTTCCCAAAGAGCACATAATTAACAAGCGGCAATGAAAGTTTACCCCTGTCTTTTTGCCTTGAAAGTCCATCTTTTTTTTTTGGCAATGTGAGTTTATCCCTGTCTTTTTGCCATGAAAGTCCATCTGTCTTTTTTTTTTCTCTTTAATTGAAAGTCCATGTTCTTAAACTTAGATTTTCTTGTTTTAAACAAACTTCCTCTTCATTCTTTGTGGGTTTTTTTTTTTTTTTTTAACGTAGTCTCGCTCTGTCACCTAGGCTGGAGTGTGGTGGTGTGATCTCGGCTCACTGCAACCTCCGCCTCCCAGGTTCAAGCGATCCTCCTGCCTCAGCCCCCTGAGTAGCTGGGAGTACAGGCGCATGCTACCACTCCTGGCTAATCTTTGTATTTTTAGTAGAGATGGTGTTTCCCATGTTGGTCAGGCTGGTCTCAAACTCCTGACCTCATGATCTGCCCACCTCAGCCTCCCAAAGTGCTGGGATTACAGGGGTGAGCCACCACGCCTGGCCTCTTTGTGTGTTTTCTTATGTCTTTCGTCTGAGTTGCAAGGGGCAGCTTGGGTTTCCAGAACTTTCTTAGCTAACTCCTCTGTTCCTTTATCCATGCCCCTTCCTCATTCAGTTTTGGATACTTTATTTTCCTTATTCCTTACTTCACTGATTTGCTTTTCTGTTTTATTTAGTTTGCTAATCATTGTTTCTTTTAAGGTTCTTAAGCATAAATTTCTCTCTCTCTCTCTCTCTCTCTCTCTCTCTCCCTCTCTCCCTCTCTCCCTCTCTCCCTCTCTCCCTCTCTCTCTCTCTCTCTTTTTTTCCTGATGGGAAATACTGAGGTGTAACACTAGGAATACAAATTATGTTTAAATAGAGCACAAAGAACCATCTCAGAGGAATAACTGATGGTGACTGTCTGCTGATTCATTTCATTATGTATCAGCTCTAACTAGGCTTAATAAATAATTGAGGTTTAACACTTAGGTAACAGGTCTGTATTTAAGTTTGAAAATTTTTTTATGTTATAGCTTCAACTTCACATTGAATATTCTGTAAAGCAGAAGTAAATTGATTAGCATTCTGTGAATGAAAAATAAAGCTGTGGGTTAGGCACATGGCTCATGCCTGTAATCCCAGCACTTTGGGAAGCCAAGGCAGGCAGATCACCTGAGAACTCCTGAGATGAGGAGTTCGAGACCAGCCTGACCAACATGGTGAAACCCCTGACTCTACTGAAAATATAAAAATTAGCTGGGCGTGGTGGCATGCACCAGTAATTTCACTACTTGGGAGGCTGAAGCAGGAGAATCGCTTGAACCCGAGAGGCAGAGGTTGCAGTGAGCCGAGATTGTGCCACTGCACTCTAGCCTGTGTGACAGAGTGAGACTCTATCTCAAAAAAAAAAAAAAAAAAAAAAAAAAAGCCATGCTGGTAACAAAAAAACCAATTTGCCTCATCACAGTTTAGAACATTGAATTGTAAAGATCTTTTTTCTAGTCCTAGCCAGCCTTAGTGGTAACATGAGCAATTCAGTTACTTTCTCAGAGTTTTATATTTTTATCTGTAAAATGGGAATGATGGTGCCTACAGTTTAGGATTTTTGTGAAAATCAAATAAGACTACAAGCATCTTGAATAGCAGTTGAAGTACATTGATATAGGTGATATTTTACAGTGTTGTCTTCCTCAGCATCTTATTAGTTCTGTGTTTTAAAGATCTACATTAGTCACAGAAACAAAGTCTAATTTTTGTTCTCATTTCAGATTGCAACTGGACACCTGAGTCAGCAGGACCTGGAATCCCAGATGAGAGAGCTTATCTACACAGACTCAGATCTTGTTGTCACCCCCATTATCGACAATCCAAAGGTGTGGAAAGATACTCTAACAACTGAGTTGTAGACTTTACTGAGATCTAAAATCTGCATGAGATTTTCATTCAGAATATTATTTACTGTCTAATCTTTCCTGTTTCTCTTGTCTGCTTCTGTTTCATTTGTGCTGCATGTCTGCATTTCCCGCTCCCGCTCTGTCTGCAACCCTTTCCTCTGCCTTCACTTCCACTTCACTGGAGTTCTAAGTTTTCTCCCCTCTGTTTTGAATAAGTCAGCTCTGCCTCTCACCACTGCTTTCTTCCACATGCCATGGAGGGGTTGCCAGCCTCCTGACCTCAGACCTTAGCTCTCCGTCCCTTTGTTTCTCCATACGTGCTAATGTGAATCACTCTAAATATTCTAGTCTCTGATGTATTTTGAAGGCAGAAGCAGTCAGAGGGCACTGCTCACCAGGCTGGGCTGGGTAGGCATATCACACAGAAGCCCTACCCTCTCACAGGTTGTTAAGACTGCAGGGGAGATGGTGGGGAGACATTATGGGAGCTTGAGGAATCATAGTTCACAATGTACTTCTAAACCAGTGTGAGTTTTTTTGCTTCTTGTCTTTTGGAATATAATACTTTATTGCTAGGGGATAATGAGTATCTGTTTTAAAAAACAAATTCATTTCTAAGTCCCTCTGTTTTGTCTTGACTTCCAGCTCCCCAACATACTCACATTCCACTACTTATTCTCTATTTTAATTTTCCTGCTTCTTTTTCCTTTTTCAATGTCTTTTTCTGTATTAATTCATGACTGTTTTTTCTTATCTCATTGGGAACATTACTGTGGTTTAGACCATAAGGGTTCTTGGATTCATTTTTATTTTCTAGATAGACAGCATTTCATATAGATTATTTAGCTGTTTTTCATAATGGAGCTAATTCTTTTTGTGAGTTCGTATGTCTGGCAGAGTAACTTTATTATGCTAAGTTTGATGTGCATTGGGGCATTTTCAAATTGGACTTTCTAGAACAATTTGTGTTATCTTTATCAGGGGTGTCCAATCTTTTGGCTTCCCTGGGCCACACTGGAAGAATTGTCTTGGGCCACACATGAAATGCACTAATGATAACTGATGAACTAAAAAACAAAAAAAAAATTGCAAAAAAATCTTACGATGTTTTGAGAAAGTTTATGAATTTGTGTTGGGCCATATTCAAAGCCGTCTTGGGCTGCATGCAGCCCATGGGCTGCGGGTTGGACAAGCTTGCTTTAGACAATATTCTGTGTTTCTTTTTTCCCTCTTATAACCATATCTGATAGTTTCTGGGAAGCCTTAATCAATAGAAATTTTTGTGTTTAACTTTTAATTTTAAACTTTTAGTCTTAGAGAAAAAGTTCAAAAATAATTGAGAGTTCCTATATACCTTTCGCCCAGCTGCTCTTAATGTTCGCATCTCATAGGTCTTTAGTATAGTTTGCAAAACCTGGGAATTAACATTAGTATAACGTTAGTCAGGCGGGATAATCCTTATCTGTTCCTCCTTGTGGAGGGCAGTAGAATGTGGTAATTGGAGTTGCATAATACTTGATTAATATCTCTGTGTAATGAGGGCTTGCAATACCCTGGTTGCTCCTTTCTAATTCTTCCTGAAAAAGAAAAGGAAAAAAAACAAAAAACAAAAAACATGAGTATAGTGCTATTAACTAAACTACCAAACTTATTTGAATTTTATCAGTTGCCTCTAATGTTCTTTTTTTTTTTTGTTCCAGGATCCCACATTACAGTTAGTTGTTATGCCTCCTTAGTCTCGTATAGTCTGTCCTAGTCTTTCATGGCCTTGTCAGAATTTCTCAGACCTTTCTTGTCTTTCATGACCTTGACACTTTGTCTTTTTTTTTTTTTTTTTTTTTTTTTGAGATGGAGTCTCACTGTGTCACCAAGGCTGGAGTGCAGTAGCGTGGCGTGATCTCGGCTCACTGCAACCTCTGCCACCCGGGTTCAAGCTATTTTCCTGCCTCAGCCTCCTGAGTTGCTGGGATTATAGGCACCTGCCACCATGCCTGGCTAATTTTTGTAGTTTTAGTAGAGATGAAGTTTCACCATGTTGGCCAGGCTGGTCTTGAACTCCTGACCTCATGATCCACATGCCTAGGACTCCCAAGGTGCTGGGATTACAGGCGTGAGCCACCGTGCCTGTCCTTTGTATTTTTTTGTAATACATGTTATAAAACGTATGACTCAAGTCCTTCACACTTTGAAGAGTAACTGGTTGGGTGTTTTGTAGAATGTCCCTTAATTTAGGTTTGTCTGAGGGTTTCTCATGATTAGAATGAGATTATGAATTTGGATTATGAGATTAGAATGAGAATATGCATTTTAGTAAGATTACTACAGTAAATACAGTAATGCTGGTTACTTAATTAGTAAAGGGTTTAAAAATATTGTATATAGAAGTGTTGCAGAAGTTAGGTATGGAAATGATGGTTGAATTTTTGATTAAAAGTCTCAAGATGAAGTATCTGGCTGTCCTAAACTCATGGATCCAACTACATGGTTTCTTCACATTTCTCAAATAAGTTGTGCACTTTCCAATTCATACTATTATGGCTTCCTGGAATGGTGTCTTCTCTGATATGACCATAAAGTTCTAACCATCCTTCAACACCTCAACCCACCTTCTACCTCTTCTGTAAACCCGGTCCTAACTATATCAACTAAAGTGCTTGCTGTATTCTCTAAACTGCTGTTTACAAAAAAATTCTTTCTGTCCAGTGTTTTGTCTGTAGTTACGTCCTGCATGTTTTGAATTGTGAAATATTTCGTTGTTTATCAAATGTTTGTCTCGTCTTCCCAACTAGGATGTCAGCTCTCTGAAAATAGGATTGTGTCTTTTATATCTTTGTATCCCCATTAGCACTTGGCACAAAGCCTTACCTTGGCAGGAACCCAGTAGATATTTGTTGAATGACTGAATTTCTAATTAGAGGTAAATTAACTAAAAAATAAGCCAAGATAGGGGTGAATGTTTTCTGTGAAGCTTTATTTTTTTACAGATATCAATTGAAATGATTTAAAAAAATAACTTATTATCTATATTTGTATGTTTTTAATCTGAAAAGTCATTGTTCTTATTCTTTTTGGTAAAAATTTTACACATTTTTTGTCCTCATTGATTTATTATCTGACATAAGGGACATATAAGGAGATAGATATCCATCTTAAAAATTGTCTCAAAAGCTTTTTTTTTTTTTTTAAACCACAGATAATGAAACAGCCACCAGTTAAATTTGATGCAAAAATATTGCATCTACCAGCATATTCAGGTAGGATCATAAAGGACTTATCAAACATGTAGACTCTTTGTATACAGATACAAATATGAAATTTATTTGCAAATAGAATATTTGTATGTGAATAACTAAATTTATTTCATCTTGACAATTGCCTATGTTCTTGGGGCAGTGTTACACGAATTGTAAACAATCTGTAATTCATTTGTGCCATCTGTTGACATTTCTTAGCTGAGTCTGGGCTGCCCTGTTCTCTTCTGGGTGGGGAGGTTCCTATAGATCTGGACTGGTTTTCCTGTAGAGTGGGTAGGAGGTCTTCCCTTCCCTTCTTAGAGCTGGTTGAATTTCCACCATTTATGGCTGGTGTAGGTGTACAGGTTTGGGGCAAGCAATGAAGGATTGGGATTCTATTGGAGGGACCAGGGCATTTGAGAATGGGACTAGGTGGTTCATGACTGTGGAGGTGGTGTGGGAGTGGAGATACTTAAGGGATAATTATTATGTTTCTGTTGAGCTAACAAAAGTCTTACTTAGGGTGACCATCAGAAATTTTCACATACTTTAAACTTTTTTTTTTGTTTAACAAATTATATTTTAAGCTGTTAAACTTGATTTGGGAAAAATTATTCATTGTGGCTAGAGTAGAATCTATGATTTGAAGTAAATTTAAAATATATTTAGGTTTAAATAAACCAGCTAAGGGTTTATATCGATCAACTTAATTACTGATAAAAACAAAAAAGAAAGTGTGTAGAAGGACGTTTTTGAAGCTAAGTATTATTAATAGTGCTTTCAGAGCCAAGTAGGACTATTTATGCAAACCTAGAGAATTATTACCTGGAAATACTATTTCCCTTTTCTTCTTTGAGTTATTTAGGAAATTATATTTATAATTTATTTTGCCTAAAGATAGAGATCAGCCAAAAATATGTTAATTTTAGGGGATATCACATTTCCTAGATTTTGCCATTTTTTTGTATAGGGATTTGGAGGTAGGGATTTCAGGTGATTTTTAGCTATCATGTTATTCTCGTTATTTTTTACAATAGTTTCATTGGAACTTTTTAAGAACTGTAGGATTTGTGCGTTTCTCAATATTTGAGAGTTGATTTATTTATACAAAGGCTCTTTTGTCTTTTACTCCAGTTGTATTGAACTTTGCATTTTGTTATGGTGTAGGTTGTGGGACAGTTCTGCTTAGGACATCTGCTTTATTTGAAAGTATAGCTTTCCATTGAAGTGGTTAAAAAGTTTCCATGGATAGATAAAGAGATAAGGAATATGGAAGGACAAATAAAAGTAGTGTCATCTTTGGAGTATTTTTGGTTTTGACAGTGTAATGTTTGTCCTCATCTTAGCTGTTATAATTCTGTGTTTATTTCTCATGTAATGTTTCCAGCAGTTGTTTTTCTCATCAAACATACTTTTATTATTTTCTTTCCATGGCAGTGGATAAGTTATTATTTCTGAAAGACCAAGATTGGAATGACTTTTTGCAACAAGTGTGCTCGCAGATCGACTCCACTGAGAAGAGCATGGGGGCCTCCCGAGCCAAGCTGAATCTCCTTTGCTATTTGTGTGTGGTGGCTGGTCACCAGGAGGTGGCCACCAGGCTCCTCCATTCCCCCCTGGTAGGCCTTTGTGACATGCCTTATGCATTTTAATTTGTGTTTTTATAGAGGCTCAAACAAGTGCTGAAATATCAGTTTGATTTAACTACCATGAAAAAACCGATTGATCACGATTTTAGGTTTATGAAAATTATCCTCTGTTTAATCCTTAGGTCCTAAAGTAGATGAGAGTAGATGGTGATTTTGAACTGTGTTTGTTTGTAATACTCAGGTTTCCATTTTATGTTAACTCGTAAGATTTTAAAAAAATACCTGAAATCAGGCTGGGCGCGGTGGCTCATGCCTGTAATCCCAGCACTTTGGGAGGCCAAGGGGGTGGATCACCTGAGGTCAGGAGTTTGAAACCAGCCTGGCCAACGTGGCAAAACCCTGTCTCTACTAAAAGTACAAAATTAGCTGGGTGTGGTGGTGCACTCCTGTAATCCCAGCTACTTGGGAGGCTGAGGCAGGAGAATCACTTGAACCTGGGAGACAGAGGTTGCAGTGAGCTGAGATGGAACCACTGAACTCCAGCCTGGGCAAAAAGAGTGAAACTCCATCAAAAAAAAAAAAAAAAAAAAAATAAATAAATAAATAAATAAAATAAATAAATAAAATAAATAAAATAAAATAAAATAAAATAAAATAAAATAAAATAAAATGTGATGTCATAAGACCTTTTACCTTCTCGTTAGTGACTGGAATGAACTCCCCATGTGGAATGGGTTGGGGGTGTTGGTTCCTTTACTGGGTCCTCTGGTAAACGGCAAGTTTTCTGATATCACATTGAAGGAAGACATCAATTCTCTAGAACATTTTTTTTCCTCTTCCCCTGGAAATATTACTTTTTGGATTATCTTGGTCTATTGGTAAGCTCAAGGGAATTTGTCAGAGTTTTTTTGGTTTTTGTTTCTTTTGGCTCATGTTTGAGCATCGATTGGCAGAGTTTTTGAAGTCATCCTCAGAAAGGAATTACAGTGGTTCGGAGATGTTTTCCATAGTGGTCCCTCATTTGGAAATTGGCTTGAAAAAATTTAAGTTCATTTGCTTCCAGGATAGTATTAAGGTTACTTTTGTTGATAGTTGGTGTGTGTCTGTCAGGTAAGGGCAGTAATTTAGCGAATATAAAGTGGTAGGAGAAATTAAAAGTACTGTTCTTAGTTTTTATTTTAATCTTATTCATATACTAGTACCTTTGTAATTTAGTAAATATCATTTTTGGTGTACAGTGTAAACTTCCTTTTTATAAAATCCCGGGCTGTTAACTTTGCTGTCATTTTATATGTTTTGTGACTTAAACATTTTAATTTTTTCTTTTTTTACATTTAAATTTTTTATTCTAGTTCCAATTGCTAATCCAGCATTTGCGGATTGCTCCAAACTGGGATATGTAAGTAACATTTATATTTTAAAAATTATTTTTCATGACTTTATTAAGTAGTTAGAGTGTACATATTTATCAAAAACAGAGTCCTAAGTAATTATCATAAATTGTTCTGATGTAATGATGACTCTACTCATAGGCAATTTTTATGGGCATTCCAATTATAAATTTTAGAATATTAAAAATGGCCCTTCTCCTAATATTATAAATACAATTCTGGGATTATCTAAGGTACTCCTGGAAACTTTATTAACTGTTACTGTTTTTTTATTTTCGTAGAAACAAGGTCTCTCACTATGTTGCCCAGGCTGGTTTTGAACTCCTGGACTCAAGTGATTCTCCCATCTCTGACTCCCAAAGTGTTAGGATTACCGGTGTGAGCCACTGTGCCTGGCTCACTGTTACTGTTTTGAGTATTGGTTATAAAATACTTAAACCCTGATCCCTGTGTATTAATTTAGTTATATTTCCTCGAAGTTTCCCTTGGCCACTGTTATCTTTCCCTCTTGTAGCACATAGCTTCCCTAGATGTTATTTACAATCTAATGGGATTATGATTTATAAACTCCTGATGGAAGGAAGTGTCCTTGCTTTTTATAGAAGCAATATACCAGGTGAAAAGCACAGTAAATCAAGTGTTAGAAGTCCCTCGGTTCTGGTTGCCAATAAGACTTGGCCAAATGATTATCTTTTTCTCCATCTCTGCTTCCTGGGGAGTGTGGCTGGGACAAGGAAATGGCATAGGTTTAGGATTCAGACAGACCTGGGTGTGGATCAAAGATCTGCTTTCTGGGCCAAGTACTTTCAATTGCTGAGCCTCAGTTTCCTCATCTGTAAAATTGGGATGGGATAACTACTTCATAGATTTTTGGTAATTGTTCAACTTTGAATGAGGCAAATATATGAGATACCTTGTATAGTGCCTGATTCTTAGTGGGTATTTCATTTTCAATGGGGTTGGGGTTGTAGAAGTTGTAGTTATTATCATCAAACTTGCTTATCTCATGATTGTTAGGACAGGCACATGAAAAAATGGAGGTGAAAGAATTTTGTGAATTGTGGCAGTGGTATGATAATAATTATTCTTCTATGCTGGTGAAATATGGGTGAACCAATAGGAGTTTAACAAATGCTTAATAATAAGGGTAATTCTTACTATGCATCTTCTAATGTTACTCTCCCAAAGTAAAATCTGGTAATAGAAACTAGGATTTTTAGGTAATGGCTGAGTATTTAATACTTTGAGAAAGCTAATGGTATGCTCATTAAAAATGAATCAATGAGATATTTATTTAAGCACTTTTATTTAAAACGTGTTATATCCTTGAATGGGGTGCCACCTGCTGACATTTAAGACAGATCATTTCCAAGTACAGTCATCCCTGTGTATCAGCCCAGAGATTGGTTTTAGTATCTGCTTGGATATCAAAATTCACACATACTGTTTTCTCCCCCCACTTTTAAAAATTGAAGTTTGATTGTAAAACAGTTTTAATTTGAATAAAATGATACTGAGGTAGACAAGTTCTCTGGTAGGAATCCTCTTTTATTCTCTTTATCCATTCAAAACCACTTCCAGCGAGGTTTTCTCTGACCTCAGGTTATATTACCTTGACAGCATATGGTAAAGGGTCCTTAACTTAGTCTGGGAGATAATGATTATTGAAGTAGATATATTTATTCCTTAGTTTTGTTTTGCATGTAAAAAATTAGAATCACATGATATAATTTTATGTGTTTGTTTTCCCTATAACATATGTATTATATATTTTAAATGTTATTAACATTTGAAAATAAAATACATAATACTGAAGATAAACTTTTTATATGTTATGAATATCTGATCATTTTGTTTACTATTTTTGGATAGTATTATAATGTTATAAACAACATTCTGATGAACATTTTTGAGATTAAATCTTTGTGCCTGCTTTTTCTTTTTCGCTTTAGGGAAGATTCATAGAATTAGAACAAATGGATAGAAGGCAGTAAATATTTTTGTGACTTCTGAAAAATTGCTGAAATACTCTTAAAAATTAAAATTGTATCAATATATAATCCCAATCAGTGTGTTTAAAATGCCTTTTGTTAGAACTTCCAACATTGAGTATTTATCAAATTGTATATCCTTTTATCCTTGCCAGTCAACTTTGAGGTATAATTCACATGCAGTAATAGTATAATACTGTAATTAAAAAATTTGTTAATTGTAAATTATGCATAATTTAAAACATTCAATTTTAGCCATTTTTATGTGTACAGTGGCGTTGAGTTCATTCTCATTTTTGTATAACCATCACCACTATTCATTTCCAGAACTTTTTCATCATCTTAAACAGAAGCTCCTTACCCATTAAACAGTAACTTCCCTTTTTCCTTCCCCAGTCCTGGTAACCTATACTCTACTTATTCTGTCTTTGTGAATTTGCTTATAGTGAGTGCCTCATATTGCTACTGAAACATCAATGGGTTTGGTCTAGGTCCTGTTGCTCACAGCACAGAAAGCCAATCACGGAGACAATGAGTATTACTAGGGAAGAAGGCTTCAATTGGGTGCTACAGCTAAGGAGATGGGAGATCAGTCTCAAATTTGTCTCCTCAACTGACTAAAACCAGGGGTTTATTTAGCAGGGAAGGAATGTAATCATGTATGGGAAAACAGGAATTAGGGAAGGGTGAGGAAGAGGAGTTGGTTGACAGGAAGCAGGTAGTTGATCAGGCAGTTGTGATGAGTGAGGGGGTCTGGTATCTTATGGTCCAGATGTGGTGATCTGTTAAGTTTCAGTTCCTTGATAACTATCTGGGAGGCCTGATGGCTGGTTTCCCAAGAAAGGAACTCAGATAAGACAAATGTAACTTTCTCAAGGTTTAAGACTAGGAGGGTCAATTTCTATGTTTGTTTTAACAGACGGTAAACATCAGTTCTATGGGACAATTGGTCTGGTTTCATTTGCAGGGTTCATCCATGTTATAACTAACATGTGTCAGCATTTCATTCCTTTTTAAGGCTGAGTAATATCCCGTTGTATGTACATACCACATTTTGTTTATCTTTTCATCTGTTGTTGGGCACTGGCTCATTTATATCTTTTGGCTATTGTGAACAATGCTGCTATGAACATTAGTGTTTTCTGTTTTTTTTTTTTTTTTTGCTAACAGCTATCCTGATGGGTATGAAGTAGTATCTCATGGTTTTGATTTGTATTTTGTGACTAGTGATGTTGAACATCTTTTCATGTGATTGTTGGCTATTTGTATATCTTCTTTGGAGAAAGGTCTAGTCAAGTCATTTGCCAATTTTTGAATTGAGTTTTATGTTGTTGAGTTGTAGGTGTTTTTTATATATTCTAGATATTAACCCCTTGTCAGATAAATGATTGCAAATGTCTTCTCTTATTACATAGGTTGCTTTTTACTGTGGCAGGTGCCTTTTTGAGATGCGAATTTAGGAAGCATTTTTCTATTTTTTAAATAAGAGTTTTATACTTGAATAAGGTAAAGTAAATGCTCATCCATCATTAATTTTTTAATTAAAAACAGTTTTCCTGTTTTTTTTTGCTGTAGTTCTCCTCTTGGTTGATTACATTTTATCATTTGGTAGTTTTCTTTGTTTGAGACGGAGTCTTGCTCAGTCGCCCAGGCTGGAGTGCGATGGCGTGATCTCAGCTCACTGTAACCTCTACCTCCTCGGTTCAAGCAATTATTCGCCTCAGCTTCCCGAATAGCTGGGATTATAGGCACTTGCCATCATGCCCGGCTAATTTTGTAGTTTTGTAGAGACAGGGTTTCACCATGTTGGCCAGATGGTCTTGAACTCCTGACCTCAGGTGATCCACCTACTTTGGCCTCCCAAAGTGCTGAGATTATAGGCGTGAGCCACTGTGCCTGGCTCGTAGTTTTTTTGTTTGTTTGTTTTCAAGGTCTCTCAGTGGCTTACCTCTGCGTCATGCTTAGGAATGTGAGCTCTCTCCCCTGTACTAACTGTAGCTCTGTAGGATTTGGGGGGTCACCCTTACCTTTTTTTTTCCCCCTCTTTTGTGTGTCTTGTTTGAGTTAGCTTTTCTTTTCATTCTAGGACTGTAAATTTTACTAGATTGTCTCTAGGAATCTCTTTTTACTAATTTGCTCCTGCCTGCCTGCCCCTTTCCCTTCCCTTCCCTTCCCTTCCCTTCCCTTCCCTTCCCTTCCCTTCCCTTCCCTTCCCTTCCCTCCCCTTCCCTCCCCTCCCCTCCCCTCCCCTCCCCTCCCCTCCCTCCCCTCCCCTCTCCTCCCTCCTCTCTCTCCCCTCCCTCCAATCCCTCCTCTCCCTTCCTTCCTCCCCTCCCTCCCCTCTGCTCCCTCCCCTCCCCTTCCTCCCCTCCCCCTTCCCTTCCCCTCCTCCCATCCTGTCCCTTCCGTCCCTTCCTTCCCTTCTCCTGTCCCTCCTGTCCCTTCCTTCCCTTCTTTTCTTTCCATTTATTTTGAGACAGAGCCTTGCTCTGTCACTAGGCTGGAGTATAATGGCATGGTCTTGGCTCACTGCCGCCTCCACCTCCCAGGTTCAAGCGATTCTCCTGCCTCAGCCTACCGAGTAGCTCGGATTACAGGTGTGCGCCACCATGCCCAGCTAATTTTTGTGTTTTTAGTAGAGATGGGTTTTCCCCATGTTGGCCAGGCTGATCTCAAACTCCTGACCTCAAGTGATCCACCTGCTTTGGCCTCCCAAAGTGCTAGGATTACAGGTGTGAGCCACAATGCCCAGCCTCTTCATCCCTTCTTTAGCTTTCATGTTATTTCTTAGATTTCTTCCTCACTATTTCCTCCTTTTTCTGCTCCTGAAACCCCTACAGGATGGGTGTGGGAGTTTGTGTCTCTTGACTCTTCTTTCAAATTTTCTTTTGCTTTCTCACTTTCTCTTGTTTATTGAGATATAATTCACATACCATAAAATTCACCATTTTAATGTGTACAGTTCAGTAGGTGTTAGTATATTGAAAGTTGTTCAACCATTGCCATTATCTAATTTGAGAAGATTTTTCTCACCCAGTGAAACCCAGTATCCATTCTTCTCCAACCCCTGGCAACCACTAATCTACTTCCTGTCGACTGATTTGCCTATTCTTGATATTTCATATAAATGGAATCATACAGTATGTGGCCTTTTGTGTCTAGCTGCTGTCATTTAGCATAATGTTTTCAAGGTTCATCCATATTGTGGAATGTGTGAGTACTTCATTCTTTTTATAGCTGAATAATCCTTGTATGGCTATACCACATTTTGCTTATGTGGTCTTGATAGACGTTTGGGGTTGTTTCCACTTTTGGCTATTAGGAATCATGGTGCTCTGAACATTTGTCTACAGGGTTTTGTGTGAACATACGTTTTTATTTCTCTTAGAGTAGTGAGATTGCTGGATAAAATGGTAACTTTGTTGAATCTTTTGAAGAGCTGCCAAGCTCTCTTTTGTATACTTTTATTTTAGGTTCGGGGTACATATACAGATTTGTTATATAGGGAAACTCATGTTATGGGGGTTTGTTGTACAGATTATTTGGTTACCCAGGTACTAAGCTTAGTAAGTACCAATTGTTACTGTTTCTGATCCTCTCCCTCCTCTCACCCTCCACCCTGAAATAGGCCCCAGTGTCTGTTGTTCCCTCTTTGTGTCCATGCAAACTCTCTTCTTTTATTGCTCTTCCTTGACTTTATCTTTGAGCTCTCAAGCTTGATGTTTATCCCCACTCGTTTTATTATTTAGGATTTCAGTTAATTTTTAAATTTCAACAATCATATTTGAAAGTTTTTGTTCATTTTCTTTTTCTCTGATTGGTCCTTTTTCCTAGCTGCATATATTTGGTGTATCATGTACTTCTGAATTTGAGGATAAATATTAGGATTATAAAAATTCTCTTCTTGGGGCAGAATTTAGAATTAAATATTGTTATAATATTAAAGGTTAAACATTAGGATTATATAATATAAACCTGGAACCTGGACTTTGAAAAAAAAGGGAACACAATTAGGATTATAAACATTGTATTCTTATCTGTTAAACTTGTAGGTCATTTCTTTTTCATCATGGTCTTGCTTTTTTTTTTTTTTTTTTTTTTTTTCCAGCATGCTCATTTAATTTTATTAACAGCAAACAGGTATTTTAAAATATTATATTTTTGGAACAGTTTTACTTGTTTATTTATTTTTATTATACTTTAAGTTCTAGGGTACATGTGCGCAACGTGCAGGTTTGTTATGTATGTATACATGTGCCATGTTGGTGTGCTGCACCCATTAACTCGTCATTTACATTAGATATATCTCCTAATGCTATCTCTCCCCCTACCCCCTCCCCACAATAGGACCCGGTGTGTGATGCTCCCCTTACTGTGTCCCAGTGATCTCATTGTTCAATTTCCACCTATGAGTGAGAACATGCGGTATTTGGTTTTCTGTTCATGCGATAGTTTGCTGAGAATGATGGTTTCCAGCTGCATCCATGTCCCTACAAAGGACACGAACTCATCCTTTTTAATGGCTGCATAGTATTCCATGGTGTATATGTGCCACATTTTCTTAATCCAGTCTGTCACTGATGGACATTTGGGTTGATTCCAAGTCTTTGCTATTGTGAATAGTGCCGCAATAAACATACGTGTGCATGTGTCTTTATAGCAGCATGACTTATAATCCTTGGGATATATCCCCAGTAATGGGATGGCTGGGTCAAATGCTATTTCTAGTTCTAGATCCCTGAGGAATCACCACACTGTTTTCCACAATGGTTGAACTAGTTTACAGTCCCACCAACAGTGTAAGTGTTCCTATTTCTCCACATCTTCTCCAGCACCTGTTGTTTCCTGATTTTTTAATGATTGCCATTCTAACTGGTGTGAGATGGTATCTCATTGTGGTTTTGATTTGCATTTCTCTGATGGCGAGTGATGATGAGCATTTTTTCATGTGTCTGTTGGCGTATGAATGTCTTCTTTTGAGAAGTGTCTCTTCATATCCTTTGCCCACTTTTTGATGGGTTTTTTTGTTTTTTTCTTGTAAATTTGATTGAGTTCTTTATAGGTTCTGGATATTAACCATTTGTCAGATGAGTAGATTGCAAACATTTTCTCCCATTCTGTAAGTTGCCTGTTCACTCTGATGGTAGTTTCTTTTGCTGTGCAGAAGCTCTTTAGTTTAATTAGATCTCATTTGTCAATTTTGGCTTTTGTTGCCGTTGCTTTTGGTGTTTTAGACATGAAAGTCCTTGCCCATGCCTATGTCCTGAATGGTATTATCTAGGTTTTCTTCTAGGGTTTTTATGGTTTTAGGTCTAACATTTAAGTCTCTAATCCATCTTGAATCAATTTTCGTATAAGGAGTAAGGAAAGGATCCAGTTTCAGCTTTCTACTTATGGCTAGCCAATTTTCCCAGCACCATTTATTAAATAGGGAATCCTTTCTCCATTTCTTGTTTCTCTCAGGTTTGTCAAAGATCAGATGGCTGTAGATGTGTGGTATTATTTCTGAGGGCTCTATTCTGTTCTGTTGGTCTACATCTCTGTTTTGGTACCAGTACCATGCTGTTTTGGTTACTGTAGCCTTGTAGTATAGTTTGAGTCAGGTAGTGCGATGCCTCCAGCTTTGTTCTTTTGGCTTAGGATTGTCTTGGCAATGCGGGCTCTTTTTTGGTTCCATATGAACTTTAAAGCAGTTTTTTTCCAATTCTGTGAAGAAAGTCATTGGTAGCTTGATGGCAATGGCATTGAATCTATAAATTACCTTGGGCAGTATGGCCATTTTCAAAATATTGATTCTTCCTATCTATGAGCATGGTATGTTCTTCCATTTGTTTGTGTCCTCTTTTATTTCACTAAGCGGTGGTCTGTAGTTCTCCTTGAAGAGGTCCTTTACATCCCTTGTAAGTTGGATTCCTAGGTATTTTATTCTCTTTGAAGCTATTGTGAATGGGAGTTCATTCATGATTTGGCTCTCTGTCTGTTACTGGTGTATAAGAATGCTTGTGATTTTTGCACATTAATTTTGTATCCTGAGACTTTGCTGAAGTTGCTTATCAGCTTAAGGAGATTTTGGGCTGAGACAATGGGGTTTTCTAAATATACAATCATATCATCTGCAAACAGGGACAATTTGACTTCTTCTTTTCCTAACTGAATACCCTTGATTTCTTTCTCTTGCCTGATTGCCCTAGCCAGAACTTGCAACACTATGTTGAGTAGGAGTGGTGAGAGAGGGCATCCCTGTCTTGTGCCAGTTTTCAAAGGGAATGCTTCCAGTTTTTGCCCATTCAGTATGATATTGGCTGTGGGTCTGTCATAAATAACTCTTATTATTTTGAGATATGTTCCATCAATACCGAATTTATTGAGAGTTTTTAGCATGAAGGACTGTTGAATTTTGTCAAAGGCTTTTTCTGCATCTATTGAGATAATCATGTAGTTTTTGTCTTTGGTTCTGTTTATATGCTAGGTTACATTTGTTGATTTGCGTGTGTTGAACCAGCCCTGCATCCCAGGGATGAAGCCCACTTGATCATGGTGGATAAGCTTTTTGATGTGCTGCTGGATTCAGTTTGCCAGTATTTTATTGAGGATTTTTTGCATCGATGTTCATCAGGGATATTGGTCTAAAATTCTCTTTTTTTGTTGTATCTCTGTCAGGCTTTGGTGTCAGGATGATACTGGGCTCGTAGAATGAGTTAGGGAGGATTCCTCTTTTTCTATTGATTGGAATAGTTTCAGAAGGAATGGTACCAACTCCTCCTTGTACCTCTAGTAGAATTCGGCTGTGAATCCCTCTGGTCCTGGACTTTTTTTGGTTGGTAGGCCATTAATTATTGTCTCAATTTCAGAGCCTGCTATTGGTCTGTTCAGGGATTCAACTTCTTCTTGGTTTAGTCTTGGAAGAGTGTAAGTGTCCAGGAAATTATCCATTTCTTCTAGGTTTTCTAGTTGATTTGCATAGAGGTGTTTATAGTATTCTCTGATGGTAGTTTGTATTTCTGTGGGGTCAGTGGTGATATCCCCTTTATCATTTTGTGTTGCGTCTATTTGATTCTTCTCTCTTTTCTTCTTTATTAGTCTTGCTAGCGGTCTATCAATTTTGTTGATTTTTTCAAAAAACCAGTTCCTGGATTCATTGATTTTTTTGGAGAGTTTTTTGTATCTCTATCTCCTTCAGTTCTGCTCTGATCTTAGTTATTTCTTGCCTTCTGCTAGCTTTCGAATGTGTTTGCTCTTGCTTCTCTAGTTCTTTTAATTGTGATGTTAGGGTGTCAATTTTAGATCTTTCCTGCTTCCTCTTGTGGGCATTTAGTGCTATAAATTTCCCTCTACACACTGCTTTAAATGTGTCCCAGAGATTCTGGTATGTTGTATCTGTGTTCTCATTGATTTCAAAGAACATCTTTATTTCTGCCTTCATTTTGTTATGTACCCAGTAGTCATTCAGGCGCAGGTTGTTCAGTTTCCATGTAGTTGAGCGGTTTTGATTGAGTTTCTTAGTCCTGAGTTCTAGTTTAATTGCACTGTGGTCTGAGAGACAGTTTGTTATAATTTCTGTTCTTTTACATTTACTGAGGAGTGCTTTACTTCCAACTATGTGGTCAATTTTGGAATAAGTGCGATGTTGTGCCGAGAAGAATGTATATTCTCTTTATTTGGGGTGGAGAGTTCTGTAGATGTCTATTAGGTCCACTTGGTGCAGAGTTGAGTTTAATTCCTGGATATCCTTGTTGACTTTCTGTCTCGTTGATCTTGTGGGGTGTTAACACCCCACTCGTCAACAATGGGGTGTTAAAGTCTCCCATTATTATTGTATGGGAGTCTAAGTCTCTTTGTAAGTCTCTAAGGACTTACTTTATGAATCTGGGTGCTCCTGTATTGGGTGCATATATATTTAGGATAGTTAGCTCTTCCTGATGAATTGATCCCTTTACCATTATGTAATGGCCTTCTTTGTCTCTTTTGATCTTTGATGGTTTAAAGTCTGTTTTATCAGAGGCTAGGATTGCAAACCCTGCTTTTTTTTGTTTTCCATTTGCTTGGTAGATCTTCCTCCATCCCTTTATTTTGAGCCTATGTGTATCTCTGCCTGTGAGATGGGTCTCCTGAATACAGCAAACTGATGGGTCTTGACTCTTTATCCAATTTGCCAGTCTGTGTCTTTTAATTGGACCATTTAGTCCATTTACATTTAAGGTTAATATCATTATGTGTGAACTTGATCCTGTCATTATGATATTAGCTGGTTATTTTGCTCGTTAGTTGATGCAGTTTCTTCCTAGCATTGATGGACTTTATATTTTGACATGTTTTTGCAATGGCTGGTACCTGTTGTTGCTTTCCATGTTTAGTGCTTCCTTCAGGATCTCTTGTAGGGCAGGCCTGGTGGTGACAAAATCTCTAAGCATTTGCTTGTCTGTCAAGGATTTTATTTCTCCTTCACTTATGAAACTTAGTTTGGCTGACTATGAAATTCTTGGTTGAAAATTCTTTTCTTTAAGAATGTTGAATATTGGCTTCCACTCTCTTCTGGCTTGGAAAGTTTCTGCCGAGAGATCTGCTGTTAGTCTGATGGGCTTCCCTTTGTGTGTAACCTGACCTTTCTCTCTGGCTGCCCTTAACATTTTTTCCTTCATTTCAACTTTGGTGAATCTGACAATTATGTGTCTTGGAGTTGCTCTTCTTGAGGAGTATCTTTGTGGCGTTCTCTGTATTTCCTGAATTTGCATGTTGGCCTGCCTTACTAGGTTGGGGAAGTTCTCCTGGATGATATCCTGAAGAGTGTTTTCTAACTTGGTTCCTTTTTCCCCCTCACTTTCAGGCACACCAATCAGACGTAGATTTGGTCTTTTCACATAATCCCATACTTCTTGTAGGCTTTGTTCATTTCTTTTTACTCTTTTTTCTCCATACTTCTCTTCTTGCTTCATTTCATTCATTTGATCTTCAATTGCTGATACTCTTTCTTCCAGTTGTTCGAGTTGGTTACTGAAGCTTGTGCATTTGTCACGTATTTCTCGTGTCATGGTTTTCATCTCGATCAGTTCTTTTAAGGTCTTCTCTGCATTGATTATTCTACTTATCCATTCATCCATTCTTTTTTCAAGGTTTTTAGTTTCTTTGCACTGGTTACGTAGTTCCTCCTTTAGCTCTGAGAAGTTTGACCGACTGAAGCCTTCTTGCCTCAACTCGTCAAAGTCATTCTCCGTCCAGCTTTGTTCCGTTGCTGGCGATGAGCTGCGTTCCTTTGGAGGGGCAGATGCGCTCTGATTTTTTGAATTTCCAGCTTTTCTGCACTGCTTTCTCCCCATCTTTGTGGTTTTATCTGCCTTTGGTCTTTGATGATGGTGACGTACTGATGGGGTTTTGGTGTGGGTGTCCTTTCTGTTTGATAGTTTTCCTTCTAACAGTCAGGACCCTCAGCCGCAGGTCTGTTGGAGTTTGCTTGAGGTCCACTCCAAACCCTGTTTGCCTCGGTATCAGCAGTGGAGGCTGCAGAAGATAGAATATTGCTGCACAGCGAGTGTTGCTGTCTAATTCTTGCTCTGGAAGCTTCGTCTCAGGGGTGTACCCCACCGTGTGAGGTGTGAGGTGTCGGTCTGCACCCAGTGGAGGATGTCTCCCAGTTAGGCTACTCAGGGGTCAGGGACCCACTCGAGCAGGCAATCTGTCCATTCTCAGATCTCAGCCTCCGTGCTGGGAGATCCACTGGTCTCTTCAAAGCTATCAGACAGGGGCATTTACCTCTGCCAAGGTTTCTGCTGCTTTTTCAACTGAGGTACCAGGTTCATCTCACTATGCTATGTTTTGCTATGCCCTGTCCCCAAAGGAGGAGCTATGCCCTGTCCCCAAAGGAGGAGCCTACAGAGGCAGGCCGGCCTCCATGAGCTGCGGTGGGCTCCCCCCAATTCGAGCTTCCAGGTGGCTTTGTTTACCTACTTAAGCCTCAGCAATGGTAGGGTGCCCCTCCCCCAGCCTCGCTGCCGCCTTGCAGTTAAGTCTCAGACTGCTGTGCTAGCAATGAGGGAGGCTCCATGGGCGTGGAACCCTCAGGGCCAGGTGTAGGATGTAATCTCCTGGTGTACCGTTTGCTAAGAGCCTTGGTAAAGCGCAGTATTAGGGTGGGAGTTACCCGATTTTCCAGGTGTTGTGTGTCTCAGTTTCCCTTCGCTAGGAAAAGGGATTACCTTCCCCCTTGCACTTCCCAGGTGAGGCGATGCCTTGCCCTGCTTCAGCTCTTGCTGGTCGGGCTGCGGCAGCTGACCAGCACCAATTGTCCGGCACTCCCCAGTGAGATGAACCTGGTACCTCAGTGGAAAATGCAGAAATCACCCGTCTTCTGTGTCACTCACACTGGGAGCTGGAGGCTGGAGCTGTTCCTATGCATCCATCTTGGGCGCTCCCTTGGTCCTGCTTTTTAGTGCTGTTTATTTCTCAAATGCCTGGTGATCTCTGGTTCTTAGTTTATATTATGAATAAATGATTAAATTGATTGGTATAGAAGTTGGCAATATGAGTTTCCTTTATGCTTGCCTAAGTCTCCTTCTCCAGTAGCCTCTCCTTTAAATAAAGGGTTGGTATGTGGGTAGGTGAGGCCTGTTAACTGGTTGACTCTAATTTGGAATTCTAGCTGACTGAAGATCAGGTAGGCAGGCTGGAGGCCTCTGCAATTGCCAGGGTAGGTTTTTATTTGGAGTGGAGTTGGCTTTCCTCATTTAACCCCTTCCCTGTTTCAGTATCTAGAAGACCACTATCTGTGCTTCCCACATCTATGTCTCACCCCAAGGTGGATTGCTCACTGTGGGAACATTTTTCCACATTTACCCAGGAGGCCAGGTCTGCAGGGTTTATTCTGTGTACCAGAGAAGGGTGATGGAAAAGAGGCAGAACCTGATTGACTCAACTGTTTCTTGTATAAGGACACAATTGTTCCTTGTGCAGTTGTAAACTGATGATTGTCCTGTGGCTGATTCTTGCTTTCTGTCTTAGTTTGTTCCAAGTCCCTGAGGCTTCCTGGGGAACGTCTGTCTACCTGCAGTTCTTAGACAGGGGATTCCTTTGTTGGTTCTCCGTCAGTCTTAATTCTATCTATGCATGTCATCTGAGATTTTCTCAAACTTTCTAGTCCAATTTTAGCCCTCCTTTTTGTTTCCAGTTATCATTTAATAAAAATAACTTGTATTTTAGAGACTGTAGAGGGATCAGAAAAGTGAGTGTCAAGTGTTTAGTCTGCTAAAGACAGAGAATCATTAAAGACACAGAATATCTCATAAGTTTAGATCTGTGTTACTTACATGATTATGATTTACGGATACTTTATCTTTCCCTTTTATTTTTTCTTTTCCTTATTTATTTATTTTATTATTATTTTCAGAGACTCACTCTAAAAAAATAGGATCTCACTGTGTCCCTGAGGCTGAAATGTAACTACCAGTGCATGTCACCATGCCTGGCTAAATTAAAAACTTTTTTTTTTTTTTTTTGCTAGAGACAGGGTCTCACTTTGTTGGCCGGGCTGGTCTTGAACTCCTGGCCTTAGTGACCCTTCCATCTCATCCTCCTAAAGTGCTGAGGATTACAGATGTGAGCCACTTTACCCGGCCAAAGTTTTCATTTTTTAATATGATGTATAAGGTATATAGAAGTGCTTTTTTTTTCTTTTGAGACAGAGTCTCACTGTGTCACTCAGGCTGGAGTGCAGTGGCACGATCTCGGCTCACTGCAACCTCCACCTCCCAGGTTCAAGCAATTCTCCTGCCTCAGCCTCCCAAGTAGCTGGGATTGCAGGCACCCACCACCACGTCCAGCTAATTTTTGTATTTTTTAGGAGAGATGGGGTTTCACCACGTTGGCTAGGCTGGCCTCGAACTTCTGACCTCAAGTGATCTGCCCACCTCGGCCTCCCAAAGTGCTGGGATTACAGGCATGAGCCACCATGCCCAGCAGAAGTACTTCTAACTTCCCAAGTGTTTAGGCTTTTTGTTTTATATTTGTTATTTTTACTTTTCTCCTTTTACTACATCAAAATGAGTCCTTTATAATTTCTGCCTTAGGGAATTCTAATAATTTATCTTTGTGGTCTAATATAAAATCATTTTTAATGTATGCCATGAATGTAGTCAACTATTAATAATAATGTAGTAATAGTGGCTTGCTCATTCAGCACAAATTGTCATGACACAATGGTAATTTCTGTGTTATGACATGTGGATTATCTCCTGATTCTTAGAACAGCATGAGGTACACATTATTTCCTACTTGTTGTGCCTACCAGGCATATGAAAGATGAGTAATTATCTCAGGGTGCTGTCTGCCTCACCCCCAATGGTGGGGCCAGGGCCAGGTCAAGACTTTGAATTCCAGAGTCTTAGACAACATCCTATACAGCCTCCCACTGAGTAAGAGTGGTCTCTGTAGGGTATAGACTTTGATAGATACATCTGTTAGGTTGACTTTGTAGTTTTATTTAGGATGCTTGAATGTGTGAATGTATTGATGAATGTATTCATTGTTGCCTTCTCTCTCTGCTTGGAAGAGAAAAAAATTGAAGTATACCACTACTATGGGTTTACTTTTCATGCTTTGTTATTTGGTGTATAAAGATTCACACCACGCTGGGCGCCGTGGCTCATGCCTGTATCTCAGCATTGTGGGAAGCTGAGGTGGGTGGATCACGAGATCAGGAGTTCAAGACCAGCCTGGCCAACATGGTGAAACCCCATCTCTACTAAAAATATGAAAATTAGCTGGGCATGGTGGTGCACAACTGTAATCCCAGCTACTGGGGAGGCTGAGGCAGGAGAATGACTTGAACCCAGGAAGCAGAGGGTGCAGTGAGCCGAGATCGTGTCACTCAGTACACTCCAGCCTGGGTAACAGCAAGACTCCCTCTCAAAAAAAAAAAAATCACATTTTATTTCTTCTGTAGGTCATACGCTTTTTAGTTCTTTATTTTATTTTATTTTATTTTTATTTTGAGACGGAGTTTTACTGTTGTAGCCCAGGCTGGAGTGCAATGATGCGATCTTGGCTCACCTCAACCTCCACCTCCCAGGTTCAAGCAATTCTCCTGCCTCAGCCTCCCGAGTGGCTGGGATTATAGGCGTGCATCACCATGCCTGGCTAATTTTGTATTTTTAGCAGAGATGGGGTTTCTCCATGTTGGTCAGACTGGTCTCGAACTCCTGACCTCAAGTGATCTGCCCGCCTCAGCCTCCCAAAGTGCTGGGATTACAGGCCTGAGCCACCGTGCCTGGCGATGGTTTTCAGTTTAAAGGGAATCTTTTTCTCATGAGTTTAGCCTTGAATTCTACTGAGATTTACATTGGAAATCCTGTTTGCCTTGTACAGCCATACTTTTATGCACTTTTTTCCTACTAATGTGTTTAGTTATTTTGCTTTTCATGTTGATACATTTATTCAGCAGACTGTCTCGGTGTTACAGTGGTGATGGGGATACAGCCCTGCCTTCATGAATCTCCTGGGCTGGTTGGGGAGACAGATAATAAACAAGTAAATGAATGAATAAGTAACTACAGAAGTTCAGTTTTGCTCTAATGTGGTAGCCATTAACTTCATGCGGGTTATTTAAATTAAAAATTGATAGTAGCTTACTCATTCAGCACATATTGTCAGACACAATGGTACTTTCTGCACATGGATTATCTCCTTTGATTCTTAGAACAACATGAGGTACGTATTGTTATTGGTCCTACTTATGAGGTAACCAGGACCAGGCACGTGAAAGATGAGTAATGACCCCAGGGTACTGTCTCCCTCACCCTCAACTGTGGAGGTAATTTTTACATTAAAAATTACGGCCAAATTCAATAGCTTACGCCTGTAATCCCAGCACTTTGGGAGGCTGAGGTGGGCAGATCACTTGAGCTCAGGAGTTCAAGACCAGCCTGGACAACATGGCGAAACCCTGTTTCTACTAAAAATACAAAAATTAGCAGGGGTGGCGTTGCACACCTATAGTCCCTGCTACTTGGGAGGCTGAGTTGGGAGGATTGCTTGAGCCTGGGAGGCATTGCAGTGAGCGGAGGTCGTGCCATTGCACTCTAGCTTGGGTGACAGAGTGAGAACCTGTCTCAAAAAAAAAAAAAAAAAAAAAAAAAAATTAAATGTTTTGTTCCTTACTTGCATGTGTCATATTTTATGTGCTTGATAGTCACATGTCTAGTGGATACTGTATTGAGCAGTGCAGATGTGGGACACTTCTGTCAGGGCACGAAGGTTTGTTAGACAGTGCTGCCTTAGATGCTGTCATGGAGATGGGTTGGTTCTGAGGTACAGTGTCAAGTCACTGGGGGCACCTGGAGTGGTGAACTGAGAAAACCTGAATTTTGAGAAGGAACCTGTACTGTGAGGGTGTTGTATATAGGGTATGTGATACTTGTGTTTAGGATTTTGGTAAAAAGTGACTATTCATAAGTGATTTAAAGTTTCTATTTTAAAAGTATAGGATTTTTAGGTAGTGTGTTTTCTCTTGTTCTAATAGGAATTGTTTTTGGTCATATTAGGGAAAATAATTGGCATGTTGATACATTTTTATTTTAGTTGAATAAATCTGGTAGCCAATATTTACTTTTATAAATTGAAAAATGATTAAGTGTTTCGTAAGTATTTTGAGCTTGTCTTTGAAAAGAGATAGACAGATGCAGTAGCTCAAGCCTGTAATCCTAGAACTTTGGGAGGCTGAGATGGGAGGATTGTTTTTCAGGAGTTCAAGGCCAGCCTGGGCATCATAGCAAGACCCCATCTCTACAAAAAGTAAAAAAATTTAGCTGGGTGTGGTGGTGCACGCCTACAGTCCCAGCTCCTTAGGGGGTTGAGGTGGGAAGATGGCTTTTCCAGTTGTCCTACAGATATTTTTCAAAATGACTACTTTTAAAGTATAAACTTTTTATTCAGAGGTGGGATGCTAATTCTACAATTGCCCAGGATGTCTTTAATTTGTATATGTTAAGATATTTTAATGGTCAATTTAAGAAGTGTTGAAATTTATAAGAATCATTTCTGTATGTTAGAGTTGTGATAACGCAGACATTTTCCCTGTAGTACCTCTCTGAGTCTGATTTGTTTTCCTCCCTGGGTACTACATAGGTTTATTTTAAGACAGTAAAAAATAAAAGCTGACTAAGGTACATACTGATTATTCCAGACAACACGCCGACATCACTAAATAAGAGTGCAGTTCTCATCAACTCATTTGTTTCAATTAGAAAAAAACTAATCAAAACTAATTTTTCTGCATTAAATATCTTTTCAAATCACACCGAATGTGATTTATTAATAGTAATTTATCAACTTCAGTTTTCTGCTGGATACTAAAAGAACACCTCATTAAAACTTGTGTTTATGCAAATAGTACAATATTTTAAAAACTTTTGATTGTAAAAATTTCTGTTACACTGAATATATACAGATATGTTACTGTTCAGATATTATTTACTACTTGCATAGAAACTCACTGATCTACTAACAAGCAGAAAAGAGACCTTTAGCCAAATGCCTCTGTACTCAGCAATAAAAGGATTACTGTTTTGCTCTTTTCTCTGGTTAAAAATTTTAAAAAATTTTATTTTTCCTTTTGCTATTAAACCACAACTTGTTTAAATTTTGTCGCTATTGCAGTATTGCAGCGGACATTACAGTTCGTGTCTCCCTGTGTATATGTTTCTCTGGGCTGTGTACACATGCGAGTCTGGGCGTGACCTGTCACATTCAATTTTTAATTTACAGTCTTATATCTGATGCTCATCATTGCATAATGTAACTAGCTGGGATTAGTTTCCTTGGTCCCCGACTCTTCAGAGCCTGTTTTCTCTCCATTTACAGACGGGCCAAGGTTGCTCGGGTGATTGGTTTACTGGCTTTGCACACAACTGAGCTCCAGGAAAATACACCTGTTGTTGAGGTAATGTCTTTTATTACTTAAATGTGATGAATGACAAGAAATACTGTTCTTGATTCTGTAATTTAGAACATGCAGCTTTCACTGACCTTCACTTGATTTTTCTCTGTGGGATTGTGGCAATAGTTCTAAAACTGTCACCTCAACAGACCTTTAGGCTTAAACGTAGCAGCACATTTACAACATAGTCCATCATTAAAATGGCACAGCAGAGTTAACAAGACTTGTGAACTCTGCTCATCATTCTTTCATTTGTTTTTGAATAAGGCTTTTTTCATTTCTAGTTTTCTTGTAGTCTGTCCAATAGACTAATGTATTTCCTAGTTAAAGCATAGCTTACAATTCAAAATTCAAATTCTTCTGGCTTTTCACCTTGAATTTAGTGTTTTCGTATGAAAGATTACTTTCTACCTATTCTGTTAATGTATGTTACACTTAATTGGTAATGGGTTTTTATCCCTTGATCTGGGAAGAGGCTCAAGAGTCAGCATAGGTGAAAAGAACCAAGGCTTTTAGGGGCAACAGCAAGAGTTCCTGAAGGAAGTAAAGGGGTATGGAGAGGGGATTTTGTAGAGTTGAAGCTGGTTGTGTGGTATTTGGGGCTTTGAGAGGAATTGGAAAAATTTCTGTGTCTGTCTTGTCCACTATAGTAGCCAACTGGTATTTGGAGCCTTAAGAGGAACTGAAAAATTTCCCCTCTGTGCAGTAGCCAATTGCTGGGATAGTTTCCCAGCTGGCCTTATAGTGTCTGGGTGGAGATTAATTTAATTTCACTGTATTTCCCTTGCTTACAATTCCATCTCTATTTCCTGCAAACTGTTGGATCTCTGAGCTACTAGTAAAATGCTACTAAGTCTAAATTTTTTCCTTTTTTTGTGGTGGGTAGGGGGACTAAAATAAATGAATTGTGACCTATATAATTACCAATGGTACCCAGCTTGGTTCTCAGAGATATGTCGAGTAGATTTTTATCTAAAAGATTGAGCATATAGGGGAGTATCACCAGGAAGATGAGAAGGCTTAGGATCTCAAAAATGGGAGTTCCTTCTGATGGCTCAGAGCAAAAGGTCTCCAGTGAGATGTAGTAGCTGTAGGAGGAGGGAGAGAATTTAAAGTCCAAGACAGAGTCCCAATATTTTAGAGGATATCCCTACATCATCAGAGCAGGCATTTGTTGCTCAGGAGCTGTGAAGAAAGAGCTTCTGAATACGTGAAATATGACTGTTGAATTAAATTATTCACTAGTTGCGGTAATAAGTAGGATGGATACTTTAGGAAGCTGAGTTAGTGAATTTGAAGATCAGTTGGATGAATTCTCTTAGGATTCATAAAGAAAGAGGATAAAGATTATGAACTAAAAAGCATGGATGATAGTTTCAGATTTGTTGAACTATCCAGTGTAGTAGCCACCAGCCACTATGGCTATTGAGTGCTTGAAGAAAAGCTAGTCTGAATTGAGATGACCAACTTATAGAAAAGAATAGTATGGCTACCCTGTAATTTCCAAACCCCATTGTTCTACTTTATCTTTTTCACACTATATATCACCACCTGGCATTTTATGTATTTATTTCTCTTTCCACTACAAGCTCCACTGGAAAAGGGATTTTGAACTGTCTTGTTCAACACTCCACCCCAGTGCCTAGACAGTGCCTTGTGTGTATATAGATACTGACAAATATTTCAAAATAAATGAATAAAACTCTATCAGTATTCTTGGAAATCCCTGTAGCAGTGCCTGGAAGATGGTGTGTTTTGCTGCTGCAGGAATTCTCAAGGGACTGGGCAGAGGGCATGTGAAGTAACCCGGGACCTGCTGGTCACCCTGGGTGATGTGATGCCCTCATTCTACTGGTACTTGCTGTTGCTGCTGCTGCACTCCCACTTGGAGAGTTTGGCCCAGCAGTTCCCGAACCATATTTGTTACCTGTTCTCACTAGGGTTGAGTTCTGTGGCCAGTTTGTATTCTCAAAGTATTTCTGCTACTCCAGTTGTTATACTTTGTTGACATTGTATTCCTGGTGCTGCCTCAACTGAGAGGAAATGGTGGGTGTTAATTCCCGAGGTTCTTGTATCTTTTATTCCAGTACTGTTCTCTTCATGGGTGTTTGCTGATGCTTTATTAGTTTGAAATGCAAGAACTTAGAGAAAATCATACTTATTTCATTAAAAAAAAATGGCGTGTACTGAACTATCTGGTGAACTGTTTTGAATTACACACACTGTACTGTGAACTACATTTGGTTGGATAATAGAGAGTTTGTATAATAACTTGAAATTGAATGAGGTGCTCCTTTGTGATGCCATCTTAATTTTGTTATTTCTCAACACTTTTTAGTTCTTTATTTCATTACTTTTAATGGCAAAAACTGTAATTACTTTTGCACCAACCTAATTCCTGCTGTGAGCAATTGGCTGTGATAATTTAAGTAGCCACTAGAGGTCATTCAAGCACTAGGAAAAAAGTTGTGCAAGTTTGAAGAATTTATGTTTCAGTTTCCAGAAGCAGAATCTGTGGAAACTGAGCAGGTACATGGTACCATGTTTCATTTTTTTTTTTTTTTTTAAGTTTCTGCTACAGGATGTGTGGCTCCATTCCACTGGTGATTTTTTACCATTTGAGATGAGTAAGGTGTATGAAAACCATTATAGTCTCTCCAGAAAAATACAGTCAACACTTAGCACATGATTTTAGGGGATATGGGAACCCTGTGGAGTGAATCTTTGGTTCATAACTTTTGAGACCAGGTTTCTGTAAAACTCACAATTGGGTACTTGTAGATAATTTTTCAGTAATCAGTAACAAAATTTCAAGTGTGAGATGAATCCTGAATTCTCTATTAGGTTTACTCTCAGTGAACAAGAAAAATTGTGGTTGCAGATCCTATTAGCATTTTATTTTATTTTATTTTATTTTATTTTATTTTATTTATTTTATTTTATGTATTTATTTATTTATTTATTTTTTGAGACAGAGTCTCGCTTTGTTGCTCAGGCTGTAGTGTAATTGTGTGATCTCGGCTCACTGCAGCCTCTGCCTCCCGGGTTCAAGAGATTCTCAGCCTCTGCCTCACGAGTAGCTGGGACCACAGGTTCATGCCACCACGCTCTGCAAATTTTTTTTTTTTTTTTTGAGATGGAGTCTTGCTCTGTCGCCCAGGCTGGAGTGCAGTGGTGCAATCTCGGCTCACTGCAAGCTCCGCCTCCCGAGTTCACGCCATTCTCCTGCCTCAGCCTCCAGAGTAGCTGGGACTACAGGCACCAGCCACCACACCTGGCTAATTTTTTTGTATTTTTAGTAGAGACGGGGTTTCACCGTGTCAGCCAGGATGGTCTTGATCTCCTGACCTCGTGATCCACCCGCCTCAGCCTCCCAAAGTGCTGGGATTACAGGCGTGAGCCACCGCGCCCGGCCCACTCTGCTAATTTTTGTATTTTTAGTAGAAGCATGGTTTCATCATGTTGGCCAGGCTGGTCTTAAACTCCTGGCCTCAAGTGATCCACTTGCCTTGGCTTCCCAAAGTGCTGGGATTACAGGCGTGAGCCACTGCACCTGGCCCATATAAGCATTTTAAAGGCGTAGAACCTCATTTTGTTGCTCACCTTTGTACCCCACAGTGCTGAGCCAGCAAAGTAATATGTATTTTAGGCCCTCATTCAATGCTGAAGAGTTTAATGAATGATTAAAAGAATGTCAGAAGAGTGTGATGGTATAATTTGTTACAAAGAGACAGAGAAAATGGAGCAAAAATCTATTTTACTATCCCTGTAATATAATTTAAATCTCTTTCATCTTATTCTTTCATCAACAGCTACAGAAAATAACTGGTCATGATCTCCTTTATGCGTTTAGAAGTGTTTATTGACATCTGTATCTTTTTCACAGAAAAATATAACCATCTGAAGCTTATTTTCCTCGATAACACATTTACCACTCTGTAATCATTGTGGTTTCTATGTGTAATAATTTAAAAAAATATCTCTGATATTAAGCCAACATATTTAGTCTGAAGCATGCAGTGGCTATATTTTAGGAAATTTAATATAGACCCATCAAATTCTAGAACTGAAAGGAATTTTTTTTTGTGACCAAGTGTCACTCTGTTGCCCAGGCTGGAGTTCAGTGACGTGATCTTGGCTCACTGTAACCTCTGTCACTGAGGTTCAAGCGATTCTCCTGCCTCAGCCTCCCGAGTAGCTGGGATTACAGGCGTGCACCACCACGCCCAGCTAATTTATTTTGTATTTTTAGTAGAGACGGGATTTCACCATGTTGGCCAGGCTGGTCTTGAACTCTTGATCTAAAGTAATCCACCTGCCTCAGCCTCCCAAAGTGCTGGGATTATGGGCGTGAGCCACCACTCCTGGTCAAAAGGAATATTAATAGACGTTTTAGGTTAATCCATTCATTAAATTTCTTTATTATCAGCTGGGCATGGTGACTAACGGCTGTAATCCCAGTACTTTGGGAGGCTGAGGTGGGAGGATAACTTGAGCCTAGGAGTTTGAGACCAGCCTGGCCAACATAATGACATCTTGTCTCTAGAAAAAATAAAAACAGTTTGGCGTGGTGGTGCGCATCTGTGATCCCAGCTACTCGAGGCTGAGACATGACCCTGGGAGGTTGAGGCTGCAACGGGCTATTATCATGCTATTGCACTCCAGCCTGGGCAACAGAGCAAGACCCTGTCTCAAATAAAATGTTTTTATTATGGAAAATTTCAACATATATATAGAAGTAGAGAGACTAGAATAATGAGGTAGCATCTTTCCCTTCCAGCAATCAACACTGGCTAATCTTGTTTCATTTTGTCTCCTGCTTTCATTCCCCCTTTCCTTTTTCTCTCCTTCTCTCTCTCTTGCTGTAGTGTTTTAAATAAGATAGTATCATTTTACTAGTAAATATATTTTTCTAGCAAAAAAAGATTAGAAAAATATATAACCGTGATTTTATTATCACACCCAGTACATTCAACATTAGTCTCTGAATATCATCTAATACCCAGTTAGTGTTCAGATTTTCTTGGTGGTTTCATACATGTCATTTTGTAATTTTTCTTTGAGCCAGGGTTGCGTTTAGATAATGTGACCCTTAAGTCTCTTCATTCCTGGTCTCTTATTTTTTAGTGTCATTTATTTGTTGCAGACAAATTGTCCCTTGTCTTGGCCCAAATTGGAATACCAGAAGCTTTATTGCACCCCTTTGGTATTATTTAACATAGTCCTTTATCACCTGCCTTTCCTTTCTTGCACATGGCTGCTTAGATGTGGACCCTTGATTCAGTACTTTTTTTGGGGGGATGGCTTGGGGAAATAGGAATTTGTCATAGTTGGTGCTGTATTTTTCCTATTGCTTCATAGAAAGTGAGACAACTAAACATTAAATGCCTCTATTAGAGGGTTACAGTTGATCACGAGAGTCAGATGTTGCCGGCCTTATTATAAACATTCCCATCACTCTTTGTTTTCTTCATGCCCTCATCTGTGAGTCAGGAACTCATCACTCTTTTATTTCATAGTTTTAACATCAATCGATTATTGTCTACATGTAGTCATCCTTTAGAGTTGCAAAATGATAATTTTCTTATTCTGTAATTTCCTTTCTGTTTGTAGTTGGAAGTCTTCTTATAGAAGATCTTTCCCTGATCAACTATTTGGTTATCCTAAAATAGGGTTTGTTTTGTAAGGCAGGATAAATGCTTGATTGTTCCTCTTCATAGGTCAGTTTTCAGAATAAAGAGTTGGTACCTTAGAAATCTCCTTAAGTGTGCAGTGAGATTGATTTTATATTCTTAAGAACTTACAGATGTATGTATGTATATATATATATATATCATCTAGTCCTTTGCAGTTGTTAGTCTTTTCAATGCTTACATTGTTTCATCTCCATCCAGTGGGAGCTCTTTCAAGTTTGCTCCTTTCTCCCTTTGACACGAACCTACTCCTGTCTCTGATAGCTTGCTGGCTTCTCAGCAGTGAGCTTTCACAGGCTTGTTTCGGGAATTGTCATCCCCTAGTTTTGAAACCACTTCTATAAGGAATCTTGTTTACTTCTTGTTAGAAGATGTAGTTAGAGAATGTAGTCTGGGTTCCCTAGGATTTTTTTTTTTTCCTCTCATAGAGCTTTTTAGAGGTCAGATCTAGGTACTATTGTTTCTTAAAAAGAGAAAAATTCTCAGTTTATTCATAGGTTTCCAATTCAGATTTTTTTTTTATTGAGATGGAGTTTTGCTCTTGTTGCCCAGGCTGGAGTGCGATGGCGCGATCTTGGCTCACCGCAGCCTCTGCCTCCTGGGTTCAAGTGGTTCTCCTGCCTCAACCTCCCGAGTAGCTGGGATTACAGGCATGCACCATCATGTCCTACTAATTTTGTATTTTTAGTAGAGACAGGGTTTCACCATGTTGGCCAGGCTGGTCTCAAACTCATGACCTCAGGTGATCCACTCGCCTTGGCCTCTGAAAGTGCTGGGATTACAGTGGTGAGCCACCGTGCCTGGCCCCAATTCAGATTTCAAATTCGTTTTTACCTCTTGATTTACAATTTTTATTTTTCTTCTCATAAGCTAAAAATCCTGGCTGGGTGCAGTGACTCATGCCTGTAATACCAGCACTTTGGGAGCCGAGGCAGGTGGATCCCTTGAGTTCAGGAGTTTGAGACCAGCCTGGCCAACATGGCAAAACCCCATCTCTACTAAAAATACAAAAATTAGCCGAGCATGGTGATGCATGCCTATAATCCTGGCTACTTGGGAGGCTGGGGCATGAGAATTGCTTGAACCCAGGAGGTGGAGGCTGCTGTGACTGGACCACTGCACTCCAGCCTACGCAACAGAGGAAGACTCTCTCAAAAAAAAAAAAAAAAAAAAAGAAAAATCTTGGCCATTAATAACATTAACATAATTATTATTATTTTTTAGCTTAGAGTTTAGAATAGTTTAAAAATAGTGGTACAAGTATTGTTACTAACAACACAACTACAAAGTGCATTTAAAGTACTCTTTTCCTCTTGGAATATAACCCACTGGATGATACGTACAGTCAAAATTCTGACTTTTAAAATCAATTTAAATAATTCTTCACTTTGTACTTTTGTCACCAATATGATATTGGTTATTTATATTTTATGGTTATTATGATATTGGTTATTTATGTTTTCAATTTTTTTTTTTAGATATTTAGAGATTACTTTGTACTTTCTGGTTTGAAAATTATAGTTCTTTTTTATTGAAGTGTTAGAAATATGTACAAAACATAAATGTACTGCTTAATGAATTATTGCCAAGTGTGAAAACCTAAGAAACTGCCACTGGGTCAAGACACAGAACATTGGGTAGAACATTGCCAGCCTACCCGGGGACCCTCTTGTGCCCTCTCCCGATCACTGTTCTCTTCCTATGCGCCAAAGGAAGTTACTGTAACTTCCAATTCTGTGATGATTTTGCTGGCTTTTGCATTTTGTTTAAATTGAGTCATATGATATGTATATTTTGGTATCTGGCTTCTTTTATTTCATATTATGTTTGTGGAATTCATCCTTGTTGCATGTACCTGTAGTTCATTTTTATTATGTGAGTATACTACATCACTGGTGATGGGCATTTGGATTGTTTTCTGTATTTGGCTATTATAAGCCTTGCACACACATTTTGATGCACTTGCGCAAGCTCTCTGTTGGGTATGCATAGGAATAGAATTGGTAGGTTACAGGATATGTGCGTGTTCAACTTTAGGGGGTAATCTAAACTACTTTCCAAAAAAGTTGTTTAAGTTAAAATGTTTTGACTAATGAAAGAATGGTCAGTGCTCTGTATTCTCATTAATACTTGGTGTTGGCATAAAATCATGTTATGTAAGTATTTACCAGTTTCCTCTTTATTTTTAACGTTAATGGTTACTGAGTTTGGTATGGCATCAGAAGATATGCATACATACTTTTTCTTCCTATCTCTATTAATAGGTGGATTATATTAATGGAATTCCTAAAAATAAATCACCTTTGCATCTTTAGAAGAAACAACTTGGTGCTCTCTATAATTCACTGTTGGAGTCTCTTTCCTAATGTTTTTTCTAGAATTGTTCCTCTATTTTTTCTTGCCACATTACATTGATTCTTGGAGAGTCCAGGCTGTTTGTCCTGTAGAATGTTCCACATTCCAGATTTGTCTGTTTGCTTTTTCTTGGTATTGCTAACTTATTCCTGTAGTTCACACATTTCCTATAAACTGTAGGTTAGGTCTGGAAGCTTCATTAGATTCAGGTTAAACCATTTTTTTGGTAAGAACATAATAGGTGATATTGAGTACTTCATATTTCAACTCATCAGGAAGCATGCAGTGTCAGGTTTTATTAGTTGCACCTACTTTGATCATTTGATTGAAGTAGAGCTGCCAGAGAGCTCCATTGTAAAGGTACATCTTTTCCTTTGCAGTGCCACTTTCACTCTCATGTGATGTATGCAATAAGAACATAATATTAAAACTTATGTAGATTATAATTGCTGTTTGAACATTTTTCTAAAATAAAACATACAATTTTAGTTCAGGAAATGTTAATCATTGAATTAATTGTCATTAATTGCCATTGCATTTTCTCTTTATTTTCAACAGATTATTACTATTTTTATTTTTGAGATGGACTTTCATTGTGTTTTTGAGGCTGGACTACAGTGGCACAATCATAGCTCACTACCTTGGGCTTAAGCCATCTTCCCACCTCAGCCTCCTAAGTAGCTAGTACTAAAGGTGCAGTGTCACTATGGCCAGCTATTTTTATATTTTTTATTTTTTGTAGAGACGTAGTCTCCCTATGTTGACCAGGCTGGTCTTTTTTGAATTTTTAAAAATAATTTTAGCCAACCTTTATTGAATGCTTACTGTGTACTATGTGCCAGGCTGGTCTTAAACTCCTGGGCTTAAGTGATCCATCCACCTCAGCCTCCCAAAGTGTTGGGATTACAGGCATGAGTCATCACACGTGGCCTCAACAGATTGTGAATTCACTAAGTTCATTATGCTGTGTAACGTTATTATCACCATTATTGTTTTTGAAATTAATCTAATTTAGTTTTTGTTTTTTGAGGCAGGGTCTCGCTCTGTTGCCCAGGTTGGAGTGCAGTAGCATGATCATGGCTTACTGCAACTTCATACTCCTGGGCTCAGCTGATCCTCCCACCTCAGCCTCTGCAGTAGCTGGGACTACAGGTACATGTCACCATGCCTAGCTAATCTTTTAATTTTTACTTTTAGTAGAGATAGTGTGTTGTATTATTTCCCAGTCTGGTCTCTAACTTTCCTTTCCCGAGGACAAGGAATCCACCTGCCTCAGCCTTCCAAAGTGCTGGGATTACAGGCATGAGCCACTGTACCTGACCTCTGATTAATTAATATATTTTTAATATATATTTTTTATTTTAATAGCTTTTGAAAAACAAGTGGTTTTTGATTACATGGATGAGTTGTATAATGGTGAAGTCTGACATTTTAGTACACTGGTCACCTGGGTAGTGTACCTTGTACTCAGTATGTAGTTTTTAAAATCCCTCTCCCCTCCCCCACTTGTGAGTATCTAGTGTCCATTATACCACTCCGTATGCCTTTGCATACCCATAGCTTAGCTCCCACTTATAATTGGGAACATACGATATTTGGATTTCTCTTCCTGAGTTACTTCACTTAGAATAATGCTGGCCTCTAATTTAATTTGAAAAATTTATTTTACATTCTATGTCCTCACGTTTTTTTGTGGGATAATCACATTTTATGATTTAGTTCTTTAAAAGAGTGATTGACTTAAGAATATTGGCAGTATGTTCTTTAGCTTTCTACTGAATTGGTTATAGAATTGAATTTTATGTTAAAAGTGGTTATATGGTGACTTGAAGCATTATTTAACTTAGTTCTTTCTGAAAATTGTGTGCTTTTGGAAACTCTAGACATAGTGTATGATGAATCTATTTCAAAGGCTGTGGTATTGTGTGCTCCTCTTTGGGCTCTTGCTCCGTGTTGAGATGCACGATTGCACCACTTCCTCTTCTCTCTCTCCTAGCTTGAGTAGTATTGCTTTTCATTACCAGAACAACTGCACATAGTTCTGTTGTTGTCTTTATTTTCCATAGCCCTCATTTTCAATGTATAACTTTTATCAAGAACAAACAGCACTTGTAGCACTTTCTGAGATGTATCAGTTATATATATATGGACTTATTTTTCCCTATAGTTTTTCCATGTAGCATTTATTATGTTTTGTAAATATTCTTATAAAAATAACATACAGCCGGGCGCGGTGGCTCAAGCCTGTAATCCCAGCACTTTGGGAGGCCGAGACGGGTGGATCACGAGGTCAGGAGATCGAGACCATCCTGGCTAACACGGTGAAACCCCGTCTCTACTAAAAAATACAAAAAAACTAGCCGGGCAAGGTGGCGGGCGCCTGTAGTCCCAGCTACGCCGGAGGCTGAGGCAGGAGAATGGCGTGAACCCGGGAGGCGGAGCTTGCAGCGAGCTGAGATCCGGCCACTGCACTCCAGTCTGGGCGACAGAGCAAGACTCCGTCTCAAAAAAAAAAAATAATAATAATAATAAAAATAAAAATAAATAAAAATAACATACGGTCTTCTAATTATGGCAATTTAGCTATTGAGATAATCTTGTAAATTATGTGTCATCCTTCCACATCAAAAAAAAAAAAAAAAAAAAAACAACAACACAAAAACAAACCTAGAGGGCGGGTGCAGTGGCTCACACCTGTAATCCCAGCACTTGGGGAGGCCGAGGTGGGTAGATCAACTGAGGTCAGGAGTTTGAGACCAGCCTGACCAATATGGTGAAAAGCCTGTCTCTACTAAAAATGCAAAAATTAGTCGTGTGTGGTGGCGGGCACCTGTAATCCCAGCCACTTGGGAGGCTGAGACAGGAGAATTGCTTGAACCTGGGAGGCAGAGGTTGCAGTGAGCCGAGATCACGCCACTGCACTCCAGCGTGGGCGACAGAGTGAGACTCCATCTCAAAAACAAAAAACAAAACAAACACAAAACAAACCTAAAAATGCAGGGTAAAATGTAACAAAAAGACTTTGGAATACACATGTGAATGAACAAGAAAGTCAGGGGAATTTTCAAAAGTCAGAAATGGGGACAACTAAAATCCTGAAATGGTAACACTTTAAGGCTGTCTGGGACAAGATGAGATGGTGGTTATTGCTGTTGTATAATAGTTTTGAGGTTTGATACAATTTAAGAATAAAAGATGAGGCTTGAGGTTTGCCTGAAGCAGTTAGATGGAGCTAAGAGCCTTGGAGAGCTATCCTTTTAATAAAATGGGGAATTTGGAAAAAAAAAAAAAAAAGCAACTCACTTACCTACATAGAGAGATAACAAATACGTTTGTTTATTTATTTATTTATTTGAGATAGAGTCTCAACCTGTCACCCAGGCTGGAGTGCAGTGATCTTGGCTCACTGCAACCTCTGCCTCCCAGGTTCAAGCAGTTCTCTGCCTCAGCCTCCCAAGTAGCTGGGATTACAGGTGCCTACCACCATGCCTGGCTAATTTTGTATTTTTAGTAGAGATGGGGTTTCACCATCTTGGCCAGGCTGGTCTTGAACTTCTGACTTCGTGATCCACCTGCCTTGGCCTCCTGAAGTGCTAGGATTACAGGCGTGAGCCACTGCATCTGGCCGAAGTTTGTTGATTTTTATCTTCAACTCTAGAAAGGGGAAAAAAAAAGTCTTCCATATAATTTTTCAACTGCAGTTTTTTTTTTTTTTTCCAATTTTATTCATGTTTTGGGGTGTGAATTTATACTTCTCCCAAACTGGGAAATTAACATCAAAACCACACCTGGGTTCCTGGTTCTGATAATGGTCAGGGAGCTGTATTGGGCTTACCATCTTGCCAGTAATAGTAATAATACATCTGGACGGAATAGAAAAACAAAAGTAGGCAGAAACTGGAGGCAACACGCTATTTGAAAGAAGGGAAGTGACCTGGCTGAGCTGGATGTTTAACTAGTTTATCCTTCTGCAGATGTGCTAAGTTCACACCAAGGGAATAGAGTTTAGGCAGAAAATGACTTCATCCTGGGGCAAGGAACTGAGGTTGGAATTTGGCCCTGCTGTGAAAGGGTGGTGGAAAATGAGTAGGGAAAAATCACAGTAAGGGCAGAGTCATAAAATATGTGTACAAGTTCCTCTACAGTCATTGGCTAACTTTGAAGCTGTGCATGTGCTGAACGGAACCCAGCAGAAAGCAGCAGCTGGGATTAAATATGAGTAGCCTAAATATTCCCGTCAAAAGGCAGAGATTGTTATATTAGGTTGGAAAAAAAAAAAGACCTACGCTGGTGCAGTGGCTCACAGCTGTAATCCCAGCACTTTGGGAGGCCAAGGCGGGTGGATCACTTGCGGTCAGGAGTTCAAGACCACCCTGACCAACATGGTGAAACCTGTCTCTACTAAAAAAAAATACAAAAAAATTAGGTGGGTGTGGTGGTGCATGCCTCTGTAATCCCAGCTACTTGGGAGGCTGAGGCAGGAGAATGGCTTGAAACCTGGAGGCCTAGGTTACAGTGAGCCGAGATCCCACTACTGCACTCCAGCCTGAGTGACAGAGTGAGACTCCATCTCAAAATAAAAACAAAAACAAAAACCTAGCTATATGCACTTCATATGAGACATACTTTAAATAGGAGGTTAGACTTAAAAAATAGAAGAAGATATACCATGGAAACACTAGTAACAAGAAAGCTTCAGTAGCTATATTAATAACAGTAGAAATTAAGGGAGTATTACTAGAGATAAAAACAGTTCATAATAATGAAAATTTCAGTTCATTAGGAAGCATTAATAATCCTCAATTTCTCTGTGTAAAATGAGACTACTTTAAAATATATGAAAGAAAAATTGACAGAACTAAAAGGAGAACTTGATAATGACAAATTCATTATTGTTGGATATTTTTAAAATAAGTAGATAAAAATTATGTAAGAACATGGAAGATTTGAATGATATTAATGATATTGAAATAATTAACATTTATGGAATGCTGATTCCCACAATTGTACAATACCTTAAAACAGACCATATTCTTGGCCATAAAACATATTTTTATAATAAAGTATTGAAAGTATTTAGAATATGTTCTCTGACCATGATGGAATTAAATTAGAAATATCTAATGAGGAAATCTAGAAAATCCCCCAAATATTGGGAAATTAAGAAAAATACTTGTAACTCATGGGTCAATAAAATCTCACAAATTTTTAGAAAATATTTAAAACTGAGTAATAAGGGGAACCCAACACTTCACCATGTTTATGATGCTGCTGAAGTGGGGGTAAGAGTGAAATAATTCATAGCTGAAATCCTCAGATTACAGCAATAGTTCTGAAAACTCTGTGCATCACAGTTGCCCGGAAGGTTTGTTAAAACACAGATTGTCAGGCTGGGCGTGGTGATTCATGCCTGTAATCCCAGCACTTTGGGAGGCTGAGGTGGGCAGATCACTTGAGGCCAGGAGCTTGAGACCAGCCTGGTCAAGGATAGTTTAATAGAAACCCTGTCTACTAAAAGTACAAAAATTATCTGGGCAGTGGTAGTACACACTGGTAATCCCAGCTACTTGGGAGGCTGAGGCATGAGAATCGCTTGAACCTGTGAGGTGGAGTTAGCAGTGAGCCAGGATCTTATCACTGCACTCCAGCCTGGGTGACACCTTGCCCTCTTAAAACAACAAAACAGATTGTCAGACCCTACCTCCAGAGTTTCTCATTCTGTAGATTTTGAGTGGGGCACAATAATTTGCATTTCCAGTAAGTGCCCTTGTGGCTTTTGATGCTGCTGGTTTAGGGTCTATACTTTGGGAGCTACTATATTAGAAATCAAGAATGTTTTAAGTTCCAGTTTAAGAAGCTAGAAAAAGGAGAGCAAATTAAACCCAATGCAATTCAAATAAAGGCAATAATAAAAATAAGAGCTGAACTCAATGAACTCAATAAGTAACAATAGATAAAAAAATGATGATGTTGTGTGTTCCCAGAGGTAGAAAAGAATAAAAAAAGAGATGAAACCAAGCCAATAGTTCATAGTGATAAACTGCATAAATTTTTTAAATCTCTAGCTAGATTGAGCAAAAGAAAATGAAGAGAAAATACAAATTACCAACGTCAAGACTAGGAGATAGCAGTATGAATCCAATGTATGTTAAAGGATACTAAGGGGATAGTCTGAATAACTTCATACTTGACAACTTAAGTGGAAAAAGTACTTGAATAACAGAATTTTCTGGAACTGATAGAAAAATTTTGGGAGCCCTGTATCTGTTAGTACATTATTAAAAACCTTCCCACAATAACAGTTCCAGGCTTAGATGACTTCATTGATGAATTCAACACACATATACTGTGAATGCACACAAACACATATACAAGTGCATATTACAGTGGATATATTAATACAGGGGTCCCCAAACTGGGCTGTGGACCAGGACTGGTTTATGGCCCGTTAGCAACCGGGCTGCACAGCACGAGGTCAGCGGGCCAGTGAGCATTACTGCCTGAGCTCTGCCTCCTGTCAGATCAGCAGTGGCATTAGATTCTCATAGGAGTGTGAACCCTATTGTGAACTCCTCATGTGAGGGATGTAGGTTGTGCACACTTTATGAAAATCTAACTGATGCCTGATGATCTGAGGCAGTACAGTTTTATCCCAAAACCATCCCCCTAACCCTGGTCCATGGAAAAATTGTCTTCCACAAAACTGATCTCTGGTTCCAAAAAGGTTGGGGACTGCTGCATTAATATATATTGATACTTAATTATATTCACTCAACATCAGGTCTACTTAGCTTTATGAGAATGTACAACACAAGCAACACAGCATGAACGATAACAGCATAGTGGAGGTCTTATGATGTAGATACAGCTTGCATGTGGTGGTAGATGAGGCTGAATGGGGTATGGACCAACTCAGTTTAGGGAAATCATGTCTAAAATTGTTTGAACGTAGATAATTCTTAAAGTGGGTGGAAGGGAATGACCCAGGGTAATTGGCCTTAGATCAGAGAAGGAAGGGACACTTTATCCACTATAACAGGAAGAAAAGATGAATAAAGGTAAATGAAGTGGGTAAGATTTGGTGTTGGATGATGAATTATCTTCTTGAGCTCCTGGACTCAAACAATCTGCTTGGCCTTGGCATCCCAAAGTGCTGGGATTACAGGCGTGAGCCACCATGCCCAGCCTTGAATGAACTATCTAATATATAGTGGCTTCTGACTCTGGGGTACAGCAAGGTCACTGTGAGAAAGAGAATAATGAGCAGAGCAAGATGGTAGAATAGAGTATTCCACCTGTCATCTCTCCTGCAAGGACACCAAGTTAACAAATATCTATGTGGTAAAAGCACCTTTATAAGAACCAAAAATCGGGTGAGCACTCATAGTACCTGGTTTTAACCTCATATCGCTGAAAGAGGCATAAAAAAAAACAAAAAAACTCCTCTGAATTGCCAATACCACTCCCCGATCCCTGCCCGAGCAGCAGCCTGGTGTGGAGAACATCTCTGGGTACTGGGGGAGGGAGAACATAGCAATTGTGAGGCACTGAACTCAGTGGTGTCCTGTTAGAGCAGAAAGGAAACCGAGACCAAACTCAGCTGACGCCTGCCCAAGGAGAGGGCATGTACTCCAGCTTTAGCCAAAGGGGAGTCACTCGTCCTAGTGGTGGGAGCTTGAGTTCCTGCAAATCTTACCACTGCGTGCTGCAGCACTCTGTGTGTACAAGTAATGTTGAAAGGCAGCCTAGGCCATAAGGACTGCAACTTGTAAGTGAGTCCTAGTGCTGAATTAGGCCCAGAGACAGTGGACTGAGGGGGCATGAGACATACTGAGATGCCAGCTGGGACAGCTGGGGCGTGCTGGCTTCATTCCTCCCCCAACCCCAGGCTGCACAGCTCGCGGCTCCAAAAAAGACCCTTCCTGCTTGAGGAGACAAGAGGGAAGAGCGGGGAGGACTTTGTCTTGCACGTAGGATACCAGCCCAGCCATAGCAAGATAGGGCACCAGTTAAAGTCATGAGGCCCCTGTTTCAGGCCCTGGCTCCCAGATGGTATTTCTAGAACAACCTGGGCTGGAAGAGAACCTGTTGCCTTGAGGGAAAAGACCCAGTCCTGTCAGCATTCATTACCTGTGAACTGAAGAGCCTTTGGGCCCTGAATAACCAGCAGTGATACCCCCATATTACATTTTGAGGGCCTTTGTGAGTCTCTAAGACTTGCTGGCTTCAGGTGAGACTTACCACATGACCAGTTGTGGTGTATGGGGCAAAACTCTTCCTGCTTGAGAAAAGCAGAGGAAAAGTAAAGGGGACTTTGTTTTGCACTTTAGGTACCAGCATGACCAAAGAGGGTAGAGCACCAGAAGGGCTCTTGGGATCCCTGATTTCAGGACTTGACTCTTGGATGGCATTTCTGGACCTCCTGGGCCAGAGGAGGAGCCCACTGTCCTGAAGGGTGAGGCCCAGGTCAGGCAGCATTTATGACAAGCTGACTTAAGAGATCTTGGGCCTCAAGGGAACATCAGTGGTAGTCTGGCAGTACTCCTCATTGCCTGGTGGTGGCTACCGGTGAGGATCCTCTCCCTTTGGAAAGGGGAAGGAGGAAGGGAAGGACTGCTTTGTGTAGTTTTAGTACCAGTTCAGCTGCAGTATGCACACCAGGTAGACTTCTAAGGTTTTTGACTCTAGTCGCTGACTCCTGGATGGCACTTCTGGACCCACCTGGGACTTGGGGGACCTTGCTGCCCTGAAGGGAAGGACAGGCCTGGCTGGCTTTGCCATATCTGATTGTACAGCCCCAGGGCCTTGAGTGAACATAAGCAGTAGCTAGGGAGTGGTTATAGCAGGCCTTGGGTAAGACCTAGCACTTCTCTGGGTTCAGGTCTGAGCCAGTGCTGTCACAGTGGTGGTGGCCACAGGGATGCTTGTGTCACTCCACCCCAAGCTTTAGGTCTTTAGATGGCTCAGAACAGAGAGAGAGAGAGAGAGAGAGAGAGAGAGAGAGAGAGAGAAAGGTGGGGGAAGGGGGAAGAGGGAGCGGGGGAGAAAGAGAGAGACAGAGAGACTGACTCTGTATGTTTGGGAGAAAGTAAGGGAAGGGAATAGGAGTGTATGCCTGGTGATCTAGAGAATTCTTCCAGATCTTATCTAAGACCATCAAGGCAGTACATGTATGAGTCTGCAAGAATCACAGTGTTGTTGGGCATGGGGTGCCCCCTAAAGCAGATACAGCTTAGATTACAACACCCAAGTCCTTTCAAATATCTGAAAAGCCTTCCCAAGAAGGATGACTACAAATAAGCTGAAACAGTGAAGACTATAATAAATACTCAACTCTTCAATGCCTAGACACTGAAGAATATGTGCTGTCAACACCATCCAGGAAAACATGACCTCACCAATGAACTTTATAAATAAGGCACGAGGGACCAATCATGGAGAAACAAGAGATATGTGACCTTTCAGAGAAAGAATTCAAAATAGCTATGTTGAGGAAACTCAGAGAAATTCAAGATAACACAGAGAATTTAGAATTCTATCAGATAAATTTAACAAAGGGATTGAAATAATTAAAAAGAATCAAGCAGAAATTCTGAAGCTGAAAAATACAGTTGGCACCCTGAAAAATATATCAGAGTCCTTTAATAGCAGAGTTTATTAAGCAGAAGAAAGAATTAGTGAGGTTGAAGACTGGCTAATTGAAAATACACAGGCTGGGCGCAGTATCATACTTGTAATCCCAGCCTTTAGGGAGGCTGAGACTGGACTGCTTGAGCTCAGGAGTTTGAGACCAGCCTGGGCAACATGGTGAAATCCTGTCTCTACAAAAAATACAAAAATTAGCTGGGTCTGATGGTGTGAGCCTGTGGTCTTAGCTACTCTGGAAGCTGAGGTGGGAGGATTGCTTGAGCCCTGGAGGTGGAGGTTGCAGTGAGTTGAGATCATGCCACTGCATTCCAGCCTGGGTGGCAGACTGAGACCCTGTCGTAAAAAAGGAAAAACAAGAAGCATGCCTACAAGATCTAGAAAATAGCCTCAAAAAAGAAAGTCTAAACGTTATTGGCCTTAAAGAGGAGGTAGAGAAAGGTAGAGGTAAAAAGTTGATTCAAAAGGATAATAACAGAGAATTTCCTGAACCTAGAGAAAGATGTCAGTATCCAAGTACGAGAAGGTTATAGAACACCAAGGAGATTTAACCCAAAGAAGACAACCTCAAAGCATTTAATAATCAAACTCCCAAAGGTCAAGGATAAAGAAAGGATCCTACAAGCAGCAAGAGAAAAGAAATAACATAAAATGGAGCTCCAGTACATCTGGCAGCACACTTTTCAATGTAAACCTTAAAGGCCAGGAGAGAGTGGCATGTCATATTTAAAGTACTGAAGGAAAATAACTTTTATCCTAGAAGAGTATATCTGGTGAAAATATCCTTAAAATGTGATGGAGAAATAAAGACTTCCCCAGACAAACAAAACCTGAGGGATTTCATTAATACCAGACCTGTCCTACAAGAAATGCTAAAGGGAATACTTCAGTCAGAAAGAAAAGGACAGTAATGAGAAATAATCATCTAAAGTTAGAAATCTCACTGGTAATAGTAAGTACACAGAAAAACACAGAATATTGTAACACTGTAATTGTGGTGTGTAAACTACTTGTACCATAAGTAGAAAGACTAAAATATGAGCCAATCAAAAGTAATAATTACATCAATTTTTCAAGATGGTCAATAAAATAAGATATAAATAGAAACAGCAAAACGTTTAAAAGCAGGGGCATGAAATTAAGGCATAGAGTTTTTATTGGTTTTCTTTTGCTTTGTTTGTTGGTTTTTGTAAATAGTGTGAAGTTATCAGGTTAAAATAATGGGAAAGAAAGAAGGAAGAGAAGATCACAAAACAACCAGAAAACAAATAACAAAATGGCAGGAGTAAGTCCTTACTTATCAACAATAACATTGGATGTAAATGGACTAAACTCTCCCATCAAAAGACAGAGACTGGCTGGATGAAAAAACAAGACCCATTGATTGTTGCCTATAAGAAACACACTTCACCTATATAGACACACACAGGCTGAACATAAAGGGAAGGAAAAAAATATTCCATGCCAGTGGAAACCAAAAAAGAGCGGGAGTAGTTATATTTACATTAGATAAAATAGATTTCAAGACAGAGTCTGCAAGAAAAGCCAAAGAAGGTCACTACATAATAAAGGGGTCAGTTCAGCAAGGTGATATAACAATGTAAAATATGTATGTACCCAACACTGGAGCACCTAGATGTATAAAGGGAATATTATTAGAGCTAAAGAGAGAGGCGGTGATACAATAATGGCTGGAGACTTCAAAAGCCATTTTCAGCACTGGACAGATCTCCCAGACAGAAAATCAACAAAGAAGCATCAGACTGAATCTGCATTATAGACAAAACGGATCTAATATTTACAGAACATTTCGTCCAAGAGCTGCAGAATACACATTCTTTTTCTCAGACATGAATTATTCTCAAGGTTAGAACACATTTTAGGTCACAAAACAAGTCTTAAAACATTAAAAAAATTGAAATAATATCAAGCCTCTTTTCTGACCACTATGGAGTAAAACTAGAAATTAATAAGAATTTTGGAAACTTTATAAATACATGGAAAGTAAACAATGTGCTTCTGAATAGTGGGTCATTGAAGAAATTACAAAGGAATTTGGGGGCCAGGCGTGGTGGCTCACGCCTGTAATCCTAGCACTTTGGGATGCCGAGGTGGGCGGATCACGAGGTCAGGAGTTCGAGAGCAGTCTGACTGACATGGTGAAATCCTGTCTCTACTAAAAAACAAACAAACAAACAAAAATTAGCCGGGCATGGTGGCATGTGCCTGTAATCCTAGCTACTCAGGAGGCCGAGGCAGGAGAATTGCTTGAACCTGGGAGTCAGAGGTTGCAGTGAGCTGAGATTGCGCCACTGCACTCCAGCCTGGGTGAAAGAGTGAGACTCCATCTCAAAAAACAAACAAAACAAAACAAAGAAGAAGAAGGAATTTGGGAAGGGAGGTGGCAGGGCAGAGGCTGGCAGCTCAGGCAGTGACCATAGCGTATCATGGACTCATGGTTCCTTTCACTGTGATGAGCATGTTCTGGGGCTTTGTTGGCTTCTTGGTGCCTTGGTTTATCCCTACGGGTCCTTACTGGGGAGTTATCATTACCATATTGGTGACCTGTCCGGTTTTCTGCTGTCTCTTTTGGCTGATTTCAGTTCTGGCCCAACTCAACCCTCTCTTTGGACCACAGTTGAAAAATGAAGCTATCTGGTATCTGAAGCATCAATGGCCTTGAGGAAGAAGATGTGCTCTACAGTGCTCAGTCTTTGAGATCACGAGGAGAGAATGCCTTCTAGATGCAAAATCACCTCCAAACCAGACTACCTTTCTTGACTTGCCCATTTTGGCCATCAGTTGCCTCAAACATTAGCACCACATTTAAATGTCTTATTCTACAATGTAGTGTTTTTTTCCTTCACTTTTTTACACTTTAATGAATTATGTGCCTACTTAAAGTGAACTGTGCTGACTCCACAAAATGATTGTGTACTCTTCTGAGATACAAGATGCTCTTCTTCTGAGAGATACGTTACTCTCTCCTTGGAATCTGGCACTTGAAGATGACTCCTGCCTTCTCACATGAGAATCAATGAAGTGTTTAGAAACTGCTGCAAGACAAATAAGACTCCAGTGGGGCAGTCAGTAGGAAAGCATTTTCAGAGAGAAGAGCTATCTCAACAGAATTAAACCTTGCTGTATTTTCAGGATAAATTTAGTATTTCTGCCATCTTTTGGAATAAATTATTTTTCTGCTTTCTATGGGGGAAAAAAAAAGGAATTTGGGCCAGGAACTGTGGCTCATGCCTATAATCCCGACACTTTGGGAGACCGAGGTAGGCAGATCACATGAGGCCAGGAGTTCCAGACCATCCTAGGCAGCATGGTGAAACCTTGTCTCTACAAAAAACAAAACAAAAACAAAAACAAAAATAAAAATTAGCCAAGCATGGTGGTATGTGCCTGTAGTCCCCATTACTTGGGAGGCTGAGGTAGGAGGATCGCTTGAGTCCAGGAGGTGGAGGTTGCAGTGAGCTGAGGTCATGCCACTGCACTCCAGCCTGGTTTAAAAAAAAAAAAAATTGGAAAATTTCTGGAAACAAATGATAATGTACATACAACCTACCAAAACCTTTGGGAGGCTGGGCATGGTGCCTCATGCCTGTAATCCCAGCACTGTGGGAGGCTGAGGCAGGCGAATCACTTGAGGTCAGGAGTTCGAGACCAGCCTGGCCAACATGGTGAAACCCCGTCCCTACTAAAAATACAAAAAGTAGCCAGGCATGGTGGCAGGTGCCTGTAATTCCAGCTCCCTGGGAGACTGAGGCACAAGAATTTCTTGAACCTGGGTGGTGGAGGCTTGAGTAAGCCGAGATCGCTCCACTGTACTCTGGCCTGGGCGACAAAGTGAGATTCTGCCAAAAACAAAGCAAAACAAAAAAAACCCTATGGGATACAGTAAAAACAGTACTCAGAGGTAATTTTATAGCTATAAGCGCCTATGTCAAAAAGAGGAAAAACTTCAAATGAACAATCTAATAATACATCTTAAAGAATTAGAAAAGCAAGGGAAACCCAGATCTAAAATTAGAAGAAAAGAAATAATAAAGATCAGAGCAGAAATAAATGAAATTGAAATGGAGAAACAATATGAAAGATCAATGAAACAAAAAGTAGTTTTTCCGAAGAGTTAAAACAAAATGACAAACCTTTAGTCAGACTAATAAAAAAAGAAGATCCAAATAAATAAAGTCAGAAATGAAAAAGGACACATTACAACTAATACTGCAGAAATTTAAAGGGTCGTTAGTGGCTACTGTGCCAACTATATGCCAATAAATTGGAAAATCTAAAGTGGACAAATTCCTAGATACATGCAATCTACCAAGACTGAACCATGAAGAAATCCAAAATCTGAACAGACTAATAACAAACAATGAGATCAAAATCATAATAAATAGTCTCTCAGTAAAGAAAAGCCAGGGACCTGATGGCTTCACTGCTGAGTTCTACCAGACATTTAAAGCAGACCCAACTAATACCAATCCTACTCAAACTACTCAAAATAAATAAGTAAGTAAGTAAGTAAGTAAGTAAGTAAATAAATAAATAAAATAAGACGAGGAGAGAATAATTCCAGAATTACTCTACGAGGCCAATATTACCTTATACCAAAATCTGACAAAGACGTATCAAGAAAAGAAAACCACGGGTTAGTATCTCTGATGAATATTGATGCAGAAATCCTCAACAAAATACTAGCAAACTGAATTCAGCAATACATTGGAAAGATCATTCATTAGAAAGAGAATAATGATTACCCAAGGAATTTGAGTAGAAGAGGAGATATGAAGCATCATCTCAGAGAAGGGGAAAGCTGGCCCTCTAGGGAAAGAGAATAGGGCTCTACAGAATCCAGGTTTGTGCTGGAGAATTCGTGGTAAAAGAAGTTAGCCTAGTTTATGCTGTTTTCCAGAAGATAGCTGAGTTTCAGTCAAGGGAGGGTTGGATCTCTTTGGAGGGAGAGAGTGGCCACTTCCAAACCCTCTTGCACAAAGCCCTATGTTTTGGAATCTTTTACCCCAGGACCTAGTTTATCCAGTCTAATAGGAAACGAAAGGAAGAAAAGCTGTGAGAAGTGAAGAAGAGCGATTAGAAGACTAATTGGCTTAGTCTTGTTTTGTTTTGTTTTTATACAGGGTCTCACTGTGTCACCCAGGCTGGGGTATAGTTGTGCAGTCTAGGCTCACTGCAACTTCTGCCTCCAGGGCTCAAACAGTCTATCCACCACAGCCCTCCCAAGTAGCTGGGATCCCAGGGGTGCGCCACCACACCTGGCTAATTTTTGTATTTTTTGTAGAAGTGGGGTTTCACTATGTTGCTGAGGCTGGTCTTGAACTCTTAGATACTTTTCTGGAAAAACTATCCTGTTGGATTTGAAGCTGAAGTTGAGCTTATGTATTTGTTTATTTTTTTTATTAATGTGTCCTCATGGAGTGCTTTGTATCCCATTCCTGCTTCGGTGTAGTTTTCTCAGTTGTTTTGTACACTGTATATTTGGAGGGGCCATAGGATGCCATATTTTACATCAGACACAGTATGTGATTATTTCTTGCTTCTTTGTAGCCCCGAAACTTAGACATGTCATTTAAATCCTCCACATTGTTAATTTCAGTGAATTTACCCTTGTATCTCACAGCTAAATAGACTTCTTTTTTTGTTACTTTTTGGACAGTAGGAGAGGCAAATTTGTTGAAAATAATAAAGCAAGAGTTGAATAATAATCACATTTTTGTGTAGAATGAAGTGAAACATTCTGGATTTGTTTCTTATATTGAGCTGTGATGCTGAAGTACATGTCATTTGGGGAATTACCATATTTGAATCACTTTTGCATACAAATTAAACATCTCACATCAAAGAATTCTTAAAAGACATGCTTTCTAATTTCTTAAAATGATGGAATTCATTTAATTTCTTATCTGACATCTCATAGAACAATTTTTAGCTTCTGTGTTTGCTGCTATGACTAATTTTGGTGCTCGTTTTACCTGGGCTATGAATGTACCTTTGCTGTATATTTTAGGGCTGCAGTTGTGAGACTAATATATTCGAATGTAGTGTAAGTTAGTAATCCTTGGGAACCTAGCAAAGTATCACATTTAATTTTCTATTAGATGAAAGAAACATGGAAACAGAATTGGAGATGGAAAGAACTGCACAAAATACAACTAATCAGAGCTGATCCCTGAAGCAGAAAAATGCAATTTAAAGTGAGCTTGCTTTGTATTTCTACTATTTGAGGAGTGTTGAAGATATGACTTTTAATAGTATAGTAACAAGTAAATAATACTAGTTATATTTAGCAAGTTCAAAATTGTAATATTGGAGTTCTCTATGCCATAACTTTTAAATTATTACAGCATCTAAAAGACCCAATTTTAATTACAGGACAGTATAACTTGGCTTCTTAAGAAAACATTCATATAGGAGGCATAGTTGTGGTTCTGTTTCAAAATGTGTGTCATATAACCCTTGATAAATGTATGTATCATCCACACTGCAGTAGATGCTTACATTAGATACAGAAATGGGGACCTGCCACAACAGTGTGGCAGTACCTGGATTTTATGCCTCTGGCTCGGTTTTCTCTGCCTGGAATGGTTTCTCCCTCCATATTCATCAGGTTTTGTGTGTGGTTTCCAGAAGGCAGCTGTGAGATTAGAAAAAGGGTATGCTTCTCTTTCCAGTATAGCTGCTAAGAGTCGTGGTTAAGGTACCCTATATTGGTAAGAAGACACAGAGCATTATTACTGTTATCATCATAGGTAGGTTTCAGAATGGGGAGGCCTCTGCTGACTGCCAGTCTTTTTTTTGCACCTTCCTCTTTTAGCCACTGCCAAGCAGTTGCTTGGTGGGTAGATTAAAAGGGGGAATTCAGAGGCTGATTCTGATGCATCTCTGAGATGATGTATGGACCGTTATCTATAGTGATCCCGATAGTTGTTTTTTTCTTTTCTTTTGGTTAAATCTGGGATCTGGGTAAGAAGCTGTGAATTCTTTATGGGACTTGAGTTAGGTTTCTGCTCAGTAAATCTAGAAATTTTCTTATTAAATGTTAAGTATCAACTTAGGAGACAGACACGATGGTCAGTTTACCATTGATTCTTGTGGGTCAGATATTCTGGTCACCACATTGCCCTTTGACTCACTGTGGCAGTTGTGCCCACCTGATCTGCAGGTAAGGGCTGCTACTGGCTTTTACTAATCCCAAATCTCATGGTTTCCACTGTGATCAGAGAACCAAATTCCACTGTTAGGATTTCTCACTGTCATCTCTGGCCTATAAAGGATAGCTACCTTAGAGCTCTTCAAAGATGCTGGTGCCCCCTTCACTAAGACGGTCTCCCAGGGTCATGTAAGAGGGATGGTTTAAGGGGTGGCTGAGCAGGCCGTACTTTGTTGAGTCATTCCAGCGTTTCCAATTTCCAGAGCTTTTAGATTCTGTCCTCTTCGGCAGTGGTTCTCAACCTTGACGGCATGTTGGTGTTAACTGAAGAATCCCGAGGCTCCTAAATTTGAAGAGGAAAGCTTGATTTCTTATAAGGGGTTGCAGCCTGCAGGGTTGGCTCTCCTGACAGGCTGGAAAGTGTGGCTTCTGGCAGAAACTGAAAGCAGGCACTTCGAGGGAGGGAAGAATGGAATAGAAATTTATGCCAAATAAATTGGCTAAGTATGCATGTTTAATGATTATAGGAGAAGCTGTGAACATTCATGAAAGGGGTCACACACATGTGTAGAAAGTAAACATGCATGTTACATGCAGTCCATGTTCACTTTGGGGTGGAGACTTAACATTTAAGTGCATAACAATTAGGCCCTAGGTGAAGCAGAAGACGGGAAGGCACTCAGTACACAGCCTCTGTAAACCAGCCAGAACCAGTCCGTGGTCGGCGACCTCTTATCAGGAGAAAGTTACTGAAATCAGTCTTTCATCCAATCAAAACTGTTATTTTGGCTTGTGAATAGGGGAGGTTGTCAGTTAGTCAACATCTGGCTGTCAGTGGGCTGCAGTTGTTTCAGTAGTGCCTGTCTTGAGGCCAGTGCTTATTTATCTGCTAGAGAAAAACAAAAAACCCTGTGGCAGTTAGAACATAGTTTTTATTCTTTAAGTGTAAGGCACGTGATCTAACCCTTGCCTAGGTCTTAGGTCTTGTTTATAATTTAGCATCTTATTGCCATGAGGAGTCTGTTCTGTCAGTCTTATGCTCTCTATTTTAACATTTAAATAAGTTCTTATGCCCAGGCTGTACCCCATATCATGTAATCCGTATCTCTGGGGGTGGATGGAAGTGTCTGTAGTCTTTAAAGCTACAAGGATGATGCTAATGCGTAGGCAATATTGAGTACCACAGTAGTGGTTCTTAAAGTATGCTCCTAGACCAGCAGCATGAGCATTACTTGGCAACCTGTTAGAAATGCAAATTCTCAGATCTTACCCCAAATCTGCTAAATGAGAAACTCTGAGGAAGGGGTTTTGCGATCTGTGTTTTTACAGGCTCTTCAGTGATTCTGATGCACACTAAAATTTGAGAACCACTGCTCTAGAGTATGCTGGGGAAACTGTAGCATTTTGACTTCATTAATTAGAGGCCGTGTTTCAGTTGTCCAGCCTAGCAGACTCCCAGGTGTTTGAATCTCTGGTCTCCCAGGTGAGGCATTGTGAATGTGAGCTGCCCACCTGCTTTTGAGATTTGGTTTGATTCTCAGGGGAGATTTTTTTCACCACTGTTTCGTTTAGTATCAAGGTCTCAACATTTCTTGCCAGCCTCTCTTGCAGGCTGATTCATTTCTTATTCATATATCCTTGAGGTACCAATTTAATATTAATGGTCCCCTATTTGATACTACACTATGGGCAGGAGCTGAGGGTTGTCTCTTGTTCCATTTCAGAAGGTCATTTCAAGGTCACCAAGAGTTTAGCATGTCTCCCTCCACCCCCACCTGGGGTTAAAGTATCCTGATTCTCTGTTGCCTCTATTTGTTCCCTGTTGTTCTCTATCTCTCTGTTGTCCTGTTTTCTCTCTGTTTCCCCTTTTCTGTCATTTTTTTTCTCTTCTGTCTATTTTTGGTCTTTGAGGTTTTCTTAATTTCTTGCAAATTTAGGTATGCATTTTATAAAGATATTTTATCTAGCATATTTTGTTTCTTTCAATGGGAGTAATATTCAGAAGATTTTCTCTGCTATTCACCAGAAATAGAAAAAATAATTTTATTTGAGTAATCTGCTTTTGAACTATAGATTTATTACAGATTTTTTGCAATTTGATACCCAATTTCTTGACTTAGTCTGCATGGCATATTGATCAGTATACATTTTAAAATGAAAACAATTTTTTAAAAGAGTACTTTTAGGTTTACATCAAAATTGAGAGAAAGGCACAAAGACATCTCATATACCCCTGCCCTCACACATGTACAGCCTCTCCTATTAATATCCTGCACCAAAGTGGTGCATTTGTTCTAGTCGATAAACCTACATTGACACATTATTGTCACCCAAAGTCTATAGTTTACATTGTGCTTTGCTCTTGGTGTTATACATTTCTTTGGGTTGAGAAGAATGTATGAAAACATGTATCTACCATTATAGTATAATACAGAGTATTTTCACTATCCTACAAATCCTCATGTGCTCTGCCTATTTTTTATTTTTCCTTTCCCCTAACCCTTGGCAGTCATTGACCTTTTTACCGTCTTCATGGTGTTGCCTTTTCCAGAATGTTGTATACAGTCTACAGTTCATGTACTGCTTTTCTGGTGATTGGTGCTTTGCAACCCTGATGTCAGATCCATGACATAAATGTTGGTACAGATCTTAGCTGCTATACAAATGCTCCTCTACCCTAAGATATGGATGCAATAGTTTACTGTTTTATTAACAATTCTTTTAAAGTAGTAGGATTCCTTCATGACTACCTCTAGCTAGAGTGATGTTTTTGCATTGAATGATCAGTCAGGATAGGCTAGCTTGTGTTATGGTAACAAAAACCATCAAAATCTCAGAGGGTTGCTGCAGGCCTAGCTGGCTCTTGTGGGCAGCTCACCTCAGTACTCCAGGCTGCTTTTATCTTATGTGGCACTTCTATCCAGCATAGTGCCTTAACAGTTTCCAGAGACAGAGGAAGAGAGTATGGAAAATTGCACATAGGAATACATACATCATTTCCACTTTCAGTTAATTGGCTAGAACTAGTCACATGGCCCTACCTGACTCTAAGGGGGCTGGGAAATGTTTTTGTATCCAGGAAGGGCAGGAAACTGGACAGCACTATCTATTACTTTTTAAGGTTGATTCTGCCTAACTTAGGCATAAAGGGTATTTATTAGAAGAAAATGAGCAAGGTCAAAGGCTCCAAGAGAAGATTGGAATAGTCAGCTATTCCTGGCAGCTAGACCTGGCAGCTCCCGAGGGTTTCCGGACCTGGACTCCCTTGGAGTCCTGTTTGGGGATAATGCTAGAAGGAAAAAGTGAACTTTAGCTGTTCCTTCACTCTGTGTCACTCCATTCCAGGTTCAGATTCCTGAGCAAGAGCCTTGCTGGCTGAAACTTAGGCTGTGGTTCTGCCCTTGACTGTACCAGACTGTAGGACGAAAGGTGTTTCTGAAGAGAGCCAGGGACCCTTTCAGGTTTTGTATTTGAAGGGCAGAATGTCTGATTTGCTCTTCTACAGACCAGGCACAGTGCAGGAAAGGTATTTCCTCAGAAGGAAGTTGAGGGGTGTTAGGAAGAGGGACTGGATGACTGGTGACCAAAAAATGGCAGATTTCTTTTGTAGTTGACATTTGTTGATGTCTAATTTAAAAAATCCAGGGAGTATATAAAGTTTGTGTACCTAGTATCTCCAAACTTTTTAAATGACTGTGAAAGACTGTATGAGAAATCTACTTCTGCATTTTTCTTGCTTTTCCTGACAGTTCATTATCTTTAAGAGAAGGAATCTACCAGTTATAGGTTGTTTGTTTACATTTAGGCCTCAACAGGGAAGTGACAAGATAGCAGTCCTTGCTTCTCCTTGATTTAGCTTTAGGAATTAGATGCCAATTAGAGATGCCAGTTTGAATGCATTTAGCCAATTATCATGCAGAGAATTAGCAATAATGTTAGAATTTTGATTTTGGTCCAGATGTCACCAAAGAGATCTTATAGACAACCTTGCAAGGACATTTTGAGAGTTATTAATTACAGAACAGAATTTTATTCTCTTCAGTTTCATTATCTGTCTCCCCTGGCATTATCGGCCTTTCCTTATCTGTTCAGTATGTCCATTTTCTTTTTTAACCAACACTTGTGAAACCGAGAGTTTGAAGTTTCAAGCTGACAGATGTGATTTTTCTTGCCAAGGCTTAATAAAATATACAGCATCCAAAGGATTCTACGATTTAATAGAAATAAAATAGAACATGGATTAAAAAAGGAGTGGAGATTATGAGGTTTACAGTGTTCTTATTTTATGTGCCCTAGCTATGTTTGGGACATTGAAAGTAGTGTACTAAGAAACCACTTAGAACAAAGGGCAAAGTGTTATCAAATAGAATTCCCTCTTCATTCGGAATTGTGGAATGCCTCTTATTTCAGAGGTTAGGGAAGAATACCGAATTATTTTAAAAATTGTGTTGTTGGTGTAATTACTACTATATCTCCCATTGGTAGTAGTTAAGTAGGGTTTTAAAATGTCCCTTTGGCCTAGTAAAACACTGACCATACTAGGAAATGCCTGATATATTCTGAATCTGGAGCTTAATTCAGTTTCTTTTTGTAGCTGTTAAATGTATATCCACTAACATGGAAGTTTAACAACTATATTTTGAGAGTCAAAAGCAAGCAAATATGTCTTTGCAAGTGTCAGAATATTAGTTGTATAACTGCAGAACTTCCACATTTATTAGAATTAGCTTTCTAATTCATCATCTTCCTGTCTTTGACTTAAGAGATGCAGTCCAGGGCATATGAGATTGAAGCACATTTGACCTTTTCATATCTGTCAGATGACTTCAGACAAAGCCAAAAAGGCCTGGCTCCTCCCAATCATATTTGTTATAAAATAGGTTTTGATTTCAAAGAAGTAGTTTGGAAAATGGCAGCACAGTCTTAAATTACTATTTGCAGTATTCAGCCAACCAATCATGCCTGTGGCTGCCCAAGAATAGTTTCCGTTAGGTTAATAGAACCAGTGATGGTATAGATATGCCTCAAAGCATAATGGTATTAGAAATAAGACCAAAAAACTCATGTTCCTTCTTGTATGGTTTTCAAAAATTTCACACAATAATAGCATGATACTTGAATATCCTATTTTTATCTTTTAGTTTCAATGGTAAATTTTTTTTTTTTTTTTGAGATGGAGTCTTGCTCTGTTGCTCAGGCTAGAGTGCAGTGGCATGATCTTGGCTTGCTGCAACGTCTTCCTCACAGGTTCAAGTGATCCTCTGGTCTCAGCCTCCCGAGTAGCTGGGACTACAGGTGTGTGCCACCATGCCTGGGTAATTTTTGTATTTTTGGTGGAGACAAGATCTCACCAGGTTGGCCAGGCTGCTTTTGAACTCCTGACCTCAGGCGATCTGCCTGCCTCGGCCTCCCAGAGTGTTGGGATTACAGGTGTGAGCCACCACACCTGGCCTCAATGTTAGGCTTTTTAACAGTAATTTTAATGTTAGAAGGCCAGGAGGATTTTTAAAGACTAGAGGAAAACATACATAATAATAATATACACATATTCCTTGGACTTCTGAGTTTGAAGAACTAAATCTATTTTACCTTATTCATTTAGTATTGGCATTTTCAACTGCCATTGTACCTAGGTCAACAGATACATTTTTACCCTTGGTATTTGTTATTTTTGTATCATATTTGTTCCTTATTCTTATATTTTATTTTTTATTATTATTTATTTAAATTTTAATGCAACAAATGAAAAATCTGTACAAATAACCTTGAGGAGAACCATTATCTGTTGAGTACTTTTTAATGCTATCCAAAGTTAACTTTTGCAAGTGAGATGTGAGGTTGCTGTGGCATTACTGGAATAGATTATATGATGTGTGTCTATTTACAAGACACTGAGTTCCAAAGCAATTTCTATTATGCTGGAGGCAGTCCAGACAGTTTTATCACTTTAAGGGACTGTAGCATTAAAATGTTTTAAATTTCCAGTGACGCTTGCTGACACAAAATACCAGTGGATTATAAAATGGAGAAATGCTGTAAATCCCTGCCACTAACTTTGTAAAGCAGAAAGCCAGATCTGGGTTTTGAATTTAATATGAGGTTGATAGTTCTTTAAATTAAACTTTTTATTTTGAGATAATTGTGGATTCATGCCCAGTTGTGATCCAACATTGGGGATCAAATTTCAACTTGAGATTTGTAGGGGACAAATATCAAAACTATATAAGAAATAATACAGAATAATAATAATTTCTGTCTGTAAGAAATAATAGATCCTGTGTATACTTCATCCAGTTTTCCTCAATGGTAATGTCTTTAAAAAGTGTAGTACAATATTACAACCAGAATATTGAAACAGTTAAGGAAAATAAGAGTTTCATCACTGGAAGGACCCCTCATATTCCCTTTTTATGACCCTATCCTCTTACCCTACTGCATGTGCTGCCCTCCACCCTCGAAGCCAATCTGTTTTCCATTTATATATTTTTGTCATTTTGAGAATGTTGTATAAATAGTCATATGGTTTGTAACCTTTTGTGGTTGGCGGTTGGCCTTTTTCATTTGGCATAATTTTCTGGAGATTCCTCTAGGTTGTTGGATGTATCAGTTGTTTGTTCATTTTTATTGCTTGTTTGTTATTTTTATTGCTGTGAAGTATTCTGTGGTATGGTTGAATCACAGTTTGTTTAACCACTTACCCATTGAAAGATATCTGGGTCATTTCCAGTTTTGACAATTATAAATAAAACTACTATAAACATCCATGTACAGATGTTTGTGTGGACAAAAGCCTTCCTTTCTCTTGGATAAATGCTCAGGAGTGCAGTTGCTGGGTCCTGTGGTAGTTGCATATTTAGTTGCTGTTTTTTTTTTTTTTTTTTTTTTTTTTTTTTTTAGAAAAACTGCCAGAGTTTCCCGAGTGACTGTACTGTTTTACATTCTCACCAGCAATGTATAAGCGATTCTGTTTCTCATCATCCTGGGCAGCTTTTGGGGTTGTCACTATTTTTTATTTTTACCATTCTGATGAATGTGTAGTGATATCTTATTTTGGTTTTAATTTATATTTCCCTAATTGCCAACGATGTTGAACATCTTTTTATGTGCTTATTTGGTGGCTGCATATCCTCTTTGGTACAATGTCTCTGTGCTTTTGGTGTCAAGTGTACTTTTTAACCTAGTACTAGAACCTGAAGACATTATCCTGTATTTTCTTCTGGAAGCTTTATAGTTTTATGTTTTAAATTTAAGACTATGATCCATTTTGAGTTAATTTTTTGTGTCAAGTGCCACACTTAGGTCAAGGTTCACTTTTTGCTTTCCTATGGATGCCTGGTTGCTTCAGCACTGTTTATTGAAAAAGTTGACTTTTCTCTGTTGGACTGCCTTTGCACCTTTGTCAAAAATCACTTGGCTATTCTTGTGTGGAGCTATTTCTGAATTCTGTTTGGTTCCATTGATCTATGTGCCTACCCCACCAGTAATGCCTGTGTTAGCCTGTTTTGCTTTGTTATAAAGGAATACCTGAGGCAGGGTAATTTATAAAGAAAAGAGATTTATTTGGCTCACAATTGTGCAGGCTATAGAAGCATGGTGGCTGCTTCCTCTCATGGCAGAAGGTGAAAGGGAGTAGACATCACATGGTGGGAGAGAACGAAAGAGAGAGGAGGGAGGTGCCAGATTTTTTTTAACAGCCAGATCTCCTGAGAACTAAGAGTGAGAACTCAATCCCACAGGAATGGCATTAAGTCGTTCATGAGGGATCTTCCCTATCATACAAACACTTCCCACAAGGCCCCACATCCAACACTGGGGATCAAATTTACACATGAGAATTGGAGGGGATGAATATCCAAACTGTATCAATTCCAAACTATATCAATGCCAAACAGTCTTCATTACTGTAGTAGCTATATAAGTCTTGAAACCAGGTAGAATAATTGCAGCCATTTTTTTCTTTTTTCCCTTTTTAGATGGGGGTTTCACTCGGTTGCCCAGGCTGGAGTGCAGTGGCTTGATCATAGCTCACTGCAACCTTGAACTTCAGGGCTCAAGCAGTCCTCCCACCTTAGTCTCTTGAGTAGCTAGGACTCTAAGCATGCACCACCATGCCTGGCTAATTCTTTTTTTAAATTATTTTTGTAGAGACAAGGTCTCACTTTGTTTCCCAGGTTGGTCTCAAATACCTGAGTTCAAGCCATCCTCCCGTATTGGCCTCCCAATGTGTTGGTATTACAGGCCTGAGTCACTATGCCTGGCCCACGTTTTCTTCCTTTTTCAAAATTGTTTTGGCTGTTCTAATTCTTTTGCCTTTCCATATAAATGTTAGAATAATTTTGATATCTATAAAGAATTGTTTCAGGATTTTGATAGGCATTTGATTAGATCTATCCATTAATATGGGGAGAATTGACATTTTCCACTATGTTGAGTCTTCCTATCTATGAACATAGTCTATTATTCCATTTATTTAGGTGTTCTTTGATTTCTTTAAATAGCATTGTGTACTTTCAGCTTACAAATCCTGTACCTGTTTTGCTAGATTTATACCTGAGTATTGTTTTTTTGGGGGGGATTGTAAATGGTGTTTTAAATTTCAGTTTCCATGTGTTTATTGCTAATATATGAAAGTACAGTTGTTTTTTGAATGTTAACTTTCTATCCTGTGACCTTGCTGAATTCACTTACTAGTTCTAGGGAGGTTTTTTCTTTAGACTCCTTGGGTCTTTCTGTGTTGGCAATCATGTCATTTGCAAATAATTATCTGTTTCATATTGGGTGAGTTGTGATAGTTTGTATTTTTTGAGGAGTTGGTCCATATTTTCTATGTGGTGAAATATATATATATACAGCTGTTTGTAGTATTCCTTTATTATTCTTCTGATGTCTGCTCATTTTCTATATAGTTGTTTTATCATTTTATAAAATTTAGAAATAAAAAATGTCATTAGCAAATAATTGTATATATTGAATACAATGTGATGTTTTGATGTATGTGTATACTGTGGACTGTGGAATGATATCTGTTACTTCACATATTTCATATTTTTTAAAGTGAGAACATGAGAAATCTACTTTTCTTTTCTTTTTTTTTTTTTTTTTGAGACAGAGTTTCGCTTTGTCGCCCAGGCTGGAGAGCAGTGGCACAGTCTTGGCTCACTGCAACCTCCGCCTCCCGAGTTCAAGCGATTCTCTTGCCTCAGCTTCCTAAGTAACTGGGATTACAGGCATGTGCCACCACGCCTGGCTAATTTGTGTATTTTTAGTAGAGATGGGGTTTCACCATGTTGGTCAGGCTGGTCTTGAACTCCTGACCTTGTGATCCGCCCACCTTGGACTCTCAAAGTGCTAGGATTACAGGCATGAGCCACTGTGCCTGGCCGTAAAATCTACTCTTTTAGCAATTGTGAAATACGTGTAATTATGAACTACGGTCACCGTGCTGTGCAGTAGATCTTGAAAACCTGTTCCTCCTGTCTAACTGAAGCTTTGTACCCTTTGATCAACATCTCCCTGTTCCCCACCCCACCCCCAGCTTCAGGTAACCACTGTTCTACTCTCCCTGTCTATAAATTTCACTTTTTTGGGTTTCACATATGAGTAAGATGATGCAGTATTTATCTTTCTGTGCATGAGAAGGGGGTGTTGAAGTTGACAGCTGTAATTGTGGATTTGTCTGTTTATCTTTCCAGTTCTATCAGTTTTTGCTTCACGTATTTGGCAGCTCTTTTGTTTAGCAATACACATTTAGGATTGGTATGAAGTTTTTGATTTATTGACTTCCATTTAGTGTAATTATTGATGTGTTTGATCTGAAGGCTGTAATTTTATTTTTGTTTTCTGTTTGTTCTCAGTGTTTTTCATTTCCATTTTCTTTTTATTACCTTCCTGTGGTTTACTGAACTTTTTTTTTTTTTTTTTACCACTCCATTTGGAGTTTTGCTATAGTGCTTTCAAGTATATCTCTTTGTATGGATTCTTTTTAGTGATTGCTGCGTGTATTATATACATACCTACATACATAACACAGTCTACTGGTGTCACCGTTTTTACTAGTTCAAGTGAAGTATAGAAAACTTACCCTTCTTTTCATCCCTTTACCCCCTCTCTTTTTTATATAATTCTCTTGAATGTATTCTCTAAATGTCTTTAGAACCAAATCAGACATTTTTACAATTTTTGCTCAATGACCAAAGATAATTTAGAAAACTTAATAGCAGTAGGAATGCCTATTGTATTTACCTATATTTTGGCCTACTGTGTTCTTGCTTCCTTTCTGATATTTCAAGGTTTCTTCTTTCATCATTTTCTTTCTCTTTTACAGTACTGTGCTTGTGACAATTTGCTGTTTTTGTAGGTAAAAAATTGCTAAACACTGGCAATTTCAGATGATTCAACATAGTAGATGATCAGCAAAGGTCAAAGGAAAAGGAAGCCTGTATGTAGAAGTGACCTGCTGCAAGGACTGATGTGAAGCCACATGGTTCCGTTTATTTCCTCACCCACTTCATGTAGATGATTCATTATGTGTAAGGCAGTGAGTGGTGAGAGTTACACATTTGGTACATCCATACAATGGAATACCATTCAGCAATAAAAAGGAATGAACTGGCTGGGCACAGTGGCTCATACCTGTAATCCCAGCACTTTGGGAGGCTGAGGCAGGTGGATCACTTGAAGTCAGGGGTTCGAAACTACCTGTGCCAACATGGTGAAACCCAGTATCTCCTAAAAATACAAAAATCAGCTGTACGTGGTCGTCTGCACCTGTAATCCCAGCTACTCAGGCTGAGACAGGAGAATCTCTTGAGCCTAGGAGGCAGAGATGATTGCAGTGAGCTGAGATCGTGCCACTGCACTCCAGCCTGGGTGACAGAGTGAGACTCTATCTCAAAAAAAAAAAAAAAAAAAAGAATTATTGATACGTGCAGCAACAGGGATGAAACTCAAATGCATTATGCTGAAAGAAGCCAGACAAAAAAGAATATATAGTGTATGATCTAATATAGTATATGAGCTACATAAAATTTAGAAAATACATGCTAATGACAAAGTAAATTGATGGCTTTCTGGGGAGGAGGGGAAAGAAGTAAGTAGGAAAGAGGGATTACATAAGGACATGGAGGAAACACTGGAGGGCTTTTGTTACCTTGATTGTAGTGATGATTTCACAGGTGTATACATATGCCAAATGTGTCTAATTGTACACTTTAAATATATGCATTTATTTTGTATAAGTTATGCCTCAGTAAGGCTGTTAAATTCCACATTAACAAGTGCTCCTACAGTGCATGACTACTGTGCCGCTCTCCCACCTGCATCTCCAACTTTTTCATACTCTTATTTGCAAAATGAGACCAGTGATTGCATGCTTGGATGTTGTGGAATTGTCAAATTGCTTTGAAGTTTTTAAGCACTCACTTTCAGTTTTTAAACTAATGTCTTTGTCAGTGGTAAGAAATAGTCTTGTCTGTGCACCACACTTTGAGTCACATTGAGAATAGTGCTTCCACACTATTTTATATGCATTTTTTTCCTTCTCAGAGTGGAGCCATTCTGTATGTGTCATTCTGAAACTGTTCTATCCTTATCATGGTTGCACTATGATTTGATTAATCTGTGTTCTGGTGTATGAACTTTGGCAATGAGTGTATGTGATTTTCTTAGCATGACTCCTAGGAAATTAACTAGATCTGATAAAACATGCTGCCGAGTTTCAGCATACATTATATTACAGCTTTAGTATAACATTCCCAGGCTCTGATTTTTTAAGAAATCATGTAAAAGTTTAATGCAATATAAGAACTTTTTAAACTGTGGTGTGCTGGAGCATACCAGGGACCTGGAATGGTAAAATTCGTTTTCAGATCCTGGCTGTCCAAGTGAACTGGATGGCTTGGGGCCAGTTGCCGGAACCTCTCTCAGCCTCTGTTTACTCTTTAAAGATAGGGCAACAATTAATTGCCTCTCAGGATTAGTGATACAGTGGAAGTGCTTCATAAACTGAAAAGTGAGTCAGGTGCCCTGGCTCACTCCTATAATCCCAGCACTTTGGGAGGTGGAGGTGGATCACTTGAGGCCAGGAGTTTGAGATCAGCCTGGCCAACATGGCAAAACCTGTCTTTACTAAGAATACAAAAATTAGCTGGACTTGGTGGCATGCACTTGTAATCCCAGCTACTCGGGAGGTTGAGGCACAAGAATCTCTTGAACCTGGGAGGCAGAGGTTGTAGTTAACCAAGATTATGCCACTGCACTCCAGCCTGGGTAAAATAAAATAAAAAAATTATAAACTGAAAAGGGCTATATGTGTTTATTTTACTGGATATATTTCTGAGCTTCATCTGGGAGAGTTACTGCATTTTCAGGAATATAAGGCCCATATTTTGAAAATAATTTGGAAAATAGTTCTTAGAAATGGTGACTTTTACAGAGTATCTTGCTTTTTACATATAGGTTTAAGAACTGAGAGATACACTTGAAATAATTTACTCTTTTTCTCTTTGCAGGCAATTGTTCTCTTAACTGAATTAATTAGGGAAAACTTCAGGAACAGTAAATTAAAACAGTGCCTTTTACCAACCCTTGGGGAGCTGATCTATCTTGTAGCCACCCAGGTGAGACTGTCTGATTAACTCTATTGCTGCTTGACATGTTCTGACATACTCTGGCTGACAAGTATTAATATCCTATAAAAGTTTTTTGACTTCGCCCCTTAGAGCATGCCTAAGGAACTTCGGATAAATTTTACCTCTTGGGGAGAGAATTTCTCAGTGTTTCTCGGTCTCTTTCTATCTATCTTACCCTGTCTCCCTCCTCCCTTCCTTCCAGGGCCTCTTTTCCTTTGAAATGTATGCGATTTGAAGGCCATATTTTAAAACCAATGAACTGAAAGTCCCTCAGGTACTCCCAAGGTTGCTGCCATCGTTGACTCCTTTAGGCAAGAGGAGACCATTGGTTCTTTCCATAGAAAGCTCCATTTCAGTTTAAATAAAACACAGCTTTGTGCAAATACAGCTTTAAACATGACTATGGACATTTGTGAAGGCAGAATTTGACTTCTTATATCTAAAGTTACAATATGGAAGTGCTACTGAATTCAACAAGGCAAAATTTAATATTCCATTAATGTGGTTTTTTAAAAAAGAATATTATGGAATAGATAGTGATAAGTTATGGATTAGTCATTTAGTGTCATACTCTGAGAGTTTTAAATACTGGTAAGTTATAAGTAATTAAGGAACTTCTGTCATTGTATTTCTTTCTTTCTTTGTTTTGAGATAGGGTCTCACTCTGTTGCCCAGGCTGGAGTACGGTAGCTTGATCATGGCTCACGGCAGCCTCGACCTCCTGGGCTCAGATCATCCTCCCACCTCAGCCTCCTGGGTAGCTGGGACTACAGCTGTGCACCTCCATGCCTGGCTAATTTTTTTGTATATTTTGTGAAGATGGGATTTTGCCATGTTGCCTAGGCTGGTCTCGAATTCCTGGGCTCAAGTGATTCACTCACCTTGGCCTCCCAAAGTGCTGGGATTACAGGTGTGAGCCACTGTACATGACTGTCATTGTATTTCTTGAGTTTTGGTTCTAGCCCTTGCTCAAATGTTACATAACATCAGTATCCTTAGTATCTAAATTAAACTGACTTTCTGAACAATCATAATTTTAAGGCAGTTACCACGATTGTTATAAAACATCAGTATTTTGATTTATTTAACTTCATAATTAGTACTGATAGCTGGTACAGCAAATCTGTCCTCTTTGTTCTTTTTGTGAGTGTCTTGACTATTCCTGGCCCTTCGCATATCAGAATAAATTTTAGAATCAACTTGTCCAATTCTGCAAATCGTCTATTTTTAAAAACTACACTGATTATGCAGATAAATTTGAGGAGAACTGATATATTTATGATTTTGAGTCTTCCAAATCACATTTGGAATTGTACTGAATCTGTGTATTGATTGGGAAAGTATTGATATCTTTATGATATTTATATAGTCCTCCAATGCACAAAAAGTATTTACATACATTAATATATTAACAAATTTTATTACAATTCTTTTATTCTATACAGAATGCCTTTGTACATCTTTCTTTGGTTGAATTTATTCTCAGGTAATTTTGTATTTCAAAGGGACAACATATTCATAAACCTACAACACTAGAAAGTGAAGAAAGGTATATGGGGAGAAGTCTTTTTCCTAGTTTTGTACCCCATCTGTTTAGTTCCCCAATAAATATTATAATTATATGTAATGTAATATAAATATTATAAAATACAAATATAATCTCTTATATTTACAGAGTGAATTTTGTACGTATGAGCAAATACAAATGTAGATTTTGTGTCATTTTATGCAACAGGTAGAAACTCACTTTTTTCACTCAATAGTTACACGCTATTAGGAACAGTACATGGAGCAACATAGTATTGGAAGTTCTGGCCAGGGCAATCAGGCAAGAGAAAGAAATAAAGGGTATTTAAATAGGAAGAGAAGAAGTGAAATTGTCTCTGTTTGCAGTTGACATGATTCTATATTTAGAAACCCCCCCTCGTCTCAGCCCAAAAACTCCTTAAGCTGATAAGCAATTTTAGCAAAGTTTCAGAATACAAAATCAGTGTACAAAAATCACAAGCATTCCTATACATTAACAATAGACAAGCAGAGAGCCAAATCATGAATGAACTGCCATTGACAATTGCTGCAAAGAGAATACAATACTTAAGAATACAGCTAACAAGGGACAGGAAGGACCTCTTCAAGGAGAACTACAAACCATTGCTCAAGGAAATAAGAGAGAACACAAACAAATGGAAAAACATTGTATCCTCATGGATAGGAAGAATCAGTATCATGAAAATGGCCATACTGCCCAAAGTAATTTATAGATTCAATGCTATTCCCATCAAACTACCATTGACATTCTTCACAGAATTAGAAAAAACTACTTTAAATTTCATATGGAACCAAAGAGAGCCTGTATAGCCAAGACAATCCTAAGCAAAAAGAACAAAGCTGGAAGCATCACACTACTTGACTGCAAGGCTGCAGTAACCAAAACAGCATGGTACTGGTACAAAACAGACATATAGCCCGATGGAACAGAACAGAGACCTCAGAAATAACCCACACATCTACAACCATCTGATTTTCAACAAACCTGACAAAAACAAGCTATGGGGAAAAGGTTCCCTATTTGATAAATGGTGCTGGAAAAACTGGCCAGCCATGTGCAGAGAACTGAAACTGAACTCATTCCTTACACCTTATACAAAAATTAACTCAAGATGGTTAAAGACTTAAATGTAAAGCCCAAAACCATAAAAACCCTAGAAGAAGACCTAGACAGTACCATTTAGGACATAGGCATGGGCAAAGACTTCATGACAAAAACACCAAAAGCAATGGCAACAAAAGCCAAAATTGACAAATGGGATCTAATTAAACTAAAGAACTTCTGCATGGCAAAATAAACTAGCATTAGAGTGAACAGGCAACCTACAGAATGGGAGACAATTTTTGCAATCTACCCATCTGACAAAGGTCTAATATCCAGAATCTACAAGGAACTTAAACAAATTTACAAGAAAACTCAAACAACCCATCGAAAAGTGGGCAAAGGATATGAACAGACACTTCTCAAAATAAGACATTTATGCAGCCAACAAACATATGGAAAAAAGCTCATCATCACTGTTCGTTAGAGAAATGCAAATCAAAACCACAATGAGATACCATCTCATACCAGTCAGAATGGCGATTATTAAAAAGTCAAGAAACAAAAACGCTGGCGAGGCTGTGGAGAAATAAGAACACTTTTGGACTGTTGGTGGGACTGTAGATTGGTTCAACCATTGTGGAGGATGATTCCTCAGGGATCTAGAACCAGAAATACCATTTGGCCCAGCCATCCCATTTGGGGTATACACCCAAAGGAATATACATCATTCTACTATAAAGACACATGCACACGTATGTTTATTGCAGCACTATTTACAATAGCAGAGACATGGAACCAACCCAAATGCCCATCAGTGATAGACTGGATAAAGAAAATGTGGCACACATACACCATGGAATTCTATGCAGCAATAAAAAAGAATGAGCTCATATCCTTTGCAGGGCCATGGATGAAGCTGGAAGCCATCATCCTCAGCAGACTAACACAGGAACAGAAAACCCAACACTGCATGTTCTCACTCATAAATGGGAGTTGAACAATGAGAACACATAGACACAGGGAGGGGAACAACACACACCAGGGCCTGCCAGGGGATGGGGAGCAAGGGGAGGGAGAGCATTAGGACAAATACCTAATGCATGTGGGGCTTAAAACCTAGATGATGGGTTGATAGGTACAGCAAACCACTCTGGCACACGTATACCTATGTAATCTGCATGTCCTGCACATGTATCCTGGAACCTAAAATTAAAAAAAAAAATACACACACACACACAAATATATATATATATGTATAAATAACAATAAGAATGTAAACTTTATTTTTCAACATAAGCTCCATCAAGGTCAAGATACTTTGGTAAGCGATGATACTAGCCATTAAAAAAAAAAGACTCTTATATGGAGGTATGTACACTAGAGCTATTTCTTAATAATTAACATAGATGTATTTCTCAATCAGTACTTGTAGCTCCGTGCTTCCTCTTCTTTTCATGTAATAGAACATTTCCATCGCAGCACTTTTGGAGGCTGGGGCAGGAGGATCTCTTGAGCCCAGGAGTTTGAGACCACCCTGGTCAACATGTGAAACCTTGTCTAAAAAACTTGCAAAAATTAGCTGTGTGTAGTGGTGTGCACCTGTAGTTCCAGCTACTTGGGAGGCTGAGGTGGGAAGATTGCTTGAGCCTAGGAGGTTGAGGCTGCAGTCAGCCATGATTGTGCCACTGCACTCCAGTCTGGGTGTCAGAGCAAGATCCTGTCAAATAAATAAATGAATAAATAAATAAATAAGAGAACATTCCCTGTGTGATGTACATTATGTGCCAAGTTTTGTGAAAGGTACTTTTCCTTGCAGTTCTTTGGGAATAGGGCTGGAGAATTTATTTCTACTTTACCACTATTTTGGACCCTCAAGGCCTTGACATCAAGGCTCAAACTTACAAAGTTTTGTATGCCCCCAGAGAAAATAAAACTTCAGTGCTCAGTTTATCCCATGCTTTCAATTGTCTGTTTTTTGGCTTAATTATTCTTTATTATCTTGTCAGATCTTTGATGCATTTTAGGGATGTCAAAATAAAACCAGTTGCTTTCATTAGAAGAGTAATCAGGTACCTGGTCTGCTCTCTCTTTTTTTTTTTTTTTTTTTTGAGACGGAGTCTGGCTCTGTCGCCCAGGCTGGAGTGGCCGGATCTCAGCTCACTGCAAGCTCCGCCTCCCAGGTTTATGCCATTCTTCTGCCTCAGCCTCCGGAGTAGCTGGGACTACAGACGCCCACCACCTCGCCTGGCTAGTTTTTTGTATTTTTTAGTAGAGACGGGGTTTCACCGTGTTAGCCAGGATGGTCTCGATCTCCTGACCTCGTGATCTGCCCGTCTCGGCCTCCCAAAGTGCTGGGACTACAGGCTTGAGCCACCGTGCCCGGCCACCTGGTCTGCTATCTTACCAAGAATGAGAGTCTAGTCTAATTCTTCTTTTTTTGGTCCTATAGTTTTTCCTCCCTGCCCCCTGCTTGAGATATAATTGGTATACAATAAACACATATTTAAAGATCACAATTTGATAAATGTTTATTTATGTATACACCTATGAAATCATCACTACACACAGAAAATGAACCTATCACCCCCGAAAGTTTCCTTAGCACCCTTTTTAATCCCTTCCTGTCTCCATACTCCATACATACTATATAAGATTTGCTTTCTTTATATAGACTTGTTTGCATTTTCTAGAATTTTATGCAGATAGAATCATACAGAATCATGTTCCTACTAGATCTAAAAGTAGATCTAGAGAATAATTTTTCTTGGCATATACTTTTTTTTTTTTTGGATGGAGTCTCATTCTCTTGCCCAGGCTGGAGTGCAGTGACACGATCTTGGCTCACTGCAACCCCCACCTCCTGGGTTCAAGCGATTCTCCTGTTTCAGCTTCCTGAGTAGCTTGGACTCCAAGTGTGTACCACCACACCCAGCTAATTTTTGTATTTTTAGTAGAAACGGGGTTTTGCTACATTGGCCAGGCTGGTCTCGAACTCCTGACCTCAAGTGATCTGCCTGCCTCAGTCTCCCAAAGTGTTGAGATTACAGGTGTTAGCTACCACACCTAGCCCTTGGTATATACTTTAACTGAATACAAGCTAGGCTATTTGAATAAAGGGATGATAATGTGGCTATGAAATTTAACTACATCTCCTGATAGCAAACTGGAAAAGGAAGTTAAGTCCCTGAATCTACAAAAATAAATAACTTTTCAGGACATGAGGGCTTTGTGGAATTGTCACTTTGACTATAATAAACCTTAAAAATCTCAGGTCAGTGCTGATCTGTTGGGACTGAGCTGAAGTGATTATATATAGTATATATAATATACCAACCTAAGTCTTGTTGGCTCTCTAGTAACACCCTAAGGCTTACGGACAGAATACCAGACCTTATTCTGTAGAGGATATTATAAGGCAACACCTTTTCAGTTTATGTATTTTTCTTGCTTTTGTCAAGGATACCTGTCACCCTGAGTTCAGGTATTCTTATTTTGTGTTTTTTGTTTTATCGCATAATTTCTTTCTTCTTGCCTTGCTCATAGTCACAGCCAAAGTCTCTCTCATTACCTTCTAGGCCCTCATGGGCTGGCTCTTCAGAACCTATCTGACCTAATTCCTCAGTACCTTCCTACTCACTCCTTCCAGCTATACTGACCTCCCCATAGTTCCTTAAACCCACTGTGCCATGCTTCTGCCTCACCATATTGACATTTGCTGTTCCTTCTGCTTGTAGTATTTTCTTCTGAGTTGTTAGTATTTTCTCTCTGCTCAAAAATCCCTTCAGAAAACCTTTCCCTGGCTATGAGTGATCTGAGATGGAGCCAGCCTGTCTACAGTCTTTCTGCAACCTCTTACTCTGCTGTTTTTCTTTATAGCACTCGTCATTATCTTGACTTACTTATTTTGTTGACTTCTTTGAAAAAAAATCTTGGCCGGGCATGGTGGCTCATGCCTGTAATCCCAGCACTTTGGGAGGCTGAGGTGGGTAGATCACATGAGGTCAGGAGTTTGAGACCAGCCTAGCCAACATGGCGAAACCCTGTCTCTACTAAAACTATAAAAAATTAGCTGGGCATGGTGGCTCAGGCTTGTAATTCCAGCTACTTGGGAGGTTGAGGCAGGAGAATCACTTGGACCTAGGAGGCAGAGGTTGCGATGAGCTGAGATCATGCCACTGCACTCCAGCCTCGGCAACAAGAGCGAAACTTCATATCAAAAAAACAAAATGAAACAAACAAAAAACCAGAAAATAACAAAAACAAAATGAAACAAAAAAACTCAGTCTTCCCCTGAGCACTTACTATTAAGGAAGAAAATGTATTTGCCTCTTTATGGTTTACGGCCATTATTAAGAGGAGTTTCTGGTGCACAGTAGGTGCTTTTTTCATGCATGAACTGCACCAAGGCCAGTGGGACAGGAGAAAAGTGAGGAAGGAGGCAGGGTTGGAGAGACTGGCAGGGACATGATCATGAAGGGCTCCTCGCCAGTCCGATGTCTTGGTCTTGATCCGAAGAGCAAGGGGAACTCATTAAAGAGTTTTAAGAAGAGTAATTATGTCAGCTGATTTGCATGCCAAAAAGATAATTCTGGTTTAAATGTGGAGAGTAGTGGAGACTGAAGACAGGATTCTGAGAGCCTGGATGAGAGTAAGCAACGTAGGAGCAAAACTAGGAGAGAGAAGTGGGTATTTCAGGAAAGGGAAAGTCAGGACTGAATGTAGTTTAAGGACCAATTTAAAGGCCTAAGAGGGATCTGTTGGATTTAATGACATGAACGTCACTGGTAACTCAACAAGAGCTTTTTATATATTTATTTATTTTCCCTGGAATGGGAGATAGAAGTCATATTGGAGTGGGTTGAGGCGTTAGTGGAAGGTGAGGAAACTGAGAAAGTCAGTGTAAAGTGAGGATAGTTGTGAAAAGGGGCCAAGGGATGAGGAAGGTCTTGTTTTCAAAATGAGTGACCGTATTCAGGTGGAAACAGGAAAGATCCAGAGAGGATAAGATGTTGAAATTTAGGAGCAATAAGGGATAGTCCATTAGCTAATGACCCTGAGGAAGGCAGGATGGGAATGGGATCCTGAGCCCAAGTGGAGGGAGACGAACGGAGGAACCTGTCCTGTTATAACCATTGGGCAGAAGTAGCAGATGGCTTTATGTGGAGGAAAGTTTGTCTTTCCTTTCTCAGAACTTCCATTCTCTTTATGTGTGTCGGAGGAAAGTAGGTGAAGTGGTGGGAGGGTCATAGGTTTAAAATAGCCTTTTCAGGGAGGGTGGTGATAAGCGAAATAGTATGGCTGGAGATTGATGTTGAAGGTCCCCTGAGGATGCTGATCCCAAGTAAGTAATGGACTCTGTGCTCTGTGGTGCCACCTTCTCTAAGGGTCCAGTTGCCTGAGAGCAGACTTAGAGAAAACAAGCAGCTAGCTTTCTCAGAGGTTGAGGTTTCCCAAACAAGAGTAAAGGGACAACTAGAGAGACCAATAGTTCAGGTTTGGGGCAGGAGTGATTAAATGATGGGCCAGGGATTCTAAGTGGCTGGGAGCGAAGTAGGTGATCTGTTCTGGGAAAGAAGAGGGGCCAGGGGAGAGGGCATAGAGTCCACTGATGTTAAGGGTTGTGGGGCATTTTAAATAAGGGAAGGAAAGAAAGTTGTGTTTGCAAGTTAAATTTAGTGTGAATTAGTGATTTTTTAGTTGGAGCAGCTCCTGATCATAATGTCCAGGGTATAACCATATGTGGAATTCTATAATCAAGTAAGGGTATGGTTTTAATGGGTCATGAGTCTTCTCATGGGTTTAAAATACTTTTGGATTAGTAATGTACTAATTTCTTTTTTAAAATTTCAACTTTATTTTAGATTCAGGGGGTACATGTGTAGGTTTGTTACATGAATAGATTGCATGATGCTGAGGTTTGGGGTATGACTGATCCTGCCTCCCAGGTAGTGAACATGGTAGTCAATATGCAGTTTTTCAACCCTTACTCCTATCCCACCCTCCCCACTTATAGCAGTCCCTAGTGTCTTTTGTTCCTATCTTCTATGTGTACACCATGTTTAGTTCTCACAAGTGAGAACACGTGGTATTTGATTTTCTGTTCTTGCTTCAATTAGCTTAAGATAATGGCCTCCAGCTGTATCCATGTTGCTGCAGTAGTATTTCATGGTGGATATATACTACATTTTCTTTATCCAGTTCACTGTTGATGGGCACCTAAGTTGATTCCATGTTTTTGCTCTTGTGAATAGTGCTACGATGAACATATGAGTGTGTGTGTGTTTTTGGTGGAATGATGTATTTTCCTTTGGGTATATAACCAGTAATGGGATTGCTGGTTCAAATGGCAGTTCTCGTTTTAGTTCTTTGAGCTATCTCCAAACTGTTTTTCATAGTAGCTGAAGTAAATTAAGAATGTACTAGTTCTGTCATTTGGACACTCTTGAGTATGTTCTATAAGTAGAACCTATTTTTTTCTGCTTTAAAAATTAGTTTTTTTCATCTTACTGTGTGGTACCTGATTTATTTTCTGATTGTATTTGATAGGCTGCAGGAGTGTGCTTGAGGTTATTACACTAATTTGGTTAATCTTCTGGGAGAGAATTGTTGCTCATGTCATTAAAATCAGTTTACCTGCTCATTTGCTCATTAGCTCCTTGTCTTACTGGGTAACATACTACCTTTTACTTGTGCTTGTGAATTATCCTAAGATATTACTCAAACTTGTGTTTTCTATGCTTTCAAATCATTCCAGATAATGTAATACTTTTAAGATAGTTGTATCTGTATTATCATCTATAATTATCATTAGATTGATTTATCTGTCAGATCATATTGGATCATATTGTCATTTCTCAAGTTTTTAAATCTAGCTTCTATTGAGGGGATCTTACCCACATCATAGATAATGCAGTGAGAAATAGAATAAATACCTTGTATATACAATGTAGTAAAAGATTCTTGACCTAGTCATTATCATCAGGTAGTAAGTAATACTTTAAATAGATTATTAGGTTTTAGATAGTTTGTATACTTGGAGCTGTGCCATTTGCTTGAATGGGTTAATATCTTTTGTGCTGTTAGCTTCACTGCCTTTTTTTTCCCACTTCATTTTAGGAAGGAAAAAAAAAGAACCCTAGAGAGTGCTGGGCTGTTCCCTTGGCTGCATACACAGTGCTAATGAGGTGCCTTCGGGAAGGGGTAAGGCTCCTTTGTTGTCCTCTGTAGATGCTGGCAATTGTAATAACCCTTCAGGCACTGTATGAGGATTGTAGCCTGCAGCAGTGCAGGAGCTTGTCAACTAAGTATTGCTCCTGAATTTAAATAATCCCGACAACCCACCATGAGCAAGTGACCTACAGTGGAGCAAGTGTAAAAATGATCTAGCTTTCTCATTCACTTGTTTAAATGTCTTGCTTTTTAAAGGAATGATAGCTTATATAAACAATGTAACTAGCATTCAATAGCATATTCTTAATGACCCTCCCCCCTCCCCCCTTAAAGTTATTGATACACCAGTTTAGTAAGGTAGGTGTGTGCAGAGAATTTTCTGTGAGCCTGAGACAACCTGTGATTATCTTGTCAGATCGCCATTTTGAGGTTTAGAAACAGGGAAGCTTCTATTATCCATTTATTTTAATATTAAGTAGTATTTGTTATGTGATATGATTTTTCAGTTTATTCACATCATTTCTTAAGCAATTGTTAATGGCTGAAAGCCAGCCAGCTGGCCAACCAACCAACTCATCTATATGTAGCTCCCACGTGTAACTATGTAAAGGATTTAGTAACCAACCTAAAAGACTGGCATTTTCTGTTTGCATTAAGTCATTTGACATTGTTTCACCCAAGGCAAAGCCATAGGGTGAAAACATTCCTTCAGGAATGAAAAAGATTTATCAGGATAAACATTTTTCTTTTGAGTTCATTGCTTCCTACTTTATATGGTAACAGAATCAGAATCATGTTCTAAGTGTAGAAAAACTCCCCGAGGTTTTCTCCTAGTGATCCAGAAGAAAAGTTTGAACTCTTCCCAGTCTGTAGGTTTGAATACCTAGTCATTTGTTGTTATGGGATATGATGTATATTAACAATTGTACTTTGTCAATGATATGAAAATTAAGTCATTCTCAGCTATCATCAAAAGACATGTTTGGGTTTAGCATTGAAAGCTTCAAGGTAGGTGCACTTAGAGGCACACAGATGAAAAAATTCCTGTTCACACACAGACCTCACCTATTGTGGGAGCGAAAATAAAAGCATAAAGTGGAATGTGTCAAACACATGAATGCAAAAGAACAAAATATAGGAACTCAAGGGAAAGAGAAGACTTCTAGGGATCCTGTTGACAGTGTAAAAGTCATTATTGTGAATAGTGCTGTGATAAGCATGGGAGTACAAGAGTGCAGTTGTCTCTTTGATATACTGGTTTTCTTTCTTTAGCATGTATACCCAGCAGTGGGACTGCTGGATCATATGGTAGCTCTATTTTTAGTTTAGTTTTTTTTTTTTTTTGAGGAAACTCCATACTGTTTTCTATAATGGCTGTACTAATTTGCATTCTCACCAACAGTGTGGAAGAGTTGTCCTTTCTTCACATCCTTGCCAGCATCTGTTGTCTTTTTGATGATCGCCATTTTAATTGGAGTGAGATGGTATCTTATTGTGGTTTTGATTTGCATTTCCCTGATGATTAGTGTTGTTGAGCCTTTGGTTATATACCTGCTAGCAATTTTTATGTCTTCTTTTGAGAAATGTCTTTTCAGATCATTTGTCCATCTTCAAATTGGGTTGGTTGTTTGTTTGTTTTTTTTTTTGCTATTGAGTTGAAGTCTTTATATATTCTGTTTTTTTTTTTTTAATTTCAACTGTTATTTTAGATTTAGGGGGTACATGTGCAGGTTTGCTATATGGGTATATTGCGTAATGCTGCGGTTTGGGGTTATGACCGATCCTGTCACCCAGGTAGTGAGCCTAGTATCCAGTAGGTAGTTTTTCAGCCCTTATTCTCTGTCCACCCTCTCCCTTCTAGAAATCTCCAGTGTCTGTCGTTTTCTTCTTTCTGTCCACGTATACCCAATGTTAGTTCTCACTTATAAGTGAGAACACATGGTCTTTGGTTTTCTGTATCTGCTTTAATCTGTTTAGGATAATGGTTCCAACATCCATGTTGTTGCAAAGAACATGATTTTATAATTTTTTTAATGGCTGCATAGTTTTTTATGATGTATATGTACTACATTTTCTTTATCCACATATTCTGGTTATTAATCTCTTAGCTAAGATATGGAATCAACCTAAGTGTCCATCAGTGAATGAATGGATACGGAAAATGTGGCATATATGCACCATGAAATAGTATTTAGCTAAACAGTAAACTGATCGGTTCTTAATGCTGAACTCTATATAAATTGAATGGCGCCATATTCTTTTGAGACTTAATTCTTTTGCTTTTAAAGCTAGGTTAGTTTACATGCTGATTGCGTAAACTATAGCTCATTTGGACCACTGTGTAGGGTGTTGTTGAAATATGCCTCAGTGCACGTGCGTGAGTACACACACACACACACACACACACACACTTTCCCCACATCACTGAGTGAAACTCTGTCTTCTCTCCCCTGCCCTGCAGTGTCACCTCTGTCACGTCAATTGACATGTCTCTTTCTGGGCGCTATTTGGTTCTGTTGGTCTACTTATTTCTGGGCTCTGTGTGTGTATGTGTGTGCATGCATGTGTGTGTATCACTTTGTACCCCACCGGCAGAGTATGGAAGTACTCATTAACCCGTATCTTCCCAAACATTTGACATAGGCGAACTTTAAATTTTTGTCAATCTGGTGGGCATTAAGTGGTTTATTTTTATTTTTTTGAGACAGGATCTCACTCTGTCATCCTGGCTCCCTGCAGTCTCCGCCTCTGGGATCAAGTAATCCTCCTGCCTCAGCCTCCCGAGTAGCTGGGACTACACATGCATACTACTATGCCCGGCTAATTTTTGTATTTGTAGAGACAAGAGTTTCACCATGTCACCCAGGCTGGTCTCTAACTCATGGGCTCTAGGGATCCACCTCCCTTGGCCTCTCAGAGAGTTGGGATTACAGACACCAGCCACTGTGCCCAGCCATCGTTTCTTATAGTAGTTTTAACATGTATTTCCCTGATTACTAATGAGGATGACCATCCTTTTCTATTTACCTCGGTTTTTGGGCTTCCTGTTTTGAAAAGTGCTTGTCAAGTCTTAAACTTGTCTTTTTCCTATTGCTTTGTAGGAACTCTGTACCCTCTACAACCTATTATTATAAAATGTTTCAAACATTAGAAAAGGAAAGGAAGCTGTAATAATCACCTTTGTTTCCATCACCTAGATTAAACAGTAAACATTTTGTCCTATTTGCTTTGCTGTAATATGTGTGTGAGTATATGTGTATCCACGTGCATGTGCATTTATTCATATTCTTTACAGTATCTATTGATAGGCAGAAGTTCTTAATTTTAATGTAGCCACTTTATATATAATATATATATATATATATAAGACTCTGTGTGTGTGTGTGTGTATGTGTGTATACACATACAGTCTTTCTACGTTGCCCAGGCTGGTCTTGAACTCCTGGGCTCAAGCAGTCCTCCTGTCTCAGCCTCCCAGGTAGCTGGAATTATAGTCATGCATGCCACCATGCTCTGTGTAGCTCAGTTTATCTATTCCTTTATGATTTGTGCTTTTTGTATCTTACGAAATGCTTCCCTCCTCCAACATCATTAAGAGAGTCTATTACATTTTATTCTGAAAGTCTTATTTTTTCTTTTCCCATTTAGAGCTTTAATCTATTTGTAATTATCTTTGGTGCGTGGTGCTATGTGTAGGTCCAGTTTGGTTTTTAAAAATAAAAATAGTCAAGTGAAGAATCCCCTATCCAGACCCAGTTTCAGGTAGGTGCCCCCAGTGCCTACAACTGAGTATAAAAGATGTGAACAATAACTCCCCCATCTCCCTGCTATCTCACTGATCTGAGGAGGGCATTAAGGATGTATTTGCAGCTGGGAGTGCAGGTTGCAGGAGGGAAAGCCCACAAGAAGCTAAAATTATAAGCAGGTCTTCACTTGATTTACAGAATATTTCCTTCAAGAAGCCACAGTTGCTCTGACAGCTAATTTCTTAGCAGCAACAACTGTAGTAAAAAAAGTGAAATAGTGTATTTAATTGTTAATAAAGTATTGTCAGCTCACAAATGTATTCACATAAAATATATATTTCAAGAACAATAGAATAACCACGAATATGAAAAGAATTAGGAAAAAAAGAAACAAAAAAGAAGACATAAATGCGAAACAGATGGAACAAATAGCACAAAACATGATGAAAGTTCTAAATGAAACTATACCAACAGTCACAATAAATGTAAATGGACTAAATAGTTAAGAGAAGATGACTATAAAACAGAATTAGAGCAGGCGTGGTGGCTCACGCCTGTAATCCCAGCACTTTGGGAGGCCGAGGCGGGCGGGTCACGAGGTCAGGAGTTCAAGACCAGCCTGACCAACATGGTGAAACCCTGTCTCTGCTAAAAATACAAATATTAGCTGGGCATGGTGGTGCATGGCTGTAATCCCAGCTACTCAGGAGACTGAGGCAGGAGAATCACTTGAACCTGGGAGGCAGAGGTTGTAGTGAGTCGAGATCACACCACTACACTCCAGCCTGGGCAACAGAACAAGACTCCATCTCAAAAAAAAAAAAAAAAACAAAAAAAACCAGAATTAGAAAATAAACACTATGAAAAGACATCTAAAACATAAATTTATAGAAAGACTGAAAGAGAATGAAAAAAGATACACATGTCATATGTACCTAACCCAAAGAAGTGTGGTTAGCTATATTATTATCAGATAAAATAGGCTTTGGGTAAAAAGCAATATGGGAGATTTTTTAAGGTCACAATATAATGATGAAAATTATAATAAACCAAGGGAAAGGCAATCTAAAATTTTAATGTATCTAATAACTAGCAGTCAGAATACATGAAAGCAAAATATGACAAAATTGCAACCCTAAGAGGGCAATTTAAACACATATCTCAGTATCTGATAGAACAGACAAAAAACAATCAGCATAGATAGAGAATATCTACATCTGTCTAGAAAATTAACAAGCTTGACCTAACGTATAGAAAAAACATCTCTCTCCAAAGTGACAAAATTCACTGCCCCTCCAAGTATATATGTACTGAGCCATAAGGAAAATCTCAACAAATTCCAAAGAAGTGGAATATTCATATATCTTTCTCTCTAACCATAATCTCATTAAACTAAACACAATAATAAAAAGATAAAGTAAAAAGCCAGAAAGGCAGATACTAAATGAGAAAGTGACAGAAAAGTTATAGATTTTGTTAAGCGTACAAAGCTTGTATGGGGTAAAGCAGTCAAAGGGATATGAAAATTTACACAGAAATCCAACCATTATAAATCCTTGAAAGATACTACATACAGATATTTCATCAGTTCTCACATGCCAAACCCAGCAAAGACAAACTTTGGAGCCTCCCCTGCGAGTAGACCTGCCGCAGGAGGAGAGGGAGCACAAACCTCCCTCTGCAGTGAAAATGCCACATTGTGTGTGCTTCTTACCCCATCACCTCTTTGGCAGTGGTCTACACTGCTCAGCGCTGGCTGAGAATCGCTTCCCTCATACCACTCTCAATAGTTCACTCCAAGACACACTGGGCAACTCTGTACCTGGTAAGCCATTGTGAATCCAACTAATGGCATTCAGAAAGTTAGAAATCTTTGAATTATCAGATTCATAGTGATATTCTAAAGAAAGAAAATGACATCATTTCTGTTCCACACACATGTTGCCCACCTTCACTGCATAAAAAGCAAGGGGAATTGTGAGTACCCACAAAGAACCTGATATTGATGGCACATACATTTCTTCATTAGGAAGAATAAATTTAGACCGTAACAATTTAAAAAACCAGAACATGTAACTGTACATTTTAGCTCTTATTAAAATCCAAGAGATTTAACTTATTTGCTCCTTGTTTAGGTAATTAGTGTCTAAAACATTTCAAAGATAACGTATATAATGGCTAACATTTCTAATACTTTTTAAAAATTCAAGTCCAGTCTCTTTTAATTAAATATATAAATTATTTGTCACTGGCTTTCTCAAAAAGAAGAACAAAGAGCCCTAATTAAAAAGTAAACATTAAATTTCCTCTTAAAAAATTTTACATCAAAATTATCTAATAAACTATAGTTCAGAAAAAATTTCTGAATTAAGAAAATATGAATAATAAAACCAAGTTTATGTTCTGAGTTTCAAATTTTTATTTTTATTTTTAAAATTTTGTTTTAAGTTCTAGGGTACATGTGCAGGATTGTTACATAGGTAAATGTGTGCCTTGGTGGTTTGGTACACCTATCAACCCATCACCTAAGTATTAAACCCAGCATGCATTAGCTATTTTTCCTAATGCTCCTCCCCCGTCTGCCCTGACAGGCCCCAGTATGCATTGCTCCCCTTCCTGTGTCCATGTGTTCTCATTGAACCTCACATTTTTAAATACAGCATATGCCAGGTGTCAGTTCAGTACTCATAATTATACAGACTATTATGTAAGCTAAAAAATGTTGATTAGATACAAATGTATAAATTAATCTTCTCTAGACATGTGGAAATTCTCTAGAGGCGATTTTCAGCTTCTGTGTAGATTGTAGAGTAGACTGCTACCTGTCCCCCAAAAATGAACACCTTATAAAAAAAGACAACACTCTCAGCCTCACTATTGTACACACATACGAAAGATATAGTATTTAAATTCAATGCCAAATATTTCTGAGATCAACACAGCAGTGATCCCAAGGAGAAAAGTTCCTTTTGCTAATGGGCACAAACTTGAAGGGCAAAGCAATGGAAGGGTAAGTCTTCAGACTCAGGGATGGGGCTCAACTCAGAAACACATGGAAGATCATTGGCATATTTTTTTTTTTTTTTTTTTAATAGCAAACACCACCAAGTGGAACCCCCAAGGTTTAGTCAATATGAAACCTCTGAGGAGTGGCACATCCGAGACTGAAATTCCCATCTTTTAATTCCCAGCTTAAGATCTCTGAAGTCCCAGCACCAGCTCTGAAATCATTATTCCATATTATCATGGATGCCTCTTCTTCTATACTGCTGTACTCTTTTTTTTTGAACAGTTATACCTGATCTTCCTATTTTTGTGTGTGTTTCACTAAAAGTTTTTCACTCTAAATACTTCCCTCTTTCCATCTGAGCACTTACATCTGTAACGAGGACAAAAAGATCTAACATCTGTCTCACCCTTGGTTTGCGTTTTGTTTTGTTTGTTTTTGAGACAGGGTCTTGCACTGTCACCCAGGCTGGAGTGCAGTGGTGTGATCACCTTTCATTGCAGCCTCGACCTCCTGGGCTAAAGTAATTTTCCCACCTCAGCCTCTGAGTAGCTGAGACTACAGGTGTGTGCCACCATGCCTGGCTAATGTTTGTATTTTTCTGTAGAGATGGGGTTTTGCCATGTTGCCCAGGCTTGGATTGAACTACTGGCTTAAGTGATCCTCCTGCCCTGGCTTCCCAAAGTGCTGGAAGGAATTACAGGTATGAGCCACCGTGCCTGGCCTCCCCATTGTTAAAACTATGGAAATCATGTTCACAAAGCAGGTTGGCCTGTTTGGAAAAGGCTGTAGTAATTTCTCGGGTAACTGTAAAATAGAAAGCTACTGAAAATTACTTTAATACATTCATTACAGTCTCAGTATAAGATTATAGCTTCCTCTCCCAAAGCGTAACTGCAAAATGACACAGGATGAGGTAGCTTTGAAAATGCTGCATACAATATTCTCTTGCGTAGAATCATAATTTAGAACTCTAAAAGTTGCCAGAAATAAAACTGTCCAAGTTTGTTTAACCCAATGTGTTCCAACTTATTTGACTAGAAAACCATTCATGCAACATTTATGAATATCCCATGGCAAATCTAGTTTTCTGTGAATAATTAATCAAATATTTATAATTTAAAACTAAAATTGCCTTCTATGCAGAGATCTACATGTCAATAAAACGAAGAAATAAAATTTCCATACTGTTTTCTTTCCAATACAAGGATTAGATGGAAAAGGAAAAGAGTAATAACCAGAATCAATAGCCCATGTCTGGCCAGGCGCCATGGCTCAATCACACCTGTAATCCCAGCGATTTCAGAAGCTAAGGCAGGAGGATCGCTGGGCTGAAGTGATCTTTGAATGAAACCCCATCTCTAAAAAATTAAAAATATTAGCTGGGTGTGCACCTATAGTCCTACCTACTTAGTAGAATCATTTCAGCCCAGGAGTTTGAGGCTGTAGTGAGCTATGAGTGTACTACTGCATTCCGGCCTGGGTAACAGGGTGAGACTCCATCTCTAAAAATAAAATTTAAAAATAAATAAAGCCCAGGTGCGGTGGCTTATACCTATAATCCCAGCACTATGGGAGGACTAGGTGGGAGGATCACTTGAGGCCAAAAGTTCGGGACCAGCCCGGGCAACATAGTGAGACTCCATTGCTACAAAAAAAAAATTAAAATTAGCCCAATGTAGTGGTGCATGCCTGTAGTCCCAGCTGCTCTGTAGGTTGAGGCAGAAGGATTGGTTGAGCCCAGGAGTATGAGGCTGCGGTGAGCTATGCACACTATTGCCCTCCAGCCTGGGCAACAGCAAACCCTGTCTCAAATAAATAAATAAAATAAAATAAAATAATGGCCCATGCCCAGTAAGGTACATTACTAACTTTTGAATGTGAGGGGGGAAAAAAGGAAATAAGCCAATTAGCATTTCAATAGATGTAAAAATGAGAACTTAGCTCAACAGTTTGAATGGACTGATGCCACAAAACTATACACTATTGAGTTAAAATTTTAGGTCAATTTTATATCTGTTTATCTTACATATAACCACAACTTTATTTTTGTCTTAAATTTTTAAAAATAGAGGTTGGGTCTCCTTAAGTTGCCCAGGCTTGTCTTGAACTCCTAAGCTCAAGCGATCCTCCTGCATTGGCCTCCCAAAGTGCTGAGATTACAGGTGTGAGCCACCACTCCTGGCCATTGCCACAACATTAAAGAAAGAGAGAAATAGAACAGACCACATTCTTGACTATTAGGTAATACAACTTTATTTCAACAAAGGGGAGTAAAGGCAATAAAATCCCACCCACCTGGAAAGTTTTAAACCATCTCATAAACAACCTTAGATGAAGGAAAATTTTAAAACGAGACTTGGGACTGTCTATATAGTAACAATAATGGAAACACTGCATGTCAAAACTAATGGGCTATTGCTAACACTAGATTAAAAGGAAAGTTCATAGCCTTAAATGATTTAATAATGACACAAGTAAGAAATAAAGCAAATGAAGTTACAAAACAATAAAAACCTGGAGTACAGAACTAGGGATAAAAAGCCATTTCTCTTTCCCAATAAATGAAGACAGGGCAGTGTCTTTCCTATACCTGGCCAGCATATGATATTTAAATATAGTTTCATAAATGTTAACTATAAAGAATTGGACCTATAGTGGAGAACTAACTTAAGTAATAAACACATTAGCTGAATGTGATCAAGAATTCAAAGGAACTTCGGTCAGTCAGCTGTCATCTTATTCCAGTGTTTTCAAAATTAAATGTGTCTGTCTCTTACTGTTAAGATTTTCATTGACTGTGTTTTCTATTGTATACTGATATCAATTAATCTTCCTCAAATTTATAGATGTATTCTCAGTCAACATCCCAATAGATAAACTAAAGTTGATTTTAGAAATTACATGCAAATGAAAAAGGGCCAGAATACATTATTGAAAAAAGATTATATTGGTAAGGCAAAACATTGCATATATTGAAAATATATATTAAAAGTAAGACTATTAATTTAGATAGTGTGGCACAGAGATAAGTAGGCCAACAGAACCAAATAGAACCTAGAAAGAGACATGTCAATTGATATGACAGAGGTGACACTGCAGAGCAGGCAAGAGAAGACACTCTTTGACTCAGTGATATGCGGAAACTGAGTATCTATATTTACCTTTAAAATCAAAAATAGAAGTAAACATAGCACCACACACAAATATAATCTGAGTCTACATGCCCTACTTTTCCAATAAAGAGCACCAAAATTAACATCTGAAATACTGACATTGGTTGTTTCACATTTGTGGATTGATCTTTCCTCTAAGGGCTTCAAAGTACCTGAAATTTTTTTTTTTTGACTTATTTTATTGTTTTAGTGATTCATTGAACCAAGAATATAGGATTTTCATTTCTCACAGTATAGTGGGCAAGATACCTGGACAACCCTATCCCTCTGAAAACAACTAAAAATACTGGATATAAAATAAAAAAAAATAAACCTTAAAAACATCTATAAAGTAGCATCAAATTCTTTTTTTCTTTTTTGGAGACAGAGTCTTGCTCTGTTGCTTAGGCTGGAGTGCAGTGGGGTGATCTTGGCTCACTGCAACCTCCACCTCCTATGTTCAAGCGATTCTCCTGCCTCAGCATCCTGAGTAGCTGAGATTATAGGCAAGCACCACCACGCCTGGCTAATTTTTGTATTTTTTTGTAGAGACGGGGTTTCACCATGTTGGTCAGGCTGGTCTCAAACTCCTGACCTCGTGATCTGCCTGCCTCAGCCTCCCAAAGTACTGGGTTTACAGGCGTGAGCTACCGCACCTGGTCCATAGCACCAAGTTCTTAAGCCAGCAACTGTGTAGACAAGAACCCTGAGAGGTACCCAGAACACTTAAACTGGTGTTTGCCCTGATGGTATTTGTCCAACAAGGTAAACAAGAAAAATGAGAGGCAAGGCTAAGGGCCTGCCTAAGTAGACCAAAATTATATTGGCAGAAAACTTTTTTGTTAAGACTACCTACAGTATATTAAATCTATTTAACACCATTAAAAACATAGTACAGCTCTTCATTAATAAGCCTAGTTATTTAAAAAATAATCTTAGCTTTTATTTTAATGATGTGAAGAAATAGGTCTTTGATTTAAGCAATAGGCATTAGCTCAGTTATCCTTCCCAAAGAGTGAGTTAAGCAGAAAGTACCACTAGTCTTATTTGCTTGTATGGTATCCCACAGGGGATTGAAGATGGACTAGGGTCACTTATTTCAGGTAGGAGCAGGTCGAATTGGCCTGACAACCTCACTGAGTTTACAGAGCACTGGGATGACACATGGCCCCTGTCCAACCCAGCTGCTAAAATAGTTGTGGTTTTCTAGTACTAGGAATGAGTCCTAGGAATTGACTGACAATTGTGTTGTAAAGCACATGTATTTGAGAGGCCTTCTATAAATAGCTCATTTTGTCCCTACATTCAGGAAAAAGATTTTAGAACTTCATGAGAAATAAGACAAAGAGCAAGGCATATGGGGCAAAATATCAATATTTGTATGTAGTGAGAACTAGGATAGAGGATATAGCTTATCTCTGTGGGCAAATAGGCTTCCTCATATTGAACCCCACATTAAGGAAGCTTAGCATTCTCCAGACACAGCAGCAGTGCCCAAGTGGGGTACCTGTCCAGTTAGGGCTTACAACTAGGAGATATGTGACGGCAACTCTGCGTGGGTGGGCCTGTCCCCAAGGGAGGAGGGAGAAGAGTCGAGCTGAGCACTTAGGAGTATCCAGTTTTTTCTCTTCAAATTTGTCAATTGGATGTCACATTTTATTTCCCCAAGTAGAGTGAATAAAGGAACAGAGAGAGGCTAGAAGTGTTAGGTTAATTTATTCTGGCTGCATTGAAGGAAATGGGAATGGGAAGGAAGAGTTCTGTCAGATACTCATTCTGAGAAATGAAAATGTGTTGACGTTTGAGAAATTGAAGGATATTTAAGATTTCTTTCCTAGCAATCTGGTAGTTTGTACTATATGGCATTAATAATAATGGGAATAAAAGCTAACATTTATTGAGAATTTACTACTTTTCGTGCTCTAGATTGAGTCTTCGTGTATGCTGTCTCATTTAATTCTCAAACTGCTTGTGTTTTGTTTTCTTCATTTTGTAGATGATGAAGCTAGGGCAAAGAGATAAAAATACTCAAGGATATATAACTAGCAAAATGCAAAAACTACGGCTTGAACTTAGACATTACTCAATATCTTCTGCTCATTTTTAAATGTTTTTATATGAAAAATACATAAATTTGGATTGAAAAAGCAATACAGGCATATTGTAACAAACCGAACAATGTAAAAATATCTAAAGTTGAATTAGTGGGCTCCTTCTCCCCGCAATCTATACCTATTATAATGATCATTAACAGAGTGTTATATACCTTCCTTTGCCCTTCCTTTACATACGCATTTATCTTGTTAAACAAATATAGGATTATATAATCTGTAATGTATTTTTTATTTTAATTACGGTGTCATTTATATAAAATGCTCAGATATTTAATGTATGTGTGTTGTAATTTTTTTTTTTTGAGACAAGATCTGCCTGTATTGCCCAGGCTGGAGTGCAGTGGCGCAATCTCGGCTCACTGCAACCTCTGCCTCCTGGGCTCAAGCCATTGTCCTGCCTCAGCCTCCCAAGTAGCTGGGACTACAGGCGTTGCACCACCGTGCTTGGTAGAGACAAGAGGTTTTGCCATGTATCCCAGGCTGGTCTCGAACTCATGAGCTCAAGCGATCCACCTGCCATGGCCTCCCAAGGTGCTGGAATTGCTGGCGTGAGCCAGTGTGCCTGGATGTAAATATTTTTTCCTGGCCTGAGATACTATGAGGCTTAATGGTATCATTATGAGCAGAAATTTAAAATTTTTATGAAGCTTGATTTAATACTTTTTCTCAGGTTTAGTTCCTTTTTGTCCTGGTTAAGAAAACTTTACCTACTGCGACATATTCTTTATGACCTCTTCTAGAAGCTTTATGGATCTAAGTTTTTACATTTAGGTTTGTCATTCATCTCAAATTAATCTGTGAGTATGGAGTTGCTAAGATATTTTTTATGACCCTGAACATAGTCTAACTTGGTTATGTTTCACGTGATCTTGAAAAGAATGTGTCTTCTACCTTTGTTGAGTGGAGTGTTGTATAAATGTCAAAGTCAGTTGATAGTGTTGTCTAACTCTTCTATGTACTTCCTGCCTTTTTATCACCTTTATGGGCTTATTATTATAAATCTTGTTTTTTTGAGATGGAGTCTCACTCTGTAACCCAGGCTGGAGTGCAGTGGTGCGATCTCAGCTCACTGCAACCTCTGCCTCCTGGGTCCTGGTTCAAGCAATTCTCTTGCCTCAGCCTCCTGAGTAGCTGGGATTACAGGCACGCACCACCATGTCCAGCTAATTTTTGTATTTTTAGTAGAGATGGGGTTTCACCATAGTGGACAGGCTGATCTTGAACTCCTGACCTTGTGATCCACCCCCACTTTGGCCTCTCAAAGTGCTGGGATTACAAGCGTGAGCTACTGTGCCTGGCCTATACATCTTTTTTTTAACAGTGTATAACTCAAATTTATCACAGTTGACCTTCAAGTACTGATATACAAATTCTTATATATGAACCTGATGTATATTGGAACTTTGTATCAGAACCTTATTTATATGATATATATAATGATATGCAAATTCCTAAGAACCTTACCCCAGAATAATCTAGTATTCTCCTTCTAGCCTTCCTACTATGGTCATACATTTTATGTCTACATATGTTATGAAGCTCACAATACATTTCTGTTGTTTCTGCTTTAAACAACTATGTTTGACTAGGCATAGTAGCTCATGCTTGTAATCTCAGCACTCTGGGAGGCCAAGGCAGGAGGATTCCTTGAGACCAGGAGTTCAGGATCAGCCTGGGCAACAGAGTGAGACCTCATCTCAATTAAAAATTAAAAAAAATTAGCTGGGCATGGTGACACATGCCTATTGTCCCAGATGCTTGGGAGGCTGAGGTGGGAAGATTGCTTGAGTCAGGAGATTGAGACTGCAGTGAGCTGTGATCCTGCCACTATACTTCAGTCTGGGTGACAGAGTGAGACACTGTTTCAAAAAGAAAAACAACAGCAGCAGCTTAGGTTTAAAATAGGCTCAAAAATTAAGGAAAACAATCTATTATATTTATTCGCACATTTACTTTTTTAATTCTTTGTTCTTTTGTATAGATTTAATTTTCTTCTCATCATTTTTTTTCTACCTGAATAATTTCCTTTAATATTTTTGTAGTGCAGTTCTGCTGGTGATGAATTTTCTCAACTTTTGTATGTCAGAAGAGTATTCATTTTACCTTTGTTTTTGAAAGAAGTTATTTTTGTGCCTAAATTTGTAGGTTGACAGTTACCTTTTTTTTCTTTTGGTACTTAAAATATATTGCTTTAGCAGTGAGCATAGGGCTCACTGAGCTTCTGACACCTGGAATTACCAGTTTTCATGAATTTGAAAAATTCTCAGCAATATTTCAAGCATTTTTCCAACTACACATTTATGATGTCTTTTGAAGATGTTCCACAGTTCACTGATGCTCTTTTTTTTTTTTTTTTAAAGTCTTTTGATTTGTATTGTTTCTGATGAGAATCCCCTGTCAGCCTTATCATTGTTCCTCTCTATGGAATATGCCTTTTTATTCTAGCTGCTTGTAAAGTTTTCTTTTCTTTTTCTTTTTCTTTTTCTTTTTGAGACAGGGTCTTGCTTTGTTGCTCAGGCCGGAGTGCGGTGGTGTGATCACAGCTTACTGCAACCTCGAACTCCCATGCTCAAGTGATCCTCCCACCTCAGCCTCCCAGGTGACTGGGAATATAGGCATGTACTACCATGCCTGGCTAATTTTTAAAACTTTTTGTAGAGAAAAGGTCTTGCTATGTTGCCCATGCTGGTCTTGAACTCTTGGCCTCAAGTGATTCTCCCATCTTGGCCTCCCAAAGCACTGGGATTACAGGCATAAGACATTGCTCCTGTCCAAAAGGTTTTCTCTTTATTCCCTCCCTTTTTTTAAAGCAGTCTGATTATGATGTACCTTGGTGTCATTTTTCTTTGTTTCTTCTGCATAGGGCTCACTGAGCTTCTGAGACCTGGAATTACCAGTTTTCATGAATTTGAAAAATTCTCAGCAATATTTCAAGTATTTTTCCAACTACACATTTATGATGTCTTTTGAAGATGTTCCACAGTTCACTGATGCTCTTTTTTTTTTTTTAAAGTCTTACTTCTTTTTGTGTTTATTTCGGATAGATTTTTATTGCCAATAGCTAGCTATATATTCATGTTCACTAATCATTTAGTCTGTAGTGTCTAATCTGTTAATCCCATTCAGTGTATTTTTAGTATAAGACATTGCATTATTTATCTCTAGACTTTTGATTCGGGTCATTTTTATATATTTTGTTTCTCTCCTTATGTTTTTGCTTTCCCCTTCCTTCTTGAGTATTTGGACTACATTTATTGTAGCCATTTAATACCTTTCTATTAAGTCTATCAGTCATTTCTACTGATTGAATTATGAATCATATTTTTTGGCTTCTTTGCATGCTTGGCAATGCTTAATTAGATGTTAGTCACTGTGAATTTTATATCATGGGGTGCTGAAGTTTTTAAAATTTCTGTAAGTACTTCTGGACTTTTCCTTGGACTCATTTATATTACCTGAAAACAGCTGAATCTTTTTGCGGCTTTTTAGCACCATTAGGACCATCCAGAATGGCTTTTACTCTAGGATTAATTTGGTCACATCACTGAAGCAATACCTTTCTTAAGACTCTCCTTGATGTCCCTTATTTAGGCAATCTTTCCACGCTGGCTGATTGGTGGACAGGTTATTCCTAGGACTGGATGACTTCTGAGGATTGTTCTACCTGCTCTATATGATTTTAAAATTATCTTTCAACTTTTGTGTTATAGTTATATTGTTTATTTTCCAGATTGTTTCAGCAGTGGTGTGTAGTGGTGTGATCACAGCTCATTGCAACCTTCATGTGAAATATGTTTCATAGTTCTTTGTTTTATTTAAATATATGGAGGGTTATGTTATGATAGCTTGCTAGTGAATAATCAAATGATTATTTGTAATAGTTTCATAATGACCTGAAAGAGTTATCATTCCTCCCAAGGTGCCTAACACATCTAGAGGCAGATGATGCTGTCTTGGTATCATAACATTATTTGCAATGGTTATAAAGAAATAACATGTATTTATTTCTCACACTAATTAATATTATTTTAATCTCCTTGATCCGTATCCTTTCTAGGAAGAGCGTGTTGTGAATCACATGGCAGCAAAAATTATTGAAAATGTCTGTACCACCTTTTCTGCTCAGGCCCAGGGCTTTATTACAGGAGAAATCGGACCCATTTTATGGTACCTATTCAGACACTCCACTGCCGATTCTCTTAGGATAACAGCAGTATCGGTAAGATGAAGCATCTTTGGGGATATATCTGGGTATCTTTAAACAGCAAGTTTGAAGAAAATATTAGAATAAGAATAAATTTAATTGAATAGGTAGGAAACTGAAATCTCAGAGTAATATTGAGAGAAATAACTTGATTTTCTTCTAAAAGAGAATTTCAAAAACTTGGAGCTGGAAAACCTTGAGACTGTGAGAGAATTTCAGTAAAACCTTGTTAGGACTATGGTATTATGGTTTCAAAAACGAATTAATAAATTTATTTTATTTAATTGAGACAGAGTGTCCATCTGTCGTCCAGGCTGGCGTGCAGTGGTGTGATCTCGGCTCATTGCAACCTTCACCTCCTGGGTTCAAGCATTTCTACTGCCTCAGCCTCCCAAGTAGCTGGGACTACAGGCATGCACCACCAGGCCTGGCTTATTTTTTTGTATTTTTGTAGAGATGGGGTCTTGTCATGTTGCCCAGGCTGGTCTTGAAATCCTGGCCTCAAGCGATCTGCCTGTCCCGGCCTCACAAAGTGCTGGAATTACAGGGATGAGCTACTGCACCCAGCCTCAAAAACAATTTAGAGGCGATAGTAGAAAACTGTGGCAGTATATAGGGTACAGCGTTTAGTTTGTTGTATTTTTAGTGTTCCCTGACTTTTCCCTGTTAGCATCCCTATTCAGATTTTGTGTCAAATGAGTTTATCATGTGGTTCAGATGAATTCATTTTAATGTTCAAGCATCTGTGATTTTGCTGTTTTTGTGTTTTGATTGGTTGCCTACTACTTTACTCACATGGTTATAATAACTTGGTATAAAGGATAATTATGTATAAAGATGTGTTAACACACTTGTATCAATTTAATAGTCTACTGAACAAATATAACCCTCTCTCCTATGATTTATTTAAATACCCCTTTGAGTTAGCAGTCTCGTCTGGGCTCTCAAATGCTGTGTGGCATCCTTGTTGTATTTATCTAGTTCAGCTCACTCTTGCACTTCTCTCTGTGGCAATTTCTTACTTTGTCTTCTTTCCTTATACCCTCAACCCTTCATTTTCATCACACATCCTCACTCATGACTTTCCCCTTGCTGCCCAGGGAAAAGTGAAGGCATCTGATGGGAACTATCCCAACTGCCTTCTGCCATATAAGTAGATTTATTTACCTGCACATCTGTCCTCTCTCAATTCTGTCCTTCCTGGTACCATTGACAAGCTGTTCCTTCTCTTGTCAGAGACAAAGCTCTTCATGTTTCTCCAAATCTTCTTCCTGGTCCCTTCTTGGGAACCTCACTCAAATGGTTATTTTTGCCCTTTCCTGAATCTCAAATCTTTTCTTCTCTGCTAGATCCTTCTAGTCAGCATTTCAGTGTTTTTTAATTTACCACCCCCACCGCCCCCACAACACACACAATCTTGGCTGCATATTCCCCCCATTCCTAGCCATACCTCTTTAAAGAGCTATTGCTGCATACCGTTGCTCCTTTCTGGCCCACGTTACCCTTTTAGCCCAGTCTGGTGCTGTCCAAAAAATACCACTGAAGCTAATCTTGCTAAGGTTACTAGTAACTTTCATGTTGCTAAATCCTGTGGGTATTTATGGAAAATTTTCAGTTATGTTACCTGTATAATCTTGAAGATCAATGGATATAAATCCTGCTCCTGATTACCATTAAGAAAGGATATATAGCATTGATTATACACACGTCTGTTTCAGGAGCCACATGTTTTCAAAATTACAAAAACCCGTAACTAATTATGGTATTAATAATTTCAGGTATGCGGCCGGGCATGGTGGCTCAAGCCTATAATCCCAGCACTTTGGGAGGCCGAGACGGGCGGATCACAAGGTCAGGAGATCGAGACCATCCTGGCTAACACAGTGAAACCTCGTCTCTACTAAAAAATACAAAAAACTAGCCAGGCGAGGTGGCGGGCGGGCGCCTGTAGTCCCAGCTACTGGGGAGGCTGAGGCAGAAGAATGGCATAAACCCGGGAGGCGGAGCTTGCAGTGAGCTGAGATCTGGCGACTGCACTCCAGCCTGGGTGACAGAGCGAGACTCTGTCTAAAAAATAATAATAATAATAATAATAATTACAGGTAAACAGTCAGAAAGAGTTACAAAGTATACCAGTGAACTTTCTTGAGGCGCCTTTGAATAATATTTTAAGACATTCATTTTAATCCTGAGCCTTTAGAAAAATCTGTCTTGTTTTAATTGGGCTTACGTTATAAAGATTACATTATAAAGATTTTCATCTTTATACTCAGCATGGTTTCTTTTCTTGGCAAAGTTTTTTTCAATTGTTCCCACCAAAGTTTCATACCTTCTAGTCCTTCCTTTTTTCATCTGATGCATCAAGTTTGACTCTTTTATCTTGGGCTTCTTATCACTTGCACTTAGCATTTATCTGAATCATTAATTTTTCATTGAAATTTTGCCAGTTGTCCCAATAGTGTCTCCTTTTTCTTTTCTGTGCCAAGATCCTGTTCAGTAGCATGGATTGTATTTTCTTTTCTTTTCTTTCTTTTTTTTTGAGATAGAGTTTTGCTCTTGTTGCCCAGGCTGGAGTGCAGTGGTGTGATCTTGGCTCACTGCAACCTCTGCCTCCCGGGTTCAAGCGATTCTTGTGCCTCAGCCTCCCGAGTAGCTGGGATTACAGACACCTGCCACCACACCAGGCTAATTTTTGTATTATTAGTAGAGACGGGGCTTCACCATGATGGCCAGGCTGGTCTTGAACTCCTGACCTCAGGTGATCCACCCGCCTCAGCTTCCCAAAGTGCTGGGATTACAGGCGTGAGCCACTGCGCCCAGCTGTATTTTGTTTTCATAGCTCTTTAGTCTCCTCCAGTCTGACACAGTTCTTCAGTCTTTGTGTTTTTCACGTCATTTACAATTTTTAGAGTGCACAGCTTTTATTTTGTGGGGTGAGGCCCAGCCTGGGTCTGTCTGTGTTTCCTCATTAAACCTCCATAGCATCCATTGATGACTCTTAACTGTACCAGATACCTCTGTGGTGGTTGCTATGTGATGATTATCCTTTTGCATCATTCTCTTTACATCAGAGGTTGGCAAATATTTTCTATAAAGGATCAGATAATAAATATTTTGGGTTTTGTAGGTCATAAACAGTATCTGTTGCATATTCTTTTGGTTTGTTTTGCTTTCAGTAACCCTTTAAAAATATAAACACCATTTTTTTTGCATTGATCATTAGCTATGCAAATGATTTTGATAGTCATATATATAAGTTGGAATTCTATTTTGAGGAAGCACTTTCCCTTCTTCAACATGCATGTACGTATTTATATCAGCATGGACTTGTGGATATAGATTTTATTCAATGGGTTGTAATGTGATACTATTACTGCTACTGCTTATTGTTTGGGTGCTCTAATCATCCCAGATTTGGCCAATGAGATCCTTTCAAGATGACTTTTGTGTCCTTGGACTTATTTCTATCACTGAGTACTTCCTTAACTCCTGATACCACGTACCATTCTGGGCTCCTTTTGTGCTCTTCCTGTGCCAGCCTTGGAATCAGTCATTTCTCCAAGAAATCCTGTTTTTCGAAATGAAGATCTGGGTGCTCTTTGTGTTCATTCCCTGGGGAGTGTCATTGTTGTTTCTCAGTATTCAAAGCTAGATAAAATATATGTACCCATGCATACACATTTATATTTTAAAAATGTCTGTCAATGTACACATTTGGAAAAAACCTCATGAATTTATATTTTAATTTTAATACCTCAGTATTCTTTCTAGTCTTCCCTCTTTCTTTTTTTTTTTTCTCAAGACGGAGTCTTTCTCTGTTGCCCAGGCTAGAGTACAGTTGCGCAATCTCGCCTCACTGCAACCTCAGCCTCCTGGGTTCAAGTGATTCTCCTGACCCTGCTTCCTGAATAGCTGGAATTACAAGTGCACGTCACCGCATCCAGCTAATTTTTTGTAGTTTTAGTATAGAGGCCATTTCACCATGTTGGCCAGGCTGGTCTCAAACTCCTGACCTCGTGATCTGCCCACCTTGGCCTCCCAAAGTGCTAGGATTACAGGCGTGAGCCACCATGCCTGGTCTAGTCTTCCCTCTTTCTGTGTTTGTAAATCTCTTCTCAGAGAGAAACTGGGTTCTCATTATTCTCAGTATACTTACTGATTTGTTCATTCAGTTCATTTGTTCCCCTTAGTGTAGCCAATTCCCATTGACTCCACACTGGAGGCCTCCTCCCTGTTACCCCACCCTCCCTTGCTGCTACCACTCTGCTTCCTTGGGCACTCCTCAGCTCAGCACGCTCTTTTCCCTTGTTGACCTCCTTTCTCAGACTGCTATATGGATACTGGGTGGGAAGATTAGGAAGGAGTATTAAGAAAGCAAAGGGCTAGAAGTCCTCTTTGATACTTTCCTTTCCCTTAAGTTCTTCCACTTTATTGTTTACAACCAGGTGGTCAACCTGTCCTATGATTCTAACTCATCAGCATCTCTCAGATCTGCCCACATCTCTCTGCAGCTGTATGGCTACTTCCATAATCCAGGCCACCACCATCTCTCACCTGGAGTAGCTTTCTAAATGGTCTTCCAAAGTCCAGTTTTAGGCTCCACCAACTTGATTCTCCACACAAAATGAACTTCATAAAATCATATCTCCTCTTCTTACATGCTTAAACTTTTCAAAGCTTTCAATTTTTTGGAAGGGTTAATAATACTTTATTCATAATACTAGGTAGAAGTTGAAAATTGATGACTGCTTTAAGGTAATATTAATGTTAAAAGCAGCACATTTTGCTTAGTAAATTAGTTACATTTATTTTATTATAATGTCATACATTTTAAACTCCTTGAAATCTAGGACTATGTTTTTTTTGTCTCTTTCTGTTTGATACCAGGCCTGTTGATAGCAAGTTAAGATTTTTCTTGCAAAGATTAAGAGGGAGCATCCTGCCCTACATGTGAGTAGAGGGCAGAGGTTAATAAGATTAAACTCCCCTCTTTACTGGGAGACAAAGAGGAATTGGCCATAAAATTCTTGCTAATAATAAAAGGCAGGTGGGGGAACAGCATGAGATCATTATACAGTTACTCTAACATCATAATCTTAAGAAAAAAAATTGCACCTGCATGGTTAAGAGATGTACATGAGGATTTATTAAAGACTCAGGGTATGGGAACTGAGAATATGCATTTGGAAGATAATTCACACACATTCCTGGCAAGGAAGGACAACTGCCTCCTCTCTGGGATGGCTTACAGAGCCAAATCTGCTTCTTAAGGTCTTTTTCACTATTTACCTCTCAGGAGCATGTCCTGGAGGTTAATGGATACATTTGGTGATACAGGTCAGAATTCTTAACATGATCTTCAATATCTTGCATGATTTGGCCCTTGCCTACCTCTTCGGTTCCATCTCGTAACACTCATTCCCTCCCTCACTCTGTCTCCAAACTTACCTTCAGACATTTCCTAGGATTTCCAAGCATTTTTCTGCCTCAGGACCTTTCCCCCTTGCTGTTTCCTTTGCTTGGATGTTCTCTGCTGGTTTTTACATCACCAGTTCTTTATTTCAGATCTCAGCTTAAGTGTCACCTCCTCAATTATGACCTCCCTGACTCTGCTCTGTCCCCTCTAATGAACGCAGCTTTATTTATTTAATGTATTTATACAAGTGTCTTTTTTTTTTTTTTTTGGAGACAGAGTCTCGCTCTGTCACCCAGGCTGGAGTGCAGTGGTGTGATCTCAGCTTACTGCAACCTCTGCCTCCTGGATTCAAGCGATTCTCCTGACTCAGCCTCCTGAGTAGCTCAGATTACAGGTGTGCACCACCACACTTGGCTGATTTTTGTATTTTTAGTAGAGACAGGGTTTCACCATGTTGGTCAGGGTGGTCTCGAACTCCTGACCATGTGATCCACCCGCCTCTGCCTCCCAAAGTGCTGGAATTACAGGCGTGAGCCACCGCATCTGGCCTCATGCACAGTTTTTTTCATTAGTGTAAGTTCTAGGAAGACAAAAGTCCTGTTGTTCCTTTTCTCAGCACGTGGTAGGTGCTGAGTAGATATCTGCTAATCAGATGAATGAATGAGCAGGTGGAGGATAGCATGGCTTAGTGCTGAGGGAGCAACCTGTACACGTTGTTCCACTTGTAACCATCTGGATTTCCTACCTGTCAGTGATTTTCTGACCTATTTCTCCTAACGATCTCTTGGCTCCATAGATTGTTCTACACCAGTGTGTTCTCTCCATACCAGCAACATTAACATTTCCTGGGAACTTGAAGTGTTGTTTTTTGGGCCCAAATTCAGACTTACTGAACGAGAGTCCCCTGTGGGGAGAGGCCAGTAATCTCTATTTCAACATGCTTCCAGGTGATTTTGCCTGCTGATATTTAAGAACCACTGCCCTAGTCCTTGCAGCTCTTAAAATACACCAGTGTGGCTTAGAGTAAAATATAACTAACTTGTCCTTTCCACTCAGGAGTGGCAGCATTGGTAGCTATTGGTAGTTGGAAGGAGTGGACCTGACTTGGGGAATATGTTGAATAGATAAAAGTGATTCTTAGACTTGTTGGGATTATAGGGAAAATCTCTATAGGGACCATAGTGAGAACCAGAGAAACCTGTAGAGTTAGATTGAGTACAGTGGCTCCTATGAGAGAGGTAGCTAAGGTAATCATAATTACTGAAGTGCTGAGATGAAAAGGTGTCAAAAAGTGAAGAAGTATGCAGGATAGTGGTTCTCACTGGGGTTGGAGGGGAGCTTTTCAAGCAACATTGACTACTTCCTCTTCTCTGTCCACCCCCTGCCCCTATTCTGATATATCTTAAGATCTCTCAGGGGTCAGATAAGACTGTGTGTAGTTTGAAAAACCTCCCAGGGTAATTTCATATGACATCAAAAAATCATTTGAAATACCAAAAAGAAATGGTTCTTAAACGTTTTCTTCCTTGGCGATTCTGCTCATATGTTTCTAACAGATATGCAGCCTTCAATTTTGAGTGAGTCTGTTTCTTGGAAACTGCTTTTATTGAACAGACTAAGAAAATTCAAATTCTGGAGGTAACACTAAATGTTCTTTTTGAATTAAATTTTGAAGTGAATTTTGAACTGGAACAATTTTTTCCAGTTTTAAAATATAATCGCAGACTCTTTTTTTTTTTTTTTTTTTTTTTTGAGATGGAGTTTTACTGTTGTTGCCTAGGCTGGAGTGCAGTGGCATGATCTCGGCTCATTGCAACTCCCACCTTCCGGTTTCAAGTAATTCTCCTGCCTCAGCCTCCCTAGTAACTGGGATTATAGGCACCCACCAGCAGGCCAGGCTAATTTTTGTATTTTTAGTAGAGATGGGGTTTCACCTTGTTGGCCAGGCTGGCCTCGAACTCCTGACCTTGTGATCCGCCTGCCTCAGCCTCCCTGAGTTCTGGAATTGCAGGCATGAGGCTCTGTGCCCGACCAGACTCTATTTTAATAAGTAAATGTTTAAAAACCACATCACTGAAGATCAGATTTGATTTGATTTCTTTTTTTTTGATTCAGAAAATACAAGTACTAGTGTGCTGGTAAGGCTCTGTGCATCTTCTCAGTTGCTCAGAAGCTTTCAACCGAGTTTGAGATTTAGAAGTGAATTAAAAAGTATTTTCTGCATGAGCTTTTCAAAACGGAAAGTCTGTTAGGCTGTTGCACAGCATTCTGAAGAAGATCCATTCCAGTTGTCCAGAAGTAGTCTGGAAAAATCTTTTATTAAGACATTTCCCCATCATAACTGGGTAGGGATTTTATATCAGTGGAAAGTCGGTTTTGCAGTGCCAGCTCCTCCAAGAATTGTTATAGTGCTAATGAGACATTGTTTTGCTGTGTTGAAGTCATTGCTGAGAGAATCCTAATTTGCTAGAAAAATTCTGATCTTTAGGGACATCACTTCAAATGATCTTTTTTTTTTTTAAAAAATACTTGGATTAGGAAAATAATTAAACAATACTGTTTTGATTTCATAAACAGCAATTTTAGATTCATTTTTAAAACTTTCACAATTTTTATTTTTTAATTAAAGAATGCTTTTTATACACACACACATACACACACCCCTACCTCTCAAAATTTTAAAATTATAACCAGATTTTTAGAAGTGAATTCATTTTTCTGTTGTGTTACATGAACACGGAGAAAAAAATAAAGTGAATTCATTTTATTATTCCTTTTTTCAGATATTACTACTATTAATACTTTTCTACCAAAACTCATGCAATTTGGAGATTAGATTTGAAGAACCCTAGTTTCGTATTTTCTAAACCATAATATCTAATTTACCCATCTGTAGCTTTTTTGAAAGAAAGAGGACACACTGCAAAGTTATTTGAAAAATGCCCAAAGCAGAGTTTAATTATTTGATTGAATGTCATTCTGATATGGATATCTCTAAATGAATAAAAATCCCTGGTATACGTTTGAAATGGAGTCAGTGATTATTAATTCTATAGGTGTTTATAGAATTTTATAGGTGTTTCATATGATAGTTCCACAAGGAAAGGGACTTGTTTTTAGGGAGAAGTATATACTTCGTGCTCTACAAATGCTTATGTTTTCAGTGTATATATTTACTTGTTTATTTCAGAAATGGCAGCAAATGTATACATTATTAATTTAAAAATCTCCCATAAATGTTTATTTCAATACAAGTAAAAAAGTATCTAATATAGTCATTGGCATTGGAGTGCAACTTTAAATATTACTATAAAGTAATATGCATTTACTGGAAAAATTTGAATGGTATAAATGTGAAAGATCGAAGGTTCTTTGTGGCCCCATTCCTACCTCCCACCTCTCAGTCCTGCCCTCAAGAGGAAGCATCTGGAAAAAAGTCCTTCTAGATTTTCCTTGACATGAGTTATATTTACCTTTTCCTTTCTGGCTATAATAAAGTCATCTTGGCATTTTCATGAAGATTGGAGCTGGGTGCGGTGGCTCACACCTGTAATCCCAGTACTTTGGGAGGCTGAAGTGGGCAGATCATCTGAGGTCAGGAGTTTGAGACCAGCCTGGCCAACATGGTGAAACCCCGTCTCTACTAAAAGTAACACAATTAGGCTGGGCGCAGTGGCTCACGCCTCTGATCCCAGCACTTTGAGAGGCCAAGGCAGGCGGATCATCTGAGGTCAGGAGATTGAGACCATCCTGGCTAACACGGTGAAACCCCATCTCTACTGAATGACGTTTAAAGGAAATTTATTCTTGGAGAGAAAAAGGTTTTTAATTTTTTTCTAAGATGATTAAGAAAATGGAAATAGTTTTCAAAGTCTTTTATCTTTTTTAATCTCCCTCCCTCCTGTCACTCCTTTTGACATCATTATTTCTGTTTGTTTTATATTTGATCTTTTTGTTATTAATCAAGGTTATAAATCGGTTTAAAATATAAATCAGGGAGAGGGAGCTTATATGATATTATAATGAATGTTTTTATAAAACTATTCCTAGCTTAAGCTTATTTCTCTCTTTGGAGTCTCTCATGTATACACAGAATATCATCATGTCTTTCTTTTCCTTAAAACCTTTCACCGCATGTTCTCACTCACAGGTGGGAACTGAACAATGAGATCACTTGGACTCGGGAAGGGGAACATCACACACTGGGGCCTATCATGGGGAGGGGGGAGGGGGGAGGAGGGAGGGATTGCATTGGGGAGTTATACATGATATAAATGATGAATTGATGGGTGCTGACGAGTTGATGGGTGCAGCACACCAACATGGCATAAGTATACATGTGTAACAAACCTGCACGTTATGCACATGTACCCTAGAACTTAAAGTATAATTAAAAAAAAAAATAAAAAATAGATGTAGTGCAAAGAATTTGTTCCCTTACATGTTGCTAATTTGGAAATTGTTTAGGTGCTAACGGAGTTAGCAATACTTTTACTGAAAAAAAAAAAAAAAAAAAAAAAAAAAAAAAAAAAAAAAAAAACCTTTCAAGGCCTTCCCTTTCCTTATGGCATAAGTTTTTAAGTTCCTAACTTTGTTGACCAACTCTGGCTCTAGCCTGCTTTTCTAGATAGATCATAAGGTTTTCTTCTTTCCTACTGTGTACTTCTTTTTCTACACCTGATAAATGTTCTAATGGCATCAGAAAGCTTACATCTTTATGTCTCCATGTGAATACTTGTTCTGTTCTCTCAAGCTTGAATTTTTTTTTAACTCACTTGTTCACCTATTTCCCATCTACCCTTCAAAAACTGGCTCAGCATCATCTTCTTTATATACCTTTTGTTGACTTTTTCTTCCTTTCCAAGCACGATTAATTGAGCCCACTTCTATTCCAACACTTAATACTTTCTGTTAGCTGATTTTAAGTTTCATGTCTGATAGTCTGAGAGCAATTTAGGAACAGTCTGGGGTCTGATTACATCGGTTTAATTCCCTGCTTTGCTACTTACTAGCTATATGCCTCTCAGCAAGTTACTTAACTACTGTATGCTTTAGTTTTATCATCTATAAAATGAAGATAATAATACTACCTTTCTCATATTTGTTAGAAGAATTAAATGAAATAATCTTCAGATATTTACAGATAGTGTTCCTCACATTGTAAACAATAAATGCCAGATATTCACTTTTACAACTGTTTTTCAGCACTTAGTTCATTATCTGAAGGTATTTGATAATGTGTTTTTATTTATTAAAGGGAAATTTTTCTATATAGGATTATGGATTTATCAATTTAATGGTTATTGCTACAGTAGTCTCTAGTGTTTTAAAACAACTTTAGATTTTATTGGCAGCCAGATTGTTTTATTTTTAAGTTTGTTGAAAATTTCCAACTTTCTTGTGCCAAAATATGTAATAGAAGAGCCAAGTAAGTACCTTCTACTCCTTGACACAGAAGCCTGTGTTACCTTTCAGGAGAATGATTGATGCACTTGGAGTTGCCTGACAGATCTGTTCTCTTGTCTTTGTAGGCCTTGTGTAGAATCACTCGCCATTCTCCTACTGCCTTCCAGAATGTTATTGAAAAGGTGGGACTGAACTCAGTAATAAACTCCCTGGCCTCTGCCATCTGCAAAGTTCAGCAGTACATGTTGACCTTATTCACTGCCATGTTGTCCTGTGGGATTCATCTTCAAAGACTAATACAAGAAAAGGTTTGACTTAGGTTTCACCTGTTACTCTACATTAAGAATTGTTGTTTTCTTCTGCAATTTTAGTGGTTCTGCAAGTAATGTTGTGTTTGTAGAATTCATTTTTCATCCCAAGAGGCCTTTTGGAACTTTGCCAAACCTTTGTACCACAGAGTGTTCATCTGAACATGTTATAAGAGCCTTTTAGTGATTAAAATAGAAGTTCTTTAAATGGCTTCTGCCTGCTTGTCCCATTTTGGTAATGTTAAACTAGAAAATGTCTCAGTGCTTCCTATATGCTGGCATTTCTTATACCTCACCAACTCCAACTTCCATCTCTTTCTCCCATATCCTTTGCCTTTTTTAGGGGGAGGAGTCCCTTTATATTTTTCTGCTTATGCTGTCCTATTTTTATTCCTTTCCTTGTAATACACTGCCAGTCAAAATTATAGAGCCCCCATTCTGTTTTTAACCTATCCTCTTCTAGTCCTTTATATGTCTTTATTGTATATACAGTAGAGTTTGTAAGTATTAAATTCATATCACAGAACTTTATAGTGATAAACAGGTCTCTCTAGTAGCCTTTCTCGAAGTGTCTTCTCTAGCCCCTTGCTAAAGAGTGATCCCTTGACCAGCAGCGTTGACATCACCTAGCAGCATGTTGGAAATGCACTCTTAGGCCCCATGCAGACCTGCTGAATCAGAATCTACATTTTAGTGAGATCTCTAGGTGATTTGTTTGAACTTTATGGTTTGAGAAGTTCTGCCTGAGAATATTAGTGTTTGATGATGTGTTAACAGGTAAAAAATAAAGTAGGTCTGGCTATATATAAATTTGGAAAGCAATGAGTCTAACTTAGAAATATTTTCAGTTGTACAATTTTTCCCAGTTTTTAATATGCTAATGTGTATTGTGATTGTGAATTCTCATAAGGAGAATGTAGTGTGCAGCATTATTTCAACCAGTCATTCTTTTTCTCTTTTTTTTTTGAGACAGAGTCTCGCTCTGTTGCCCAGGCTGGAGTGCAGTGGCACAATCTCGGCTCACTGCAAGCTCCGCCTCCTGGATTCACGCCATTCTCCTGCCTCAGGCTCCTGAGTAGCTGGGACTACAGGCGCCCGCCACCACGCCTGGCTAATTTTTTGTTTTTGTGTATTTAGTAGAGATGGGGTTTCACCGTGTTAGCCAGGATGGTCTTGATCTCCTGACCTTGTGATCAGCCTGCCTTGGCCTCCCAAAGTGCTGGGATTACAGGTCTTTTTTTCTATAAGAGGTAGAGAAGTGTACCTTTCAATTCAGAGTTTTGCAAAACATGGTGAAGGTAACACTGCTTAGAAGTGTGGAATGGAACCACTTAAATACACTGTTTACTATGGTTCTTCTGCTTTAAATGAAACAAATTAAATTTTGTTTTTTATGATAAAGCTTAAAACTTCAGTAACTATTATGAATAACCCTCAGATTTACATAGTAAACTTGATCTGTGGAAGTCCCAATAGAGGTAAACCACTTCTTGTCTTTAATTATTCTGATTTAGATTCTGCTAAGAAATTTGTGCCTCAGAGAAAGTATTTTTTTCTAACAAATCTATGTGTCTAGTTTTTGCTATTAAATTTTCACTCATTAAATGTTCTTATCGTTATATTAGAAAACGTAATACTTGAATAATTTTACCATGTAATCCATGGTTAGAAAGGCTGAGAGTTTTAGAATTTGTGTGTGTGTGTGTGTGTGTGTTTGTGTGTGTGTGTTTTACCCTCAGCACAGGCATGGATTGATTGAGTTTCAAATATACTATTTCACAAAAGCAGTAAAATAGATTGTATGTTAATATAATTTTAATTATTTATCATATGTAGCTACTATTCCACATGTCTTAAGGAAATGAGCAATTGCGTGGAATGATAAGCAGTCTTTTACTTTTGATTAGTATTGGTTCATTAAAAAAAGTTTTTATTGTGGTAGATAACACATAACAGAATTTATCATTTTAACCATTTTTTTTTTTTGAGTTCAGAACTTTCTTATTTTATTTTGTTTTTAATGAGCACATGAATTATATTACTTGAAACAAAGCTCACTTCCACCTTTCAATGAAAAATCCAGCATTCTAACTCTATTTTCTGAATCAGGACAACAGTTTTGAAGTTAAAAGTTCATAAAGAATGTAGATTTTGACTCAGATAGTGTCTATACTTTACAAATGCAATGCCTGTCTCTAAAAGTAAATGAGTAATTTAGAAATAATCTACTTGCAAGTTTGCTTCACTTTTTGAAATTCTTAAGAATTTTTTTTTTTTATTATACTTTAAGTTCTAGGGTACATGTGCATAACGTGCGGGTTTGTTACATATGTATACTTGTGCCATGTTGGTGTGCTGCACCCATCAACTCGTCAGCACCCATCAATTCATCATTTATATCAGGTATAACTCCCAATGCAATCCTTCCCCCCTCACCCCTCCCCATGATAGGCCCCGGTGTGTGATGTTCCCCTTCCCGAGTCCAAATGATCTCATTGTTCAGTTCCCACCTATGAGTGAGAACATGCAGTGTTTGGTTTTCTGTTCTTGTGATAGTTTGCTAAGAATGATGGTTTCCAGCTGCATCCATGTCCCTACAAAGGATGCAAACTCATCCTTTTTTATGGCTGCATAGTATTCCATGGTGTATATGTGCCACATTTTCTTAATCCAATCTGTCACAGATGGACATTTGGGTTGATTCCAAGTCTTTGCTATTGTGAATAGTGCTGCAATAAACATACGTGTGCATGTGTCTTTATAGCAGCATGATTTATAATCCTTTGAGTATATACCCAGTAGTGGGATGGCTGGGTCATATGGTACATCTAGTTCTAGATCCTTGAGGAATCGCCATACTGTTTTCCATAATGGTTGAACTAGTTTACAATCCCACCAACAGTGTAAAAGCGTTCCTATTTCTCCACATCCTAAAGAGAATAAAATACCTAGGAATCCAACTTACAAGGGATGTAAAGGACCTCTTCAAGGATAACTACAAACCACTGCTCAGTGAAATAAAAGAGGACACAAACAAATGGAAGAACATACCATGCTCATGGATAGGAAGAATCAATATCGTGAAAATGGCCATACTGCCCAAGGTTATTTATAGATTCAATGCCATCCCCATCAAGCTACCAATGAGTTTCTTCACAGAATTGGAAAAAACTGCTTTAAAGTTCATATGGAACCAAAAAAGAGCCCACATTGCCAAGACAATCCTAAGTCAAAAGGACAAAGCTGGAGGCGTCACGCTACCTGACTTCAAACTATACTACAAGGCTACAGTAACCAAAACAGCATGGTACTGGTACCAAAACAGAGATATAGACCAGTGGAACAGAACAGAGTCCTCAGAAATAATACCACACATCTACAGCCATCTGATCTTTGACAAACCTGAGAGAAACAAGAAATGGGGAAAGGATTCCCTATTTAATAAATGGTGCTGGGAAAATTGGCTAGCCATAAGTAGAAAGCTGAAACTGGATCCTTTCCTTACTCCTTATATGAAGATTAATTCAAGATGGATTAGAGACTTAAATGTTAGACCTAATACCATAAAAACTCTAGAAGAAAACCTAGGTAATACCATTCAGGACATAGGCATGGGCAAGGACTTCATGTCTAAAACACCAAAAGCAATGGCAGCAAAAGCCAAAATTGACAAATGGGATCTCATTAAACTAAAGAGCTTCTGCACAGCAAAAGAAACTACCATCAGAGTGAACAGGCAACCTACAGAATGGGAGAAAATTTTTGCAATCTACTCATCTGACAAAGGGCTAATATCCAGAATCTACAAAGAACTCAAACAAATATACAAGAAAAAAACAAACAACCCTATCAAAAAGTGGGCAAAGGATATGAACAGACATTTCTCAAAAGAAGACATTCATACAGCCAACAGACACATGAAAAAATGCTCATCATCACTCGCCATCAGAGAAATGCAAATCAAAACCACAATGAGATACCATCTCACACCAGTTAGAATGGCAATCATTAAAAAGTCAGAAAACATTTTAACCATTTTTAAGTGTACAGTTCAGTAGTGTTAAATATATTCACATTGTTGTGAAACAGAGCTGCAGAACCTTTTTATCCTGCAAAACTGAAACTCTATGCACATGAAATATTTTGAGTGGTGGTGGATTTTATTTGAATTTTCTGTTTTAGAGTTCCCTCTGACACTGAATTGGCAGGGGGAATAAGGGTGCTACATTGATGTTGCTGGGTTGGGATGGAAGCACAGATCCCCAGTGGACTGCTTTTGTCACCTCAGGAGGTAGAAGAGCTCCTCATTGCTCCTGGGTGAGAGTGCGAGGCCAGGCTTTCCACCAGAACTCCTCTGATGCTAACCTGGCTGCTGAGGGGAAGGATCCTCATTATTGCCTCCACTGATACTGGTGAAGTGGAACGAATGCCTCATCACTGGGGAAACATTGTGCAGTATGATGGAAGACTCTCTATCGTTTGGTTGGGATGAAAGCCCAAGCTCCTTGCTTGGTCTTTTGTGACACCACTCTGGCAGGGGGTAATGTTGGGGCACCTTGCCATGGTCACATGAGGTTGGAAGTCTAGGCTCCCTACTTGCTCCTTGCTGGTGTGGTTTTTCCATGGTGCTTGGCTGAAGTAGAGTAGCTATTTCCTAAAAATTTTCTGTCTTGCCAGGCTGCCCCTCTCTTGGTCCTTTGGTTTGAGAGAGCTGTTTTTTCTTGTGTATTTGCGTATGTATACCTGTTGGTGTTTCTAGGCTCTTGGATTTTTCAACACCCAATCTGGGATATAAGAAGCAAAAAGACAACTCAATGAATGCATTGCTGTATTGATCCTCAGGTTTCAAGGTCCCTAGGTGGTCTTCTGCCTCCTTTCCATGTATCTGTCATATTTGTTTTGTATATACTGTCCAGGGTTTTTGGCTGTACTTAGTGGTAGGAATAGGGAGAAGTGCATCTTCTCTCTCATCTTGTAGTTTTTTAAATGTATCTGTGACACCCTCAAAAATGTACAATGAATTTTTATTTAGAATGCAAGGTTCTATTGTAATAAAAAGATTAACAAAATTAAAAAAAATTACAATTTATTGAATATTTGCTTTTTTTTTTTTTTTTTTTTTTTTTGGAGATAGGATCTCACTCTGATTGTCCAGACTGGAGTACAGTGGTGTGATCTTGGCTCATTGTAGCCTTGGCCTTCTGGACTCAGGTGACCACCTCAGCCTCCTGGCAGCTGGGATTATAGGTGTACACCGCCACATCTGGCTAATTTTTGTATTTTTTTTATAGAGATGGGGTCTTACTATGTTGCCCAGGCTGGTCTTGAACTCCTGGATTCAAGTGATCCCCTGTCTCAGCCTCCCAAGGTGCTGGGATTACACCATGCCTGGCCCTGAACATTTACTTTGGGCCAAATGATTTTCAACTCTGGGTCTTTCACAGATGAGACAGTGTGTTGAGTAATTTTGTCAAGTTCTTGGAATGTATAAGTGCTAGATATAAGCGCTTATGCCCTAACAGGAGGGGCTGATAATAAACAAGAAAACACAGTAATTTGGGATGGTTTTAGTGCCCCGAAGAACATAGAACAGGGTATGTGATAGAGTGACTGTTAGGGGCAGTGTCCAGGTAGAGTGGAGCCAGACATTATTAGCCTAGGTTGCGATGGAGAACAGTCAGGGGAGACCTCTCTGAGAAGGTGCATTCTGGCCTTGGATGATAAGAAAGAGCTTGGAAAGTGAAGATCTAGGGGCAGAACTTTGTGGTTCAGCCTTCATGAAGTGTGAGAGATCTTAGGGAGATGTGGGAAGAGAAAGAAGGTCAGCAAGGTTGGAGCACAGCCAGGAGGGAGGAAGGGACCCGGAAGAATCTGGACAGCTGGAAGAAGACCCAGCTCAGGTAGGGTCATGATACTGGCCTTCCTAAGGGGTTTTAGCGCAATGATCATTGTCTTCTTGTTACTTAAAGAAAAGTGAGTGTCTTTGTCTATACATGTCTATACATGTGTGTTTGAGGTGCATACCAGCCTTATTATTGATAGGTTAGAATGAGTGGAAGAGGGAGAGACCCAGGAGCAAATACAAAGTTGCTTCCTGTTGAACAGGGAGAAGGAATTTTATGTGTTGTTTTTTAGCGGGATTGATGCTCATATGTTATGGTCTTTTACAATGGAAACCCAGCCTCCAAAAGAGTTCATTCCCTTCCTTTTAAATAAAAGAAATTACTGTTTGCTACAGAAAACTTAGAAGACTCTAAAGAAGAAAACAAAATCAGCTGGAATCTCACTACCCAGACATCATTATTGTTAACATGTTGGTTGATCTCTTTTTAGTTTTCTGTCTGTGTCTATGCATTTTATGCACACATTTACCAAGTTAAAATAAAATTGTATTGATTTTTCTTGCTATTTTCATGGGTGTTTTACTGTGTCATTAAATATTCCTCAGGGACATTAAAAAAACTTGTTATATGATTTATTTTGTGATGCACCAATAATTTAACTCTTCCTCCACTATTGAACTGTTTGGCTCCTGTTTTTTGGTTGCTACTCATCATGATATGATGAACACCCTGTTATCTACATCTTTGTGTTTACCTCTAATAGATTACCTCAAGTGTTATATACATTTGTAAGGCGCTGCATTAATGTTGCTGGATTGTTCTCTGGAAATGTAGATTATGTGGGTACCATTTACTTGTAATTTAGCCAGCAATCGTTTAAGCCACATGCTGTATTTTCTTATTATAAAACCTAGAGTTTAACATTATTTAATTATCAGTATACTTCATGTTTTCATAGTTATTTGTAGTTCATAATTAATCTCTCATTCTCCATTTGAAATTTGTAACTGTAGCCAGGTTTTCATCTTAAACTAACTAGGTGGTAGAGTCTATTCTCTTCTGAATCATACACATTTTCTTGAGTGGATATTTATGTATTGAAGGAACTTGTTCAGTTCACACTGTCATCTGCGTTAGCTACTTGGGTGTCAGTATCCTTAGATGGTTATTATTCAGCAGCTATTTGGATGAGTAGCCATTTGCATCATGAGCGCTTGATTTATTTTGTGTCATCATCTTTAAAATAATTTGCTTGCCCATAGATGTGCTTAATAGAAGAAGATTCCTTTATCCAAAACAAGTGTTAGTTCCATACACTGTGATGTAAAAAGTGAACAGTCATAACCAGAATGAGAGGGGACTTTTGATTAAAAATCAAAGTGACAAACCACCTTTTTCCATTTTTTCCCCTAAACACTTAATAGGAAACTTTTTTTTTTTTTTTTTTGAGATGGAGTTTCGCTTGATTTCCAGGCTGGAGTGCAATGGAGCGATCTTGGCTCATCGCAACTTCCGCCTCCCAGGTTCAAGCAATTCTCCTGCCTCAGACTCCTGAGTAACTGGGATTACAGGCATGCACCACCATGCCCGGCTAATTTTGTGTTTTTAGTAGAGATGGGTTTTCTCTATGTTGGTCAGGCTGGTCTCGAACTCCCAACCTCAGATGATCTACCTGCCTCGGCCTCCCAAAGTGCTGGGATTATAAGCGTGAGCCACCATGCCTGGACAATAGGAAACTTTTTGAGCTATTGGCAGATGGTACTTTATATATGATTCTTGAATCACTGCTAGATGTAGGGAATTGATTACCTTTTTATAATTGAGATGCTTGAATGACTGACCAAGAAGCTTCTGGAAGACCTGATCAAGTAGAAGAAAAAACCTTGTAGGTTAGGTATGAGTTTATTTACTAATCCTTGTACTCCAAACTCTTTTATTTTTCTAGTTTACTTTGTAGTCATTTTTCTGGTACTTCCAAGCTGTTAATGTTTCCTGCAAATATTTCATTTTCAAGGCTGGAAGAGTTTGAGAGTTAATGGTTGTTTCCTGATGTTTATTGGGGAGAAATATGTTGGATGAGCTCATTACAATTTTCTATAATTATAATATCTAAAAACTTAAAATAGTCAATGCTAATGTACTTTAATTGTTATCAGACTGTATAGTGACAAATTTTAGGATTCGTATGAGTAGTATAGAAATTCAAGCTGGGCACAGTGGTATGCACCTGTAGCCCCAGTTACTTGGGAGACTGTGACTGGAGGATTGCATGAACCTAGGAGTTCAAGGCCTGCCTGGACAGCATGGTGAGACCCCATCTCTCTCTCTCTCTCTCTCTCTTTTTTTTTTTTGATACAGTCTTGGTCTGTTGCCTAGGCTGGAGTGCAGTGGCATGATCTCGGCTCACTGCAACCTCTGCCTCCTGGTTCAAGCAATTCTCATGTCTCAGCCTCCCAAGCAGCTGGGGTTATAGGCATGAGCCACTGCATCTGGCTAATTTTTGTATTTTTAATAGAGACAGAGTTTTGCCATGTTGGCCAGACTGGTCTTGAACTCCTGGCCTCAAGCAGTGTGCCCTCCTCAGCCTCCCAAAGTGTTGGGATTACAGGTGTGAGCCACTGCTCCTGGCTAAGACTCCATCTCTATTTAAATAAAAAAAGAAAATTCAGAATATGTGGAATACAGAACACCAAAGGCCAAAGTTAAACATTTATCTCTCTGAGGTAATCGCTGTAAAAAATTTGATATATATCCTTTCAAGTTCATACTTGCTATGCATATATATATATACATATACACATGTATACGTTGACATATTTCCCCCTTCCCTGCTGTCATGCTATTAGAGTCTTTTTTTTTTTTTTGTAGAAATTGGACCAACTCTATGTTCTTTGCTGGCACATATTTCTCCTATTCAGTGATGTGTTACGAATGTGTGTTTAAGTCAATTTATGCAACTATTCAATATCATTTTAAAAGGTTACGATATACGATCATATGAAGATATTACAATTTATTCCAACAGTTCCCTTTTGTACATTTAATAATTTCCATTGATTTGCCAGGGAGAACATTCTCATGGCTAAATCCTTTTGTATGGACATCCTTAATTATTCCCTTAAGAAAACTTTTAAATAAAGTTGCTGGATTAGCCTCATTTCTTAAAAAGTTTTTTTTTTTTTTTTGAGATGGAGTCTCGCTCTGTCGCCCAGCGTGGAGTGCGGTGGCGCAATCTTGGCTCACTGCAAGCTCCGCCTCCCTGGCAAATCAATGGAAATTATTAAATGTACAAAAGGGAACTGTTGGAATAAATTGTAATATCTTCATATGATCGTATATCGTAACCTTTTAAAATGATATTGAATAGTTGCATAAATTGACTTAAACACACATTCGTAACACATCACTGAATAGGAGAAATATGTGCCAGCAAAGAACATAGAGTTGGTCCAATTTCTACAAAAAAAAAAAAGACTCTAATAGCATGACAGCAGGGAAGGGGGAAATATGTCAACGTATACATGTGTATATGTATATATACGTGCATAGCATGTATGAACTTGAAAGGATATATATCAAATTTTTTGAAAATTTGGCTTGAATGGTATTAGCTAGGTTTTCTTCTAAGGTTTTTATGGGTTTAGGTCTAACATTTAAGTCTTTAATCCATCTTGAATTTATTTTTGTATAAGGTATAGGGAAGGGATCCAGTTTCAGCGCTCTACATATGGCTAGCCAGTTTTCCCAGCGCCATTGAATAAGTAGGGAATCCTTTTCCTATTTCTTGTTTTTGTCAGGTTTGTCAAAGATCAGATGGTTGTAGATGTGTGGTATTACTTCCGAGGGCCCTATTCTATAGTTGCATTGGTCTATATCTCTGTTTTGGTACCAGTACCATGCTGTTTTGGTTACTGTAGCCTTGTAGTATAGTTTGAAGTCAGGTAGTGTGATGCCTCCAGCTTTGTTCTTTTGACTTAGGATTGTCTTGGCAATGTGGGCTCTTTTTTGGTTCCATATGAACTTTAAAGCAGTTTTTTTCCAATTCTGTGAAGAAACTCATTGGTAGCTTGATGCGGATGGCATTGAATCTACAAATTACTTTGGGCAGTATGGCCATTTTCACAATATTGATTGCTCCTATCCATGGGCATGGAATGTTCTTCCATTTGTTTGTCTTCTTTTATTTTGCTGAGCAGTGGTTTGTAGTTCTCCTTGAAGAGGTCCTTTACATCCCTTGTAAGTTGGATTCCTAGGTATTTTATTCTCTTTGAAGCAGTTGTAATTGGGAGTTCACTCATGATTTGGCTGTCTGTCTGTCTGATATTGGTGTATAGGAATGCTTGTGATTTTTGCACTTTGATTTTGTATCCTGAGACTTTGCTGAAGTAGTTTATCAGCTTAAGGAGATTTTGGACTGAGACGATGGGGTTTTCTAAATATACAATCATGTCATCTGCAAACAGGGACAATTTGCCTTCCTCTTTTCCTAATTGAATACCCTTGATTTCTTTCTCTTGCCTGATTGCCCTGGCCAGAACTTCCAACTCTATGTTGAATAGGAGCGGTGAGAAAGGGCATCCCTGTCTTATGCCAGTTTTCAAAGGGAATGCTTCCAGTTTTTGCCCATTCAGTATGATATTGCCTGTGGGTTTGTCATAAATAGCTCTTATTATTTTGAGATACGTCCCATCAATGCCTAGTTTATTGAGAGTTTTTAGCATGAAGGGCTGTTGAATTTTGTTGAAGGCCTTTTCTGCATCTATTGAGATAATCATGTGGTTTTTGTCTTTGGTTCTGTTTGTATGATGGATTATATTTATTGATTTGCATATGTTGAACCAGCCTTGCATCCCAGGGATGAAGCCAACTTGATTGTGGCAGATAAGCTTTTTGATGTGCTGCTGGATTCGGTTTGTCAGTATTTTATTGAGGATTTTTGCATTGATGTTCATCAGGGATATTGGTCTAAAATTCTCTTTTTTTGTTATGTCTTGCCAGGCTTTGGTATCAGGATGATGCTGATCTCGTAAAATGAGTTAGGGAGGATTCCCTCTTTTTCTGCTGATTGGAATCGTTTCAGAAGGAATGGAACCAGCTCCTCATTGTACCTCTGGTAGAATTCAGCTGTGAATCTGTCTTGTCCTATACTGTTTTGGTTGCTAGGCTATTAATTATTGCCTCAATTTCAGAACCTGTTATTCGTCTATTCAGGGATTCAGCTTCTTCCTGGTTTAGTCTGGGAAGGGTGTATGTGTCCAGGAATTTATCCATTTCTTCTAGATTTTCTAGTTTATTTGCATAGAGGTGTTTATAGTATTCTCTGATGGTAGTTTGTATTTCTGTGGGATTGGTGGTGATATCCTCTTTGTCATTTTTTATTGCGTCTTGTTTGATTCTTCTCTCTTTTCTTCATTAGTCTTGCTCGCAGTCTATGAATTTTATTTATCTTTTCAAAAAACCAGCTCCTGGATTCATTGATTTTTTGAAGGGATTTTTCTGTCTCTATCTCCTTCAGTTCTTCTCTGATGTTAGTCATTTCTTGCCTTCTGCTAGCTTTTGAATGTGTTTGCTCTTGCTTCTCTAGTTCTTTTAATTGTGATGTTAGGGTGTCAATTTTAGATCTCTCCTGCTTTCTCTTGTGGGCATTTAGTGCTATAAATTTCCCTCTACACACTGCTTTAAATGTGTCCCAGAGTTTCTGGTGTATTGTGGCTTTGTTCTATTGGTTTCAAAGAACATCTTTATTTCTGCCTTTATTTTGTTGTGTACCGAGTAGTCATTCAGGAGCAGGTTGTTCAGTTTCCATGTAGTTGAGCAGTTTTGAGTGAGTTTCTTAATCCTGAGTTCTAGTTTGATTGCACTCTGGTCTGAGATACAGTTTGTTATAATTTCTGTTCTTTTACATTTGCTGAGGAGTGCTTTACTTCCAACTATGTGGTCAATTTTGGAATAAGTGTGATGTGGTGCTGAGAAGAATGTATATTCTGTTGATTTGGGGTGGAGAGTTCTATAGATGTCTATTAGGTCCGCTTGGTGTAGAGATGAGTTCAATTCCTGGATATCCTTGTTAACCTTCTGTCTCGTTGATCTGTCTAATGTTGACAGTGGGGTGTTAATGTCTCTCATTATTATTGTGTGAGAATCTAAGTCTCTTTTTAGGTCTCTCAGGACTTGCTTTATGAATCTGGGTGCTCCTGTATTGGGTGCATTAACCATTAGGATGGTTAGCTCTTCTTGTTGAATTGATATTTCTACCATAACACTGTAGTTTTGTATGTACTTGCAAATAGCTATAGTGCCAGTAAAAAATGTGATAAAATTAAACTCTTGCACATATGCCAAAAATATTTTGATTTAATACTTCATTAAGTGCATGATTACAGTCTCTATATCTTTTGATTTACCTTTCTATCTTTAAAATTTTCAGCTGAGATACTTAGAGGTCACATAGTAAATTAAGGTTTTCTTTTTTTACTAATATCTGTCTTTTTAAATTTGGTGAGTCACAGTAAGTTATTTTTGGGCTCTTGAAAGCTGCGTCTCTGTTCTAAATTTGAGCGCAGAAATCATGCCACTTACAAAATATGCTTTGTCTTCTTACATCAGAGTGTCTGGTAGAAGGTGACTGTTCTTGGAACTTAAAACATCTAAACAGGACAAGAACAGAATCTGGAAAATATTTCTGTTTCTGATAATATGGCTGAGTAGATACTCTGCAAACCCTCTCTCATAAAATAGACATGCCAGATAGTCCTTGCAAAGACATACTTGAACTTGCCAAAAAAAGAAAAAATTCAGAATCGCTAAGAATGAAGATGAAGTGAAAATGAGAAGGGCTACTGTGAGAATAATTGGGAGGCAGCCTCAGTTATCAAGGGACGTATGCATGTGTTCAGTAAAAAGTTTCAAACCTAAAAGAAGTTGAGAAAAAGAATATAATTGCCCTACATATACACATCATCAACAATTTTTTATTCATGGTCAGTTTTTTTTTTTTTTTTGGTGGAGTTTTGCTTTGGCTGGAGTGCAGCGGCATGATCTCGGTTCACTGCAATCTCCACCTCCTGGGTTCAAGCGATTGTCCTGTGTCAGCCTCCCGAGTAGCTGGGATTACAGGTGCCCGGCACCACGCCTGGCTAAATTTTGTATTTTTAGTAGAGCTGGGGTTTCACCATGTTGGCCAGGCTGGTCTTGAACTCCTGACTTCAGGTGATTCACCTGCCTCAGCCTCTCAAGGTGCTGAGATTACAGGCATGAGCCACTGCTACCTGGCCATGGCCAGTTTTGTTTCATTTACATTCCCACTTCATTTATATACATTGGTTCTTCCTCTGAATTATTTTGAAGCAAAATCTATACATCATATCATTTTGTAATCACCTTATATGTATCTGTAGAAGACAAGGAATTTTTACAAATAAATATATTCACAATGTCATTAAAGACGAAAAAATTAATATGTTCTCAAAATAACCACAAATCCAGCCAGAGGTCACTTTTCTTTTTTTTTCTTTGAGATGGAGTCTCTCTCTGTCACCCAGGCTGGAGTGCCTGGGTTCACACCATTCTCCTGCCTCAGCCTCCCAAGTAGCTGGGACTACAGGCGCCCATCACCATGCCGGCTAATTTTTGTATTTTTAGTAGAGACAGTTTCACCGCAGAGTTCACGTTTTCTTGACTTTCTCATAAATGATTTTTTCTAGGTTATCTATTTCAAAACAGATATCTGTTTGAAAATATAGGTAAATATGTCTCATCTTCTCTCTGTCGCTCTATCCTGTCTCTCACTTTCTCTGTCCATATATATAGAGAGAAAAATATATTTTTACATATGTATTTGTATAAATATGTATTTTTCTATCTCTAAATCTCTCTTTCTGCCTCTATCTTCTCTTTCTCTTTGTTTACCTCTCTTTCTTTATATCTCTGCTTATTGATGGATAAAGGGTTAACAAAACCTCTCCCCCTTCTGTATGGGAATTTGAATTTCAGTTAACAGAGAACTCTGTGTCTCTGGGAACCTGATAAGACCAACCTGTTATTTGTATTATCAAGCAGGACTGCTTGTGGTAAAAATGGTCCCTGATTGGTAAATTGCATCTAAGCTGGGAGAATGATAATACTTGGTAGGAAGTCACAGCTTTCGGGCTCCCCTAGGTGGTTGCAGTGACTCTGGTCTCTATGGAAACTCTGGAAGCTATGGCTATGGAGTTGTTACAAGATATCTTGGTGTTTGTGTGGTTGGAAGTTCCTAAGCCAAGGTGGCTCCCATGCCTACCAAGTGTTGCTGTCTTCTTATTTATTTATTTATTTATTTATTTATTTATTTATTATACTTTAAGTTCTAGGGTACATGTGCATAACGTGCAGGTTTGTTACATATGTATACTTGTGCCATGTTGGTGTGCTGCACCCATCAACTCATCAGCACCCATCAATTCGTCATTTATATCAGGTATAACTCCCAATGCAATCCCTCCCCCTTCCCCCCTCCCCATGATAGGCCCCGATGTGTGATGTTCCCCTTCCTGAGTCCAAGTGATCTCATTGTTCAGTTCCCACCTATGAGTGAGAACATGCGGTGTTTGGTTTTCTGTTCTTGTGATAGTTTGCTAAGAATGATGGTTTCCAGCTGCATCCATGTCCCTACAAAGGACGCAAACTCATCCTTTTTTGTGGCTGCGTAGTATTCCATGGTGTATATGTGCCACATTTTCTTAATCCAGTCTGTCACAGATGGACATTTGGGTTGATTCCAAGTCTTTGCTATTGTGAATAGTGCCGCAATAAACATACGTGTGCATGTGTCTTTATAGCAGCATGATTTATAATCCTTTGAGTATATACCCAGTAGTGGGATGGCTGGGTCATATGGTACATCTAGTTCTAGATCCTTGAGGAATCGCCATACTGTTTTCCATAATGGTTGAACTAGTTTACAATCCCACCAACAGTGTAAAAGTGTTCCTATTTCTCCACATCCTCTCTAGCACCTGTTGTTTCCTGACTTTTTAATGATTGCCATTCTAACTGGTGTGAGATGGTATCTCATTGTGGTTTTGATTTGCATTTCTCTGATGGCCATAAGTAGAAAGCTGAAACTGGATCCTTCCCTTACTCCAAGTGTTGCTGTCTTCTTAATGCACCTGAGCTGTGCTTTCCAGGCTGCTGCAAGGACTCCCACAGGAGAAGAGCATCAGTTGTAGCCCTGCTGGCAAGCTGAGGTTCCTGAACAAACTGACAGAAAATGTGATCTTGGGTAGTCTTTTGAATCTGTGTGCTTTGTTGACTCTAAAAAGGCCTTTGGTGGGTGCTGCGATATTTTCTCCCTAAAATTTAAGAGATAGCATATCTTTTATATTTTTAATATAATGTTTTATATTTTTATATACAATTATATTTTAATATATCTTTATATTTTTAATGTAAAGATAAAAGATAGCATACACCATTGTGCACTTTATTTATTTTTGACCTGGGGTGGGGTCTCACTCTGTCACAAAGGCTGGAGTACAGTGGTGTGATCTTGGCTCACTGAAACCTCTGCCTCCTGGGCTCAAGCTGTCTTCCCACCTCAGCCTCCAGGGTAGTTGGGACCACAGGTGTGTGCCACCACACCCGGCTATGTTTTTGTGTTTTTGGTAGAGACCAGGTTTTGCCATGCTGCCCAGGCTGATATCGAGCTCTTGGGCTCAGGTGATCCACCTGCCTCAGCCTCCCAAAGTGTTTCCAGAGTGTTGGGAATTACAGGTGTGAGCCACTGCATCCGGCCCATTTTGTACCTTTTTAAACTTATCTCAGAGTTAATTTCATATCTGTTTATAGAAATGTTCTTCATCTTTTTTTAAATTAGCACTTTGTAGTGTGACTGTACCACATTTTTATTCAGCTGGTTTTTTATTGACATTTGAGTGTTAGATCTTTTTTTTCTGACATTATAAGACTAAAATATGAAAAGAAAAACTTGAAAACAATTTCAAAGAAAATTTACATAACTGTCTTTGTGATCTTGTAGGGAAACTTTTCTTAATGATTAGTATACAGGATATGAAAAATAGCCTAATAATGAAAAGGAAAAGTTAAGACAAAATGGGCATAGGAGGTGAAGAGTTACTTTATGGAAAAAGAAATTGGAATGGTCAGTAAACTTGGGAAAAGATACTTGAACGAGAAACTAATGGATAAAATGAAAGTTAAAATGACTATTCTGTAATCTTCAGTTTGGCGAACTTGTAATTCTGACAGAATTGCTGGCAGAGATATGAGCCAGTGGAAACTCACCTAGGTAAAGTGGAGTGTAATTTTATAATCTCTGATGAAGTTGAAGATGCACATACTTGAGCCAAAAAATACAAAGAAATTTGGAAAAATTGTTTATCACAGTAGTTTTTGCAGTAACATAAGGTGATACAGAATGTAAAAGTTAACCAACAAGAAATTGCATAATTAAACTCATATCCATGTGGTGGAATATTATACAGCAATTAAAAATGAACAAACTAGATTGAAAAGAATTAACATGGATAAATCTCATAAAGAAAATTTTGAAGCCGGGCGCGGTGGCTTAAGCCTGTAATCCCAGCACTTTGGGAGGCCGAGACGGGCGGATCACGAGGTCAGGAGATGGAGACCATCCTGGCTAACACGGTGAAACCCCATCTCTACTAAAAAATACAAAAAACTAGCCGGGCGAGGTGGCGGGCGCCTGTAGTCCCAGCTACTCGGGAGGCTGAGGCAGGAGAATGGCGTGAACCTGGGAGGTGGAGCTTGCAGTGAACTGCGACCCGGCCACTGCACTCCAGCCCGGGCCACAGAGCGAGACTCCGTCTCAAAAAAAAAACAAAAAACAAAAAACAAAAAACAGAAAACTTTGAGAAAAGGCAAGCTGCAGAAGGATATGGGCAATATAATAACTACATGAGTGGTTCATTTCCATATTTATGTTTTTTTTATTTTTTTTTTATTTTTTATTTTTTTATTTTTTTGAGATGGAGTCTTGCTCTGTCACCCAGGCTGGAGTGCAGTGGCCGGGTCTCAGTTAACTGCAAGCTCCGCCTCCTGGGTTCACGCCATTCTCCTGCCTTAGCCTCCCGAGTAGCTGGGACTACAGGCGCCCGCCACCTCGCCCGGCTAGTTTTTTTGTATTTTTTAGTAGAGACGGGGTTTCACCGTGTTAGCTAGGATATGTTGTTTTAATGTTTCAATAAAAAGGAGTTGTCATCGGAGTGCAGTGGCTCACATCTGTAATCCCAGCACTTTGGGAGGCTGAGGTGGGTGAATCACCTGAGGTCAGGAGTTCAAGACCAGCCTGGCCAGCATGATGGAACCCCATCTCCACTAGAAATACAAAAATTAGCTGGGTGTGGTGGTGCATGCCTGTAATTCCAGCTACTCAGTAGGCTGAGGCAGGAGAATCACTTAAACCTGGGAGGCGGAGGTTGCAGTAAGCCCAGATTGCACCACTGCACTCCAGCCTGGGTGACAGAGCAAGACCCCATCACCATAAAAAAAAAAAAAAAGGAGTTGTCACCATATGTATATTATTTTCTTATATTCATTAGCATGTGGATATGGATATTATTAATACTGTAAATTATTTTGTTTAGTGAATGGTTTAAAGATACACTTTTTGTCCAGATAAGTAAAATACAATTGTTTAAAAATATAAATCTTTATATTTCTTATGGATACATGGTTATGTAGTAAAAAATGTCTGTGGTGGTAACCCACCAGAGTCAGCATGCTTGCTTCTGAGGATAGAGGGAGGGCAGTAGGATTGGAGAGAGGTAGGCTTCAATTGTGTCTCTCTAATTCACTGTTTCTTAAAAAGGATTTGGGCTTACAAGTTTCAAATATTAAGATTTGATAAAGTTAAATGGATTTTAAAAAATCACCCTACTTTATTGTATCTTTGAAATGTTCCATAATTTAAATGAAAGGATTGGTATTATATATGTACTTGAGTTGCTATAATGTTTTACATTTTTCTTTGCTTCACTTGTGGATTTTTCAGTGACGTCTGGGGAAGTTTCAGTCATTTTCTCTTTGAGGGATTTGTGTGTGTGGTAGTGGCAGTGATGGTATTAGGTATTATAGTCTTCCTACCACATGGGTAGGTTTTATTCACACGCAGTATGATTGGAAAGGAAAAGCACTGTAACATCTCACAGATATTCATGATTTTTTGTTGTTGTTGGAAGTGAGGGAGAGTTCTTATTTCAAAAATTCTTACGTGCTTTTTTGGTGTTTACTAATAATATCAGTAATGATAGAATGTACAAATCATTAATTTACATTTCCTGAGTTTTGCTATCATTTGTAATTCTATGGTTCCTTTTGTTCTTTAGAAATGTATTTGAATACGAAAACACTGTGACAATGTATTCTTTCTTATTCCATCCCTTCTGAAAGTTTACAGAAAGTTCCAGAATACACTGAATTTTAGGAACTCCGTCTCTTATTGAAAACGGTATGGATTATTAAACTAACTAACTTTGAACTTTACCACATATTTTAATGGAAATATTCTGACAGATTATTATGTGGTATTTTATAATTGACAAAGATAGAATGTGATTTAGGCACACAAGGGAGTAGGGAAACTTACTGCTCGGTGGAGTGAGCTATTCTTATAGTAAGCCGTATTATTAGCTGGAGTATTTGGTGTTTTAAATATAAGAAAAATTTTAGTTCTCTCTTAATATTTACAAACTTGTTGTCATCTTTCAATCTACAGGTCTCCATGGATGACTGTAGCCATAGTTGTTTTGTTTGTGGAGAATCAGAAGTTAACTAAAACAAAAAAACCAAAAAAAAAAAAAAAATACTTCTTTAGAAATTCACCTTTCAAAAGTAACGTAATATTCCTCGTGTAAAAGTCTACCAGGCTGTCTCCTTTACCCTATTTACTTATGATTCAGAAAGTATCATTCTGGCTAGGTGTGGTGGCTCATGCCTGTAATCCCAGCACTTTGGGAGGCTGAGGTGGGTGGATCACTTGAGGCCAGGAGTTCAAGACCAACCTGGCCAACATGGCGTGACCCTGCCTCTACTAAAAATACAAAAACATTAGCCTGGCGTGGTAGTGCATGCTTGTGGTCCCAGCCACTTGGGAGGGTGAGGCAGGAAGATCACTTGCACCCGGGAGGCTGCAGGTTGTGGTCAGCCAAGATTGCTCCACCGCACTCCAGCCTGGGCGACAGAGTAAGACTCTGTCTCAAACAAAACAAAACAAAACAAAACAGTATCTTTCTATAAAATCAATATATATGTTACACATTTTTTGGTAGTAATCCTATACTCTGTAGCATTAGGAAGATTATTTTATGGATGTGAAAGAGTAACAAGTGGTTACCGCCCTATAGAAAAATTCCCCAGTCAACATGGAAAGCCTGAAGGACTGAGGGCTGAGTGGTTCATGTTTTGTGTTTTGATACAAACCTGTAACACAACAGTGATTAATGATAAGCCTGAAGCTGCAGATCTCTGTATAATTTGGAAGCACCATGGAAGATCACTATAAAATTTAATGCATGTAAAATTTTGAAAAATTCGGATAAGCCTGCTCACTTTTTAATCAAGCATTTAAAATATGAAATTAATTTATACATATGAATCAGATTATGGGTGTATATTGTGATACTTTTAGTCTGTATTAATAAATATGTGTTCTCTGAAAGACGTTTTACTTAGATACTTGGCTAAACTTTTTAAAGTTAGATTGTAATCCAAAAACAATTTTAGATTTAATCAGTACCTTGTTTGTTTCCATCAATATTAAATAGGAAAATAGTGTCAGTGTAGTTATCTATATGATTTCTCATTGTTTTTCTTTGAGGCTGTTATCAGTTGATGGCCAGGTCATACATATTGATTTTTAGCTATGACAGTTGAAGCAGATCAATTTTACCCTTTGAGATTTGTAAGAGATAATTTTGAAGTTCTCTACCTTGTTATCATCTCATATTTGCCTTTACGATGTGTACTAGAGGAATATTTTACTATTATGCTTAATTTTGATAGTGAAATATTTTTGGTTGTGGTGGTGCAAGCTTTATATATTTCAGAGAGATTCCTATCATTCTTAATATTTCATTTTACCATCTTTAAGTTAGAATAGAAATGTCAACTCTGAAATCACTGCTGAATACCATTTGCTTCTGGCTGTGAATGCTGGACATAACCTTGTTGTGCTGTGATTTGGGTTATAGAACTAAATGGCTTCTGCTCTTTTTCTCCACCGTAATATTTGGGTATGTTGAGCTACATGACAAGGTGAATTTCCATCAAAGCTGAATATATAGTGGATTGCTAGCTGAAGTGACCTGAGGTCATTTTTGGTTCTCTAAAGGTAGTTTTGATTATTCATCTTTGGCACTACGTCTTTGCCTGCAGCCTGTAATCTTCCCTCCTCAAGTGTTGTAAGATTAAAACTGTTCTAGAGGCGTGGTACACATTGCTTAAGATTAAATATAGAATCCTAGGCAACTGGTTGTAGGGAGTCAAAGTCATTACTGTTCATTCAGTTTTTCTGAAATGACTAAATGATAATTTATTTGGGCAGAAGATGTTCTTAGGCTTAGATCTAAAATTGTGCTGCAGCTTCTCAAAGGACCCAGAGTTATTGTGTTACAAATAAAGCTATGTAATTTCTTTTATTTTTGATGTTTGTAATAGTTTGTCTAGCTTGTTTCACTCCAAATCATAAGCATATTATTTTAATTTTGCAAGATTATTAGTATAGCTGAATAACACTGCAAAGGGTCCTTAATCTATAATTGCTCAACTTATGATTTTTTTGATTTACAGTGAGTTTATTGGGATGTAACCTTATTGTAAGTTGAAAAGTATCTGTATATCAAGAAGGAATACAGTAATAGACCTCACTATCATTTATTATTGGTCATTTCTGTGTTTTCAAATTATGTCTATTGCTGTTTGAAACTTTTTTGTGCCTGGAAACTTTTTTTCTTTCTTTGTATACTTAAGTTATGTTTTATTTTTCTATTACTGTGTAACAAACCACCCACAATGTTATGATTTGGACAAGGACAATAGGTTATTTTGCTCACAAATTCTGTAAGTTGAGCAAGGCTGTGTTAGCTGGGGTGGGACTGGAGAATATCCTTTCCAGATGGTGCGTTCATGTGACTGGCAAGTTGGTACAAGCTGTTTGCTGAGAACTCAGCTGAGGCTGTAGGTTGGGAGCCTCAGTTGCACTGTATGTGGGCCTCTACAGGCTGCTTGGGCTTCCTCACAGCATGGTGGCTGAGTTCCAAGAGTGAGTGTTTCGAGAGTACCAGGTAGAATCTACATGACCATATCAGACCTAGCCTTGGAGGTAATGTAGCATCACTTCTACCACCTTTCCTTTCCCCATGTACTTTGTTAGTGTTTGTCATGAAAGAAGCAGGTTAGTCCAGATATTGTATAGATGGAGTATTTACTACAATTATGATTTACCTAACGAATCTCTTGTTTTTAGATGTTAAAATAGTTTCATGTTTGTCTTATAAACCAGTGGTGTCCACCCTTTTTGGCACCAGGGACCAATTTCGTGAAAGGCAATTTTTTTCCAGCAGACCAGAGCTGGGGAGGTGGTTTTGGGATGAAACTGTTCCAACTCAGAAGATCATCAGGCATTACATTCTCATAAGGAGTGTGCTACCTAGATCCCTTGCATGTGCAAATCACAATAGGGTTCACGCTTCTATGAGAATCTGATGGCTCCACTGCTCTGACAGGAGGTGGAGCTCAAGTGGTAATGCTAGCTTGCCCACTGCTCACCTTCTGCTGTGCAGCCGGGTTCCTAACAGGCCACAAACCAGTATTGGTCTGTGGCCTGGGGGTTGGGGACTCCTGCAATAAACAGTGCTACTGTGAGTATTCTTGTACATAAGCTCATTTGTTCATCACTTTGAGATAAGTTTCTTGAGACGTGACAGGTGTATCAGAAGAAAATAACATTTTTAAGGCTTTTGAGAAACAACATCTCACTTTCCTACCAGCTGTTTGTAAGATTTACCTGTTTACCTATGACCATTCCAACACTGGCTGCTATCCATTTTCATCTTTGCTAGTCTACTTTGCAATAAAGTGAATTTTTTTTTAACATGGCTCAATTATGAATATTATTTGCACAGTCATACATATGGAATATGCATATTGACTTGTAATATAACTGTTGGATAACTGAGAGAGGAGAAGTGTGTATTTGAGAGGCAAGGAACAGGAAAGAAACAGAGGTATAAATAGAAAAGAAAAATAGCTAAATTCAGATTAATTGCACTTGGTGAACAAAAATTGAGAAGTAGAAGTGTGGGGAGCAGATGGCTATTTTTATAAACATTGTAGATTTTTTAATTAAAAAAGCAAAAAGTATTTTAAAACGTAATAAAAATCAAATTCAGTTAAATTCAGTGTCTGTCTCTGGATCATGTAAGAAATGGATGATTTTTCTTTTGTCTCTAATTTTCTGTATTTTGCAGAGTTTTTATAACTTACATGAATACATTTTTGTGAAGAAAATTAACATGCTTCAACTTTTTAAGCAACTGTATTTTACTTATCCAGACAAAAAGTATATCTTTAAATCATTCACTAAACAATAATTTACAGTATTAATAATATCGATATCCACATGCTAATGAGTATAAGAAAATAATGTATGTATGATGACAAATCCTTTTTTTAAACCATTGAAACAACGTAAGTATGGAAATGAGCACATTTCACAGTTAGCCAAGCACACTGTGTTTACATCTTAGCTTGGACCTATACAAAAGCTTTCAGTAGTTCTTTCAATTTTCAAAACACCAGTAAGGGATGTGAGGGCAATCTGGCTGTGACATCTGTTGCCTCATTGATCACCAGGGTTCATTCAGCTGATCTGACTGGCTAGGCAGGTGTCCCCTTCCTCCCTCATGGCTCCATGTGTGTTCCAGCCAAAGCCCTGTGATTGATCAGATCCTTCCTTGATTGAGGAGCACCATACTTCGGTCAGGGGTGTACAGGTAGTTGTGCTCCCTTGCTAGAACCTCCAAACGAGCTCCTAAAACACAATTAAGATTAAGAAAATGTAAAGAGAAAACAACAAAAGCCTAACCAACTTTGACATCATCCATATTTACCTCCCCTGTCTTTTATCAATGCATAAACTCATATTTTAACTTAGTCATATTTAGTCATATTCTGTGGATACCTGTGTAATCTGGTTGTGCTTTTTCCTAGAAGAAGCCTTGCTAGTTGTGGGACTGGTATAAAGTAAAAGACTCCCCAGGAGGGTAAGGTGTCAAAAATGTTTTGGTTTCCTGAGGCTTCTGTTTCCTCATCTATAAAATAAATCCAATAATATCTTCCTTAAAGGAGTAATTGCAATAATATATTTAAATCACCTACCACAGTGCCTGACTCAGAGTAAGCATATAGTAGATATTTTTCCTTCCTTCATCACACTTTCATATTTGTAAAAGGATTCTTTTTTTTTTTTGAGACAGAGTCTCATTCTGATGCCCAGGCTGGATGCAGTGGTGTGATTTCAGCTCACTGCAACCTCTGCCTCCCGGATTCAAGCAACTCTGTGCCTCAGCCTGTCGAATAGCCGGGATTACAGGCTCCTGCGACCACACCCAGCTAATTTTTGTATTTCTAGTAGAGATAGGGTTTCACCATCTTGGCCAGGCTGGTCTTGGACTCCTGACCTTGTGATCCACCCGCCTCGGCCTCCCAAAGTGCTGGGATTACAGGCATGAGCCACCGCGCCCGGCCTAAATGGATTCTTATTCTTAGAAATTTTGTATGTCTTTGACTACTAGTGATGACAACCATGTTTTAATTTGCTTATTGGTGGTAGAGTCCTTTTATCAGTTGTTTCTTGTTCATATCATTTTGTTGTTTTACTGGAGTGTTCATACATACTTTTTAATTGATAAATGTTATTTATAATAAAGATAGTGATTCTTTGCAATACATTTTCCAAGGTAATATATTCATTTTGAAAGATGTATAGTATTATAAGGTTGCTTCTTCTACTCCTTACTTCCATTTTTAATTTGGAGTCTTTCTAGTATAGGAAATAAAGTAAGGATATCATTTAATGAATAGTCTGTCCTTTATCTTTTCTAGAGTCTGAAATGTACTTTTGTTTGTTTTCCCCTTTGTGTTGTCTTTTCCACAACAGTGGAAACAGTGTTTTCACAACAGTGTTCATAAATGAATACTTCTCGCAGATTTATGCTTTATGATATTTTTGTTATGTATTTGGACAAAAGCCTAAGTTATTACATCACGACTATGAGAAATGTTATTGTAATTCTCTCCACTTTATTTTAAAGTTGAAGAAACTGAATCATAGTGGTTATTTTGTTAAGAAATGTGGCATTTGAAGTCAGGTCTTCCTGACTCCAAAGCTCAAATTCTTTGCCAGCATATTATACTGCCACTCCATTTATTCAAGTGCCCTATTATCACTCAGTAAAAATCGGTAGTTTTTTTTGTCTAAGTCCTACATTTCTCTTTTAAGTTTTTTGTTTTCTTTGTAGAGACAGGGTCTTGCTGTGTTGCCCAGGATAGTCTTGAACAATCCTCCTGCTTTGGCCTCCCAAAGTGCTTGGATTACAGGTGTGAACCACCATGCCTGATCTACTTTTTTTTTGGTATGGTTTGTATTTTTGTTGCTGTTTATCAATGAGATTTCCAAAGTTAAACTGTAATTATAGTAGAAACTATGGAGTCTTCAGTCTTTATGGTTATCTAGTTACTTTACTAGGCATCTCAAAAAGAAAAAGTATCAATTGTATTTTTACCATGTTTCTGGACTTGAATTCATAAGTGCTAAATCTGTGTTTAAGAAAATGTTTGTTTTAATATAAAGTTTACTAAAATGCATTTAAATATACATAAACATTTTAAAAATATAGCTAAATCACTTGTAAGATCATATTTTCTTTAAATTTATATACTTTTTCATTTTCTTGGTTTATTATTGTTTATACCAAAGTCTTATGTTTTGCTTCTTGTCAGGGAGATTTAAATAGGTTTCCTTCTTTGCCATGATTACTTTGAAAATTCCTCATGGATTAGAATAAGAAATGTATTATCCTTTGGGTAGCACAGAACTTTGGGTACCTTTCAAGTGAGTAACAGTAGACTTTTAGAAAGTTTCTTCTGAATTGACTGCCGTGTGTATTTATTAATATTTGCTCTAAGCTAAGAATTAAACATTTAAATAAAATGAAAAAGACAGACAATGATAAATGTTGGTGAGGCTGTGAAACAACTGCAACTTTCATATATTGGTGGACGGTAAATCGGTACAACCACTTTGGAAAGCCATTTGACAGTCTCTAATAAAGCTAGATAGATGCCTACCTCTTATTGGAACAATCCTCCTGGCAGGTGTATACCCAAGAGAAGTGAATGCACATGTTCACAAAAAGACATTACAAAAATGTCCACAGCAGCTTTGCTCATAATAGACCCAAACTCTAAACAACCCAAATGTCCAGGAGTAGAATGGATATGTAAATGTTTCTATATTTACACAATGGAATGTTATATGACAATAAAATACCAACTACTACTATAGCTAACATACACAGCATTCACTCCATTATATGGAAGCTGGCAATGATAATTTCCCTCTTTTCATTTCTTTTCTTGTGTATCTTTGCTATCTCCCCCTTTTTCATGATTATTTTAGCTAGTAAGTTATCTATTTTGTTCATATTTCTCAAAGAGCCAGGATTTTGATTTATCATTTTCCTTAAAAATGTTTTTTCCCACCTCATTGATTTCTGCTCACACCTTTCTTGCTTCATTTTGGTGTACTTTGTTGTTCATGTTTTAGCTTTTTATGTTGGAGATTTAATTCAGGTATTTTTATTCTTTTATTATGGGTATTTATATTCTTTTATTTTATATAATTATGGGTTATATATTTTTTGATTTCTGCTTTTATCCTATCCCATATATAGTTGATAGGATTTGGCTCTGTGTCCCCACCTAAATCTCATCTTGAATTGTAATCCCCATGTGTGGAGGGAAGGACCTGGTGGTAGGAGGTGATTGGATCATGGGGACAGGCTCCCCCACGCCATTCTTGTGATAGTGAGTGAGTTCTCACCAGAGCTGATGGTTTTAAAGTGCAGCATTACCGGACAGGCGCAGTGGCTCATGCCTGTAATCCCAGCACTTTGGGAGGCCGAGGCGGGTGGATCACAAGGTCAGCAGATCGAGACCATCCTGGCTAACACGGTGAAACCCCATCTCTACTAAAAATACAAAAAAAAAGTTTGCCAGATGTGCTGGCGGGCGCCTGTAGTCCCAGCTCCTCTGGAGGCTGAGGCAGGAGAATGGCATGAACTTGGGAGGCGGAGTTTGCAGTGAGCCGATATCGTGCCACTGCACTCTAACCTGGGCGACAGAGCGAGACTCTGTCTCAAAATAAAAAAAAAAAAGTGACACTTCCTGACTCTCTTGCTCTCTCTTCTGTCACCATGTAAGACATGCTTTGCTTCTCCTTCAACTTCTACCATCACTGTAAGTTTCCTGAGGCCTCCCCAACCGTGTGGAACTGTGGGTTAATCAAACCTCTTTCCTTTATGTATTACCCAGTCTCAGGTAGTATCTTAATAGCAGCGTGAGAACAGGCTAATATAATAGTGTTTTTACTGTTAGCTTTTTATTTTATTTATTTATTTTATTATTTTTTAAAATTAAAAAACCATTTTAAATTCTTGGGGGTAGATAGAGCTAAAAATTAAAACAGTTGAACTCATGGAAATAAAGAATAGAATGATGGTTACGAGGAGCTGAGAAGAGTAGTGGAAGGGAGAGTGGGGGTGGTTAATGGGCCCAAAAATATAGTTAGCTAGAATGAATAAGACCTAGTATTTTTAAGTTCTGCAATTTTGGTTTGTATTTTCTCTTAAGGTTTATTTAACACAGAGTTTAAAATATTTGCAGGTAGAAGGGCCTTTTGGATTATTTATGTTTTAATTAATTTCTAGTTTTGTTTGTTTCCCTGAGACAGGGTCTCACTCTGTTGTCCAGGCTGGAGTGCAGTGATGTGATCATAGCTCACTGTAGCCTCGATCTCCTGGGCTCAAGTGATCCACCCACCTCAGCCTTCTAAGTAGCTAGGACTACAGGCATGTGCCATTATGCCTGGCTAATTATTACTATTATTATTTTTAAGTAGAGAAGAGGTCTTGCTATGTTGTGCAGGCTGGTCTGGAACTCCTGAGCTCAAGCAATTCTCCTGCCTCAGTCTCCAAAAGTGCTGGGATTACAGATGTAAGCCACCATGCCAGCCTAATTTCTAGTTTTATTGCATTGTAATCATAAAAATTATTTTTACTTTGTGGAGTATATTAATGTTTTTTCATGATCTGTTATATGATCAATTTAAAGGATCATTTTATGTTAAGAAAAATATATGTGTTCCATTATTGGAATATAAAATTTGATATCTACCCATAATATCTAACCTATTGTTTATGTTATTTAGGTCTTTTATATCCTCACTTATTTTTGTTCTTTTGAGTCTCAGACTGACAATAAAATATTTTATTGGTTCTTACATCCTGTGTAGTTTTCACTTACAAAGGTGGTTGCTATACTATTTAAGGCATAACACTCATTACTATAATTATTACTGTTACACATTGTGAATGGTATATAATATATAATATATACATATATTGTATGTATAATAAATCCAGTATATGTATATACATATAATATATACATATATGTACTATAATATATAACTTATAAATAACAGTTTATATTTTATGTATAATATATATCATTTTTTAATTTTAAAATTTATGTGTAATGAAATTTACTTTCAATGAAATGTACCTTTGTGGGGACTCAGTTCTATGAGGTTTAGTATATGCATAGACTCTTGTTACCACCACCAGAAAGATGCAGAACAATTCCAGTTTCCCGAAGAATTACCTTGTGCTGCGTTTTTCTTAGGCAAACCACCCTCCATCCCAGTCCCTGGCAATCACTGATGTCTTCCCTGCCCCTATAGCTTTATCTTTTCCAGAATGTCATATAAATGGAATCACACTGCATATAATCTTTGCAGCTGGTTTCTTTCAGTTAATACAGTGCAGTTGAGATTCATCCATGTCACTGCACGTCTCAGTAGTTCATTACTGCTGAGTACTGTTTCATTATGTGGATGTACCACATTTTATTTATTCATGTACACACCGAAGGACATGTGAACTGTTTTTGGTTTTTGACTGCAGGTTAAATATCCCTTATCCAAAATACTTGAGACCAGAAGTGTTTCAGATTTCAGTGTTTTTGGGTCTTGTAATATTTGTATATACATAATGAGATACCTTGGGAATGGGACCCAAGTCTAAGCACAGAATTTATTTGTGTTTCATACACACCTTGTATAAAATAAGGCCAAGGTAATTTCATACAATATTTTAAATATTTTCAGTGCATGAAACAAAGTTTGTGTTAAGTACTTATGTGTGGAATTTTCCACTTGCATTTTATCAGTACTCAAAAAGTTTTGGATTTGGGAGCATTACAGATTTCAGATTTTTGGATTTGGGATACTCAATCTGTATTATAACTAAATATTACTATCAATTTTTTTGTACAAGGTTTTCTGTGAACTTAAGTTTTTATTTCATTAGAATACTTAGAAGTAGGATGGTTGAGGCATATATGATAGGTATATATTGAACATTTTAATGAAACTGCCAAACTGTTTTCCAGGATTCCTGTACCATTTCTGCATTCCCACTAGCAATGTGTGAAAAACTTCAGTTGCTCTACATACTCACCGTTTTTCATGTTAGTGATTCTAATAAGTTCATTGTTATATCTCAGTATGATTTTAATTTGCACTACTGTAATGATTATGATATTGAGCATCCTTGCATCTATTCGACAGGTACATATTTTCTTTGGTGAAATGTCTGTTTAAGTATTTTGTTCATTAACTTTTTTTTCTTAATTTTGAGTTTGGAGAGTTCTTTATATATTCTGGGTACAAATATTTTCTCTGAGTATGTGGCGTGTCTTTTCTTACAGTGTCCTTCATGGGAGAAATTTTCATTTTGATGAAGTTGACTTATATTCAGTTGTATAATACATTTTGGGTTAATTTCTGCATGTGGAGTAAGGAATGAGTTTAAGTTAACATTTTTGCTTGTGGATGTTCAGTTGTTCCAGCATCATTTGGTCATATGATTAGCCTTTTTCCAATGTTGCCTTTGCACCTTTATCGTAAACTGATGGACTATATTTCTAAACTCTAGTTTGTTTCCTTGTTCTATGTGTCTATCATTTTGTTAATACCACATTGTTTTGATTACCATAGTTTTTTGTATGTCTTAAAATTATTGTACGATTCTTGCATATCCTCCCAAAATTGTTTTGCATATTCTAGTTTTTATTTTACCTTTTCATAGAAATTTTAAACTCAGTTTATATCCACAGAATACCCTGTTGGGATTTTGACTGAAGTTGCATTAAGTCTATAGATAAATTTGGGGAGAATTGATGACTAACTTGAGTCTTACTACATGAACATGGAGTGTCTTTTCATTATTTATAGGCTTGAAAAGTTTTCTTTCATCATGATTTTAGAATTTTTAATGTACAGATTCTGTAGATGTTTTGTTAGGGTGAAAGCAATACCTCTTTGTTGTTGTTATGGTTGGAGCTATTGAAAAGTGGTACTTTAAAAAGGATTTATTTTCCAGTTGTTCATTATTGGTATATTGAAATATATCAGATCTTGCTAAACTCACTTATAAGTTATAGAAGCTTTTTTTGTAAATTCCTTGGGATTTTCCACATAGGTAATCATGTCATCTGCAAATATTTCTTTCATTGAAATCTAAATGTCTTTTATTTATTTTTCTTCTTATGCTGGCTACAGCTTTCAGTAAAATACTGAATCATGGGTGATGAGAGTGGACATCTTTGCTTTCTTCCCAGTTTCTGGGGAAACACTTAGTCTTTCATCATTATGATGTTAACTGTAGGTTTTTTTTCTACTTGCCTTTTTTCACATTGAGGAGGTCTCTTTTATTCCTAGGCTGCTGAGAGTTTTTATCATGAATGGATGTTGAATTTTATAAATTTTTTTATTAGTAATTCATGGTTATGTGGTATTTCTTGTTTCATCAGTTAATTATGATGAATTGCACTTATTGTTTTTCAAATGTTGAATCAGCTTTGGATTCCTGGGATAAACCTCACTTGGTCATCATGTTTTATTCTTTTAATATATACTGGATCAATGTGCTTATATTTTGTTGAGGAGTTTTTGCATCTGTGTTCCTAAGGTATACTGTCTATACCTCCTGTTTTGTATAACTAAGTGACTTGGACCTTTTTGATGTCTATAAATGCTTATTCAATGATAGTTCCTTCAAATTGAGCTGTTATAGTACAGTTTACCTCTTCCTCAATTTTATTTTATTTTGTTTTTTGTTTTGGTTGAGTGGTATCTTAGTATGTTTGGGCTGCTGTAACAAGGTACCTTAGACCGGATAATTTATAAATAATGGAAATGTGTTGCTCACCATTCTGGAGGCTGGGGAGTCCAAGATCAAGGCACTAGCAGATCTGGTGTCTAGTGTGGGCCCATTTGTCATAGATAGTGTCTTCTTTGTTTCCTTACATGTTGGAAGGGGTAAATAAACTCACTCAGGTCTCTTTTATAAGGGTACTAACCTCATTCATGAGGGTGTAGTCCTTATCACCTAATTACCTCCCAAAGGCTCCACGTCTTAACACTGTTACATTGGGGATTAAGTTTAATATATGAATGGGGGCAGGAAAAAACATTCAGGCCATAGCAGGTAAAATCAGAGTTTTGGCTGGACACGGTGGCTTACGCCTGTAATTCCAGCACTTTGGGAGGCCAAGGCAGCCAGATCATGTGGTCAGGAGATCGAGACCATCCTGGCTAACACGGTGAAAATCCTTCTCTACTAAAAATACAAAAAATTAACCGGACATAGTGGCACGCTCCTGTAGTCCCAGCCACTCAGGAGGCTGAGGCAGGAGAATCGCTTGAACCCAGGAAGTGGAGGTTGCAGTGAGCCAAGATTGCGCCTCTGCACTCCAACCTGGGCAACAGAGCGAGACTCTTGTCTCCAAAAAAAAAAAAAAGAGTTTTTATCAGCTGAAATGTTTTTTATTTTCATTTGTTGTTGTCTTTATATGAAATAGGTTTATGTGGATAGCTTTATATGAAACTTGCCTCCTATGTTCTGTATTTTTTGAAATACCTTAAATTATCCTTGGTTAATGTGATATTCCACATGGAAGAGATCAGAGGTTTCAGTTAATTCTAGTACTTTTACTTTCTTTGTCCTTTAGTTCTTTTCTTATTGATATTTATATATCAAGAAAATCACCTTTATTAAAAAAAGTGTGGCAAATATTTTCTCTAATTCATGTGGTTTTTTTCTTTATAGCGTTTCATTTCTATGTGGCATTTAACATGTTTTATATTTACTTTTCTCACACTTATTATGTTCTTTCTAATAAATTATTTATGAACATTTTCCCCAGTCTGAGATTGAAATATGTATGTATGTATGTATATATGTTTGTATGCCTACCTCCTGTGGCCTCTTCTAGATCTTTGAATCATTTTGTGTTTATTTTTTAAATCTTAGATTTGTTTGGTGTTTATTTTGAAGTAGGACATGAGACAGGCTCCAACATGCATATGTACTCGGTCTGTTAATTTTGTGTAGAGCAATATCTAGTGAACCTTTCTTTGTTTACATCACTTTGTGTTTCAAATTACATTCAGGTGCTTCAGATAGTCTGTCAGTTTCTTCTCCTGAGTTCTCTCTGGGGGCCTTGGACCAGCTTCTGTACAGATAGGCTGCCTTCTGTCTGGTGAAGGCTGTCACCTTGGAATAATCCTGAGATTCCCTTTGCCGCTTTCCTTTGTTCAATATTCTCATCTTCCTTTTTTTTTTATTTCCACATTGTGAATGTTGAGGGTATTCAGTGGAGTTGATGGTATGATACATGATTTTGGAAAGATAACGAAAAGCCAGACCATGAAGAACCTCATATGTCATAATGAGTTTTAGCTTCTTTTTAATGGTTGTGTAACTATTGAGAATATTTTATAGGTGAGTTACATTTGCTCTTATAGAGGGTCCACTGTGGCTAAAATTTATAGAGTAGATGGAATAAAAGAAAATTAAATAAAGCCTGTTGTAGTAATTCAGGAAAGATATAATGGTGCATAGAAATAAGACAGCCATAGTGGGGGTGTCATTTTCACAGAGCTTGGGGTTAATTGGGCATGAGAGAAAGGAAAGAAGAAGGGTCAAGGATGGTATTGAGACTTCTGAGTTTGGCTAGTATATTGATCCTCAGGCACTGAGTTTAATTTTGGACATATAGTGTAAATGATTGCAATAGATCCTTTGCCTACATTCACCAAATGTTAACATTTTACTATGTTTACTTTATAATTTATCTTTCTCTGTCTTTATCTCTTTCACTTTGTGTGCACGGATGTGTGAGTGTGTGTGTGTTTTCTGACCCACTTGAGAAGTTTGTGGACATGATGCTTTTCTAATTCTAATTACTTCACTGAATGTTTCCTTGAAACAAGCCGTGAAATTTCAAAATCAGGAAATTAACATTGATTCAGTGTTGTTAGCTAATCTACAGACCTTACAGAACTTCCAGATCTTGAATTGCAGTCAATTATCATGTCTTTTTAATCTCTTATAATCTGGAAGAGTTTTTCAGTTTGTAATTGCTGGAAATTTGAATGGCTTTGGAATTATGTATGTATATGTTGGGGGTTGTGTTGACAGGGGAAACAGACTTGTGATTGTGGTCCTTAGACCACAGAGAATAAATTAGAATCAGGAATGGACTCTGGGGATGGATTTTCTACTGTGTAGTTGCTGCAAAGGTAGAAAACAGATCTTCTACTCAAGGATGACTGCATTGATTTGTTTTTTACCTGAGATAAATACTTTGGCTTTGGTAATTTGGTTCAGGAACTAGGTGAGACTGATGCTTAGATATGTTTTTATCCTTAAGTAGCATAGAATTTACATGGCATATATATGAATATGTAAATTATTCCTACCTGGAAGCATAGCACCAAATAGAAAAGGATTGGAGTGTGGCCAAAAAAAAAAAAAAAAAAAAAAAAAAAAAAATTGAGCTTCTTAAATCTGTCTTGGATACACAATGTTACTGTTAGGTGCTGGCACCTCTTAAGTTCTCTTGGGAACTTATATATTCCTATTCTCTGTAGCCATCTTGCTGATATTATGATTCTATATTTCTGACTACTTACATTCATTAACCATGTATGTGCATGTGTGTCTGTGTTCTGTTTGCGTATTTATAGAAATTATTTATAGTCTGTCTTTTAAAAGGGAAGGTAGCACTATTCCTTGTCAATACTTAGTCCTTTGTGTTGAATTATACCTTTAATTAAAGAGTGTTATATGAGTATATGTTTCTTTGTGTCATGTATTGAGTATTATCTTTATTTTATTTCTGTTAAGTCCTCGGATGTGTAGACTAGAGATATGATCTCTCTGTATGCAGCTCTTCTTGGAGATTTATATCTACATGCAGTTGTGACTGACAGTTGTATTATTTGCTGCCACATTTCCAGTTGTGTGATTGAGTAGTTAACAGGCAGGCTTTGTCATTCAGTTGGCCTGGATTTTATCCAACTCTGAATATTGGTAAATTGCTTAACTTTTCAATACTCATTTTTTCTCTTTAAAGCAGGGACAATATTGTCAATTTGTTATGACTAATTTTCAGATTTAAATGAGATAGTATTAAAATTTAGTTATGGGATCTAGCACAAATTGAGAATGTGAAAACAGTAGTTGATATTATTTTACTTTCTGCCATCTGCTTGATTATTATAGTCTGGTTACTCTGAGAATTGAGACTGCCCTATTTTGTTATGTTCTCTCAAAAAAAATTTTTTAATGTCTTCCACAGGATTTTGTCTCCACAGTTATCCGTTTACTTGACAGCCCCTCAACATACATTAGAGCAAAAGCCTTCCTGGTTCTTCTATATATTTTGATTTATAACCGTGAGATGTTGCTGCTCAGTTGCCAAGCAAGGTAAGCCTTTCTCTGATGATTTCATCAGTAACTTCAATTTAGTGCCTGTTGTATTAGTAGTTGTAGGGTATTTCTTGGTCTGTGTGTATCTGGTATATTTTTTTTAAGGGTTTTTCCAGGGGTTTAATATTTCACTTGTAATCTCAGCTTGGAAGTACTGAGGACCCAGAGAAGACCTCTGAAACTATGGCAGGGTGAGAAATGCCTTGTGTGTCCTTGATATGGTTTGGCTCTCTGTCCCCACCCAAATCTCACCTTGAATTATAATCCCTATAATCCTCACGTGTCAGGAGTGGGACCAAGTGGGGGTAATTGGATCATGGGAGTGGTTTCCCCCATTCTGTTCTTGTGATAATGAGTGAGTCTCACCACATCTGATGGTTTTATAAGCATCTGGCATTTCCCATGCTGGCACTCACTACATCTTGCCAGCTGTGAAGAAGGTGCCTGTTTTTCCTTTACCCTCTGCCATCGTTGTAAGTTTCCTGAGGCCTCCCCAGCAATGTGAATCAATTAAACCTCTTTCCTTTATAAATTATCAAGTCTCAGATATTTCTTCACAGCAGTGTGAGAATGGGATAACACAGCCCTAGATCTGAGAACAGTCCAAAGTAGGGTGTTGAGATGGTTCTGGTTTGTACCTTTGGGAGTCAATATTAGACCAGTGGTTTGGTTGTAATTTTCCTTGTTGTAAGATTCTGGAATAAGTAGCTGAAGGCTCAGAAGGAGGAGCAGGGAAGGAGGTGAGAGTTTATGGACTGGTACTAGGAAGGACAGGTCTTTCTCCAGGCTTGTAACTCTTTCCTCTTCTTGTTAGAAGATGTAGTTAGAGAATGTAGTCTGGGTTCCCTAGGATTTTTTTTTTTTCCTCTCATAGAGCTTTTCAGAGGTCAGATCTAGGTACTATTGTTTCTTAAAAAGAGAAAAATTCTCAGTTTATTCATAGCTTTCCAATTCAGATTTTTTTTTTTATTGAGATGGAGTTTTGCTCTTGTTGCCCAGGCTGGAGTGCGATGGCGTGATCTCGGCTCACCGCAGCCTCTGCCTCCTGGGTTCAAGTGATTCTCCTGCCTCAGCCTCCCGAGTAGCTGGGATTACAGGCATGCACCATCATGTCCTACTAATTTTGTATTTTTAGTAGAGACAGGGTTTCACTATGTTGGCCAGGCTGGTCTTGAACTCCTGACCTCAAGTGATCCGCCTGCCTTGGCCTCCTCAAGTGCTGGGATTACAGGTGTGAGCCACCGCGCACTGCCCACAAAGCCTTTTTTTTTTATAATAAAGTGTGGGATATCTCATGTAATTTATTGAATACCACCCTGAAAGTGAAAAGCAGAATAGTTGTATGAGTATTCCATGTATCGTTTCTACTGAATATTGTTTTTGCACCATCTCAGACTGACATATCATAAAATTGCAAGTTGAATCATTGTAAGTTGGGTACCAGCTGAAGTATCCAGATTAGTATTTGAATAGCCAGGATGGTGGGGCTTTGGGGGCAGGGGGATCTTTAGCATTCTGCCAACCACCACCGTCCCCAGAATGGAGGGCTATACAACTGTGGAAAGGCACAAGGAAAATGTCTGTACACAGCCATGGAGTCACCTACAAGATATTATTATCCTGATAAAAGTCAGATGTAAAATAGTATTCGTAGCATACTGTTAATACCTTTTGTCTAAGAAAGGGGGTGAAAACAGAGAATATATGTGCCTTTACTAATATTTTACAAAAGACAGAATGGAAAGTTAAATAAATTACAAGAGTGATAATTTACAGGATTAGGAAGAGAATAAGGAAGGTGCAGGGGCAGGAATGAGCTATGCTTCTCTGAATGTACTTGCTTTATGGTCTAGACTTAAGAAGCATGTAAATGTTTTATATAATGTTAAAAATAAAAATGATAAAAATAAAGTGGTCTTGAAAAATTGAAAACAATCTGTGTGTCAAGTTTGTGGTATGATTCCCCAGGGAAGAGAGATTTAAAGCGAGTACTTTTAAATCACAGTATTATGGCAGAATATTTCTATTGTAATATATTTTAGTGACCAAAATCCCATTAAGAAACCTTAAACCGCATTCAATGTTCTTGTTGTCAGTGTTAATATATGTATTGCCATTTGAAACTATTACATATATATAGATGGTGTGTGTGTGTGTGTGTGTGTGTGTGTATATATATGCTCTCTTTGGTGTGTGTGTATATATATATGGTCTCTATATATGGTATGTGTCTATGTGTGTGTATATGTATGTGACCTCTCTATGGTATATATATGTCTCTATGGTGTGTGTGTGTGTATATATATATATAGTCTCTTTATATATGGTAAGAGAAAACTAATAATTATGCTAATTCCAATAATAACCAATATTATCAGTGTAAAATGTACAATTATAAAAATATAAGTAAAATTGTCTCATCCTTAATTTGACTCTAAAGTGTTAGCATAAACTCATTTATTTTTCTATCTTTTTAAAGAAATTATTTATTTCATAGTTTTATCTACTTGTGTTAGTTTGCTCAGACTGTCATAACAGTACCACAGATTGGGCAACTTAAACCACATCCATTTATTTTCTCACAGTTTCATCAGCTACAGATCCAAGATCAAGGTGCCAGCAGGTTTGGTTTCTGGTGAGGTCTTTCTTCTTGGCTTACACAGAGGGCTGCCTTCTTCCTGTGTCCTCACATGGCCTTTGCTTTGTGTTTGCGCACTCATGGTGTCTTTTCCCCTTTAAGTACACCATTACTGCTGGATCAGGTGCCCCCCCAGCGTGACCTCATTTATCCTTAATTACCCCCATAAATCTCCAAATACAGCCCTATCTCCAAACACACACGTCTTCAAATATAGTCACATTGAGGGTTAGGGCTTCAGCATATGAATTTTGGGGGGAACAGAATTCAGTTTATAACACTGAATTCAAGTTTTAATTCCTAAATACCATTTTCTACTCAAATCATGGTCTCTTGTATAAATAGGTTCCAAGTCCCTGGCACAGCTTTGCATTTAGACCAGAAATGAACAAATTGAGGCTGGGGCATGTCAGTCCTGAAAGCGAGGAATTTATCAGAGACTTCTAAGGTCATGTTAAAAGGAATGCAGGAGCCAATGTGAAGGAGCTTCTACTGGCCAAAGATGGAATTTCGAGAGTTCTTTATATATTTTAGATATGAGTCCACTGTTAGATATATGGTTTGCAAATTTTTTCTCTCCGTGTGTAACTTGTCATCTTATCTTAACAGGATATTTTACAGAACAAAAGTTTTGAATTTTAATGGGTTCACTTTATCAATTTTTCCTTTAGTGGTTTGTAGTTTTGATGTCAAGAGTAAGAACTCTGTCTGGATCCCAAAGATTTTCTCCCATGTTTTAAAAAATATTTTTTATGATTATACGCTTTACATTTAAGTTTGTGATCCATTTTGAGTTAATTTCCATATAAAGTATAAAGCTTAGTTAGAGGTTTTCTTTTGGTTTTGGTTTTGGTTTTTGCCTGTGGATATTTAATTGCTCTGGTGTTATTTGTTGAAAGGGTTATCTTTCTTGCATTGAATTGCTTTTGTACATTGTCAGAAATCATTTGGGCGTATTTGTGTGGGGCTCCTTCTAAACTTTTCAATTGACCTGTGTGTCTGTCCCTTTATCAATACAACATTGTCTTGATTACTGTAATTAAGATTACTTGATCATCATAAGGCTTAATATTGGACAGAGTGATCTCCTCTTTTTATTCTTCTTTGTCAAGATTGTTTTAGCTGTTCTGGGACCTATATGCTTTTCCATATAAGCTTTGAAATGAGCTTGTTTATATTTGCCAAAACCTTGCTGGTTTCATTAAACTAATGCATCAATACAAGGATAGTTGATATATTTACTCTATGGTCTGCTGATCCTTGAATGTGGTGTCTCTCTCTATTTATTTAGTTTTTTTTGTTTTTTTTTAACCTTCTTTCATTAGCATTCTATAATTTCAGCATGTTTTGTTAAGTATATACCTAGTATTTCTTTTTTTAGGGGAGCAATTGTAAATGGTATTGCGTCATTAATTTCAGTTTCCACATTTAATTGATGTGTTTGTTGATTTTATGTTCCACAACCTTACTGAACTCACTTATCAGTTCTAGGTTGTTTTTTTTTTCTCCTTCCTTCCCTCCCTCCTTCCTTCTCTCCCTCCTTCCTTCCCTCCCTCCTTCCTTCCCTCCCTCCCTCCCTCCCTTCCTTACTTCCTTCCTTCCTCTTTTTTGTCTTTCTGATTCTAGGAGATTTTCTATGTAGCCAGTCGTGTCATCTGTAAATGCGGACAGTTTTATTTGTTTCTCTCTTGTTTGTGTGCCCTTTATTTTTATTGCCTTATTTTAGTATTTAGAATGTCCAGTACTAGGTTGAATAAGAGTGGTGAGAGCAGATGTTCTTGCTTTGTTTCTGGCTTTGTAGGGAAAACAGTTTTAGGCCTCCACTGTTAAGTATGAAGTTACTCTAGATTTTTTGTAGATATTCTTTATCAGTGGAGGAAGGTCACTCTCATTCTTATTCTTTATTTCCAATTTTCTTAGAGCTTTTTTTCTCTCATCATGAATGGGTATTGGATTTTGTCAAATGCTTTTTCTCTATCAATTAATATAACAATATGATTTTTTTAGCTGTTTCTATAATATATTACATTAATTGTTGTTCAAATTCTATAGCAATTGCATACCTAGAGTAATCTCATGTGGTCACAGTGTGTTAATTCTTTTATATTTTGCTGGATTTGATTTGCTAATATTTTGTTGAGAATTTTTACTTTTAAGTTCATGAGAGATACTGGGTTATAGTTTGCTTGCTTGCTTTCTCCCTCCTTCCCTTCTTTCCTCTTAGTATTACTATAATACTAGCCTCATAAAATGAATTGTGATGTATGCCCTCTGTTTCTGTTTTCTGGAAGAGACTGTATGAAATTTGTTAATTTTTCTTTAAATTTTTTGTAGAATTCTCTAGCGAATCCATTGGGGCCTGCAGATTTATCTTCAGGAACTTTTAAATTACAAATTCAATTTCATTAAATTGCAAGACCGTGCATATTTTAACATTTTACTAGGTTGAGTTTTGGTAGTTTATGGGTTTTGAGGTATTAGTCCATTTTTTCTAAATTATTGTGTTATTAAATATAATTTTTTTCTAGTATTCCATTTTATCTTTTTACTACTGAAGTATTTGTAGTGATATCCCTTTTCATTCCTGATATAGATGATGTGTACCTCTTCTGTTTTTATTTTTATCAGTTTTGCTAGAGATTTATTAATTATCATGGTTTTTTTGGTGACCAGCTTTTTGTTTTCTCTATCATTTTTCTGTTTTCAGTTCATTCTCTGATTTTTATTATATTTTCCTTCTGCTTGCTTTGTTTTGCTCTTTTTCTGCTTTCTGAAAGCAGAAACAGATTATTGATTTGAAACCTTTTCTCTTTGTAAAAGGTCTCATGTAGCATTTAGTCCTATAACTCTCTTTCTCAAATGCTTTTATAGCATTTGCATAGATTCGGATTTTTTAAAAAAAATTATGTTGTTTTGTGTATCTTTTTAATTTCCTTTGAAACTTCCTCATTGATCCATGTATTATTTAGAGATGTCTTGTTTACTTTCTGCATATTTAGAGATTTTTCTGTTGTCATTATGTTCTTGATATATAACTTGATTTTATTATGGTCAGAGAACACACTTTCTGTGATTTCAGTCCTTTTAAATTTGTTGAAGTTTGTCTTGTAGTTTAATGTATGGTCTATTTTGGTGAATGGTACAGGGTGTTTGAAAAGCATGTACATTCTGCTCCTTGTTGGTGGGGATGTTCTTTATATGTCAATTAGATTTGTTTCATTGTGTTGTTTAGGTATTCTCTATTCTTACTGTTTTTCTTTCTAGTATTTCTATCAATTTCTGAAAGTAGGGTGTTGGAGTCTGCAGTTATAATTGTGGCTTTGTCTGTTTCTCTTTTCAGCTCTAACAATTTTTGCTTCCTGTATTTGGAGGCCTCATTGTTTGCTGCATACTTACTTAGGGTATTATGTTTTCTTGTGTACAGATGCTTTTATCATTATGTAAATCCATCTTTGTTTCTAATGCTTTTCTCTGAAGTTTACTTCATTGGCTATTGATACAGCCACTGCTGCCTTTATTTTAAATTAATGTTTGCATTTTATACCTGCTTTCATTTTTTTTTACCTTAAACTTATCTATATCATTGCATATAAGGCAAGTTTCTTATAGACAGCACATTGTTGGGTCATAATTTTGTATCACCTCTGCCGTTCCTGCCTTTTAGTTGGTATATTTGGACCATTTACATTTAAGATGATTACTGATATGTCAAGGTTTAAGTCTGACATTTTATTCTTTATTTGGTTTCTCTTTACTTAGCTTCCTTTGGGTTATCTGAACATTTGGGATTCTTTGATTTATTTATAGCACTGTTGCATAGTTTCCTTAGTGGTTGCTCCAGTTGTTGCAATATACATACATAACTTATAATAGCCTCTTAGTCATAATATGTTATTACTGTGAATGAAGAGTAAACACCTAGTTTCCTTTTATTTTCCATAGTTTCCCTTTACTATCCCTGCTTTTAAAATTTAATTGTCTTGGCCAGACACGGTGCCTGGCCAACATGGTACAACCCCTTGTCTACTAAAAATACAAAGATTAGCTATGCGTGGTTGTGCGCGCCTGTAGTCCCAGCTACTTGGGAGGCTGAGGCAGGAGAATTGCTTGAACCTGGGAGGTGGAGGTTGCAGTGAGCCAAGATTGTGCCACTGCACTCCAGCCTGGGCAACAGAGCAAGATTACCTCTCAAAAAAAGAAAAAAATAATTGTCTTAAGGAAGTTCTCTCTGCATGCATTGAGCAGTTTATCAGATGGTGTTATATTTTTTGCTTTTAATCATCAAATATGATTTAAGAAATTTGTTAGAAGTAAATTAGACTGTTACATCTACCTCTAACTTACCCATTCTGATGTTCTTCTTTTTTTATATTCTTAGCCTTCTATTATCACTTCTTTAGGATTAGAGAACTTCCTTTAGACATTTTTTTAAGGGTATGTTTGCTGTTGAAAAAAAATGGTTACTTTTTCTTTGAGAAATCTTATTCCCCCTTTATGCCTGAAGATTACTGCATTTAGAACTTGTAGTTGACAGTTTTTTTTTCTTTTTAGTCTTTAAAATTTTTCTACTTTCTTCTGTCCCCTGTAGTTTCATATCATGGTTTCAAATCTGTTATTTCCATTAGTATTCCTTTATAAGTAATGTGTTTTTTCTCTATTTTGAAGATATTTTCTTTGCCTTTAGGATTTAGAAGTTTAATTGTGATATATCTTTGGTGTGGATTATTTGGTTTAATCCTATTTGGAGTCTGATCACCTTCTTGAATATATAGATTTATGTCTTCTGCTGAATTTGGATATTTTTCAGCCATGATTTCTTTGAATACTTGTTCAGTCCCATTTTCTCTCTCTTCACCTTTTTGGGACTTTGATGATATGAATATAAGGTATTTGGTTATTCTCCTACTGATCCCTGAGACTATTTTTTTCTTTTGTCTATTTTCTCTCTGTTTTTCAGATTTCATAAGTTTATTTGTACTCATGTCCACTGATTCTGCTCTCTGTCTACACTCTACTATTGAGCTTATCCAATGAGGTTTTCATTTCGGTTATTGTATTTTTTTCAGTTCTATATTGTACATTGGTTCTTTTTTATAACCTTTTTCCTCATCTGAGATTTTAAACAATTTCATTAGTTTTAAGAGAATTTGCAATGCTTTTGGAAACGTTTTTAAGATAGCTGCTTTGAAATCTTTGTTAGATCATTCTAGCATCTGATTCATACTAGTATAGTATGTGTTGATGGTCTTTTTTGATTCATGTGATTTTCCACTTGTTTTTATGAGTGATTTTAGATTACATCCTGGACATTTTGCCTAGGTCTTGAATCCTCAACTTGCTCTATGTCATTCTTATTGTTGCTGAGTGTAGGTTTTGTTGCTGGTTGCTGCACCTCACTGACACTAATTTTGTAGGGGAATCAAATCACTGCCTGCTTCTGCTGGTTGGGAATGGAAGATAGCTCCCCACACAGACACCTTAATACTGTCACAGCAGGGAAATTAAAGAATGGCCTGCTTCTATTGGGCAGGGAATGGACGATCAGCTCTCTGCTGAGTCTTATAGGCACTACCCCTTTCCGGGAATTGGGTAACTGTTGACCGCTTCCACTTGGCAGGGGATGGAATATTAGCTCCCTATTCTGCTTTGCCTATACTTCTCAGTTGGGGAATTGAAGTGGGCCTTCCCTGGGGGTGGGTTAAGGTAGAAGATCAAATTCCCATGGTCCCACTAAAACTGTGAAGGATTGGGAAGTTTTTTTCTGTTTTCTGTTGGTGTGTTGCCAGAGTAGGACAGGTATTGCCAGAAAGAATTTCTGTTGTTAGGCCATCTTTTTTCATTGGTCCTTTGGCCAGGGAAAACAGGCTTTTGTTAGAGCTTTTTTTAGGGGGCAGTTCTGGGTTGCAGGCTTGTCTAGCACCCTGTTGGGATACATGAGAGGCAATAAAGAAGGGAAGGAGACTTACTGCTATGTTGTTCCTCAAGTCCTTCATTCTGTAGCCAGTCCACCTTCTTTCTACCTTTCAGAGTCTTCCTGTACTTGTTTTGATCCTACTCCATCTTGGCAGAACTGGAAATCCAAAGTCGCTTTTAGAGTTGGTGGTATGGTAGTTCGCAGAGCTACTTTTCACAGTGATTTTTAAATACTGCTCGGGGAAATGTGAGTTGCTGCAGCCTTTTAAAAAGTGATTTAAGTGATTTGGAAAAATCTGTGACTATTAACAATATACATTGCTTTGATTTTAACAGGCTTGCATCTGATTTAGCCACTAGAAATGAAATTGTGAATTGTTCAGGATATATGCTTGAGGTTATTCAATGCAGCATTATTTCTAAGTGATATAATAACTTGAAATATAGTTAATATCCATTGGTATTGAAATGCTTCAGTAAATAATGGTATAACTGCGATATAAATGATTCATTTGATTAACCTGGAAGGATGTTCATTGTATATAGATAAGTGAAAAAAGGCAAGGGCAGAGTTATATGTTAATTATGAAGTTACGTTTGTAAAGCAAAATGGCAAAACTTGTATTTGCATGTATCGGTATACAGTTTCATTAAAAAATGGATATGGGACTGGGCACAGTGGCTCACACCTGTAATCCCAGCACTTTGGGAGGCCGAGGCAGGCGGATCATGAGGTCAGGAGATCGAGACCATCCTGGCTAACATGGTGAAACCCCGTCTCTACTAAAAATGCAAAAAATTAACCGGGCGTGGTGGTGGGCACCTGTAGTCCCAGCTACTCGGGAGGCTGAGGCAGGAGAATGGCGTGAACCTGGGAGGCGGAGCTCACAGTGAGCCAAGGTTGCGCCACTGCACTCCAGCCTGGGAGACAGAGCGAGACTCTGTCTCAAAATAATAATAATAATAAAAAAATGGATATGAAAGAACAATACCAAATTGGTTATCTGAGGAGGATGTGATGGGGGAGATTATATATCTTTACTCATTTGTATTTTTAGGCTTTTATAATAAGCATATTTCACTCCTGTAATTAAACATATATATGTATATATAAAATGAAGAAAAACTAAAGGAAATGTTAGCAATGGGTACTAGTTAGTTAAGAAGGGATTAAGGGGATCCTTGAGGAAGTGAAAATTCACATCTTTTTAGACTTTTAGATTAAATTTAGTAATATAAATTATTGTCAGAAACAAATAGGCAGCCGGTGCAGACTACAGAAAGTAGGAGCTGTTCCTTTGTGCTTTGCAGCCCAGGTATTGTATTCATGTGCATATAAAATGCAAGGTTGAATATAAAGGTATGCAAAAGAGAGCCAGCCTTCAGGCTAGAGAGATGTTAAAATTCTCTGTGATGAGTTTATACAGAAAATTGTTCTCCCTTCCTTACTTGTCCCTTGAAACTGCACTAGCAGCTGGAGTCCTTAACAAATCACAGTGTTGCCCATCTGCCTGAGAATGGAAGCCTCATATCCGTAGCCCAGGATAACCTTTGCTCCATTATGCAAATATGTTTTTCTGCATACCATCATCACCATTGGCCTTTTATGGATTACATTTTACATTTCAGCACATTTTCTATGATGTCAGCTCTGAGATCTATCTAGCATGAGACAGGTGGTGAAATTGAGCTGTCAAGATCAGATAAAAATGATATGATGGCTCACAAATGTCCACCTATTTCTCCGAATGGCTTCATACTCATATTACTATGACAGGCGATAAGATAGGGCCTTATGCATCTCTCAACATGATAATCCTTTTAGAGGATGAATAGTCTTGTAAGTTGATTGTATAGGTTTGCCGTGAGCCTGAAATGTCAGTGGCTCCTGATGGATCAGGTTTTCCTAGAGTTTTTTTTTTCCTTCCCCATAATATTGCTAATAATGTAGCAATCAGTGAAAAAAAAAAAAAAAAAAAAAAAAACTGCCCTGATTTTAAAAGAAGTATTTTTTAAAAGAAATATTTACTCTGGATAATTGGTTAACTGTGTGGGGAAAAATTATTTTCTCTGCTTACACCGTACAAAAGCCAATTCCAGATGGATTGAAGAATTATATACCAAAAAGAAACCATAAACAGCTGGAAGAGAATATGTTTAAATATGGGCAAAGAAAGCTTTTCTGAGTAGAAGAGCAATGAAATAAACCATAAAAGGAAATACTGATAGTTTGGCTACATATAAATTAGAAACTTTTATATCCACCAAAAATCATAAATAAAATTTGTATGCTAACAAAAGCTGTAAAATTTTGCATCATATATAACAGTTAATCTGTGTGTTATAAAGAGATTCATAATGATATGAATAGATATTCAGCATCATTAGTAATCAGTGAAATGCAGATTAATATGTTAGGAGGAACATTACTTTTTGCTGAGCCCTTGCAGAGCCTTCATCTTTGCCACTTTGCTCCCTTGTACGCAGGCCCATTAAGCAAGCCCTGGGTGGCTGGGGAAGGAGTGTTTGTTGCCATTTGCAGAACATGTCATCTTGTCCACTTGATTATTGAAAGCCTCCTCTGAAGTAGATGCCCGGTAATGAACATGCATGTGCTAATTCTGAGAAGTCTACCCATGTACTTCTTTCTCAGAACAACTTGTCACCAGTTTTCAAATTCCTCAGTTTTCTGAGTTCCTGACCATCCTACTAAGCTGTTTAGCCCCAGTGCCCATGAATCAGCATATATCTGAGTTGCATCTCAGTTTAAACATAGGGTGTAACACAATGTATTGTTTGAAGCTCTGCTCACTGGGAGGATGTTCTTTCCAGGGACACTTCTGATTAGGCTTGTCATGCACCAGTCCACTTTCATTTGGTGCCAGCATATTGTACTGAACCATTCACTAACCAGATTCAGTGCTTTTCTTTACCAGTTAGCTGGTCATAAACAATTCTTAAAATTAGGATTAAGTAAGAGAAGGCAACACAGAGGAGTATGTGTTGAAGGAATCGAAGCCACTGTTCATGCAATTTACTACTGTGTTTTTTGACATGTAGAAGCTCAGTCTCTTATATTGATTGACTCATTTGATGATGGTTTACTGCTTTGCATACTTAACCCTAGTGGCTTGGTGAGCCAGGTTAATGATAAGTAACTCAGATCACGTGATCATTTGGTTTCAATCATAATGTTCATTCTCTCTCAGGAGCTTTCTCTCGAAAGGAGAATAGTAATCCACATGTGAGAAAGTGACTTTTCTCTTAAGCTGCACAGACGTGTGTTGATTCACTTATTGATGCTTTCGTGGGGCTCCATTTGTTGTAGGGGCTCAAGTGGTACTAGATATGCTAGGTCATAAGACGTGAGTGGCTGAGCAGCTTGTAGAATTGCTGCAGAGCTTTACTTACTTCAACTCCATTTAAAACCAGTAAGTTTGTGAATTCTTCAGAATATGAGAGACACACATTCAAAGGTGGTATGTATTACCTCTTAATTCAGAAAAAAACACCAAGCATTGTGCCTCTTTTTTTAGTTACATTCAATAGAAGGTGCAGTAACTTGTTTTTGACCTGGAGGGATGTTCCAGCCTGCTGTAGACCACTGAGCTGCAGAACCTCACTGAAGTGGTAGCCCCCTGAATTTTTGTGGAGTTTATTGCTCTCTCATGTATCTTACTAAGCCAAGTAAAAAGTACTCGCTGCTGATGTTTCCTCAGGTCCAGCCAGCTTAATGTCATCAAAATAGTGTACAAATGGGACATTTGGTGGGATGTCAAGATGTCCCAGATCTTTGTAGAGTGTTTTAAGGCTAAGGGTAGCAGAGCTAGCGTGGCTTTGAGGCAAGGCTGTGAACATGAACTGTTTGCCCTGATGAGCAACAGCAAACACATTCTGGTGGTTCTTCCAAATTGACACGGAGAAAAAACCCTTTGCCAAGTCAATAGCACCCAAGATGCCGGGGCTATGATGATTTGCTCCAGTAGAAATATTACATCTTAAACTGCATGTGCAGGTGGAGTCACATGTTTGCATTTTGGATGATCTGCTGTCATTCTTCAAGATCCACTACAGTCATATTCCAAGATGTTGCGTAGGCTAAATAGACTATTTATGTTTAATTTTTTTCTTGTATAATCTGTTCTGTTGAACAAATAGTTTAAATGGGTATGATAGATATTATCACCCCTACATATTTTTTTTGCTCTTGATACTAATTTTTATGATTTGGTTTTATGTTGATATGGCTTATTAGAGAGGGGATGCTCCAGACTTTCATTTGTCTCTTCTTACCATACTAGCCTACCTCTACAGATCAGATAGCCAATGTATGGGTTCTGCTAGTTGCTAAGTTGTCTATTCCAGTTATATATTTAGGAAGTGAAGAATAATTACAGAGTAGGTCTATAGATGTGCTGGGGTCACTGTAATTTAAATTTGGGCCCAAACTTATTTATCATCTGGCTATCATAAGCTGAGAGACAATAGCTTTAATTATAGAGGCATTGAATTGGATGATGAGTTTGCTGAGGATTCTGGCAGGGAGATGGAAGAGAGGAAAAATTCATTCCATATTTATAGTACAAATTGTTTCTGCATGGGGGAAAACAACGGTTATAAATTAAAGGATGTGCACTAAACAGATAAAAATGGACTTAGAGTGAAGTGAAGCAAGGAGAAAACTGTAGTGTTTTGAGTCTCTGTAAATAGCATATGGCCTCAGCAAGGAACGAGTTGTGATACTGTCCAGAATGAATTCAAATGGATGGATATCTACAATTCACATGTTATTCCAGTAGTATACTGCACATGAGAATATCTGAAGTAGACACAGGCAGTGGAGTTATTCACTGATGAGCACATAGAGCTCAGTAGAACTGGAAGGGAATAAGGGATGACATTGGGATGATGGCATCTTTAAGGAGAAGCCTGAATTAAGTTAAAGCAAGGAGTGTGAATTCTTTATTTTTAAAACCTATATAACTGACTTTACACAATATAAATGGACCATTCTATCCATAATATACTACTGGAATCTTGTCTTCTGCTCATACCATTTCCAGGCAATCAGTTCTTTTCTCTTGTGTTTCTGTTTCTTCTCTTCACCTGTACACTTGTAACTCCAAATTACCTGCTTGTCTTCCTTTTCACATTCATTAGCTTATCCGCTATCAGATTAATATTCCCCAAATGCCACTTTCATCAAATCATTTCTTTCCTTTAAACAATTTCCTTCCCTCAGTCTCCCTGTGATCCCTCTCTTTGTAGTTAGCACGACCTTTGTGCCAGGTTTTCTGGCACCCAATTCCTTTGTTCACAGGATTGAGAAACCTCATGTCGTCCCATCAGCCCTAAAGCCAAAACTTGTCTTGTTCCCTTGCCATTTAAGGCTTGAGGTACTGCTGAGGTTCTGCCTCCTCTCCGGTCAGCGTTTTCATTTACATGTTCTTGGGCCCTCTCTCAATCCATTTAATCTGTACCATCACCGTTACGAAGTTTTTGAAGGTTCTGACTGTGAATGGTACAATTTCCTGTTTTTAGGGCTAATGTGACTTTCCAGTGGGACTTTGTGAAAAAGGGAAGTAAAATGCTTCAATGCAACTTGGGAATTTAAACAGAGTTTTAGGGCTCATAATAGGGGCTTAATGTACACTCCTTGCTTTCTTCCCACCTCAGTCTCTTCTTTGTTGGTTTCTGCTTTTCTGTTTCATGTGCTGAGCCTTCTTTTTTTCTCTTTCATCCCTGTCCTTAGGTGATTTCATCTAATCCCGTGGCTTCAAACACTACCTATGTGCCGATATGCACTTAGATGAACTTTTCTCCACTCCAGGCTTATATTATCTTAACATATTCAATTGCATACACAAGAGGAGTTTTAAATTTAACATATACAAATCAAATATGCTTTCTAACTCCATCCCATCTCCCAGACTGAGAGTCAAAAACATTCAGTAGCACTTGATCCAGTTACTCAGTAATAGTCAAATACATTCAGTAACACACTATCTAGTTACTCAAACCCAAACGTCTGAGTAATCCATATTTTTTTCTTATTCATTCAATTAATAAACAAGTCATATTGGCTCTTCCTCCAAAAAGATGGTCCCCTGCTTATCTACTCCATCTAGCCTGCCCCACCCAAGGCAATAGCATCTCTTCTTTGCTCTGACACTGGTCTCCTAACTGATCTTCCTGCTTCTAGTCGTTCAGCTCCCCCCACCCCAATAATATGTTTTCCACACAAAAGCTGGAACTATTTGATAAAAACATCTAGCTGGGCGCAGTGGCTCACGCCTGTAATCCTAAGCACTTTGGGAGGCCAAGGCAGGTGGGTCACCTGAGGTCAGGAGTTCGAGACCAGCCTGACCAACATGGTGAAACCCCGTCTCTACTAAAAATACAAAAAAATTAGCTGGGCGTGGTGGCAGGTGCCTGTAATCCCAGCTACTTGGGAGACTGAAACAGGAGAATTGCTTGAACCCGGGAGGTGGAGGTTACAATGAGCCGAGATTGTGCCACTGCACTCCAGCCTGGGCGACAGGGTGAGACTCTGTCTCAAAAAAAAAAAAAAAAAAAAAGAAAAGAAAACATCTTCTGTTTAGTTGAATTCAAGGCAATCTTGATTATATGAAAGCCTAATTTTTCAATGGAATATCTAAAAAAGAAGTCTTTTTGGGGGAAAACATGGTAATTATATAAATGTTTAAATGAATTTGATGAAATAGATGACTGTTTACCTGTTTTTGTAAATATTTAATTTATTATTGTAGTTACATGTATTTATTTGTAAGTGTATATATAAGAAAATGTACTGGTTTGGAAGATTGCATTCTTGCATTTTGTAAAATAAATGTATTCAACACCTCTTTTTAAATTGCTTTATAGAAGTGTCACCACAGCATGTTGAACATCAGTTCCTTGAGTTTCTCCTGCATCATCTGACACAGTATTCCAGACTAGATCATCTCCTCTTTCATTTAAATGGTTTCAGAGACACCTTTTCTGCTTGTGTGTGATGCAGTCACTGCAAATTTTATCTAAACCAAGAGTTCTTTTTATTTTATTTTTGCTTGACACATAATAATTGTACATATTTATGGGGTATGCTGTGATGTTTAGATATATGTATACATTGTGTAATGATTAAATTAGGGTATATAGCATGTCACTGCAAATGTTTATTATTTTCTTATGGTGAGAACATTAAAAAATCCTCTCTTCTGGTTATTTTGAGATACTGAAATATACAATTTTGTAATAGTCACCGTACTGTGCAATAGAACGTGAGAACTTCTTTTCCCTATCAAACTGTAATTTTGTACAAACTTTCCCTGTCCTCCCCCTCCCCACCCCCTTAGCCTCCCCAGAATGTGGTAACCAATATTCTGTTCTCTATTTCTATGAGATCAGCTTTTTGAGATTCCACATCTGAGTGAGATCATGCAGTGTTTGTCTTTCTGTGCTTGGCTTATTTCACTTAACATAATGTCCTCCAGTTCTATTCATGTTGTTGCAAATGACAAGATTTTATTCTTTTTTTTTTTTTGAGACAGAGTCTCGCTCTGTCGCCCGGGCTGGAGTGCAGTGGCCGGTTCTCAGCTCACTGCAAGCTCTGCCTCCCGGGTTTATGCCATTCTCCTGCCTCAGCCTCCCGAGTAACTGGGACTACGGGCGCCCGCCACCTCGCCCGGCTAGTTTTTTTTTTTTTTTTTTTTGTATTTTTTAGTAGAGACGGGGTTTCACCGTGTTAGCCAGGATGGTCTCGATCTCCTGACCTCGTGATCCGTCCGTCTCGGCCTCCCAAAGTGCTGGGATTACAGGCTTGAGCCACCGCGCCCGGCCGATTTCATTCTTTTTATGGTTGAATATTATTATTGTGTATACTTACCGTATTTTCTTTATCCATTCATTGATGGACACTTAGGTTGATTCCATATCTTTGCTTATTGTGAACAGTGCTGCAGTAAACATGGGAGTGCAAGTATGCCGTTAATATACTGAATTATTTTTCTTTGGATAAATACCCAATAGTAGGATTGCTTGATTATATGGTAGTTCTATTTTTAATTTTTGAGGACCCCCATACTGTTTTTCATAATGGCCGTACTAATTTACATTCCCTCTAACATTGTGTAAGAATTCCCATTTCTTCACATCTATGCCAGTATTTGTCATTATTATTATTATTATTATTATTATTATTGTTAATAGTCACTCTAACTGGGGTGAGGTGATACCTCATTGTGGTTTTAGTTTGCATTTCCCTGATGATTGGTGATGTTGTTGAGCATTTTAAAATATACCTGTTGGTCATTTGTATGTCTTTTGAGAAATGTCTACTCATTTGCCCATTTCTTAGTAGATTTTTTTTTCTTTTTTTCTTTTTTTTTGCTATTGAATTGAATTCTTTATATATTCTGGATATTAACCTCTTATCAGATGTTGTGCAGAAGCTTTTTAGTTTGATGCAATCTCATTTGTCTTTTTCACTTTTGTTGCCTGCACTTTTGAGTTCCTATCCAAAAAATCATGGACCAGACCAATGAAGCACTTTCCCTCTGTGTTCTTCTAGCAGTTTCCTAGTTTCAGATCTTAAATTTTAGTCCATTTTGACTTGATTTTTGTGTATGGTGAGAGTGAGGGGGTCTAGAACACTCTTCTGCATGTGGATATCCTGTTTTCCCAGCTTCATTTAATGAAGAGACTGCCATCTCCCAAAGTGTGTTCTTGGCATCTTTGTTGAAAATCAGCTGGCTGTAATTGTATGGATTTACTTTTGTGTTCTCCGTTCTGTGTCATTGGTCTGTGTGTCTGTTTTTATACTAGTTCCATGCTGTTTTGGTTAGTAAATCTTTGTAGTGCATTTTTAAGTCTGGTAGTCTGACGCCACCAGCTTTTGTTCTTTTTTTTTTTTTTTTTTTTTTTTCAAAATTGATTTGGCTATTTGGGGTCTTTAGTAGTTATATACAAATTTTAGAATTTTTTTTCTGTTTCTGTGAAGAATGTCATTGGTAATTTGATAAGGATTGCATTTAATCTGTAGATCACTTTAGGTACTATAGTTGTTTTAACAATGTCAATTTTTCTAATCCATGAACATGGAGTATCTTTCCATTTACTTGTGTCCTCTTTGATTTCTTTCATCACTGTTACATAGTTTTTCTTGTAGAGGGCTTTCACCTCGTTAACTAAACATATTAACAAAAATTTGTTTTATAGCTCTTATAAATGGTATTGCTTTCTTGATTTTTTTCAGATAGTTTGCTATTGATATATAGAAATGCTTTACTGAATTCCCTTACTATTTATAAGAGTTTTTTGGTGGAGTCTTTAGGATTTTCTGTGGCTTCAAGATTATACCATTTACAAGCAGGGACAATTGGACTCCCCCCTTTTTAAATTTTTTTTTTTAGTTTGGTTGCCCTTTCTTTCTCTTGCCTATGTTGAATAAAAGTGGTGAAAGTGGATATCCTTGATTTGTTCTAAATTTAGAGGAAAAGCTTTCTATTTATTTTTTTTTCCTATTCAGGTATTATGTTAGCTGTGGGTTTGTCATATATGGCCATTATTGTGTTGAGGTACAAACATTCCTTCTATACCTAATTTGTTGAGAGTTTTTATTTTGAAGGATGTTGACTTTTATCAAGTCTTTTCCCTGCATGCATTGAAATCATATGGTTTTTGTTCTCGATTTTGTTAATGTGATGGATCACATTTATTGATTTGCATATGTTGAACCGTCCTCGCATCCCTGGGATGAATTATATATACCTGATTATAGTGAATGATTTTTCATCAGGGATATTGGCCTGTAGTTTCCTTCTCTGGTTCATATTATGGTGATACTGGTCTTGTAGAATGAATTTGAAAGACTTACTCGTCTTCAATTTTTGGAGTACTTTGAAAAGGATTAGTGTTAGTTCTTTCAATGTTTGGTAGTATTCAGCAGTGAAGCCATCAGGCTCTGGGCTTTTCTTTGATGGCAGACTTTATTATTGTTTCATTCTTATTACTTATTACTCATTATTGGTCTCTTCAGACTTTTTCTTTCTTTTTTTTTTTTGAGATGGAGTCTCGCTCTGTCGCCCAGGCTGGAGTGCAGTGGTGCTATCTCGGCTCACTACAAGCTCCGCCTCCCGGGTTCACGCCATTCTCCTGCCTCAGCCTCCCGAGTAGCTGGGACTACAGGCACCCGCCACCACGCCCATCCAATTTTTTTGTATTTTTAATAGAGACGGGGTTTCACCGTGTTAGCCAGGATGGTCTCGATCTCCTGACCTCATGATCCGCCCACCTCGGCCTCCTGAAGTGCTGGGATTACAGGTGTGAGCCACCGCGCCTGGCCAGACTTTTTATTTCTTCATGATTCAATTTCGATAGACTGTATGTGTTGAGGCATTTGTCCATTTTTGATAGATTTTTCAACTTTTTGGTGTATAGTTGTTCATAATAGTCTTATGATTCTTTTTAGTCTGTGACATCCATTGTAATATCTGCTTTTTATCTCTGAATTTATTTGAATATTCTCTTTTTTTTCTTAGTCTACCTAAAGGTTTGTTATATTTTCAAGGAACCAACTCGATTTTGCTGACCTTTTGTACTTTTAAAAAGTCTCCATTTCATTTATTTCTGCTCAGACTTATGTTACTTCTTTCCTTCTACTAATGTTGGGTTTAGTTTGTTGTAGTTTTTCTAGTTCCTTGAAGTATAATGTTAGGTTGTTTGAGATTTTTCTTATTTTTTGATGTGGGCATTTATTGCTATAAACTTCCCTCTTAGAAGTGCTTTTGTTGTATCCCATAGGTTTTAGTACATTGTGTTTCTATTTTTATTTGTATCAGAGAATTTTTAAATTAAAAAAAATTCTTCCTTGACCCTTCTGTTGTCCAAAAGTATATTGTTTAATTTCCATGTATTTGTATAGCTTCCAGAGTTTCTCCTGTTATTAATTTTTAGTTTTATTTTGTTGTAGTCAGAAAAGATACTTACAATATAATTTTGAAAATCTGTCTTATGATGTCGGTTGTGTTGGGTTTGTTGGCTTTGGTGTTGGGTAGGTGCAGTAGTGTAGTCTTTCTTTGTGCAGTTGTTTCAGCTATAGTCAGTATGAACAACGCCTGTGAGTACCTCAGTGACCTGGGCTGCAGGAGTTTGTGCAACTGGTCTGCCAGCTTGGGCTGCTTCCCTGAGGGCAGGGTGGCAGGCTGTCTCATGCACTACACCAAGGGAGTGCAGGGCTGGTTGACTGGCAGCTCAGCTGCTCCCCACCTCCGGAGTTGGAAGTAACAAGCTGTCTCTCGTGCCATGCCAAGAGGGAATGGAACTTGATGAATGGTAAATCAGGCATTGTTCCTTTGGGAGCAGGTTGGCAGGCCTGTTTGCTCCAAGGGGCTGCAGGACTGATGAGTATGGTGGAGCCTTTGGGGTGAGGAGATACAGTGGTTGTGGAGTCCTGGGGAAGGACACACTCTAGCAGTGGCTCCAGTGTGAAGATGGCATTGTGCAGTAGCAGCTTGGGTCAGGGGGAAAATAGGGCACAATGTCGGCTTCTTCTCTGACACAGTGCAGCCATGTGAACTCCTGGTAGCTTCCTGAACTGCAGTTGGTCCATGAGGAGTGCAAGATTCTTCAGCAACAAAAACTGCAGGTTTTCATGACATTAGTAGGAGCTACTGGGGGCTCCTTGCTTTACCTTTTTCTTGTAGGGGGAGTTTCCTCATGATTCTGAGTTGATCCCAACTGGGGAGACAGGGTGGCAGAGAGCAGGGTATTTGGATTCCTTCTCAATACAGCCATCCTGAGTCTTCATGTTCCACGGTGTCTCTGCCACTCCCCTGCTGTACTTCAGTGTTCTCCTTCAGATACTCTAGTCAAAATGGAGTCATTTATTCATTGTTTTGGTCTTTTCTTGTGGGAGTTGGGATCATGAGTATCAGGCCTGATACTCATGAGACTGAAGGCCAAGATGGTGACATCAGTGTAAAACTATAAGTTCTTATTTAACATCAGACAGTCATTGTAGGCATTGTGTGTTGGTTTATAAACCATATAGTTCGCTGTGATTATATATCAAGTGGATATACATTATATATGTGTATACATATATGCTGTGGAGATAGATATATATATCTTTTCATTTTTGTTTTATTTATAATAGGAATGTTTGTCTGAATAACCTAATTCACATTTACCAGAAACTAGAAGTCTACTGTCTTCCTTCTTGAAGTGCTTTCTTACCTGACACCCAGGGCAGTTTTTTTGGGTTTTCTCCACCCTTCACTAGTTACTCTACCTTAGTTTCCTCTCTCATTATCTCAGCCTTGGTAGTAGTTCCATGACTCAGTCCTTGGACATTCACTCCCCAGGTGATCTCCTTTAATCTGATGGCTTCTAGAGTTTTGATATTTGTCCCTCAGACCTCCAAATTTGATCTGCAGTGTTGGAGGTAGTGCTTATAGCAGGTGTCTGGGTCATGAGGATGGATCCCCTATGAATGGCTTGGGGCTGTCCTTGCTCTGTTAGTTCTCACCAGAACTGGTTGTTAAAAAGAGCCTTGTACCTGCCCCCTCTCTTGCTTCCTCTCTTTCCATGTGATCGCTGCACACCCTGGCACCCCTTTGCCTTCCACCACGAGTGAAAGCAACCTATGATCCCGCCAGATGCAGCTGCCAAATCTCGAACTTTTACAGACATCAAAATCATGAGCCAAATACACATTATTTTCTTTATAAATTACCCAACCCTACGCATTGCTTTATAGCAACACAGATTGACCAAGACAATTGCCTTAAATACCATCCATCCATGGCCTGCTCTCAGATTAATATCATCAGCCCAAACCTTTTCTGTGAACTCACACTCACATACCAACTCTCCATGTGCTACTGAAACTTTAATGTCTGATAATGATTTTTCTGCTCCAGACTTGCTATTCTAGCAGTCTTTACCTATATTAGTAAATGGTGGCTCTGTTATTCCAGTTGCTTAGTTGCATGTCATTATTCTTGACTTCTCTTTTTCACATCTCATATCCAATCAACAGCAAATCTAATTATTTGTACTATGAAAAGATATCCATAATCTCATCAATTCACATCATTTCTTCACTACCACACTAACCAAAGCCACCATGACTTCTCATTCGAACTGTTACAGTTGCTTCTCAACTGGTCTTCCTTCTTACATTTCCACAGTCTATCTTACTCACAGTACCCAGAATGCTATTTTTTTAGCCACATATCAGATCATGCCACTCTTTCTCCTTGAGAGTAAAATGCAAGCTTCTTACATTGGCATACAATCCCTTACATGGTTTGGAGCCTGGTTACCTTTCTGATCTTTTCTTACACTGTGCTATAGCTACACAAGTGCACAGCTAGCATGTGTTTGCCTTTGGGGTGTTGCATGTGGCTTAACAATTATTTGGAATGTTTTGTTCGCATTGCTTGCTTGCTTTACCCCTTGTGGTCTCTGCTTCAATGATATCCTGTCAAGAGGTTTTCTCTGGCAAGTGACTAGTTTTCTTACTCTTCTTTAATTTTCTCCATAGTACGTGTCACCACCTAAGCTATTTTCTTGTTGCTTATTTGCTGTCTGTCTGTTTCACTGCACTTGACATCAGACAGTCATTGTAGGTATTGTGTGTTGGTTTATATACAGTCCATGGGTTGTATCTACATCAACTAGAAAAATACTTAGCACATAGTAGACATGGTAAATGTTTATTGAATGAATAAACTGATGTCATCTTCCTTGTACTCATTGAACTCATTTTGCTGTAGACATTGTACTGGTATAGATATTAGGTATAGGACTTGCTGAGTTTGGCCTCAGAATCACGGAGGTATAGCAGGAGGTCTTAATAGAAGGCTGATCAGAGTTACCTAAAGGTAGATGTATGTGCAATGAGCATAGGATTCCTGTGGTGATGTGAGCAAGAAAATTGTGGTCAGATTAGAGGGAATGAATCAGAGAGATAAATGGAGAGAAATGCAGGGGTTGGAGTGACAGTAGTTTGGGAAATGGGTATGTCCTGGGGAGAAATAATACTATTAAAGATAGTTGGCTGGATGCAGTGGCTCATGCCTGTAATCTCAGCACTTTGGGAGGCAGAAGTGGGCAGATCATTTTAGGTCAGGAGTTCGAGATCAGCCTGGCCAACATGGTGAAACCCCATTTCTATTAAAAATACCAAAATTAAATGAAACAAATAAAACAAAAATACAAAAATTAGCCTGGCATGGTGGCGCACACTTGTAATCACAGCCACAAGGTGATCCAGGAGAATCACTTGAACCCGGGAGGCAGAGGTTGCTGTGAGCTGAGATCATGCCGCCGCATTCCAGCCTGGGCAACGGAGTGAGACTCTGTCTCAAAAAAAAAAAAAAAAGATAGTAAGGGACACAAGGAAGAATTGATCTGATCTTGTTTATTTGGATTTCTTTTCAGTGTGTTATCTTTTTAACTTGATATACCCTTGTAGAACACTAAGAAATATCATTTGCTGCCTTTTGTAGAATGCCTGTGAAGTATTTGTGGACACTATGCTCAAATGTTTCCACATTTTATCTCCTTTATAGAATGTGAATTCTTTTAGAAAATAATGTTCTCTTGTCAGTAAAGTCAATTTAGTTTACTGTAGCCATGAAAACACATCTTGTAATGGGGAGGCATTGGGGATAGCATGAAGAAATGGAGCATCATTCTAGAGTTAGTTTTAAACTGTTATGGATCCCATTAGTCTTTTATTTCCCCCAGCAGATGTAATGGATATTTTCTTATGTATTAACTGTCTGTACTAGTGTTTGAAAATGATTTGAATAGTTTTTGCCTTAAGTGAAAGATATTTCAAACCATGGTAGTTAACCAACACATTATCAAATTTTATAATGGATAATTTAAACTTTAGAGAAAAATTGATTCCTTATAGACAAGTGTGAATTTGCTTTTTTTATACTCTGTAAATTTGGAGGATTTCATTTGGATTCCCTGACTGCCAGAAGATAAACATTTCTATTTTCTCTGTTTTCTGTTTCTGGTGTAGCTGTTATTGATAAAGAGAATTTCCCAAAACAAAGAGAGAAGCTCATTTTTGAATCATCGCAGTCTCTGGATTAAGATGATCTAGATTGTTTGGTGTTTTAGCTGCCTTCCAGAAGCAAATGCAAATCCTGTCTGGAGAAGTCTAACCGTAACCCTAGGCCTCAGAATATCTCCCTAGTTTTCAGCTATAGAGTCTAATACTCAATAGAAAGTGATCAGGCGTACGAGGAGACAAGATGATATAAATAAAAGTGATAAAATCAGCAAGAGAGACAGTATCCATAGGGAATACAGGCAGTGGAATTATCAGATACAGACTTTAAAGTAACTGTGATTAATATAGTCAAGGAATTTGAAAGATTAAGGATTTCAGTGGAGAACTGGAACTATTAAGAAAAAACCAAATGGATATTCTGGAACTGAAAAATACAATAATTAAAAGTAAGAACTCAGTGGATTTGGTTAACAGATTAGACTCTACGAAGCAGAGAAATACTATCTGGGAGAAGTCTGAGATCAGTATAGAGAGACAAAAGTATAGAAGACATGAAGAAGAGTAGGAGAGATACAGAGGAAAACAGTGAGAAAACAGTGGGTTTTATAATAAATGGTAATAGATAATTTGGATGTCAATATAGGAAAGAAATAAAAACTCTACTCCTAAGCTGTACTGTGCTGTACCAAAGATCAATACAGATAGATTTTATGATTTTCTGTTTAAATTCGTAAAGGTAAAGCAGTAGAGCTTCTGGTAGATAGCATATGAAAATATCTTCATGACTTTTGTGTAGACTGAATTATTTTTAACAGAACACAGAAGCATTGTCAGAAAGGAAAATATTGATAAAATTAGGCTACCTTAAAATTATGGTTCATTCAAAGACATTAAAAGAGTAAAAAGATAAGCCATAGAGTAAGAGACATATGTAATCAACATGTATAATCAATAGTGGTCTCTTAACAGAAATATGTACAGACTTACTTCATCAAGGAAAAGAGGACAGATAACGCAATAGAAAAATGAGCACAAGACTTGCACAAACTTTACAAAACTGGTTATCTCCAGATGGCCAGTTAACACCTGAAAAGATGCTTAACCTGATTAGTCATCAGGAAAATTTAGTTTAATCACAATGAGTTACCAACATATACCCACTAGAATGGCTGTGATTAAAAAGCCTGATAACGTAGGGTTTTGGCAAGGATGTAGAAAAACTGGAATTTTTTTTTTTTTTTGCAAGCTCCGCCTCCCGGGTTCACACCGTTCTCCTGCCTCAGCCTCCTGAGTAGCTGGGACTACAGGCGCCCGCCACCACGCCCAGCTAATTTTTTGTATTTTCAGTAGAGACGGGGTTTCATCGTGGTAGCCAGGATGGTCTCTATCTCCTGACCTTGAGATCTGCCTGCCTCGGCCTCCCAAAATGCTGGGATTACAGGCATGAACTACCGCGCCCGGCCGAAAAACTGGAATTCTTATATGTACCTGTTGGAGTATAAATTGATATAATGATGACTTTAGAAAACTGATCATCAGTGTGTATGAAACTGAATCGAGGCATGCTTTGTGACCCAGCAATTTTACTTCCAAGGATATAGATATATCCAATAGAAATGTTTACATACATCCAGCATAAGTGATCCTTAGCCCTGTTCATTAATTGAAATAGCCCAAATGTTCATCCACAACAAAATGGGTAAGTAAATTACGGTATATTCACATACTGGAACACTATACAGCAACAAAAAAGAATGTGGATGAATACCAGCAGACATCAATGTAGAGCAGATAAGCCAGGCTTTCAGCTATTTGGTAATGTTTGATCTCCGTATGATTAGGAGTTGAAGGAATGACAGCCTATTTTAGAAGTTCGCAGTGTGTCGGTGAATTTTGACTTTGAGCTTCACACTGAGATCATCTGTACAGGCATTTTTAATGTGAACTTTAGTGTGAATGTCTCTGGCTATTTCTCTTGGGCTATTTAGTTTTGCCAAAGAAGAGCACATTCAGAGTGTTCCAGTCACATGCTTGGAAGGAAATGACTGGGTTACCAGAGTCCCAGGAGTCCACTGGGCTAAGGGAGCTGAAGTTGCAGTATTTACTGTGCATAAATTCACTTAGTCTCCCTGTTTGCAGTTTGGTAGTCCTGTCTTACACTTGGTCTGCTATTTCTCAGTCTAGATGGTTTTTATTTTCTCTAGAGAATAAATGTTCAGACTTTTGCCGGGGTGCAAGCCTAGTGGCAGTTACCTACATATATTGGCCAGAGGAGATAATTTAAGGTTCAAACTGCTTTTTAATCAGATTTTGCCCAATAGTTGATCTTTTACCCCTCTTTCCTCACTGTTGGTTTTAGAAGTACCTTTTCAACACATAGTACCGGAGAAGTGCTCGTCCACTTGGAAAAACAATGGAATTAGATTCCCACCTCAACCCACATGATCAGTCACTTTCCAGTGGACTGAGGACTTCACTGTGAAAGACAAGAGGAGGAGGAGAAACAAGAGGAAGGAAGAAAGAGGATAAAGAAGGGGACAAAGAGGAAGAAGATAAAAGATCCAGACTGTATAATTAATGTCTCCAAATCAGTAACAAAAGATCAACAACCCGATGGGAGAATGAGCAAAAGACCTGAACAGGCATTTCAGAAACAGCCATTTTCAGGCACTTACTGTTCATATTTCCTTATTTTCCTCAGAAATTCTCAATGTCATTAATAGTTATGAAAATTCAAATTAAGACTAAAGGCACCACTTTAGACTCCGTAAATAGATGAGTAGAAATTAAATCTGATACCAGTAGGTATTGGTGAGGTTGTAACTTAGAGGGAACACATACGCTACTGGTGGGAATAAATTGGGACAGCTACTTTGGAAACCAGTTTGGCAGTGTCCTGAAGTTGCATATTTGAGTTTCCATTCCTATATATGTACCCTAGCAACTCTTGCACATGTGTACCAGGAGACAGATGCAACAGTGTTTCTCAAGCATTGCTTTTTGAGAAGAAAAGCTGAAAGCACCCCTCATGTCTTTTAGTAGGATGATGGGTAAATAAATGGTTATGTATTCTGCATGTTTAATGAAGACAAAACTATTTCCTTACAGAAAATGTTTCTATTCTTCCTATATCAAAAGGAGTAGAACCATTTTAATGGCATCAAATTCTGTCTCATCTCTGAAGAGATGTCAGGCTCTATTTTATTTTATTTTATTTTATTTATATTTTGAGATGGAGTTTCACTCTTATTGCTCAGGGTTGGGTGCAATGGCGTGATCTCGGCTCACTGCAACCTCTGTCTTCCAGGTTCTAGAGATTCTCCTGCTTCAGCCTCCTGAGTAACTGGGATTACAGGCATGCACCACCACACCCAGCTAATTTTTGTATTTTTTTTTTAGTAGAGACGGGATTTCTCCATGTTGGTCAGCCTGGTCTCAAACTCCCGACCTCAGGTGATCCGCCCGCCGTGGCCTCCCAAAGTGCTGGGATTACAGGCATGAGCCACCGTGCCCGGCCTCTCTTTCATTTTAATAAGTTGAGGCAGTTCTTCAAAATGCAGGGGAAGTGGGGCAGGACTTTTGAGCATGGTGATTCGTGATTCAGAGAATGGGGTGGAAAGCAGAGTGTTAGCCTTCTCTGGGGATTTTCTCTTAAGATTTGTGTACTCAAGAAAGCAGTATCCCAGATTTGGTGGTGTTGATAATAGTAGCTACTGTTTCTTGAGTCTTTACCAATTCATTTACATCCTCACAGCAGTCGTAAGGCAGGCATTATCCCATTTTTTAAATTAGAAAACTGAAGTTTGTAAGAGTTTAATTTGTACAAGATCACACTGTCAGAAAGTACAACAGGTGAGAATTGCTTCCAGATTTGGTTGACATCTCTGTTTCAATATTGTCAAGGTAAAAGATTTGACCCTGCTGAAGGAAAGAATCTAGGAATCATAATGGACACAAACCACAATTAAGTTTTGGGGTACTGCTGGAGTACTGTTGGTTTACTGCTTTTGTAAAGTCAGCCTGACACTTGACACTGTGAGAAAGCATAAATCTTACAGATTGGGCTGTCTGTTTGCCTTGCACTCATCATTTATTATTTGGTAGGGTATCCTGGGAAACTGAACATTGTATCTCCTAAAACATGTTGTAAAAAGACTCTGTGGGACAACAATATCACACGTATATATACGTATATACACCCACACATACATACATTAAAAACTTTGAGTAGGTAATGCATACTCATGGTTCAAAAACCAAAAAAAAAAAAAAAAAAAATCAAAGCGAAAAATTTCTCATCTATGCTTCATTACCCTAGATTACCACCATGCAAAATTAAGCATCCTTATTAGCTTATTTATCGCTCTGGATTTTTAAAAAATCTAAGCAAATATGAATATGGATTATTTCCCTTCCTTTATAAGCAAAAGTTCCCTATTTTGAACTTTGCTTATTTTCTTAAAAACATATATTGTAGCTTTTTCATATAGTGTATAAAGAGCTGCTTCTTTTTGACAGCCGCATTCTAATTATGTGCCATATTTTATTTAACCAGTCCCCTTTTGCTAAATACTTCCCACCCCAAATTTTGACGTTATAAATAGCAAACTGTGTATGTGTCATATCATATGTGTACAAGTATATCTATAGAATACTTTGTTCCTAGAGATGAAATTACTAGATTATTAATTTTCAAATTATTGACAGCTCACTCTGTCTGGGATTTATACTCGATTACATTTCCAGCAGCAAGGTACTGGAGTATCAGTATCTTCAGAGTCTTGATGGCAGTCTTGTCAGATTTTCTGAGTTTTGGCCCCATGAGGTAAAAATAGATGTCATTTTATGTATATTTATTTTATTAGGAGTGAAACGGAATGTCTTCTTCTTGAACCATTTATATTTTCTTCTGTGTGTACTGCCTTTTCCTAGTCCTTGTTCATTTGTTCCTCTTCTTTGTAAGTCTTTTTCTAATTATTATCTGGGGGCATATGTGTGTGTGTACACATATAATATTAACATTTTGTGATATGAAATGGAAATATTTTTCTCCAGTTGGTCTTTTTGCTTCTGGTATTTTTTTCTAGGTGGAAGTTCTTTATTTTTTTAACTTTTTATATGCGGTATAAATTTTAAGCAAACACACATTAAATAGCAGAATTAAGAACTGGGCCTTGGGAATAATGAGAAGGAATTGCTGTGGAGAACTAGATAGAACTTTATGGCAGTTTCAACAGCAATATTTACCTATTCAGCTAATATGTATTGAACACTAAATTAGAGTTAAGAACTGTGCACAGAAGTGGAAGGGTGTGGTGAGAAGAATCAGATATAGTCCTTGCCCTTAGGTATTTTTAAGTTTACTGGGATGACAAACATTATCAAATAATTAAAAATATACTATAAAATTGCAGTTGGGTAATCCTTCCATGCTATGAGACAGTACCATAGGGGGCTTTAATTTAAGGAAGTCATTGGAGATTACAGTTATGAGTTATGAAACATGCATATGAATTTATTGGCAAAGGGGGAAGAGAAGAGCCATCTAGGCAGAGGCAGTAGCTTGTTGCATGGGGAGGTACTGTATTTAAGAGACAGAGAACCCAGTGTGACAGGAGGGAGAGAAAGCAAGACGAAACTGGAGAGGTAATTGAGGGTCAGGCCATGAAGGTCATGACAGGGAGTTTTCAGAACTCCTATGTGAAGAGCAATGAGATGCCATGGAAGGATTTTAAATAGGGGAGTGACCTGATAGACAAGATTAGTTTAGATGTAGAGTGTGCAAGGATTAGAGTGGCAGAGTAGAAGCAGATGGACTAGTTAGCTAGAAGTCTATTGTAATAGTCCAGGAGAAGGAAGTATGGTAGCTTGCTATTGGTTTGGAGTGGAGAAGTGAAAGAGTTGGAAGAATATTCAATGATTGACTTAATATGGGAAGTGAGAGAAAAGGAGGTGTTAAGGATGACTCTCCTAGTTTTCTGGTTTGTTTAATAAGGTAGAGAGTGATACTATACAGTGGGATATTGTGCTCCAGAAGACAACCAGGTTTGGTGAGATGATGATTTTTATTTTGGATATATAGAGTTTGAAGTCTCTTTAACACAGATAAAATCAGATGTCAAGTCAGCAGTTGAATATATTGGTATGTAACTTAGAGATCGGGTTTGGGCTGCAGATATGTAATTGGAAGATATCTGTATAGATAAGTGGTAATTTAAATCATTGGTAGGAATGAGATAGCCTGGGTTAAACAGGTAGAAAGAGGATAGTTGTGGGCCTAGAACTCAGTCTTGACAGACTTCAGCATTTAAGAGCATGAACCAGCAAAAGACAGAGAAGGAACAACCAGAGAAACTGGAGAAAAAAGCTAATAAAGGATGATGTTATGGTAGAGGAACAGCAGGAGTGGCAACAGCGTTGAATGCTGTTGACTTGTATAGGTGAAGGCAGATGAAGGCCCATTGGATTTGATGTCCTGTGACCTTAGAGATAGTGATGACGTAGAAAGCTGGATTGAAGGCGACTGAGGAACAAGTAGATTGAACAGTAATTATGGCTGTAGCCATGTAATTGGTGACTAGAACAGAAGATGCTAACTGGCTGATACAGAATCAAGGCTAACTTCCTGATTTGGGTTCATCCTTACATGGTGAGGTCCAAATAGTAATACATGGAAACACAAATGCGTGAATAAATCTATTGAGAGAGCCACATAAATGCTAAGTATCAAGATTTCAATACATCTTATGTATATGTGTGTACTGTATATAAAGCTCCAATTTACAATGGAGATTGGTTGGAAGTTCTTCCTGAGAAGTAAAAGTTGGGTTGATGGGTGAGAATAACAGAAATGGATAGATGGATGATGGTGACCAGGGAGATTGTCTTACAGGGCCTTTTGCATGGTGAAATCAGTGGACTTGCTGCGCTGTAGGGGGTTGTGGGGAATGGGAACTTGAGAAAATGACCAGCAGGTCTAGCAAAGGAGAGAAAATGTGGAGAGGACCTAAAAGTTTGTAGTAACACCTTAAATGTCTAAGGTGATGGTCCAGTAGACTCCCTGGTTCTGGGTTGAAGTGGTTGGTTCAGAAATGAATGTTTAAAGAATGCCAGTAGTTTGAAAGAAGAAATAAGTTAGCTTTAAAAGGCAGGTATCATAAAACTAGTAGATAATGAGACATGTAAAAGCCAGATATTTAGATATTGTCTGTCATCTGTATAACCCAGTGTTAAAATGAAACATTTTCTTTAGATTTCTGTACACAATTTACTGAGAGAATTGAAATTCATATGAATTATCTAGGGTCCCAAGCAAATTGAATACTAATGATAAACAAATGTGCAGTTAACTTGTGGCTTTACTTTGAACCTTTGAAACATAAAGAGCCCTCTTCTGTCCAGACATCTCTTTGTCTTTCATTTATCACCTGGTGAATATTGTTTGTTTCCGTTGGCCAAGGCAAATGAAATCAGGACATTAGCAGAGAGATTTGAAGTTGCTTTGTTTTCTTTCTCCATAAATGTTTTGAGTTTTCTGAGGCAAAAATTGTGCCCGACAAGTTGCTACAAATCTAAACGTCAATGTGATTGGGAGGGTGCCCTCTGGAAACACTTGCCTTGGCGGCATTTTCGGACCGATGCTATCAAGTGTTTTATCATGAGAGGTAATCTTTGCACTTTCCTGTATGTAGACTGGTGATGTACATCGAGAGAGACAGCAGAAAGACCACTCCAGGCAAGGAGCAGCAAAGTGGCAATGAATACCTGTCCAAATGTCTGGATCTTCTCATCCGTCACATCGTGCAGGAGCTGCCACGAATCCTGGGTAAATTGGAGTCTCGTCCTCAGGCCCTGTTCCTGCTTACCTTTCTAAGACTTGGCTTTTAGCATGAGTTCTTTTTTATTCTTACTTGTCTGTTCTTGAAGGCAAATGCAAAGACAATTTTTCACGAATATGTAGTTTCAAGATTTAAATTTGCTTCTGTTTTTGTAATTACTTTGCATCAATGACATGATGAGGCATGATGAGACAATGTCACATTAAGGTGTGATCTGAGGTAAACTGGCGATTTTAGAAAATATACAAAAGAAAAGTGGTTTAATTCCTTAAAATTGGACTTATGCTAGTATTTGGGGGTAACTTTTCTTTTTTGCCTAAATCAGAAGAAAAGAATTGTCTCTTGAAATTAGAGCACGAATTTATTTATTGTTAAAAAAAACTTCAAAAATGCTTAGATTTTATTGTTTTCCCTTGCTGAAACAAGATTTTCTTTTATTTGTACAAATTTATTGGGTAGATGAGAAATTTTGTTGTATGTATAAAATGCATAGTGATCAAGCCAGGGTATTTAGGGTGTCGGTCACCCACCTACAATACATTTTTGTTAACTATAGTCACCTTGCTCTGCTATCAAACATTGAATTTATTTCTTCTATTTTACTGTATGTTCATACCCTTTCACCCACTTTTCTTCCTCATCCCTCCACACCCACTCACCCTTCTCAGCCTGTATTATTTATCTTTTCATTTTCTACTGCCATATAATCATTTTTTAACTCCCACAATAAGTGAGAATAAAAATGCATGGATTTTAATTTTAAATATTAAAATGTAATGTTAAATAATTTTGATATTCGTTTAAAGTTTAAAGTTTGAAACTTTCTTTGGTTTGAAAAATTTATCTTAAGATAAAACATCTAATAATGACTGCAAAGGATGTTTATTACAGCTAAAGAAATACCTTATTTCATTGGTATTTGCAGAAATTAAAATAACCTAGGGAGCATGTACATGTAGCTTAAATCCCATTCCATGCTTTTCCAGCAGATGTAGCTATAAACCAGAAATGTTTAGAATGTTAAATTTGATCCAAGCTATTATAGTAGAGGGTACTTAGATTCAGGAATTCAGAATATTAAAACAGAGTAATGAAAATATCTTCAAGGCTGACTGACAGCAACTTTTTGCCCCTTACTGATACTTTAGGAGATTATTTTTGCCTGTTGATGACTGAAAATAGAGCCTCTCAAAATTTATTTCAGATTGTAAGCTTTTTTACCTCCAACCTGAAGGCTTTAATTTGGTCAGTTGGTAGCTAAATTCTTTATTACCGGGCTTATCCTGTTTTAGGATATGACGATAAGATTCTGATGTCCACAAAGCAAGTTTTATTTATTGTTAGATTTATCATCCAATGAGAAGTTTTGGGAATTGACCTCTTTTTACCTCCAACCTATTCTCTTTTTTAAAAGTTGTAAATCGTGTTCTGTAATTCGTTCACATTATTAATTAATTTAATTAATTAATTTTTTGAGACGGAGTCTAGCTCTGTCACCAGGCTGGAGTGCAGTGGCGCCATCTCAGTTCACTGCAACCTCTGCCTCCCGGGTTCAAGTGATTCTCCTGCTTCAGCCTCCCAAGTAGCTGGGACTACAGGCGTGTACCACCACGCCCAGCTAATTTTTGTATTTTTAGTATGGATGGGGTTTCACCATGTTGGCCAGGATGGTCTCGGTCTCCTGACCTTGTGATCCACCCACCTCGGCCTCCCAAAGTGCTGGGATTACAGGCATGAGCCACCGTGCTTGGCCCACTTATTATTTTGAATATTTTTTATTGGTTGCAAAAGTAACGCATGCTCATGATTGAGATTTCAAAAATACAAAAAAAAAAAAAAAAAAAAATCTAAAACTGTTACTCTATTATAATTTATTAAATTTTATTTTTCATTTCCAAATGAGATGTTGAGTTTATTTATAGTGTCTTTGCAGAATATCACATTCTGTCCCCAGAGGCCATAAGTGTCTGCTGTAATTTCAGTACTTGTGAATAAGTATATCTGCTTATTTTATTTGAAGATTAATTATCTTAGAAGTCCTATGGGTTTTCAAGCAATGACCAGTGGCTCCTAAGTTTTGTGGTTTTTAACCTCCACGTATGCTCCATGCTGTGCTTCGCAGGTGACATTCTTAACGCCTTGGCTAATGTTTCTGGACGTAAACACCCATCAACAGTTCAAGTGAAACAGCTGAAGATGTGTCTCCCCCTGATGCCTATAGTGCTTCACCTCGTAACTTCACAGGTACTATCGTATTGAGGAGGAAAAGGATATAAATGTGCCTCTTTTCTTTGTAAACTGGAGCTGAGAATCCTCAACTCAAAATTTAAATTGAACTAAAATTGTACATAGCTTCCAGAATTTAATCTGTAGAAACTCTCATCACAGGTATTTCGACCTCAAGTTGTGACAGAAGAGTTTCTTTTCAGCTACGGAACTATTCTTGTGAGTAACACTAAATTTTCCTTGTTTCTAATAAAATTGTGGCTGCCTCTACTGTTTGTGGAATTTGGTGTCAGAATGAGGTAATTTAAAAATCCTATTGGTATTTATTTGTCTCTAGGGAAGTGACCTTTTAATATTTTTATCTGTTGACTGTAATAAAATTTGACATTTGGAGAAAACACATTCTCTCCTGATAATGTAGTTTGTTCAGAGACAGCCCAAATAGGGTAAATATGCCCACAGAAACACTTTCATAGATTTTGGTATTAAACGTCATGAAAAAAATATAATAAAACTGGTGAAAATGGAATGCTGGGAATATATTATCATCACTCTCTACTTCAGCTTATATTGTCCAATCATGTGCAGCGTCTCTCTTTTTTTTTTTTTTTTTTTTTTTGAGACAGAGCCTCAGTCTGTTGCCCAGGCTGGAGTGCAGTGGTGCAATCTTGGCTCACTGCAACCTCCGCCTCCTGGGTTCAAGTGATTCTTCTGCCCCAGCCCCTACAGTGTCTCTTCTTATGGTGGTATTTCTCTATGTTAAGCTCAGTTTAGCTTTTTCTTTAATTTTGAGGATACAAGTAGAAATGAAAAGTCATTGTATTATCATTCACTTCTGTTTTTGCTCACAAAAATTGTCTTTTTGTTTAGCTCGTGAATTATGTTATCTTTTTCCCTTGCCAGTAGTAGTTACAGTATATATGGTTGATAAAATGAGTAGTCATACAGAGGGAAAGCTAAAACATTTGTCACAGAGCTTCTCCAGTCTTACTTTGGTATTAATAGTAAGCTGAACAGAGATTTTCAAAATGCCATAGAGGTAACTAGTTAAAATGAGGTCAGCATCTCAATTTTATTGTTAGTTTGGAATTTTATTTTAAAAAAGAGTACCACATACAAGTGAGAATATGGTTTTCTAGAAAGTTCATTATAGGGTGAAGTATGATGTTTGTAAGTATAAATGTTGAGTGGCGGTTGCTGATTTTTTAGGAAGCAATGCAGTAAAGGTCCTTTTGAGCTCAATTTCAAATTTTTATCATTTGAGTACTTTGAATCTTGAATTCCAGAAAGTCTATAATTTTGTTACCACATTTATGAATTTGCAAATTATGGGAATTTTTATTTACCACCATCTTTTTACCTGTTTTTAAGTGTAACATAGGCATCATTTTAGCATGACTATTTTTTTATTTACAGTTCCATTGCACTGGCACATTGATGCCTGAAATTAGTACTTTTGTCATGGTAACCCACCTTGGATTATTTTGGCACAGTGTTTGTTTGGGATAGGTATAGTTGTCTTTGTTCTTTCTCCCTCTCTCTTTTTTTTTTTTTCACGTGTAGTATTTTCTTCTGCCTACATTAACTGAGTATGCTTTAGGTTTTTAAGGAACTACCAAGATTTTCCAACAGAAAAGTCTTGATGGACTTTCAGAAATTCTATGTATATTGGGGAGAACTCATCTCCTGCTTGTAATTCTGTGTTCAGAGACAAGGGAGGAGGCCACACTGAGTGTGTCCATAAAGACTTTTCTATGGGTGTTCTGTTGGGTCTTTTCAATACAGGCACTTTTAGGAAATGGAAAATAACTTGGCTGGTTTAGAGATCATGAAGGTATTAAAAAAATTTTAGCAGTTTTTTCTTGATAGTCTCACCCAATTAGAGGAAGTTTAGGGAAATAAAATGAAGGTTTTTTGCCTCTCTTCAGTCTATTTTCCTAGTTTGAATCATGGCCCGTCGCAGAATTCTTGAATTATTTTTCTTACTGTGTTCGTTGGTTGGCCTTAACTGTGTGGTCACCTTTTGTATACTCAGTGTTGATGGCACTGATGAAATACTAGTAAAGGGAGAGAATTACTGACTAAAATTCAGGACCTGGATTTAGTTATCCATGCAGTTTTTGTGCACGTTATTGTGAACTATTGAGAATTGAATGTTGCTTCTGTGAATTAATTCATAATTTTTCCAGAAGATAGCAAAAATGTTACTCGAGTTACAGTGCCTTACTGATGCTATAAGGTCTAGTCTACTCATCCAACATTCTACAGACCCTTAGAAATTTACATTGCAAATTAGCGTATTAAAACCCTTTGAGTTTTCTGCTTTAAAATAATTTTTAAATTTTTTTTTAGGCAAAGCCTTTCTAAACTATTTGAGAGAGCTTTTTTATTTTATTTTATTTTATTATTTTATTTTTTTTCGTGGTAGTGGTGGGGATGCACAGTTATGAATGTTCTGTAGCCCAGTCCACAGAACGATTATGTGAAATTGTCCAGAGCATAGTGCTTATTTGGTTTTGGTGACATAGGGAAGTAGTCCATTCATATTTACATACTTAGCATTGTGGAATTTTTGTTTGTTTGTTTTTTCACTTTTTTTCTTTTTTTGAGACAGGGTCTTTCTCTGTCTCAGGCTGAGTGCAGTGGCACAATCAGGCTCACTGCAACCTCTGCCTCCCAGGCTCAAGCAATCCTCCCTCCTCAGCCTCAGATGTAGCTGGAACTACAGGTGTGTGCCACCATGCCTGGTTAATTTTTAAAAATTTTTTGAAGAGATGAGGTTTCACCATCTTGCCTGAGCTGGTGTTGAACTCCTAGACTCGAGTGATCCACTGACCTTGGCCTCCCAAAGTGCTGGGATTATAGACATGAGCCGCCTCTCCCAGCATTGTGTTTTGAAAGACTTACTGGTACATCTGGAGATAAATACTATTTTCAGTATTTCTCAAAATGTATCTCATGGAGTAGCTATTGTCTTATGACAGGGATATTGTCCTTTTATATTTTAAAGATATGACTTAATTGGGGTATTCAAGCTTAGTCCACTTTTAGAAGCTGTATCCAGGGGCAGCAAGCCAAGAACTTCTTGGCTTCCCCTGAAGCAGCTCTTCACGAGCTGCTGGCCTGCCTTGGGGTGGGTGTGGAGATAGCAGCCAGGGTTGGTGTGATCTCTATGCATTAGAAGGGTTCTTAAGGAGCAGACTGGAGAAGGGGGTATTGGAACTGTGCTTCCCATTGACTTCAGTATTATAATGACACTAGGGCATGGTTTGCATATTTGACCTACAGACTTTTTTTTTTTTGGTACAAAAATTCAGGATACTTCTTATATATGGAGGCATAAATACAAGAATTACTTTTTTGTACATTTTTTTCCCCGTGGAAAATGAAGTTTTGGTCGTCTTACATTTTAAAGAGACTAGCATTTGGAAACAATTCAGTAGAGTAATTTTAAACTATTATCAAGCTTTGAAAGACTCCTGGAAAAAGAGAACCACCCAGCTGATAATTGCTATTTTCACTTCTTATTGGCAGAAGCAGCTTGTCATCTTACTCAGCTCCCTCTCCAGGTTTCAGCAGTCTAGTCTCTGGGGAAGTTCTGTGGTGAATACCATGCTTCTTTTGGGCCTCCATTGAACTGGGCTGGGAAACAGGAAGTAGTAGATTAAGGAAATATTTTCAAGAGCTCATGATGTGTATTAACCTAACATTCACTGTATTTCTTATGTCCTTTTGAAAATGCATTTGATCAATGAGCAGAGGAAGCAGACTTTGTTGTGTTTAAGTTCTGGCCTCATTAGTTTATAAATGTATGATGGCTTGTGGTGGTTATAATTTTCCACAAAAAATAACTATGAAAGATTATACTTCCTTCCCTCTGTAGATTTTTATGTAAAGGAATGCTGATTTATTGATAGATATTGGTTTCAGCTGCAGAAAAGCCAGAGATAGTACACTCTGGTATTTTTGAAAATATGATAGTATATATTTACTTATTTGTTGCCGCCTAGATATTCTTGTCTTTTTTTTTTTTTTTTTTTTAACATATCCTGAATTTGTATCCCAGTTTGCTGTAAGAGCTTTTTTGCAGTCCCTGTTGGGGATCACTGAATGATACTGAGAGCACTGGCACACACTGCTCCACACCCTCTAGCCAGCGGACCAAGCTCAGGATGGGTGGTCTTTTTTGCTCCCTTGCTGAAACTCCCATCTTTTGAGGTTTGCACCATGAGAAGATATTGTGTCACCCCCTGTGTTGTGGTCATCTGCAGATTTCTGGGTCATTGGCTCTTGTTCCTCAGCATTCCTTTAGCACTTGGCTCACCATGAGCCTCTCCTTGCCGCTCCTGCATTATTGGTGGGGAATTTGATATCCCTCTGGAGGATCCTTCCAGTGCCTCAGCCTTGCAGCTCCCTGGCTGCTTCTCTTCTCAAGAGCTTGTCTGTCTTCCCATCAGCTGCCTGCTCCCATGGTCAAACACTTGACCTTACTGTCAGCATCCCCTTGTTGGTCCACCACCCCTGATTTTCAGCTCATTTCCTCTCCTCCCCAACTCCCACAGCTCTTCAGGTTCTTTGAGACTTACTTGTTCCTACCTGCTTTCCGCTCACCATCCTGCCCTGCCAGGGATCTGCTTTTTCACTTTCTCTTTATTCCACCTAGAGTGCCTGGTCCAGCATTAGTCACAATCTTTTTTTTTTTTTTTTTTGAGACAGAGTCTACCTCTGTCTCCCAGGCTGGTGCAGTGGAGTGATCTTGGCTGACTGCAACCTCTGTTTCGTGGGTTCCAGCAATTCTCAATCCTCAGCCTCCCAAGTAGCTGGGATTACAGGCATGCGCCACCACTCACGGCTGATTTTTGTATTTTTTGTAGAGATGGGGTTTCGCCCTGTTGGCCAGGCTGGTCTTGAGCTCCTGACCTCAAGTGATCTGCCTGCCTCAACCTCCCAAAATGCTGGGATTACAGGTGTGAGCCACCATGTCTGGCTCTCTGGCAACTCTTAATGCTAGTTAAATTTAAGTTTCTACCTACCCTAGCCCTGCTTTGAATGGCTAAATATGGCTGGGGGGGCAGGTAGAGGGGAAACAGTGCAAATAACAGGTCTCTCTTAAAATTCACATCAGCTGATGACTATTTATATCTTCCCTTCTCTTTGAATCTCCGATGCCTCCTACTCCGTTCTCACTCTCACCTCGTTACTCCCTATTACACTGAGAATGAGAAGGAAGAAATATATCAAAGGATATTGAAATTGGTAAATGAATGAAATATTTAGTAGGAATTTAAAAAAATTTAAATAGGGGAGGTATAAGGTAGGAAATAAGTTAAAAGAAGCCCATAATTCTTCATATTAAATAATTACTTAATAAACAATTTCAGCATTTAGACAAGCTTTATTTACATATACATTCATATATATATACACACATTCATATATATACACACATATATATACACACACACACACACACAAGAAAAAGACAGTACATGCGAGTGGTTAGAAAGTCGTAAGGGAAGAGAAAGGCAGAAAAGGCAGTGAAGCATGCCTCCCCAGGTTCCCAAAGGAAACAATGCTTGTCCTTTCCTGTGATCTCTTCCTCAAAAATTATTGTTCACATCGCTAGCATTTGTGTATTATGTGTGTATTTTTAAGAGAATTGCGCAGAAGGGATTGTTGTTACATACTCTGCTCTGTGTCTTCTTTCTTTACTTAGTAATCCATAGATATTTACATAGATTTGTTTAAGTCAAAAGGTCTCTCTCTGAGTTTTTTATTCAACATCAAATTTATATTTTATTCGATAAAATTTATGTGCCCATTTTGGAATTATGTGAAATGATTTTAACAAAATTATCATGAAAAGCATACATAGCTGCTTTTAAAAATTAACTCGGCTGGGCATGGTGGCTCATGCCTGTAATCCCGGCACTTTGGGAGGCCGAGGCGGGCTCAGTCATGAGATTGAGACCATCCTGGCCAACATGGTGAAAACTCATCTCTACTAAAAATACAAAAGTGGGTGAAACCCCATCTCTATTAAAGATACAAAAATTAGCTGGGCGTGGTGGCACATGCCTATAGTCCCAGCTTCTCGGAAGGCTGAGGCAGACGAATCGCTTGAACCCGGGAGGCAGGGGTTGCAGTGAGCCGAGATCGTGCCACTGCACTCCAGCCTAGTGACAGAGCAAGACTCTGTCTCCAAAAAAAAAAAAAAACAAAACTCCAATTTAAAGTCCATTTTGTTTATTTGTAGACCAAAAAAAGAATTGAAGATATCCTCTGTTTTACTTTTTAAAGGGCTTGCATTTTTTAGGCTTTCTGATTTCTTTATAACCTAGACAATAAATGTCTTTAAGGTGTTTTTCTTATTTTAAAGGTAATTTATGCTTATTTATTTAAATTATAATTCATGCTTATTAAACAAAATGTAGACAAGTGTAGTGAAATTTGAAGAAAATAAAATTATCTGTAACTCTACACTAGGAGACAACCATTGTTAATATATTGTTGTTTTCTTAGGTTTTCCATTCATATAGATGCATTTGTATTGTAGAAACAATTATTTATGTTTCTATAACATATATGTGACATATACAAATACATATGGTTGACACCTTCTGTATCCATAGATTCATATTCTAAATCCTTTAGAAAACTTAAGTTGCATTTAAGTATTTTCCCATAACTTTAAAACATTCTTTTTAAAAACATTTTAAAGTTTAATTTTAAATTGATGAATAAGAATTGTATACATTTATTGTGTACAGCAGATTGTTTTGAAATATGTATACATTGTGAAATGGCTAAATTGAGCTAATAAAATATCTATTACCTCACATATTTGTTTTTGTGGTGAGAAAACCTAAAATCTACTATTACCAATTTTCAAGACTACATTTTTATTAACGATACTCACCATGTACATTAGATCTCGATACCTTATTCCTTCTATATAATCAAAATTTTGTATCCTTTGACCAATGTCTTCCCCCTACCCCCAGTCCCTGGTAACCACCATCTCTTCTCTACTTCTGAGTTCACCTTTTTAAATTCCCACCTGTAAGTGAGACCACATGATGTTTGTCTTTCTGTGCCTGGCTCATTTCACTTAACATAATGTCCTCTAGGTTTATCCATGCTGCTGCAAATGACAGGATTTCCTTTTTAAAACAAATTCCATTGTGTATATTTGCCACATTTTAAAAATCCATTCATCTGTTGATGGACAGTTGAGTTGATTCTGTATCTTGGCTATTGTGAAGAAAGCTGTGGTGAACATGGGAGTGCAGATATTTCTTCAACATACTGATTTTATTTCCTTTGGAAATATATGTATATATGTGTATTTATTCCAGTAGTTGGATTTTTTAATCATGTGGTACTTATGTTTTTAAATTTTTTGAAGAATCTTCATACTATTTTTCATAATGGCTGTACTAGTTTATATTCCCATCAACAGTGTGCAAGAGTTCCCTTTTCTATACATCCTCACCAATCCTTGTTATCTTTTATCTTTTTGATAATAGCCATTCTTATAGATGTGAAGTAATATCTCATTATAGTTTCAATTTTCCTTTCCCTGGTTAGTGATATTGATCATTTTTTCCATGTACCTATTGATCATTTGTATATTTTCTTTCGAGTAATGTCTATTCAGTCCTTTGACTTTTTTTTTTTTTTTTTGAGACAAGGTCTTGCTTTGTCACCCAGGCTGGAGTGCAGGGATACCATCATAGCCCACTGCATCCTTGATCTCCTGGGCTCAAGTGATCCTCCACCTCAGTCCCCGAGTAGCTAAGCCTACAGGTTCATGCCACCACGCCTGGCTAATTTTTTATTTTTCTGTAGAGACAGTCTTGCTATGTTGCCCAAGCTGGTCTCAAACTCCTGGCCTCAGATTATCCTCCTGCCTTGGCCTCTCACAGGGCTGGGGTTATAGGTGTGAGCTACTTCACTTAGCCTGACCATTTGAAAACATTGGGTTATCTGCTTTCTTACTGTTGAGTTGAGTTCCTTATATATTTTGGATATTCACCCCTTATAGATACAGTGGTTTACAAATATTTTTTCCCATTCCATAAGTTGTCTCTTCACTCTGTTGTTTCCTTGACTGTGCGGAAGCTTTTTATGTTGATGTAATCCTATTTGTCTGTTTTTGCTTTTGTTGCTTGTGTTTTTGGATTCGATCTAAAAAAGTTATTGCCCAGACCAATGTCATGGAGGTTTACCCCTTTATTTCTCTCTAGTTGTTTTGCAGTTTCAGGTCTTACGTTTTCTGACATTTTAATGGCTACTATCCTGTTTGTATGAACTATATATAGTTTGGTATACTTTCAGTAAGACTAAAAAATAAACAATATACTATTTAGGGACACGTGTATATGTGTTAAAACTATTTTAAGAAATCCAAGAAAATGATAAATACATGATAGTGATTACCTCTGGAAGTGAGGTCGGCAGATGGGATGGGGAGCTTATGCAACCAATTGGGAATGTCTTAGTTCTTAACTTGAGTAGTGAGTTTAAGGGTTTTCTTTGTAATGCAAAATATATACCTATGTTCTTTTGTATATGTTACATAGATTCTATTATATTAGATTTTTTTTTTTTGGGAGACAGAGTCTTGCTCTATTGGCCCGGCTGGAGTGCGGTGGCATGATCTTGGCTCACTGCAACCTCTGCCTTCCAGGCTCAAGCAATTCTACTGCCTCAGCGTCCCAAGTAGCTGGGATTACAGGCATGTGCCACCATGCCCGGCTAATTTTTGTATTTTTAGTTGAGATGGGGTTTCACCATGTTGACCAGGCTGGTCTCGAACTCCTGACCTTAAGTAATCTGCCTGCTTTGGCCTCCCAAAGTGCTGGGATTACAGGCGTGAGCCACTGCACCTGGCCTATATTAGATATTTTTAACACATACCACTTGAGCATAGTAGACCAATTTCTACTGTGGGCTAATTGTTTATATTTCACTGCTTTTTAGTTTCAAAGTCATCTTATATTTTATTTGCTATTTGTTACCACATATAAAATAATATGTACATATTATTTTGTTTCCTAGGGGCAAGAACTCTGTTGCAGTGTTCTTGCAGTCAGTAACATGGGTGCTCTGCCTAGCATGGCAGTGATTGTTTCATTGTCATGGAGTACCTTTTCTGTCCAGAGCATTCAGCCAGAGACTGGGAAGCTCATTCATCCAGGGAACTGAGGCCTCAGAGAGCTCACAGCCGAGCTACTAAGGCCTTCCTCTCAAACAGCAATGGGAGTCATCCTGCAAAGGAGGCACTAGCATGGGGCATGGGAGCACAGATAAGGGGATTGGAATAAAAGGTATCTAGGAGGAACTCAAAACAGTGGTCAAATTTGAAGACAGGCCCTGAGAGCGAAACTGCTGTCTTGACAAAGTTTGTACTCAGGGTAGCTAAGGCTTGATTGACCTTCCTTTGAGATGACTGTTTTCCCTGGTTGGGTGCCATTCTAACTCACTTCTGATATGGCGAGCGAGTAATTGTGGCGTATTATTGGACATAGTTATGTATCAGTTATATTATTTTCACTTTTGCAAGTGCTTATATTAACGTTGACTTTAATCCAACATTAAATCTCATTGATCGTGATTTGTATATTTAAAAATGATTCTTTGGGAGGCCAAGGCAGGCGAATCACCTGAGGTCGGGAGTTTGAGACCAGCCTGACCAACTTGGAGAAACCCCGTCTCTACTAAAAATACAAAATTAGCCAGGTGTGGTGGCTCATGCCTGTAATCCCAGCTACTCGGGAGGCTGAGGCAGGAGAATTGCTTGAACCTGGAAGGCAGAGGTTTTGGTGAGCCAAGATTGCACCATTGCTCTTCAGCCTGGGCAACAAGAGTAAAACGCTGTCACACACACACAAAAAAGATTATAGTTTATAATTTATGTATATTATTTAATATACTTTTATAACTATAATAGTATTTATAATATGTGTAGAGTATTTAATACTGTCTGAGTTATTAAGAACAATAGATACAGTTTTGGGCAAAATGTAAACTGCCTATATTTTATTTCAGAGTTACTTTGAAACTATTTATTAAAAATTTTACTTTTTTCAGAGTCATATTAAATCTATAGACTCAGGAGAAACGAACATAGATGGAGCCATAGGTGAGTAGACCATGGAACATTTTTATGTCTTTGTTTGAGGTACTTTAATATTGTGATTTAGAACATGTAAGTAAACACCTATAATAATTAACTGTATTTCTAGGACTGACAGCATCAGAAGAATTTATCAAGATCACGTTGTCAGCTTTTGAAGCAATAATACAGTATCCTATTTTACTGAAAGACTATCGCTGCACGGTCAGTTCTGGCAGCTTTTGAAAAAAGCTCCTTTTAAATTTACTTGGTAATTCTGTATGTAAAGAGACCTCGTTTACAGTGCTTGGCTCATATGTGTTCCTCACATGAAATAACCATTCAGAACCCCCCTACCTTGGCAGGATGAACATAGGAAATCCCTTCCCTTTGTTGACTTTCTTGGCATTTTTCTTTATTATTCTCTTTCCTTCTTGGTCCTCAGCTATCCTTCAGCTTACTTTCTTCTTGCCTGATTATTTGTTTTAACTGGTAGTACAAACCTTCAGAGCAAGGTTTCTCAACCTTGGCACTAAAGGCATTTTGGGAGGGACAATTCTTTGTTATGTGGCTGTCCTGTGCATTCTGGGATCTTTAGCAGCAACCTGGCCTCTACTCAGGAGGTGCTGGTAGCCCCACTCCATCTCCCTTCAGTTATGACAACAAAAATTGTCTCTACACATTGACATATGTCCTCTGGGTGGCAAAATTGCTCCCATTTGAGAAACTGTGCCTTTGAAGGATCCTTAGGTGAGCTGCATGTTGACTTTAGGAGGAGGAAATCCTCCCTCCCTTTCTTTCTGCAGAAAGGCCCCCAGAAGAGGAGCCAGTTAGGAAGACAACTAGCTTATGGGTACAAGGAGCAGTATCAGGTTTTACCCGGCAGTGGCTTTCCCTAGAAGCTGCTGTGGAACAGGCACGTGGTTCCATCCTTCCCTCCTTAACTTTCGCATCTCCTACCCCTGCCCTTCTCACTGAAGCACTGGTGATTTGGTATAGGGAGGATGTGTTTCTTATACCCCAGCTCATGCCTGTTTCCAGTGTTCTGTCCCATTTAGCATTGGACCCAAGCAATAGTGACTGCTTTTAGATAACAGATTATGTGGGCATCCGAAGCATAACCCAGCAAAGAGTTTGATGTGAAAATATTTTTCACATTTCCAACAACTAACCCTGTAGGCAACATTTTAGATAGTAGTCAATCATGAGTTGTGCATTTCCTGTAATGACGATGAATAAAAGTAATGAATTTAGAAATCAAAACTGTACTTAAAAAAGATATTGTGAAGTAAGAAAAAAGTTAATTTTGACACCTTCATGGTCACATAAATACCATTGTGGAACTGAATTCTTCAGTTTGTTGCCTCGCAGATGTCTCCACCCTCTGCCCGCACCCTTCAAACACAGTTAACTTGTGTGTGTGTGTGTGTGTGTGTGTGTGTGTGTGTGCGCGCGCATGTGCATTAAATCCTTCACTTAAATACTGTATTCTGTGGCTTCTAACATCTTGGAATTAGCTTAGTTCTACTTTGGGTTTTTATTATAGACAGATTTAGAAATTTGAATTTGTAAAACATGGTTTAGAATGCCATTGTTTCATTTTGCTAATTGCTTCTGTTTCTTTGTTCTTTGATTGTTGTAATTATTCTTATTTCCTTTCTCTTTGGGTCTATTTTGTATTCTTTTTTTAACTTTTTGGGGTAAATATTTAGCTTGTTAATTTTTCATATTTCTTTTCTAATGTATGCATTTCAGATTATGTTTAATTACTGCTTTAGCATCATCCCACAAGTTTTGGTATATATAATTTTAATCTTTTAGTTAAAATATTTTATATTCTTCTTGATTGACTCATGGGTTATTAATATATATGTATTTAAATGTCATATGGATACATTATATTTATCTTTGTATACTGATTTCTAGTTTAACTGCTTTGAAGTTAGAGAATGTAGTCTGGGTGACTTTGATATGTTGAAATTCATCAAGTCTTGGTTTTTAGCCCATTATGAGGTTATTTTTTTATAGATACTCTGTATGTTTGAAAAAAATACATATTTTGCAGCTGTTCTGTGCAGTATTCAATATATGATCATCAAGTAATTTTATTAGTTATTCAAATCTTATCCTTGGCTGGGTGTGGTGGCTTACACCTATAATCCCAGTATTTTGGGAGGCTGAGGCGGGCAGATCACTTGAGGTCAGGAGGTCAGGACCATCCTGGCCAACATGGTGAAACCCCATCTCTCCTGAAAATACAAAAATTAGCTGGGCATGGTGGTGCATGCCTGTAGTCCCAGCTACTCGGGAGGCTGAGGCAGGAGAATCGCTTGAACCTGGGAGGTGGAGGTTCCAGTGAGCCGAGATCGCGCCACTGCACTCCAGGCTGGTGACAAAGTGAGACTCTGTCTCAAAAAAAAAAAAAAAAAAAAAAAAAAAAAAACTTACTAAATTTGGCCTGCTTTTTCTATAAATTACTGAAAGAGATGTGTATAAATCTCCTATAACTATTATGAATTTATTTCTTCTGGTAGTTCTGACAATTTTTGTTTTATGTGTTTTGAGGCCATGTTATTAGGTGTATGCAAATTTCAATTTATGTCATCTTATGAAGTCAGCCTTGTATCATTGTGAAGTGGCCCTCTTTATATCTAGGAATGTTTTTTGCCTTACTCTTTGTCCCATTCTAACATAATCATGCAAACTTTCTTTTCATTAATATTTGCCTTCTATATATTTTTTCGTTCTTTTCCTTCAAACATCTATTTTTATGTTTTAGAGCTATGTAATATAAACATCATATAATATTTTTAAATTAATTTGTCCAGGCCAGGCGTGGTGACTCATGCCTGTAATCCCAGCACTTTGGGAGGCCAAGGCAGGCAGATCACATGAGGTTGGGAGTTCAAGACCAGCCTGGCCAACGTAGTGAAACCCCGTTTCTACTAAAAATGCAAAAATTGGCTGGATGTGGTGGCATGTACTTGTAATCCCAGCTTGTCTGCAGACTGAGGCAGGAGGATCACTTGAATCTGGGAGGCGGAGGTTTCAGTGAGATGAGATCACGCCATTGCACTCCAGCCTGGGCGACAGAGTGAGACTGGGTCTCAAAATAAATAAATAAATACTTAAAAAATTAAAAAATTAATTTGGCCAATTTTTTACTTCTAACTACAGCATGTACTCCATTTACACACTGTAATTGTTGGTCTGTTTGGATTCATTCGACTATATTCTTTCAAACTGTCATACATCATTTTCTTCTTACCTACTTCTGCTCTCTTGTTTTATTGACATTTTATTTTTCATTTTGTTTTTTCCCTATATAAGGTTGGTATTTATATATTCTCCTCCTATTCTTTTACTGGTTACTCTAAAATTTACATCATACATATTAATGTATTAAAAGCTAAACTTAAAAATAAACTTTCTTTTCTATTAGTAATATACAGACCTTAGCTACTTAACTCCACTTGGTCCCCTCATGATGTATATATTGTTGTTGTCTGGGATTTTCAAGTCTGTCTTGTTTTGTTTCTCTCTTTTAAATATCCACCAGACTTTATCATCACTACTTTAATATAGTTAATGTTCATTTACCTTTATCACGTATTTACTACTTTTTTATGCTTCTTTCAGCAATTCAGATCACATACTCAATAAACTTTCTCACTGTACTTTCTAATTCTTACTTTTTGTGTATTCCAGCTTTTTCTTTTTTAGAGTTGATATTCTGAATAATTTTATTTCTTTTTTTTCCTGTCTTCTACTATGCCCCTTCTGCTGCCACATATAGCAGTTGAGTTTCTAATTTTGGTTATTTTTCATTTGTAGACGTCTATCATTGCTAGAAATTCTGCTTGTCTTTTTTTTTTTTTTCAAATCTGTATTGCTTTTTATAATTTCCTGTTCACTGTATTTTCTAGTGTGTGACTTATTTATTCATGTTTGTTATTCAGTCTTTCATATCAGAAGACTATAAAAGTCATCTTTTGTCTGTGGTGTCTGTTATATCTTGTTCATGCCCAAATCTTCCTGTTTTCTTGGAGGCCTGAGTATTGTTTATCCATGTTGGTCATTGTTCCTGAAATCCATTAGAGGGCATTCCCTGAAATCAAGTATGGATGTTCCTTCCTCCATAACATGTTTCCTTCTGCCAGGCACCTAAGGGCTCTGCCAGTTGGGACAGTACCTCAGATCAGCATCATTTGTACCCAGTGTGCAAATCCCTGACAATTTAGGTCTGAGATCATAACTTCCCAGGGCAGCCTCCTCAATTTTCAGGAGTGTGAATGTGTGTGGAGGGGTTGGTGAATGAATCTAGTTTTTCCTTACTTTGAGAGTATAATCTCCTCTCTGCAGGTGTCCGTTTCTGTGTAAGGTGACTCATAAAACTCTGTATGCTAGGAGGATCTGAGTGCAGGGGTCCCACTGATACCTGTGTTGTTGCTAAGTGCCTCCTGGGCAGTCAGCTCCATGCTCTCATGGTCTCAACTCTCTGCCTCAGGTTTTCATTCAGAAACTAGTCTGAAAGCTCCCCCTGTTTTCAGAGCTTAGGGTTTAGGGTCTATATTTTATCTGGCAGTTTTCATTGTTTTCTGTAAGAATGTTAATCCACGTAACAGGACCCACCACAACTAGGAACCTGTTTTTCATGGTCATTGTCATAGTAATGAATTCCAAGTCATCAAATAAGATATGACTTGCTGAGATGTTGCTTATTAATTCTTTTGCCTAATGAGCAGTAACTTTATGGCTAATTTGTTAAGATCCTGTATTTATAAATATCTATTTTGCATTTAAGTAGAAATTAGTTTATTTTCTAATCATGAAATGCAAGCATACTAATTATTGTAACTACAGCATCTATTATGATAGAAGAGGTATTATTGCAACTTACTGGCTTCATAAAATATTTTTTAATGCTATAACTCATGAGAAATTTTCTAATTACCTCTTTTTGAGCATGACTAGAATACATGAAGATGAAGATCTAACACCCCAGGGAACATACTGTTGTTTGAAATGTTAGCACACATGATGTTCAAGGCTGCTGATCAATACTATATTGTATGGAAGTGGCTAAATGCATTTGATTCTTGCTGAGCACAAGCACTTAATTCAGATTTTTCCCAGAGTTTTAGACCATTTAGCTCCTCAGAGTTGAAATCATCAATCTGGCCTATAGGACAGTGAGAAAGCCACATGATTTGTTTTGTACAGTGAATTTGTTCCCCACTCATGGTGGTTTTGGAAAATATTATTAATAGCAAAGGGAAAATAAAGATGACTTCTTTATTAGAAAGTTCTGGCTGCAATATACATAATTTGATTAAAATGTATTTCTATTTAACTTTAGAAAGTAAGCTAAGCCTTAATACTTTTTAATGAAAAACCTATCCTTTTGTAAATTTCTCAGAGAAAGGCTGGTGGCTAATAAATAATGAATAATCTAGCTTTAAACCAGTTATTTGAGTTAATACTTAGTGTTGGTGGTGATGTAGAGCACATGGAACCCAGAAACACTATACTCAGTGAGAGTGTACGTTGGTACAACTACTCTGAAAAACTGTTGGGCAGTAGCTACTAAAGCTGAACATATGCATATACTGTGACTCAGCAATTTTACTTCTAAATATATATTCAATACAAATGAGCTAAGAATGCTCATAGCTGCAAACTGGAAACCATCCAAATTCCCATCAACAGTCTGTGAATGAGTACATTATGGTATAGTCAAATGATGAAATGCTCTTCCACAGAGAAAACAAATGACCTTCAGTTACACTTAATGACATGGATGAATCTTACAAATTTAATGTTGAGCTAAAGTTAACAAATACAAAATACCATGATTCCACTAGCAAAAAAATTAAGAATAGACAAAATTATTCCAAGTCATGATAGTGATGACCCTTGGGTGGTGACTGGTAGGTGACAAAGGGGGCTTCATAAGGTCCTGTTCCTTCATCTAGGTGCTACTTACATGAGTATGTTCATGTTGTAAAAATTATCTGAATTGTATACTTAGGATAAGTACATCTTTATGTATATATCTTATTTGTGAATTAAAAATTTACATAAATATGAAAAAAGGTTTAGAACTTGGTAAAGGTAAGCCTATATACAGGTTGATTATCCCTCATCTGAAACACTTGGGACCAGAAGTACTTTAGATTTTGGATGTTTTGGGGATTTTCAAATATTTGCATTTTTGGGATATTTGCATTATCCTTATTGGTTGAACATCTCTAATCTGAAAATCTGAAATACTCTAATGAGCATTGCCTCTGAGTGTCATGTTGGTGCTCAAAAAGTTTCAAGCTGGGCATGGTGGTGAGCTCCTGTAGTCGCAGCTACTTGGGAGGCTGAGGTGGGAGAATAACTTGAGCCTAGGAGTTCAAGGCCAGCTTGGGCAATGTAGCCATAACCCCATTTCTAAAAAAGAGAAAAAAATGTTTCAAATTTTAGAGCATTTCAGATTTTAGATTTTTGGATTAGGAATGCTCAACTTGTATATACAGTCATGCCTTGCTTAAAGATGGAGATGCAGTCTGAAAAATGCCTTATTTGGTGATTTTTTTTTGTTGTGCAAACATCATAGAATGTACTTACACCAACCTGAGTGGTGTAGCCCATTACACACCTAGACTACAAACCTGTACAGCATGTTACTGCACTGAATATTGTAGGTGATTGTAACAAATGGTAAGTATACCAGGAAAAGGTGTGGTAAAAATACTGTATAAAGATAAATGTTACACCTTTATAGGATGCTTACTATGAATGGAGCTTGCAGGACTGGAGTTGCTTTGGGTGAGTCATTAGTGAGTGGTGAGTGAATCTGAAGGCCTAGGACATTACTATACACTACTGCAGACATTATCAACACTGTTCACTTAAGCTACACTAAATTTATTAAAAAATATTTTTTGGTTGGGCACAGAGGCTCACACCTTAACCTGTAATCTTAGCACTTTGGGAGACTGAGGCAGACGAACCACTTGAGGCCAGGAGTTCAAAGACCAACCTGGGCAACATAGTGAGACTATATACCTACAAAAAATTTAAAAAACAATTAACTGGGCATAGTGGTGCATGCCTGTAGAAAAAAAATGTATTTTTCTTTCTTCAGTATCAAATTCTCTGTATCTTACTATCACATTTTTACTTTATAAACTTCTAAAAACTTTTTGACTCTTTTGTAATAACATTGATTTTAAAACACACATTGTTCTGTTGTACAAAAATATTTGATAAGCTTTTTTCTATTTTTGAAATTTTTAGTTAAATTTTTTTTTCCTTTCTAAACTTTTTTATTAAAAATGAAGACAAAAACACACACAATTAGTCTAGGATTACACAAGATCAGGATCGTCAAGACGTTGTCAGTAAGCAATAGGAATTTTTCAGCTCCATTATAATCTTATGGGACCGTCATCATGCATGTGCTCTGTTGCTGACCAAAGCATCATTATGCCATGCATGACTGTGTATATATATTTAAAGTTAACTGATGTGAATAAGCATCTCTACCTATCTTTTATTGGTGTGGATTCATATTCTGTATTAGTTTTCTATTGCTGCTGTAACAAATCACCACAAATTTACTAGTTTAAAACAACACAAATGTGTAAACTTACAGTTCTGGAGAGTCAGAGGCTTGAAATGAATTTTAGGACTAAAATGAAGGTGTCAGCATGGCTGTGTTCCTTCCAGAGACTCTAAGGGAAGGGTCTGCTTCCTTGACTTTTCCAACTTCTCGAGGCCACCTGGATTCTTAGGCTTGTGGCCCCTTCTTCCATCTTCAAAGCCATCGGAGCAGCATCTTCAAATCTCTCTCTAACCTCTGCTTTTATTGTTACATCTTCTCTGACTCTGACCATCCTGTCACCCTTTAAGGACCCTTATTGTTATATTGGACCCGCCTAAGTAATCCAAGATACTGTCTCCTCTCAGGGTCCTTAACCTCATCTACAAGTTCCCTTTTGCTATGTAAATAACAAATTTGAAGGTTCTGGAAATCAGGACATGGCCGTCTTTGGGGAGGCATCATTCAGTCTACCACAGATTCCTATTTTTATCAATGACTTCATTACTATATTATTTTGGTCCTGATATTTTCCAGATTTGGCTAGTGCAAGCCCTTTCAAGTTGACTTCTTTCAAGTGTCTTTGTGACATAGCCTATTCTTTTTTGAATGCTGCCTTATTTTATGTTACAACAAAATATTTTTTCCTCAGTTTGTTACTACTCTTCCCTGGCTATGAAATTAGTCATTTCTCTGAGGAGCGTTGGTTTTCTTTACTGGGAAATGGCATTAGAGACCAAGATGGAGCACTAAGTGTGCTCTTCTCTTCTGGGACATCTTAGCTTCTAGCCCTTCCAAGAAGCAGTTAGGAAATATATGCATGTATATGCACTGTGATGGTCTGAATGTGTCCTCAAACTTCATATATTGAAACTTAATCCCCAGTGTCATAGTATTAAGAGGTGGGGCCTTCAGAAGATGATTAGATCATGAGGGGTCCCCTCTCATGAATGGAGTTTGTGTCCTTTAAAAGAACTTGAGGGAGTTGTTTTGGCCTTTGTACTTCTTCTGCCATGTGAAGACACAGCTAAAGGATGCCATCTTGGAAGCAGACCTCACCAGACATTGAACCTGCTGGCACCATGATCTTGGACTTCCCAGCCTGCTAAACTGTGAGAAACACATTTCTATTATTAAATTACCCAGTCTAAGGCATTTGTTATAGCAGCCTGAGTAGACTAACACATATGCATATGAACACACATTCATACTGTATAGTCACAGATGGTTTGGCCCTCCATATTCACAGGTTCCACATCCTTGGATTCAACCAACAGCAGATAAACCATATTTGAAAAAAATGAAAAGTGATAATACAACAATAAAAAATAATACAAATTTTAAAAATAGAGTATAACAACTATTAGCTGCCACTTATGTTGCATTAGATATTATAAGTCACCTAGAGATGATTGAAGGTATATGGGAGGTTGTGTGTAGTTTATATGCAAATACTAATGCCATTTTACATAAAGGACTTAAGGATTCCTGGATTTTGGTATAGGGAAAGGGATCCTGGAACCAATCTGTCTCAGATACTGAGGCCCAACTATACTCAGCATTCCTTATGTGAACCTAGACTTCTTATCCCCCAAGTTAGATTGTCTGCCCTATCTCCTCCTCCTTTTCTCTCTAGGCCCTGTTCAAAAGTAATTTCTGTGAGACTCCCCTCTACCCACCCAACAGAGTATGTCCCTCCCTGCTCTGGGGTCCATAGCTTTCTATACCTCCCTCCATAACAGCCCCTACGATGCTCCTACTCAATTACATGTTGACACATTGGTCTCTCCCTGGAGCCAGTCCCCTGTGGATACTGAGGGACAGCTATACGTACACGTGCCTATATGGACATACATACATATTTGAAATCATGAGTTCACAATGCTATCTTCGTATCCAGTCTCCTACACAGTTCTTTCTTGCCTTTGCCCATTCTATATTTGTGTATCTCTTTGTAGAAGTTTTGGCTTCAGCATCATCAGCACATTTTCTTGTTTGTTTAATCCTGTAATACATTTAAAATTGTTATGGAATTGCTTCACTGAAACCCATACCAAAACAAACCAAATGAGGTCACAATTTGTTTGCCGAATTCCTTGCCTTCCCAACCTTTTCTCATCTCCAAGCAACACTGGGAGTATATAGTCAATACTGTGTTCATAAGGTACTTGGATTAGCTCCCTTCCCCACTTTTGGTGTGGTTATAATATTCGTTTGAAGTACTGTTGATTTGTCTCCGTTCGCTTTCAATTTTAGGTTTTCTTTTTCTCCTTCCTCTTTTGTTGCTTTTAATTTTTAAAATATGTAGAACATGGATGTGCTTCCAAAAAAGTCAAAACTATGGAAAAAGATATATTCAGAGCAGTGCCACTCCCTTCCCTGAAATATATATCCCTTCTACTCCATTGCCATTCCATCATACTCTCCTTACCCTTGTAGATAAACAACTTCATTGTTTTCTGATTTGTCCTTTTAATATTTCTTTCTGTAAAGAGAGTATATGTTTTCTTATTTTTCCTTCTTATACCGTAAGTAACATACTATATACGTTCTTTTGCATTTTGCCTTTTCCTTTAATAATGAGTGTTAGAAATTACTCCATATCAGTTCTTAGAGATTTTTCTCACTCTTTATTAAAACAAGTTTGGTATTCCACCAATGTTTGGCCCACTAGGTAGTTGCTTAATATTTGTAATTATAGGCAATAAATAACCTTGTTCATATTTAGTTTCCTATTGTAGGTGTATCTTCGGGGTAAATTGTGATTTACCAGTTTAATCACTAGAAGGGTGATTTTGGGATCAAAGAGTAAATACACTTGTGCTTTTGTTAGATACTGCCAGAATCCCTTATGTAGGCTTTTACCATTTTTCTCACCAGCAATGTAGGAGAATGCCTGTTTCGACACAGTCTTCCCAATAGTGTGTTACCAACCTAACATAACCGTGGGAATTCCTTAACATTTTTATAGCTATTTAATATTGGAAAGAAGATTTAAACAAAGCATCATCTTGGGCAACAATAACTTTAAGAACAAGTAAAATAAGGTTTAGTGATGCAAGTGTTATTTATGAATTTCAAATGCGTTTACTATTGTTTAGCATGTACTATTGTCCCAGAGCTGTCTTAGCATTCCTAAATCATAGACATTCATTTCATTTGGGACATGTCATTGAGAATCATTAACATGCAGAGAAACTGATATACAGAGAAGCTAATGTGCACATATATTCACACATTTTTAAAAAAATGAGTGGGGGTCCTAGTTTGAGCAAAGAAATAAAAGTCACCAGACTTGGGAATTTCCGTTTTCAAAAAGTTCAGTAGGTCTTTGCTTTCAGAACACGTTGTCAAATGAACTTTAGCACAAGTGAATGTCTTTAAGAAATCAATATTACTAGTATTAATTATTAAAATTCCTTGGATTATTCCATATAAGTGTATTATCCCTATGCTAAAACAAATAATGAGTGATGGAATTTTATAATAGAGATCACTGGTACAGAGGAGCTTGATTAGGGTGCAATGGCATTTATTTTAATACCATTAAATATATATTACATATGTCATTAAATATGCAGCATATAGTAGTATATATAAATATGTATATGTATAAATTCTGTGGAAGATTCTGGAAGGGCAGAATATTGGTGAGCATATTCTCGAACTCCACAGCAGCAAAAAGGTACTCATTGTCTATTGTCTCAGTGATTCAGTCTCTTTTTAATAAGGTGACCCCGTACCAGTGAGCAAAGCCATGCCCATTCAAAGGTTTAGAACATGTTTGCTGTCATATACTGTGTCAGATTTTGTTGTCATGGTTTTCTCACTATGAATTAGAAGTGACTTGATAATGATAATTTTTAGGGCTTTGTCCTTTTTTTTTGTTGTTCTTTATTGTCTTGCTGCATTGTTGCTGTTTGGTGTCGGGTTGTCGTTAAAGCGAACAATTTTAATTTGACTTCTCAAAATGCAGATTGCGCTTCATCATGTATCAGACTACACTCTCCAAACATCCTGTATGTAACATGATTAATCAATAAGTGTAATATTAACTCATTCTTTGTGTTGGTGTGTTATCGGGTTTGAAATTTCTCAGGTCCTAAGACAATTTAGCCACTACTTTAGTTAAAAATCAATGGATGTTAACGGAAATGAATAAATAGATAATACTGTTTAAGAGGATATTTGGAAGAGAGAATTTCCCATCTTTGGGGGAGGTATTGTTAGTGGTGGCAAATCTGTATGGGTCTGCAACAGTTTCAGTTCTTGCCTCCTCAGAAGAAGGAATTCGACTCATGGGCATAGGCAGACTCAAGGCAAGTTTTAGAGCAGGAGTGAAAGTTTATTTAAAAGTTTTATAGCAGGAACAAAAGGAAGTAAAGTATACTTGGAAGAGGGCCAAGTGGGCAACTTGAGAGATTCAAGTTTGTGGTTTGACCTTGGACTTGGGGTTTTATACGTTGGCATGCTTCCAGGGTCTGCATCTCTTCTCCCCTGATGCTTCCCTTGGGGTGGGTTGTCCACATGTGCAGTGGCCTCCAGAACTTGGGAGGGGCCACATGTGCGCTGTGTTTACTGGAGTTGTACACATGCTCACTTGAGGCAGTTCTTCCCTTACCACTAGAATGTTCCCAGAAGGTCATATACCAGTTAAACTCTGCCATTTTGCCTCTGTGTGCACATGCTTGAGCCCAGTCACCTAACTCCTTAGATCTTACCAGGAAGCTTCTGATCACCAGTTTCAGGTGTTTCTATCTAGGGAGACTGCCTTTCCCTAGCACTGACTGTGACCAGTAATTTTAGACAGTTAACAACCGCCTATCACCTGATGTCGCCTGATGTTCCTGGTTGGGGTCAGGGGCCCTCTCTTGCCCTGCTCATGTCTGCCTGCCTACCTGCTGCAACATTATGAGCTTGTATTATGAGGGAAGAACCTCCCTTTTGCATATAGGTGCTCTGTCCTGGAAAGGTGGTCTGGTTGAAGACAGAAAAGCTGTTACTTGGAAACATATGCCTGGCCTTTCTATAGCTATGAGGCCATGGATGGTCTGTATTGAGTTTCTGTTTCTTTTGTAGGCAAGATTGGGGAGTGGCCTAGAACCCTGGATGAAGAAAGGGGATAGGGGTAGCAGAATAGCTAAAATTTGTCTGCATAAGAAATAAAAATGTATTGGTTGGTAGGAGAGTTAACAAAAGAGGAAAGGAGGCAGAAACAACGAGGAGGGCTGCCTAGAAGCCAAAAAGTTAGGCAGCAGGACAGGAGCCCAGAGCTTGTGAAGGAAGAAGGCCTGTGAGAAAAGTTAAAGTTGCAAGTGATTGAAGATGATTAAAAACAGATAAACTTCAATTTTAAATTGTTGGTGTTGCTGCTATAAACCCTCCATTACTCCAGACTTTCAGTAAAGTCTGGTATACATACCAAGAATTTGTGAGTCTTCTAAATGTGATTATTAAAAAGGGCTACGTTCTATGACTTACACTGGTGGGTAGAAATCAACAAAGAGCAGCCAAATGCTATAGCAAAGAAGTTGGCCAACATCGCTAGCGTTTGGCAGAGACTTAAAGGCAAGGAAGGGAGTGGGAGAGGGAAGACTTCAGGTGTGCCCTGATTGGAGGCTATTGGCAGGGGAAACTGGAAGTGGGCTCATTAGAAGCAGGACATCCTATGTGGTTGGTTCGGGGAACATTTTTGGCTTTCTCTAGTTGGTCCTAAGTTGGAAGAGTACAAAAAATACTGAAGATGACAGTCATTGACTAAATCCTAACCATCCCAGTCTAATTATTACCAAGGTTGTGGTTTTGGCTTCCCTACTGGTTCCTGTAGAGGTTGTGGGTTAGAGTTTTATTGTCATATATTGTCATATATAGTCTGGCTCCCACCAGTATATTCAGTATCCCAGAAGCAAATAGCAGGCAGGAGAAGGTAAAAAGCAGATAAGTGAGTAGAAACTCAGAGTTGGCAGTGAATCATGGGAAAGTAAATAAGCCTCTGCAAATTCCCAGAAATCTTGGAAAGGACACTAAATTGCTTAATAGTATGCAAGGCTGACGGTTTTATTTGAAACTCAAAGTTTAGGGTGACCTCAGCTGATAACTAGGATACAAAAGCAAATTAGGTTTTGTTTTGTTCTAAAGAAATTGACGTTCTGTACCATAAACAAATACTTTTGTAAGTTCAAATCTTTTTAAAAATACCTTCTTTATACTGAAAAATAGTATGAATAGAGTTATAGCAGTGATGTAAGAAGTGGCCCCAAGAAAACTTTTTAGCTATTTGGTTTGCTCATATATTCTTAGTAAGGGCCTTAGATAAACCATCTATTTGTTTGTTTGTTTGTTTGTTTATTCATTTTTTAGGGATGGGGTTCCACTATGTTGCTCAGGCTGTTCTCAAACTCCTGGGCTCAAGAGATTCTCCCACCTCGGCCTCCTAAGTAGCTAAGACTACAGGTGTGAGCCACCATGCTTGGCTATACCATCTTTGAGAATGTAGTGAGCCAGATTCAGGTCCTACTCTGAATGACTCTCTCATATAGAGAGTTCCCATATATGTCTGTTTCTAGACTCTCTATTCTGTTCCATTGATCATATCTAGCCCTGTGCTTATAGCATGTTATTTCCATCATAGTAAATGTGGAAACTTGTTAGAGTTAGGCATCCTTTTCCCAAGCTTTCTTGGAAGTTTTCTTTTATTCTTTTTGTTGTTGTTAAGATGGAATCTTGCTCTGTCACCCAGTCTGGAGTGCAGTGGCACAATCTCAGCTCATTGCAACCTCCGCCTCCCAGGTTCAAGTGATTCTTGCCCCTCAGACTCCCGAGTGGCTGGGATTACGGGCACTTGCCACCATGCCTGGCTAAGTTTTGCATTTTCAGTAGAGATAAGGTTTCATCATGTTATCCAGGCTGATCTCAAACTCCCGACCTCAAGTGATTTGCCCAACTCAGCTCCCCAAGTGGCTTCCAGGCATGAGCTACTGCACCTAGCCAGTTTTCTGTTCTTCTTGATCTGCTTTCCATGTATATTACAGAGTCAATATGAGGAGTTCCTGAAAACCTTGTTAGATTTTTTTGTGTGTGTTGGAATTATAGATTAATTTTCAGAGAATTGGCCTCTCTGAGTCTTCTTATTAAAAACTGTGTTTTGCCTTCATTTATTCACTTCTCTAACGTTCTTGCTTTCTTTTTTTTTTTTTTTTTGAGACGGAGTCTTGCTCTGTGGCCCGGGCTGGAGTGCAGTGGCTGGATCTCAGCTCACTGCAAACTCCGCCTCCGGGGTTCATGCCATTCTCCTGCCTCAGCCTCCCGAGTAGCTGGGACTACAGGCGCCTGCCACCTCGCCTGGCTAGTTTTTTGTATTTTTTAGTAGAGACGGGGTTTCACCATGTTAGCCAGGATGGTCTCGATCTCCTGACCTCGTGATCTGCCCGCCTCGGCCTCCCAAAGTGCTGGGATTACAGGCTTGAGCCACCGCGCCCAGCCGTTCTTGCTTTCTTTATGTAGATGTGCGTTCCTGACCTATAATTTTCCTTCACTCTGAAGAATTTCTTTAAATATTTCTTACAAGGCAAGTCTGCTGATGAAAAATTTCTTCAATTTTTGTCTGTGAGAAAGTCTTCATTTCTCCTTCAATTTTGAGGGATAATTTCATTGTATATAGAATTGTAGGTTGGTGGCTTTTTTCTCTTAGCACTTTGAAAATTTCATTCCAGCCTGATGTGTCAGGTGAACTGAACTTAGGTAAATGGACCTTTAGTGTGAAGTTTTATGTTTATAAAAGGCCAGGAGGTAGGCTGTGTTGGTTGTTTGTGGTTGTTGTAGGTTTCAGAGACTAAAATTTCCTCTAGTAACCGAGTTGTTTTCTCTCCTATTGTCTTTGGGTTTCCCTAAGAACTCTGTCTTAAATACCACCTGTGTCAGTTGTAAGTCTGTGTTACTATACTGAAGCCGTGTTGATGTTGTGGTAAGGTGCTGGGGGAAGGGATGTATTGTATAGTTCTGTGATTAGGTCTTACTCTTAGTGAGCCTGAGTACCTAGGCTGTGACCTTCACAAGTGCTTTTCAGCACCCCCAACCTCCCACTGTAGGTGAGACAAGAAGGCTAGAGGGGCCTGGAGTTGGGCATTTCCCTTGCCCTGGGGAGTTAAGTTCTGCTAAAACCCCATTAAGTTAGGCTGTTGTAAAATAGCTTCCCTGAGTCAGACTTTTGTTAAACAATGCTCTGGGCATATTTCAAAATAGTTAAATTTCTCCTTCCCCTACTGAAGCACCAGGAGATTTTTTCTCCAAGTTCACCCTGAAAAGTGGTGTTGGTGGGGAGCTCCTGACGGTAACACTTGCAGAAGCATGGGGGCTCTCCTAAGGCTGGGTCTCCGGGAGTTTTTAATCTCTCATACTAGTCCATGCTCAATCTCCAACAGTTTCAGGCAATCACCCTTTATGTTGTTGTTGTAATTGCTGTCTCCAGTGGCGGTTCCTGCTCCTGGTAAGCTGTGATTTTCTGAATTTGCTTGTCCCCCCAGTTTTGAGGATGGTGGTTTTCCTATGACTTCAATTCTTTGACCTATCTAAGAAAAGTTGTGATTTTTAGTTTATTTAGCTTTTTCTTTGTTGTATGGTTGGTTGTGATGATTTCCAAACTCTTTACATGTTGGTCTAGAACCCAGAAGTCCATTAACGACTATAGTACCTGTAAATATATTCATATGCGTATACACACACATATATGCACACATACATTTATATCCATATATTCTTGCTAAGATCACAATATTCCTGTTGTAAATGGAATTTTTTTGAATTATGTTATTCAGTTGGTTGTTGTAGGTACATATAAATGTTATTGACCGTGGTCCTTGGGCTCTCGGTGCAATAGAAATTGACATGAGGCCAAAAGAGTTTTTCCATACAAGGCTTCATTGGAGCTTGTGCCTGGGCATAAAGGAAGCATCATGAGAGAGAATTCCCAGACAAACTCTTTGAAGAGTTGGTTGGAAATTTTTATTAGGCAAGACATAAGAATTAATAAATAGGGTAGGATATGCAGTCTGGGCTGGGCAAAGAACGTAAAGGGTAGGGTATACAGGTCAGCACAACTGCTTATGATGTTTATCTTGAGAAATGGGCCACCTGGTGGTCTGGCCAATGACAAAAGGCTGTCATTCCTTCCTGAGGTGAAACACTCTACAACTTTGGATCTCCTAAGGCCAGTTCTTGGAATTCCTTAAGTAAAAGGCATGGTTAAACATTATGGGAGCATAGAAGAACAACAGAGTATGACTAAAGCCTTGGGATTAGTGGGTAAGACATCAGTGAGGTAGTGGTGTGGGTTTTGTGATCAGTGGGAATGTATTAAAGAATGCTCTGGTGAGGGTGAGCTGAAGCCAAGCCCCATTCCTGCTGTCTCATTCCCTGCTGAGAAATTTCACCTTCTTTATGCTTAAGGAGAAAGGGCCGAAGATCTCATCTTCAGAAACTACTTCCTGCTGGACAAGTTATTGTCCTTGCCTAACCTTTTAGGGCAAGCAGTTTTTATAAGATTTAGAATCACCTCAAAGGTAGCTCAGAGAAAGGAAAATTCAAGACAGGAAGTCAGAAGTTGTTCATGGAGGGGAAAATAATAAATGACAAAGGTCACACAAATATAAAACCAGAAAGGACTCATTCCCTATGCCAGGTATTGAACCCACGCAGCCATTGTGAAAAGGCACAGCCTTAGCCACTGAGCTACAGCATGAGGCAGTGGTCTTCCCAGAAGGAAACTCGAGTAGCCATTTTCAAGCTTGCAAGGAATTTCACCTGCTCAAGTTAATATGTAAGGCTAGCCATGACATTCTTATGCATCCTTCTTTTTAATTTAAACCTTTTAAAAATTGTTGAGAATAAGAAAAGTGCTTTTCCTTTAATGATGTACTTAGGTTCAGTAGCGACTCAATCCAAAAACCCTTTAAAACTCAGATGGTAATTTTTCAGGTTTTTATAATATAAGCAAGTGGTATTTCTAGAGAGGGGGTAGAGGAGGCATCTCCATGGTCTCCAAGAATTTACTGTCTGAAATAGATTTAAGATAGCAAAAGATGACAAAAGCCCCTTGGGGTGGGACCTTTTAAAACAGAACTCATCTCCAAGGGCTTTTGACACATTTGGGACAAAGAATGTGTGCTTGTGTCTCAGACTCCAGGTTCTTTCAGACCAGCTACCTGACATGAGCCTCGGAATTCCCACCTTCTGGATGCTAGATAGCAAGAAAGGGAACCCCCCATGGTCATAAGGTCAAGCTCCCAAAGACAGAAAATAAAATGAAAGGGAAACCTCATCCAGTTTTTGTTTCAAGGACCTGCAGCAATGTTTGTAACTGATGAGTCTGCCAAACAACAGGCTTATAGGGGTCATAGGCCTTGAGACAAACAATTGTCTTTACCATTTCACTCAACTGGTTTGCACAGAGAAGCAGGCCAGAAGCCTGGCTGGTAAGAAATCCTTAACCTTTTGCTGGCATGCCAGGTTTCTGGGTTCCCTTTCTGTGTAGCTTCTGGAAGAGCAAAGCAGCTTTTGTTGACTGCTCACTGCAGCATAGCTGTGGGGGCCAAGCTGCATTACAAGAGAAAGTCATCTTTTGTCCATTTTATGGAGGAACCGAAGGAAAGCCTCTTATCTTTGCAAGATGCCACCTAACAGTCTGCATGGGGGAATCAGATGTCAAATGAAACACACAAGAAGGAAAAATGGATCAGGACGGGAGTGACACAAACTCAGGACCCATGTGCTGTCAGTCCTCTCTTCACAAAGATAACACCCAGGGTTTGTTGCAGGCTTGGATAGACAGACAACAAAGTCCACAGCCTTCTCTTTCCCACAAGGCGTGGCAAAGGGAGGGAGGGTACTTAAAGAAAATTACAGAGCCCAGTGCCAGACAGTTTCCTACCAGCTGAACTGAATGACCGTTTTGGCCTGTGCTGCATGGGTGTCTATTGAGGTTGAAGCAGTGCCACATGGGTGTCTACTGAGGCTGAATCAGTGCCACATGGGTGTCTATTTAGGCTGAAACAATGAAGTTAATGAAAAGTGAAGGAAGGGGAGGAGAAAGGAAGAAGAAAGAAAAAGAAAGACACAACAAATAGAAGACCAGGAGGGAAGGGAAAGCATTGTCCGGGGTGGGTTGTGAGGAATCTCAGGGAGGCTGGAGGAAGAACTCACCAGTCATAGCAGCGCCGAATCAAAACTTCAGGTGACTTCCTGTCAGCCACGAAGGGGTCACATCCCGCTGTCCTGCTGGCTCACAAGCCTCCCTCCACAGAGGAGAAAAAAGCTCCCTATGTCTGGTGATCCCTGATAAGCCCTGAATGAATATGTTACTGACCATGAGTTCTTGGGCTCTTAATGCAATAGGACATGAGGCCGACAGAGTTCTCCCAGACAAGCCTTCATTGGAGCTTATGTCCAGCGATGAGGGAAGCAGCATGGGGGGTGGGGGGGAGAGAGAGAGACAGAGAGAGAGAGAGAGAGAGACAGAGAGACAGAGAGAGAGAGAGAGACAGAGAGAGACAGAGAGAAAGAGAATTCCCTGACTGACTCTCTGAAAAGAGCTGGTTGGGATTTTGTATTAGGCAAAGCATGGAAATTGATACGAGGGGTAGGGTATGCATGCTGGACTGGGCAAAGCACATGATGGGTAGGGTGTGCAGGGCAACGTATGTGGTTACAATGGTCATCTTGAGTAATGGGCCACCTGGCAGTCTGGCCAGGAGCATCAAGGCTGCCATTCCTTCCTGAGGTGGGACACTCCACAACCTTGGTTTGATAGTTTGGATCTCCTAAGGCCAGTTCCTGGAATTCTTTAAGTAAAAGGCATGGTTAAACATTTTGAGAGCTCAGTGGAACAATATAGCATGACTAAAGCCTTGAGGTTAGCGGGTATGGCATCAGTGAGGTAGTGGTATGGGTTTTGTAATCACTGGGAATGTATGAAAGAATGCTCTAGTAGGGATGAGCTGGAGCCAAGCCTCATTCCTACTCTGTCTCATAAATACTGTTGATTTTTCTGTATTCATCTTCTGACAATCTTGCCTTTTTGACTATTTAATTGTTTTTAAATTTCTTGAGTTGGGCACTTAGATCATTTGTTTCAGTGTTAACTCCTCTCGTGATATATACTATTCAACCTTTAAGATAGCTGTTGATCATGTTGGTAGTATTGATAGCAGCATATATTTCTTTCCTTTGCATAGTTTTTTCTTTAGACATAACTATAAGTTTGGAGTTCTCAAAATACCTGTGCTTTGAGTGATGTAATGTGACATCACTTAGTGGAAGAGGGTGAACTAAACACCCCTGGTTCTTAGGGTCCTTGTAAAAATATTGAGATATACTAACACATAGAAATTTCCTATGTCAAGTGGAGATAGAACATGTTAACGCTAGTGGGCCACCAATCACATATGGAGATTCTTGCCTCTGCAGGGCATTGTTTTGTTGGTATGGAGAGCAAGATGTCATTTGGTGGTGCACAGATTCTCCTGCTCTTTTATCAGTATAGAGAGAACAAGTACACAAACAATGGGAATTTTGTTTGTTGTCACTAAAATAGTTCATCAAATGAAACAGTAGTTTTCATCATTAGACGAGCGTAGGGATTCTTTCTTTTTTGGTATTTTGGAGGAAAATGCTTGTCTTTTGAGGTTAAGTTTTAAACCATATTGATTGTTCTCTGTCTGATACAACTGGGAACTCACAGAGGTGGTTTGTCTAGTGGATTTACATCTTTGGGGTCTATTTCTAAAAATAACCAAGACCAGCTTGTCATAGTTATTTGATGTATTTGATAAAACATGGGGACTATGTGTCTCTTTTTTCCCCAACATTTTGATTGTTGTTTAGGTTAAACTTGAAGTAATGATCACCAGCTTATACATAACTAATCTGGTGGTTTAATGCCAACCTGTGCCAATTAGATTTTGCATTATATTTTAAGTTCCTTTCATAGACCCTGAAGGTTTTGAGAAATTACTGTTTTGATTTTCATAATGTCATTTTGACCTGAGGACTTTTTTAGAGTTAAATGAGCTTGGTGGTTTATTAAATGTCATGGAGAGCTGACATCCAGAATAAACTTAGCCATTGTTTTTTTCACTCCTTTGATTAGGGATTCTGTCTGTGGAAAAAATATAGATAGTGGTTGATACCAGTTTTGTGTTCATAGAGATTTGAACTAAGTCTTTTACATGTTTCCTTTTAGGTTGTTGATTATATCCTGCCACCCTTGGTGTCCTTGGTTCAAAGCCAAAATGGTAAGTGTGATGACACCAACAAGAATTCCATCAGCTACACATTCTGTTTTCATTCTATCTCCATGGAGTCACATTCTTGGCATTTTTTTTCTTTCAAGTGGAGTGGAGACTCTTTAGCTTGCGGTTGCTCTCAGAAACCACGTCTCTACTCGTGAACCAGGAGTTTGGGGATGGCAAGGAGAAGGCCAGTGTCGATTCTGACAGCAATCTTCTGGCTCTCATTCGAGATGTCTTACTTCCCCAGTAAGTATCATGCAATTGTATTCATGCAGGGAAGTGTAGGCTACCCAGGAAGCTTCTGTCAAACGAAGTTCAGTGATGGGGTTGGGGTCTTGATGTCCTTCTATTTATACACATATGCTTGTGTACTCATTGTAAAAAAAGTTTAGAGACAGATGCAGGAACTGTTAGACTGCAGAAGACCCAGAAGAGTCTCAGTTCATCTTCGAAGACATCCATTTAAAGCTTAATCTGTTTTCTGCCAGAAGCATGATTTTGAAGTTATGCAGATTTAAAGGTGTTCATGGCTCCAGGGGTGAGGGTTATGACTGAAGATCAATATTACAAGACTACTGGAACATGAAATTGAGACTTCTGGCTCTACTCAGAAATAATAGAGGTAGAGGTAATGCCTTTCTCCAAATTCTTGGAATAGAACTTAGGTTTAGTTCTGAGCAGGACTTTCTCAGGGGTTGGGTGGAGGTGGCAGAACAGGTAATGAGTATTCATCAAGAGAAAGGGGTTTTGTATTCTTTTACTCCATTGCTCATAGAGCAAACACACAGCAGGATGACTACTAAGAGCACCTAATGCAAACATGCGAAACCCCAGAATCTCACCTTATAGTTGAGGGGACACTGTCAATTTTATCAAAGCTAGTTCCAAAAAGTATATGCCATATGTCAATATTAAAGAAGATTTTGTGAAATTAAACAAATGCAAGATTGTATATCATGCATTAATATGCCTGCCTGATCATGGCTTTCTTCAGGGCCTCGACCTGCAGTCTGGGTCGGTGTGGCAGGTTTATAAGAATGACAGCCTAACCTAATGCTTCCCTCTACTGTTTCAACTTCTTGAGACCCGCTGTTCTCATTTAAAAAAAAAAGAAAAAAAGATCATAATAAACAAACCAGATGTAATTACATTCTGATTTTGGCCAATGTTAAGAGTTTGAACTCTCTCATATAATATTAGGTTCACATTAAAGAAAACCCAAATAACTGAAATTGCCAGTTGCTATAGATGAAGCACTCAACTACTCCAGTTGTTTGAGGAACGTACCTCATAATAAGTGTTTGGGTGTTCTGTGTTGACCCTTCCACTGTCTGGGGGAGCCTGTCTTGATTGACTGGAGCTTGATCTGTAATGGCTTGATTTCTAGGCCAGCCTCTTGTTTCTTTTTTCCTTTTTACACTTCTGCAGTTGGTTTCGGGGACAGCTCTGATAATTAATATGTACTGTAAGAGTACTTTTGATGCCCAAAGTAAGACAATTATTTGAAACTTTGTCATGTGGAGTTTGCTCAGTGATAAAGTGTCAATAAGTAACTTTTCAGTTACGTTTGTTATATGTGAGTGTATGTCTGTGGTCTACACTTACGTGAATTCAATTAAAGATTATACCCTTCTTTAATGGGATTAATGTTTCTAGTATATTTTATGCTTCTAAAAGTATTCATATATAGTTATATGCATCTTTCTGACAAGAAAATGCCTTACATGTAGTTTTTGTACAAAATATGATATTTAAAGGATATGCCTTGAGAGCTGGGTTCAGTGGCTCGTGCCTGTAGTCCCAGGTATTTGGGGAGCTGAGACTGGAAGATTGCCTGAGCTCAGGAGTTTGAGGCCAGCTTGGGCAGCATAGCAAGGCTCTGTCTCTTAAGAAAAAAACAAAAACAAAAAGAAAATACGTGCTTTGGATATCTGCTATGTAAAAACTTGTAAAGAGGCATTTTCAGGACGGAGATGTCTCCTCCACACAGTAGGGATCAGATTTACTCCAACAGGACTTCACTAATAGCTTTTTAGTTTACTAATAGCTTTTTTAAAGCTCTGTTAGTCTGAAACCACGTTTCTGTGTATCTGAAGTCTGCCCAGTTTTGGAATAGTTTGTGAAATAAAAAGTGCTAACTCTAAATCAGTGATCCTGTGTTACTCATTGAGCTGGAATAAATATTTCCTTTAGTATGAGTCTTTACTTTTTCCAGAGATGAGGAATTAAAGAGGAAAATGTAAATGTAAACCGCATGGCAGTTCAAGAGCATAAAAAATGTAGATGAGTTCAAGCTTTTATTACACAACTTGAAATGCACTTCAGATAATGGTATGCAATTTATTTGGATGCAATGTGGAATGTTTTCAAACCTTTCAGACTGATTCGGTTGTGGTGTATAAGCCTTGAGTCTGCATTTCAGTCTCCAAGCCTTAGTTTTCTCATCTGTAGAACAGGGATAATAGTACCTACCTTAGAAGGTAATCGTAAAGATTAAATAGAATGCTTCTTTTGAAACACTTAGTACAGTGTGTGGCAAATAGTATCCTCTTGACAAGTGTTTAGCACCATGACTGTTATTATTAGGCTCATTATTTTAATCTCATATTAATCTTTGAAGATTGTAATAGGGGAATAATAGTAATGGTACATACTTCATAGAAATGAATTGGCCGTTAAAATATATAATGCTTTTTGTGCGTTCCTGGCATATATAGTAAGGGCTCAATAGATGTAATGTCAAAATTTTTAAAAATGAAATGTAAGTAACACATTCATTTAACCTCCTTAACTCTAGAAAACTAGAACCTTGGCAAGGAGTTTCATCTTTGGAGATAACTCTTGGTAGTTACAAGTTTAGAAATATTAATAATGGAAAATTCATGCTCTCCATTGAGTATACAAATATAATAGCTTATGAATTAAGAAGTTGCTAGAGTCCATGGGAACTGTGTAGTACCCACTTCAATTTGGCAAGTAGACATATTGGTGTTGATACATTTTATTTTGTTAAAGTTTTAGCTTTCCCTTGACCTTAAACAATACTTTTGATAAAGCCACTGTGACAGCCTTTTCATGTACATGTATGGTAGGCTCTCCAGTTTGCACAGGGAAGTATTGTATTATTCAAGACTTTATTTGCAGACAGTAACACCCAATTCAAATTAACTTATAAAGTAATTTATTTGCTCACATGACTGAGAAGTCAAAGACTCGTGGATACAGCTGGATTTAGGGGCTTGATTTCTGTCTGTGCTACCCCGTGTTTGTGTCTTTCTCGCCATCTTTTTGCTCTGCCTACATCTACTCTGCTTTGTTCTCAGATAGGCTCCTATTCTTATCCACTTGGTAGGTAAATGGTTCCTGGCAGAGAGGGTAATCCTAGAGAAAGGGTGGATATCTTTTCTAATACTTCTGGAAAAATGCTCAGGAAGAACAAAAATTTAATCTTGTTAAGTACCATGTAATAGCCATGTTCCAGGTGCTTATCAGAGCTGCTGTGTAATATGAACAAAAGCTCAGTTGTAAGAATAAATATCTGTATGAGGGCTCTCCAGAGAAACAGAGCCAGTAGGAGCTGTGTGTGTATGTGTGTGTGTGTGTGTGTATGTGTGTGTGTGTGTGTATGAAATAAAGATTTATTTTAAGAAATCAGCTCGCATGATTACAGAGGTTGAGAAGTCCCAAGATCTGCGTTTGACAAGCTGGAGACCCAGGAGATCCTGTGGTGGTGTAGTTGCTGTCTGAAAGCTGGCAGGCTAAAGACTAAAGAAGAGCCAATGTTTCTGTTCCAGTTAAAAGGCAAAGAAGACCTGTGTCCCAGTTCAAGGCAGTCAGGCAGGAGGAGTTTCCTCTTACTCAGCCTTCTTGCTCTGTTCAGGTCTTTGATTGGATGAGATTCACCCATGTTAGGGAGGGCCACTTGCTTCCCTCAGTGTACCGAGTCAAACGTTAATCTCAACCAGGAACACCATCACAGCCATACCCAGAAAAATGTTTGACCAAATGTCTGGGTACGCTACTTATTGAGTAACTTGACAAATAAAGGTAACCATCACAACGTCTATCATAATACCATGAATGAACTGTGTGCTACTTAAATTGATGAATTAATATCAAAGAATCATTATCCTTTCTCATGTGCATGATTTACTTTCTAAACAATGAACTTTAGGGGCCGAGCGCGGTGACTCTCGCCTATAATCCCAGCACTTTGGGAGGCTGAGGCTGGCAGATCACGAGGTCAGGAGATCGAGACCATCTTGGCTAACATGGTGAAACCCCATCTCTACTAAAGATATAAAAAATGATCGTGGTGGCAGGTGCATCTAGTCCCAGCTACTCAGGAGGCTGAGGCAGGAGAATGGCCTGAACCCGGGAGGTGGAACTTGCAGTGAGCCGAAATCACGCCACTGCACTCCAGCCTGGGTGACAGAGCAAGACTCCGTCTCAAAAAACAAAAACAAAACAAAACAAAACAAAAAGAATGAACTTTAAAGTATTTGTTTAGTGCCTATCACATGTGGATTATAATACCATTTATAAAGGGATAGTATTTGAGTTAGACTTTGAAACCTGAGTATGACTGGATAGAAAACAAATGGGGCTGCTGGGCACACCAACTCATGCCTGTAATCCCATCACTTTGGGAGGCCAAGGTGGATGGATCACCTGAGACCGGGAGTTTGAGTCTAGCCTGGGTAACATGGTGAAACCCCATCTCTAGAAAAAAAAAATACAAAAATTATCCAGGCGTGGTGGCGCACGCCTGTAGTCCCAGCTACTCAGGAGGGTGAGGTGGGAGAATCACCTGAGCCCAGGGGTGTCGAGGATACAGTGACCGTGATTCTACCACTCCAGCCTGGGCAATAGAGTGAGACCCTGTCTCAAAAAAAAAAAAAAAAAAAAAAAAAAAAAAAAAAAAAAGTGATGGGGGGGCAGGCACCCCAGGCAGGAAGGGGATAAGCAAAGCTATGGAAGAGGCAGCATACTGGGCAGGAAGCAGTCTAGCTTGTTTCCAGCAGAAACCTGCACCTTGACAGTCAGGTGAAATAAGCTGGAGAGACAATATTTTCTCTCTTCATCAGTTCATTTACTCACCTGATACTAAATGTATCTTATTTCTCAGGCATGTTTCTAATTGTTGGAAATATTAATGACCAAGATAGGGATAGCCTCTGCCTTTTTACAGAGCTTAGTCTCTGACATTTCCAAGAATTTCAGAAGTTTTTTGTTTTTTTTTTAACTGAAGAAGTTTGTAAGTCATGTATGTAAAAATGTTTGCTGAAATATTAAGTTTATATTGAAGCCACCTTTATTAAACTTTGGGCCTATATAATGTTAGTAAATCTGGAGGGAGCATGTGTTGTTTCTGAAACTGTGCTTTGCTTTTGAGTTTTACAATTCATATTTTCTGAAGCTCAGGGTTTCTCAATACTCTGTGCCCTTAGGACAGTATTTCCCATGACCTACCCATTTATATCTTTCTGAGCTCTAGTGCTCCTTTTATCACAATTTTAGAAATACTGTTTAATTAAGGACATTTCCACGAAGGTCAAGAAAAGGATACTTACCATCAAAACTTTTATATAACTTTAGATTCTAAGTATTGATATAATACAAGAAAATTTAACTGTAAATGTCTGGTTAGTTTTCTGTTGATACATAATGAATTACCACAAACTTGGTGGCTTAAATCAATGCCCATTTATTAGATCACAGCTCCGTAGGTCAGAAGTCTGCCATAGTGTCCCTGGGTTTCCTGCTCAGGTTCTCACATAACTGAAATCAAGGCATCCCCTGGGCTGAGTCTAGAGGCTCTGGAGAGAAATCTGTTTGCAGGCTCATTTAGGCTGTTGATAGAATTCAGTTTCTTGTGTTTGTATTAGTTTCTTAGTGTTCCTGTAACAATTTATATACACCAACTATCTTAAAACAGTAGGAATTCATTCTTTAACAGTTCAGGAAGCCAGAAGTCTGAAATCAAGGCGTTGGTGGCGTTGGTTCCTTCAGGTGGCCCTGAGGGAGAATCCGTTCTGTGTCTCTGATGTCTGCAAGTGATATTTGGTTTGTGGTGGTATCACTCCAATTTGTACTTCTGCTTTCATACGGCTTTCTCCTTTGTGTCTCTGCCTCAGTTTTCCCTCTGCCTTTCTCTTGTGGGTATGCCATCACTGCCATCACTGGATTTAGATTTAGGGCCCATCCTAAATCCAGGATGATCTTTTTCTTTGTTGTTTGTTTGTTTTGTTTTGTTTTGAGATGGAGTCTCCCTCTGTCACCCAGGCTGGAGTGCAGTGGTGCAATCCTGGCTCACTGCAACCTCTGCCTCCCCGGTTCAAGAGATTCTCCTGCCTCAGCCTCCTGAGTACCTGGGACTAAAGGCGTGCACCACCACACCCAGCTAATTTTTGTATTTTTAGTAGAGATGGAGTTGCCCCATGTTGGCCAGGCTGGTCTCCAACTCCTGACCTCAAGTGATCTGCCCGCCTCTGCCTTGCAAAGTGCTGGGATTATAGGTGTGAACCACCACGCCCAGCCTAACCCAGGATGATCTCACCTTGAGTTTCTTAACTACATCTTCAGAAACCTTTTTCTTTTTCTTTTTTTTTGAGATGGAGTTGTGCTCTGTCACCAGACTGGAGTGCAGTGGAGCGATCTCGGCTCACTGCAACCTCCACTTCCCGGGTTCAAGCGATTCTCCTGTCTTAGCCTCCCGAGTAGCTGGGACTACAGGCGTGTGCCACCATGCCCAGCTAATTTTTGTATTTTTAGTAGATACGGGGTTTCACCATGTTGGCCACGATGGTCTCGATCTCTTGACCTTGTGATCTGCCTGCCTCACCCTCCCAAAGTGCTGGGATTACAGGCGTGAGCCACCATGCCCGGCCGCCAGAAACCCTTTTTCTAAGTAAGGTCACACTGATGTGTTTTTTGGGTGTTATTACTTGGACATACTTTTTTGGGGGGCAATTACTCAACCCATGGTGCATTTATAGGATTACAGTACCCATATCTGTGCTGCCTTATGTGCCTTAAGGTACCTGCATTTCTTCTTACAGAATCCCTCCATCTTCAAGCTGAAAATGATGTATCAAATACTTGTCGTGCTTTGACTCTGTCTGACTTCATATTTTACCACCAGCTTGAGGAAACTCTATACTTACTAAGTTGGTGATACTGGCCATGATAATCTTTATCTTGTGGTTCTTGTTTGGATTCGAATCTTGACCTTGCCTATAACTTGGTGTGTATGCACTCACTTCCTCCTTTTTTCAAGATAGTTGGAATGCCAGTGTCATAACTCAGTTATCTGTGTGATTAATGAGCAAAGATTTGCTTCTCTTCTGGGAGAAAAGATACCACATATACTCAGAAATTTACCATGATTTTTATTCAGCTGAGAGACAAGATTTAATTTTAAAGGTTTATGCAGAAGAGAAGAGGCAGTGTTTAATGGAACTTAAGCCCAAATTGACCTTATTAATTAAAATCAGCACCTCTCAGAAGTTTAATATCAGAATTATTATCAGTGAAATGTTAGTACTGAAAGTAGTCTTATGCTGACTATTTGGACATTTTTTTCTGAGATGTGTTACATAAGACGAGGACATTTCTCTTTTAGTATTTATCTGTAAATAGGACTAGATTTTCACTCAGGAAACACCATTGCTTATTATTGGGGAGGTGGAAATTTTCATACTCTTATGAATGTAAATCTAATTTGTATTAGTACTACATCGTGTGATTGTGCATATGCAGTTCAAGATCCTTCCAGTCTTCCTTACTGCCTCTTTTTTTTTCTTTTTTAAATTAATTCATTCCATAAATACATATTAACTGACTTCCATGTGCTAGGCACTGGGGATGCAATGGTTAAATTCCCACCCCTCAGTGAGCTTACATTCCTGTGGTCAAGACAAAGCAATAAAGAAATAAACATGTGGGATGACTTCAGCTAATTGTGAGTACTATAAAGAAAAATATGAAACATTGTAAGGGGAGAGTGTGTGTTGGTAAGGGGAATGAGGGAGGGGCTGGCTGTTTTAGATAGCGTAGTCAGAAAAGGTTTAAGTGATGTTGCAAGCTGTGGGAAAAGTATGCTGTGCGATTTGCCTTTTGTAGACTGGAACCATTTTGCCAACATGTATTTTAGTTTTATATATAAATTTTTTTAGCTTTGAGTGTTTGTATTGAAAAGAGATCATGCTGATATAAATGTGCTTACAATATTTTATAACAGTATGACATTGAACATTTCTCTCCTGGGGAAAATGAGTACAACCCTTCTTTTTTTGTAATTCTCTTGTGACCTGTAAAATTATCAGGGCCTTAATAACTTCATAAATTATTAAGGCTTTGTTTTTTAGAATCTGAGAAAGGAATATATTCCTTACAAATTAGAATGGCATTTCCTTTTAGAAACTGGAATTTATCTGTCAGTGGCAACACACTGTAGGGTTGTTTAGTTGCCTTATGAATAATGTCCAGCAAAAGTCTTGAGTTTGACTACCGATTTCTCTGTTTGTGGCTCAAAGGACACTGGGATGGTTCTGTATTGCTTCTTTGTCTCCCTTAGCTATAAGCATTCTATGTTAAAATAGGTATGAACTTGACCATCTTTGATAGGAATCACAATAGAAAGGAGTATTGTATTTTTGTTTACTTAATTTTTTTTTATTTAAAAAAAAAGTTTTGTCTGGGTATGGTGACTCACACATATAATCCTAGCACTTTGATAGGCTGAGGCAGGCAGATTGCTTGAGTCCAGGAGTTCGACACCAGCCTGGGGAACATAATGAGACTGTCTCTACAAAAGATAAGAAAAAATTAGCTGGGCATTGTGCTGTGTGCCTATAGTCCTAGCTACTTGGGAAGCTGAGGTAGGAGGATCACTTAAGCCCAGGAAAGTCAAGGCTGCAGGGAACTGTGATCGTGCCACTGTATTCCAGCCTTGGTGACAGAATGAAACCCTGTTTCAAAACATAAAAATTTTGGATATATTATGTTTGTACATATTTATGGGCACATGTGAAATTTTGTTACATGCATGGAATGTGTAATGATTAAGTCAAGAGTATTTGGGGTAACTTATTACCCAAGTATTTAGTATTTCTATGCATCAGTATATTTCAAGTCCTCTCTTTTAGCTATTTTAAAAGTAGAATACATTGTTGTTAACTACAGTCACTCTACTTCTCTATCAAAGAGTAGAGCTATTCCTTCTAGTTAACTGTATGTTTGTACCCATTAACCACCTTTTCTTCATTCCCCACTGTGCCTATACATTCTCCTTAGTGTCTGGAATGTATCATTCCACCCTCTAACTCTGTGAGATAAACTTTTTTGGCTCCCACATATAAGAGAATGTGGTATTTGTCTGTCTCTGCCTGGCTTATTTCACTTAATGTAATGACCTCCATTTCTCCATTTCATCCATATTGCTGCAAATGACATGATTTCATTTTTTTGTGGTTGAAGAGTATTCCATTGGGTATGTATCTCACATTCGCTGATGGACACTAGGTTGATTCCTGATCTTTTCTATTGTGAATAGTGCTGCAAGAAACATGGGAATGCATGTGTTTCTTTGATATACTGATCTCTTTTCCTTTGGATAAATACCTAGCAGTGGGATTGCTGGATCATGTGGTAGTTCTATTTTAAGTTTTTTGAGAAGTCTCCATACTGTTTTTCATAATTGCTATATTACATTCTCACAATGCATAAGAATTCCCCTTTCTCAGCATCCTTGCCAATATCTCTTATTTTTTCATAGTAGCCATTTTAATCAGTATAAGATGATATCTCATTGTGGTTTTCACTTGCATTTCCCTGTTGATGTGATGTTGAGCATTTTTTCATGTACCTGTTGGCCATTTTTATGTCTTCTTTTGAGAAATATTTATGTCCTTTGCTCACTTTTAAATGGGATTATTATTATTATTATTATTATTATTGGTTTTTTACTGCTGAGTTGAGTTCCTTATATATTCTGGATATTAGTTCCCCTCTTGGTTGTGTAGTTTGCAAATATTTTCTCACAGTAAACAGATTGTCTCTTATTTTTTGAATAAAGTCAACAACAAACTCTGTTGACTTTATTGTGTTGCGTAGAAGCTTTTGAGTTTAATATAGTCCCATTTGTCTATTTTTGTTTTTATTGCCTGTGCTTTTGATGTCTTAGCTATAAAATCTCTCCCTAGACCAAGGTCCTGAAGAGTTTACCCTGTGTTTTCTTTTAGCAGTTTTATAGTTTCAGGTTTTATGTCTTTAATCTATTGTGATTATATATGATGGGAGACAGGTCCAGTTTCATTCTTCTGGATATGGTTTTCCAGTTTTCTCAGTACCATTTATTGAAGAGAGTGTCCTTTCCTCAGTGTGTGTTGTTGATGGCTTTGTTGAAGATTAATTGGCTACAAATGTGTTGATTTGCTTCTTAGTTCTCTATTCTGTTCCATTGATCTGTGTGTCTATTTTTATACCAATACCATGCTGTTTTAGTTACTATAGCCTTGTAATATATTTTGAAGTCAGGTAGTGTGATGCTTCTAGATTTATTCTTTTTGCTCAGGATTGCTTTGGCTATTCTGGCCTTTTTTGTTTTTGTCATTGCATATGAATTTTTAGATTATTTTTCTATTTCTGTAAAAAATGACTTTGGTATTTTCATAGAGATTTCATTGTATCTGTAGATTGCTTTGGGCAGTATGGTCATTTTAATGTTAATTCTTCCAATCTGTGAGCAAGGGGTATTTTTCACCTTTGATAAACCTTTGTAGATAAAATTTAACTTCAGATAATTTTCATCAAAAGCATCATCATATTCTACCTTTTTTCTTTTACTTAATCATTGTATAATGTTTTGAGTCTGTGCCGAAATTGGCACATTTAGGTACAGTGATCTCCCTCTTTGGGTTACTAACTACCGAAATGTAAATTGGGATAGTTTGGGAGTCAACGGTAGGTAATAGAGCATAACGATAAATATTATTTGCTCCCTCTCAGTCAGGATAGTCAGGATAATTCTACTACTTCAGTTCTTCGCATATGTTTTGTAAATCTTGAGTGTTATTTAAGTCATTTCTTTTATCTATTTTAGGCTTTCACAATGAAAATTTGCTGTTGATCTAATTGAAGAGACAACCCAGAAGAGAGTAGAGCTTACCATGTGCAATTATATTTAACATTTATTTTGAAGTACCTACGTTTCTTTTACTTAAAAAAGTGTGTATATGTACATATACATACACGTGTATGTATATACATCTATACATACCTATATATATAAGTAGATATAGGTTTTCCCACCTGACTGTCCATTTCACTATTCTTTTATGTATCCATTTAACTATTGATGTACTTTTATCTATGTATCCATGCAAAACACCAGAGAATCCCACAGAGCTCAATCACATAAAAATCGCATGACTGGGAAGTCCTGAAGTTAACTATTGTTTGATTTATACCCAATTTCATTTTATAAAGTTTTGAAGTTGACTAAAAATGTCACCTAGTTCACATTTTGAAAAACACTGTGCAGAAAATGCCAAGAAGAATCAGCCATCTACCCTTTTCTTGTAGCAGTCTAGAGGAATGTACTTAACCTTCTCAAAAGTTAGATTTTACCCCAATGTCCTTGCTGTTTGGCAGCCTGCTATTTACCTAAACCCAGAATATCTCTTTCCACACACATCTCTGTAAACTCAAGCCTCAGATCCATGTCGCATTCTATTAGATTTGCATTTTAACACATTACCTTCCTCAAATCCTTCCCTTGCTTAGAAACATTTTAACCTAAAGATTAACAGTATTTACCCAACTATTCAAGACTCTCAACGTTTTGCTTCTTGCCTGCTGTTTTAAGTTAGTATTTTCCTGCTTCATTCTATGGTTTCTTCATTCCTGGTGAGATTTACTTAGTACTTTCTGAAATTCTCTGTTTGGAACCTGTCTGTCCCCACTATTCCTCGACATTGTATTTTTATTATCTTTGTCTGTGACTGTATCTACATTTATATAACACTATATTATTGGCTGTCTTATAAAATTATCTATACCTACATTTGTAGATGTACTAAAAATCATTTGAACAATTCCCAATCACTGAATATCTAGGAGTTCCCCAGTATTATACATTATATATAATGCTACAAAAACCACTTTTTATGGCTACATCCTTGGACACATCCTTGTTTCCTTTTGTAGAATCTCTAGGGATAGAATTTCTGTGTCAAAATTCATATACATTTTGGCCAGGCATAGTGGCTCACTCCTGTAGACCCACCACTTTGGGAGGCCAAGGCGGGAGGATCCTTAGAGCCTAGGAGTTTGAGACCAGCCTGGGCAACATAGTGAGACCTTGTCTCTACAAGAAATAAAACAATTAGGTTGCATGAGCCTGTGATCTCAGATACTTTGGGGTGGGAGTGGGGAGGGACCTGGGCTGAGGTTGGGGAATCCTTTGATCCTGGAAGGTTGAGGCTGCAATGAGCCATGATCTTACTACTGTACTCCAGCCTGGGCAACAAAGGAAGACCCTGTCTCTCCTCCCGACCCTCAAAATTATATGCATTTTAAAGATATTTAAAACATTCAGCCAATTTTTTTAAACAGGATGAACAGTTTATATTACCAACTTCCCTTTATGAAACTGCCCATTTTATTGTACCCTTGTTAGCTCTAATTTGCATTCCTCCAGATGTCGATGACGTAGACCATTTCTTCCCCGTGCTTCTTGGCCATTTATTTCCTTCTTTGTGAATTGTGTCCATTTTTCTGTGGTTTGTTTATTGGTTTGCAGTAGCTCTTTATATAGTAAGAATATTAACTTTTTTGTTTTACCCACATTCTGCAACTTATCTTTTCCTCATTTGGTTTGTTTATGGTGCTTTTGCCATTGAGAAATATTTAAATTAAGAACTTCAAGGTGGCCGGGCGCGGTGGCTCACACCTGTAATCCCAGCACTTTGGGAGGCTGAAATGGGTGGATCATGAGGTCAGGAGATCAAGACCATCCTAGCTAACACGATGAAACCCCGTCTCTACTAAAAATACAAAAAATTAGCCGGGCATGGTGGCGGGCGCCTGTATTCCCAGCTACTCGTGAGGCTGAGGAAGGAGAATGGCGTGAACCCAGGAGACGGAGCTTGCGGTGAGCTGAGATAGAGCCACTGCACTCCAGCCTGGGGAACAGAGTGAGACTCCATCTAAAAAAAAAAAAACAAACTTTAAGGTTATAAGTATTTTTCTCATTCATTTTACATTTGTTATGCTAAAGAGGCCTTCTTGCCCAACAATATGTAAATATTTACTCATTTTTAGTATTCTAATAAAGTCAGTATTTTTTCCTTAAAATTTTAATTAAGAGATACATTTTCTTGAGATGTGGTCTAACCAGTCTAACTCCCTTTCTAAATTTACTCTTTCCTGTCCAGTGCTAGGTGTTACCTTTCTTTTCTTTTGATTTATAGTCGTGCGCCACGTGGGAGTACCTTCTGAGAAATGGTGCATCATTAGGCAGTGTTATCATTGTGAAGACATCATAGAGTTTACCTTATACAAACCTAGGTGGCACAGCCTACTACACCCCTAGGCTGTATGGTATAGCCTTTTGCTCCCAGGCTGCAAACCTATGCAGCCTATTACTGCACTGAATACTGCTGCTAACTGTAATACAATGGTAATAATTTATGTATCCAAACAGAAAAGATACAGAAAAATTTTTTTATATAACCACTGTTGTATATGCCATCTGTCGTTGACCAAAAATGTCATTATGTGGCACATGACTGTATGTGTGTATTTTTATTCCACCCTATATGTAATAATTATTGTGGTTGTATAATGTATTCTAGCCTTTCATGTAGCAGAATCTTCCTCATTGTAGGAACATTCCTCAAACCCTGAAGTTTCTTGAATATTCTGGAATCACTCCTTCACATTCTCAGAGCACACTCTATTGAGATGAAAATTTGAGTCTCTGACTTAATCCCTGCAGAATGGACTTCTTTATTATACAGTTCCTTCTCCCTCCCCTCAACAAAATTGGAGACACTTCTCCACTTGACCAATTGTTTGGTCACATCCCTCAGAATATTTTCTCATGATAATCCAGAGTTGTTTATATACCAGTTTCAGTTTTCTCCCAGCTGACCTAATTGGGCACTGTCTATACCAGGCACTTGACAAGATAGGGATTTATTAATTATAGGATTGGTAATGAAGAATTAAGAGTTGGGGACTATCTCATCTTTAGCTTCTTGCCTTAGGTCCTGAATGTGTGATTTCTTAAAGGGATTTTCTCTTCTTTGGAATGGATCTGAATTTAGTATTAATGGTCTTTCTTGCCTGCATCTTTCCTGTTTTGGTCTGTAGCAAAGACATCTTGGTTAGAGAAGATCCTAGAGAAAGAAGTGTGAGGTTCCAGGGCACCATCTGGACAGGGCACTGTTATGTCAACAGTGATCTTAATCTCTGGCCAGCCTCAGGGCACTTGGAGTACTCCTCTCCAGCCCCTAGTCCATCAAAATGGGCCAGCTCTTCACTAGTCAGTCTTCTCTGAGGCCATTTCAAGAGTCAGGGCTCATCACTATATATTTTTTTCTCCTAAGTTGCATTCAAAGGAGTGCAAGACTCAATTACTAGCTGCTTTTTCAAAGATGAGCTTAATAAATCACAGCCTACTTTTGGCTTGATCTTGCTGACCATTACAAACCTATCATTTGATTAAACTAAAATATATTCAGTATTTGTATTCTAAACATGCCCAACATGAATTTTGCCCTTCATTTTTTCCAACCGGAGGGAAACAGAGCAATATTCTTTGGGAAAATTCTTACGCGCAAGCTAGTGCAAGCTTTATTCTTCCCTCCTGTTTCAAGGTTAGATAACCTCAAACAACCTCAAGACACTTTGATTTCAGCCAGTAATGTTTCAGCAGTGTTTTTTCTTTGTCTCTCTCTCTCTCTCTTTTTTTTTTTTTTTTTTTTTAAGAGACAGGGTCTTGCTGGAGTGTACTAGTACCATCATAGCTCACTGCAGCCTTAAATGCCTGGGCTCAAGCAATCCTCTCGCCTCAGCCTCCTGAGTAGCTAGTACTATAGGTGTATACCATTGCACCCGATTAATTAAAAAGAATCTTTTTCTTTTTTTATAGACAGGGTCTTACTATGTTGCCCAGGCTGGTCTCTAACTCCTGGTCTCCTGTAATTCTCCCACCTTGGCCTCCCAAAGTGCTGGGATTACAGGTGTGAGCCACCATCCCTGGCCAATGTTTTCTTTTTACATTTGATTTCTGTATGTTTCAAGTCTATTTTAAGATATATTTTCCAGCCCTGTTGAGAATGTTTTTTTCTGTTGTATCTCTAAGTAGTAGTTGTCCATATTTCCTCTTGTGATTTCCACACAAGCACGTGAATAAGACAATTACTTGGGAAGCTTTATAAAAATTCACAGGCTTGTGGCTCCTTCCTTCTGTGATTCGAGCATGTCTTGGAGTGGGAACAAGAGAGCTGGTTATCCAGGGTACATGAAGGACTCATCAGAAGTTTCTCACCATCACTTCAATTTGATTCTGCCTGGCCAGACAATTTCCAAATACTGGTAAGCAGTGGAAGAGGATTGTTATTTTATTTCTGACTTTAATGACAGTGCCTCTCAGTTTCCTTCCTAGAGATGTATGCCATAAAGGGTTAACTCATCATGTGTAGGGTGTTCAAACTTTGCACATTCTAAAGAAACTGATCCTTGACTGCTGCCTGGGAGATAACTTCCTGGCCTTGGAATATCCTCCCTGCTAAGAGTGCCTTTGAATACATGAGACCTTGAGCCATGCCTGATAATTTATGGTAGTAACATTGTGAGTTATGATGGGGGCCTTGGGCTACAACACATCAGCTTGACCTCTGGAGGAGCTAGAGACTGGGACACTAAGGTCACTTCCACAAGTGATCCATGCCTACATGACCAACCTCCAGTAAAAACCCTGGACACCAAGGCTCAGGTGAGCTTCTCTGGTTGGTAGTACTTCACCAGTGTTGTCACACATTGCTACTGGGAGGAGTAAACACTGTACAACTCTACTGGGAGATGACAGCTGGAAGCTTGTCCTGGTCTCTCCTTGTCTGTGCCCTATGCGCCTCTTCTCTTTGCTGATTTTAATCTGCATCCTTTCACTGTAATAAACCATAGTTGGGAGTATGACAAGTTTTAAGAGTTTTGTGAGTCCTTCTAGCAAATCATTACACTTTGAGAATATTCTTACATACTCTTTACTCAAGATGGCAAGAACCTTTTATTTCATAAGAATTCATAAAGGAACTAATGATCTCTCTCTAGTATGCTAAGTTGTGTCTTTTTTTAAACAAAATTTGAAGTAGATGTTAAATTTTTTCAGACATTTTTATTATCCCTAAAGATGCTTGCTTGGTATTTGTTTTATTTATATGATAAAATATATTAACTGATTTCCTAATGTTGATTTTTTTCATTCTTGAAATTACTCACACTTGATTATACTGTATGTTTTATACATGGGCAAATCTTTTAACTACTATAATTTTAAAATTTAAGCAAATTTTCTAAAATATGATATTTCCTGACTTCTTAAACAGAACACTGCATTCCACTTAACATTGTCTTGACTCATTACCCCAGTTGTGGACATTGTGGTGTGTAGTGGGCTTCAGGTCCCATTTGAGTTTGAGCAACTTCTTAGTCTGTATTAAATGCTCCACAGACTATTCTTTGCTTGGGGTTCTTAGGATTGATTTCTTTTGTTTTTCTTATGCTTTCAAGTCCTACTTCTTATAATTCATTGGTTACCTTCCTGTAATAGTCCCTCTCTTCTCTTTACTTAGCTCCTTTTTAATGGTTGTGGGCTTACAGGCTATATAATTAGGCTTGTTATACAGTGATTTCCAAAATGACAGTAAATAAGCTCTGAGTAAGCGTGGGGCCCTATTCTCTAAATGAAAGGCATCTGTTTTATATCATAGATTTTTAAGATATCCAGTTAGGAATTTTAGAGATATTTTTCTCCCTTTTTAGTTGTTGGCTATTCCGAAGAATTAAATAATAAAATTGGTTAGTTTGTTTATTCATTTGATGCTTGTTTATTGAGCATCTACACAGTGCTGCATACTGGAGAGTAAACCTCAAATAGGTAAGATGTAGTACATAAATCAGCCTCTGCCTAGCAAATCACATGGGAAAATAATCTTGGGAGAACTTCGTTGTGGAAATTTTGATGAAAACATTTTGAGTTTTATTCTCTTTGGTAATAAATTTAATTTAGGATTTTTTTTCCAAAAATTTTGTAAACAAAACATTGTCATTGGCTAGACATCTAGGAACTTGACTGTCAGTACACCCAATTAACACTTAACTGATAAGGGTAGTTCACTGTGCCTCAACTGTTTGAGCAGACAGTCTGGTTTATGCTGAACACAGCTGCTTTCCTTCTGGGAATCTGGAATTTTCATACATTTTAGATAGAGGTTGCCTACATGACCAGCGCCTCATAAAAACTTTGGCCATTGAGTACTCAGTAGACTTCCTTGGGCAGAAACATCACATACATGTGCTGCATTTTCATTGCTGGGGGAAGAGTGTGCTGTGTATGACCCCTCATGGAAGACAGAGGACATAAGGAAACTGGCACATGATATCCTGTAGTCCTCTGCCTGCATCCTTTCCCATGTGATTCAGAGGTGGCCTTACAATGCTGCTGTGCTACATCTTAGCCATGCTGAGTTCTGTGAATTCTCTAGTGAGTCTCTGAATGTGAGGATGTTCTTGGAGACCTTTAACACAAATGCCTAGTGTTTACTGATCTCTTACTATATGCCTAGCTCAGTACTAATTGTTTTACATGGATTATCTCACTGAATCTTCCCAACAGCAATATTTTATGAAGTAAGTGAGTATCATTATCAGCATTGGAGAGTGAAGTTGTTTCAAGCTTCATGAGGTTAAGTAACCTGTGTAGGTCCTATAACTCATACATTTATTTCAGTGTCTGTATATGTTTCAGATGTTTGTACCTTATGGTATATTATTTCTATTGTTCAGAGTAGCATTTAAGTGAGGACAACTACTGAGTTGTTTTTTCTTTTGTCTTTCTGTATTTGGTTTATTCTCTTATTTCAATAGAGCATATTTGCCAGTAACTTTCTGAGAAGGGGCACATGAGAGGTATATTACTTAAATCTTTATTAGTGTGTAAAATATCTTTCTGTCTCAAGCTAAATTGATAGTTTGGCTGGATATAGAATTCGAGGTAGGAAATAGTTTTTCCTACTGAGTACTTTTTAAATATCTTTACCATTTCAGGTATGAGCACATTCTTGTAGAACCTGACCCAGTACCAGCCTATGCTCTGAAACTGCTAGTCGCGATGACTGAACACAACCCAACCTTCACAAGGTACTGGAAGTTCATATTTCTTTTTCTTGTGTCTCACCTATAAAATGAATTTTGTGTGTTCTGAAAATGTTATTAAAGATGAGATTCCAAAAGACTAACGTTTGAGTTGTCAAAATCGTCATTTTTTAAATGTTTCATGGATTGTAATATCTGTCATTTATGCTGTTTTGACTCTCGTTCTCATATTTTTAATTCTTATTAGAGTCGGCATACTGTGGAATGCATATTGCTTTAAAATGATAACTTCTCTTAAGAGATAAAACAATATATGTACTTTAAAAATTGGTGCCTCATTTTGTACTGAGCAGTTTATTAAATCTCAATAGTATTTATCGACTATTATTTGCTACCATTTTATTTAGTTGACATGCTTTTTTTTTTTTTGAGATGGAGTCTTACTCTATGTCACCCAGGCTGGAGTGCAGTGGCTCAATCTCAGCTCACTGCAACCCCCGCCTCCTGGGTTCAAGCGATTCTTCTGCCTCAGCCTCCCGAGTAGCTGGGATTACAGGCAGCCACCACCATGCCCAGCTAATTTTTGTGTTTTTGGTAGAGATGGGGTTTCACCATGTTGGCCAGGCTGGTCTTGAACTCCTGACCTCAGGTGATCCACCCACCTTGGCCTCCCAAAGTGCTGGGATTACAGGCATGAGCCACCCCGCCTGGCCGATAAATATATATTTTTAAGTGGTAGAGAGCTTTTATCTTTATTGAAGGTACTGAATATGATGATGCCAAATTTCTTTAGAACTAGTTGCTGGGATGTTTTTAGTTTTGAAAAGAATAGTTTGTCTGAGAGGTCCACAGAAGGGGAAGAAAGGAGAAAGGAAGAGGTTCTTTTTGCTTTCAAACAAGAAAACTTACTTTCTTGTACAGGTGGTGTCTGAGGACTTTTTGGGATTTGAATACCATCTGTAGGTGCAGTGAATCTCCAGAGCTACCAGTTGGTCTTTAACAAAGAACTAAATCACATAGCCCCTACCATCTTGATTTCCTGTGGTCTGCTGTCCAATCACAGAAAGTACTGCATTATTATGAGCCACTATGACTGTTGTTACTAGCAAACAAGAAAGGCTGTTATTAGAAAGTGCTCATATCCAAAACACTCATCCCATTGGGTGTGTCAGGACACACAGATTTGCTGTGACTGAGTCACAGGAGACAAGTTCCTCTTGGTCTTTTGGGTTTGGGTTATGCTGGGGCTGTAGTAGTTCTCGAGCCTATTACCTTTCTTATCCATTTCCAAAGGATGCCATGTAAATACTATCCTCTATTCTCTGAGCCATGGTGCAAAATAATCCGGGGAGCACTAAACTAACACCCTTTTTATCTTTGCCAATTGGAAGCGAAGTGTTTGCTTCAGTGTTTCTATAGCCTTTTAGAGAGCCTGAGCAATGAGCCTTCCAAATTCATCACTCAGAAGGGATCGTTCTCCATTCCTGAAGAAGAAATTTAATTCTAAAGACTGAATCTGTATTAGAAGTTACATAAAAATTCAGATAGTTATTTCTTTCCTGGACTTTTGACATCATGTGCTAATACTGTATCCTAATTTTATCCTTTCATTAGATTGAACAGATTGCAATTACTTTTTTAAATGTAACTTTGGCTTATTCACGTGTCATGTTTTCTAGACTCCTTTTCCTTCTTGCCAACTCTATTCAGCTTAATTTCCTCATATTGAGGAGAAAAACCCTAGAGAAGTAGAAATAGTTCTTTGGCCTCTATAGAATCTTTTTATATTAAAAGTGATTAGAGACTAGGTTTAGAAGTCCATTTACTCTAGTTTTTAAAAAAAGTTTACAAGCAGACTTTAGTGGAATAGTTTTTGTATTTTTTTGTTTTGATCGAACAAGTAATATTTGAATATACTGTTTTTGCCTTAAATTCTAACAATAAAATCAAGAGATCTTCTTGGCTTCTCCGTCTCCCACACCCTCTGCCTCACAGGTTTCTCCCTTAGGGGTAGTAATTGTTATTATTTTGGTGTGTGTCCTCCTGAATTTTTTCTGGCTACTTAAATTCTGTCTGTCTGTCTGTCTGTCTCTCTCTTTCTCTCTCTCTCTGTCTCTGCCTGCCTGCCTATCTGTATGTATGTATATGAGTGTATATATACGAGTATACACACACATATGTGTATGTACCTGTGTATATGCCTCCTGGGTTCAAGCTATTCTCCTGCCTCAGCCTCCCAAGTAGCTGGGATTACAGGCATGAGTCACCACACCTGGCTAATTTGTTTTGTATTTTTTAGTAGAGATAGGGTGTCTCCACGTTGGTCAGGCTGGTCTCAAACTCCCAACCTCAGGTGATCCGCCTGCCTCGGCCTTCCAGACTGCTGGGATTACAGGCGTTCGCTGCCACGCCTGGCCTCTTTTCTTTCTTTTATACACAACTAACATGTTATGTATGTTTATCTGCCCTTTGATGTTTTTCACTTAACTGTCTATCCTCTAGATTTACTTCTGCATCAATACATAGAGAGCTTCTATATTGTGTTTTACAGTGGTAAGATCTTCCATTGCATGGATATAACTTTTCTAGTGTCTAATGGATAGACTTGTTTCTAATCTTATGTAATTGCAAATAATGAATACTCTCATAAATGTGTAATTTTGTACGTATGAATGTATATCTTATAGGATACTTATAGGATATAAATGTATTGAGTATGAAAGGAGAAATACATTGAACTTTTTTTATATGGCCAAATTTTTTTCCCTTGGGTTTACCATTTTACACCTCCAAAGGACATATCTGAGGATGCTTACTTCTCTACAAGTCTTGCCATCAAAACTCATTAAACTTTGCAATGTTGCCATTGTGACAGGTGAAATGAGTTATTTCAGAGTAATTTTAACATGTATTTCTCTTATGAGTGAGAATGACTACCCCTTCAATCCATTTTACTTTTAACAAAGTCTGGGTTGTTCCATATTTTTGCTGTCATGAATAGTGCAGCCATGAATATTCCTATGCAGGGGTAAAAATGCTGGGTCTGAGGGCTTGTGGTAACCCAGATCCAATGGATACACTGTACCATAAAGGAGTTTCCCAGGTGGGTTGTACCAATTTACATTTCTATCAGCATTGTTCAAGAGGCCCCGGCTGTCATGTAAGCGTTAAGTAAATAAATAAACGAACAGGTTTATTGAGATATAATTTACGTGGATTAAAATCACTCATTTGAGGTATATAGTTCTATGAGTTTTGAAGAAGGTATACAATTATGTAAACCACCATCACAATTAAGATAAAGAGGGTTTCTATCATTCCAAAAAGTTCCCTTGTGCTCCTTTGAATGTTACCTCATCATTCTGTTTGCTTGGGGAATATGACCACATTGATTTTATATTTCATTTTAATTTTAAAAATTTATTTTTCAGAGTTAATATATAACATGTTCGGAACTTCAGTATTTGAAAGGGTATACAGAGAAAAGCAATCCTTCCTCCAGGTAGAACCACTGCTGCCAGTTTGTGTGTGTGTGTGTGTGTGTGTGTGTGTACTGTTTTTCACATAGACAGTAGCATGCTGTCTTTATCATTTCTGGACCTCTTTTAAAAATTAATAGTTTTATTGAAATATAATTCATATCTGTGCCACTCTTTTAAACAGATACATAGTGTTTCATTTTATCAATATTACATATTGATTTAACAAGTCTCCTTTAGGTGAATATTTGTTCTTTCCTAATCTTTTAGTATTATAAAACAAAGCTACAGTTAAGGAAATAGGACATTGATCATGTGTGTGAATATATGTGTACTATAAATGAGACATGGAACTGCTTATCAAAAGAGATTTAAGCAAGTGATTTCCAAACTTGGCTGTACATTAGTATCACTTGGGGAGCTTCTAAAAAATTTGAAGTCCAGGCCATACCCTAGGCCAATTAAATCACAATCTCTAGGGCTAGACACTAGCATCAGTAATTAGACACTCCCCAGCTGTTAAATGTACAAACAAGTTTGAGAACCACTGGTCTAAGTATTTGTAATTTTGAGAGATGTTGCCAAATTTTCCCCAATCTAAGTTGTGGCAGTTTTCTCTCTCCACCATCTGTGTTCAAGTGCCTATTAATTCAAAACCTTTATCAAATTAGTGTATATGTGATCTTCGCCATTCCCTTATTGTGATGATTAAGTCTTTGCTATTAATTTCTAGTTTTATTGCATTGTGATCAGGTAATTTTTTTTGTTCTATTTCTGTCTTATTATTTGCTTTGGCCTAATATATGGTGAATTTTTGTGAATGCTCTGTTTATATGCTTACTGTAACCAAAAAAATTAGTCTTTGTGCTAGGGAATGTCACCCCTGATTTTGGCAAGTGCCTAAAATGGCACTCATTAACCTTAGAGATCCTCCCCAGTTATTTGGTATCAGTAGTGTTTTTTTTTTTTGTTTTTTTTTTTTTTGTTTTTTTTTTTTTTTTTATGAGACGGAGTCTCGCTTTGTCACCCAGGCTGTGGTGCAGTGGTGCGATCTGAGCTCACTGCAACCTCCACTTCCCAGGTTCAAGTAATTCTCTGCCTCTGCCTCCTGAGTAACTGGGATTACAGGCATCCGCCACCACGCCTGGCTAATTTTTGTATTTTTAGTAGAGATGAGGGTTCACCATCTTGGTGAGGCTGGTCTTGAACTCCTGACCTCATGATCCACCTGCCTCGGCCTCCTAAAGTGCTGGGATTACAGGGTGTCAATGGTTTTGAGGCAAAATGGTCAACTACAGATGTACATCAAGTGTAGAGTGCCTTAATTGTTTGTGCAGATAGATTTCCAAATATGTAAAAATAACCATGAACAATTTGTTACAAATTTAACTTGCTTATTAATTGTGTCCAACAGCATCATGTTTTTTGAAATATATGTGTTTTAATTTTGTTTGTATATATTATGAGTTTAGAGTACCATATAATAACTATTGGAACATTAAACCATCCTGTATCAAGTGGAGCATTATGATTTTTTTTTTTTTTTTTGAGACCGAGTCTTGCTCTGTTGCCCAGGCTGGGGTGCAGTGGCACAATCTTGCCTCACTGCAACCTCTACCTCCTGGGTTCACGCCGTTCTCCTGCTTCAGACTCCTGAGTAGCTGGGACTACAGGCATTTGCCACCACGCCTGGCTAATTGTTTGTATTTTTAGTAGAGACAGAGTTTCACTGTGTTAGCCAGATGGTCTCGATCTCCTGACTTCATGATCCCCCCCGCTTGGCCTCCCAAAGTGCTGGGATTACAGGCATGAGCCACCGCATCCGGCAGCATTATGATTTTTATGTGTTTATTCTTATTTTATAGAATTCTTAGTTGATGGAAGTTGTTAAAGCTTAGTCATATTACCATTGGGAATTTATTGTTCCCCTTTAAGTGAGGGACAAGCATAATGAAATCTGCATTGTACATGACCAGGATTTAAAAAAAAAAAAAGTACTGCCCTGGTGGATCTAGTTTATTATTGGGTGTATAGCAGAAAGGTAAGTTGTTTGCCATGTTGGTTGGTGCAGTTTTATTGGGAGGGAAGTGTTAACTCCCCTGAGCACTGCCCTATTCTCTCTCCTTAATTTTACAGTAGGTTGCACCAAAACCATTCCTCTCAGAGAAAGCAACACTCCAGTATCTTGTTTCCATTAAGAGATAATGAGCTTTCAGCAAATCTTCCTTAGCAAACAAATTACATTTTAACTTCTTCCAGTTCTTTTGGAGCAAAATTTAGCTGTTTTCCTGAATTGAAAAAAAAAAAAAAAATTGTTTACGTTCTGTATCTAAGAATTGTTGTTATTTTAGTTTGCTTGTTAGAGCTATTTGTTTAATGACAAGATTCATAAAAGTCCTGTTTATCAGAATGAAATTTTAGGGATCTCTTAAATGAAGTTCACAGTGAATTAATGGTATAGTGTTGAGTGAAAAGTACTTCTGGCCATATAGTCACCAGTCTTCAGCTGACTTCTCTCATTAGTTTTTGGTTCATTTGTTCATTCTTTCATTGATTTATCAAACATCTTAATCAGCAACTACTGAATGATGACAAAAATAAATATGTTCTTACTCTAAGGGTGCTTAGTATTTAATGACGGAGATAGATTTATAAATAGGCTTTTATTAAACAATGTAATGATTTTAATACATGTAATGATTTTTTAATGACATGTCTTTTGATGATGATGGCATCTAAAGGAATTTAACCCAACTAGCTGTATGATTTTGGCCAAGTTGCTTCATTTGTCTGTACCTAAATTCCCTCCTCCGGAAAATAAGAGTAATAAATATTAATATTTCTGTGGACCCCCTAGTCCATAGAAAATGCCATATAAGTGTTCCCTCTTCCCCCTCCTTTCCTTTCTTCATCCTTTCATTATTCTTAGGGGAAGAAATATTAATATGAATATTCCTAAAAGAGGTAATCCCTTTGACAGAAGGTAGAAATCTCTAGTGGTATTGATTCAAACCAGATCTCCAGCACCCTATAAAAAATTAGGGGGAAAAGTTTTTCAGTAGCAGAAAACACTTGCATGGGCAGGACGGTCTTTTTGAATTGACGTTGCAAAGCGGTTGTGCAAGCCATTGAGGATACCCCAGTCACAAGATAGCTTCCACTTCAGTTTGCCTTTCAATTTATTACATGCCTTAATAAAGTTAGGCATTGCCATATTCTTACATATTTTAATTCAAATTTTGTAGTCTGGTAAAAGTAAAAGCCCAAATCATCAGAGATGTTTGAGATATTTTTAAAAATGTTGTTAAAATAAGCCATTTAAGTTTTTTACCCTCAATTAGCTGAATTTATACAGCTAAAATATTTCCTTTGATGAAATCTCAATATGTGAAATAACCATGTAACTATGTAATAAATTCATTCTAATGTTGCCCAGGGTATAGAGCACTGATGTGGTCACCACTTACTGCAGCCTTGAACTCCAAGCCCCAAGCAGTCCTTCTACCTTAGCCTCCTGAGTAGCTGGGACCACAGGGGCATGCCGCTACACCTAGATAATTTAAACAATTTTTTTTTTTAATAGAGATGGCATCTTGCTATGTTGCCCAGGCTGGTCTCAAACTCCTAGGCTCAAGCAATCCTCCCGCATCAGCCTCCCAAAGTGCTGGGATTACAGGTGTGAGCCACTGCATCCCACCAACTTTATTAGAATGAACTGATTTCTTCAGAAATAATTCGATGCTTCTCAAGTGACCTGTGTATATTGAAAAGCCTCATAATGAGACGCAAGTCAGTCTCTGAGTCTGTAAGACTCCTGTTTCTGTTTTAGGGTCACTCATACGTGGTTTCTCGTTATTCTTCACTGGTACTCTGCAGAATAAAATACAAGGTTTCTCTAGTGGGAACTGAGCTCTTCAGCATCTGTTTTTAACTTGCCCTTTCTTCTTTTTGTGACTATAGCTCGTGTTCCAGTGCTCTCAGCCATTTGTTCAAATTGGGTGCACATTCATGCTTTTCGTCAAAGTAGAATTTCAGGAGATAACGCAAGCATAAAATATTTAAAACACTGAGCAAATTTTGAGTTTTCGCTCCTTTTATCAGTCTCTTGATTCAAAAGCTTTTAAAAGACCCCCTTTCTCTCTGCCTTGATTTTAGGATTATAATGCTATATACTTACCCAGCATGTATGATTGGTGTTTAACAGTTTTGAGCATAAAATTTTATTTTACTGTTGAAAAGTTTAGCATTTTGTTTTTCCTATGGAAATCCTTTTTCTTGATTCAGCTGTCAGTGGTTGTTAACTATCTTTTAAAGCTATTAGTAAAATAGCACCTCTCATTCTAAAGGAAATGTTGATAGTTAGATATGTTTGTTTTATGTTGTCTTGTCTGGTTCTAGAGAAATCCACAATTTATAAGTATATTTAGAATAGATACATGTTGTCCTTGCAATGGATTTCCTGATTTGTGAACCTGTTGAGTTTGTGTCTGTTGGACTCCAGCCAGGATAGTTATTTCAACACAGTGGTATTTTCTCACTGTTTTCTTTTAGCGTGGATGTGAGTTTACGGTCACATGAATTCTTAACAGTTATTTCTGGGTCAGAAGTGGATGGCTTTTTGGTGTGAGATTTATAAGGAAACAACTTAGGTTTATTGTATACATTTATAGTGATTCCCCATTGTGCATTGCAGAGTGGTTTTAAATCTGACTGGATTCAGTAAAGCTTTTTATGTTTTGCAAGACTTCCTAAGGTCTGTAAACTTTCCCTTGTCATCTAAAGGGAGACTGGCAAACTGTGACCCATATGGCCAACTGGCTTGCAGCCTGTTTTTGTGTGAGGCCTGTGAGGTAGGAGTGGTGTTTACATTTTTAAAGGGTTGTAAAACTTACAGAGATGAATGTGAGACAGATTCTGTGTCTGGCAAAGCCTAAAATATTTACTTCTGGACACTTTTCAGAAAATGTTTGCTGATTCTTGCTTTAAAGGAATAGAAATTTTTGGTCTTTATTCATGTGAACACAGAATATTGGAATTTTAGAGCTAGATGGAACTTTGGAGATCATCTGGGTCTTTTAAAATGTGGATTTTATTATTCAGGTATGGCGAGGCCAATAGATGAGGAGACAATTGCCATTGAAAAAATAGTTTGTTACTAAAAGATCCAAGAGCAAGGGCATACCATGCCACTGAGTGCCATGTGAGGAAGAACCAGGGCCAGTCAGGGGGCGGAGGAAAATGTGGACAAGAACTTTTACTGTGGTTTTCATGGGAAGGAACAGGCAAGACAGGGTAAGCAGCCTTAGGATTGGCTAGTGTGAATAATTTCAATGGGCTCTGGAGTGTAGGGGCTGTCCCTGGGTGTCTAGTACCTGACCCTGGAGTATCAGGGCAGAGGAATATTGGCCTACAGTGTTAAGAGCTCAATAACGGAAATGGTTATGGCTATGAGCTAAGGATTGGTCGGTTTGCATTAGAAAGACATGCTCAAAGGCTAGTTCTTTGCTGTCTCTAGGAATTAGCTAGGCCTGGGACAGGCATTCCCTCTAGGTTAGTAAGACCCCAGGATATCAAAGCATCAAAAATACAGAGTAAAAAGATATTGTTAGTATACTGTGCCAATGTCTTCATTTTATACATCAGGAAAATGAGGCCCCAGCAGTAATTTGTGTGTCCTAAGGCCCACAATCAATTTGAAGCAAGATCAAATTTTGGGTTCACATCTCCTGGTTTATTCATGGTGCTTTGTACTACTCAGCAGAGTCCCTTTCTTCTTTTAAAAATCCAAATGAATATCACAAAGAACTTAAAGTCAAAGTGTTTTAAGTTTCTTTGTGTCACACTTATAACAGTCCAATTTCTCAACACAGTCATTCTTAGTGTCATGTGGATAAAAACAAAAGCATGATTCTCCTGTTTCCCCCTGCTATCATCATGAGGTTCTGACCCCCACCTCTTTTTGCTTTTCATTACTGTGTTGCTCTCGGAACTATTTGATTCGTAGTTTGAGTCTATATCCTCGTTCAGTTTAGCCTCTTCCTTCTCCCACTGTCCTAGGTTTTGAGCCCTGTTCTGGCTTACGACTTAAACCACACTGATAGGGTTGATATCTCTCCTTTTTATGTTAATTATGATATAACTCATCACTGTATCTCCTCTAGAAACAAACCTAAGCCTTTACTTAAGCACTGATGAAGTAAGTGTTAATTATCTCCGTCTACTCCAGTATTCTTTTTCTGATAGGACTGTAGAAAAACACCGACCTGAATTCTTAGGAGTTTTGTCCCAGATATTCTGTTTTTCTTACTTATTCATAAGGAAGATCAATGGTAATTGATCTAAGCTTGTTTTGATGTTATTTATATTTTCAGGATATACAAAACCTATGTGAGTTTTGCTGTTCTAGGTGGTAAATATTTCTGCTTATTTTCTTCCATTATCTTGCTTCCCATCATAGAGGTTTCCCCTTGTTTCATGATAATTCGGTAAACATTTCATTGCCCATCTATATTGTATGAGGCTCAGTTGGGTCCATTGGGACTGTTCATGTCTGCTGTCAGGGACAACTTAATCTTTTGAATCCTTATTTTCATAGCAGCCCTGTAGGCTGGGGGCTTGCTCATTGTAGTTATTCTTCTCTGGCTTTCATGGGTTCCGTGATAGCTTTTCTCAAGGCAGGGTAACGAGAGCCTGGCAGAGAGCTCTCCACGGTGATGTCTCTTTGGTCACATGGCGCCCAGGCTTGAGTCACTCAATGCATGCTTGTATTGGAAGCTAGCAGTTAGTTGGTCTTTGGTCAGAACTGCCTGGGTATTTTGGGGGCTACAATCAACACTAATTCACAGTTCCTTCCTCCTGTATTTAAATAGAAATCTAGAGATCATCATTGTTAATGGAATGCTACCTAACACTTTACCCCAAAGTATTTCCTTAGTTGCCCACAGGAAAATTCCTTTTTACTTTTCTGTCTCTTGAGGTCTTATAGTTTATTTATATCGTAGAATCATGGAACTTCAGAACAGAATCAGGTTGGCATTTTTTCTGCCTGCAAAAGAGTTGTCATTCATTCATTCATTCATTCATTCATTCATTCATTCGTTGAGTCACTTCACAACTAGTTATATTCACTGAGGTGGGCAAAACAAACAATGTCCTGGTGTTAGATGGAACTTATGATTGAATGGAGGTATATAGTAGACAATAAACAAGGAAATCAACTTAAACAAACTTACCTTCCACTAGTTACAAGTGCCGTGGAGAATATTGAAGCATATAAAGAGAATGGAGAGTTCTGTGAGGTGGAGTGGGCTGTTTTTGAGAGGGTGGACAGAGGCAGCCTCTCTTTGGGAAGGTGAAATGTAGGATTGAGGTGAGGGAGTTAATTGGCTGTGCTAGTGCTAGCGGCAGTATTTAAAAGCAAGCCTCCAATTTTCAGGGACTTTCAGAAGGAGAGAATAACAATATCCAGGGCTGCTGAGAGGGTCAGTATGATAAGGACAGAGGATTACCATTATTTTGGCATCAGAAGGTGTAACTTCTTTAAGGATAATTTTCAGTGCTGTGTGGGGCAAAAGCCTAGTGGAGTGGATTGAGGAGGAGATAAAGAAGTGGAGACAGGGAACATCAATAACTCTAAAGGAATTCTGCTACAAAGGGGAGAGCTGAAAATAGAGAGCTAGAAGGAGATATGGGGGTCAAAGGAGGCTTTTCATTTGTTTTTAAGATGATGAATATTTTAGTGTTGTCTCTATGTTAATGAGAACAATCCAATGCAGGGGGCTGATAAATTTTGACTTTCCTGGCCAGATCCAGACCACCACCTGCTTTTGTAAATAAAATATTATTGGAACACAGCTGTCACAGGATCCTTGGGGTGTTGCTTTTGCAGCCGGAAATCTCTGTGGCTGCTGGTGCCTTTGCCCGAGTTTTGTTCTGGCCTGCTGGGCTCGTTCTGCCCACTCGGCCCAGCAGGCTGCGCTCAGCTTGTGTTATCAGCCTGGATCCCATGCCTGCCAAGGGCCAGCCAGGCACATAGTGGCATGGGATGTGTGAGCAAGCATGGGATCTGGCCACCGTGCACAGTCAGGTGTGCCGGCTGTGGCAGGGCGGACAGCTCCAAGTGCCAGCACAGGTGCCAGCTCTGTGCGAGGCTATGGCTGGACCAGGCATGCCACAAGCAGCCTCCACTCTGGGCACCAGGCAACATGGTAGCATCCAGAAGCTTGGAGGTGCTGGGAACCACAGAACCCCAAAGAGGGTATCACAGCCCTGGCTTGGGAAGCCCCTAGGTCTGGGTCTGGGCTCCTTGATGAGAGCTCTTCTCTCTTTCTTGTCTTCTGCAACATGACAAACAGGAGGTGTGTTTCAGCCATGTTTGTGTTATAGCTCTTTCAGTCCTGGCATTTGGTGGGTCCCGAATTCTTGTGCTGCATCCAGGAAGAATGAGGAATGTGGACAACTGTATGCTGAGCAAGACGTAGAGGAGCTTCATTGAGTGACAGAAGAGCTCTCAGGAGACCCAAAGTGGGTAGCTCCTCTCCACAGGCAGGTTGTCCTGACAAGTCGAGGATACCCGAAGTGGGTAACTCCTTCCCTCAACTGGTAGTCCCAATGTCTGTCTGAGTCTGGCTGAGTCTGGGGTTTTCATGGGCTGAGAAGGAAGTGCATGCTCATTGGTCCATGGGTGGAAAAAGCACCATAAGTTCTCACTCTGGGCCATGGACTCTACCTGGAACTGGCAGCCTTGTCCCCAGGCTTCAGGCTATCCCTGGCTTGAAGGTGGAGTTTCACCGGGAATCCTTCCTCTTCTGCCCAGGAACCTGTCTGCCTTTTGCCATCAAAATGCCATCCATAGTGGCCCAGGCTGTTTGTGCTGTGGGCCTGTGCCAAGCCACCCTCAACACCCCACCCAGCCTTCCGCCCATGCTCATTGGCACCCAAAGTCTGGAGGGGGCCGGGGCAGCAGGGGGCTGGTGTGTCTGCACCACCCTGAGCATGCATACCCCCAGCTGGGTTGCGACAGTGCCCAGGCTTGGCCACAGCCAGAGCAGGTGCCAGGAGCAGGGAGAAGCCAGGGAGCAGGAGAGGCACTTCCGAGCTTGGGGGTGGCAGGGGTTGCAGGGATTTTCCAGGCCTAGAGAACACAGGGGTGCCAGGGTCCAGAGCTATGACTGGGTGGCTGCAGCCGCAGCCAGGAGCACAGGTACCCTGCCCTGCTGACTCAGTAGAGGGCGGGGCTCCTGCCTGTTCCTGCCTCTTGCCAGCCCCACAGAGTGTGCATCCTTGGCCGAGCCTCCCCTACTACAGCTGGCATCTTTGGAGAGGCTGCTTCAGATGGGCTGCTGCTGCCATCACAGCCATACCTATTATTTTATGTATCGTCTGTGCCTGTGTTTGTATCACAGTGGCAAAGTTGAGTAGCTATGAAGGACATTGACTCATGGCTTTTTTTTTTGTTTTTTTTTGTTTTTTGATACAGGGTCTCACTCTGTCATCCAGGCTGGAGTGCAGTGGTGCAATCTCGGCTCACTGCAAACTCTGCATCCCAGGCTCAAACAGCCCTCCTGCCTCAGTCCCCAAGTAGCTGGGATTACAGGCCTGTGCCACCATGTCAGGCTAATTTTTGTATTTTCAGTAGACACGGGGTTTCACCGTGTTGCCCAGGCTGGTCTCCTGGGCTCAAACGATCTGCCTGCCTTGGACTCCCAAATTGCTGGGATTACAGGTGTGAGCCATCATGCCTAGCCTACTTCTGGCTTTTTACTGCAAGTTTTCTGATGCTTTCTCTCCTGGAAAGGGTAAAACTGGTGATGTTGGAGGGCAAGTGGTGACCTGCTAGATTGATGTTCTTACCCTCTTGTGGATTCCTACGCTCCTCCCCCAACATTCCCTAAAGGAGAAGAGAAGTGTCACAAGTGGAGAGGGGTAATTGAGCTGGAAAATTAAGAAGCTGTGTTTTGGCTTTGAGATGCTTAAAAGTTAGATTTTTGAAATGATGCTGACTAGGTGATTGAGGGTAGGCTAAGAAAACAGTTTGCAATTGATGAGGAGGCTAAGAAACCAGTTTGCAATTGATGAGGTCTATCAGTTGGGTGGACAAGGTATTGAATTCTTATTTGGGTAATTGGAAACTATATTACATAGTGCTATTTTTAGAATATTCGTAACAACAATGACTAGCACTGTCCTAATGCCTTGTTACTGTTTACATAATTCTATTTGGAGCTGTAGTCATTTGGTACCATCCTTTGTTTCTTACTTTAACATAAACAGTAAAAACTGTTAGGCATTGGCTGGGCGCAGTGGCTTACGCCTATAATCCTGGCACTTTGGGAGACCTAGGCAGGTGGATCACCTGAGGTCAGGAGTTCGAGACCAGCCTGACCAACATGAAGAAACCCCATCTCTAGTAACATACAAAATTAGCTGGATGTGGTGGCATGTGCCTGTAATCTCAGCTACTTGGGAGGCTTAGGCACGACAATCACTTGAACTCGGGAGGCAGCGGTTGCAGTGAGCTGAGATCACATCATTGTACTCCAGTCTGGGCAACAAGAATGAAACTCCATCTCAAAAAAAAAAAAAAAGAGTTAGGTATTAATTGTCATTTTTATGAGCTCCTTTTCTTATACTTGCCTTTTAAACAATTATTAGGAAATAATTATTCTTGTTGGGGAAAATATGTTACATTTTCTCTCATAAATCATTTAAACATGTTCAGAATTTACTACTTAATTTACTACTTTCACGTTGGACAGAAGGACTCACCTGTTTGAGTCTCTCAGCCTGCTTTGGAACTCTTCCTAGAGGTGAATTTTAGCCTGGGTCTTCCAGGCTTTAGGGACAGTGGTTTTTATGATTTAAGAGTTGTATATATTGTTGGATCATTCTTCCATTTTCTTCTTGAACTTCTGCTTAAAGTGTGTGTCTTCCAGTTTCCTTGCTACATATGTATCTAGAATGTTGGTTAAGTCTCAGGTACACTATGCTTTTGGCCATATTTTATTACCTGCTCATTATTTGTTCAGACTGAAGGATTTTGAGACACAATTTGGGGCAGTGTTTCCTCCATGTGTTTCCTATTGAAGCTTGACAGAACTCTGGAGGGGTGGGCAGTGGATGCAGCCCACAGGTCTCTGGTCATCTCCTAAGTTCTTCCCTAGGAAGAGCCTTAGGTTTCCTGGGCCACTAGGCAAAAACCAGAGACCGTTCTACATTTTGGAGATGGCATGAAAGCATTCTGAAAACAGTAGCACTCAAATACCGTAATTATTTTATTGAATGAGGTCTTGCCTGGGCTCTCAGACTGTGATGTGAAATCCAGAGCTAGGCTCCAATCAGGCAGTGGCAGTCTTCTCAATTCACCAGTCATTTTTAAGAAATGACTCAGTTGTATAGAGCTACTTTTCTAAGGAGTTTCTACAGTTTTGTATGTATGAGTGCATAGCGAGCTTTCCTAACTGGTCCAATGGGGGAGGTGAGAGCTGTAAGTGGCCTGTGTGCCAATAGAAATGGGACCTCCCTTTTGTATTTGCTGGGATGAGGACATCATTGCCCGTGAGACGATGATGATTGTGGTAACACTGGTATAACACAAACCGTCACAAGCTTTTATGGGCCATCAGCCATGCAATCATTGATATCCTTCAGTGGATGCTTGGTTTCTTATACACACATAGGTCTGGCCTCAAAGCAATCTACTTTATCCTTTATAATAAACAGTTTTCTGTTTCTTTAGCCAGCCATCACGGGTATCATTATCTTCAGGATTTAAAGGAAATATTCTTCAAATTACTTATTTTTTGAAAAAATATCAGATTAACATCTTAATTTTACTGGTTTATTAAATAATGTATAAAAGTGGCAATTGCCTTAGACCAGAATATTAATGGTGGGCAATATATACTTTGACAGATACATGTATTTATTTACTTAGATGACGTCTAGCTCTGTCACCTGGGCTGGAGTGCAGTGGTGCAATCTCGGCTCACTGCAACCTCCGCCTCCTGGGTTTAAGTGATTCTCCTGCCTCAGCCTCCCGAGTAGCTGGGGTTACAGGCATGCACCACCAGACCCGGCTAATTTTTGTATTTTTAGTAGAAATGGGGTTTCACCATGTTATCCAGGCTGGTCTCGAACACTTGACCTCAGGCGATCCATCTGCCTTGGCCTCCCAAAGTGCTGGCATTACTTATAGGTGTGAGCAACTGCACCCAGCCATTTGTTTATTTTTTGCTTGATGAGAGTTTACAACTTTTCTTTTTGGCTTCTTTGATTTTTGCCTCATCAGTTAATGTCTTTCAGTTATTTTGAACTTGTAAAACAAATTTATTTTGCTTCTGATGATGTTAAAATATGCAGCATTGAAGACAGTGGCAATAAGAAACATTGTCTTGCAAGGAAGAATTTCTATGGTGTCCTTGTATTTTGTGTTCATGTGGTTATTGGGTCTCTCTGTGTATCATATAGCCAATTCAGGAACTGTTATTTACTTGATTTTTGCAGCCAGTAAAACCATCAGCTGATGGTATCCTAATTGTAGAAATAATAGCTACACAGAATCTCCTGATGTGATCAGTGTACCTTCTGAAGTATGAGAGAGTCAATTCCTTGACACTATTCATATTTGACCTGTTTTGGCATCATGGTTCTGTTTTAATATTTACACTTTCTTTTGGTAATTTGCCAAGGTCATTTACCATCTTAGAATGAACAAAGTACTTGTGCTGTGAATTCTTTTTTGTTGTTATCCTCTCTTAATAAAGTCATATATTATCGTGAATACATTGCATACACCTGCCACTGGCAGTCTACTAAGTAGAACAAAGTGAAGCCCGACTGAATGGAATGTAACATGAGGCATAAAACATGGACTCTCAGTTCATCTGTCATGTCTCAATAGCAAATCTTCTTCCATATCACGAGTCTTCTGATTTTATGTGATGACAGTTATTGGCCAGAATATATTACAGTGTTTGCTATACAGATGTGGCTTTAGCCATATAATTAAAGAGCACAAGAGCTGCCAGACTAAACAGTGGTCTGAGTTTCAAATAATGTTCTCTGACTTGCTTGGTACATTTTTGTTACCATCTCAAACATGTGGTATCACTTAGCATTCTTTGCCATAGCATATTACATAGGAAAAAAGACCCAGGAGGTGAAGTCATGGTTCTTCAGTGATGTCAGTGCCTCAGAGACACTTTGTATCTTCAGAATATACCATTTTGTGGTGTGCATTTCTTCTCTCTGCTTGGAGTCACAAATTCTGCTCAACTCAGTTGTTTACAGGGTAAACAAATGGGTCGGTTTTTAGGGACAGGTTTTATTAGATCTCTTGAAATTCCAACACAGAGTAGGCCCAAAGGGAAAATGGACAAAGGACATGACAAGGCTGTTCCTAACAGTAAACATGAAAAAGAGTCACTCTCATTAATAATAAAAGAAAATCTCATTAAGATAACATACTTAAGAAAAACAAATTGGTAGAGTTTTAAAATATCACTTATTGAGAGTCTAGTGAAATATGTACTTTCATATACCACTGTTTGCCTTTTAACTTGGTATATCTTTGAACTCAAAGCAAAGGCAACAAAAAGCAAAAATGGACAAATGGGATTCCATCAACCTAGAAAACTTCTGCACAGCCAAGGAAACAGTAGAGTGAAGAGACAACTTACAGAATGGGAGAAAGTATTTGTAAACCATACATCGGATAAGGGGTTAATATCCAACATATGTAAGGAATTCAAACAACTCAATAGTAAGAAAACAGCCCAATGATAAAATGGGCAAAGGATCTGAATGGACGTTTCTCAAAAGAAGATATGCAAATAATAAACAGATATATGAAGAAATGCTCACTATCAGTAATCATAAGGGAAATGCAGATTAAAACCACAGTAAGCAGTCACTTCACACCTGTTAGAATGGCTATGATCCAAAAAATAAAAGATAAAACGGATTGGAGAAGGTATGGAGAAAAGGGAAATCTTATACATTTTTGATGGGAATGGAAATTGATACAGCCATTATGGAAAACAGTATAGAGGTTTCTCAAAAAATAAAACTACAGCTGCCATGTGTTCCCACAATCCCACTACTGAATATTTATCTAAAGGAATTGAAATCACTATCTCAAAGAGATATTACACTCCCATGTTCATTGCAGCATTATTCACAATAGCCAAAACATAGAATCAACCTATGTCTGTCAATAGATGAATGAAGAAAATGTGGTAGATATATACAACAGAATACTATTCAGTCTTTAAGAAACGAAGGAATCCTGTCATTTGTGGCAACATGGATGGACCTAGAGGATGTTATGTTAAGTCAAGTAAATGAGGCACAGAAAGGCAGATACTGCATGGTCTCACTTACATATGGAATGTAAAAATTTTGACTCAGGAGTAGACAGGAGACTGGTGGTTACTGAGTGGTGGGGGAAGGAAGTAGAGGTTGGGGAGATGCTGGTCAAAAGCTAAAAAATTTCAGTTAGATAGAATATAATGTACAACCTGGGGACTATAGTTAATAGCAATGTGTTATATTTTTGAAAATTGGTGAGAGTAGATTTTAAGTATTCTCACCACAAGAAGGTAATGTATATATTAATGAGCTAGATTTAGCCATTCCATGATGTATACGTATTTCCAAACATGTTGACATGTTGTACACAATATATACATTTTAAAATTAAGATTAATAAATAAAGGTTCAGATTAATATGTCCTTTGTGATGAGCACACTGTCGGTATACATTAAACACCTTTGATTCCACTGTTAGAAATATATCTTAAGAAAATAGTAAAAGATATTTGCAAATGTTCATATACAAGAATGCCCATTAAAACATTATTTAAAACAACAACAATAAAAATAGTAAAGACAGCTACTATCCCTTCCCTTTCCCCTTCCCCTTCCCCTTCCCCTTCCCTTCTTTTTCCTTTGAGACAGAGTCTTGCTCTGTGGACCAGGCTAGAGTGCAGTGGCATGATCATGGCTCGCTGCAGCCTCAACCTCCCAGCCTCAAGTGATCTTCTTGCCTCAGCCTCCCAAGTAGCTGTGACTTCAGTTGTGTGACACTGTACCAGTTAATGTTTGTATTTTTTGTATAGATGAGGTTTTGCCATGTTGCCCAGCCTGGTCTTGAACTCCTGGACTCAAGTAATCCACCTACACCCACCTCAGCCTCCCAAAGTGCTGAGATAGCAGGCATGTGCCACCACACTCAGCCTAGTAGCTGTTTACAGAGAGAGCTTTTTATGGACCAGATAGTGTTGGGTGCTTCACAGGCACAACCTTATTTCCTCCTCACTGTCACCAAGCGAAGTAGGCAATGATAATACATATAACAAAAGTAACACTCAGAGTTTATGTACTTTGTCCAAGAATACAAAGGTAGAGAATTGAGTGAGGACTGGAACCCATTTGAAGTGATTTCTAAGCCCCACGAGGTTTAGTTTGTTTTCTAATGTCTAGGAGTACAAAATGGAAAATGGGACCACCAAGGGAGGACTAGTTAAATAAATTATAGGTTGGAAAACCATGTGTCTAAAAGAACTAATATATTTTTAATGAATATTTAATGACATGGGAAAATGTTTTCTCCCACCCTCTATCCTGATGTAATATATCTAACAGGCTCTTTGGTAGATATCAGTTCTAATCTCAGATCCATTACTTACTGTTTGAGTGACTGTGAGCAAATTGCTTCACCAGCCTATGGCTCAGTGTCCTTCTTTGTAAAATGGGCTTAACCTCATAGAGTTGTTAGACATTAATTGAAGCATGGATGTCCAAGCAGATAGCACAGTGTAACACAGTACACGCTCACTAAATGGTAGCTACTATTTTAGAGATTAGGTTGATCCTGTGTCCTATATGAGTAGAAAAAAGACAAGTAACATATCAAAATTCATTGATTTGTTTAGAATAGTGGGATTACATTTTATTTGTAATACTTTTCTATTTTTTCTAAATGTAACATTAATAAAATTATGCTTCTATATATTTATATAAATATGTACAGTTATAAAATTATAATTCTTAATTATTTTTTATAATCAGGACAAAACTATAGATTTGTTAAGTGCACACACAAACACAGGCTGGTGGTTCTTATGAAACATTAACATGAATGACAATCTGTAATCCATCTTATGGTTTTCATGGCCAACAAGATAACCTTTTCAATGGTTTCAAGTTGATCATCTCTCTATTTTTGCTTCTTAGTAACTTTAGTATCATGATTGATCTTAGAAATAGTTCCTAAAATAGACTTGGGGATACTAAAGTTACTCAGTATATGCAATAAACATGTCATTTATAGGAACTGGTACTGAACCTAAAATCTAAACAGCAAGAAGAATGAGTACAGTGTCAACTCATTCTTTTTGACCCATTTTGTTTCACCTTCATTGATGTTCTTTAGATCACCAGGTTTTATTTTTCCTACCAACTCGTTAAGTGTTGATATGCCCTGAGATTCCTCCCTCAGTTTTCTTCTTATTCTTATTGTCCAACTTTGCTCTTCTTGTCCAACCATGCCTTTCTCCTCTGTACATTGCAGCAGTTAAGGTTATAAACTCTGAAAAAAATTAGCTGTGTTACCTTGGCGTAGTGAGTTCTCATGATTTTATGTTGCCTTGACATACATGTTCAACATAAATTTTACTTTTTGTACAGAAATCAAGGCTCAGTCACCCTTGACTCGGTTGCATTTCTACACCATACCCAAATCGCTCAAGCCAGTGGTCTGAGATGAGAACCTAGAGGCGTCTCTCCTGCCCAGCAGAGTGGACTCCCACTTTCTTGCTGCTTCCTCTGAAGGACCATGCAGACATTTGCCTGTTAACTTGAAGTGACTCACACCCTGTTCTCTTATGTATGCTGCTACTTGCCATGCATTTTTCTTTTTCTCTGCCTGATGTCATTCCTGCCTCATGTGACCCAGGGATGGAGGGCTACCCTCCTGATTCATTACGCTCTTTATGCCCAGGATTTGTAAATGAAACTCTTTGATCTTGTTTCCTATTGTAGTGGTATATTGAGTTTGTACCTTCCAGATGAAGAACTAGGGGATGCTCCAGGCAGAGTTTTCCCCAGGATGCCTGGGAGAACACAATATCAGGCTTTCAGAGCCAGAGTAATGGCCAGGCAATCATAAACTGGACATGGGTCAGGCAAGAGCCACAAGGACATCTGCCAGTATAAGCGAGTTCCCCATGAGAAGGATCCCTTGTCATGGGTCAGACAATTAGGCACTAGGCCATCCACCAGGTAAAAGAAGGATCCCATGAAAGGCACACTGTAAACACCCACATCCCAGCTCCCTTTCATTTCCTGTTAGAACAGGGTTGCTAGTCACTCTGGCACTGGAACACCAATTTTGCTGGGAGCTTTCAGACCATCTGGGTAAGGTTCAGTGCTGGTTTTCTCTATTGTAGAATGGGGTTAATTTTTACTACCTCACAGTAAGGATCAAGTGAGAGGTAAAGCACTAAGCACCATGCATCACTGCACAGGGAGCTCCAATAAGTGACATTGCTTGGTGTGATGTTTATTGCTCTGGGTGGTGGTCATGATGGTGGCCTCCCGGTAGGACAAATCAAGTACCTGGAGTCATTCTAGATCTCTCTCTCCCCTCCTGCATTCAGTAGACTATCAAGTCCTATTGATATGACTTCATTAATAACCCTCATCCTTGCCTTTTCCTATGGATTCCTGCTTTGATCACCTTGAGATTAGTCATAATCTGCTATCTGATCTTGTTCCCAGTCCTTTTTTGTTTTCAGTTCATTCTCCTTTTTGTTGCCTGAATATTCTTTGCAAAAAATATAAATCTGGTAATGACATTGCTTTACCTAACCCTACCCTTAATGGCACCCAGCCACCTAGAGAAAGGTTCAGCAAACCTTTTCTGTAAATGACCAGATAGTAAATATTTTAGGTTTTGCAGGCTATATGGTCTTTGTTACAGCTACTTAACTCTGCCATTATAGCATAAAAGCAAATATAGACAGTATGTAAATGAATACACAGAGTTGTGTTCCAAAAAAAATTTTACTAATGGAAACTGAAAGTTGAATTTCATACAGTTTTCATATATCATGAAATAGTCTTCTCTTGATTGATTCACGTTGAAAAACCCACCAACTGTTCTTGGCTTGTGGACTATACAGATAGAGGTGGCTGGCAGAGTTGACCTACAGGCTGTAGTTTGCCAGCCCTGACCTGGAGGATAATGTTCAAGCAACTCAGCATGACTAACATGATCTTCTGTGATCCGCCATGGCTTATTCTTCTAGCTGGATCTTTTGCTACCTTCTTTTTGCCTCTTCCACTTGTGTAATAAACTTGCTCTTTCACTTAAATCTTTCACTGCCTTTAGTGAACCATCCTCTTTTTGGCTGTCATGCTATTCCCTTTGCCAAGGACATACTTCATCTATATCTGTCCACCCTTCCCTCCTGTACTTTCCTCTACCTGCTATCAGAAACCAGCTCCTTTCCTGAACCTCAGGCTGTACCTACCCTGTGGAATGTGGACTCTGATCTAAGCTGCCTAAGTTTATATCTCAGCCCCTCTACTTGCCACTTAACTGATTTACTTAACTTCTTTCTGCCTTAATTTCTCATCTGAAGTAAAAAGATACTAATATCTAACTATGAGGTTTTTTTTTTTTTGTTAGAATCCAATGAATTAGCAGATACACAGCATTTGTTACTGTGTGTTCCACATAGTAACTGGGCAATCCATGTTTACTACTATTGTCATTACCGGTTGTACTTTCAAGCCTTCGCAATGCCCTTCAGATAGAAAAGGTTATTCTGTTGTCTCTTCTGTACCTTTATAGATCTTTATCTTTATGTATCTATCCTAGCATTTTTAATACTTGCTGCAGCTCTCATTTAGCCCAGTGCATGGCACATAAAAAACACCAAGCAAATATTCATCAAGTGAATGAAAAGAGAGAAATCTTAGCTTGATTTCAGGTAGATTCCAAAACAAAAAATCTCTTGTATTTCATTAAGTTATCCGGACCAAAAAAATGACTTTAGGAAGTAAGCGTGTTCATTAAATGGAAAATAATTTAAAAATATCTCATATGGAATTTCTGTTTTTTATTATTGGGTTCGTATCTGTAGGAGAAAAGAAATGCTGGTACAATCTCGTGGTCCTCTTAGGGACTTGCCTTTGGTCTCCGCCACTGTCAATTCTTTCTCTTACTGATACTGCTTCTTCCTGTTCACTCCCCGTCTGGCTCTGATGCAAGAATGAGCATGCCTCTTACATGTAGTTTCAACCTGTGAAGCTGTGGGATTCTGAATACAGAATCATATCTTGGGGAGAATGCCAAGGATTCAAAGAATCACTAGAGAAACGTGGCCAGCTGCAGAGCGACGAGGTTCAGAGAGAGAGTGAAGGCTCAGGACCCAGGCAGAATGGAAAGCACTGGACAGAATGTGGGAGTGAGAGGCCAAAGCCCTCAGCTGGGTAGCAGGAGCATTACGGACCATGATGTAGGGACAATTTTTGTAAAGCCCTGGATGAAACAGGACTTGCAACCACATCATAGCATCCAGGGTTGGAAGAGTCAGAGGTGCTTCATAAAAGAGTCCTGCACATTGTATGGAGATCCATACAATGACTGCAGCTTTCCCATTTCTCCTTTTGTACTTCCTGTGATGGAAACACTCTGTGGCCTTATTTTGTTCAACAGGTGTGGAATATTACAGGGCTGTATTGGACATCTATTGAGGTAATAGGCATAAAAGCATTTTACAAAGTTGTTAATGCAACATAAAATTATTCTATTTACTAAAATCTCTATTCTATTGGAAAATATTTACTTTTAACATAACCAAAATTCTCTTACTAAAATCCATATTTTCAGTGCTGTTAGGCAATGGATGATTTCCCTAAGTCAGAGGGTTATTCTGGTATAGCTTCATATTCTAACTTAATTCTAACACTTTCTCAGTAAATTAAGCAGTCAGTCTTATAACTTGGATTAAGTTATTTTTATATATGTTTTGTGCCTACTGGAGTATAAACTTCCTTAGGGAAAAAGTGTAATGCCTGTGCATAAGGAGGATGCTGTAGATCTTTGTAAAATGACTAGTTCTAAAATTTATTTGTACTAATGCTGCTGAAATCTCAACCCTGCCCTCCCCTTTTTTGTGTGAAAAATAATTCCCTATATATGTACCTTAACGGTGAGACTTCTGCCAGTTGTCTGCAGAATTAGCAAGAATTGCAGGCAAGGGCAAACGTTTCAAGGAGAAATGTCACAAATGTTATTGCTTTCGGGGTAGACATAATATCATACCATAGCTAAACATTATGAAACTGTTTCTTTTTGAAGTTGATTCACTGATCCAAAAATTTGAAATTCAGCTTGATGTTAGAGATTTTTAATTTAAAATGACTGTCCTTGGTCCAGTAGACTGGTAAATTATGTAAACAAAAAAGCTTTGCTTGTAGTCTAGTGCTCAGTTAGTTGCTGACCAAATATGAAATCTAAACCTCCTAACCAGCAGTATTGGAAAGCTAAACAACGCCCAGCTTCTATTTTGGTTGGTACACAAGTAGGCCAGAAGCAGCTTATTCAGAGAACCAAATATGAATTACTTTTAAGAAAGGAGGCAGGGGTAAGGAACTGAGATCAGGGGCAAGTTCAGGCTCTGGTAAGCAGAACTGCAAGATGGTCTTGGAGATTTCCAGACACTGGTGTATCTATGGCACCTTCCAGTCAATTAAACACTAATTTAGTGCTGTTAAGAGGGATATTGCAGATGTAATTAAGGTCAAAAATTAATTTACCTTAAAATATGGAGATTATCTGGGTGGGCCTGACCAATCATATGAGCCCTTTAAATGTGGTCTAGAGGTCAGAGACAGAGAAGTCCAAGAGATTTGAAGCTTGAGAAGGATTTGACGTGGAGGAGATCCTCACTTGCTGGTTTAGAGAAGGAGAGGGCCACATAGTAAGGGATATGTGTGGCTCTAGGAGCTGAGAGAGATCCCTAGCTGGTAGCAGCAAGGAAATGATGACGTCAGCCCTACAACTGCAAGGAACTGAATTCTGCCAACAATAAGAATGAATTTGAAAATGTATCCCCTCTACCTCCAGCCTCCAGACTGCAACTAAGCCCAGCTGACACATTGATTCCAGCTTTGTGATATCCTGAGATGGTTAACCAGCCTTGCTGAGTTGGACTTCTGACCTATAGGACATTGAAGTAATAAATGGGTATTGCTTTAAGTTGCTATGTTTGTGGAAATTCGTTAGGCAGCAATAGAAAGCTAATACAAGGCTCCAGTGGTGTCCCCCTTGGATTGCTATTAACTGGCCTATTAACTGGTCTCTCTGGTTACGCAGGCTATTGCTACTCAGACTGGTGAGGAAGCAGTTATTTATTTATTTGAGACATTGAGCAGTGGCATTATCACAACTTACTGACTTACTGCAACTTCGACCTTCCAGGGCTCAGGTGATCCTTCTACCTCAGTCTCCTGAATAGCTGGAATTACAGGCAGACACCACTATGCCTGGCTATTTTTTATATATTTTTTGTAGAGACCGGCTTTCTCCATGTTGCCCAGGCTAGTCTCAAACTCTTGGTGCTCAAGTGATCTGCCCACCTTGGCCTCCCAAAGAGCTGGGATTATAGGCATATGCCACCACACCTGGCCAAAGAAGCAGGTTTAAAATTTTCTATTTGTTGGAGACTCATACTGTGGTAGATCATATTTTACAAAGATGTCTGTAATAATATTTCCCATCCCACATGCCCTTCTGTAGTGTAGCTATGCCATAGTCCATCAAGAGGTGGAGTCTAGTTGCACTCCATTTGAATCTGGACTGCCTTCATAACTTGCACATGCCCACTTAGAACACAGTGGAAGTGATGTTGTGACCTCCAAAGCTAGGTTAGAAAAGCCATCTGGTTCTCTTGGAATGCCTGCTCCTTGGATGCTTCCTCTTGGCACCCAGCTATCATGCAAAGAGAGGCCAAGCTGCATGGAGAGGACAGCTATAGATAGATGCTCCAGTCAACAGAATTAACTGAACCTTCCTTGAATCATCTCAGCCCAGGTGCCAGAAGTGCGAGAGAGGAAATCTTCAGGTGATCACAACCCCCAGCTGTTCCCATCCCCCACAGCCTTTGTGTCTTCCCAGCTGAGGCTGCAAACATCATGGAACAAGGAGAAGTCATCCCCACTGTGTCCTGCCAAAATTCATGACCCACAGAATCCATGAACTTCATAAAATGGTTATTGCTTTATGCCACTAAGTTTCAAGTAGCTAGTTATGCAGTAAAAGGTAACTAGAATATTTTTATAAAACACTATAAAGATGAAATTCAAAAAAGACACACAGAATATAGGCAGAAATCACAGTGTCACTTCTATGCTACTCTCTTGGTCAAAGCAGTCTGAAACTTGCCCAGACTCACAGGAAGAAGACACAAATCCTTCTTCTCAGAGAAGAGTCAAATAAATCAGAAGTCATTTTAAAAAACTTTTAAATTTTGAAATAATTTTAACCTTACAGAATCAAAGTAGTAGAAAGAATTTCCATGTGCCCTTCAACCAGCTTTCACTAGTGTTAACATGTTACATAGCCATAGAACGGTTATCAGTTATCAAAATCAGGAAATTAACGTTGATATACCATTAACTGAACTGTAGACCATATTCCAATTTCGCCCATTTTCCAACTAATACACTTTTTCTGGTTCAGGATTTAATCTAGGATCCCACATGACATTTGTTTTTCATGTTTCCTTATTCTGGAACAGTTCCTCAGCCTTTTCTTGTCTTTCGTAACCATAATACATTTTTGTGTACTGGGTAGTTACTTTGTAAGATGCTCCTCAATTTAAGTTTGTCTGATGTTTTTCCGTGATTATATTGAGGTCATGCATTTTTGGTAAGAATAACATGGAAGCAATGCTGTCCCCTCCTCAGTGCATCATATTGGAGTGTATACCATGGCCACATGTTTTATTACTGTGATGTGAAACTTGTTCCCTTGGTGGTGTCTGCTAGGTTTCTCAGATACTATAAATATCTTATGGGGAAGTACTGTACAAATATCCTGTTTTTCATATTTTGGTGGGGCCATATTTTAAAACTGTCACAAACTTCAAATTTTTTATCATTAGAGCCAACAGATGTAAACTATCTTTCAGACTTCTGTAGTTATCTTATCATAGACCTGTGACAGTTTGTAGGCTATCTTTGGTCTGCAGACCACACTTTAAATAGTAATATTCTAGACTGCTCTTCTTCCAGTTTATTTTTCCTGTTACAATAAGATTGGAGTTTGCACAGCAAATCTTGTGGTGTCATTTTGCTTAAAATCCTCAGAGGTTACTTATAACCTTTAGGGTAAAACCCAAACTTCTTAGCATTTCTTAGCATGACATTCAAGGCTGCATCATTCTGTTCCATCTGTTGTCACACTGACCTTTTACAGTGCTCTCCTGGTAGTCGTCCTTACCCTCCTCTATCACGCTTGCCACTCCCCACATGGTAACTGGCCAATTCCTACTGTCTTTGAAGGCTCGCGAATGCCTCCTCTTACCAGTTGGGGCTAGTTAGGGTTTCTTCATGTTTGTTCCCTTATATCCTGTGCATACATGCATATCTGTGATAGAAGTTAATTCCACTTTCATATTTGTTTGCATGTCTGTTAACCTGCTTGACTCTGAGTTTGAGGGCATGGACTTTGAGTTTATAAGATTAGCCCATGGCAAGAGCTCAGTAATGTTAATCATAAATTAAATACAGAAGTAGTTTCCAGAAAATCAAATTTCTATGCTAAGTAAGAACTGTATGACAAGGTGGATGCCGGAAAGGCAGAGAAGGTGGATGGAGATGGAGAAGCCCTTTGGAGATGACAGTGTGTCCTTGCTGGATGGGGGGCTCAAGAGACAGTGGATCTGGACTTAACGCCTCTTGTGTCATATGTCTTGCTTCATGTGTCTTGTCTACTCTTTATGAGTAGATAAAAGCTGCAGGCAAGCAAGTGAACCTAAGACAGGGCAGCTGCATGGACCAATCCAGTGATCTCCTTGGACCTGTCCTGTCACTCTTGGGGGAGCTGATTTCTTTGTCCTGCAAAACTGAGCTCAGAACAGGCAGAGATTCTTTCCCTTCTTTACCTCTCCCTTCTGCTGGTTCCTCTGCTCTCTGAATAAATAGGACTAAGGTGGGGTAGGACAGGAGAGACTTCATTCCTCTTAATTTTGTTCTTGGTTCATCCCTACATGGCCTGAGGCAGAAGTTTTAAATTTTAAAGGAAAGTTAGAAAATGTTAATAATGGTATGAGATTTAGCTCAACCCACTTCTTTATCTCTCTGAATATAAATGAAGTTAATCTCTTTATTCCTACTTTTCCTAAATTGCGGCTATTAATTTATATCTAAATATTATCAGATTTACTTTATATTTAGCCTTTGTTTTCAATGACATGAAATACAGCTGTGCCAGAAAATAGAGAAAGACCAAGGCCACCATATTCCATAGGTCCACTGCTATGACTTTACCTCAAAAGCAAGTGTACTTTCGGCAGGGCGCGGTGGCTCACGCCTGTAATCCCAGCACTTTGGGAGGCCGAGGTGGGTGGATCATGAGGTCAGGAGATTGAGACCATCCTGGCTAACACGGTGAAACCCTGTCTCTACTAACAGTACAAAAAAATTAGCCGGGCGTGGTGGCGGGCGCCTGTAGTCCCAGCGACTTGGGAGGCTGGGGCAGGAGAATGGCATGAACCCGGGAGGCGGAACTTGCAGTGAGCCGAGATTGTGCCATTGCGCTCCAGCCTGGGCGACAGAGCGAGACTCCATCTCAAAAAAAAAAAAAAAAAAAAAAAAGCAAGTGTACTTTCTTACATGAAAATTATTGACTCATTCTTTAAAATATGCATTTTAATTATTTAATAATCACAGCATCTTTTGTGACAAAATCATCTTAAGATCAATTTGTGCTTGTAGCTTCCATAGATGAATCTCAACTAAATAATTATCATAATTTAAATGCATAGTTTATTTAAATAGTACTTAAATACATGACATTTAAAATACTGTGTATTGACACTTGGACTATCGAACATTAATAAATAAATTAAAAACAATTTTTCCAACATTAAGGGTACCATTTAGGCACAGGAGGGAGTTAGAATGTGAAATAATGGATTCTAAAAGTTTTTATAAGTTTATTCCAAACTTGGTAATTGAAACACTGCCTCCTTTGTTAATAATATAAACCACAGATATACAAAATCATTTCTGAACCCAAACTTTGTAAGGGAGACTCGTTAACCACATGAAATCTGTCATTAAATGGCACCATTAAAGGGGAAACAAACCAACCAACCCCAGGGTAAAGTGGTCCTGGAAACTGCATTTGGGAAGTGAAGTATATTTCAGTTTACTCATCTGGAGTTACTTAAATACAGTGTGCTTAGCTGGCTAAAATAAAGGAAGAAAAGTATACTGTAACAGAGTTAATATGTTCACAATCCTTTGAAGATCAGGGATCATTTCAAAAAGATCTTCATTTTGTTTGGTTTTGGTTTAAAAAAATTTAGGTAAATCTCTTCAGTTCTTGTCCTTCAGGCTGTCCGTAAATTACAGACAATTCATTCTTTTCGGATTTAGGGTATAACAAGCTCATGTAGTAAAATGATGCAGATGATTTAAGTCATGGTGGCCAGCCACAACAGAGCCGAATAGTAAAAGAGCCTTTTGCATCATTATTTTCTATTTTTTAAAAAAATTTATTTATTATACTTTAAGTTCTAGGGTACATGTGCACAACGTGCAGGTTTGTTACATATGTATATATGTTCCATGTTGGTGTGCTGCACCCATTAACTCGTCATTTACATTAGGTATATCTCCTAATGCTATCCCTACCCCCTTCCCCCACCCTACAACAGGCACTGGTGTGTGATGCTTCCCTTCCTGTGTCCAAGTGATCTCATTGTTCAGTTCCCACCTATGAGTGAGAACATGTGGTATTTGTTTTTCTGTTCTTGCGATAGTTTGCTGAGAATGATGGTTTCTAGCTGCATCCATGTCCCTACAAAGGACACAAACTCATCCTTTTTTATGGCTGCATAGTATTCCATGGTGTATATGTGCCACATTTTCTTAATCCAGTCTGTCACTGATGGACATTTGGGTTGATCCCAAGTCTTTGCTATTGTGAATAGTGTCGCAATAAACATATGTGTGCATGTGTCTTTATAGCAGCATGACTTATAATCCTTTGGGTATATACCCAGTAATGGGATGGCTGGGTCATACGGTACTTCTAGTTCTAGATCCTTGAGGAATCGCCACACTGTTTTCCCAATGGTTGAACTGGTTTACAGTCCCACCAACAGTGTAAAAGTGTTCCTATGTCTCCACATCCTCTCCAGCACCTGATGTTTCCTGATTTTTTAATGATTGCTATTCTAACTGGTGTGAGATGGTATCTCATTGTGGTTTTGATTTGCATTTCTCTGATGGCCAGTGATGATGAGCATTTTTTCATGTGTCTGCTGGCTGTATGAATGTCTTCTTTTGAGAAGTGTCTGTTCATATCCTTTGCCCACTTTTTGATGGGGTTGTTTGTTTTTTTCTTGTAAATTTGATTGAGTTCTTTAAGGGTTCTGGATATTAGCCCTTTGTCAGATGAGTAGATTGCCAACATTTTCTCCCATTCTGTAGGTTGCCTATTCACTCTGATAGTAGTTTCTTTTGCTGTGCAGAAGCTCTTTAGTTTAATTAGGTGCCATTTGTCAATTTTGGCTTTTGCTGCCATTGCTTTTGGTGTTTTAGACATGAAGTCCTTGCCCATGCCTATGTCCTGAATGGTATTACCTAGGTTTTCTTCTAGGGTTTTTATGGTTTTAGTCTAACATTTAAGTCTCTAATCCATCTTGAATTAATTTTCGTATAAGGAGTAAGGAAAGGATCCAGTTTCAGCTTTCTACTTATGGCTAGCCAATTTTCCCAGCACCATTTATTAAATAGGGAATCCTTTCTCCATTTCTTGTTTTTGTCAGGTTTGTCAAAGATCAGATGGCTGTAGATGTGTAGTATTATTTCTGAGGGCTCTGTTCTGTTCCATTGGTCTGTATCTCTGTTTTGGTACCAGTACCATGCTGTTTTGGTTACTGTAGCCTTGTAGTATAGTTTGAAGTCAGGTAGTGTGATGCCTCCAGCTTTGTTCTTTGGGCTTAGGATTGTCTTGGCAATGGGGGTCTTTTTTGGTTCCGTATGAATTTTAAAGTAGTTTTTTCCAATTCTGTGAAGAAAGTCATTGGTAGCTTAATGGGGGTGGCATTGAATCTATAAATTACCTTGGGCAGTATGGCCATTTTCACAATATTGATGCTTCTTATCCATGAGCATGGTATGTTCTTCCATTTGTTTGTGTCCTCTTTTATTTCACTGAGCAGTGGTTTGTAGTTCTCCTTGAAGAGGTCCTTCACATCCCTTGTAAGTTGGATTCCTAGGTATTTTATTCTCTTTGAAGCTATTGTGAATGGGAGTTCATTCATGATTTGGCTCTCTGTTTGTCTGTTACTGGTCTATAAGAATGCTTGTGATTTTTGCACATTGATTTTGTATCCTGAGACTTTGCTGAAGTTGCTTTTCAGCTTAAGGAGATTTGGGGCTGAGACAATGGGGTTTTCTAAATATACAATCATGTCATCTGCAAACAGGGACAATTTGACGACTTCTTTTCCTAACTGAATACCTCTATTTCTTTCTCTTGCCTGATTGTCCTGGCCAGAACTTCCAACACTATGTTGAATAGGAGTGATGAGAGAAGGAATCCCTGTCATGTGCCAGTTTTCAAAGGGAATGCTTCCAGTTTTTGCCCATTCAGTATGATATTGGCTGTGGGTTTGTCATAAATAGCTCTGATTATTTTGAGATACGTACCATCAATACCGAATTTATTGAGAGTTTTTAGCATGAAGGGCTGTTGAATTTTGTCAAAGGCCTTTTCTGCATCTATTGAGATTATCATGTGGTTTTTGTCTTTGGTTCTGTTTATATACTGGATTATGTTTATTGATTTGCGTATGTTGAATCAACCTTGCATCCCATGGATGAAGCCCACTTGATCATGGTGGATAAGCTTTTTGATGTGCTGCTGGATTCGGTTTGCCAGTATTTTGTTGAGGATATTTGCATCGATGTTCATCAGGGATATTGGTCTAAAATTGAGGCCATAATTAATAGCCTACCAACCAAAAAAAGTCCAGGACCAGACGGATTCACAGCCGAATTCTACCAGGGGTACAAGGAGGAGTTGGTACCATTCCTTCTGAAACTATTCCAATCAATAGAAAAGAGGGAATCCTCCCTAACTCATTTTACGATACCAAAGCCTGACAGAGATACAACAAAAAAAGACAATTTTAGACCAATATCCCTGCATCATTATTTTCTAAGATCTGCTATGATTATTGAATATTTGCTGTCTGATAATTCTCTAGAAATCAACAACATCAACTTTTTTTTAGTGGTAAGCCTTATCCTCCTTTGCCTCTGTGAGGCTGAGCACTGTAGCTGCTCTCCAAAGTCCGCATCAAATGAAGGGTTCACTGAGTAGATGGTGCCATGACTCAGCGCGTTGGGGTTTGACCACTGTCTCCTCCAGTTGGACCTATGCTTGTGTGAGAGGAGATGCTTAAAGTAAGGAGATTGATTTTCTTAAATTCACATTTTAAGGACATACTGAAAGAGAAATGAATCTTGTCTCTAAAGCAGTCTCCTTAAATCTGTGGATATCAAATGTTTTATCAAAAGTTATTCAATTCATGGTTAAAAGAAAAGCATTTTATATTATGACTCAATACATTACAGAACAATACTATGTGCAATGCCCTTGGATATTCTTAGTTTTATTATTTTTAATTAAAAACATGCTAGTCAATAATGAGTAAACTCATCTCATTGTCCACTTATTGATCACTTCTCACAATTTAGAAAAATTTTGCCTTAGAGAATTGTAAATGTTTGCAGCCACCCTTCTTCCTTACTTGCTTTGACATATGTCTGTTGAAATTACATTTGAGGTGAGTTCATAAGTTATAGAAAACAATACAGATTTTTTTTTAAATTATACTTTAAGTTTTAGGGTACATGTGCATAATGTGCAGGTTTGTTACATATGTATACTTGTGCCATGTTGGTGTGCTGCACCCATCAACTCGTCAGCACCCATCAATTCATCATTTATATCAGGTATAACTCCCAATGCAATCCCTCCCCCCTTCCCCCTCCCCATGATAGGCCCCGGTGTGTGATGTTCCCCTTCCTGAGTCCAAGCGATCTCATTGTTCGGTTCCCACCTGTGAGTGAGAACATGCAGTGTTTGGTTTTCTGTTCTTGTGATAGTTTGCTAAGAATGATGGTTTCCAGCTGCATCCATGTCCCTACAAAGGACACAAACTCATCCTTTTTTATGGCTGCATAATATTCCATGGTGTATATGTGCCACATTTTCTTAATCCAGTCTGTCATAGATGGACATTTGGGTTGATTCCAAGTCTTTGCTATTGTGAATAGTGCCGCAATAAACATACGTGTGCATGTGTCTTTATAGCAGCATGATTTATAATCCTTTGAGTATATACCCAGTAGTGGGATGGCTGGGTCATATGGTACATCTAGTTCTAGATCCTTGAGGAATCACCATACTGTTTTCCATAATGGTTGAACTAGTTGACAATCCCACCAACAGTGTAAAAGTGTTCCTGTTTCTCCACATCCTCTCCAGCACCTGTTGTTGCCTGACTTTTTAATGATTGCCATTCTAACTGGTGTGAGATGGTATCTCATTGTGGTTTTGATTTGCATTTCTCTGATGGCGAGTGATGATGAGCATTTTTTCATGTGTCTGTTGGCTGTATGAATGTCTTCTTTTGAGAAATGTCTGTTCATATCCTTTGCCCACTTTTTGATGGGGTTGTTTGTTTTTTTCTTGTATATTTGTTTGAGTTCTTTGTAGATTCTGGATATTAGCCCTTTGTCAGATGAGTAGGTTGCAAAAATTTTCTCCCATTCTGTAGGTTGCCTGTTCACTCTGATGGTAGTTTCTTTTGCTGTGCAGAAGCTCTTTAGTTTAATCATATCCCATTTGTCAATTTTGGCTTTTGCTGCCGTTGCTTTTGGTGTTTTAGACATGAAGTCCTTGCCCATGCCTATGTCCTGAATGGTACTACCTAGGTTTTCTTCTAGGCTTTTTATGGTATTAGGTGTAACATTTAAGTCTCTAATCCATCTTGAATTAATTTTCGTATAAGGAGTAAGGAAAGGATCCAGTTTCAGCTTGCTACTTATGGCTAGCCAATTTTCCCAGCACCATTTATTAAATAGGGAGTCCTTTCCCCATTTCTTGTTTCTCTCAGGTTTGTCAAAGATCAGATGGCTGTAGATCTGTGGTATTATTTCTAAGGACTCTGTTCTGTTCCATTGGTCTATATCTCTGTTTTGGTACCAGTACCATGCTGTTTTGGTTACTGTGGCCTTGTAGTATAATTTGAAGTCAGGTAGTGTGATGCCTCCAGCTTTGTTCTTTTGACTTAGGATTGTCTTGGCAATGTGGGCTCTTTTTTGGTTCCATATGAACTTTAAAGCCATTTTTTCCAGTTCTGTGGAGAAACTCATTGGTAGCTTGATGGGGATGGCATTGAATCTATAAATAACCTTGGGGAGTATGCCCATTTTCACGATGTTGATTCTTCCTATCCATGAGCATGGTATGTTCTTCCATTTGTTTGTGTCCTCTTTTATTTCACTAAGCAGTGGTTTGTAGTTATCCTTGAAGAGGTCCTTTACATCCCTTGTAAGTTGGATTCCTAGCTATTTTATTCTCTTTGAAGCAATTGTGAATGAAAGTTCATTCATGGTTTGGCTCTCTGTTTGTCTGTTACTGGTGTATAAGAATGCTTGTGATTTTTGCACATTGATTTTGTACCCTGAGACTTTGCTGAAGTTGCTTTTCAGCTTAAGGAGATTTTGGGCTGAGACAATGGGGTTTTCTAAATATACAATCATGTCATCTGCAAACAGGGACAATTTGCCTTCTTCTTTTCCTAACTGGATACCCTTTATTTATTTATTTATTTATTTATTTATTTTTTTGAGATGGAGTCTCGCTCTGTCTCCCGGGCTGGAGTGCAGTGGTCGGATCTCAGCTCACTGCAAGCTCTGCCTCCCAGGTTCACGCCATTCTCCTGCTTTCTTTCTTTCTGTTGCCTGATTGCACTACCCAGAACTTCCAAGACTATGTTGAATAGGAGTGGTGAGAGAGGGCATCCCTGTCTTGTGCCAGTATTCAAAGGGAATTTTTCCAGTTTTTGCCCATTCAGTATGATATTGGCTGTGGGTTTGTCATAAATAGCTCTTATTATTTTGAGGTACGTTCCATCAATACCGAATTTATTGAGCGTTTTTAGCATGAAGGGCTGTTGAATTTTGTCAAAAGCCTTTTCTGCATCTATTGAGATAATCATGTGGTTTTTGTCTTTGGTTCTGTTTATATGCTGGATTATGTTTATTGATTTGTGAATGTTGAACCAGCCTTGCATCCCAGGGATGAAGCCCACTTGATCATGGTGGATAAGCTTTTTGATATGGTGCTGAATCCGGTTTGCCAGTATTTTATTGAGGATTTTTGCATCGATGTTCATCACGGATATTGGTCTAAAATTTTCTTTTTTTGTTTTGTCTCTGCCAGGCTTTGGTGTCAGGATGATGTTGGCCTCATAAAATGAGTTAGGGAGGATTCCCTCTTTTTCAATTGATTGGAATAGTTTCAGAAGGAATGGTACCAGCTCCTCTTTGTACCTCTGGTAGAATTCAGCTCTGAATCCATCTGGTCCTGGACTTTTTTTGGTTGGTAGGCTATTAATTATTTCCTCAATTTCAGAGCCTGCTATTGGTCTATTCAGGGATTCAACTTCTTCCTGGTTTAGTCTTGGAAGAGTGTAAGTGTCCAGGAAATTATCCATTTCTTCTCGATTTTCTAGTTGATTTGCGTAGAGGTGTTTATAGTATTCTCGGATGGTAGTTTGTATTTCTGTGGGGTCCGTGGTGATATCCCCTTTATCATTTTTTATTGCGTCTATTTGATTCTTCTCTCTTTTCTTTTTTATTAGTCTTGCTAGCGGTCTGTCAATTTTGTTGATTTTTTCAAAAAGCCAACTCCTGGATTCATTGATTTTTTGGAGGGTTTTTTGTGTCTCTATCTCCTTCAGTTCTGCTCTGATCTTAGTTATTTTTTGCCTTCTGCTAGGTTTTGAATGTGTTTGCTCTTGCTTCTCCAGTTCTTTTAATTGTGATGTTAGAGTGTCAATTTTAGATCTTTCCAGCTTTCTCTTGTGGGCACTTAGTGCTATAAATTTCCCTCTACACACTGCTTTAAATGTGTCCCAGAGATTCTGGTATGTTGTATCTTTGTTCTCATTGGTTTCAAAGAACATCTTTATTTCCGCTTTCATTTCGTTATGTACCCAGTAGTCATTCAGGAGCAGGTTGTTCAGTTTCCATGTAGTTGAGTGGTTTTGATTGAGTTTCTTAGTCCTGAGTTCTAGTTTGATTGCACTGTGGTCTGAGAGACAGTTTGTTATAATTTCTGTTCTTTTACATTTGCTGAGGAGTGCTTTACTTCCAATTATGTGGTCAATTTTGGAATAAGTGTGATGTGGTGCTGAGAAGAATGTATATTCTGTTGATTTGTGGTGGAGAGTTCTATAGATGTCTATTAGGTCCGCTTGGTGCAGAGATGAGTTCAATTCCTGGATATCCTTGTTAACTTTCCGTCTCGTTGATCTGTCTAATGTTGACAGTGGAGTGTTGAAGTCTCCCATTATTATTGTATGGGAGTCTAAGTCTCTTTGTAAGTCTCTAAGGACTTGCTTTATGAATCTGGGTGCTCCTGTATTGGGTGCATATATATTTAGGATAGTTAGCTCTTCCTGTTGAATTGATCCCTTTACCATTATGTAATGGCCTTCTTTGTCTCTTTTGATCTTTCATGGTTTAAAGTCTATTTTATCAGAGACTAGGATTGCAACCCCTGCTTTTTTTTGTTCTCCATTTGCTTGGTAGATCTTCCTCCATCCCTTTATTTTGAGCCTCTGTGTGTCTCTGCATGTGAGATGGGTCTCCTGAATACAGCAGACTGATGGGTCTTGACTCTTTATCCAGTTTGCCAGTTTGTGTCTTTTAATTGGAGCATTTAGTCCATTTACATTTAAGGTTAATATTGTTATGTGTGAACTTGATCCTGCCATTATGATATTAACTGGTTATTTTGCTCGTTAGTTGATGCAGTTTCTTCCTAGCCTCGATGGTGTTTACATTTTGACATGTTTTTGCAATGGCTGGTACCAGTTGTTCCTTTCCATGTTTAGGGCTTCCTTCAGGGTCTCTTGTAAGGCAGGCCTGGTGGTGACAAAATCTCTAAGCATTTGCTTATCTGTAAAGGATTTTATTTCTCCTTCACTGATGAAACTTAGTTTGGCTGGATATGAAATTCTGGGTTTAAAATTCTTTTCTTTAAGAATGTTGAATATTGGCCCCCACTCTCTTCTGGCTTGGAGAGTTTCTGCCGAGAGGTCTGCTGTTAGACTGATGGGCTTCCCTTTGTGGGTAACCCGACCTTTCTCTCTGGCTGCCCTTAAGATTTTTTCCTTCATTTCAACTTTGGTGTATCTGGCAATTATGTGTCTTGGAGCTGCTCTTCTCGAGGAGTATCTTTGTGGTGTTCTCTGTATTTCCTGAATTTGAATGTTGGCCTGCCCTACTAGGTTGGGGAAGTTCTCCTGGATGATATCCTGAAGAGTGTTTTCCAACTTGGTTCCATTTTCCCCCTCACTTTCAGGCACCCCAATCAGACGTAGATTTAGTCTTTTTACAGAATCCTATGCTTCTTGTAGGCTTTGTTCATTTCTTTTTCTTCTTTTTTCTTTTGGTTTCTCTTCTCACTTCATTTCTTTCATTTGATCCTCAATCGCTGATACTCTTTCTTCCAGTTGATCAAGTCGGTTACTGAAGCTTGTGGATTTGTCACGTATTTCTCGTGTCATGGTTTTCATCTCTGTCATTTCATTTATGACCTTCTCTGCATTAATTATTCTAGGTATCAATTCTTCCACTCTTTTTTCAAGATTTTTAGTTTCTTTGCGCTGGGTACGTAATTCCTCCTTTAGCTCTGAGAAGTTTGATGGACTGAAGCCTTCTTCTCTCATCTCGTCAAAGTCATTCTCTGACCAGCTTTGATCCATTGCTGGCGATGAGCTGTGCTCCTTTGCAGGGGGAGATGCGCTCTTATTTTTTGAATTTCCAGCTTTTCTGCCCTGCTTCTTCCCCATCTTTGTGGTTTTATCTGCCTCTGGTCTTTTATGATGGTGACGTACTGATGGGGTTTTGGTATAGGTGTTCTTCCTGTTTGATAGTTTTCCTTCTAATAGTCAGGACCCTCAGCTGTAGATCTGTTGGAGATTGCTTGAGGTCCACTCCAGACGCTGTTTGCCTGGGTATCAGCAACAGAGGTTGCAGAAGATAGAATATTGCTGAACAGCGAGTGTACCTGTCTGATTCTTACTTTGGAAGCTTCCTCTCAGGGGTGTACTCCACCCTGTGAGGTGTGGGTTGTCAGACTGCCCCTAGTGGGGGATATCTCCCAGTTAGGCTACTCAGGGGTCAGGGACCCACTTGAGCAGGCAGTCTGTCCATTCTCAGATCTCAACCTCCCTGTTGGGAGATCCACTGCTCTCTTCAAAGCTGTCAGACAGAGTCATTCGGGTCTGCACAGGCCTCTGCTGCTTCCCCTGTTTTTTTTTTTAGCTGTGCCCTGTCCCCAGAGGTGGAGTCTTCAGAGACAGGCAGGTTTCCTTGAGCTGCTGTGAGCTCCACCCAGTTCGAGCTTCCCAGCGGCTTTGTTTACCTACTTAAGCCTCAGCAATGGCGGGCGACCCCCCCAGCCTTGCTGCTGCCTTGTGGTTAGATCGCAGACTGCTGTGCTAGCAATGAGGGAGGCTCTGTGGCCGTGGGACCCTCCCGGCCATGTGTGGGTATCATCTCCTGGTGTGCCCGTTTGCTTAAAGCGCAGTACTGGGGTGGGAATTACCCGATTTTCCAGGTGTTGTGTGTCTCAGTTCCCCTGGCTAGGAAAAGGGATTCCCTTCCTCCTTGCGCTTCCCAGGTGAGGCAATGCCTCGCCCTGCTTCAGCTCTCGCTTGTTGGGCTGCAGCAGCTGACCAGCACCAATTGTCCAGCACTCCCCAGTGAGATGACCCCAGTACCTCAGTTGAAAATGCAGAAATCACCGGTCTTCTGTGTCGCTTGCGCCGGGAGTTGGAGACTGGAGCTGTTCCTATTCGGCCATCTTGCTCCGCCCCCCCCAGATTTTTTTTAACTAGAAAATTACTTAGCTTGAATTCTCTTTTTATTTACTCAGGAATAATTTATGTAGCTCTAAATCATGTTTAGAGCTACATAATTAGTGAAATCAAAGAAGAAAAATTGTTATGGTGTATTGTATTCAGAAGAATGTGAGAATGAAATGTTAGCATTTATAGTCAAAGAGACTTAAGAGGTAATCCAGTCCAGCCTGCGCATTATGCAGAGACCTGGAGAAGAACTAGCTGCAATTCTTAAGAAGGAATTAAGATAGTTTTGCATGGTTATGCCTTAGTAGAATATAGTTTAAAATACTACCATCAAAGGGCCTGTGTTGTGAGCGATGCTCTGGAGCTTCCAGGTACCATTGGAGAAGTTGTGGCATTTATTTCTTCTGACTTCATTGGCCTTGATTGCCAGGGCAACTCTGAGATGTATGTGCTTGGCTATTTTAGCCCAGGACTAATAATGGTATATATCATAAAAATTTAAGAAGACAAATTTAAGGAAACTGAGGAAGAAGACTGTGAATGTGCTGAGCCTGAAGTTGTTCGTGGTTTTGAGTCTGTGCATTTACTGTCCTACCTAGGCATGATGTAAGGAGCCTCAGCCTCACATCTAGGCCTTCATTGCCCAGGAAAGAGAGAAAATATATTCATGCCCAGGAAAGAGAGAAAATATAAATGAACTTAACATTTGTCACCAAAACTTTTTTCATTGAAACTACAGAACTGATTACATGTATTTATTTTTAAAATTTATCAACATTATTTATTTAAAATTATATTTTATTTTTAACTGACAATTATAATTGTGTATTTATGGCATAGAGTGTAATGTTATGATATGTATGTACATTGTGGAATAAGTAAATCAGGCTAATTAATGTGTCCATTACTTCATGTACTTATCATTTCTTTGTGGTGGGAACACTTAAAAATCTACTCTTGTAATAATTTTGATATACATACTACACTATTATTAACTAACTCATTCCTCCTGTCTAACTTAACTTTGTACCTTTTGATTTATATCTCTCCTTTTCTTGTCCACACCTTCCCACTCTGCTAACAACCATTCTACCCTCTACTTCTCTGAGTTTGACTTTTTTAGAGTCCACGTATAAGCGAGATCATGTAGTATTTGTTTTTCTGTGCTTGGCTTATTTCACTTAGGACAGTTCATCCATATTGTCACGAATGAGAGTTTCTTGTTTCTCTAAGGCCAATGAGTATTCCATTGTGTACATATGCTGCATTTTTTTTCTATTCATTCATCCACTGATGGGCATTTAGGTTGTTTCCATATCTTGGCTATTGTGGATAATGCTGCAATGAATAGTAATCACATTTATTTTTGCTAGACATCAAGGTAGACTTTCTAAGTGCTTCAGTCTTTGTTAAATCTCTGTATCTCATTTTCCCTTCACAAATATATGTAAACACTGTGATCTTTTTTGGTTAGTCTCATAGGCTTTTCTTTTATCAATGTATTATCATAGACAAATAAACTCCTGGGGGGCCAGATGTTAAAATTCCCTTTCTATCCATGAGCATTTAATCCTACTATTAAATATCTGGTATTTTCTATGAAATAGACAAACTGCACATACCTACAACATATGCAACATGTTTGTCTCGAGCTCTGTAATTTATCATACAAAATTCTAATAAAATAGTAGAAAGGAATATGATTTTATTTTATTTTTTGGACTGAAGCAGGAACCTGCAAACTATAGCTCTCCTCAAACATGGCCCACTGCCTGTTGTTTATAAATAAAGTTTTATTGGAACATTCCCATGTTCATTTCTTTCTGTATTCTTTATGGCTGCTTTTACTTTATGATGACAGAGTTGAGTAGTTGCTATAGAGACCATGTGGCCTGCAAAACCTGAAATATTTGGACTATTAACTATTTGGACTGTTATAGAAAAAATGTTTGCTGAACCCTGGACTAAAAGAGTATTTAGAGATTCAAATATTGTTCTTTTTTTATTTTAATTTAAGTTTGGGGGTACATGTGCAGAACACGCAGGTTTGTTACATAGGTATACATGTACCATGGTGGTTTGCTGCACCTATCAACCCATCATCTAGGTTTAAAGCTCCATATGCATTAGGTATCTGTCCTAATGTTCTCCCTCCCCTTTCCCTCCACTCCCCAACAGGCCCTGGTGTGTGATGTTCCCCTCCCTGTGTCCATGTGTTCTCATTGTTTACCTCCCATTTATGAGTGAGAACATGCAGCGTTTGGTTTTCTGTTCCTGTGTTAGTTTGCTGAGAATGGTGGTTTCCAGCTTCATCCATGTCCCTGCAAAGGACATGAACTCATACTTTTCATGGCTGCATAGCATTCCATGGTGTACATGTGCCACATTTTCTTTATCCAGTTTATCATTGATGGGCATTTGGATTGATTCCAAGTCTTTACTAGTGTAAATAGTGCTGCAGTAAACATATTGTGTGCATGTGTCTTTATAGCAGAATTATTTATAATCCTTTGGGTATATACCCAAATGGGTCAAATGGTATTTCTGGTTCTGGATCCTTGAGGAATTGCCACACTATCTTTCTCAATGGTTGAACTAATTTACACTCCCACCAATAGTGTAAAAGTATTCCTATTTCTCCACAGCCTTGCCAGTATCTGTTGTTTCCTGACTTTTTAATAATTGCCATTCTAACTGGCTTGAGATGGTATCTCATTGCGATTTTGATTTGCATTTCTCTAATGACCAGTGATGATGGCTCTTGTTCATATGTTTGTTGGCCACATAAATGTCTTCTTTTGAGAAGTATCTTTTCATACCCTTCGCCTGCTTTCTGATGAGGTTTTTTTTTCTTGTAAATTTGTTTAGGTTCCTTGTAGATTCTGGCTGTTAGACCTACGTCAGACAGAAAAATTGCAAAAATTTTATCCCATTCTGTTGGTTGCCTTTTCACTCTGAGGGTAGTTTCTTTTGCTGTGCAGAGCTCTTTTGTTTGATTAGATCCCATTGTCAGTTTTGGCTTTGGTTGCCATTGCTTTTGGCGTTCTAGTCATTAAGTCTTTGTCCATGCCTATATCCTGAATGGTATTGCGTAGATTTTCTTCTAGGGTTTTTATGGTTTTGGGTTTTACATTTAACTATTTAGTCCATCTTGAGTTAATTTTTGTATAATGTGTAAGGAAGGCGTTCAGTTTCAGTTTTCTGCATGTGGCTAACCAGTTTTCCCAGCACCATTTATTAAATAGGGAATACTTTTCCCATTTTTGTTTTTGTCAGGTTTGTTGAAGATCAGATGGTTGTAGATGTGTGATGTTATTTCTGAGGTCTCTGTTCTGTTCCATTGGTACATATCTGTTTTGGTACCAGCACCGTGCTGTTTTGGTTACTGTAGCCTTTTAGTATAGTTTGAAGTCAGATAGCATGATTCCTCCAGCTTTGTTCTTTTTGCTTAGGATTTTCTTGGCTATACAGGCTCTTTTTTGGTTCCATATGAAATTTAAAATAGTTTTTTCTAATTCCATGAAGAAAGTCAATGGTAGCTTGATATGAATAGTATTGAATCTATAAGTTACTTTGGGCAGTATGGCCATTTTCATGATATTGATTCTTCCTATCCATGAGTATGGAATGATTTTCCATTTGTTTGTGTCCTCTCTTATTTCCTTGCACAGTGGTTTGTAGTTCTCTTTGAAGAGGTCCTTCACATCCCTTGTAAGTTGTATTTCTAAGTATTTTATTCTCTTTGTAGCAATTGTGAATGGGAGTTCACTCATGATTTGACTCTCTGCTTGTCTATTGTTGGTGTATAGGAATGCTTGTGATTTTTGCACATTAATTTTGTATCCTGAGACTTTGCTGAATTTGCTATCAGCTTAAGGAATTTTTGGGCTGAGACGATGGGATTTTCTAGATATATAAAAATGTCATCTGCAAACAGAGACAATTTGACTTCCTCACTTCCTGTTTGAATACCCTTTATTTCTTTCTCTTGCCTGATTGCCCTAGCCAGAACTTCCAATACTATGTTGAATAGGAGTGGTGAGAGAGGGCATCCTTGTCTTGTGCCAGTTTTCAAAGGGAATGCTTCCAGCTTTTGCCCATTCAGTATGATATTGGCTATAGATTTGTCATAAATAGCACTTATTATTTTGAGATATGTTCCATCAATACCTAGTTTATTGAGAGTTTTTAGCATGAAGGGATGTTGAATCTTACTGAAGGCCTGTTCTGTATCTATTGAGATAATCGTGTGGTTTTGTCATTTGTTATGTTTACATGATGGATTACGTTTATTGATTTGCATATGTTGAACCAGGTTTGTATCCCAGGGATGAAGCCAACTTGATCGTGGTCAATAAGCTTTTTGATGTGCTGCTGGATTCAGTTTGCCAGTATTTTATTAAGGATTTTCACATTGATGTTCATCAGGGATATTGGCCTGAAATTTTTTGTTGTTGTTTTTGTTGTATCTCTGGCAGGTTTTGATATCAGGATGATGCTGGCCTCATAAAATGAGTTAGGGAGGAGTCCTTCTTTTTCTATTGTTTGGAATAGTTCCGGAAGGAATGGTACCAGCTCCATTTGGTAGAATTTGGCTGTGAATTTGTCTGGTCCTGGGCTTTTTTTGGTTGGTAGGTTATTACTCCCTCAATTTCCAATCTTCTTCCTGGTCTATTCGGGGATTTGAGTTCTTCATGGTTTAATCTTGGGAGGGTGTATGTGTGCAGGAATTTATCCATTTCTTTTAGATTTTCTTGTTTATTTGCGTAGAGTTTTTTGTAGTATTCTCTGATGGTAGTTTGTATTTCCATGGGATCAGTGGTGATATCCCTTTTATCATTTTTTATTGTGTCTATTTGATTCTTCTCTCTTTTCTCTTTGTCTAGCTAGTGTTCCATCTGCTTTGTTAATCTTTTCTAAAAACCAGCTCCTGGATTCATTGATTATTTTGAAGGGTTTTTCGTGTCTCCGTCTCCTTCAGTTCTGCTCTGATCTTAGTTATTTCTTGTCTTCTCCTAGCTTTTGAATTTGTTTGCTCATGCTTCTCTAGTTCTTTTAATTATTATGTTAAAGTGTCGATTTTAGATCTTACCCGTTTTCTCCTGTGGGCATTTAGTGCTATAAATTTCCCTCTAAGCACTGCTTTAGCTGTGTCCCAGAGATTCTGGTACATCGTGTCTTTGTTTTCATTGGTTTCAAATAACTTTATTCTGCCTTCATTTCGTTATTTATCCAGTAGTCATTCAGGAGCAGGTTGTTCAGTTTCGATGTAGTTGTAGGTTCGATGTAGTTTGAGTAAATTTCTCAATCCTGAGTTCTAATTTGATTGCACTGTGGTCTGAGATACCATTTGTTATGATACCCATTATTTTGCATTTGCTGAGGAGTGTTTACTGCTAATTATGTGGTCAATTTTAGAATACATGCTATGTGGCACTGAAAAGAATGTATAGTCTGTTGATTTGTGGTGGAGAGTTCTGTAGATGTCTATTAGGTCTGCTTGGTCCAGAGCTGAGTTCAAGTCCTGAATATCCTTGTTAATTTTTTGTCTTGTTCGTCTGTCTAACATTGACAGTGACTTGTTAGAATCTCCTACTGTTATTGTTGGGGTTCTGCGTCTCTTTGTAGGTCTCTAAGAACTTGTTTTATGAATCTGGGTTCTACTGTATTGGGTGCATATATATTTAGGATAGGTAGCTCTTCTTGCATTGATCCCTTTACCATTATGTAATGCCCTTCTTTGTCTTTTTTTGATCTTTGTTGGTTTAAAGTCTACTTTGTCAGAGACTAGGATTGCAACCCCTGCTTTTTTTTTTTTTTTTTTTTCCTTTCCATTTGCTTGGTAAACATTTCTCCATCCCTTTATTTTGAGCCTATGTGTGTCTTTGCATGTGAGATGGGTCACCTGAATACAGCACCCCAGTGAGTCTGGACTCTTTATCTAATTTGCCAGTCAGTGTTTTTCATTTGGGGCATTTAGCCCTTTTACATTTAAGGTTAATATTGTTCTGTGTGAATTTGATCCTGTCATCATGATGCTAGCTGGTTATTTTGCACATTAGTTGATGCAAATTCTACATAGTGTCATTAGTCTTTATATTTTGGTGTGTTTTTGCCGTGACTGGTACCAGTTTTTCCTTTCCATATTTAGTGCTTCCTTTAGGAGCTCTTGTAAAGCAGGCCTGGTAGTGACAAAATCCCTCAGCATTTGCTTGTCTGGAAAGGATTTTATTTCTCTTTCACTTACGGAGCTTAGTTTGGCTGGATAAGAAATTCTGGGTTGAAAATTCTTTTCTTTAAGAATGTTGAATATTGGCCCCCACGCTCTTATGGCTTATAGGGTTTCTGCAGAGAGATCTGCTGTTACTCTGATGGGCTTCCATTTGTAGATACCTGACTTTTCTCTCTGGCTGCCCTTAACATTTTTTCCTTCATTTCAACCTTGGAGAATCTGACCATTATGTTTCTTGGAGTTTCTTCTTGAGGAGTATCTTAGTCGTGTTCTCTCTAGTTACTGAATTTGAATGTTGGCCTATCTTGCTAGGTTGGGGAAGTTCTCCTGGATAATATCCTGAAATATGTTTTTTAACTTTGTTCCCTTCTCCCCATCACTTTCAGGTACACCAATCAATCATAGGTTTGGTCTTTTCACATAGTCCCATATTTCTTGGAGGCTTTGTTCATTCCTTTTCCTTGTTTTTTTCTCTAATCTTGTCTTCATGCCTCATTTCAGTAAGTTGATCTTCAGTCTCAGATATCCTTTCTTCCGCTTGATCGATTCGGCTATTGATAGTTGTGTATGCTTCTCAAAGTTCTCATGCTGTGTTTTTCAGCTCCATCAGGTCATTTATGTTTCTCTTTAAACTGGTTGTTCTAGTAAGCAGATCCTGTAACCTTTTATTAAGGTTCTTAACTTCCTTGCATTGGGTTAGAACATGCTGCTTTAGCTCAGAGGAGTTTGTTATTACCTGCCTTCTGAAGCCTACTTCTGTCAATTTGTCAAACTTATTCTCCATCCAGTTTTGTGCCCTTGCTGGAGAGGAGTTGCAATCATTTGGAAGAGAAGTGGCATTCTGGATTTTGGAATTTTCAGCGTTTTTGTGCTGGCTTTTCCTCATCCTCATGGATTTATCTACCTTGGATCTTTGATGACCTTTGGATGGGGTTTTTGTGTGGGGGTTTTTTATGTTGATGTTGATGTTGTTGTTTTCTGTTTGTTACTTTTTCTTCAATCAGTCCCCTCTTCTGCAGGTCTACTGCAGTTTGCTGGAGGTCCACTCCAGACCCTGTTTGTTTGGGTATCACCAGTGGAGGCCACAGAACAGCAAAGATTGCTGCCCGCTTATTCCTCAGGAAGCTTTGTCCCAGAGGGGCACCGGCCTGATGCTAGCCAGCGGTCTCCTGTATGAGGTGTCTGTCGACCCCTGTTTGGAGGTTTCTTCCAGTCAGCAGGCTTGGGGGTCACGGACCCACATGAGAAGACAGCCTGTCCCTTAGCAGAGCTGGTGCTCTGTGCTGGGAGAATCCCTCTTGTCAAGATCATTAGCTGTTCTCTTCAGAGCTGGCAGGCAGGAACAATTAAATCTGCTGAATCTGTATCCACAGCCGCCCCTTCCCCCAAGTGGTCTGTCCCAGGGAGATTGGGGTTTTGTCTGTAAGCCCCTGAGTTGGGCTGTTACCTTTCCTACAGAGATGCCCTGCCCAGTGAGGAGGAATCTGGAGAAGCAGTCTGGCTATAGCTGCTTTGCCCTGCCCAGCCTCCTTAGCACTGTCAGGGAAAAACCACCTACTAGTCTCAGTAATGGCAGATGTCCCTCCCCCCACCAAGCTCCATCACCCCAGGTTGACTTCAGACTGCTGTGCTGGCAGTGAGAATTTCAAGCCAGTGGTTCTTAGCTTGCCGGGCTCCCTAAGAGTAGGACCCGCTGAGCGAGACCACTTGACTCCCTGGCTTCAGGCCCCTTGGTTCTGTCTAGATGGGTTTCCAGGCGCTGCTGGGGTATGAAAAAAAACTCCTGTCGCTACCTCTAGCTTGGTGAATGCCCAAACAGCCGCCCAGTTTTGTGCTTGAAACCTAGGACCCTGGTGTTGTAGGCACATGAGGGAATCTCCTGATCTGCAGATTGCAAAAACTGTGGGCAAAGCATAGTAACCCGGCGGGGTAGCACAGTTCCTCACGGCTTTCCTTGGCTAGGGGGAGGGAGGTCCCCAGCCCCTTGTACTTCCCTGGTGAGGCGACGCCCCGCCCTGCTTCTGCTACCTCTCTGTGGGTTGGACCCGCTGCCTAACCAGGCCAAGTGAGATCAACTGGGTACCTCAGTTGGAAATGCAGAAATCACCCGCCTTCTGTGTCGGTCTTGCTAGGAGCTGCAGACCAGAACTGTTTCTATTCGGCCATCTTGGCCCCTCCCTGGATGTCACAAATACTGTTCTTAATCAAAACTGTGACTTTTGAATGATTTAGGTTTTATCAAGGCTGTTTTCTCTTTTATGAAAAAATTCTTCTATTACAATTGATGTCAATTGATAACTAAATTTGATGAGGGAAAGTGCCTAGTGTCTACCAGGTGATTGGTGTCTAATTTTTTAAAAATTAAAGATCATTAAAATTCATCATACATTAATTCATTAATGCTGAGAAGACAGCTAATGAGGCATATATAAAGAATTACAGTATGTCATTTTATCATTTAACAGTGCAGAGAGGGTTGGTTACATTATTTCAGATGATATTACCTATTTTGATAGTCTTTATAATAATTGTGAATTTTAATTCTTACATTAAAAATACCAGTCTATTTGAGATTTTACTTGCTACACATCAGTAAGGCTAAGCTAGTAGTCACTTGCAAAAAAGCCTCATATTTCTTGTTTAATAGCTATAGTTGTGTCTTAGAAATGAATGTTTAATCATACTATTTCTTAGTCATGGAATTTTAGCAATAAAACATGGGGGCTGTAGTGCTTTATATCAGACCATCAGTGTAAATATGAATTGTCTAATGTGTACCCATCTTTTTATCTTTTTTTTTTAACAGACTTGTGGAAGAAAGCAAACTGATCCCACTCATTTTTGAAGTAACTCTGGTAAGAATGGAAATGTGCATTTGAAATTCAAATGAAATTTTGAAATTGTAAAGATTTTAACCATGTTGTATGACTGTGTTGCTAACCCTGACTCTGCCCTGAAGGATTGTATGTCCATCATCATCACACTTAACCTCACTGGACTTCAGCTTCCTTATCTATAAAGGAATGCCAAGCTCTGAAATTAATGTAGTGATACTGGTTAATGACTGCCCTCTTTCCACAAATCTTTTACATTTTAGCTCTGTTGTATTACACAATGTATATTTTCTGATGTAGATTACTTTATCTGAAGTTGGTTTGTATAGAGAGGGAAGAATGATTATTGCTACACTTCAATATGAATTTTCTGGTGCTCAGTATGAAATCCTCTGACTTTGCAGTTACTGGGTACTAGATCAGCAGTTTTATGCCTGTGGTCAGAAAGTTGTCTTCTTCAGAACTTAGAATAGCTTAGCTTCCATACACCATTTTTCTGTTCACAGAATACAATTTAATTTAAAACCATCTGTTAAAGAAAATCTTTCCTCTGTGTTTCCTATGTGTAGAGAATAAAATGGGATGCAGGGTCAACTTTCTTTGTCTCTGATAAATCTCTATGCCAAATACAGATCTGTGAATTAGGTTGAAAATTGAGTTGGTTCTTGCAATCAAGTGTCCATTGCCAAAGAAAGGTTCTCTTGTGCCTGGGTGTGTTATCCTCTTCTCCTAAGTACTTTACCTCCCTAGCTCAGTAACAGCACAAGGCACAACAGAGGGGGCGCTTCCCCAGCCAGATCAGCCCAACTTACCTTGGTCATCAGTGGGGGAGCATTAGTTGTGATAGTCTGATAACCATACACGTGGGAAATCAACTTTCCTTAATCATCTTAAAATAGTATTCTATAAATCATTTGTGTTCTGTCATGTCCATATGGTGAAAAGTTTATTTTTCTTAGCTACAGATTTTCAGAAGAGCTGAGTGGATTTGCTGAGCTGTTTGCATTGGATGGGGAGTAGAAATGGGAATGGGTACTATTCCCAGAGCACGTTCAGGTGACAAGATGACAGCTGCCTTGATGAGTGGAACATGTAAAGTTAGTGCCTGGACTGTGAGTTGCTTAGAATTGTAAAAAGGGATTTTAGAGAAAGGATAGAGAAGAGGCAGATGAAGAAATGTGGCGATCAAGAGCTCTCTAATGGAGATGTTAAAGTTTCACCAGTGATATGGATATGTGTATCTTTCTACCTTCAGTCAGATACACATTATTTGCCAATTTGTTATGGAGTTGGATTTGTTTTGGAGGACAGTGGTCTAGCAGACTGCTAAGTTTGGCCACATGGTTGGGTATGGGGCAAGAACCAAAGCTGACCGAACTCAGCCACATTTGAATGCGTTTGGAAAGAGACTCATTTTATAGACATCCTGGAGCTAGAATGGGCCTAATGGGTCTACATGATTCATTCTCTTGCTGTGGCAGGAAGGCTTCTAACCTGTTAGATCAATATAATTCCTTTTGTGGCTGACAGAAAGTTCTTACCTTATCCTTTGGCAATCATCTCAAGGTCTAAAATCTCAACATAAAAAATTTCTTTTGGTGTGGCTGGCAGCTGTAGTCCCAGCTACTTGGGAGGCTGAGGCAGGAGAATGGCGTAAACCCGGGAGGCGGAGCTTGCAGTGAGCTGAGATCTGGCCACCGCACTCCAGCCTGGGTGACAGAGCGAGACTCTGTCTCCCGAAAAAAAAAAAAAATTCCTTTTGGTAGTTTACCAGAACCCCTTCGTACTTGATTAATCTCTGTGTACTGAGCACCCAACAAGTGTTTTGTATTTTACAAACCATAATAAATGTTTAAATAATTGATTAATGGCACAATTTGAACCCTTGTCATTGTGGTGTAGCTGTCATAGGTAGAAGGTGCCATCTACCCTCCAGATCACCATTTTAGCCAGTCCTGAGCCCTGTGGCCCTTGCAGGCATGTCAGGGATGGTGCTCTTTCTCTAACCAGAACAGTTCCATGCTCAGATTTCTTGTAGGACATTTTCTGAAAAAGAGATCTTGCTGCTAAAAAGTAAAGAAGAAAAGTGTTGGAAATCACTGCTTTATGAGGCAGGAGTTTGATGTCCTTGAAGAACATTATTAAATTCCTATTCTACTTTTGTCTTTTTTGAGTTGAATAATCTCAACATTTTTCTGTGTAGAAATACATTTTTCAATCGATGAAATGTCTTTGTAGCAGTTATCCTGTGAACTATTACTTGTCCTTTTAAAATTGTTGTCACCAAGCTAGGTATAATACAGTATTTTCTTGATTCTATGATGCGCATTTTTTTTCCCCCAGATTTTAACATTTCTGAAGCTGAGATATACTTTCCAAATCAATGGTGTTTTACAGTTGCTTTCAGCCAGTTGACCTGGGTGTCGTTGCCTTAACCAATTTATTTCAGTTTTATTTTCCTTTTTATAAATGCCTAAAAGTGATATATTATAAAAATCTATGTCTGAATAACTCTAAAAGAACTCTTTCAATAAAAAGAAGATAAAAATTCTAAGTAATAAGAAACCATGTCATAGTTTAATTGGCAGCATTTTTCTTTCTTAGTGCTTGATAAAATAATGGTGCATCTTAGAACTGATGGATTTCTAGTTTCAAGGAAATATAGTATATATTTCAATTTGGTTTGGTTTCTAAGTTTGAGGGCCTTGGTGGTGTCTAGCATATATATGGCAGCTTCTTTGCAGTGATTTGATCAGAAGAAGGCATAATGAGAAGATTGTGTGGGGCCCTGCATGCTTGGCTGCTACTTATGCCTTCTGGCTACCCATTAAGAAAACAGCAAAACAGCATTTAATTCATTTAGCTGGTAGTCTACTGTGACCTCCTGATGGACTTTTTTCCTTACTCTGAGCCCATCCCTGTTTTTCAGCTTCTGTCTGATGTACTTAAAACCTGCTTATGAGCTTTGTAATTTCCTTCTTCCTTTCTAGAGTTTCTCCTATGATGTGCTTCTCTCCTAGGTATCTTCCATTAAGAAAGTGAGCCTGTCTTTTCTGCTGGGCAGGAATTGCAGGCAGCTTCTCTGTTTTTTCCTGTAGTTATGCAAGCAAATGAGGTGGAGGAACTACAATTCTGAATCTGACATCCTATCTGTACAAAGTAGCCAAGTGGAAATCTTAGGAAGAACAGACATTTCTGGAGTTGTGTGGCAAACTATGAGCTCCAAGTATGGATTCAAACTGGTTAAATAGATAACCAATTGAAATTAATTTTTATTATTTTGGAAAAAAAAATAAAAATTATCTCCAGTTGTCACTACCTACTGAGAAGGCACAGTGCTGCTTCCTATCTGGAGGGCTAATGGGTAGGTCCTCTAAGTTCACGTTGCAGGGAGAGAGTGATTTGTACACGCACCATCAGGTAGGAGCATTATAGGAGCTGTTAACGAAGGTAGGTGTGGAAAGCTGTGGACCCCGGGGAAGGTAGTGACCACCTCTGAGAGAAGCAGGGGAATCTCACAGAAGGAGTAACCTTTGAACAGGGCCTTGGGGGAAGAGGAGGACATATTCTGAGGGAAGGAGGAGGGACTTCAACTTGGGGAATGGCAAGGCTAGGTCAGTGTACTCAATGCTGAGTATACTTGACTTTCAGTATCCTCTTGGGATTGATTCTAGAAACCACCCTCATACTAAAATCTACAGGTCCTCAAGTCCTTTGCATATCCTTCTGTATACTTTAAATCATCTCTGGATTACCTATAATACCTAATGCAATGTAAATGCTGTGGAAATAGTTGTTACACTGTATTTTAAAATTTGTGTTACTTTTTCTTGCATTGTTATTTTTAATTTTTTTTCCTGAATATTTTTGATCTGTGGTTGGTCAGGTGCACGGATGTGGAACCCGTGGATAGGCAGGACTGACTGGTCTTAGATGTGCCCAAGTATAGGGAGCATGGACCATGGAGAAATGGTAGGAAATGAGGGTAAAGGGTAGTTTGGGATGAAATCCTACAGGGCTTTATACTGTGGTTATTTCTTATTTGTTTGGCTTTGCAAATAATTTATGCTCTTTAAAATCAGGTAGTATCCTCTACTTGAAAAAAAAATGTCTAGAACCCCTGTGCTTTAGGAGGTGTGTGCAATGAGGAGGCAGGCTGATTGGCTACAGGTTTGGGACTCAGCAGGAATCAGGCTTGGGTCATGGGCATGCACTGGAAACTTGAGTGTCCATGCTCCTTCAGTCGCTAGAAGATTGAAAGGGTGGAAACTAGATTCTGGGAGTTTCTGCAAGTTTTCATCAGTGAGGTTTTTGAGATCAGTCAAAGGGACTGTGGGGACGGGAACGTAAGATACAGAACAGGTCTCAGATGTCCGATCCGATGCCCCAGGAGTTCTAACATCACATTCAAGGCAGAGAGTGGGCAGAATGTTTTTAATGCTGAGCTCTAGCTTCAAGTTTCCTGGTATTTGGCAGGACAAACAGGACAAACAGTGGAGGCCAGGTAGCCGATGGCTTACAAAAAAATGCTGTTGTGGGAGCTGGGTGTTGTTCCCCAAGCAGAGCCCACCTGGGTGAGACCTCTGCATTTTCTTTGGTAACACAAGGCAGCTGTGCTGGACAGGGAGTGGAGGCTCAGGCAGCATACGCTGGATTAAGCTGAATGCATTTGTATTATAGTATATACAGTCTTCACGGTCTACCGCACTAAGGCAGTCTGCACTTGCTTAATAAATGTGGGTTCCTGAAAAATGTGAGCCGTCAGAAGAGTCCATTGTCTTGGCTTTTGAGTGCAGATTTGCTGTGGAGGACTTATATTTTCTCTCCACTTTTTCAAAAGAGTTTAAGTTGCTTTTAAATGTGCCTTAAGTGTGAATTTGGATGTATCAGCCTTTAGAGTTTGCTATAATTCTAATCTTTCTTCAATTTATTTCAGTGGTTTATGTTTTGGCCTACTTCAGTAAATCATTTTAATGCCAAGTAATATAGGTAACCTCTGTTTTATTGGAAAAAAATATTCATGGCAGATTTTCCAATATATGCCAAAATATTGCTGTCATGATATTTTATGTGTCTATTTCAAAACAAACAATTAAAGAGCAATTTCAGTGGCAAATGTTAACAATAAAAATTGGATTAGCAATACACTAGTTTGACAATTATATTGTTTTAACAATTCTCAAGGATAGCAATTGAAGCAAGCTTCAGTAAATCTTTCAAGTCAACTGTATTTTTAGAAAAGAGTCTCTTTATGGACCCTTGAGGCCTAAAATATTTAATCACTGAGACACCAATGTCTTATACACAGACAGTCACATTACATTTAAGGAATGTTTTCAATCCTGTGCATTCATCAGGCTTATAAAATTTGCTCCGCTCTACTTGTAACTCAACAAATATGTATTGGTTCTTAGAGTATGTTAAAAAGAGAAATTTCTTATTTTAAGAATCTCATGCTTATGTTAAATATACTATTAACAAAATTTTGCTATGCACATGGGTGAATATTTCTATAATAAAATAGAAAATAAGATTAAAAAATATATATATTGACTGGGCACGGTGTAATTCCAGCACTTTGGGAGGCTGAGGCAGGTGGGTCACTTGAGGTCAGGAGTTCGAGACCAGTCTGGCCGACAGGCAAAACCCCATCTCTACAAAAAATAAAAAAATTAGCCAGGCATGGTGGTGCGTGCCTATAATCCCAGCTACTAGGGAGGCTGAGGCAGAGAATTGCTTGAACCCCGGGGGCAGAGGTTGCAGAGAGGCGAGATCACACCACTGCATTCCAGCTGAGGTGACAGAGCAAGACTCTGTTTCAAAAAAAAAAAAAAAAATTTGAATTTTGTTGTCTTCACTATTTTTTTTTTTTCTTTTCAAGATGAGGTCTCACTCTGTCACTCAGGCTGGAGTGCAGTGGCACAATCATAGCTTATTGCAGCCTCAAACTCCTGGGCTCAAGTGATCCTCCCGCCTCAGCTTCCCAAGTAGCTGGGACTGCAGGGGTGTGCCACTGTGCCTGGCTAATTTTTTTTTTTTTAGTGTTTGTAGCGATGAGATCTTGCTGTGTTCACCAGACTGGTCTTAAATTCCTGACCTCAAGCCGACCTCCTACCTTGGTCTCCCAAAGTGTTGGGATTATAGACGTAAGCCACTGCGCCTGGACAGAGAACAAGATTTGATTAAAATTTCAAAATGCTTGACTTAGGAAGATAATTTTAAATTTATACAATTAACACCTGTTGAATGCAGTTGCTAAATCTACATCTATACCCATTCAGTGCTTTTCAAGATTGAAGAATGGAGCCATCTAACCAATTTTTGTTGTATACAAAGACGACTTTATACACTGCTAACATAGACCGCCATTAAAGTATATGTGAGGTGTTTCTTTTGGGAATGAAAATGGATTTGTATAAATCCCTTCTTGGTGACTTATGTCATAAATACATGTTTGCAAAATAACTTTCTTGGGCTGGGATACAATCTATTGATACTGGATTGAATGAAGTGAAGTTGCTCATATGACAACTGAACAATAACTTTAATATGATCAGCTCCACATTACCTGAATAAATGGGCTGAACTAAGTGCAATAAACATATTAGTAAATGTGGGCTAAATAAAGCATAACTAGTTTCTGCATAATCAGCCAAATAAAGAGAAATTTTATTGAGATAAAACCACATATTGTACCCAATGAAAAAAAAAGCTAAAATAGAGCTTAGTATATCTGTGACCAGGTACAGGTTACATATTAAGAATGTGTTACATTTAACTTCTTCCAAGCTAGTAGAATCTTGAGTTTTATCATTATCATTCTTGTTTCTAGTTCTGCTTTACGTTCTGCTCACTTTGAGGAAATAGTACATATACACTCTTCTCTCTAAAGGAGAGTCTAGTTAAAAAACACAGGAGAGAAGTAGATAAGTGATAAGATGTTGAACAATGTACTTCCCAAGATCAGAAGCTTTTGTAGTTTTTGTTCTTACTTCTAATTGATTCAGGAACTGGAAAATGAAATAGTAAGAAGGGCCAGTGTTCTTCAGTGTGATGAACTCACAAAAGGCAGTGGATGTGGCTCCCTGAAATCTGGCCATGGCAAGTGATACCACTGAATTTCTTCCCTAACTCTGGATAACCTAACTCTCAGTTACATTGGCCAACTTTGATTTCAGGCTTGTGTTAAAAAATAAAAGGCTTACTGTGGTCAGGCATTGCTCAATCACACTACTCCCAAAACATTTGTATTTGGAGTTCTTTGATAGATGAAACAAAGTAAAATGACTGATGGTAAATGCAAAGAAGTACTGGAAAAGCCTACTGTGAAATCAGTGATTACTCATTCTCAATATGACTCCAGTGAATGTTACTTTTTCTCAAAATTACTCAGTAACACAGGACCCTATCAAGTTTATTTGTGAACAGAAACAAATGAGATTATCCACTTTTTAAGAAGGTAGAAATGTCAGCAAAGAGTTACTAGTTTTGATTAACTAAAGCAGCAAACATCTATTAGCATTTGCTTTTGATGCTCTTTACATTTGTTTTTTTGGATGGGCAAGAAAAAGAAGAATTTATGTGCTTACCCAGAGCTGCAAAGGATTTTCAGACGGAACCAGGAAATCTGATGTATTAAATCAGTTTACAGATTTATGGGAAAAGTAGAGCTTTTAAAATAGTTCTAGCAGGTGAAATTGCATTTTGGATTCATTAGAGATACTAAATTGGAAAAAGACATACAAAGTCAGTAAGGGCAAGTTATTACATAGAAATTTTAGGTTTATCTTTTTTTTGTAACAAAAACACTACATACTTGTAAAGAGTTTAAATAACACAGAAATGTCTAACATAGCATGTGGTGGTCTCCCATAATTTCATGACTTATAGCTAGTGAATGTTCTCCTCATTATTTTTCATGCATGTATTGTATGTCTTTTGTCAAAAATGGGACCATACTGAATATTAGTTTGTATTTGTCTTACTTTATAATGTCCATTGCAACAGTGATAGAGTATGCATGTGCATACGTGTGCGTGCAGGCATGCCTATGCCCATGGGTATTTTTTATTGTATTTAATGACTATGTAGTATTTATTGTATTTAGTATAATTTGTTTAGCCAGTCTCCACTGATGGATGCTCCAAATTTCTCCCCAACTTTATAATATGTGGAAAAAATGAACAGGATATCTTTGTCATACCTTTGTCTACCTATGTGAGTTTCTATAGGATAAATTTTTGAAAGTCGAATTGTTACATTGAAGTATATGCGTCCTTTATATTTTAATGTTACACTTCAAAGGGTGATAACTTTATAACAGTGGTATACAGCAGTGTATACAGCCTGCTTTGCCACACCCTTAGCACAATTGAATATTGTCAGTCTTTTAAATTGTCAGTTGTTTGTATTTTCACCTGTTTACTTTTCATTATGAGAATCAAATTTATCAGTGTTTTTGCTCAAAGCTTATGTGTTTCCAAGCATACTTAGGAAGGACTTCTTCTCCTTCAAAAGGTTATAAAATATTCTTCTTTTATTCTATACATTTATGGCTTCATAATTAATTTGCAAATCTTTGCTCCAAAATAATTTTGTTGTAAGGAATGGGTACAAATACAACTTATCTCTTCCCCTACATCTCCTTTTAACTATCATCAAGCTAATGTTGCAATAGTGTTTACTGATTTAATCCATCATTATGATGACTTGGGACCCCAGTATCTAACCATGTACAAAAAATAACTCAAACTGGATTAAAGACTTAAATGTAAGACCTCAAAATGTAAAACTACCAGAAGAAAACTTAAGAGAAATGTTTCAGGACATTGATCTAGGTGAAGATTTTATGAGTACAATTACAAAAGCAAAAGTAAGACAAATGGGACTATATATATATCAAATTAAAAAAACTTCTGGGGGGCGGAGCAAGATGGCTGAATAGGAACAGCTCCAGTCTCCAGCTCCCAGCGCGAGCGACACAGAAGACAGGTGATTTCTGCATTTTCAACTGAGGTACTGGGTTCATCTCACCAGGGAGTGCCGGACAATTGGTGCTGGTCAGCTGCTGCAGCCCGACCAGCGAGAGCTGAAGCAGGGCGAGGCATCGCCTCACCTGGGAAGCGCAAGGGGGAAGGGAATCCCTTTTCCTAGCCAGGGGAACTGAGACACACAACACCTGGAAAATCGGGTAACTCCCACCCCAATACTGTGCTGTACCAAAGGTCTTAGCAAACGGGCACACCAGGAGATTATATCCCACACCTGGCCGGGAGGGTCCCACACCCACCCACGGAGCCTCCCCCATTGCTAGCACAGCAGTCTGCGATCTAACTGCAAGGCAGCAGCGAGGCTGGGGGAGGGGCTTCCGCCATTGCTGAGGCTTAAGTAGGTAAACAAAGCCGCTGGAAAGCTCAAACTGGGTGGAGCTCATGGCAGCTCAAGGAGCCCTGCCTGTCTCTGTAGACTCCACCTCTGGGGACAGGGCACAACTAATCAACAACAACAACAGCAACAACAAAGCAGCAGAAACCTCTGCAGATGCAAATGACTCTGTCTGACAGCTTTGAAAAGAGCAGTGGATCTCCCAACAGGGAGGTTGAGATCTGAGAATGGACAGACTGCCTGCTCAAGTGGGTCCCTGACCCCTGAGTAGCCTAACTGGGAGATATCCCCCACTAGGGGCAGATGGACACCCCACACCTCACATGGTGGAGTACACCCCTGAGAGGAAGCTTCCAAAGCAAGAATCAGACAGGTACACTCGCTGTTCAGCAATATTCTATCTTCTGCAGCCTCTGCTGCTGATACCCAGGCAAACAGCGTCTGGAGTGGACCTCAAGCAATCTCCAACAGACCTGCAGCTGAGGGTCCTGACTGTTAGAAGGAAAACTAACAAACAGGAAGGACACCCACACCAAAATCCCATCAGTACATCACCATCATCAAAGACTAGAGGCAGATAAAACCACAAAGATGAGGAAAAAGCAGGGCAGAAAAGCTGGAAATTCAAAAAATAAGAGCGCATCTTCCCCTGCAAAGGAATGCAGCTCATTGCCAGCAACGGATCAAAGCTGGACAGAGAATGACTTTGACGAGATGAGAGAAGAAGGCTTCAGTCCATCAGACTTCTCAGAGCTAAAGGAGGAATTACGTACCCAGCGCAAACAAACTAAAAATCTTGAAAAAAGAGTGGAAGAATTGATACCTAGAATAATTAATGCAGAGAAGGCCAAAAACGAACTGACAGAGATGAAAACCATGACACGAAAAATATGTGACAAATGCACAAGCTTCAGTAACCAACTCAATCAACTGGAAGAAAGAGTATCAGCGATTGAGGATCAAATGAATGAAATGAAGCGAGAAGAGAAATCTAAAGAAAAAAGAAGAAAAATAAATGAACAAAGCCTGCAAGAAGTATGGGATTATGTAAAAAGACCAAATCTACATCTGACTGGGGTGCCTGAAAGTGAGGGGGAAAATGGAACCAAGTTGGAAAACACTCTTCAGGATATCATCCAGGAGAACTTCCCCAACCTAGTAGGGCAGGCCAACATTCAAATTCAGGAAATACAGAGAACACCACAAAGATACTCCTTGAGAAGAGCAACTCCAAGACACATAATTGCCAGATTCACCAAAGTTGAAATGAAGGAAAAAATCTTAAGGGCAGCCAGAGAGAAAGGTCGGGTTACCCACAAAGGGAAGCCCATCAGACTAACAGCAGATCTCTCAGCAGAAACTCTCCAAGCCAGAAGAGAGTGGGGGCCAATATTCAACATTCTTAAAGAAAAGAATTTTAAACCCAGAATTTCATATCCAGCCAAACTAAGTTTCATAACTGAAATAAAATCCTTTACAGATAAGCAAATGCTTGGAGATTTTGTCACCACCAGGCCTGCCTTACAAGAGACCCTGAAGGAAGCACTAGACATGGAAAGGAGCAACCAGTACCAGCCATTGCAAAAGCATGCCAAATGTAAAGTCCATCGAGGCTAGGAAGAAACTGCATCAACTAACGAGCAAAATAACCAGTTAATATCATAATGGCAGGATCAAGTTCACACATAACAATATTAACCTTAAATGTAAATGGACTAAATGCTCCAATTAAAAGACACAGACTGGCAAACTGGATAAAGAGGCAAGACCCATCAGTCTGCTGTATTCAGGAGACCCATCTCACATGCAGAGACATACATAGGCTCAAAATAAAGGGATGGAGGAAGATCTACCAAGCAAATGGAGAACAAAAAAAGGCAGAGGTTGCAATCCTCGTCTCTGATAAAACAGACCTTAAACCATCAAAGATCAAAAGAGACAAAGAAGGCCATTACATAATGGTAAAGGGATCAATTCAACAGGAAGAGCTAACTATCCTAAATATATATGCACCCAATACAGGAGCACCCAGATTCATAAAGCAAGTCCTTAGAGACTTACAAAGAGACTTAGACTCCCATACAATAATAATGGGAGACTTCAACACCCCACTGTCAACATTAGATAGATCAACGAGACAGAAAGTTAACAAGGATATCCAGGAATTGAACTCATCTCTGCAGCAAGCAGACCTAATAGACATCTACAGAACTCTCTACCCCAAATCAACAGAATATATATTCTTCTCAGCACCACATCACACTTATTCCAAAATTGACCACATAATTGGAAGTAAAGTACTCCTCAGCAAATGTAAAAGAACAGAAATTATAACAAACTGTCTCTCAGACCACAGTGCAATCAAACTAGAACTCAGGACTAAGAAACTCAATCAAAACCGCTCAACTACATGGAAACTGAATAACCTGCTCCTGAATGACTACTGGGTACATAACGAAATGAAGGCAGAAATAAAGATGTTCTTTGAAACCAATGAGAACAAAGATACAACATATCAGAATCTCTGGGACACATTTAAAGCAGTGTGTAGAGGGAAATTTATAGCACTAAATGCCCACAAGAGAAAGCTGGAAAGATCTAAAATTGACACTCTAACATCACAATTAAAAGAACTGGAGAAGCAAGAGCAAACACATTCAAAAGCTAGCAGAAGGCAAGAAATAACTAAGATCAGAGCAGAACTGAAGGAGATAGAGACACAAAAAATCCTCCAAAAAATCAATGAATCCAGGAGTTGGTTTTTTGAAAAGATCAACAAAATTGATAGACCGCTAGCAAGACTAATAAAGAAGAAAAGAGAGAAGTATCAGACAGACGCAATAAAAAATGATGAAGGGGATATCACCACGGACCCCACAGAAATACAAACTACCATCAGAGAATACGATAAATACCTCTACGCAAATCAACTAGAAAATCTAGCAGAAATGGATAATTTCCTGGACACTTACACTCTCCCAAGACTAAACCAGGAAGAAGCTGAATCCCTGAATAGAACAATAGCAGGCTCTGAAATTGAGGCAATAATTAATAGCCTACCAACCAAAAAAAGTCCAGGACCAGAAGGATTCACAACTGAATTCTACCAGAGGTACAAGGAGGAGCTGGTACCATCCCTTCTGAAACTATAGAAAAAGAGGGAATCCTCCCTAACTCATTTTGAGGCCAACATCATCCTGATACCAAAGCCTGGCAGAGACACAACAAAAAAAGAGAATTTTAGACCAATGTCCCTGATGAACATCGATGCAAAAATCCTCAATAAAATACTGGCAAACCGGATCCAGCAGCACATCAAAAAGCTTATCCACCATGATCAAGTGGGCTTCATCCATGGGATGCAAGGCTGGTTCAACATACAGAAATCAATAAACGTAATCCAGCATATAAACAGAACCAAAGACAAAAACCACATTATTATCTCAATAGATGCAGAAAAGGCTTTTGACAAAATTCAACAGCTCTTCATGCTAAAAACATGCAATAAATTCGGTATTGATGGAACATATCTCAAAATATTAAGAGCTATTTATGACAAACCCACAGCCAATATCATACTGAATGGGCAAAAACTGGAAAAATTCCCTTTGAAAACTAGCACAAGACAGGGATGCCCTCCCTCACCATTCCTGTTCAACATAGTGTTGGAAGTTCTGGCTAGGGCAATCAGGCAAGAGAAAGAAATCAAGGGTATTCAGTTAGGAAAAGAAGAAGTCAAATTGTCCCTGTTTGCAGATGACATGATTGTATATTTAGAAAACCCCATAGTCTCAGCCCAAAATCTCCTTAAGCTGATAAGCAACTTCAGCAAAGTCTCAGGATACAAAATTAATGTGGAAAAATCACAAGCATTCTTATACACCAGTAACAGACAAACAGAGAGCCAAATCATGAATGAACTTCCATTCACAATTGCTTCAAAGAGAATAAAATACCTAGGAATCCAACTTACAAGGGATGTAAAGGATCTCTTCAAGGAGAACTACAAACCACTGCTCAGTGAAATCAAAGAGGACACAAACAAATGGAAGAACATATCATGCTCATGGATAGGAAGAATCAATATCATGAAAATGGCCATACTGCCCAAGGTAATTTATAGATTCAATGCCATCCCCATCAAGCTACCAATGAGTTTCTTCACAGAATTGGAAAAAACTGCTTTAAAGTTCATATGGAACCAAAAAAGAGCCCGCATTGCCAAGACAATCCTAAGTCAAAAGAACAAAGCTGGAGGTATCATGCTACTTGACTTCAAACTATACTACAAGGCTACAGTAACCAAAACAGCATGGTACTGGTACCAAAACCGAAATATAGACCAATGGAACAGAACAGAGCCCTCAGAAATAATACCACACATCTACAGCCATCTGATCTTTGACAAACCTGACAAAAACAAGAAATGAGGAAAGGATTCCCTATTTAATAAATGGTGCTGGGAAAATTGGCTAGCCGTAAGTAGAAAGCTGAAACTGGATCCTTTCCTTACTCCTTATATGAAAATTAATTCAAGATGGATTAGAGACTTAAATGTTAGACCAAATACCATAAAAACCCTAGAAGAAAACCTAGGTAATACCATTCAGGACATAGGCATGGGCAAGGACTTCATGTCTAAAACACCAAAAGCAACGGCAGCAAAAGCCAAAATTGACAAATGGGATCCCATTAAACTAAAGAGCTTCTGCACAGCAAAAGAAACTACTATCAGAGTGAACAGGCAACCTACAGAATGGGAGAAAATGTTGGCAATCTACTCATCTGACAAAGGGCTAATATCCAGAACCCTTAAAGAACTCAATCAAATTTACAAGAAAAAAACAAACAACCCCATCAAAAAGTGGGCAAAGGATATGAACAGACACTTCTCAAAAGAAGACATTCATACAGTCAACAGACACATGAAAAAATGCTCATCATCACTGGCCATCAGAGAAATGCAAATCAAAACCACAATGAGATACCATCTCACACCAGTTAGAATAGCAATCATTAAAAAATCAGGAAACATCAGGTGCTGGAGAGGATGTGGAGACATAGGAACACTTTTACACTGTTGGTGGGACTGTAAACCAGTTCAACCATTGTGGAAAACAGTGTGGCGATTCCTCAAGGATCTAGAACTAGAAGTACCGTATGACCCAGCCATCCCATTACTGGGTATATACCCAAAGGATTATAAATCATGCTGCTATAAAGACACATGCACACGTATGCTTATTGCGGCACTATTCACAGTAGCAAAGACTTGGAATCAACCCAAATGTCCATCAGTGACAGACTGGATTAAGAAAATGTGGCACATATGCACCATGGAATATTATGCAGCCATAAAAAAGGATGAGTTTGTGTCCTTTGTAGGGACATGGATGCAGCTGGAAACCATCATTCTCAGCAAACTATCAGAAGAACAGAAAACCAAACACTGCATGTTCTCACTCATAGGTGGGAACTGAACAATGAGATCACTTGGACTCGGGAAGGGGAACATCACACACTGGGTCCTATCATGGGGAGGAGGGAGGGGGAGGGATTGCATTGGGGGTTATACCTGATGTAAATGACGAGTTGATGGGTGCTTACGAGTTGATGGGTGCAGCACACCATCATGGCATATGTATACATATGTAACAAACCTGCACGTTATGCACATGTACCCTAGAACTTAAAGTATAATAATAATAACAAATAACAAATAAAAAAATGCTGTACATCAAAGGAAACAATAAAGAGGACAAAGAGCCAACCTGTGAAATGGGAGAAAATATTTGCAAACTATTCATCCAGCAAGGGACTAATGTCCAGAATATACTAGGAACTCAAACAATGTAACAGCAAGGAAACAAATAATCCAATTAAAAAATGGGCAAAGGCATGAAGTCCTTGCCTATGTCTATGTCCTGAATGGTATTGCCTAGGTTTTCTTCTAGGGTTTTTATGGTTTTAGTTCTAACATTTAAGTCTTTAATCCAGCTTGAATTAATTTTTGTGTAAGGTGTAAGGAAGGAATCCAGTTTCAGCTTTCTACATATGGCTAGCCAGTTTTCACAGCACCATTTATTAAATAGGAAACCCTTTCCCCATTGCTTTTGTGAGGTTTGTCAAAGATCAGATGGTTGTAGATGTGTGGTGTTATTTCTGAAGCCTCTATTCTGTTCCATTGATCTATATCTCTGTTTTGGTACCAGTACCATGCTGTTTTGGTTACTGTAGCTTTGTAGTATAGTTTGAAGTCAGGCAGCATGATGCCTCTAGCTTTGTTCTTTTTGCTTAGGATTGTCTTGGCCATGCAGGTTCTTTGTTGGTTCCATATGAACTTTAAAGTAGTTTTTTCCAATTCTGTGAAGAAAGTCATTGGTAGCTTGATGGAGATGACATTGAATCTACAAATTACCTTGGACAATATGGCCATTTTTCACAATATTGATCCGTCTTATCCATGAGCATGGAGTGTTCTTCCACTTGTTTGTGTCCTTTTTTATTTCATTGAGCAGTGATTTGTAGTTCTCCTTGAAGCGGTCCTTGACATCGCTTGTAAGTGGGATTCCTAGGTATTTTATTCTCTTTGTAGCAGTTGTTAATGGGAGTTCACTCGTGATTTGTCTGTTTGTCTGTTATTGGTGTATAAGAATGGTTGTGACCTAAAGCAATGTCAACAAAAGCCAAAATTGACAAATGGGATCTAATTAAACTAAAGAGCTTCTGCACAGCAAAAGAAACTACCATTAGAGTGAAAGGCAGCCTATAGAGTGGGAGAAAAGTTTAACCTATGCATCTGACAAAGGGCTAATATCCAGAATCTACAAAGAAGTTAAACAAATTTACCAAAAAAAAAAAAAAAAAAAAAAAAAAAAAAAAAAAAAAAACCCATCAAACAGTGGGCAAAGGCTATGAACAGACACTTTTCAAAAGAAGACATATGCGGCCAACAGACACATGAAAAAATGCTCATCATCACTGGTCATCAGAGAAATGCAAATAAAAACCACAATGAGATACCATCTCACACCAGTTAGAATGACGATCTTTAAAAAGTCAGGAAACAACAGATGCTGGAGAGGATGTGGAGAAATAGGAACACTTTTACACTGTTGGTGGGACTGTAAACTAGTTCAACCATTGTGGAGGATAGTGTGGCGATTCCTCAGGGATCTGGAACTAGAAATACCATTTGACTCAGCCATCCCATTACTGGGTATATACCCAAAGGATTATAAATCATGCTACTATAAAGACACATGCACACGTATGTTTATTGCAGCACTATTTACAATAGCAAAGACTTGGAATCAACCCACATGTCCATCAATGATAGAGTGGATTAAGAAAATGTGACACATATACACTGTGGAATACTGTGCAGCCATAAAAAGGGATGAGTTCATGTCCTTTATAGCGACATGGATGAAGCTGGAAACTATCATTCTGAGCAAAGTGTTTCAAGGACAGAAAAGCAAAGACCACATGTTCTCACTCATAGGTGGGAATTGAACAATGAGAACACTTGGACACAAGGCCGGGAACATCACACACCAGAGCCTGTTGTGGGGTGGGGGGATGAGTGAGGGAGAGCATTAGGAGAAATACCTGATGTAAATGAGGAGTTAATAGGTGCAGCAAACCAATACGGCACATGTATACATTATAAGAAACCTGCATGTTGTGCCCATGTACCCTAGAACTAAAGTGTAATAATAAAAAAAAGAGCAAAGGCTTTGAATAATCATTTCTCAAAAGAAGATATACAAATGGCCAAGTATACGAAAAATACTCCACATCACTAATCATTGTGGAAATCCAAATCAGAAGTGTGATGAGATATCTCACTCCTATTAGAATGGCTATTATCAAAATGACCAAAAATAAATAAATAAATAAATAAATAAAAACTAACAAGTGCTGACAAGGATACAGAGAAAAGGGAATTCTTATACACTGTTGGTGGGGATATAAATTAGTACAGCCATTATGCAAAATGGTATGAAGATTTCTTAAAGAACTAAAAATAGAGCTGCTATATGTTCCGGGAATCCCACTGCTGGGATTTATCCAAAGGAAAGGAAATCAGTTTATTGAAGGGATGCTTGCATCCCTATATTTATTGCAACTCTGTTCACAATAGCCAAGATATGCAACCTAAATAGATAAATGGATAAAGCAAATGTGGCATGTATACACAATGGACTACTATTCAGCTATAAAAAGAATGAAATCTTGTTATTTGCCTTTGGTTTTATTGATTTCTTCTTTTGGTTTTCAATTTCATTAATTTTACTCTTTGCTTTGTCCTTTTGTTTCCTTTGGGTTTCATTTTTTGCTCTTATTCTGACTGTTTTTTTTAAATGTATAAGCTTATGTGATTGGCTTGAGACTTCTGTGTTTTTTCAAATAGAAACATTTAGTGCTAAACTTTCCCCCTAAGCACTGCCTTAGTTTCGTCTCACAAATTTTGATGTGTTGTCTCTTCAGTTTCACTTAGTTCAACATAATTTCAAATTTTCTTTGTGATTTTATCTTTGGTTCATGGGTTATTTAGTAGTGTTACCTAGTTTCCCAGTATTTGGGGAACTGTCAGATATATTTTTTATTGATTTAAATGTAATTACATTGTAGTTAGAGAACATAGTTTGCCTTATTTGCATATACAATTCCTTCAGACTTGTTTTATGGTCGAGTGTATGGTCTATTTTGGTAAATATTCTTTTTATACATGTAAAGAATGTGTATTCTGCTGCTGTTAGAATGTTCTATGAATGTCAATTAGGTAAATAGGTTGTCATTGTTGTTCAAGTCATCTTTATCTTTACCTGGTTTTCTATCTACTTTTCTGTCACCCATTGAGAGAGGGGTAACAGGGTCTATAGAGTCTCATACTGTAAATGTGGCTTTGACTATTTCCACTCTTGGATCAGTTTTGTTTTCTGTTTTGAAGCTCTGTTATTCCATGTAAAAATTAAATTTAGGATTTTATGTCATCTTGATGAATCTACCTCTTTATCATTATGAGATAACCCCCTTTCTCCCTGGTAGTACTCTTTGTCCTGAAATTTATTTTGTGATGTTAATATCACCACTGCAGCTGTTTTTGGTTAGTGTTGGTGAGACATATTTTTTTCCACTCCTTAACTCTTGACCTATCTATGCCTTTATATTCAAAAGTGTTTTCTTGAAGATAGATGTAGTTGGGCGTTGCCTTTTTTTCAATCTAATAATATTATTTTTAAAGGGGTTTAGAACATTTTTATTTAATTCAATTTTTGATACTATTATATTTAAATCTTGCTACTAGTTTTCTATTGTACCTTCTGTTTTTTTTTTTTTTTTTTTTTTGTCTTTTTCTGCTTTCTTTTGGCTCTGTTGAGTATTTTCTTGTTTAAATGGTTGGTATAGTTTACAATATATATGCACCTTTAATTTATTCAAGTCTACTTACTGTCATGTAAGTAATTATGTTGATATAATAGTCACCTCCATGTAGACTACTGGACAAAGTCGCCGAGAGCTCATTGAACATAAAGGATCACAGATCAACTTTTAACAGCTCCATTCACATGATTTATTAAATCAATTAAGTACACACAGTGAGAAGCAAGGGGTAGGGCAAGTGAGTACATTTTAGGTAAGGTGCAAACAGGGTGAAGTACACGCTGCATACATCCTGGGAAATAATATATTTATATTGATCCCCTCTCTGCTGCATCAGCTTTCTTCAGACTTGAAATTTGAGAAAGAAAGTCCACGGATGGAAGGTATCCTGTGTCAAAAACATGTTTGCTGTATAAGACAGACACAGAGACATGTAGAGTTGGCCCTGACTGTAGCTTGACAGTAGACTTGCTGAACATCCATGAATTTTATTGGTGTTTCTTAGGCAAAGAACACACAGGGCCTGAATAGATGTCATCAGTAGGCATCTTCATTAAAACTTCATATATGCTCCGGTTTGGTGCTTCCTGTATGTTTGGTGTATTGTGAATATGTAGGGCCCAGATATTTCATGTATGTTTGATGACTCATGAATGTTATGTATCTTTTGGTCCTTTCATTCATTTCTAATTCTGTTTAACACACATATGCTCTATCTATATGTGACACATAAGCCTCCTACATTCTGTTTTTTCATCTATGTCAGAACTACATATTCTCAAGTAATACAGGAATGTACTTTATACCACTCATGTCTTATGTAAGAAACTTACATCAGTATACTTTTATTTTTAGTGACTTTCAATTACATGTATCATAAAGTCTCACTCTTGCAACACCCTCCATGATTTGGCCATGGTTGCCCCTCTTGCCTCATGTCATCTCTCTCTTTCCCTTCCTGATTATGCTTTTACCACATTGACCTCTTAGTTTACTAAATAGGCTATGCAGAGGCCTACTTTTTTCCTACCTGAGGACCTTTGCTTTTACAATTACCTCTCCTCAGCATGTTTTTCTTCTGTCTCTTTACATGGCTGTTTCTCAACCTTCCATTTTCATAGAGGCCTTTCTTCTCCACTTCATCTAAAGTAGTCCCATGAGAATAAATTGCTGTGCCTGTCTCTTTAGCCTCATCTATCATCTGGCACACAGTAGTATTAGGTATTAGGTAGTCACTCAATACGTATCTATTGAATAGTTATAGTATAGGGAAGTATTATTTTTAATGTAGCGCTGGATTTAATAGGCACATTTTAAAGGATTTTTTAAAAATGGTAAATGAAATTGGCCTGTAGTTGTATCATCTGCTAATGCTTTCTTAAATTTTTTATTTTAAAATACTTATACATTCACAAATAGGACAGAGAAGTCCCCTGTCCTTCACCCAGCCTCTTCCAGTGGTTATATCTTATAAACTATAGTATAATATCTATACCAGAAAATCTGCATTGGTACAATGTGTCTGCATATCTCAATTTGTGTGATTTGTTGAGGTTTGTTTTATCATTATGTTCTATGGATGCCTGAAAAAAAATGTGTATTCTACTAGTATTCATTGGGGTATAGTATAAAAGTTGATTAGATCCTGTTGCTTGAAGATGCTGTTGAGTTCTTCTGTATCTTTGCCGATTTTCTTTCAGGTTATTCTATCAGTTGAGGAGAGAGGAGTGTTGGAGTCTTCAACTATAATTGTGGAGTTATTGTTTCTCCTCTCTTGTCTCTCTCCCAGTTTGTACTTCAGTGTTTTACACCTTTGTTGCTTGTTTCATACTTCTTGGTGAATGGAATAAAAATGATAATTTTATTATCATTTTATCATTACATAGTGTTTCTGTAGGTTCCTGTTAATTTCTTTCCTCTGAAGTTTATTTTTTCTGATATCGGTATAGCCAGGCCTGCTTTCTTTTAATTAATGTTTGCATGGTATTTCCTTTTGCATGCTCACTCTACCTTTATTATATTTTAAGTGAGTTTCTTGTGGACAACACGTAGTTTGGTCATTTATTTTCTTAATCTTTTCTACAAATCTGTCTCTTCAGTGTGTATTTAGACCTTTCATATTTAATCTGAGTTTTAATGTTTTGCATATTAAGCCTGCCATTTTATTTTAGTTTTTCTCTTTTGCATTTTGTTTCCTGTTTTCCTGTAGATTACGTGAACACTTTTTAGAATTTCATTTTTATTTGTAGCGTTTTTGAGGGTTTGTTTTTGTATAGATTTGTTAGTGGTTACTCTCCGTATCATATTAGAAATATGTAAGTTATAGTCTACTAGTTTCATCATTTTACCAGTTTAAATAAAGTATAGAAACCTTATCTGCCTCAACAGAAATTTCCTTTAAAAATTCAGCTCTGAAACTATGATTATGGTTCATTTTTAGGAGATTATAGTCCTTGGACTGCTATTAAAATTTTTTATGTAACTTTTTATTTTAGTATAGTTGTAGATGTACAGAAAGGTTGTAAAGGTAGCATAGTGAATTCCTGTATGCCCTTACCTAGTTTCTTCATTGTTAAGTTCTTACATTACAATGGTATATTTATCGTGACTAAGGATTCAATACTTTATTCAGTTTTCACTAGTTTTCTGTCTTTCTTCCTCTTTCTCTTTTCTCTTCTCTTTTCTTTTCTCTTCTTCTCTTTTCTTTCTCCTTCCTTTCCCCTTCCCTTCTGCCTTCCCATCCTCCTTCCCTTCCTTTTTCCCTTCCCCTTTCCCTTCTCTTCCCTTTTCCCTTCCCTTCCCTTGAGACAGAGTCTTGCTCTGTCATCTAGGCTTTAGGTACAGCATGATCATAACTCACTGTAATCTCAAATTCCTGGGCTCAAGTGATCCTACCACCTCAGCCTCTTTAGTGGCTGGGATTGCAGGCACACACCACCATGCCTGGCTAATTTTATTTTACTTTTTGTAGAGATAGGGTCTCACTAGGTTGCCCAGGGTGCTATTGAACTCCTGACCTCAAGAGATCCTCCTACCTTGACCTCCCAAAGTGCTAGGATTGTAGGTGTAAGCCACCATGTCCAGCCCAGATTTCACTAATTTTTTTATAGTAGTTTGTTTTGTTTTCCAAGACCCATCCAGAACACCACATTACACTTAGTCATCTTATCTCCTTAATCTCCTCTGATATGTGGCAGTTCCTCAGACTTACTTTCTTTTGGATGACCTTAGTGGGTTTGAATTGCACTGATGCTTTGAAGAATGTCTCTGAATTAAAGTGTGTTCTTTTTATTTTTTTGTCATGATAAGAGAAGCATTATGGGTTTGGGGGAGGAAAACCACAGAGGCGAGGTATCATTCTTATCACATCATATTAAGGGTACATACAGTTAGCATGGCCTGTCGTTGATGTTAACCTTGATTCTGTGACTGAGGTTTTTCAGGCTTCTGTGCTGTAGAGTTAGTCCACTGTTTCCCTCTCGCCCTCCAACCTACAATTTTTCTACTTACCCTTTGAAAGCAAGTTTCTAAGTACTTCTGACACTTGAAGAATAGGAAATGAAGGTCTACCTCCTTGGGGGCAGAGTATCTACATAAATTATTTGGAATTTTTCCCTACAGGAGATTCGCCTTCCCTCCCCCATTTATTCTCTGACAACTTTTAAAATTTCTTCCCTATTGTTGTGTCTTAAAGTGATTTTTCTTATTTTGGAAATTTGAGTTTTTTTCTAGAATACTATCGCATTGTTATTTGAGTAGCATTATATAAAAAATATTTTTTAATGTTATTATTTACCCTGTCTTCTTCCTAATTTGATAACTTGTGACTTTTCCCATTTTGTTTATGTTAAGGTAGCTTGGTGTTTTATTTAACTTAATGGGTTTTTTTTTTCTCCTAAAGAACTAGCTCTTGAATAGTTATCAGTTCTACTGATTTTAGTCTGTTACATTGTTTTATAAAACATCTTATTCCTTTTTTAAATAAGGGTTTTGTTCTTTTCCTGATCTCTTGATTCAAGTGCTTATCCCTTTATCAATTTTTCTTGTGTAAAATAGGCATCTATTTTTGTCTTCTCAACTAGAGCTACCTCTATTTCCTTGGGAGTGTGCTAGGGAGAGAAGGAAATGGGAAGTGTTATGTGGAAGTTTTCTGTGTGACTTGTGGCAATCATTGCTAAATTCAGTCAGCTGGTTCATTGCCACTTCTGGGGTTAGAGAAAAGAATGAGCACTTGACTTGGCTTTGGCGAGCTCATGGTTTACTGTGGAGGCAGATGTAAATCCACAGTTATAATCCAGTATGGTATAAGTTATTGCAGAGACACGGTGGTGCCACCTCTCTGATGTGGGGTAATCTGAACACCCATCCAGGAGAGAGGGGACACTCTGTTGAGCATGAAGTGTTGCAATTTGCAGAATGGACAATGTTATTCAGAAGCTACAGTGTATACTTGCCATGTTGCTTTCCCCCAAGTATGTATGCATCTGTCCTTTCTTTACTTGGAAAACACTTTTTCTATTCTCCTATCAGAGTTAACTCCCATTGGTTCCCCTTCTCAAGACTCTCCTGACCAGGTTAGAGTTCTTTGCCACAGGTGCAACCCATACTTCTTTAGAACAGTTATCACAGTTTGCATTTGTACGTTTGTTTTGCGTGATTAGTTGATTAAAGCCCACCAGTAGATTACTGACTTCATACAGCAGGAACTATGTCATGTTTAGTCACCACCTGCACATACATCACTGACTGACACTCAGTAAATACCTGTATGAGGGAGTGAGTAGGTAAAGGGGAGTGGTGGTGGATGGGTGGATGGAATGTAGACTGGGTCCAGACTGTGACAAGCTTTTTGTCTGTTCTAAGAAGTTTGGACTTTCATGTCCTCTGATGAGCCTTGGAAAGCTATTAAGCAAGGATTTGGTCATTAGATTTGTATTTAGAAAGAGCCACCTAAGAGTCATATGTGTGAGGAACACATTTTGAAACATAAGAGTAATGTTAGCAGATAATGCTTGTTTTTGTAGATATTAAGCAATAGCTATGATTCATTAACTTTCTCATTTTGAAAATGCCTTTTCTGCTAGGCACAGTGGCTCACACCTGTAATCCCATCACTTTGGGAGGCCATGGCAGGCAAATCACTTGAGGCCAGGAGTTTGAGACCAGCCTGGCCAGCATGGCGAAACCCTGTCTCTACTAAAAATACAAAAATTAGCTGGGCATGGTGGCGCATGCACCTGTAACCCCAGCTGTTCAGGAGGCTGAGGTGGGAGAATAGTTTGAACTCAGGAGGCGGAGCTTGCAGTGAGCCCAGATCACCCCACTGAACTCTAGCCTGGGCGACAGAGCGAGACTCCGCCTCAAAAAACAAAAAACAAACAAACAAAAAAAAAAACGCCTTTTCTGAGCAGTTTTTTGTGTTTATGTACATTCTCTTCTGCGATGTGGTTTTCAAAGTTTGTACCTTTGGCAGGCAGAATACTGCTCCCACCCTCCAAGACATCCATGCCCTAATCCCTGAAACCTGTGAAAATGTTAGTTACATGGCATGTGGGAATTAATGTTGCAGATGGAATTAAGGTTGTTAATCAGCTGACCTAAACACTAGATTAGCCTCATCCTAATCAGCTGATCTAAACATTAGTGTATCCTCATCCTAACCAGCTGACCTAAACATTAATTATCCTCATCCTAACCAGCTGACCTAAACGTTAATTATCCTCATCCTAATCAGCTGACCTAAACGTTAATTATCCTCATCCTAATCAGCTGACCTAAACATTAGATTATCCTCATCCTAATCAGCTGACCTAAACATTAGATTATCCTCATCCTAATCAGCTGACCTAAACATTAGATTATCCTCATCCTAATCAGCTGACCTAAACATTAGATTATCCTCATCCTAATCAGCTGACCTAAACGTTAGATTATCCTCATCCTAATCAGCTGACCTAAACATTAGATTATCCTCATCCTAATCAGCTGACCTAAACATTAGATTATCCTCATTGTAATCAGCTGACCTAAACATTAGATTATCCTCATCCCACAGCCCAATGCAGTCACAAGGCTTCTTCAAATGTGGAAGAAGGAGATAGAAAAAGGAGGTATCAGAGTGACATGATGCACTGTGTGAAAGACTCAAGTGGCCATTGCTAGCTTTGATGTTGGAAGGGTGCCACAGGCAAAGGAATGCAGGCCGCCCCTAGAGACTAGAAAAGGCAATAAAACAGATTTTTCCCCTGGAGCCTCCAGAAAGAAGTGCAGCTCGGTGGACACCTTGATTTCTGTTCCAGTGAACGCTGTCAGACCTCTGACGTCTAGAACTGTAAGATAGTCAATTTATGTTATTTAAGTAACAAAGTTTGTGATAATTTGTTACAGCAATAATACACTTACATAATACCACTTACTGTTTTTTTAATAGTAAGCCTACCTCATGAAAAACAATATACAGCAGTCTTTGTAGAAGCACAGACTGAGATTAAATGTGAACACTGTGTGTGTGTTGGGGGGGTGTATGTGTGGGGGGGTTGATGTGTATTCTTTGGGCCATAAAAATAGCCACATATATTTGATGATGTTTCTTATATTAAAATTTATGATTTTTTTTCTAGTGCTGTTCCTACATGATTCACTTGTGAAGAATTCCTGCTGTGCCATATAACTGTGGCAGTTTCTAGGTTTCGTTGTAAAAATGATCGATGTTGCTCTCCATGACAGAGTTTCCTTTGAAATACATTACTCGCATGCTCTGGGAGATTGCTCACATATGTTTCTCTATCTGTTGGGTCTCCTGAGATGCTCCATATCTTTTGAAACACTGGATTTATATTTTATTTCACCAATGTTTGATAGCTTTTTTTTATAGCTCCAGTTGAGCTACTTTTAAACAATATTTTAGAGGGTTTAGTTTGCAAAGTAAGCAGTGCTGTAAAGCTGTTTAGGTAGATGACTGGGCATGGCAGGCTGAAGCAAGGGTAGGTCTTTCCAGCTCTCCCTCTGGTGGCTGATTGGGAGGAAGTGAGGAACTGGTCATGTGGGACCAGGACATCTCTGATCAGTTTTGCATGTTGGGGATTCTTGTAATGTTCAGTAGGTCCACTCATCCCCAAGGGGCCTTAGAACTCTTGAGGCTTATTAGCTTGAGCCCTTTGGGAACTCAGGATCTGCCAGTACTGAAAGATGTGCTTAGAAATGAGTTTTATCAGAACGTTATTTTTGGTTTTACTTCAGGGAAATGCGTGTTAAGAGAATCCAGTGCACCTGCTGTGCTTAGGCGTTTGGTTTCGTTTTTTTGCTTTTCTCTACGTGTTGCATTGCAGATTGCAAACTGAAGTAGACTTCGCCTCGACTATGAAGGGCCGCTCCCCTCCCAAAAAATCTCTAGGTTTGTGTTTTGAGAAGCATATCTCTTTTTTGTCTTCCTTAAGAATTATCCAGTGGTAAATCAGCCTCCTTGGGGCAGTAATCAAAGAGAAACGATTCTGCAGGTGCCTGTACTATCTGCCTAAAAAATTCAACCTGGGATGGGCTATGCGGAGGTGGAGAGAGAGGAATTATGTTACAGAGCTAACTTTCACTTAAGAGATAAAATATAGCTGTAAAATTTGCCACGTCTTGATCTGTGCAAGGCCCTGCAGGTTTTGAGCCTAAAGGGAAAAAAGCCACCAATGTATCTCCCTTGGTCCACACAGAAAAAGGAAGTTCCTTGAGTCATGTTGTTTCCTGGAGAATCCTTTGGCAGGGTCCAGCTTCAAGAGAGCAAGTAAGAGTTAGCTTTGGATGGTCTATGGTTGACACATAAGCACTTACTTTGAGATTTTTCCATTATGCTCCACCACAGAGTGAGGAGACTACCCCTCCCAGTCACCTCCATGCTGTGTGAAAACAGGGGCCCTCACAGGACTTTACTTATGTCTCCTGAGAGGGGAGTGTGCAGGAGGGGTGGCCTGTTCTCTGTCCTGACCACCAACCCCACCCCAAGGGAGCTGCAACAGAGAGACCTGGGGTGGGATGGCGCCTATATCTAGAGTGTAGAAGTCAAGGGGAACATCACACACCAGGGCCTAGCATGGGGAGGGGGGAGTGGGGAGGGATTGCATTGGGAGTTATACCTGATGTAAATGACGAGTTGATGGGTGTCGATGAGTTGATGGGTGCAGCACACCAACATGGCACAAGTATATATATGTAACAAACCTGCATGTTATGCACATGTACCTTAGAACTTAAAGTATAATAAAAATAAAAAAAAACAAAACCTTTACCATAGAAAATTAAATGTGGCAAAGTGCTAAGTATTAAGTAAAAAAAAAAAAAAAAAAAAGTCAGGGATACTACTAAATAGTGTACAATGCACTCAGCAACCCCCAAAACTATTATCCAGCCCACGATGTCAATAATGCTGACACTGAGAAACCTTGCACTAGAATCAGGCTGAATTTCTTCCTTTCTGTAATGACGTCTGTCATCTTTCTTGGTGACTTTCGTTTTCATATGGATGGTCCGTCCCGCACTTTGGCCACTCAGTACCTTAACCGTCTTGCTTCTAATGTTCTATTCCGTCCGCCTACACACACTTCATGCACACATTCCATGGACACATCTCTGACCTTGTGATCTGTCATAATTGAACTACCTTTATGACCTTGATTTCACACGTCTCTGAATGCCACCTCCTGTCCTTCCAGCTCACCCGTGACAGTTCTCTCAGGAATTCTTTACCCTCACAGAAATGTCCAGACCATTGACCCAGCCATTCTCACTATCTTCCCAACTCTTTGTGTCTTCTCTTCCCTTTCTTAGCTTGGATTCCATGATTTTGCCCACCTCAAGCCCTTGAAAATACCCGAATTCCCTTGCCCCCTTCCCTGTATCTTACGCATCTGTCAGAGCAACAGCTTTTATTAAGCCCAACTCCTAACTCTCCTATTCTTCAACAGCACCTGAAAAATTAAAATCTCCTGGAGAAAAATACACAATTATACCAATGGGTTTCTCTTTAAATAACTTGACTATATCTCAGCTGGAAATTCATGCTGCTTTATGTGTATGATTCCCACCCTCTGAAACAAATGCCCCCAATGTGCAGCTGCCTTAAGGTTTATTGAGACATGAAGTGTTACATTTCAATACCAAACCTGTCAACCTGCAGGCAAGTATATTGATACTCCCATCTTTCTTTTTTGTCATTCCCCCGATGTAATGACTAGAATATCCCAGCTTCTATCAAAGCCAAACCAAGTCATCTAGTTGTGCCCTGGGCCCATTCCTTTTTGCCATTGTAAGGTCTGCTGCTGCTGTTAACTTCTCTGACTCTCTTTTTATTTTATTTTATTTTTTATTTTACTTTAAGTTCTATGGTACATGTGCACAACGTACAGGTTTGTTACATATGCATACATGTGCCATGTTGGTGTGCTGCACCCATTAACTCGTCATTTACATTAGGTATATCTCCTAATGCTATCCCTCTCCTCTCCCCCCACCCCACAACAGGCCCCAGTGTGTGATGTTCCCCTTCCTATGTCCAAGTGTTCTCATTGTTCAGTTCCCACTTATGAGTGAGAAATGCAGTATTGCTGAGAATGATGGTTTCCGGCTTCATCCATGTCCCTACAAAGGACATGAACTCATCCTTTTTTATTGCTGCGTAGTATTCCATGGTGTATATGTGCCACATTTTCTTAATCCAGTCTATCATTGATGGACATTTGGGTTGATTCCAAATCTTTGCTATTGTGAATAGTGCTGCAGTAAACATGTGTGTGCATGTGTCTTTATAGTAGCATGATTTATAATCCCTTGGGTATATACCCAGTACTGGGATGGCTGGGTCAAATGGTATTTCCAGTTCAAGATCCTTGAGGAATCGCCACACCGTCTTCCACAATGGTTGAACTAGTTTACAGTCCCACCAACAGGGTAGAAGTGTTCCTATTTCACCATATCCTCTTCAGCATCTGTTGTTTCCTAACTTTGTAATGATCACCATTCTAACTGGTGTGAGATGGTATTTCATTGTGGTTTTGATTTGCATTTCTCTGATGACCAGTGATGATGAGCATTTTTTCAGGTGCTCTGACTCTTCTTAGGAAATGCTAGGGATACTCTTAACTTCACATCCCTTTGCAGCTATTCCTTCGTTTCTCTGATCACCCTCACAGCTAAATTTCTTGAAAGAGTTGTCTTTGGCACTGTCTTTTCTTTGCCTTGTTATTCCCTCAGCTACTTAGTAGGTTTTTTGGTTTCTCTTCTTTACTGAGATTGCACTTTTTAATGTCACCAATGACTATCACATTGGCAAATCCCATAATCACCTCTCTGTTATTACTTCCTGGGCCTGAAAACAGTTCTTGATAAAATGAACACCCTCACTTGTTGAGACATTCTTCTGTGTTGACTTCTGTGGCACCACACCCTCCAGTTTCCCTCCCACCTCCCTAGTACGACTCCTTTTTTTTTTTTTTTTTTTTTTTTTTTTAATACTTTAAGTTCTAGGGTACATGTGCATAGTGTGCAGGTTTGTTACATATGTATACTTGTGCCATGTTGGTGTGCTGCACCCATCAACTCGTCAGCACCCATCAATTCATCATTTATATGAGGTATAACTCCCAATGCAATCCCTCCCCGCTCCCCATGATAGGCCCCGGTGTGTGATGTTCCCCTTCCTGAGTCCAAATGATCTCATTGTTCAGTTCCCACCTATGAGTGAGAACATGCGGTGTTTGGTTTTCTGTTCTTGTGATAGTTTGCTAAGAATGATGGTTTCCAGCTGCATCCATGTCCCTACAAAGGACGCAAACTCATCCTTTTTTATGGCTGCATAATATTCCATGGTGTGTATGTGCCACATTTTCTTTTCTTTTTTTTTTTTTTTTTGAATCTTGCTTTTTCTTTTTTTTTCTTTTTTTTTTTTATTATACTTTAAGTTCTAGGGTACATGTGCATAACGTGCAGGTTTGTTACATATGTATACTTATGCCATGTTGGTGTGCTGCACCCATCAACTCGTCAGCACCCATCAATTCATCATTTATATCATGTATAACTCCCCAGTGCAATCCCTCCCTCCTCCCCCCTCCCCATGATAGGCCCCAGTGTGTGATGTTCCCCTTCCCGCGTCCAAGTGATCTCATTGTTCAGTTCCCACCTATGAGTGAGAACATGCGGTGTTTGGTTTTCTGTTCTTGTGATAGTTTGCTAAGATTGATGGTTTCCAGCTGCATCCATGTCCCTACAAAGGACGCAAACTCATCCTTTTTTATGGCTGCGTAGTATTCCATGGTGTATATGTGCCACATTTTCTTAATCCAGTCTGTCATAGATGGACATTTGGGTTGATTCCAAGTCTTTGCTATTGTGAATAGTGCCGCAATAAACATACGTGTGCATGTGTCTTTGTAGTAGAATAATTTATAATCCTTTGGGTATATACCCAGTAGTGGGATGGCTGGGTCATATGGTACATCTAGTTCCAGATCCTTGAGGAATCGCCATACTGTTTTCCATAATGGTTGAACTAGTTGACAATCCCACCAACACTGTAAAAGTGTTCCTATTTCTCCATATCCTCTCCAACACCTGTTGTTTCCTGACTTTTTAATGATTGCCATTCTAACTGGTGTGAGATGGTATCTCATTGTGGTTTTGATTTGCATTTCTCTGATGGCGAGTGATGATGAGCATTTTTTCATGTGTCTGCTGGCTGTATGAATGTCTTCTTTTGAGAAATGTCTGTTCATATCCTTTGCCCACTTTTTGACGGGGTTGTTTGTTTTTTTCTTGTATATTTGTTTGAGTTCTTTGTAGATTCTGGATATTAGCCCTTTGTCAGATGAGTAGGTTGCAAAAATTTTCTCCCATTCTGTAGGTTGCCTGTTGACTCTGATGGTAGTTTCTTTTGCTGTGCAGAAGCTCTTTAGTTTAATCATATCCCATTTGTCAATTTTGGCTTTTGCTGCCGTTGCTTTTGGTGTTTTAGACATGAAGTCCTTGCCCATGCCTATGTCCTGAATGGTACTACCTAGGTTTTCTTCTAGGCTTTTTATGGTATTAGGTCTAACATTTAAGTCTCTAATCCATCTTGAATTAATCTTCGTATAAGGAGTAAGGAAAGGATCCAGTTTCAGCTTTCTGCTTATGGCTAGCCAATTTTCCCAGCACCATTTATTAAATAGGGAATCCTTTCCCCATTTCTTGTTTCTCTCAGGTTTGTCAAAGATCAGATGGCTGTAGATGTGTGGTATTATTTCTAAGGACTCTGTTCTGTTCCATTGGTCTATATCTCTGTTTTGGTACCAGTACCATGCTGTTTTGGTTACTGTAGCCTTGTAGTATAGTTTGAGGTCAGGTAGCGTGACACCTCCAGCTTTGTCCTTTTGACTTAGGATTGTCTTGGCAATGCGGGCTCTTTTTTGGTTCCATATGAACTTTAAAGCAGTTTTTTCCAATTCTGTGAAGAAACTCATTGGTAGCTTGATGGGGATGGCATTGAATCTATAAATAACCTTGGGCAGTATGGCCATTTTCATGATATTGATTCTTCCTATCCATGAGCATGGTATGTTCTTCCATTTGTTTGTGTCCTCTTTTATTTCACTGAGCAGTGGTTTGTAGTTCTCCTTGAAGAGATCCTTTACATCCCTTGTAAGTTGAATTCCTAGGTATTTTATTCTCTTTGAAGCAATTGTGAATGGAAGTTCATTCATGATTTGGCTCTCTGTTTGTCTGTTACTGGGGTGTAAGAATGCTTGCGATTTTTGCACATTAATTTTGTATCCTGAGACTTTGCTGAAGTTGCTTATCAGCTTAAGGAGATTTTGGGCTGAGACAGTGGGGTTTTCTAAATATACAATCATGTCATCTGCAAACAGGGACAATTTGACTTCTTCTTTTCCTAACTGAATACCCTTGATTTCTTTCTCTTGCCTGATTGCCCTAGCCAGAACTTCCAAGACTATGTTGAATAGGAGTGGTGAGGGAGGGCATCCCTGTCTTGTGCCAGTTTTCAAAGGGAATTTTTCCAGTTTTTGCCCATTCAGTATGATATTGGCTGTGGGTTTGTCATAAATAGCTCTTATTATTTTGAGGTACGTTCCATCAATACCGAATTTATTGAGCGTTTTTAGCATGAAGGGCTGTTGAATTTTGTCAAAAGCCTTTTCTGCATCTATTGAGATAATCATGTGGTTCTTGTCTTTGGTTCTGTTTATATGCTGGATTACGTTTGTTGATTTGCGAATGTTGAACCAGCCTTGCATCCCATGGATGAAGCCCACTTGATCATGGTGGATAAGCTTTTTGATGTGCTGCTGGATCCGGTTTGCCAGTATTTTATTGAGGATTTTTGCATCGATGTTCATCAGGGATATTGGTCTAAAATTCTCTTTTTTTGTTGTGTCTCTGCCAGGCTTTGGTATCAGGAAGACGTTGGCCTCATAAAATGAGTTAGGGAGGATTCCCTCTTTTTCTATTGATTGGAATAGTTTCAGAAGGGATGGTACCAGCTCCTCCTTGTACCTCTGGTAGAATTCAGCTGTGAATCCATCTGGTCCTGGACTTTTTTTTGGTTGGTAGGCTATTAATTATTGCCTCAATTTCAGAGCCTGCTATTGGTATATTCAGGGATTCAACTTCTTCCTGTTTTAGTCTTGGAAGAGTGTAAGTGTCCAGGAAATTATCCATTTCTTCTCGATTTTCTAGTTGATTTGCGTAGAGGTGTTTATAGTATTCTCTGATGGTAGTTTGTATTTCTGTGGGGTCGGTGGTGATATCCCCTTTATCATTTTTTATTGCGTCTATTTGATTCCTCTCTCTTTTCTTCTTTATTAGTCTTGCTAGCAGTCTGTCAATTTTCTTGATCTTTTCAAAAAAACCAATTCCTGGATTCATTGATTTTTTGGAGGGTTTTTTGTGTCTCTATCTCCTTCAGTTCTGCTCTGATCTTAGTTATTTTTTGCCTTCTGCTAGCTTTTGAATGTGTTTGCTCTTGCCTCTCTAGTTCTTTTAATTGTGATGTTAGAGTGTCAATTTTAGATCTTTCCAGCTTTCTCTTGTGGGCATTTAGTGCTATAAATTTCCCTCTGCACACTGCTTTAAATGTGTCCCAGAGATTCTGGTATGTTGTATCTTTGTTCTCATTGGTTTCAAAGAACATCTTTATTTCTGCCTTCATTTCGTTATGTACCCAGTAGTCATTCAGGAGCAGGTTGTTCAGTTTCCATGTAGTTGAGCGGTTTTGATTGAGTTTCTTAGTCCTGAGTTCTAGTTTGATTGCACTGTGGTCTGAGAGACAGTTTGTTATGATTTCTGTTCTTGTACATTTGCTGAGGATTGCTTTACTTCCAATTATGTGGTCAATTTTGGAATAAGTGTGATGTGGTGCTGAGAAGAATGTATATTCTGTTGATTTGGGGTGGAGATAATGGCAGGATCAAGTTCACACATAACAATATTAACCTTAAATGTAAATGGACTAAATGCTCCAATTAAAAGACACAGACTGGCAAACTGGATAAAGAGGCAAGACCCATCAGTCTGCTGTATTCAGGAGACCCATCTCACATGCAGAGACATACATAGGCTCAAAATAAAGGGATGGAGGAAGATCTACCAAGCAAATGGAGAACAAAAAAAAGCAGGGGTTGCAATCCTCGTCTCTGATAAAACAGACCTTAAACCATCAAAGATCAAAAGAGACAAAGAAGGCCATTACATAATGGTAAAGGGATCAATTCAACAGGAAGAGCTAACTATCCTAAATATATATGCACCCAATACAGGAGCACCCAGATTCATAAAGCAAGTCCTTAGAGACTTACAAAGAGACTTAGACTCCCGTACAATAATAATGGGAGACTTCAACACTCCACTGTCAACATTAAACCGATCAATGAGACAGAAAGTTAACAAGGATATCCAGGAATTGAACTCATCTCTGCACCAAGTGGACCTAATAGACACCTGGTACAACTTCTTAGTCTCCTTTGCTGACTCCTCAAGCTGTATCTGACCACGAAGGTTCAGGGGACCCCAAAGCTCTGTCTTGGAACACCTTTTCTTTTTTACCTACACAGTTTCCCATAAGTAAATCCATCTATGCTGGTAGCTTCAAATAATCTTTTATTAGCAATTCTTCATTAGCCTCCTTTTGTAGGATTACTAGGTACCATTTACCCTGCTCAGTGCCCCAAGAGGCTGGCCAACCAGCTATCTTACCTGGTCTCTGTAGCTTGCTGGCTTCTAGTTGGGTGCTGCCAGAAGTTGACCCCGGCAGGATCAGCAGGCAGGAGGAGGAAGAGGTCAAGTCACTTCAGGCCTAAGGGGCTTACTGGCTGGTCTCTGGGTGCTTTACCACCCCTTGCAGGTCCTCTGAAGCTGGCCTGCACATCTGTAGAGCCCCTCTTTAAATTATTTTCAGTTAAACCCTTTTGAGTGTCATCTGTTCTGATCAATGTGCCATCTCTAATCTGAAAAAACTATCCTAAGTATCTTAAAAATGTCTTAAGCTTTATGTAGCCAAATAGATCTTTTGATCCTGTACTCATCGCCCTTCCTCTCATATACCAAAACTGCTCCTTCCACAGGTTTTTCCTGTCTCAGTGACATATATCTCTCCCTAGCCATATAATACAGACTGGAATCAGCCTTTCTTCTTCACCTAAGTATAGCTCAGTTTGTCTCCTTTTCTCCATCTCCATTACTCTCCCCGTAGTCCAAGCCACCATCCTGTCTCAGCTGCACTGCTCTGGTGCCTGACTCATCTCCCTGCTTCTCCTTTCATCTTCCCTGCTATTTGCATTCCCTTTAGCTAGATTTGCTATATTTGATTTTCTTACAAATGGGAATTATATATTCTTCTTCAGCTTAAAACGTACAATGGCTTAACATCCAATTGAAAATCCAAATCTCTATAACTGGGGATATAAGGCACCACTTCTGTCCCTCGCATCTCTCTTCCACCCCATCTCATACCATTCACCCCTTCACCTGTATTCTTCAGCCATAGTGGCATTTTATTTTATATTTTATGTTATGTTATGTTATGTTATGTTATGTTATGCTATGTTATGTTATGTTATGTTAGATAATCTCATTCTGTCATGCAGGCTGAACTTCAATGTTGTGATCATAGCTCACTGCTGCCTTGAACTCCTGGGCTTGAGATCCTCCCACTTCAGCCTCCTAAGTAGCTGGAACTGTAGGCACCTGCCACCACGCCCAGCTAATTTAAAAAATGTTTTTATAGAGATGGGTGTCTCACTGTGTTGCTTAGGCTGGCCTCAAACTCCTGGCCTCAAGTCATTGCCCTATCTTGGCCTCCCAAAGTGCTGAGATTATAAACATGAACTGCTGTGCCCAGCTCACAGAGCCCTTCCTGTTTCTTGTGTATATAAGTAAGCAACTGTGCATATTTTGATTTTCTGATGGTTTGCATGAATTTAAAATGATATGTTCTATGCCAGGAAATAACATCTAAGAAATAACTTATAAAATTTACTGTCTTTTAGAAATAACTCTGCTTGCCCACCTGCCTTCCTTCTCCTTCCCTTTTCCTCCCCCCTCTCTCTTTTCTCCCTTTTGACACAGTCTGGCTTCATCATCCAGGCTGGAGTGCAGTGGTGCTGCCTCAGCTCACTGCAACCTCCACCTCCCAGGCTCAAGCCATCTTCCCACCTCAGACCCCCCTCCCCCAACCCCAATAGCTAGGACTACAGATGCATGCCGTGACACCTGGCTAAGTTATTATTATTTTTTTTTTGTAGAGACAGGGTTTCACCATGTTGCCCAGGCTGGTCTGAGCTCCTGAGCTCAAGTGATCTGCCCTCAGCTCCCTCAAAGTGCTGGGATTACAGAAGTGAGCCACTGTGTCCAGCCAGACTATTTTTCTTTTTACACAAGTGGTACATTTTGATCATCATTGTATAAAAACTAAAATATAAAGAAAAGCCTGAAGAAGAAAATAGAAATTAGCTATGACTCTGTGCCGAGAGATATTCATAGTTAGCATTTATTTTAGTGTATATATTTCTGTGTATCTCTCTCTCTGTAGTTACTGATGTAGATATAACTATCAGCTATAGCCAGTCATCTCTTTGCATGGTTCCAGCATCCATGAATTTCAGTTACTGTGGTTTGGTTAAATAACTCCAGTTCCCCTGCAACATGGTTCAGATTTCTGTTACAGATTTCATTGTGTTTCTGGATGCGTGTGTGTGTGTAGGGTATATGGTGAGTAACTGCATAATGTACAAACTTGCCTGGTAGATCTTCAGTCAACAAATCACTAAATAAGAAATGCACATCATGATTAGTGACCTATCACATCACTTCTTTCAAAGTCTTTCAGTGATTTGTCACTTTGCATCAGCTCTTGTTTAGACAGCAAAGTGAGTAGTTGTGTTTTCTCCTTGTCTCTTAGTGATAAACTCACATGACCTTTTACAAAAATGGATAGTTGAGAGACTGGCCAACAAAAGTAAAAGTTCAGCAAAGAAACAAAATATAATAATACTAGAAATGAAATTTGAATTAAATATAAGGGGAATTAGGGAAGAAATAGCTGATTGTGGTAATGGTGACCTGCTGCTTTCTAGAATTCCTATGTATGCAGCCAGAGGAACTTGGTGAAGGTGAACTTGTTGACATTAGTGAGGAAAGTGGTTGTGACACAAAACATGAGGATGTCCTAGAGGAAGTGACATCAGTTAAAAAAAAATCGACATTAAGAGAACTCACACAGATATTTCAAAACATTGAAAGCACAAAGGATAAAATGTTAGGAGTATGACGATTCCCAAAAACATAGATAAGATACTTTGTATCATAAGTGATATGATAAAGAGAAGGTTAACACCATTTTAACTACTCTTCATAAGTGTTTTGCAGAGAAATAAAAAGTGTTAATTCTCAATGTTTTAAATTACAGTGTACTAAAGTGCTAGGTTTGCTATTTTTTACTTCTCTATGTATTTATAACTGATAAGTTTTTAACGTTTTGACAACAAATTTTATTTTTATTGTTATTTTTAAATTTTTTTAAATTTCCATAGGTTATTGAGGAACAGGTAGTGTTTGGTTACATGAGTAAGTTCTTTAGTGGTGATTTGTGAGATTTTGGTGCACCCATCAGCTGAGCAGTATACACTGCATCCAATTTGTAGTCTTGTATCCCTCACCCCTTTCCCACCCTTTCTCCCTGTGGCCTTTTTCCAGTACTTCAGGCAGCCTGCCCCAAGGACCCCTGTGAGGCAAGGCAGAAATGGTTTTCCAGGGAACCCAGAGAGCCCACAGGGCTTTTCCCGCTGCTTCCTCTACACGTGTATTTCACTCGGCTCCCTAAATTGACTCAGTTCCAGGTAAAAGTCAGAATCTTCTGTGATTTAGACCTTCAGGTTCCCCAGTGAGGTTGTGTGTTCAGGGACGGATGATCCCCGCTTCCCACTTCCACAGTTTGGGCACTCATAGTATTTGGGGTGTCTCCCGGGTCCTGCAGGAGCAATCTGGTTCCTTCAGTGGGTCTGTGGCTTCTCTCGGCTCTCCTAATTTATTCCTGCGGTAGTTCTGGAGCAAAAGTTCCCGATGCGAGACTCCATATGCTGCTCTGTCCATCCAAGTGGGAGCTGCAATCTAGTCCTGCCTGCCATCCGTCATGATCCTCCAGTGTCCCTTGACAACAAATTTTAAAGATTATGGAGCAATTGTAATTTTTTATCTAATAATTATTAGTGAGATGGCTTTGTATAGTTTCAGCTGGTATGGCTGTTTTAATAGTCTTACATAAACTGTGCAACATGGGGGCTGCCTAAATAGAACAATTAACTTTATTCTTATGGCCAAATATTTGCCACATAACACATTCTACTTATACATATGTTGTGAATCTAATCATACATAATTTTTAACCTTGTCCAGTTGTTTTAAAGAAATTTAAATGTAAAAATAAGTTTAAAAAATATTTACTCATATTAACTGTCTTAGGAGACCTTCATTCCTTTGTCTACATCCAGCTTGTCCAACCTGCGGCCCAGGACAGCTTTGAATGTGACCCAACACAAATTTGTAAACTTACTTAAAACATTATGAGATTTGTGCACGGGCTTTAATTTTATTTTTTTGTTTTTGCTCATCAATTATCAGTAGTGTATTTTATTTGTGGCCCAAGACAGTTCTTCCAGTGTGGCCCAGGGAAGCCAAAAGATTGGACATCTCATTTAGACTCTATTCAACTTTCATCTTTATCTTTTAAAAAAAATTTGAAAAACTTTCCCTACCGTCTACTTCTTTTTTTACCATGCAGGAATACTGGTAAAGAATTCTTCCCACTTTTGTTTGCTGAAAAAGTTTTTATTTCACCTTCATCTTTGAAAGATATATTCACTGAGTACAATTTTTTGTTCATTAGTTTTTCTTTTAATATTTCAAAGATGCTTTTCAGCGTCTTCTGGCTTGCACAGTTACTAATAAGTCTGCTATCATTTTTATATTTTTTCTTTTCTATCTAATATCATTTTTTCCCTTTGCTTTTAAGATTTTCCTTTTGTTTCTGGTTGTCAGCAATCTGATTATGATTAGTCTTGGTGTGTGGAGGGTGTGTGTGTACATATGTGTGTTTGTGACTGTTTATCCATCTGTGGTTTATTAAGCTCTCGAATCTGTGGAATTATGATTTTGCTCAAATAAAAAATTCTTGAACTATTATTTCTTCAAAAAGCTTTTTGTCCCCTTTCCTCTTATCCTATTTTATCCTCCAATTACATGTATGTTAGGCTGCTTGATATGATCCCATAAGACACTGAGCCTCTGTTTATTTTGTTTTTCAGAGTTTTTTTCTTCTGTACTTAGTTGTGGATATATTCTGTTGCTAGGTCTTCAAGTTCACTGGCCTTTTTGTCTGTTGTGTCTACTTTGTTGGTAATCCAATCTAGTGAAATTAGTATTTTAGATGTATTTGTTTTTTTTTGTTTGTTTGTTTGTTTGAGACAGAGTCCCTCTCTGTTGCCCAGGCTAGAGTGCAGTGGCGTGATCTTGGCTCACTGCAGCCTCCGCCTCCCAGGTTTAAACAATTCTCCTGTTTCAGCCAACCGAGTTTCTGGGACTACAGGTGCATGCCACCATGCCTGGCTTTTTTTTTTTTTTTTTTTTTTTTTTTGTATTTTTAGTAGAGACGGGGTTTTACCATATTGGTCAGGCTGCTCTTGAACTGCTGGCCTCAGATGTTCCACCTGCCTCACCCTCCCTAAGTGCTGGGATTACAGGTGTGAGCCACTGCGCCAGGCCCTTCTTTTTTATTTTTAAAACTTGCATTTGGGGGCCAGATGCAGTGGCTCACGGCTGTAATCTCAGCACTTTGGGAGGCCGAGGTGGGTGGATCATGAGGTCAGGAGATCGAGACCATCCTGGCTAACACGGTGAAACCCCGTCTCTACTAAAAATACAAAAAATTAGCTGGGTGTGGTGGTGGGCGCCTGTAGTCCCAGCTACTTGGGAGGCTGAGGCAGGAGAATGGTGTGAATCCAGGAAGCAGAGCTTATAGTAAGCCGAGTTCGTGCCAACCTCATTCCAGCCTGGGCAACAGAGCAAGACTCCATCTCAAAAACAAAAACAAAAACAAAAAACTTGCATTTGGTTGTTTGAAACATCTCTTTATCCCATTATATTCATTTTTCTTTACACTCTTAAGCTTATGGTGTGTCTTTATAATAGAAATTTTAGCTTTTTTGTTTGAACTTGGACTATTTCTGTCATTTCTGGGTCTTGATTTTTTTGGCTGATTTTTCTTTTTATGAGTCCCATTTTTGCGTTTCTTCTTTTGTCTAGCAATATTTCATTTCTGACATTGTAAATTTTGCATTAAGTCTGTCGTGTAGATTTTTCTAAAGAGTGTTGGATTTTTTTCTGGTGGGCAATAAAGTTACTTTTAGATTATTTTAACTTTTTAGGGGTTTGCTTTAAAGCTCTTTTAAGGCATATTTAGAAGTTCCTTTATTTTAGGAGTAAGACTGTTCTGTTTCTAAGGCATTGCCATTGTGAATTATTTTGAAGTCGTTGTATATTCAGCGTGGCCTCTGTGGTCTGGCTGGTGAGAACTGCAGTGATTCCCTGGCCTTGCGTGAGCTCTGGGAATAGTTTCTCTTACTCTTACCTAGTAACTCATTTCTTAGGATTTTTTTTTTTTTGGCCTGGCCTGTGGTGTTTTTTCCTGTGCATATGCAGATTGATTTCAAAAATCCACCGGAACCTTTGTGCAAATTTCCCAAGTTTTTTTCTCTTTGTAACTCTCTTCTCTCTGGAATTCTACCACCTAAATTCTAGCATCTCCAAACTCTATTTCCTTTCTCCTTAACTTATCTAGATTGCTGGATTCTGTATAGGTTCCTGCTCACTATGCCTCTGTCTGAAAACTGACTCATAGTAGAACACCTGGTCAATGGCAGGTTCGCCTCACTTATTTTTTTCTCTTTTAGAGATCATAGTCCTGTGCTAAGTTTTTTTTTTTTTTTTTTTTTTTAATATTTGTCTAATTTTCTAGTGTTTGACAGAGGTAGGGTAATTACAGATCCTCTTAATCCCTCATGGTTGGAAGGTGAAGTCCAAGAATATCCATTTTATGACGTGTCTCATTCTCCTTCCAGAATGTTAATAACACAAGGCAGGGACCATGTGGCTGAACATCAACAACACTAGCTGGCACTGGACACATACTGCTCAATGAGAACTTGCTAAATGGAAATAGTGATTGAGATCTTAGGACCATCTTAAAAAATACTGAACTCAGTACTTCATTGATTTTATGTTTTCTTTATTACCATGGCTTAAAATATATGACTGTCATACCTAAATTTATTTAAATGACTGGATGCCCTGTATATCAACTGTAACCTTAAATTTTTTGTGTTTTAAAATTTCATACGTCAACGTAGATTATTATAATTTGTGTTTACTGGTATAAATCACATTGTAAAATATGCTTTATGCATTAGGGAATAAGGTCTTGTTATTAGAATGGGTCTGTGCACTTGCCCTGCTGTTTGGTAGATGCAGAGGTTATGTGATGTACAGCCAGGCCAGAATGGTAGCAGACAGGACACCTGGGTGTCTCTTGCCACTCTTTGGTTGCCTGTTCTTCTCAGATCCTCAGCTTGCCCATAGATAACAGTTCAGAGTGGTGAACTCAGTCCCACAGTTTCTTTTAGCTTCAAACACTATGATTTTTGTCATAATTTTTCTGTGAAAATTTGAAAATTCAAAGCATAATGGTTTTATCTGTGAATTGAATGTAATTTTGAAAAATCAAGTCATATAGGCAAGTTTGTATGCAAGTATATATTTTTAGGTTCCAAAAGTATATTTTAATTGCATTTTACAAAGGATCATGTGTTAAACAAAATGTCCTGTCAGTCAGATGTTCTATGTATGTATATTTCTCCTGCTTTTTGCTCCTTTAGTGTAGGCAATTGTGTGTATTTTTTCCTCACCACCTGCTTCTTTTGTTTGCAGTTCTAGTGTGGCACCTTTCTCTGGCATCCTGAAGCCTGTCTGCCCAGATGTCCTTAAATCTGGCCAAAGCCTGATTTCAACAGCAATCTTTTGGATAAAAGAACTTTTAGTTCCTTTGTATAGTTTGGCAGATCTAATTAGTGTTCCTGACTTAAGCTGTATTTAATCATTTTAGTCTTTTGTTCATCATATATTGTCATCTGTTATAAAGAAAATAACAAAAGATCACTTTTCAATTGTCTTCAGCTTAAAAACTGGAGGAAATTGTATTAAATACTAAAATTGTAAGTGCTAATTAACTGACATTAAATGATTTAATTTTAAAGTTTTTATCTGTGACATGAACAACACTTACAAGAGCATCGTGGTGTTTTCGGTTTTCAATTCATAAAGTAATATTACTAAGCACTGGTATTGTGCCAGGTCGTAGGGGCTAGGACTACCAAGATAGGTAATATTTAGCCTTTGCCTTCAGGTGACTTTATCTAGTTATAATCCAGTAGATAAAGGCTACTGGGAATTGAGGGAACTAAGGTACCAAATGAATATTTCACAGCTTTTTTCTGATTACCTGTAAGGTAATAGTTCTTTCTCAGGATTTCAAAGCTATGTATCTACATGGAGTCAAATTCAACCTCAATGCATTTTATCAGTGTGACAGTCAGAATTCTAATATGTCCCCCAGGAGCTCTATCCCCACTACATGCCAAAAGGGAGTTTACAGACTTAATTAAATTGCCAAACAGTTGACCTTAGGATAGGGAGATTATGCAGGTGGGCCTAACCTCATGACATGAGCTTTTCAAAGCAAAGTAGTTTCTTCAGTTGGTTGCAGAACAGGAAATCAGAGATACTCAAAATATGAGAAGGAGTGAATGCCAGAGAATTCTCTTTGGAATGGAAGGATCCATGGAGCAAGGACCTGAGAGTGGCTTTTAGGAGTTGAGAGTGGTTTTCATCCAGCAGCCAGTAAGAGAATGGGCACTTCAGTCTTACAGCCACAAGAAACTGAGTTCTGTTAGCAATCTGGATGAACTCAGAAGAGGATTCTTCCATGGAGCCTCTGGATAAGAGTGTTGCCTATAGCTGACACTTTGATTTTAGTATTGTGAGACCCTAAGTGGAGAACCCAGTTGAGCCTGCCTGAAATTCTGAGCTACAGAAACTAAGATAATAAATGGCTGGTGGTGTCGTGTTTTTTTGCCCCTAAGAATTAATAATTTATTAATACTATCAAATATCCAGTCACTGTTCAAATTTTCAATTGTCTTTTAAATGATTTTTTACAGTTTATTTGAATAAGTTCACATTGATAGTACATCTTTTAAGTTCTTTTCATCTTTTCCTTCTTTTTCTTTCTTTCTGACATTGAAGAAACAAAAATAGTTTTTCCTGCAGTACTTCCCACAGACTACGTTCTCATAAGTCATTTAACATATTCTGTGATCACTTTTTTTCTAATATCTTTCTATTGTGGCAAAAACCACATAACATTAAATTTACCGTTTTAACCATTTTTAAATGTAAAGTTTGTTAACACTAAGTATATTCACATTGTCATACAATGAATCTCTAGAACTTGTTTCGTCTTGTAAAACTGAAACTGTGTTTCCATTAAACATTGTTTTCGACTCTCTTCCCTCCCTTAATCTCTTTGCAGTCACCTGTCTACTTTCTGCTTCTAGGATTTTGACTACTTTACATCATGGAATGGAATCGTACAGTATTTTTCCTTTTGTGACTGGCTTATTTCACATAGCATAATGTCCTTGAGATTGATCCATGTTGTTGCAAATAACAGCACTTCCTTCTTTTTTAAAGAGAATAGTATTCCAATGTGCATATAGAACCTATTTTCCCTATCCATTCATTGATGGACACTCAAGTTGATTCCATATCTTAGCTACTGTGAATAATGCAGAAGTGAACATGAATGGGCAATTATCTCATTGAGATCCTGTTTTGAATTCTTTTGGATATATACCCAGAAGTGTGATTGCTAGATCAAATGATAATTTTACTTTAAATGTTTCAAGTAACCTCCATACTGTTTTCCATAATGGTTACACCATTTTACATTCCCACTAACAGTGTACAGGGGTTCCAGTTTCTACCTGTCCTCACCATTTTTTTAAAATATATAGTGGCCATCCTAATAGGTATGAGCTGATATCTCATTGTGGTTTTGATTTGCGTTTCTCTTATAATTTGTGATGCTGAGCATCTTTTCATCTGCTTGTTGGCAATTTGTATTTCATCTTTAGAGAATGGTCTGTTGAAGTCCTTTGCCTATTTTTAATTTTTTTGTTGTTATTGAAATATAGGAGTTTTTTATACAGTGTAGATAGTAACCCCTCATCAGATGTACGATTTGCACAAATTTTCTCTCATTTCATAGGTTATCTTTTCTCTCTGTTGGTTGTTTCGTTTGATGAATAGAAGTTTTAAAATTTGATGTAGTCTCATTTATCTGTTTTTTTATTTTGTTGCTTGTGCTTTTGGTGTCATACAGCAGAAATCATTGCCAAATCCAATGTCGGAAGCTTTCCCCTATGTTTTCTTCTAGAAGTGTTATGGTTTTAGAGCTTACATTTATGTCTTTAATCCATTTTTAGTTTATTTTTGTATGTGGTATTAGGTAAAAGTTCAACTTAATTTGTTTGCATGTGGACATCTAGTTTTCTCCAGCCATTTGTTGAAAAGAATGTCTCATTTTCCTGTTGTGTAAGCTTGGCAACTTGTCAAAGATTGTATGACCATATATGCACAGGTTTATTTCCGGGCTCTCTGTTTTGTTCCATTGGTTTATATTTCTGTATTTATGCTATTTCTGTACTGTCTTGATTACTGTTGTTTTGTAGTATGTTTTGAAATCAGCGAGTGTGAGAAAACTTGGAGAAGTTTGCACATCTTTTTCAAGATTATTTTGGCTTTTTTAGGTCTTTTGAGAATCCATATGAATTTTAGGATTTTTTTTCTATTTCTACAAAAACATGCCATTCGAATTTTTGTAGAGATTGCATTGAATCTGGTAGATCACTTTGAGTAGTGTGGACATTTGGACAATATTACATGTTTTGATCTATGAACACAGGATGTCTTCCCATTGCTTTGTATCTTTGATTTCTTTTGGCAGTGTTTTATAGTTTTTAGTGTACAAGTCTTTTGCCTCGTTGGTTAGGGTTATTTCTAAATATTTTATTCTTTTTGATGCTATTGTAAATGGAAATGTTTTCTTAATTTCTTTTTCAGAGTGGTTATTGTTAGCTATTGTTAATTTTAATAAGCTCCCTGTGTGTACTTGAAGATTGTTCTTGGTTATTCTGTTTATATGAGTTAGAATTTGACATTATATATATCTTATTGAGTATGTTGTTCAAATCTTATCTTTACTAATTTTTCCCCTTCATCTGCCTTAGATTGAGGGAAGTAAATAAAGTACCCTATTATTAGTATGTTTTTTGCATATTTCTTCCCACATCTCCTAGTTTATGAAAATTATTGCTGTGTTGTTTGGTATGTACATACTAATAGTTATTTCTTGGCCGGGCATGGTGGCTCCTGTCTGTAATCCCAGCACTTTGGGAGATCAAGGAAGGAGGATCACTTCAGCCCAGGGGCTGAAGACCAGCCTGGGCAATATAGTGAGACCTCATCTCTACTAAATAAGTAAATAATTAATTAGCTGAGCATGGTGGCATGCACCTATGGTACCAGCTACTCGGGAGGCTGAAGCAGGAGGGTCACTTGAGCCTGGGAGGTGGAGGTTGCAGAGAGCTGAGCTCATACCACCGCACTCCAGCTTGGGTGACAGAGTGAGACTGTCTCAGAAGAATAAAGTTATTATATCATCACTAAATGTTATGATCCATAGTTCAGAATAGATTCATTAATTTATCCTTTATAGTTTTTATCTCTCTTTAGATCTTAATACAAAGTTAGAAGACAGGGTTGGATTCATGTCTGGTCTTTGTATAATCTCCCAATCTCTTCTCCCATTGATACCATTCTTTTTAAATTAGAGGTTTTCCTCATTAAGTCCTCTAGTTTCTAAGAGACTCAATCAATATTTGGCCCAGAGAACCATTTAATTAGTGAATTGTGATTTCAGTTAGACTTCATAGCTTTCTCATCATGACACTTTTTGGAAGCAAATAGGTTTTGGAAAGATTCTTTAAAACACCATCTGCATCTATGACAGGTGCTTCTGTTCTCTGCAAAGACCAGAGCTGCATCTCTGTGTGCCTTTTGACAGATTGCATGATTGTTTAAAATTCACCATGCCGTACCTAGGATCCACATCTAGATGGCTTTGCAAGAGCATCCTGTTAGAAGCAAACAGTCGAGCAGTTCTGGTCAATTATAACAAAGCACTCCAAACATGGTAAAAGTCCATTGAAGAGTGGGAGTGTAGGATGAGCCTGAGGAGGCCACGGCCTGAGGAGGTGAGGTAACTGGGAGCATAGGACAGATCTGCACCTAAGGTGTGCATGATTCTGGCTGCCCTTTCAAGAGGCTGGTATAAAAGGAGCTTCCTGGTCTAACATCATCTCCCTGGCAGGTGATATGTTACTGTTAAATGCGACTATAATTATAGTATAATGCTTTCCTCACAAATATAAATATAAAACAAAGAATTCATCTCTCTGAATGGTTACTTCCTGATTGTAGAATGGGTAAAATTTTAGATGATCCATCTCTTCTTATTAATCCCACAGAGATTCATAGTGGAAAATAAATGAGACTTATTTATGCTTGCAAATCAAATTGCCGTAAAAGGTTGTTTCAATAGACAGAGGCAAACTCATAATAAAATAATTTAGTAAAAATGGGAGCTAAGAGTATGTTTAATGGAACATGATTAGATTTAATTTTCTTACTATTTCCATCATTAAAGCTCCATTATCTTTTCTGAGACCTCATTTAGGCTTCCTGCCACACTGCAGCTCTGAGGCATTTCTGGGGAGCATATAGAAGCCTGTGAGTTCCATTAAAAAACAAAAATAGCTAATAGTACTATGTTTTTTCATTTCTGTTGTTTGATATCAATGCCTCACATTCAGAATTTCATATATTCCCTCTCCCACTCCATCTCCTGAAAGCCATAAATATCATTATCTAAGAGCTTTCACAAAAAAGAAGTTTGATTCTAAAGTTGAAAACAAAAGTAAGACTTATTGATGAATGTCTCTGAAGTGCAGAGGCTCTGAGGGTTCTTAAGAATGCATCTAGTTATCCCTTTGCCTTCAAGCATTATCTACAGCTAAATCACATTTGTAGACAATAACAGAATCAGTAGTAGTACTAACCTTTTGTGTTTTGTAGCACTTGAGAAATAGGAGTAGTTAAGAATCCACACACTTTAAAAACTTCCAGAAAATATTTCCCCCTGGTTTAACGTAACTAGGGAGAGGGTTCTGGCCTTTCCAACCAGAGAGGTAGAGCCTAGTTATTTTGGTTCAGTCTCAAGTCAATGCCCAGAGGCCCATAGGGCCATGTGAAAGCAGAAAACAAGGTGATGAAGGCCTCCTCAGAGATGAGTTGAAGAGCTCCAGGAAGCTGGCAGCATAGGCTCTATGGGACTGACAGTGAGGCTGACACATCTCTGCTTCTGTCTGCTCTATGCAGACATAATATAGGTGATATATCTGATTTATAATGACAGTGTATTTCTAGTTTGTTTTTAATCCCCCTGAATTCAAAAGAAATTAATATCCTAGGTACTTATTAACCAAGTGTATTAGTCCATTTTCACGTTGCTGATAAACACATACCCAAGACTGGGTAATTTATAAAGAAAAAGAGGTTTAATGAACTCACAGTTCCACGTGGCTGGGGAAGTCTCACAATCATGGCAGAAGGTGAAAGGCACGTCTTACATGACAGCAGACGAGAGAGAATCAGAGGACCAAACGAAAGGGGTTTCCACTTATAAAACCATCAGATCTTATGAGTATTCACTACCATGAAAACAGTATGGGGGAAATTACCCCCATGATTCAATTATCTCCCACTGGGTCCCTCCCACAACACGTGGGAATTATGGACACTACAATTCATGATGAGATTTGGGTGGGGATACAGCTAAACCCTATCACTAAGATTAGATGTTTATTGCAAAAGTTCTAGCCAGGTGCTCAGAGTAATCAGCCTCAGTGTACCTTTGTCACTTCCCATTTCACTCAGCTGCAAGACCTTTGTCTGATCTCATCTGTGCAGCCACAGCCTGTGCTCCTCTCCAAGTTCATGACCTCTCCGAGTCTGCTGGTTCTTCTGGCCCAGATCATTTGCATCTCCTTCCTAAAACCTCTCAGCTCACTCTGGCCTCTCTCCTGGTATGCCTTGATTAGCACATGGCACCACTCCTTAGCCTGTTGTGTTTGTCTGACCTACCGTGCCCTGGATGGGAACTCCCAAATGGCTCATGTCTGGGTGTAGATTTGGGACTGGTGTAAGGACCTGGGGTGGGCTTGGCCTAGCCTGTTCTTCATATAGATTGTCAAAGAAATCACATTCAATTGTGTGCAGTGGAGATTATTTTTTAAACTTTTTTCAAAATAGTCCATTTTCTGTGATACAAACGTGTTAGCAGGGAAGACTAAAAATGATGAAAAACCAACAAATTGTTTACATATTATTTTGTAAAGGGTTTATTGTTAATCTGTGTTTATATATGTTTGTGTTTTAAATGTATACAAGTTCTCATTAAAACCTCTTGTTATTTTTATGTTGGAGCTTAGCTATAATCCATTCATTGTGTCTAAATGGGTCCTCTGGTTTTTCCATTCTATGTGGCAAAACCCTGTAATTGAGAAGGTAAACGTACTCTCTGCCTGCCTCCCCACCCACCTACCCTGGCCAATATTTGTGTGATGAAGTTGGACTTTATGGTAACTTAGCTAGAGTCTGGTAATATAGGATTCCTTCGGGACTGAAGAAAGGTACGCTTCTGAGGATTTTTTTTTCTTGCTATATGTTACAATTTTATATTGTTCTTGGATTGATGAGTGTATATTCTGGGAAAGGGTGAATGGGGGATGTCAGTCTTGTGCTAAAACTTGTATTTGAATGATCTTTGCCTTAATCCACAAATAAAATTGGCATTGTGCAGAACTGTTTTGTTTGAAGGTAGTCATAAAGCTTAGAAATTGTTAAAATTTGACATTATTTGACCTTTGATTCAAATATTCTCCCTGTGTGGTCTTTCCTGGGAGTAATTTGGAAAAACAGAGCATTGGGTTTAGCATCAAAGAATGTTAGGGCAGAAAAGGGCCTTGGAGGTTAGCTTGAGTCCTCAGAAGATCACTTTTCTCTCAGCATCCATGTGCGCATCTGGAAGCTGCAGTGCCCTCCCCTGCTGCTTGCTTTTGGGTTGGGCTCCCAGCCATGCACCTGGATGAGGCAGCTGATGCACAGTGATGCAACTGGGTGCTCTCAGTTGCTGTAAGGATGGGGCTTTTCACCTGTGTGGTTTTAAACAACGTGTTTCCACCTACCTAAAGTTTTACCTCTTTTTCTGTCCTAATGGATCTGGTGACAATGATTTGAATGCCGTGGTTCACAGTTGTTGCTGTTGGCATTTTTCTGTCTGGGGGTGTCCCTAGCCCTGGTGTAGTAGAGCCTACATTGTGTTGAACTACATAGTATAGGGAAATGAAACTATCCTAACTTCAATATATAGATGATTTCTTGTGCCTCCCAAACAGGTTTTGTTTTTTTTTTTTTTTAATAAAAATTGGTTTAACTTGTTATCTGTGCCCCAAGAGATAAGATTCTAAGATTATCTAATAAGATTGTCTAATAATGAAATTGGAATGGTGCACAATGGTGTATGGATATTCCTGAAGCTCAGGGACATCTCCTAACGACCAACACCTGCTCTGTGCTCTACCCCTATAAATACAAACTTGTGACAGCTGCTTATCCATTGTCATGGACACCAGCAGGATTCTGTACCAGCCAGTCAGCCTGAGGGGATGGCACATCTAGTCATTAGCAGCTCATCGAAATTCACATGCAAAAGAGGCTGTGACACCATTACTCTGTGTACTCTCAGTGGGTGGCCAGGTGGGAGTATGGCAACAAGAAAGCAGTCCTCACATGTGTGCTCCACAAGTCGAGAAACAACTTGAAGTGCCTGGAGTTAGAGAGAGTGAAAGGCAAAGACTGCACTTGCTTTTCTGCTCCATGTCTGTGGGTAATAGCGTGGGTCATGCCAGGAAAACACAAGCGCAGCGACAGAGCTACCCTGTCTGTGCACTTCTCTCTAACACGTGGGTCAGCAGGTCTTTCGACTCACTCTTAGCAAAAAATGCCAGTTCCAGATTGAAGTGAATAGCTGCCTTGTGATGGGGAGGCCTTTGGAGCTAGCATCTGTGGAACTGGGATTGTATTCTGAGCTTAGCCTCATTGGACTCAGTTTTCTTCATGGGTAAAGCCATCTGTTCCTTCTTCCTTCCTTTCCATCCTCCCTTTCTCCCTAGCCTTTCTCACTTACACGCTTCCTCTGTCCCTTCATTCTTAGCGCTCATTTTGGTTTCTGGTTTTCGCTTTGATTTTCATGAGGAAAATTTAATCAAGCCACTTTGACATATAAACCCTTAAAGCTGAAGCTCATTTATTGGGATACAGCAGTTAAAAATACAAAAACACCAAGCCTTCCCTTTCCCTCTTTCCCATTTCCTCATTCCATTGTTCAGGGGGCCTCTTGTGGACTTGTAGGGCTGGTGCCTTGATGCAGAAACAGTGGACATGACAAATAGTACTTCTCAGATGGGCCTTAAACACTCAGCGTATAGCCAAGAACCCCATAAGTATTTGTCCCAGAATAGATACTGAAGAGGAAGGTTGGGTTGCACCTGATGTCTCAAGGCCCTTAGGGAAACTCTCAACCTAGCTTGACTGAAGAAATTAATTTAAGCTCTCAAGAGTTCCCTTCTGGACTTTGGAAATGGAGACTGGCCAATATATGGTCACTTTCTCCCTTGATCAAGTTGGCCAGTCTCTTGACTAATAGAATTTCCTTATTATTCCTGCTTGTCCAGCACACACCCTACTTATGTGTAGGGTCTGTGGGTTTATTAATCCCTTCCTCCAAACCTTTTCCCACCACAGGATTCCTTAATTGACACTTCCTGTGATTGTTTAGCACAACATTTTGGACCCACATTTATTAATTTATTGACCTACATTAATACTGCTCACTTTATGCTTATATCTAGAGTTTCTTCTAATTCCAGTTAATAAAAATATGCCAGTAAAGACACAAAAGATTATTTGAGAGGTGAAATATTCCTGGAATCATTTTATCCTGTTGCAACCATTAATTCTTCAAGATGGTATAGCGTGTGTCATTATGTGGCCAAAAATGAGCTTATTGAATGTTCCAAAGTCAGTAAACAAATATAATGGTTATTTTCTAAGTAGAGTCTAAGAAAAGGAAAGCTGATTGCCTTCAGTTATGGAAATTGGGAACAGAAGTGTGATCATGCATAAAACACCAAGTTCTGCAAATTCCAGGGTGAGTGACAAAGATCCAGGTTGCCTTTTGCTGCTGATTTTTAAACATATCATAAATGTACATGCTTGCAGTTCTAAGTTACCTGCTTAGAATATTCTATTGGAAAACGGTGTTCTTGGCCTAAAATTTCAACCCTGACTGTAAGATGACTATCACCTCTTTAGAGATAGCCTTCTGCTGCAAAAAGTGAAAAATTCTATTACATCCAAAAAGTACTGCTGGCCTGAGGGTCAGCATGCATTATGTTGGGGTATTCCCATTTGCTCCAGAATAGTTTATTCATCACTTGTCGTTCAGGAGTAAGAGCTGACCTAGCACGGAAGGTGTTAAGGGCAACCAAATGTGTAGCTCCAGGGAGCAGTGTTTACAGTGTTACTCCAGTGTGGGCAAACATTTTATCTGTTTAAAGTTATATCCTTGAATCTCTTCTTGGCCTTTTGACTGAGATCAAGTATAAAATTACACCTTTGACTCTATAAGCCCTGATGTGATTTTTAGGTAAATAATTGTGAGGTAATAGGAAAAGAAGATGCACTTTTAAGTCCTGACCCTCCTCTTTATATTCCTTTCAGAGATTCAATTGCTTTGTCTTTAAAATTAAAGGATTGAAAAACAATTGAGCTCTTGGAGCTAGAGTATAGAAGGGTGGTTACCAGAGACTGGGAAGGGTAGTGGGAGGTTGGAGGGGAGGTGGGGATGGTTAATGGGTGGGGGCAAGAATGGATAAGACTTAGTATTTGATAACAGGGTGAATATAGTCAATAATAATTGTACATATAAAAAAGTATAATTGGATTATTTGTGACACAAAGGATAAATGCTTGAGGTAGTGGATACCCCATTTCCCCTGATGTGATTATTATGCATTGCATGCCTGTATCAAAACGTCTCATATGTTCCATAAATATATACACCTCTTATGTATTCAAAAAAATTAAAAATTAAAAAATTAAAGGATTGAACTACAAAAGTCTCTAAGATTCTTCCAAGGTCTAGTAGCTTATTTTCTTGCTTTGCTTTAGGCTTTCCAGCTGGTTTGGGGCAGGCCAAGGCTTAGAACTGGACTCGGCCCAGTTTTTTTTCTGCTATACCACACTATACTTTTACATTCTTTAAAACTTTGGCTTTAAGTAAATCTCTAGTCAATTCCCACTGAAATATTTTTTCCTGCAGGATTTACTAGTACCTCTTCGAAACTGGACTGTGAGTACCAACACTTGGTAAACTCCCATTAGGAAAAATTTTTACACTCCCACAGAAAAAGACAACTCAAATTGAAAATTGCCTTGTGATAATTGTGTATAATTAATCTTTCCATTCATTTTCGCTTGACATTTTCTTTCTTTAGGATGGGACACTTTATGTTTGTGAGCAGTTATCTTTTACAGAGAATCTCGTTAAAATTGTTTCATGAAAATGTGTTTCCATGCCAATGCAAATGCTTCATGAGTGCTTGACCAGTGTTTAGCATGCATGTGAGATATTTTTGTGTCTTTTACTTAAAGTAAAAAATCTGAATTTATAACTTTTTGCAAACATTATTCAAAAGTGAATATAAATTGATTGAAAGCATTTTGGGAAAGGCCTTTTTTATCCTTTTGTAGTTCTACCTCACACCATTACTTAGCAAATTTTAGGTGTTCAATAAATGTTTATCAATTGCTTAACTGAAGGCAGTTTCTAGTCACTGACTAGTTAGTTTCTTGAAGGAGGCTCTCACACCGTCTGTGCCTTCTGTAGCTGTATTTACCCAAGCAACTTTGAGCAGGACTGTTTTTTCATTAATTTTTCAGAGACCACTGTGTACCAGGGACTGCACGTAGGTACTGGGGACCCGATTAAAAGTCCCAGTCCTGGCCGGGCGCGGTGGCTCAAGCCTGTAGTCCCAGCACTTTGGGAGGCCGAAACGGGCGGATCACAAGGTCAGGAGATCGAGACCATCCTGGCTAACATAGTGAAACCCCGTCTCTACTAAAAATATATACATATAAAAAATTAGCCAGGCGAGGTGGCGGGCACCTGTAGTCCCAGCCACTCAGGAGGCTGAGGCAGGAGAATGGCGTAAACCCGGGAGGTGGAGCTTGCAGTGAGCCAAGATCAGGCCACTACACTCCAGCCTGGGCGACAGAGCGAGACTCAGTCTCAAAAAAAAAAAAAAAGTCCCAGTCCTGCCCTCAAGGCACTCAACATTGGGTGAGGGATGGGATTAACCAACAGTTACTGTATACTTGATGGCCACATTGATGCAGGCAGGCATAGGAAAGTGAGGAAAACAGTCTTCAACCCGAGGCAGCCTTCCCCACAGACACCAGCTTCAGGAAACAACATCTGGCCTGCATTTTTAAGAGTGACTTTAGTTTGCTAGGACTTTGTTATTACTATTTTTATTGCTATTTTTGCTTTTGAACAGTGGCAGGGATGTGAGGAGAAGACTAAAGGAGTCGTATGTCTGGATGTGTTCTAGTTCTTCATTTGTCCTCCCTACTTTGGGCTGGTCATTAGCTCAGATATTGTGTTGTGTGGCAGATTGGCCTCTCTTTCAACGCTACAGGCAGATACATAAAAGGGGCACAGTCCGTCCCCAGGGAGCTGGTCCTGGCAGCTTCCCTTTGGCTCCGCTGCCAGGGTTCTCCTGCCTGAGCAGCATTGGCTCTGGCCCACTGCTCCTGCCTTGAGGCATAGGGCCACATTGAGAGCCAAGAGGATGGAAGCTTCCTGCTAGAAGGCTAAATAACATGAAAGGGTAGGGCTAGGAAAGCCAAGTGACACAATTAACCTGCCAGAAGGGCATTCACAGTACACTGCCATTGGTGTTGAATGAGGACTGGAATTCTAAAGACAAGCTCAGCATACTGATTGGCAAATGGTACTAGTTGATCCAAATACTCCCTTCTGTGCTAGCTGGAATGTATCACTAATCATAACTTGTATTTGCTGCTGCTAGAGGGCCTCTACAGTATCTGTCAGTCAAATTTAAAAATAATTTTAAATTGCCTTCTCTCATGTCTTTGATCAGAAAGGTGGAGGAAGCCTTCAAATGATGATGCCCCACATAAAAGAAGGGGCTTCAATCTATATCTCCGGACTCCCGGGGCGACAGCACCATACATTTTTGGCTCCTGAGGGGAGAAAAGCAGGCTTCAGTGTTCTTCCTCTGCCTCCTCAGCCCGTCAGCCTGCTCAGCCCCTAGAAGCCCTGACCACATTGGCAGAGGGGCTGTTTATCTGATGTACAACTAGCAGAGCAAATGCCCACAGGCAGTTACCCCAGCACCTTCACCCTACCCTACGCATTCCCCCTGTGGACCCCTAAATCCTGGTCTTTCTTCCTAAGAAATCCACGTACATTATTTATGAGGTAAAAGACTGAATTAATTTTAAATTGGCTTGTGCCCTTTCAGTTTAACTCAACTTCCTGTTTCTTAGCCCCAGGGGTCCGTATTTGGTTCAAAAACTCGTAAGAATGTTTCCCACATCATAATGCTGGATTGAAAGCATGGGAGTAACAACATCCCTGCATCTGCTGTCCGATGAGTTTTGTGGCTTCCCCTCCTTTCAGGGCTTTAAATCCAACCAGGGCTGTGGACAGGAACTGGACTGTGGTAGCAATGACCTTGGGCCTACTGTAAACCAATGTTCCCTGCGTTGGCCTACAGCCTTCCAGATTTAAGCTCCACAACTGGAGATAAAGTCTCTGCTACTTTAGAAAGAGGAGTCTGGGGCCGGGCGCAGTGGCTTACGCCTGTAATCCCAGCATTGTGGGAGGCCGAGGCGGGCAGATCACGAGGTCAGGAGATCGAGATCATCCTGGCTAACACAGTGAAACCCCGTCTCTACTAAAAATATATACATATAAAAAATTAGCCAGGTGTGGTGGCGTGCACCTGTAGTCGCAGCTACTCGGGAGACTGAGGCAGGAGAATGGCGTGAACCCGGGAGGCGGAGCTTGCAGTGAGCCGAGATTGCACCACTGCACTCCAGCCTGGGTGACAGAATGAGACTCTGTCTCAAAAAAAAAAAAAAAAAAAAAAAAAGAGGAGACTGGTAGCAGTAGTGGAGGTGAGGCTGGAAGTTAAGACACCCATTAGGAGACTGTGGTCCCTGCTAAGGATGCCAATTGCCTGATATTAAGCAGGTAAATGGGAATGGAGAGCAGAGGATAGATGCAAGAGGGGCTCAAGGGAGATTCAAGGGGACTTTGTGGCTGACTAGATGAGGGAGACACTAGGGAGGCAGTAGTCCCGATGATTCTAAGGTTTGTGGCTGATGACTGGGCAAGCTGTGGGACCTCCAATAGAAAGAGGAAAAGAAAGGAAAGTGTGAAGGCAAAGGGAGATGAACTCAATTTAGATTCCATTGAGTTTGTTTGTTTTTGTTTTTGTTTGTTTGTTTTTGAGACGGAGTTTCGCTCTTGTTTCCCAGGCTACAGTGCAATGGCTCAATCTCGGCTCACTGCAACCTCTGCCTTTTGAGTTCAAGCAGTTCTCTTGCCTCAGCCTTCCAAGTAGCTGGGATTATAGGCATGCGCCACCACACCTGGCTAATTTTGTATTAGTAGAGATGGGGTTTCACCGTGTTGGTCAGTCTGGTTTAAGCTGCGTGTGACACAGCCTTGTGAAAAGTCGTCAGTAATATGGAAATGTTTCCTCTTGCCCTCAAACATATTTATTTCACTTCAATACTCTGAAGACTTTTCTGAGCTTGAGTCTCAGAGCTCTAGGAATCTAGCCAGGTGTGAGAATGTTTGTGACAGAAAGTGACTGGATGCACCAGTACATCCTGGAGCAGCACTTTGGTGCCATTGTACATGGAGTACACGATAGACTGCTGTTCTCTAGAGCAACAGCAGGTTTGTTTTCTGAAATGTAGCTTAAACATGTATTGAATAGGATGTGATATGTGTTTCTAAGAGATTGTAGATGCTGTGTGCACAACACGTGTGTGCTTTGCTCTTCATTCTCTCTGTGGTTTCTCATCCCTACGATTAGTTGTGGTCCTTTAATTAGTTGTTAATTCGTTGTTGAATTCTGGCCTGAACCAAAGGCAAAGGAAAGTGACCATGGTTCACTGTTACTTTTAGTTGTTAAAGGTATTTTCTACCTTGACTATTTAGATCCTTGCCAAACTTTTAATTCAGACATCTGAAGTCTTCCAGTGGCATTTACATTGTCAAATATCAGAGTAAAGTAGAATGCCCTGTCTACAGTGAAACTGCTTTGGAAAGGCTGGTCATTTTTTACTAGTGTTTCCTTGCTGTGCCCTTGGTATTTCAGAGCTGTCCTCTTTAAGCACTGAAGCAATTAGTTTTGAGAAGGCTGATTCTTCAGGGTCCAGTGCTCTCCTGCCTTTCATTTGCTGAAACTGTACATTTTAATGAAGTTGTTTCATCTGTGTTGCCAAACACTAGAATTTTGCTGCTTCAATTCTAATTATCTCTACTGGCAAATGTATGTTTTATTAGAGCCCTCAGGTGTTTTGTTTATTAAATGTCCATATACTGGTATTAGACACATAAATTAGGTGAGCTGGGCTTATGGATTATGGATGCAGGAGTTAAATATTTTCGTCATAATCTTAAAGTGTAGTGGGATTGCCTTTTGTGGGCTCTCAACGATGCCATCTTCTGCGAGTCATTTCCTTTTTCCCCCATCAGTCAGTGTGAACACAAGTGTCTGAATAATGTGACTGTTGATAGTGGCCCTAGTATGTATTTTTATTTTGTGCTCATTCTTTCCTTTCCTGTAATTGCCTAATACCCACATCATGCTTCTTGGGTTATACATCTATTTATTTATTTATTTATTTAGAGATGGAATCTTGCTCTGTCACCCAGGCTGGAGTGCAGTGGCGCGATCTTGGCCCACTGCAGGCTCTGCCTCCTGGGTTCATGACATTCTCCTGCCTCAGCTTCCCGAGTGACTGAGACTACAGGCACCTGCCACCATGCCTGGCTAATTTTTTTTTTTTGTATTTTTAGTAGAGACGGGGTTTCACCATGTTAGCCAGGATAGTCTCAATCTCCTGACCTTGTGATCCTCCCACCTTGGCCTCCCAAAGTGCTGGGATTACAGGCATGTGGGTTATACATCTTACAGTGTAGTGAAAAACATTGAGGGCGCTTATGAAGCCAGAAGATTCCAGTGGTGGGGGGAGGGGACAGGGAATGTTGTGGAATGAAAGGAAGGATAAGCATCACCATTACAGCCCCAGATTAGTGTTTCTCAGATTTTCACCCCCCTCCCGCCCCCACTCTAGACTTCTTTCAGTTTCTCCCAGGTAACATGGTGGGTCCACAGGTGGTGTTGGTTAACCTGGAGTGTGCTGACCGGCCTGGGTGACCCTGGCACGCTGCCCTCCTCTGATCACTAGGCAATGCTTCATGGTGATTAGGGGCAAGGCTTCTGCCATCCCATAGACCAAGTCTCAGCTTCACCAATGAAGAGTTTGGCAAGTTACACTTGACTTCACTAACATTCAATTCTTGTTGATAAAAACAGTAGAACGATAGCCCCTTCCATGTTTTTGTAAGGGTTGAATGAGATGATGTAGGTGAAGTGAAGTACCAGACATGGCACATAGTAAGTTATCAATACATTATCAGTGCTGTCTTGCCCCAGCTCGGGCCCCTGTGGCAGCTCTGCGTGTAACTGGGCCCCTGACCCTGTCCCAGAAGCCTTGTTGCAGGTCTTCACCTGCTTTCATCTCTCCTTGCATGTGTCAGGGCACCAAAAGTATAGACTCCTTGCTTTATTAATGAGCTGTGAGGATTGAAAAAAAAAATATATCAAGATTTTACCTAATTTCCTGTATTGCTCTTTTACCCTGGAATTCAGTCTTAAATTTGGAGGAGTGGGAGAGGCTCTCCCAGAGGAGCATCTAATGATGAAATAGTCTTTAGTCAGAATCATCCCTCCCCTCCAGCTCTGACCTATGGTCTTTGAATAAAACATGCACACACCCTTGTCTCTTTCCACCAATCTTCCAGTTATACCCAAGAAGAAGTTGAGCCCCACATGTTTACTCTCAAGTTTTCTCTTTTCATATATTCCTCTCCTCTGACTTTAAGAGGCAAATGTAATGTTTTTCAATGCACAGTTTACCCCCGTAAGCCAATAGATTGTGAACAAGAAAAAAACCTTATTAAAGTTGCTAAGATAAATGAAATAGCACAGTTTGATACAAGTTAATAGAAGTATGCTTAATTCACATTTACACCTTCTCAACTGCCCTTTGCATGGGTTTAGCATTCTTTCTGGGGAAATGATGCTCTAGGCCAAAGCAGTAGCTCTCTTAGTTCACCTAGAGAACCGTGTCATCATCTTGAGCAGAAGCAATTACTGTGCTCTCAAGGTCTCCCTCCACTGCACTATGTAAGAAGGCATATATACCTATAAGAAGGAAGAGCAAGTAAAGATAATTCTGTAATATAATTTTTATAAAGCCCTTTATTCTGAGCAAAGTTCATGATCTATGGATAGTTTATAAACCAACAAAGACAATAAAGAAAACAGTGTTTTTAATAACGTCTAGAACAGAAGTGGAACAGTTTCCTCCAGACTGGTTATGGGATTATTCATCTCTTTTTTTATTCTGTGCATCAGATATTTTTTTCCTAAGTACTCCTAGTAATAATGTTAGTGGGGAAGTTTGATAGAGTGTACCTTAGTTTTATACCCCTCTGCAGATTGAGTAGTGGGGCAGGCAGAGGCCTTCATTCTGCAGTGACTCTGGGACCTCCAGGAAGGGGGCCCCAGGACCTGATTGACTGGGATCTGATTCTGTGTTCTTAGCGTCTAAGGTGAGTTAGTTTTTGTATTGAAGGAAGTACCTATATCAACAAGTGGCACTCACTCATGAGTACAGGAAAAGCTGAGGTATTGACTTCAGAATGAGCAAAGTTATTGCCAAGGGGATTGTAGGAAATGTGCATTTAGTTACAAAAATGTGTATCTCAAAGAAACAATAGTTTTATTTCTAGTAAGACTGACCTATATTTGCTGACAGATGGGTCTTTGAACAAGGAGCAGTATGTGTCATTTTACCAAATGGGACCAAAAATAAAAGATTTATTAGCTTCACTTTCTTCACAAGAACAGGTTTTCTATGTATCGTTAGTTATTTTATCACGAGTAACATGTAGTGTCATCTTGGTGCTTATTAATCACCCTTTCCTTCCAACCAACTGCAAGAATAATTAGATGAAATTGGTGGCAGACCATCGCTTCCACATTAATCTTCTTAAGCTGGTGTCAGTTAAACATTCAAACATTAACATTCACTGCAAAAGTGCTCTTAAGCTTGTGTTTCTGAAGTTCAAATTTTTTAGTCCTCAGTATTTGGAAAGCAAATACTTTGTCTTGTGTTAAACAATGGCATACATGGCAAAACCTATATGAAATCAAGTGGCTCTCATCAGTGGGAGGTACAAATCTGCTGAGAAAGCAGTTTCAGAGCCAGGTTCAGTGTGGGTATTTTTGTAAGCCTTGTCAATAGAGAGGTTGTCCAATCAAGAGGTTCCTGGATTCTCTGCTTCATGTTCTCTCTCTGATACCCAGGCCATTAGAAGCCTCACCATCTAGAAGATCATGGGGCAGAGGAAAAGACAGGATGATGAAGCTGTCACTGCCTCTTAATGCTTCTGCCCCTGTGAGTTTAATTGACCAAAGCAAGTATCATTTTCATCACTAGTGTCATTTTCCAAGCAGGCAGGGAAATGCCATTCTACCGTATACCTAGGAGAGATAAGTGGGAAATTTGTTAGTCATTCATAATGACTAACTCAAAAAAAAGTAGGGTAGTCGTTAAAATGGAAAGCTGGTTTGTTGAAAAGTCTGATATCATCTATAGATAAAGCTTTGGTGAGTCTGATCAATAAGAGAGAGGACACCGTGTAAAAGGCATTATAAATAGGGTCCAGGAAAGTTTTGTGAAGGTGTAATAGAATGCTTTGTAGGATTTTATTACAACACGTTTGAAAATCTAGATGTTGTAGATGGTTTTCTAGGGAAATAGAAATAACCACATTGGTTCAAGATGTTGTAGATGCCTGAGTAGAAGTGTTTTTTCAGTTTCTTTTTAAGTTCTACTGGTATGATATCGTGAAGTATATATTTGATCTTCTCCCCTGTTTCCTAGCATATAACTCCTAAAATCCTTAGAAACTCTGTCTTCAGGTGCTGTCGTTTTGTATGCTAATGAGTTGATGGCTGGCATCCCCTACGGTGGCTTCAGGATGGTGGCTTGTCACCTGAAAGACCAAGGCAACATTAGAGGGCTGAAAACTTTCAGTCGCAATCCCCAACCTCTGGGGAGGCGAAAGGGGCTGACGTTAGGTTGCTCACTTATGGCCGGTGATACAATCAGTCTTGCCTGCCTAACAAAGCTTCCATAAAAACCCCAAAGGACCTATAACAGAACCCCAAAGTTCAGAGAACTTCCACATAGCTGAATAGATACAGGTTGCTGGAGGGTGGTGTGCCCAGGGAAGACACAGAAGCTCCACAGCTCTTCTCCCATACCTTGCACTGTGCATCTCTCCATCCATGTCTTTTGTAATATCCTTTATAGTAAAATGGTAAATGTGTTTTCCTGAATTCTGTGAGCCGCTCTAGTAAATTAATTGAACCCAAAGAGAGAATCACGGGAACCCCAACTTGATGCTGGTGGGTCAGAAGTTCCGGAGCCCCAGACTTGGGATGAGTGTCAGAATAAGGGAGGAGGGCGTAGCCTTGTGGGACTGAGCCCTCGCCCTATGGGGTCTGATACTATTTCCAGGTAGATGGTGTGGAGTTGAATCAGAGAACACTCAGCTTGTGTCAGCTGCAGAATCGATTGCTTGCTTCATGTGTGGGGAAAATCCCCACACATTTGGTCCCAGAAGTCTCCTGTGTTGATTATTACTGAGTGAGAGAAGAGAAAAAGCACTTTGAATTTATGTGTGTTTTTCCACACAACTGGTAGAAATGTATGGAGCCTAGTTGCTTGTATGAGTGAGTTCTACCAGATCTCCTAGAAACACATATTAGATGCACAATAAATATTTTTGGAATAAAATGGATGGACAAGGTTAGCATGAGATGGATACTAAAATCAGAAGAGGGTGTCACTCATCAGTCAGTATCACTTATGAACATAGATGCAACAATCCTAAAGAAACTTAGCTGACAGAGTCTAGAAGTATATTAAGAGAATGAACACGTGTCTACATCTTCAAATCTTTGCTCAGATGTCATTTTCTGAAGGAGCTATGCTTTGCTTGCTCTAGCATTGCAGCTTCCCCTGCAGCACTCCAAGCCACCTTATCCTGTTCCCTATTTTCTCTCATAGCATATATCACCTTCTAACATATCTTATAATTGTTTGTTATGTTATTTATTGTCTTCTCCTCGTGGTACAAGGTAAACACCATAAGGGCAGGGCTTTTCTTCTGTTTTGTTCACTGATACAAGCCGACTACCTAGAATAGTTGGTACTTAGTATTTGTTGCAAAAATAAATAATCCTGAATGCAAAATAAGGATCCTTGATTGGATTCTGGAAGAGAAAAGGCCATCAGTGGAAAACTGGTGCCACTTGAATAGTCTGTAGCTGAGTTGTTAATATCTGTAAATTTCTTAGTTTTGATAAATATAACATGTTTAGGGTAAGATGTTAACATGAGGGAAAACTGGGTGATGGATATATGAAAACTCTCCGTACTATCTTTGAAACTCTTCTATAAAGCTGAGGTTATTTAAAAAGAAAAGCTTATTAAAATGAATTCAGAGATACCAAGAGGCTTCAGCATTTAAAAAGTAAAATAAAATTTCTGTTAAATGCCAGGCGTGGTGGCTCATGCCTGTAATCCCAGCACTTTGGGAGGCTGAGGTGGATGGATCACGAGGTGAAGAGATCGAGACCATCCTGGCCAACACAGTCAAACCCTGTCTCTACTAAAAATACAAAAAAAAAAAAAAAAAAAAAAAAATACACACACAAATTAGCCAGGCATGATGGCACACACCTGTAGTCCCAGCTACTCGGGAGGCTGAGGCAGGAGACTCACTTGAACCCGGGAGGTGGAGATTCAGTGAACCGAGATCACACCACTGCACTCCAGCCTGGCGACAGGGCATGATTTCGTCTCAAAAAATTAAAAAAAAAAAAAAAAAATTCTGTTAAATGACACCTTCTCAATGAGTCTTACCCTGACCACCCAATTTCAAATCATGTGCAGCCCCACTGCTGCCCTCTCAACCTTGCTTCCCTGCTCTGCCTTTTTCTTTTTTGCCAGAGTACTCTGCTGTCTTCTAATACATTATACAGTTCACTTATTTATTATGCTTTTTGCTGTCTATTTACGTGAGGATAGGGGACGTTGTTCACTAGCATACCTCAAGTGCCTACTATGGTGCCTGGCACAAAATAGCTATACGTTAAAAAACAACCCCACAGCTAACCATATGTTTCTCTGTGGGTGAGGGGTGGAGAAAATGAATATGAAGAGGTCTAGATTAAGCCTACTAATTAATATGCTTGTTGCTCTTCGGGGTTAGATTAGTTGTTAGCAGAATAGTCATGGTGAATGGGCACAGGACTTAGAGTGGGGCAAGCTAGACTCCTAGGAGTCCTCACTCTCAGTAGGTACTTATAGGAACCTGAGAGTGAGGAGTACTACCTTACATTTTGCACCCTGTGTGTCTCTCTTGCCTCATCCTAGTTCCAGACTGCAAAGACTGCCTCTTTAGTTTTGAATTATATGAAATTTAATAATTTCAATTATAATCTGTATTAATTGCTTAATTTTAAAAAATATTCACAGCAATGAAAAAGGGAACAAAAGCAAAGCAAGTTGTTTGTAAGACCCTTTAAAAATTACAAAGAAATGATTCTGCCTTTAAAATGAGAAATTAAGACTAAAGAATAACTCATTTTCCATTCTCTTTAGGACCTAAGTTACTCCCTCCTGTATGATGCTAAGTGTTGAGGAAAGCAAAATTCACAATTCACTCTTTTAGGTCCAAATGTAGCTTATTGCACTGAAGCAGTAATATAATAAATCAGATCAAATGTACTAAAGTGGGAAAATATCAGTACCAGCATAATGTTGAAACTGCAGAAATATTTGTTTGAAGTAGTTCTCTTTTGTGATCTCAAACTCATCTTCAAGCATGGTCTTCTGAGTTCTACATACTTGAATTCCTTTGTCACCCACCTAAAGCATGGAGGACCATGTGTTGTCTCTCAGCTCATGGGCAGGGGAGTCCGTACTGCAGCACTGGTGTCTGAGTGATTTGCCTTCCCTCCCAGCTCACTTAGCTCACTGATGGGATTTGTCTTAACACAGAAGGATGTGCTTCATTAAAGTGCAAAAAGGTAATTGTTTAACCTTGTGCAAAGAATGAAGAAATGGAGATCGTTTGTTCATTTGTCTTTATGATGATGTAATTGTATTTCTGTATGGTTATGTTGGGAATTGTGATCTATTGCAGGAACATCAAGAGAGCATTCTGGGTAATACCATGCAAAGTGTGATTGCGTTACTCAACAATCTAGTTGCCTGCAAAGATTCGAATATGAAACTACTTTATGAACAAGGTAAATGCTTCATAGAATTACTCTCTGATCAAGTTTTGCCTGTTTGTACGTTTCTTCATCTTATATAGCGTGGAGTCTAGAAGTACCATCTAAAGTTGATGACTCAAAATAGATAAGAATTTTTAAGTAATATCACTAGCAAAATTTGGAAGTGTGCGATGGTTTCTCTAAGATAATTCATTCTCTTAATGGCATAAAATCAATAGGCACTGCTTAAAGATGACAAACCAAGAAATAGAAGTGTACTCATAGTGTTTAGACTGATCGCTGTCTGTCTTCATCTGTTTTCTGTTGCTATAATAGGATACCTGAGACTGAGTAATTTAAAACAAAAAGAAATATATTTTGTACAGTTCTGGATGCTGAGAAGTCCAAGATTGACGGGTTGCATGTGGTGAGGGCCTTCTTGCTATTGGAGACTCTTTGCAGAGTCCAAAGACAGTGTAGGGCATCACATGGTGAAGGAGCTGAGCTTGCTAGCTCAGGTTTCTTTTCCTCCTCTTATGAAGTGACTAATACCCCATCCTAATGATCTCATCTAATCTTAACTACTTCTCAGAGTTCTCACCTCTCAAATACCATAGTTGGATTTCCTATCCTCTTAATGCCATTATAATGGGGATTAAGGGTCAGCATGAGTTTTGGAGGGTACAAACATTTGAACTGTAAGACTGCCAATCAAAAACAGATATGACCAAAAGCACTTTGGAAAATGAGACTAGGTGTGTTGACAGTGGTTTACTTTATATCTTATGCACGTCTGTACTGTTACAATTCTAAAAATCATGTACAGTCATGCATTGCATAACTACAGCAGTGTGTTCTGCGATATATATCATTAGGCAGTTTTATCATTGTGTGAACACCATAGCGTGTACTTACACACATCTAGATGGCATAGCCTACTATACACGTAGGCTGTATGGTACGTATGGCCTGTTGCCCCTAGGCTACAAACATGTAGTGAATACTGTAGTCACTCGTAACACAGAGGTGTAAGTATTTGTGTATTTAAACATAGAAGTATTGTGTATTTAAACATAGAAGAGATGTGGTAAACATATGATATAAAAGATAAAATGTGATACACCTGTATAGGGCACTTACTATGGATGAAGCTTGCAGGACTGAAAGTTGCCCTGAGGGAGTCAGTGAGTGGGTGGTGAGTGAATGTGAAGGCATAGGATGTTGCTGTACACTACTGTAGACTTTATAAACCGTGTACACTTAGGCTACACTCGATTTATAAAAAAAAAAGAAAGAAACTTTTCTGGGTGCAGTGGCTCATGCTTGTAATCCCAGAACTCTGGGAGGCCAAGGCTGGTGGATCACCTGAGGTCAGGAGTTTGAGGCCAGCCTGGCCAACTTGGTGAAACCCCATCTCTACTAAACATACAAAAATTAGCCAGGTGTGGTGACGGGCGACTGTAGTCCCAGCTACTTGGGAGGCTGAGGCAAGAGAATCACGTGAAGCGGGGAGTTGGAGGTTGCAGTGAGCCGAGATTGCACCAGTACACTCCAGCCTGGGGGACAAGAGTGAGACTCCATCTCAAAAAAAAAAAAAGAAAGAAAGAAACATCCCTGTCTGACAGCTCTGAAGAGAGCAGTGGTTCTCCCAGCATGGCATTTGAACTCTGAGAATAGACAGACTGCCTCCTCAAGTGGGTCCCTGACGCCCGTGTAGCCTAACTGGGAGACACCTCCCAGTAGGGGCTGACAGACACCTCTTACAAGTGGCTGCCCCTCTGGGATGAAGCTTCCAGAGGAAGGATCAGGCAGAAATATTTGCTGTTCTGCAACATTTGCTGTTCTGCAGCCTCTGCTGTTGATACTCAGGCAAACAGGGTCTGGAGTGGACCTCCAGCAAACTCCAGCAAACCTGCAGCTGAGGGACCTGACTGTAAGAAGGAAAACTAACAAACAGAAAGGAATAGCATCAACATCAACAAAAAGGACATCTACACCAAAACCCCATCTGTAGGTCACCAACATCAAAGAACAAAGGTAGATAAAACCAAAAAGATGGGGAGAAACCACAGCAGAAAAGCTGAAAATTCTAAAAACCAGAGTGCCTCTTCTCCTCCAAAGAATCACAGTTCCTCTCCAGCAACAGAACAAAGCTGGATGGAGAATGACTTTGATGAGTTCACTGAAGTAAGCTTCAAAAACTCAGTAATAATAAACTTCTCTGAGCTAAAGGAGCGTGTTCTAACCCATCACAAGGAAGCTAAAAACCTTGAAAAAAGGTTAGACGAATGGCTAACTAGAATAAACAGTGTAGAGAAGACCTTAAATGACCTGATGGAGCTGAAAACCATGGCACGAGAACTTTGTGATGCATGCACGAGCTTCAATAACCAATTCAATCAAGTGGAAGAAAGGGGATCAGTGATAGAAGGTCAAATTAATGAAATAAAGTGAGAAGACAAGTTTAGAGAAAAAAGAGTAAAAAGAAATGAACAAAGCCTCTAAGAAATATGGGACTATGGGAAAAGACCAAATCTACGTTTGATTGGTGTACCTAAAAGTGATGGGGAGAATGGAACCAAGTTGGAAAACACTCTTCAGGATATTATCCAGGAGAACTTCCCCAACCTAGCAAGGCAGGCCAAGATTCAAATTCAGGAAATACAGAGAACACCACAAAGATACTCCTCCAGAAGAACAACCCCAAGACACATAATTGTCAGATTCACCAAGGTTGAAATGAAGGAAAAGTTGTTAAGGGCAGCCAGAGAGAAAGGTTGGGTTACCCACAAAGGGAAGCCCATAAAACTAACAGCAAATCTTTTGGCAGAAACCCTACAAGCCAGAAGAGAGTGGGGGCCAGTATTCAACCTTCTTAAAGAAAAGAATTTTCAACCCAGAATTTCATATCCAGCCAATCATAAGTTTTATAAGTGAAGGAGAAATAAAATCCTTTACAGACAAGCAAATGCTGAGAGATTTTGTCACCACCAGGCCTGCCTTACAACAAGAGCTGCTGAAGGAAGCACTAAACATGGAAATGAACAGCCAGTACCAACCACTGCAAAAACATGCCAAATTGTAAAGATCATTGATGCTATGAAGAAACTGCATCAAGTAATGGGCAAAATAACCAGCTAACATAATAATGACAGGATCAAATTCACACATCACAATATTAACCTTAAATGTAAATGGGCTAAATGCTCCAATTAAAAGACACAGACTGGCAAATTGGATAAAGAATCAAGACCCATCAGTGTGCTGTATTCAGGAGACCCATCTCACATGCAGAGACACACATAGGCTCAAAAAAAAAAAAAAAAAAAAAAAAAAAGGGATGGAGGAAGATCTACCAAGCAAATGGAAAGCAAAAAAAAGCAGGGGTTGCAATCCTACTCTCTGATGAAACAGACTTTAAACCAACAAAGATCAAAAGAGATAAAGAAGGCCATTACATAACGGCAAAGGGATCAATTCAACAAGAAGAGCTAACTATCGTAAATATGTATGCATCCAATACAGGATCACCCAGATTCACAAAGCAAGTCCTTAGAGACCTTCAAAGAGACTTAGACTCCCACACAATAATAATGGGAGACTTTAACACCCCACTGTCAATATTAGACAGATCAACGAGACAGAAGGTTAACAAGGGTATACAGGACTTGAACTCAGTTCTACACCAAGCAGAACTAATAGACATCTACAGAACTCTCCACCCCAAATCAACAGAATATACATTCTCCTCAGCACTACATCACACTTATTCTAAAACTGACCACATAATTGGAAGTAAAGCACTTCTCAGCAAATATAAAAGATTCAACAAACTGTCTCTCAGACCACAGTGGAATCAAACTAGAACTCAGGATTAAGAAACTCACTCAGAACTGCTCAACTACACGGAAACTGAACAACCTGCTCCTAAATGACTACTGGGTAAATAAGGAAATTAAGGCAGAAATAAAGATGTTCTTTGAAACCAGCGAGAAGAAAGACACAACGTACCAGAATCTCTGGGACACATTTAAAGCAGTGTTTAAAGGGAAATTTATAGCACTAAATACCTACAACAGAAAGCAGGAAAGATCTAAAATCGACACCCTAACATCACACTTAAAAGCACTAGAGAAGCAAGAGCAAAGACATTCAAAAGCTAGCAGAAGGCAAGAAATAACTAAGAGCAGAGCAGAACTGAAGGAAATAGAGAAACACAAAACCCTTCAAAAAGTGAATGAATCCAGGAGCTGGTTTTTTGAAAAGATCAACAACTTAATAGACAACTAGCAAGATTAATATATAAGAAAAGAGAGAGTATCAAATAGACACAATAAAAAATGATAAAGGGGAATATCACAACTGATCCCACAGAAACACAAGCTACCATCAGAGAATACTATAAATACCTCTATGCAAATAAACTAGAAAATCTAGAAGAAATGGATAAATTCATGGACACTACACCCTTCCAAGACTAAACCAGGAAGAAGTTGAATCTCTGAATACAGCAATACCAGGCTCTGAAATTGAGGCAATAATTAATAGCCTACCAACCAAAAAATGTCCAGGACAAGATGAATTCACAGCTGAATTCTACCAGAGAGGTACAAAGAGGAGCTGGTACCATTCCTTCTGAAACTATTCCAATCAATAAAAAGAGGGAATCCTGCCTAACTCATTTTATGAGGCCAGCATCATCCTGATACCAAAACTTGGCAGAGACACAACAAAAAATGAAAATTTTAGACCAATATCCCTGATGAGCATTGATGCAAAAATCCTCAATAAAATAATGGCAAACCAAATCCAGTAGCACATCAAAAAGCTTATCTACCATGATCAAGTGGGCTTCATCCCTGGGATGCAAGGCTGGTTCAGCATATGCAAATCAATAAGCGTAATCCATCACATAAATAGAACCAGTAACAAAAACGACATGATTATCTCAATAGATACAGAAAAGGCCTTTGACAAGATTGAACAGACCTTTATGCTAAAAACTCTCAATAAACTAGGTATTGAAGGAATGTATCTCAAAATAATAAGAGCTATTTATGACAAACCCACAGTCAATATCATACTGAATGGGCAAAAACTGGAAGCATTCCCTTTGAAAACTGGCATAAGACAAGGATGCCCTCTCTCCCCACTCCTATTCAACATAGTGTTTGAAGTTCCAGCCAGGGCAATCAGGCAAGAGAAAGAAATAAAGGGTATTCATTAGGAAAAGAGGAAATCAAATTGTCCCTGTTTGCAGATGACATGATTGTATATTTAGAAAACCCCATTGTCTCAGCCTAAAATCTCCTTAAGCTGATAAGCAACTTCACCAAAGTCTCAGGATACAAAATCAATGTGCAAAAATCACAAGCATTCCTATACACCAATAATAGACAAACAGAGAACCAAATCATGAATGAACTCCCATTCACAATTGCTACAAAGAGAATAAAATACCTAGGAATCCAACTTACAAGGGATGTGAAGGACCTCTTCAAGGAGAACTACAAACCACTGTTCAACGAAATAAAAGAGGACACAAACAAATGGAAAAGCATTCCGTGCTCATGGATAGGAAGAATCAATATTGTGAAAATGGCCCTACTATCCAAGGTAATTTATAGATTCAATGCCATCCCCATCAAACTACCAATGTCTTTCTTCACAAAATTGGAGAAAACTACTTTAAAGTTCATATGGAATCAAAAAAGAGCCCGCATTGCCAAGATAATCCTAAGCAAAAAGAACAAAACTGGAGGCTTCACGCTACCTGACTTCAAATTATACTATAAGGCTACAGTAACCAAAACAGCATGATACTGGCACCAAAACAGATATATAGACCAATGGAACAGAACAGAGGCCTCAGAAATAACACCACACATCTGCAACCATCTGATCTTTGACAGACCCAACAAAAGCAATGGGTTTCCTATTTAATAAATGGTTTCCTATTTAATAAATGGTGCTGGGAAAACTGCTAGCCATATGTAGAAAGCTGAAACTGGATCCCTTCCTTACACTTTATAGAAAAAGTAATTCAAGATGGATTAAAGTCTTAAATGTTAGATCTAAACCCATAAAAACCCTAGAGGAAAACCTAAGCCAATACCATTCAGGACATAGGCATGGGCAAAGACTTCATGATTAAAACACCAAAAGCAATGGAAACAAAAGCCAGAATAGACAAATGGGATCTAATTAAACTAAAGAGCTTCTGCAAAAGAAACTACCATCAGAGTGAATAGGCAAGTACAGAATGGGAGAAAATCTTTGCAATCTACCCATCTGACAAAGGGCTAATATCCAGAATCCACAAAAGAAGTTAAACAAATTTACAAGAAAAAAACAACCCCATCAAAAAGTGGGCAAAGGATATGAGCAGACACTTCTCAAAAGAAGACATTTATGCAGCCAACGACACATGAAAAAAATGCTCATCATCACTGGCCATCAGAGAAATGCAAATCAAAACCACAATGAGGTAACATCTCATGCAAGTTAGAATGGTGATTATTTAAAAATCAGGAAACAATAGGTGCTGGAGAGGATGTGGAGAAATAGGAACACTTTTGCACTGTTGTTGGGAGTGGAAATTAGTTCAACCATTGTGGAAGACAGTGTGGCAATGCCTCAAGGATCTAGAACTAGAAATACCATTTGACCCAGCGATCCCATTACTGGGTATATACCCAAAGGATTATAAATCATGCTGCTATAGAGACACATGCACACGTATGTTTATTGCAGCACTATTCACAATAGCAAAGACTTGGAACCAACCTAAATGTCCATCAATGATAGACTGGATTAAGAAAATGTGGCACATATACACCATGGAATACTGTGCAGCCATAAAAAAGGATGAGTTCATGTCTTTTGCAGGGACATGGATGAAGCTGGAAACCATTATTCTTAGCAAACTATCACAAGAACAGAAAACTAAACCCCACATGTTCTCACTCATAGGTAGGAATTGAACAATGAGAACACTTGGACACAGGGTGGGGAACATCATGCACTGGGGCATGTCGGGGGTGGGGAGCTGGGGGAGGGAGAGTGTTAAGAGAAATACCTAATGTAAATGATGAGTTGATGGGTGCAGCAAACCAGCGTGGCACATGTATACCTATTTAACAAACCTGCACGTTGTGCACATGTACCCTAGAATCTAAAGTATATTTTAAAAAGTTTTTTCTTTGTTTCATAGGAAATTCACTTTAGCTTACTATAATTTTTAAACTTCATAACTTAAAAAACCTTTTCTACTTGTTGACTCTTTTGTAATAACACTTAGCTTGGAACACAAGCACATGGTATAGCTTTATGTCCTTATTCTATAAACTTTTTGTTGTTGTTGTTGTTGTTTTTATTGTTTTGTTTTTTTGAGACAGAGTCCCACTCTGTTGCCCTGGCTGGAGTGCATTTAGGCGATCACGGCTCACTGCAGCCTGAACTCCCTGAGCTCAGGTAGGGGGCTACCTCAGCCTCTCTAGCAGCTGAGACTACAGGCGCATGCCACCATGCCCAGCTAATTAGTTAATTAATGTATTATTGTTATTATTATTTTGTAGAGACAGGGTTTTATCATCTTGCTTAGGCTGGTCTTGAACTCTTGGGCTTAAGTGATCTGCCACCCTCGGCCTCCCAGAATGCTGCTGAGATTATAAGTGTGAGCCACTGTACCTGGCTGCTTTTTTCTATATTTAAATTTAATTAATTTTTTTTTTTACTTTTTAAACTTTTGTGTTAAAAACTACAACAAAATCATGCAAATTAACCTTCACCTAAATAGGATCAGGATCATCAAGATGTCACTAGGTGACAAGAAATTTTCAACTTTATTATATTTTTATGGGGCCATCATCATTTAGGCGGTCTACTGTTGACTGAAGCGTCATTATACAGTGCATGACTGTATATCGTTCTCTCTTATGTTAATAAAATAGAAGCTATCAACTGGAATTTTTCACAGGAATAAGACCTGGGACAAAATCTGTCACTGAATAAAATTACCAACTCACTGTTCTAGTTTCCCCCTGCCCACCCAAGAATTTAGAGTTCTGTTTCTTTTTTTTTTTAAGACAGTCTTACTCTGTTGCTCAGGCTGTAGTGCCATGGTGATATCTCGGTCCAGGGCAACTTCCACCTCCCAGGGTCCAGCAATTCTCCTGCCTCAGCCTCCCAAGTAGCGGGGATTACAGGCACCCGCCACCATGCCTGGCTAATTTTTGTATTTTTAGTAGAGACGGTGTTTCATTATGTTGGCCAGGCTGGCATCAAACTCCTGACCTCAGGTGATCTGCCACCTGGGCCTCCCAAAGTGCTGGGACTATAGGCGTGAGCCACCGCTCCCGGCCTAGAATTCTGTTTCTACGTGGTCATTATATTTCAATGCTAGTAATATGTTTTTCTTCCCCTAAGAAAAATATGCACTTACCCCCTGTGATAAATATTGCCAACAGTTGTGGGGCTTTGGTATATAGATATCTTTATTCTTTTACACAGGAACATGCTATTCTGTTTTATGGATGTAGCATAGTTTATTTAACCAGGGCTTCAGTGGTAGATATGTGTTGTTGCAATATTTTGCTGTTACAGACAGTTCTACAATGAATAGCTTTATAATATGTATACCTTCACACAGGAGCAGGATATTTATAGGAGAAATTCCTGGAATTGGAATTGTTAGATCAAAGGATGTCTACGTATGTAATTTTTGTAGATAATGACAAGCTGCTCTAAGTGATGTGGCAATTTAAATTTCCACAAGAGCACATGAGATTGCTTGTCTTTGGACCTACAAGCATGTTTTGCTTCCCCATTTGTTCAAGGCACTTTTATGTTCTTCAGAGATTTTTTGTAGTTTTCTTTATACAGGTCTTGTGCATTTCTTGTTAAGTTTATGCCTTCCTAAGTGTTGTATCTTTTTTTTTGCATTCAATAGAAATGAGGACTTTTCTACCATTATATATTCCAATTTATTTTTAAATTATTTTATTTTATTTTACTTTATTTTAGAGACAGAGTCTCAGTGTGTTACCCAGGCTGGAGTGCAGTAGCACAATCAGAGCTTATTGCAGCCTTGAACTCCTGGCCTCAAGTGATCCTCCCGCTTCAGCCTCCCAAGTAACTAGGACAACAGGCACGTGCCACCCTGCCTGGCTATTTTTTTTCCTTTTTTTGATGGAGACAGGGTCTTGCTATGTTAACCATGGTGGTCTCAAACTCCTGGCTTCAAGTGATCTTTCCACCTCAGACTTTTAAAGCACTGGTTGATATTACAGGTGTGAGCCACCATGCCTGGCTGCAATTTGTTGTTTTAAATATGTTTGAAAGTTTTTGATTTCTGTATATGCAATTTTGTAACTACATTGATTCTTTTATTATTTTTATAGTAATAGTTTTTAGGTGATTTTCTTAGTTTTCCAGTCATATAATAATTGCAAATAATGATGATTTTCTTTCCAATTTTTACGATGCTACTTTTCCCCTCTGGTCTAATTACAAGATTCAAAGAGAGTGGGGTAGAAGATGTGTTGGATTTGTCTGAGGATCTTTTTTTCTGGTTAAGGATGTACTCTTCTATTTTAATTTTATTTTTGTTTCTTTTGTAATCAGGAATAATGACTTTTATCAAATGCTTTTTTGGCCTCTATGGAAATGATCAAATGATTTTTCCTTGAATCTATTTATATAATGGTTTATATTTAATCGGTTACCGAACATTGAACCTATCCTAGTGTTTGAGTCAGTAACCACACTTACGATATACAGTTCTTTAATTGTGCTACTTTAGTTCTTTGCAAATATTTTATTTAGGATTTTTCATTGCCATTCATTGGTGTGATTGGTCTGTGATTTTGTTTGTTCATTTTTGATGGGAGAAAAACATTCTTCGCCCAGATTTTAATATTAATGCTATATTGCTTCATTAAAAAAATTTTTTTTCCTGTTTCTGTATTTCTGGAAAGTTGATGTATTATTGGAATTATCTAATCCTTAAAAGTTTAGGCCGGTCGCGGTGGGTCATGCCTGTAATCCCAGCACTTTGGGAGGCTGAGGTGGGCAGATCACGAGGTCAGCAGATGGAGACCATCCTGGCTAACACAGTGAAACCCTGACTCTATTAAAAATACAAAAATTAGTCAGGCATGGTGGCATGTGCCTGTAGTCCCAGCTACTTGGGAGGCCGAGTCAGGAGAATCGCTTGAACCCGGGAGGTGGAGGTTGCAGTGAGCCGGGATTGTGCCACTGCACTCCAGCCTGGGTGATAGAGCGAGACTCCATTTCAAAAAAAAAAAAGTTTGGTAGAGTTTCTTCTTGAAGTCATCTGGCTGGTGCTCTCTTTTTGTGGTATGATAGTAGTGATAGCTCTGTGATGATTTTCTCTATTTCTATAGTAATAATGAAACTTTAAAAAAATTTTCCATCTCTTTTAGAATCAGCTCTAGTAAATTATATTTTCCTGGAAATTTTTATTTCCTACACACTTTCAATTCTATTTTCACAGAGTTGAACAAAACTAATTCTTTTAAATCTTTTATTTTCCTACATTTCAGAAGTTACTGCACCATTATCATTTCTTGTATAATGTATTTGTATTTTTTAAAAACTTTTAATTTCAGGGATACAAGTGGAGGTTTATTATATAGATAATAGAATTGTGTCATGGGAGTTTATTGTACAGGTTATTTCATCAGTCAGCTATTAAGCCTAGTATTCATTAGCTATTTTTCCCGATCCTCTTTCTCTTCCCACCCTCCACCCTCTGAAAGGCCCAGGATGTGTTGTTCTCTGTATGTCCAAGTATTCTCATCTTTTAGCTCCTACTTATGAGAATACACAGTATTTGGTTTTCTGTTCCTGTGTTAGTTTGCTAAGGACAATAGCCTCCAGCTCCATATCCTCCAGCAGAGGATATGATCTTGTTTTTGTTTTGTTTTTTGTTTTGATGGCTGCATAACATTCCATGATGTACCATGTTTTCTTTATCCAGTCTATCATTGATGGGTATTTAGGTTGATTCCATGTCTTAGCTATTGTGAATAGTGCTGCAGTGAACATATGTGTGCATGTGTCTTCATAATAGAATGATTTATATTCCTTTGGTTGTATACCCAGTAATGGGATTGCTGGGTCGAATGGCATGTCTATATTTTAGCCTTTGAGGAATCACCACAGTCTTCCACAACGGCTGAATTCATTTACACTCCCACTAGTATAAGTGCTCCTTTTTCTCCACAACCTTGCTAGCATCTCTTATTTTTTGACTTTTTAATAATAGCCATTCTGACTGGTGTTAGATAGTATTTCGTTGTGGTTTGATTTGCAGTTCTCTAATGATCAGTGATGAGCTTTTTCCATGTTTGTTGGTTGCATGTATGTCTTCCTTTAAAAGTGCCTGTTCATGTCCTTTGCCTACTTTTTAATGGTGTTGCTTTTTTTTTTTTTTTTTTTTTTTTTGTACATTTGTATAAGTTCCTTATAGATGCTGGACATTAGGCCTTTGTTAGATGCATAGTTTGCAAAAATTTGTACTTTTGCATTTTTATCGAGTAGTTATAATCATGGTTTTACTAGAATGTGTGTGTTTGTATTTTTTTCAAATCAGTTTTAGGATTTACTTCTTAATGTTACTTTTTTCAAAAGTCAATTTCTGTTTTTACCTATTAATCCTTTGTGCTTCATGAGTTTGTTTTGTCCTTCTTTTTCTTGGTTCTTGGATATGATACTTAACTCTGATGCATGAATTTTCAAGTATTACCTTATTTATACCTTACACGGAAATTCTAATCTGTAGTGCTTTGATCATTTTTCTTTCCCATATATATTTCAGTTTTGGTGTATATTCTCTCACTGAGTCTAGAGTTGCCTTGAAATGAAGGCATTTTTATGGTGAAAAGGGTTTTTTGTTTTATTAATTTTATTTCTACTATTAAAATTTATTTTTATTGATGCATAATATTTGTACACATTTATAGGGTACCTGTGATATTTTGATACATACATAGAATGTGATCCAATCAGGGTATTTAGGATATTCATCACCCCATTTATTTGTGTTGGGAACATTTCAAATCTTCTCTTTTAACTACTTTGAAATACACAATATATTGTTAACTGTACGCACCCTATGGTGACGTCAACCACTAGAACTTATTCCTTCCATCTAGATATGTGTTTGTACCCATGAGTCTACCTCTCTGTATACCCCCGCCCACCAACACTTACCCTTCCCAGCCTCTGGTAACTATCATCCCACTTTCTACCTACATGAGATCAACTTTTTTAGATTGCCCATATGAATGAGAACATGTGATACTTGTCTTTCTGTGCCTGGCTGATTTCACTTAACATGATGACCTCCACCTCCATCCATGTTGCTGCAAATGATACAATTTCATTCTCTTTTACGGCTGAATAGTATTCTATCATGTAAAGATATCATATTATCTTTATCCATTCATCTGTAGACTGAATGTGATATCTATACATGGATGGAATACTATTTGATTCCGTGTCTTGGCTATTGTGAATAGTGCTGCAGTAAACAAAGTGGTGCAGGTATCCCTTTGATATACTGATTTCTTTTCCTTTGGATAAATACCCAGTAGTGAGATTGCTGGATCAAGTGGTACTTCCATGGAACTGGAGGTTATTATGTTCAGTGAAATAAGCTAGGAATGGGAAGACAAACTTCACATGTTCTCAGTTATTTGAGGGAGCAAAGAATTAAAACAATTGAACTTAATGGAGGTAGCTAGTAGAATGAAGGTTACCAGAGTCTGGGAATGATAGTGGGTTGTGGTGGTGGGGGAAGTGGGGATGGCTAATGGTTACCAATAAGATAGTTAGAATGAATAAGACCTAGTATTTGCTAGCACAACAGTGTGGCTGTAATAAAAAATAATTTAATTGTATATTTAAAAATAATTTAAAAAGTATAATTGGATTTTCTGTAACACAAAGGATAAATGCTTGATGGGATGGATGCCCCATTTACTCTGATGTGGTTATTATGCATTGCATGCCTATATCAAAATATCTTATGTACCCTGTAAATATATATACCTACCATGTATTCACACACAAAAAAAGAAATCTGATTTTTCATAATGGCTGTGTTAATTGACATTCCTGCCAATGGCGTATAAGAGTTCCCTCTTCTTTGCATCCTCTCCAGCATCTGTTGTTTTTTGTCCTTTTCGTAATAGCCATTCTAACTGGAGTAAAAAGATAGGATCTCATTGTGGGTTTGATTTGCATTTTCCTAATAATTAGTGATGTTAAGCATTTAGTCGTATACCTGTTGGCAGTTTTTATGTCTTCTTTTGAGAAGTGTCTGTTCCAATTCTTTGCCTATGTTTTAATGGAATTATTATTGTTCTGTTGAGTTGAGTTCCTTTTATATTTTGGATATTAGTTACTTGTCAGATGAATAGTTAGAAAATATTTTCTCCCCTTCAAAAAGTTGTCTGTTCAGTCTATAGATTGTTTCCTTTGCTGTGCAGAAGCTTTCAAGTTTAATATAGTCACATTTGTCTGTTTTTGTTTTTGTTGCCTATGCTTCTGATGTCTTAGTCATAAAATATTTGCCTAGACCGATGTCCTGAAGACTTATCTCTCTGTATTTTTTTCTAGCAATATTATGGTTTCTGATCTTATGGTTAAGTCTTTGACCTATCTTGAGTTGATTTTTGTATGTGGTGAGAGATAAGAGTTGAGTTTTATTCTTCTGCATATAAATATCCAATTTTCCCAGCACCATTTGTTGAAGGAGTCCTATCTCCAATGTATGTTCTTGGCATCATTGTTGAAAATCAGTTTGGCTGTGAATACATGAATTTATATCTGGGATCTCCATTCTGCTCCATTGGTCTATATGTCTGATTTTATACCAATACTATGTTGTTTTGGTTACCATAGCCTTGTAATGTATTTTGAAGTCAGGTAGTATGATGCCTCCAGCCTTTTCTGTTGTTGTTGTTGCTGTTTTTCTTTTCCTTCAGAATTGCTTTGGCTATTTGGGCTCTTTTTTGGTTCCATATGAATTTAAGGATTTTTTTCTATTTCTGTAAAAAATGGCATCAGTACTTTGATAAGAATTGCTATGACTCTGAATATAGCTTTTGGCAGTATGATCATTTTAACAATATTAATTCTTCTAACCCATAAGCATAGGATGTTTTTCCGTTTATTTTTGTCCTCCTCAGTTTCTTAGTGTTTTCAAGTGTTCCTTTTAGAGGTATTTTTACCTCCTTGGTTAAATTTATTCCTAGGGTTTTTTTTAGCTATTGTAAGTGGGTTGCCTTTTTGATTTTTTTTCCTCAGCTGGTTTATTATTAGTGTATAGAAACACTACTGATTTATATATAGTGATTTTTGTGTTCTACAACTTTACTAAATTTATCAGATGCAAGAGTTTTTTTTGGTGGAGTGATTAGTTATTTTTAGATATAAGATTATATCATGAGCAAAGAGGGACAATTTGACTTCCTCTTTTCCCGTTTGGATGCTTTTTCTTTCTTTCTCTTGTCTGATCGCTCTGGCTAGGATTTCCAGTAATATATTGAACAGGAGTGGTGAAAGTGGGCATCCTTTTTTGTTCCAGTTCTTAAAGGAAAGGCTTTCAGCTTTCCACCATATGGCATGATGTTAGCTGTTGGTTTGTCATATTTGGCCTTTGTTATTACATATTGAGGTATGTTCCTTTAGTGCCTAGTTTGTTGAGAGTTTTTATCATGAAGAGATACTGAACCATGTTAATACCTTTTCTGCATTGTTTGAGATGATCACATGGTTTTTATCCTTCATTCTATGAGATGTTGTATCACATTTATTGATTTGCATATGTTGAACCATCCATGCATCCCTGGGATGAATCCCACTTGGTCACAGTGCATTATCTTTTTGATGTTCTGTTGGATTCTGTTTGCTAGTGTTTTGTTGAAGATTTTTGTGTCTATGTTCATCAGGGCTATTGGCCTGTAGAGTTTTTTTGTAGTTGTGTTCTTATCTGGATTTGGTATCAGGGGAATGCTGACCTTGTAGAATAAGTTAGGGAGAATTATCTTCTTTTTATTTCTTTACAATATTTGGTGGAGAATTGGTGTTAATTCTTCTTTGAAAGTTTGGTAGAATTGGGCAGTGAAGTGATCTGGTCCTGGTCTTTTATTGATTTAATCTCATTACTCATTATTGTTCTATTCAGGTTTTCTATTTTTCCTAATTCAATCTTGGTAGTTGTCTATGTCTAAGAATTTGTCTATTTTCTCTAGGTTTTCCAGGTTGTTAGTGTATAGCTGCTCATAATCGTCTCTGATCTTTTGTATTTCTAGAGCAACAGTTGTAATGTTTCCTTTTTCATTTCTGATTTTGTTTATTTGGATCTTCTTCCTTTTTTCTTGTTTAGTGTTGCTAGTGGTTTTTTTATTTTTATTTTTTTAAAAATGCAAACTTTTCCTTCTGTTGATCCTTTATACTTTTTTGTCTCTTTTTCTTTTTAGTTCTAGTATGATCTTTATTATTTCCTGTTACTAATTTTAGTTTTGGTTTGCTCTTGCTTTTCCAATTACTTTAGCTGTGTTGTTAGATTGTTTATGTGAAGTCTTTCTGCTTTTTAATGTAGATGTGTTATTGCTATAAACTTCCCTCATAGCACTGCTTTTGTTGTATCCCATACGTTTTGGTATGTTGTGTTTCAATTATCATTTGTTTCAGTAACTTTTGTTTGCTTGTTTTTTTTTTTTTTTTTTTTTTTTTGTTTCCTGATTTCTTCACTTAACTGTGGTCATTCAGGAGCATATTGATTTCCATGTATTTGTATAGTTTCCAACATTCTTTTTGGTATTGGCTTCTAGTTTTGCTCCATTATGCTCTGAGAAGATACTTGATATGATTTTGATTTTTAAAAATTTGTTGAGACTTGTTTTGTGGCCTAACATTGTCTATCCTGGAGAATGTTTTATGTGCTGATGAGAAGAATGTATATTCTGCAGTTTTTGGATTAAATGTTCTGTAAATGTATGTTAGGTCCATTTTATCTAAAATACAGTTTAAATTCAGTGTTTTGTTGTTGATTTTTCTGTCTGGATTATCTGTATTATAATGAGAGTGATATGTCAAAATCCCCAACTATTGTATTAACATCTATTAATATCTCTCCCCTTAGATCTAATATTTACTTTGTATATCTGGGTTCTGTGGCATTGGGTATGTATATATTTAGAATTGTTATATCCACTTGCTGAAATGATCCTTTTATCATTATGTAATGATGTTGTTTCTTTTTAGTGTTTTTGACTGAAGGTCTATTTTATCTTATATAAATGTAGCTACTTTTGCTTGCTTTTGGCTTTTGTTCATGAGGGGTATCTTTTTCCATACCTTTACTTTTCGTTTATATGTATGTTTAGAGGTGAAATACATTTCTTGTAGACAGCAAGATGGTTCATGGTTTTTAAAATTCATTCGGCTAGTCTATACCTTTTAAGTGGGGAGTTTAATCCATTTATATTCAAGGTTGTTATTGATAGGTAAGGATTTATTTCAGTCATTTTGTTATTTATCTTCTGGTTGTTTTGCATATCTTTTGTTTCTTTCTTTGTCTTTTATTGTTTATTGAAGTTAATTACTACTTAGGCTTTATGTTTTATTCACATTTGAGTTTTATCTGCTTCTCATTTTTGTGTTTGGTCTAACAGTAAGTTTTATACTTCTGTGATGGTAAATATTATCCATTCCCTTTCATATGTAGGATTCCTGTAAGCATTTTTGAAAAAAATATTTTTTTGTGACTGGCCTAGTGGTGATGAGCTCTTAGTTTGTGTTTGTCTGCTAAAGATTTTATTTATCTTACATTTTGAAGGATAGATTTGCTGGGCATAGTATTCTTAGCTCACAGGGTTTTTGTTGTTGTTTTCTCTTTTTTTTTTTTTTGCAGTTCAAATATATCATCCACTTGTCTCCTGACTGTAGGCTTTCTGCTGAGAAATCCAGTTAGGCTGATGGTCATTTCCTTATATGTGACTTGACACTTTTTTTCTTACTATTTTTAGAATTCTCTATTTTTCTTTGACTTTTGACAGTTTGACCATAATGTGCCTTAGAAAAGACCTTTTTGGGTTGTATCTGATTGGGAATATTTGAGCTTCCTGTTTCTGGAATCTAAAGATCTTGCAAGACTTGGGAATTTTTCAGCTATTATTTTATTACATAGGTTTTCTATGCTGTTACTTATCTCTTCTACTTCTGGAACACCCAAAATTTGAATATTTACTGTCTTTATGGTGTCTGATATATCAGAGAAACTCTTTTCACTTTTTTTAATTTTTAATTTTTATTATTTTCATATCTGACTGGGTTATTTCAAGACCTTTCTTCAATTTCTAAAATTCTGTCTTCTTCTTTATATAGTCTGTTATTGAAGTTCTTGATTTAATTTTTATTCCATTCATTTAATTCTTCAGTTCCAGATTTTCTGTTTGGTCCTCCTTAATGGCAGCTATCTCTTTGTTGAAATTTCTCATTGATAGCATGAGTTGTTTTTCTAATTTGTTTTGTTCATCTGTATCCTCTTTTATTTCACTGAGCCTCTTCAATATCATTAGTTTGAATTCTTTTTTACAAATACCTTTGATTTCTTTTTTTGTTGGGATCTGTTCACTAGAGTATTATTGCATTCCTTTAGCGGTGTCATGTTTTCTTGTCTTTTCATTTTCCTTGTGTCCTTATGTTGATATCTATGCATCTTGTGTAACAAGCACTTCTTCCTATTTTTCGGATTGAATTTCTTAGGGGAAGAATTTTTTCGTGTAGATGTATCTGTAGTGTTGGTTGAGTAGGACACTTCAGCTTTGATTCTGGGTTCATGCAGTAGTATAGTATCTGTATTATTTCTTTGGCTGCAGTCAGCATCAGTGGTATCTGTGATTTCCTCTGTGGCTTAGGATGTGGTTGTTAATGGAGGCAATGGTGATATTTTTTGGGGGGATGGAGATGCCAGCCAGGCTGGTATTCAGGCCCCAGTGGTGGTGGTGGTGACAGTGACCTGAGGGTGCCTGTCTTTGGGTCCCTGGATGGTATAGGTGGGCACCAGTATTAGTGACTGTAGGTGGGTTAATTTATGGTCCTAAAGATGGCTTGCTCAGGTCCTGGCAGTGGCAGTAGTGGGCAGGGAGGTTGGGTGGGTCATTTTTCCTCTGGGTAGTGTGCATGGCATCTGCAATGGCATTGGGGTGGTAAGCCAACTGTTTGGCTTCTGTGTGGCATATGCTGATGCTAGCAGTGGTAATGACATTCTGCACATGCCGGTCTCCAGGACCCCATGTGGCATGTGTGGGTGGATAGGGCAGGATAATCCCCAGGTCCTGAGACAGTGTGCTTGGGTGCTGGTGGCAGGTAGGCTTTGTCTTTTGTCAGGGTTTCTGGTGATGTATGTGCTTGCTCAGGGTGATAGATGGAGTGGGCCAGTCAGCAGGCCTCCAGGCAGAATGCACGGGCGCTGGGGATCGGGGTGGGCTGGGTCCTGTGTCAGGCCTCCTGATGTGTAATGTGTGCTTGGGGCAACAGACAGGCTGAGATGATCCTCAGGCCCTTGGGAGGTGTGTTCAGACACCTAGAGAGGTGACAGCAGGTGAAGCAGGGCCTTCCTCAGACTTTCTTTTTTTTTTTTTTTTTTGAGACAGAGTCTTGCTCTGCCACCCAGGCTGGAGTGCAGTGGCCGGATCTCAGCTCACTGCAAGCTCCGCCTCCCAGGTTCACGCCATTCTCCTGTCTCAGGCCTCCCGGGTAACTGGGACTACAGGCGCCCGCCTCCTCGCCCTGGCTAGTTTTTTGTATTTTTTAGTAGAGACGGGGTTTCACCATATTAGCCAGGATGGTCTCGATCTCCTGACCTCGTGATCCGCCCGTCTCGGCCTCCCAAAGTGCTGGGATTACAGGCTTGAGCCACTGCGCTCGGCCCCTCAGACTTTCTAATAGTGCACATGGGCACAGGCTGTGGCGGGTGGAGCAGGGCATTCCCCAGGTTTCTGTGTGGTGTGCTCAGGTGGCATGCAGCAGTGGGCAAAATGAGCCTATCCTCAAGCCCTGGGTTGGTATTCTAGAGGGCTGGTCCCTAGGTCCCCTGAAGACACTTTAAAGTACACAGTAGCCCTGTTACTGTGGGGGTAGGAGTAGGTACAGGGTTGCTGTTGGTGGCAGCATCCCCAGGTGTCAGGCAGGCAACTCTGTCTCTGGGGAGTGCATGTTTCGGCTCCCTTTGTCCCAGGAGCAGCCTCCCCTGCTGCAATGCTCGTTTTCATGGTGTTGGACACTGCATGGGCTAGAGTGCTGAAAACTGGCCATGTTATGGTTCCAGCTGGCATTGCATTGCTGCAACCCTCTGGGTGGATACTGAGGGATGTCAATAGGACTCCAGGGATGTAGAGATTTAGGGGCTGTTGGTCCCCAGGGCAGAATGCAGTATGGTGGGAGCTGGGTGCTCAGAATGCCATTCTGCCGCTGCTTGGGTGAATGTGTGGGACCCAGTGTTAAGTCCCTGTCTAAAGCAGTGCCATTGTCCAGACTCCGATTAGCTCACTCTACTAGTCTCAGGGCCTGTAAGAGTGAAGGGACTCTCCCATGGCTAGGGTTTGCAAGGGTCCACAGTGGGAATGTGGACTACTGGGATCTCTTAGCCTTTCCCTACACTGGGGAGCCTCTCTGGGCTCCAGGTTGATCCTGGATTGGCAGCAGTGGCTGCTTCACTTTTCTCTCTTTCTGTGCCTCAGGTGTTCCCTGTCCCTTCCCTGCTAAATTCGAGTGCTCTCTTAGTTGCTCTAATCAACACATGCTTCTCTCCTTACTGTTTTGGTCCTTCCTTGTGGAGTACATGTGTGCCTTTAGTCAGCCATCTTGAAAGCCTCCCAGATATTTCTAGTTTTACTGCACTATGATCAGCAAATGTTGGGAGTACCATTTCTACTTTTTAAAAATTTATTGATGTTACTTTGAACCTACTCTGTTCAATCTTCATGATTTATAATGTGCTCCCGAAAAGGTACATATTGACTTTCTTTTATGACAGTGACTGGTAGTAACATGCCCTCCCACTATCAGTGACAGTAAAACTCAACAAATTATGTGAAGCAACTGTTTTCAAGCAACCTGAGAACTGGAAATCAAGTTTTGAAAGTATTCATAGAAAAACTACTAATTATATCAAGGAGGGCAAGCAATACAAATGATAGCTGACCTCGTGTCAAAATCAACAGAGGCCAGAAGAGCAGGAAAACATCTTTTAACAGACAGAATAGGGCTGCGGTCCTTGAGAGAAGTGAAACACATGGGGTGAACCTTGTGTTCACTCTGGCTTTTTTTTTTTTTTTTTTTTTTGGCCTAGGGAGGGAAGTAGAATCTAAGTAGAAATAGAGTTATTGTTGAGGTGGGAAGGAAAAGACCAGTGTTTAGGGATGTGAGCTAGTGAGGATTAACAGGGCAGAGTATAAGAGAAGAGTGAGTTTCATAGAGGAATAGGGCCCAGAAACCTACATCAGAGTTTTCCGCAGGTTTTTGGTGAGGGCTGGGCTATACCTGCACAGAGCAAGATTATGTTAGACCTCGCAGACGTGGGGTACATGTTGCAAAGCTGAGGGCTGAACTGACACGATGATAAGCAGTAATGAAAGATGTTAGAACCCCAGTCTCACCACAGTGGCAGTCCTTGCTATGCGCCTGAGTAAAGCTAAACTAGCCTGAAATTAAGGGCTACTGTAGACCTGTTTTAGAATATGGGTCATGTCCTAAAGTAAGGGCTAAGTCCTTGGTCTAAGGATTAAATCAGTATAGATCTGTCCTAACAGAGTAAAACTAAGCATTTTGGGGTCAAAAGAGCTACCAAGAATTTAACTGCCTGCCAGAACAAAAATCAGTACCACTAAAAAGAAGGTGACATAATCCAGATTCCCCACAACATATTATTCACAGTGACTAGCATAAACCAAAACTTACGGGATACAGAAATAATTTGAAGAATGTGACCCATAATAATAATGAAATATCAGCTGAAACAAAACCCAAGATTACCCAGATGTTGGAATTAACAGGCCAGAATTTTGAAAAAACTATTACAAATATATTCAAAGCCAAAAAGTAAAGATTATAAGTGAAGAGGTAGAAGATCTCATCAGAGTAATGAATCTATAAAGAAGAACCATATAAAAGTCTTAAAATGAAAAGTTCCACATTTAAAACAAAAAAATTCCCTGGCTGGGCTTTTCAGCAGATTTAAAAACCATAGAAGATTAATAGAAATTTTCCCATGTGAAGGACAGAGAAAGAAAATATTTAAAAAATTGAAAAAGCCTATGGGACAATTTCCAGGATTCTAATATATGTGTACCTTGGAATCCCAGAAACAGAAGAGAGAGAATGGGGCAGAAGAAGAATTTAAAGAAGTAATGGCCAAGAGCTTCACAAATTTGGTAAAGCATATTTGTCTACATGTTTAGAAAGGTCAGAAAACCCTTGGAAGATTAAAAAGCAAATAAACAAAATTCACCTAAACACACGATAGTCAAACTCCTAAATATTGGCGATAAAATCTTGAAATATTCAGAGAAAAATTATATATTATGTAAAGGGTAATGAATAATACAAATGGTGGCTGACCCTTGTCAGAAATAATGGAGGCCAGGGAAGCAGAAAACCATCTTTAAAGTGCCAGAAGAATAAAAAGCTGCCAATCTATATTTTTATATCTCCAGAAAATATCTTTTAAAATGAAGTTGAAATAAGGACATTTGAGATAAATTACAGCTAAGAAAATTTGTCACCACAGGCCTGCTTTACAAGAAATGCTAAATTAAGTTTTTCAGGCTAAAAGGAAGAGATACCAGATGAAAACTGAAATTCAAATTTACAGCAAGAAATGAAGTGCCCAAGAGAGAATGCGAGTGTGGTTAAATATGAAAGAATACCTTTTTTTTGTTACTCTGTAACTACCTAAAATAAAACGGACTAGGAAGGTTCCCAGAAAGGTGGATTGAGGACCTCCACAAATCTGCCCCACAATAAAACCAAAACCCAACAAAAATAGTGAGTAAATTGTGAAAGTTAACCTTCAGAATTCTGTAAATTACCAAGTTACCACAGGCTTGCAACAATACAAGGAGTGTTTATTCAAGAAAAACTGATGAATCTCAGTAAGAACAGTGGGTTGGTGGCAGTGTAACTTAGTCTGACACCATCCTCTCTTTCATACCTGCATGGTAGCCTTGAAAATTAGCAACTTCAAAAACACTGTAGAGGTCAAGCAGACTTGAAGCTTCTGGAATGGGCCACTTGTATTTGGAACCCCGCCCTAAAAATTTCACTAGCAGAGCATTGCCACAATTTGACCTGTCTCATACTTCCCTGGAAAAACCCTACTCACAGGTCATTGTCACTGTTTGACCTGACTTGGAGCTCATCTGAGGGGAAAAGTCAATAGTACTGGCATTTATAGCAAACAATCATTGATAATTTTTAAACTTCATAGCTGCTTGCAGTTGAGAGACCGTCTGTAGCAAAGAAGAGTTTGTCAAGAAACTTAAAAGAAGTTCTAGGGAAGGAAATATCCCCTGGAGACTTTGCAAAACTCCTAATGTATTCCTGAGGAATACAAAAGGCTGTGTGTGCATGCATAGGGCTATACATATGACCAAGAAAGACCTGAAGGAGACCCAGTCTCTCTCTGCTGGCTGATGCTGAGGCCGTGTGCAAAACCGTAAATTGCCTAAATGTTGGAGGCATGCTCCAATACATATATATAGCCCCTTGACAAAGGGTGGAATACTTACTGATTTAAGGCATTTAAGGAAATGTTTGGACAGTTGTTAGCTGGCCATTGAGCTAAATGAATGGACCATTCTGTGGCCAAACTGTACAGAGAATATAGACTTTACAATATTAGCACAAAAGTGTCACTGAACAAACAACAATAAAATAGCAATAACAAAATATCCTCAGTGGGAGGGTCTGATTTCCAGTGTTGACACATTATATCATCCAAGGTATTCAATTTTCAACAAAAAATCACAAAGCATGTCAAAAAGCCAAACTAGGAAAGTATGGCCTATACACAGGAAAAAAGCAAGGCAAACTATTTCTGAAAGGACCAATATGTTGGAAATACCAGGCAGATTTTAAATCAATTATTATAAGTATATGCAAAGAACTACAGGAAACCATGTCTAAAGAATTAAAGGAAGAGTATGAAAATGATATCACATCAAATAGAGGATATAGAGAGACAGAAATTATCAAAATGAACCAAATGGAAATTCAGAAGTTGAACAGTAGAATAACTGAAACAAACAATTCACTAAAGGGGGTCAAGGTTAGATTTGAACTGGCAGAAAAAAGAGACAGCTAATTTGAAAATAGGTCATCACTTTTGACCTCATAAAGATAAAAAGGATTATAAGGGCATACTATGAAAAAGTGTATGCCAATAAATTAGATAACTTAGATGAAATTTCTAGAAAGACAAACTGTTAAACTGACTGAAGAAGAAATAGAAAAAATAAAGAGACTTATAACAAAGAGCTTGGATTAGTAATTAAAAACATCCCACAAAGGATGTGACTACAAGCAGGCATAGTTCATTAAATACAAGAAGATAACCCAGGGACTACCTTTGGAGATCAGGTACTACAGTGTGTTCTTTTCCACATACAATGCAACATTGTTCTAATATTCCCCCAGATCTCATCTTCTTACAAGGTTAGTTTCAGGCTTCCTAATCAAGGATCTTGTTATCTAAATTAAATCTAGATATACATGAGACTCCTTGCGTACATATCCTCAGGTGCAGCTCCTTGAATGTTGTTCCTTTCAATCTTGATGACATGAACTAAGGATACAAATCATCTGCTCCCTCACATTCCCATACTATAATGTGGGACACAGAAGGAAGCACCACCATAGACACTTTCATTTAAAAAGTAGAAAAACAGAAGTCACCTAGCAGTCACTGATGCATGGCAGCATTGAAAACTTGATGGGCAAGTTCTCTTTGTTCTAGGGGAAAAATATTATTTGCTTTGGTCCAAATTCTGCTCCTTGGGAATGCTTCTCTGTGGCTGTTCTTTATGTTCTCCGAACCTTCCTTTTACATAAGAATGGCTCATAATTATGGTTGAGTAGATTTCTCAGCTTGATTGCTGTCATAGAAGATTAGGGAACCTTGAGATCTCTTTGCGTTCTGGAAAGAATTGTCCCTGTCAAGCTGGAGGTGCATCTGATGATACAATTCAGTTAAAAACTTTGCTTTCCTACCAACAGAGAATACTATAAATACCTCTATGCAAATAAACTAGAAAATCTAGAAGAAATGGATAAATTTCAGGAAACATACAACCTCCCAAGTCTAAACCAGGAAGAAGTCAAATCCCAGAATAGACCAATAACAAGTTCTGAAATTGAGGCAGTAGTTAATAGCCTACCAACCAAAAAAAGTCCAGGACTGGATGGATTCACAGCTGAATTCTACCAGAGAGGTATAAAGAGGAGCTGATACCATTCCTTCTGAAATTATTCCAAACAATAGAAAAAGAGGGAATCCTCCCTAACTCATTTTCTGAGGCCAGCATCATCCTGATACCAAAGCCTGGCAGAGACACAACAGAAAAAGAAAATTTCAGGCCAAAGATGAACATCGATGTAAAAATCCTCAGTAAAATCCTGGCAAACCAAATCCAGCAGCACATCAAAAAGCTTATCCAACATGATCAAGTTGGCTTCATCCCTGGGATGCAAGGGTGGTTCAACATACACAAATCAATAAACGTAATCCATAACATAAACAGAACCAATGACAAAAACCACATGATTATCTCAATAGATACAGCAAAGACCTTTGAGAAGATTCAACAGCCCATCATATTAAAAACTGTCAATAAACTAAGTATTGAAGGAATGTGTCTCAAAATAATAAAAGCTGTTTATGACAAACCCACAGCCAATATCATACTGAATGGGCAAAAACTGGAAGCATTCCCTTTGAAAACCGACACAAGACAAGGATGCCCTCTCTCACCACGGCTATTCAACATACTATTGGAAGTTCTGGGCAGGGCAGTCAGGCAAGAGAAAGACAGAAAGGGTATTCAAATAGGAAAAGAGGAAGTCAAACTGTCTCTGTTTGCAGATGACATGATGGTATATTTAGAAAACCCCATCATCTCAGCCCAAAGTCTCCTTAAGCTGATAAGCAACTTGAGCAAACTCTCAGGATACAAAATCCATGTGCAAAAATTACAAGCATTCCTATACACCAATAACAGGCAAAATCATGAGTGAACTCCTGTACATGCTACAAAGAGAATAAAATACTTAGGAATCCAGCTTACAAGGGATGTGAAGGTCTTCATCAAGGGGAACTACAAACCACTGCTGAAGGAGGTAAGAGAGGATACAAACAAATGAAAAATCATACCATCCTCATGGATAGGAAGAATCAATATCATGAAAATGGCCATACTGCCCAAAGTAATTTATAAATTCAATGCTATCCCCATCAAGCTGCCACTGACTTTTCTCACAAAATTGGAAAAAAACTACTTTAGAGTTCATATGGAACCAAAAAAGAGCCCACATAGCCAAGACAATCCTAAGCAAAAAGGACAAAGCTGGAGGCATCACGCTACCTGACTTCAAAGTATACTACAAGGCTACAATAACAAAAACAGCATGGCATTGGTACCAAAACAGATATATAGACCAATGGAACAGAACAGAGGCCAAAGAAATAACACCACACATCTACAACCATCTGATCTTTGACAAACCTGACAAAAACAAACAATGGGGAAAGGATTCCCTACTTAATAAATAATGTTGGGAAAACTGGCTAACCATATGCAGAAAACTGAAACTGGACCCCTTCCTTACACCTTACACAAAAATTTATTCAAGATGGATTGAAGACTTTAATGTAAGACCTAAATCCATAAAAACCCTAAAAGAAAACCTGTGCAATACCATTCGGGACATAGGCATGGGCAAAGACTTCATGACTAAAACACCAAAAGCAATGGCGACAAAAGCCAAAATTGACAAATGGGATCTAATCATACTAAAGAGCTTCTGCACACAGCAAAAGAAACCATCCTCAGAGTGAACAGGCAACCTACAGAATGGAAGAAAATTTTTGCACTCTATCTGTCTGACAAAGGGATAATATCCAGAATCTACAAAGAACTTAGCAAATTTACAAGAAAAAAACAACCCCATCAAAAAATGGGCAAATGATAGGAACAGACACTTCTCAAAAGAAGACATTTATGCAGCCAACAAACATGTGAAAAAAACTTAATCATTACTGGTCATTAGAGAAATGCAAATCAAAACCACAATGAGATACCATCTCATGCCAGTTATAATGGTGATCATTAAAATGTCAGGAAACAACAGATGCTAGAAAGGATGTGGAGAAATAGCAACTTTTTTACACTGTTGGTGGGAGCGTAAACTAGTTCAACCATTGTGGAAGACAGTGTGGCGATTCCTCAGAGATCTAGAACTGGAAATACCATTTGACCCAGCTATCCCATTACTTTGTGTATACCCAAAGGATTATAAATCATTCTATAAAGACACATGCACATGTATGTTTATTGTGGCACTATCCACAATAGTATAGATGTTGAATCAACCCAAATGCCCATCAGTGATAGACTGGATAAAGAAAATGTGGCACATATACACCATATAATACTGTGCAACCATAAAAAAGGATGAGTTCATGTCCTTTGGAGGGACATGGACTAAACTGGACACCATCATTCTCTGCAAATGATCACAAGAACAGAAAACCAAACACCACGTGTTCTCACTCGTTAAGTGGGAGTTGAACAATGAAAATGCATGGACACAGGGAGGGGAACATCACACACTGGGGCATGTCGGGGGATACGGGGATGGGGGATAGGGGAAGGATAGCATTAGGAGAAATACCTAATGTAGATGACAGGTTGATGGGTGCAGCAAACCACCATGGCAAGTGTAACAAACCTACACATTCTGCACTTGTACCCCAGAACTTAAAGTATAATAATAATAATAAATAAAAAACATTGTTTTCTGTAAATTACTGATTTTCATTCCATTAAACAAAAATCCTACCCTTAAATATCTTCAAAATATTCTCCTCTAACTTTGGCTGATAATTGGGATACTGTGGAACAATGCCTTTAAGATTCTTAGTAGCCCTATTGACTGACTGAGATAGTGGATGAGGAGTCAGATGCCTAAAATTGAGATGGCAGAGGTTTGTATCTCCTGGCTCATGAAAGCATGGGATTGTGTGACTGAGGTGGGATGGACGACCAAAGTCCCAGAGGATAGGAGCTTAAGCAGTTGAGAGGCATGGAAGGATTTATCTGTAATGTGATGTAAGTAGCTACTGAAATTTTGTGTTCAGTGGTTAGAGTCAGAGTTCTGAAGTACTACAGGTGAATTTACCATGAAGCCAATGAAGCTTAAGTGTCAGGGGTCCTTGTTTACACAGGGGCAATTTAACATTCATAATTTTATTTCCTGTAGTCCATCCCTGTTCCTGAACTGTATATGCTTAAGTTTTCACAAAACCTGGACACATTCTACGTTTTATGGAGTGAAGTAGAAACCACACAAATGATTATGGTAGTAGAAGTGTTAGAGAGTAGTAGGGTAACAGTGAGCTTCAGAAAATAAGGTGGAGAGATTTCATTATCTGAGGATCATGGCAACTTGGGGAGAGCAAGTAGACGGTACAGAGTAGTGATCTGAGATTCAGTAAATGTAGCCTGCTGTCGGCTACTTCTTTTTACAAATACAGTTTTCTTGGAACATAGACAAGCCCACTCATTTGTGTATTGATAATGGCTGGTTTTATGCTATAATGGCAGTATTAAATAGTTGAGATGAAGACTGCATGGCACACAAAGCTTAAAATACAGTTCACCCTTGAACAACATGGTTTGAACTGCATGATTCCACTTATGTGTGGATTTGTTTCTATAAATATGTCAGATGAATTTTAGGAGATTTATGAGAATTTGTAAAAACTCGCAGACAAACCACATAGCCTAGAATTGCTAAAAAACAAACAAACAAAAACTAAGGAAAAGATATGTCATGAATGCATAAAATCTATGTCCATACTAGTCTATTTTATCATTGACTACCATAAAATATATACAAATCTAAAATTTGTATCTATCTTAAATAAAATGTCTAAAATAAAATTAAATAGATAAAATTAAAAGTTGAAATTTATCAAAACTCATGCATACACATGATTATAGACCATACATGGCACCATTTTCTCCATAAATGTCACAAAGGACATTTATAGGGAGAAATATAAACAAATGTAAAAATGCAGTATTAAATCATAACTGCATAAAATTAACTGTGATACTTACTTTACTACTATAATAATTTTGTAGCTACCTCCTGTTGCAATTGTGGTGGGCTGAAGTGTTGTGAGATCTATTTAAAATACCTTGTGATGTTAATCATCTCCCCATGAGCAGTTCTGTCTTCAGTAAGTTGCATATCATGGTAAAAAGTGATCTCTCAAGGTTCTTGTGTATTTTTCGTTGTTTTCAGTGTAATATTGTAAACTTTAAATAGCACCATGGGACCCATATGAAATGCCACTAGTTATGCTAAAAGTGCTTCCAAGAAGCAGAGAAAAGTCATGACATTATAACAAAAAAGTTGAATTGTTTGATATGTATTGTAGATTGAAGTTTGCAGCTGTTGCCTGCCATTTCAAGATAAATGAATCCAATGTAAGGACCATTGTAGAAAAAAAACCAAAAGGGAAATTCATGACACTGCTACTGCTGTCGCTACACCAGCAAGCATGAAAACTTTTTGTGATATAGTCTTTAATCTCACATTGAAAATGCAGCTTTTATGTTGGTGCAAGATTACTATAAGAAAGGTATATCTGTAGAACTCTAATATGATTATAGAAAAAGCAAAGTAATTATATGACAGATTAAAGCAAAAAAAAAAAAAAAAAAAAAAAGATGAAGGATCTAAAGCTGGAGAATTTAATTCCAGCAAAGGATGGTTTGATACTTTTAGAAAGAGGTTTGGCTTTGAAAATGTCAATGTAACAAACAGGAGAAGGAACTGCTGACCAAGAGGCAGCAGATGAGTTCCCAGGCACCATTAAGAAAATCATTGATGAGAAAGCATATCTGCCTGAACAGGTTTTTAATGCAGGTGAAAATGCCCTATTTTGGAAAAAAAAAAAAAAAAAAATGCCACAAAGGACATTCCTTATTAGTAAGGAAGAGAAGTGAGTGCTAGAATTTAAGGCAGGAAGGGATAGGCTAACTCCACTGTTTTGTGCAAATGTTGTTACTTCTATGATCAGGACTTGGCTTATTTATAATACTGCTAACCCCTAAACCTTGAAGGGAAAAAACACTAGCTGCCAGTCTTTTGGTTATACAACAAGAAGGGCTGGACAATGAGAACACTTTTTCTGGATTGATTCCATTGACGCTTTATTTCTGGAAAGAGTAAGTACTTTGCATTTAAGGGACTGCCTTTTAAAATTCTTTTGGTATTGGACAATGGTCCTGGCTACCCAGAACCCCATGAGTTAAGCACCAAAGGTATCAGCATGGTCTACTTGCCCCCAAACACAGTGCCTGTAATTCAGCCTCTAGATCATGGATCATAGGACTTTTTAGGTCTCATTACAGGCTTTTAACTCAGTAAGACTTTGAAAATGTCAATATTTTCGAAGAAAATGGAAAGAAAATGGTTTTTCTGTGGAAGAACCCTGATAGAGAGGATATCATGAAAGTATGAGAGTATTACACCATTGAACATACCACTGTTGTAGAAAAAGCCATAAAAGCTATCAAACCTAAAACAATAAATTCCTGCTGGAAAAAACTGTGTCCAGATGTGCATGATTTCATGGGATTTATAGCAGAGCAATCAAGGAAATCATGAGATTGTGGATATGGCAAAAAAAAAAAAAAAAAAAAAAAAAAAGATTGGAGGTGAAGGGTTTCAAGATATGAATCTTAGAAAAATTCAAGAGCTAATAGATACCACACCAGAGGAATTTAAAGAAGACATCTTGATGGAGATGAGTGCTTCTGAACCATTGGCAGATGACGAGGAAGAAGATGTAGAAGAAGCAGTGTCAGAAAACAAATTGACGTTAAACAAACTGACAGAGGCCGGGCACGGTGGCTCAAGCCTGTAATCCCAGCACTTTGGGAGGCCGAGGCGGGCGGATCACGAGGTCAGGAGATCGAGAGCATCCTGGCTAACACGGTGAAACCCCGTCTCTACTAAAAAAAATACAAAAAACTAGCCGGGCGAGGTGGCGGGCGCCTGTAGTCCCAGCTACTCGGGAGGCTGAGGCAGGAGAATGGCGTAAACCCGGGAGGCGGAGTTTGCAGTGAGCTGAGATCTGGCCACTGCACTCCAGCCTGGGTGACAGAGCGAGACTCCTTCTCAAAAAAAAAAAAAAACAAAAACTGACAGAAGGGTTCTAGTTACTCAGGACTGCTTTTGACTGCTTTTACAACATGGATTTATTTTTATATGGGCACTGAAACTAAAGCAAATGGTGGAAGAAGGATTGGTACTGTTTAGAAACATTTTTAGAGAAATCAAAAAGCAAAATGTCAAGACAAATTATGAAGTATTTCTGTAGTTACACTGAGTGTGCCTGCCTCTCCCATTTGCCCTTCCACTTATTCCACCTTGTCAGCCTCTGCCACCCTGAGACAAAGAGACCAACCCCTCCTCTTCTTCCTCCTCAGCCTGCGTGGAGGATGAAGACCTTTATGATGATCCACTTACACTTAACAGTAAATGTATTTTCTCTTCCTTGTGATATTCTTGATAACATTTTCTTTTCTCTAACTTACTTTGTTGTAAGAATACAGTTAATAATACATAATACATGCAAAATCAACCCACAATGTGTTAACTATTTATGTTATCAGTAAGGTTCCCAGTCAACAATAGGATATTAGTAGTAAAGTTTTGGGGGAGTCAAAAGTTGTAAGGTGATTTTTGACTGGGGTGTGTGGAGGGCGGTTGGCATCTTTAACACCTGCATTTTTCAAGGGTCAGCTATAATTACTATATTGCCTTTTAAGAAAATGTTTGTCAATTTTTAGTCTAGTAACAGAATTGTGAAACAAGGCGACGTCACCAGGGCCCAGCAATGAAAGCAGAATGTGAGAGGAAATACTTATCACTTCTCATGGAGAAATACTCATCATTCATCACTTTGTATCCTGCAGAGGATACAAAGCCCTAAGAGACACAGTTTCAGATAGAGTGGGAAGGTAAGAGGAACATAAAGAAAAGAGGTTGACAATCTGAGGGATTTTGCTGATAGCTATGAGCTCCAAAAGTCACAGTAGCTGGAGTGGGTGGGATGTGGCATCTGAAAGAGATGTGCAAATCCTCTTGCTTTTTAGATTGCAGAAGAGGGGGATGACCTGAGAATCCTGAGCTTCTTGCTGCAGCATGAGTAGAGACATATGATGAGCCTGGATGGTCTTAAGGTCGAGGAGGGTGTTCAGAATGTGAATCTGGTGGGGCAAGGAAGGGTATGGGGCTTCCTAGGCAGGAGTGCATTTAGGTCAGAAACTCTATCCTGGCCCCAGTTGGTGGATTATAGAGCAGAGGGGAAGCCCACGTGGCTTGAACTGTCTAGAGTCCACTCTATAGAAATGAACACCCAGGTCTGGCTGCTAAGTGTGTGAGCTTATTTTTCCAAAATTGGTTAAAGATGTTATGTGTGTTTGTAAACCCAGAGTGTATGTAGATTCATGAAGCATGGCCACATGAGGAGTCTCAGATCACCTGCCACTGTGTGGGTGTTGAGTGTATGTGGTCTAAATGAAGTCTACTGTAAATCTTTGCTTTTGATCAATTCTGCCTCAATCATTGGTTTGTATATTTATTGCATTTCATACAGTATTAAATTCCCTATTTCAAACATACAGTACTATTTCTAATACTGATGCTATTATAATGTACATAAAGAAGTAGAAATGATTGTTCTCTGCTTTAAGTGCTTCACTGCATTGTGTTAGTCACTGTCAAACTGACTTTCATCCTCAGGCCACACCAAAAGTTAGTGGCAGGTTGTTATAAGTCTGAATTCTGAGGTACACATTATTTTTCTTCATGTTGTGGAATTTCTGAAATCAGTGCATCAGCCACTGGTCTCCGTGTAGTAGTCGTGACATAATTATTGCTGCTAGAACATACATGTTGAACCATACAGAATGTGGCTTCCATGTGAACACCCTGGAAGAAAACCCAGAGACCTCAGGAGACTATGTTTTAGCAGTGCTCTTATGCACCAATACTCCTCATGAAACAAAGGATGTGGAAAAAGGCAAGCATTGCTCAATCTTAGCTGAAAAATAAGAGGCAGGCTCCAAATGGGAAGAGCTTTTTAGAATAACTTAACCAATTAACTTTACTTATGTTTTCCCTTTATATGTGTGTACATATGTATGTGTGTATATATATGTGTGTATATATGTACACACACATACATATAGTTTGATGTTTTTTCTCATATCACCACATATATTTTATATAATATACACATTATAAATATACTATATGATATACATTATAAATATACTATATGATATACATTATAAATATACTATATCATATATCTCCAAGGATTTGATCTAAAATTTGTAATAAACCTTACTGTGTCAATTAACTTTTCTCATATATAGGCAGTATATGAGAAAAACCGTATGAGTCTCAAAGAGCACTTGCATTGAGTGTAAGCTGTAGTTCTAAGTGATAAAGTATACAACATACTGTAATTAGCACACTTTCTTTCTTAGCCGTATATAAAATAATTACGTTCCTTCTGATCAATGGCATCTTAGAGTCAATGAAGTATGGTAGGTAATATCAGTAAGGACCTCAGTTCAGTGTCTGTTGCCTCAGTTCGTGTCTGTTGACATGCCACAAACTGTAGAAATACTGTTAAGTGTATTTACTGATGTTATCAGCATGTAATGCATTATGCAGTTTAGTTGTTTTTTTTTTTTTTTTTTTGCTTAAACATTTTCTCTTTTAAAGGAAACATTTAGAGAATTATAAAACAAAGTAAGACCTTTTGTTTATATTTGAAAAATATCCATTATTAACATTTTTAAACTGGCTGCTGGCTCATCCGTGTGCAATGACCTTTCAATAATGGATATTAATTCCAGCTTCGGTTTTACCAGCAGCACTGTCAGAATAATGGATTTACATGATACACTGCAGCACCAAAAATCTGTGGCACCTCTAAAGAATTATTTAAAGAAGTTATGTTTGTCCCCATTGGTTTATGGAGTGTGAGAAATCAAACGACTCATTTCTTATTAGATTTTTTTATTAAACTGTCTAAGTTGGTATTTACTCAAGGACCAGAAAATCACTATAAGGGTTGTTTGGGCTTTAAGAATAAAAAAAGTGTACTTTATAGCTCTCTTATATTTCTTTACTTTTAAGAATAACATTCAAAATAACTTTGTACAGCAGGGGTTGGTAAACTTTTCCTGCAGAAGACCAGATAGTCAATAATTAAGGCCTGTGGGCCATATTGCCTTGTTGCTGTTACTTAATTTGGCCAACATAGCATGAAGATGAACCATAGAGAATCTGTGAAAGAATGGCCATAACTGGTGTTGATAAAATTTTATTTACAGAATTAGGTGGCTACCCCACAGGCCATGGCTTGCCAACCTTTGTTCAATAACTAATTCAAACACTTCCCAAACTACTCTCAAATCTTCACACGTCATCATATTTATAAAATTTAGTTATTAAATTGTGATTTAACTGAAGTAACAGGGACCTTACATGTAAATAAATAATTTGAGATTGAGGCTGCTGCTCCCAGAGTAGTATGGAGGTGTATGAAGGAAAAAGGGAAAATTAAGAATTTAATCTAAAAATCATAATAAGCCTTACTGTGTCAAATAACTTCTATGTAATAAACCATCCAAAGCTAAGCGACTTAAAGTAACACTTGCTTGCTTGCTGTTGTGTGCTTTGGCAGCATGGTCCGGGCTCCGCAGTGTCAGCTGAGCTTGCTCACAAGCTCGGAGCCTCATTGTGGGGGATGGACCTCTCTCTCCACGTGATCTCTTATGCTCAAGGAGGCTAGCTCAGGCTTGTAAACATGGTGGCAGTATTTGAAGACAGCTTGAGTGGAAGCTGCAAGGCCTCTTACTGCCTAGACTTGGAAATCTCATGTCACTTTCATCACATTTTATTAGTTGAGGGAAATCACTAAGCCACCTTGGTTCAAGAAGTGGAGAAAGAGACTTCAGCTCTTAATGATAGGAACCGCAAAGAATATGTGGCCTTCTTTAATCTACCACAGTTCCTTAAACATTTGGAATCGGAACTCTACATGACATTCTGATTGGTGCATCTAGTTCAGGGATTGGCAAATTTTATTCTGTAAAAGTCTTGACAAGAAGTATTTTAAGCTTTATGGGTCATATAGTCTGTGGTACAACTGTTTAAATCCACGCTTGTAGCACAAAAACAGCTGTAGACAATATATAAATGAATGTGTGACTGTGTTCCAGTAAAACTTTATCCCAGATCTAGGGTTTGCCACCCAAGATCTAGTCCAGTAAGTCATTGAACAGATATTTGTATGGTAGGCATTGTTCTATGTGCAAAGAATACAGCAGTGAATAAAACTGACAAAAATCCCTGCCTTCGTGGAGCTTATGTTTTAGTGGAAAAAATAAACAACAAACAAAATTAATAGATGATAAGTTTGTTAGATGATGCTAGCTGTTAGTTAATAAATACTGAGAAATAAAATGAAGAAAGGGGATATGACGTATCTGGATGGGAGTGGGGGTTGAAGTCCTACACTGGGTAGCCTCATGGTGAAGGTGATTGTTAAATAAAAGCTTGAGACAGTGAAGCAGCAAACCATGCAGATACCCAGGGGAAGAGAACAGCAAGTGCAAAAGCTCAGGGTGGGAGCACACCTGGCATATCAGCAGAACAGCCTGTAGAATGTGTGGTTGCAGATAGATTCACACAGTAATTTCTCAAGATGACAGAATACAAGAGATTCCAGTCTGGTGGGAGTTGAGTCTACTGCAATGGTTTTCTAACCTAGGTTATGATTATAGCTTCACCTGGGAAGCTTCTAGGCACTCCTCTGGATTGGTTTCCTAAACCACTGGTCTACTCTATACAAGTTAGCCAACCAAGGTAGAGAGATAGGTAGACAGTCACAAGTTCCCGAATGATTTTAATGCTTTCAAATAGGTTTTGACAAAAATGAACCTGTGTACCCTGATCACATCAACAAGTTCTGCTGATTTTTCTTACTGCTCTTCCCAGCATTTAATGAGCCGGGCGTGGTGGCTCATGCCTATAATCCCAGCACTTTGGGAGGCCGAGGTGGGTGGATCACAAGGTCAAGAGATCGAGACCATCCTGGCCAACATGGTGAAACCCCATCTCTACTAAAAATACAAAGACTAGCTGGGCTTGGTGGTGTGCACCTGTAGTCCCAGCTCCTCGGGAGGCTGAGGCAGGAGAATCACTTGAACCCAGGAAGTGGAGGTTGCAGTGAGCTGAGATCATGCCACTGCACTCCAGCCTGGCAACAAAGCAAGACTCCGTCTCCAAAAAAAAAAAATAAAAATTCATTTTACTTCATTATTGAGGAGAATGTATTCAGTTATTCTAGTTGTTTTTCAAGTTGCGTTAGCTGTTGTTGAATTACAAACCACTGTAACTCAGTGAAATGAAGGAAAAAATATCTGTTATGTTGACTCTTGTCTGTAGGTTGGCAGAGAACTCAGCCGTAGGCTGGGCTGTGACATTACATTAACAAATTGCCAGCGTTGGGGCAGTTTAGGTGGGGTAACTCCAATAGACCAATAAAGTTGGGTTCTAGTACAGTTCTGTTTGGTTCTAGATGAAGTCCTACTAATCCTTCAATGCACTCAGTGGCCATAGTCAATGCCACCAAAATAATCATTTTAGTCTTTCATGACGTAAGGGCCCAGTGCTACTCCCTGACTGCCTTGACTTAATTTCCTTGATGGTCCCAGACATTTCACCTCAGTTTTCGGAAACCTATCTTTTTGAATGTGTTCTAATAGCAGTTTCTGTGTCCTCCTTCCTTAGAGTTGTGGTGATTTTAAGGGTTCATAGTTTTAAGTTTTTTAAAGTAATTCTAGAAAAAACATATTTCATGAGAAAATATTTTACACTTCTGTATTTAGTAAAATTTCATTTGTTTAACTTATAGTTTCTTATTGAGGTATACTTCACATATCATAAAATCCATCAGTTTGAAAGTACATAATTCAGTGTATTTTTTAGTATATTCACAAGGCTGTGCAACTATTTTCACTATGTAATTCCAGAATATTTTCATCTCTGCAAAAAAACCCACGTACCCCCTTACCAGGCACTCCTCATCCACTCCTTTCCCAGTTGCTGGCAACCACTAATCTCTATGGATTTGCCTATTTAAGATATTTTATATACGTGGAATCATACAATACCTGGCCTTTGTGTCTGGCTTCTTTCACTTCACATTAATGTATACACTTCAATGTTAATAGAAAAGGCAAAAGTAATCTAACTTAAAATATCAGTACCTGGCTGGGCATGGTGGCTCATGCCTACAGTCCCAGCACTTTGGGAGGCTGAGGCAGGTGGATTGCTTGAGGCCAGGAGTTCGAGACCAGCCTGACCAACATGGCAAAACCCTGCCTCTACTAAAAATATGGAAAAATAAAATAAAGCCAGGCGGGGTGGTGCACACCTGTAGTCCCAGCTACATGGGAGACTGAGGCACAAGAATTGCTTGGACCTGGGAGGCAGAGGTTGCAGTGAGCTGAGATTGTGCCACTGCACTCCATCCTGGTTGGCAGAGTGAGACCCTTGCCTCAACAGCAACAACAAATCAATACTCAAGAAGCTCTTATATGTTCAGATAACAGGCTTATTTTCATCAGGTGTTTGAACTTGCCTTATTTCTTACCACCTTGATATTGCTAAAACTTTGCATTAACAAATTGCCCCTATTTGCTTCAGAGTATTTAAACATGTCTACATGAAGGTTTGACTCCGAAGCAAATTCTAATGATACTAAAGAGTACATTTAATTTAGTAGCTTTGCTCCAACTTTTAGAATTTTTTCTCATTTTAATGAATCATGGAAATGTGTGAATATAAGGAAGAATGCTCCCCCCAAAAAATTGAACTTTAATTACACAAAATGGGCATTGCTTGAATTTGACATGAAGTTACTCATTAAGGTAATGTTACCAAACTTTATTTAAGAATGGTATAAGGTGTATGCCAAGTTGGCTCTTCCTTTCTCTCAAGATGCTTTGGGAACTCTTCTCTGCTAAGCTAATACTTAAAGTTGAGTTAAAGCTTGGCAACAACAAGGAATCTTTTTTTTTTAACTTTTATTTTAGGTTTGGAGGTACATGTGAAGGTTCGTTACATAGGTAGTCACAGGGGTTTGCTGTACATGTTGTTTCATCACCCAGGTATTAAACCCAGTACCCAATAGTTATGTAAGGATATGCCTTCTTTCTTGGACAACAGACTGCAGTTTTATTTTTCAATGCTGCAGGTAGGAATGAGACAAAAGTGGGTAACTGGAAAATCCTTTATTGAACTCGATATATACATGACAGTGTTATCTCTGAATGGAATCATGAGATCCTTAGTGGAATCATGTAATAGGAGGCAAGGTTTTCTTTTGGCTTATATTGCTACAAAGTATATCTTTCATCTCTGGTCTTAATGTTCATATTAATGCTCACCAACAATTTACTGTGCTTATTGAATCAGTGGAAAAGCCAGTACTTTTCATTTACTTGGTTTCCTGCTTGTAAAGTGGCCGCAATAATACTTGACTCATCTAGGTACTTGGCAGGTAAATAGATTTTTTGAGACTTTCAAGATCCCCTTCCGAAAAGATGCTATAGTTACTGAAACATTGTCTAACAAGTAGGCTATAAAATGAATTCCTTGTATGTAAATGTCTGTTTCAATATATTTCTATTGATAAATTCAAGTATATGATTAGATTTAGGTTCTAACAGAAAACCATAAAATATATTGACTTGAGAAGGCAGGAATTGGGAGAATATTTCAGTGTAAGAGTAAAAAGTGATTTCCAGCTTGAATTGTCTGTTAGTTTGTGCACATAAAGTGTGGTTATCCAAGTTGCAAGAGTACAACAAATCTGCAATAAATAAATTTAGCTTTTGAAAATTTTTTTATGCTCATGCAAAGGTATTATTGTGAGGATACAATGAAATAGTAGATAGGGAGGTGCTGTTAAATAGCCAAAGCTATTTGTACCTGAGTTTAGTATTAAAGAATTAGGTGGACAACATTACATTGTGGTTGATACCAAAGGTCTGGAGCCAGACTTCCATGCTTTGAAAATCCTGGCTCTGGCATATGCCACTGGTGTAGCCCTATACTGGGGATTTTTTGTGTCTGTCCCTCAGTTTTCTCCCATATGATGAGGGTAATAATAGTATACCCACTCACCGTTGTCTTAGAGTTGTGATGAAAGCTAAACAAGTTGATGTGGGTAAAGCATTTGGACCAGTGTCCCACACATAGTAAGCGTCACAGAAATATTAGTTACTGTATTAGTGACATTTTTCACATTCTCAGAATTTCTACCTTTGTTTCCCCCAGTAATACTTTGTACTTGGGCAGCTCTGTGCATTTGCTTCTTAATCTCAAGCTGCTGAACCCTCTTGAGGTGTGAAGGAGAAACGAGCTCTAGAGCGTGTCGTGTGTGTGGCATTACGTGCAAAGCTGTGCACATGTTTTCCTCTTCTGTCCTCACAGGAGGGCTGCGAAGTTGGTTTCCTTGTCGATAAAAATAGAGCTTAAGTCTGCTTTACAAAGTTGGTAAGATTTAAATGAGATAATGTATGTAAAGCACTTGATGTAATGGACTCTAACAAATAATAGCTGTTATTTTTACCAATATTTGGTAGCTTCTTTGGTAAACAATAACTCCTTGGTAGATGAAGTGAAGATTTGATTTTTAGACTTTCTCAAATGTTTCTGGTTAAAGTAATAGAAAAAAAAAGTGTCACTTTTATTTTACTCTCATATGCTCAAACCTGCATAAAACAACAGAAACATAATTCCATCTTCAAGGATATTTTTTAAAAACCCTACAACACTCCGAGCCAAAGCCTTCGAAGGATACTGGCCAAATATTGTGAATTCTCTAGAAATATGGGCAGTATATGCTTCTGTAGATTTCAAGCAAGGTATGTATCTCCCCTCCACCCCTCAAACAAGTGCTGCAGTCCTGAAAGACGTATCTAAAAAGTCTTTGGTGAGAGTAATGAGATACAGGGCAGCCAGGCAGTCATGTCCCTATGGTGATAACTCTTCAGAATTGCAAGGGCATTAGGAAAGCCAGGGGAAGTTGAGTGCTGCAGGAGAGTCCATGCCAATAGACCATTTCTGTCATCTCTGATCTTGCTTTTAAGCAGAAGAAAGTGATCTTAGGAAGCACATTAGGCAGAACTAGACGGGACCTTATGACTGAATTGGCTTAGCTGTGGCCACATGGGTCTCTTGAATGTTGAAAATAACAGGCACAAACGGAGGCTCCATCTCATTCTGTGCACACCTCTGGCTCTGTCCCTTTCCACACTTCTTCAGCTGGTGCCTGTTCTTTTTCAAAGATGAGTAACAATCAGGAAGGAACCTGTACGTAAAAACTGGAGGGAGGAAACTTATACAAAAGACAGAGAAAGGATAAATAATACAAGAGAAAAAGAAGAATCATACATAGCCTGTAAGAGATGCAAACACACTCACTCTAGAAAAAAAGAGTTCAATGAGAGGTTCAGTGGCACAAAGGAGGTGTGAGACAGAGAAGGAGATGAGGAGCAAACTGGGGAGCTTAGAAAGACATGGAAGTAGGGAATGTTAATACCACTGAACATTATAGATCACTGAGATGAGAGCCACACTAGAAGCTGCAAAAGACCAAATAAGCACAACTGAAAGCATCCTCAGGGAGGTGGCAGACAGGCTTTAGGTAGTCACACAAAATGACAGGAAATGAAACAGTGATTTAAAATGTGCATAGAGACAATGATGGAGAGATGTCATTGACAAAGGAGCTACAACATAAGCATGATTAGTGTTTTTACAGAAGAGGTGAAAAGGAACCAGACAGATGAAAGAGTTAAAAATAGAAAAGCAAATGTTCCATAAATAAATGCAGATAAAAAGGGCACATTGTATCCTAGGAAATACAGATACCAAATGACATATTCCAGTGACAATATTAAACATCAAGGACAGGGAAAGGAGTATTTGATGCTCATGCAGAAAAAGTTAGTTATGTGCAAGACACAGTAAGGGAATGATGATGGAATCTGGAGTGAAAGCTGCCTGGAAAGGGCTGTTTTGCAGGAACTATGCCCTTTGGGAGGGGGACCGGGCCTCATTCTTGTCCTGACCTTTGATTTCCTGCCAATGGCTCCCTGTGCCTGGACCAGAAGACAGGAGAGTCCGTTGATGCCATCCATACAGGTCAGCTGTTGGGTGGAGAGTGGATCAGGAAGAGAATCAGAAGACATTTAGTATGGGCATCAAAATAATTTTTTTCTTGCTATTCAATTAAGAAATTAAAACTTGTTTTAGACTCTTTAGGAACAGGTAATGCTAGAAATTAATAGTCATAGTGTTCCTTGCTGTCCTGCTTCCCCTTCTCACTGTGCACGAGGATTTTAGCCTTACTGAAGTGCTCTATGAGAAATATGAGAGAGTTGATGCCTCTCACGTATCTTTCATCTGCTTAGTTACAAAGATTCCCCCAGCTGGATAGTCGTATGGACTGGATCACAGCAGGGAATAGAAAAAGATATTTTAGGAACTGAAATATTTATTTAGACCCTGTTATAGCTTCCAGCAATGCTCTCAAGTCTCATCTTTCACCTAGTTTGGCTAACCATCTTTATCTCAGGCTTAACCCCTCTTCCTCCTTTTTTTTTTTTTTTTTTTTTTTTGTTTTGCTCTGTAGCCAGACTGGAGTGCAGTGGTGCGATCTTGGCTCACTGCAACCTCCACCTCCTGGATTCAAGCGATTCCCCTGCCTCAGCCTCCGAGGAGCTTGGGCTATAGGCATGCGCCACCACACCTGGCTAATTTTTTTGTATTTTAGTAGAGACGGGGTTTCACTATGTTGGCTATGATGGTCTCGATCTCCTGACCTGTGATCTGCCCACCTCGGCCTCCCAAAGTGCTGGGATTATAGGCGTGAGCCACCGTGCCCGGCTGCCCTTTTTCCTTTCTTAGGTGTGTTCCTGACTCTGCCCGACTTCAGGCCAAAGGAAGTCTTGGTGACAATTTTAATACAACTGTATTGTACTTGGTGACAATTTTAAATACAGCTCTGATCCTGAGTACTGTGGAATTAAGGAAAGACTGGAGGAGAACAAGGACAGCCAGTTTTAAGGATTATGGTACTGACTGGTTTCCTCTGTACTTTCTTTTGAACTCCTAGTTGGCCATTGACTTGTTTCCAGGGTCACTACTGTGCATCTCTTTGAAAGTCCATTCAAAGGAATAAGAGGTGGGAGAAAGAAGATGGAGGAGTACGAAAGGGGAGACTAGGTTAGTAAATGACATCACTCATTTCTGGACTTTCACTACCATACAGCCACTGCTTTAATTTTAAAAATAGCTATAGTGAGATGTACGTCACATAGCACACAGTTCATGCATTTAGAGTGTGTAATTCGGTGGTTTTTAGTATATTCATGACACAATAAATTTTAGAACATTTTTGTCACCTCAAAAAGAAACTCTGCTTGTAGCAGTCACTCACTGCATCCCCCTATTTCCCCTCTGCCTAGACAAGCACTAAGCTACTTTGTCATTATAGATTTGCATGTTCTGGACGTGTCATATAAAAAGAATCATGCAGCATGGGGTTTTTGGCTAGCTTCTTTTGGTTTGTATAACATTTTCAAGGTTCATCCAAATTGTAGCATGTATTGGTACTTCATTTCATTTGATTGCAGAATTTTTTTTATTATGTGGATATACTATATTTTGTTTATCCATTCATTAGTTGATAGAATATAGGTTGTTTCTGCTTTTTGGCTGTTGTGAATAATGCTGTTATAAACATTCATGTACAAGTTTTTGTGTTGATATGTTTTTATTTGTCTGAGGTATATACCTAGGAGTGGAATTGCTAGATCATATGGTAACTTTATGATTAATTTTTTTTAAGAATTACCAGACTGTTTTTTGAAGTGGATGCATCATTTTACATTCCCACCAGCAATGTGTACAGACTCCAGTTTCTCCATACTTTCTCCTAAACTTATTATCTGTCTTTTTAACTATGGCCATTCTAGTGGTGTGAAGTGATATCTCATGTGATTTTTTAAAAAAAATCTATAAAAATATATTATACAAGTATTTATTTTTTATTATAATATAAAATTTACCATTTTAACCATTTTAATGCTACAATTCTGTGACATTAAGTGCATTCACATTGTTGTGCAACCATTACCACCATCCATCTCTAGATTCTAGAAGAAATGCACTCTGCCCACAGTCTCAGTCCCAGATGCCCTGTACCATATGTGTTGTCCCACTTTTGACCTTATTAGTAGTATCTTCCTTCTCTCCATGTATCTTTATTGAGAACCTAATATGTGTAAGACATTATGTCTTACATATAGTCTACTAAGACATTATGTGCTGGATTCTTTTAGAGCCACCAAAATGAATAAAACTTGATCTGGGGCTGGGCACGCTGGCTCACACCTGTAATCCCAGCACTTTGGGAGGCTGAGGCAGGTGGATCACATGAGGCCGGGAGTTCGTGACTAGCCTGGCCAACATGGTGAAACTCCGTCTCTACTAAAAATACAAAAATTAGGTGGGCGTGGTGGTGAATGCCTGGAATCCCAGCTACTCAAGAGGCTGAGGCAGGAGAATCGCTTGAACCCGGGAGGTGGAGGTTGCCGTGAGCCAAGATCGTGCTGCTGCACTCCAGCCTGGGCAACAGAGCAAGACTCTGTCTGAAAAAACAAAACAAAACAAAACATACAAACAAAAAAACCTTGATCTGCTGATTGTTTTTTCACTAGTTCTTACCCAGTTCCTCTTGTGATAATGGCATACTCTTGGGACACAGTTGGCTGAGTTCCCTGGGGCAGATCCTTTTGCTTTGGAACACAATGAAAATCACTGGCAGAGACTGAGACCATAATTTGGACTTAATGGACCAATTTTGTGACCTAAAAACTTTCAAGCAGTTGTTTCATTTTCATTTCTGTCATATCATCTGACCTTAGTTTTGAAATATGGAGAATAAGATGTTAATAATGAGAACTTTCCATTTTTCTTTAATATTTCATTGAGATAGAATGGCCTCTGTGTTATTACTCCTCATCCCAAAAGCTTTCTGCCTAGTGTTTGCCTAGGTTTCTTAATGTCTAAAATATTCTGAAACATCAAAGCCATATTATCAATTATCAGAAAAGAATTTTTTTTAAATGTAAAAGAAGACGACATTTGGCCAGGCATGTGGTGGCTCACGCCTGTAATCCCAGCACTTTGGGAGGCTGAGGCCGGTGGATCACCTGAGGTCAGGAGTTTGAGACCAGCCTGGCCAACATGGTGAAACCCCATATCTTCTAAAAACACAAAAACTAGCTGAGTGTGGTATCATGTGCCTGTAATCCCAGCTACTTGGGAGACCGAGGTAGGAGAATTAATTGAACCCAGAAGGTGAGGGCTGCAGTGAGCTGAGACTGTGGCTGGGTGTCTCAGAGTGAGACTCTGTCTCCAAAACAAAGGGCCATTTAACCAGTGTGTTAGATTTAAAACATGTAAAATAGCAAGGAGGGACGTAGAACACTACGTGTAAATTTACCATAGTATCAGAAAATAGCGTACAATGAATTGTGCCTGCTATAAAAACCATAAAGAGCAACAGAAAGATCCTTTTTTGAAGCTGTCTTCCAAAAAGATATTAGTCTATTTAGGAAAATTTGGCAAGTTAGCATGTGAATGCAAGAAAGTAACATGGCATGGCAATTGAAATAGCTACGTCTGAATCTAGAGTGTACAGCTTATTTGGTGAGATCCTTTGGGTCTTAATCTCCCCAGGGATATTGATTCCTATTTTATATGTTTGTGTTGAAGATTGCCATGTATAATAACTGAATTAGTGTATTTAAAAGTAAATACTAAAAATAGCTGAGTGATCTTCACATGGGACCATATAAGCAGATCTTGAGAATGATTGAAGGGAAATCCAAGATAGTGATTAGATTTCAAGACCATATCACCTGTTCTAAATGAGTTCAACTTTACCAACCCAAATAGATTCTTATGCAGAGTACTGAAAAATCCACAAATAGGATTTTAGAGCCATTGTTACAAAGAAACAGAGGTGCCTAAGAGTTTTAGGGTGGGAAATACCTGATTTTCAAAAAGCGGAATTGAAGAATTTGAGAACTACATATATCTGTCTAGACAAAATGATGATGCTGTGTTTTTGAAAGTCAAAAAAAAAAAAAAAGGAGGGTCTAATCAGTGAAGGCCTGAGACCATATATGAGATATTAATGAAGATGAGATCTGGGAGATGGAAATCATGACCTCCCAGATCATACTATCAGAAGGACTGGGAACCTATTGACAGAGGACTCTGTTAGGTTGGGTAGTGCTAGCTGGTAGAAAAAAGAAACTAAAATTTCAGCGTATCAGCACAGAAGTTGGTTTATCAGTAGTGTAACAGTAGAATGTGCGGCACTCCTGGTCAGTGGGTGTTTTTCTTTCATGTGGTACCTGGCTTCTTCCATTTCATGGCTCCCTTGTTCCCTAGGGTCTTAGAATCATCTGCATCAGGCAGAAGAATAAAATAGTGGAAAAGGCACAGCTGCTTAATAATCCTAGCTAGAAGAAATATTTGCAGATCACATATCTGACAAGGAATTAATATCCTGAATATATAAAGAATTCCTACAACTCAACAAAAGAAAAACAAATAACCCAGTTCAGAAATGGACAAAGATCTTGAGTAGACATTTCTCCAAAGACAATATACAAATAGCTGCTAAGCATTGAAAAGATACTCAATATCTTTAGTGACTAGGGAAATGTAAATCAAAACCACAATGAGATACCACTTCACCTAGTGTATAATATAACTATTATTGAAACAATGGAAAATAGCGTGTTGGTGAGGATGTGGAGAAATTGGAATCCTTGCACATTGCTGGTAGAAATGTAAAATGGTTCAGCCACTGTAGAAAATTTTATGGTGGTTCCTCAGAACGTTAAATAAGGAATTACATATAATTCAGCAGTTCTCTTATAATATACCTCAAATAATTAAAAACAGGGACTCAAACACATATACATATATGCACAAATATGCATTGCAGCATTAATCATAATAGCTGAGAGATGGAAACAACTCATGTCTCCATCAGCAGATGAAAAGATAAGCCAAATGTGGTATATGCATACAGTGAAATGTTATTCAGCCATAAAAAGAAATTGAGATAGAAAATATCGATGAGCCTCGAAAACATGACATTAACTGAAAGAAGCCAGATGCCGAAGAACAAATATTGTTACGATTCTACTTGTGTACGGTACCTAGAAAAATCAAATTCATAGAGACTGAAAGTAGAACAGGGGTTACCAGGGGCTGGGGGGAGGGAGAATGGGGAGTTACAGTTTAATGGGTACAGAGATTTCTGTGTGAGATGATGAAAATGTTCTGAAGATAGTGGTGATGGTTACACAACACTGTGAATGTACTTAATGCCACTGAATTATATACTTAAACAATAGTCAAAATGGTACATTTTTTATGGCATGTATATTTTACCACAGTTAAAAATGAACCCCAGCTGAAAATGACACATGTGTCTTTTGTTCACATTCCACTGGTGAGAGGTAGCCTTGCAGAGACTTTTGGTAATTTAGTACTTGAAGTACTTGATTGAGCAACATTTCCCAGTAATTATTCCACAGTTTGGAAAGAAGTGCATGAATATTTTGTGGACAGCCAGCTATTTTGGCTACAAAGGCCAAATTTAAGTTGCTATATATGCAACTTACAAAATAGTCATTCAATTTAGAGGCAACTCCTTGAAACTGTGGGGTCAGAAGACCCTGAAAAGTTCCCCTCAAACTTGAGTCAGGTACAAGATATATTAATATGTTCCCGTTTTACCAATGCAAAATGAATAAAATGTACACAGTGTTTCTTTTATTGGTGTGTGCTCTGTGTCTGATGTTTAAGGCTTTCATTAATTGACCTTGATTCTCCTGCCCCTGTTTTCCCTACATGTTCACGTGTGCTTCAAATTCAAACTCCCTACCACACTGTTTCAGGAGGGGACAACTGTATGGTGTCCCAACTGTGGTACATCAAATGTCTCTTCTGTATGAGGAAGAAGGTTGAGTTTAATTAATAGTGGAACATTTTAAAAGAAATACTGCAAATGAAATTAGAGACTGCTTATCATTTGGCACCCATGGTAGTGAGGCAAGTAGGAACCACTCCTTCTGAAGAGTGGTGGAAGATGCTAGGATGTTTGGCTTGTAGGTCGGGTGACTAGTCAGAGCTCCAAGGGATGTCTTCAGATATGTGTCTGCCTCTCCTGTGAGGCACAGAGGAGGTGCTTGCTGTGACAAGCTCCGAAAGGCAGGACCCTGAATCCTAGTGAAAGTTCTGGGGCAGCCACTTTGTATTCAACATAAGAAAGACCATTCCAACAGGTTGAAGACTGAATTTTGTAGAGGCCAACATCTGGACGTAGTGAGTGAATGGTCTGTACTGTGAGTGCCCCAGCAGCCTCAAAGAGAGACTGAACAGAGAAGCAATTCCAGCACGGTGGGAGGAAGGGTTACAGCCTCTAGAGCCCCTTCTAGCTCCAAGATTCTGTGATTCTTTCTCACATTTGCCAATGTTTGTGAACATTCCTGCAGTCTCCAAGATGAAAAGCAGAGAAGTTAATGTAATGAAAGAAAGCTATTAAGATGTAAATTGTTTTCTCTGTAAGTGCTTTCATAATGTGCTGAAACATACATTCACTTTTATTCCCTTATGTCTAGGCTGCTGACACTCAAGAACTAAAGATGGAAATGTGGAATCAAGCAGGTTATACCCATACAAAGACAGACAGCTAACATCTGGCTCGCTCTTTTTTCCCTTAACTGATAGAACCAGTACTGCATAGTATCTCTAATGCATTCTCTTTTATATCCTTTGTTTTAGAGAGAAAAAATCTAATGTCGGGCAGCATTATTGAAGCACATCACTGCCATATTCAGCAAGCAGTAGGACATTTAAAGTGAGGACAGTTATTAGTGGGATTAACACAGTAATAAAACTTTATAGAGGCATTTAATAACTCATTTACAGATCATGAAACAAAGCTAATAGTCAACCTTCATGGGTGAAGTGTTCTATTTGTCTTGCGGACCACTGCTTTGACTTTTAGTCAAATGTCAAGAGATCACTAAGATTTCAAATGTCTTTATGTGCATCTTATTGTTAAAGCCTGCAGAATTATGCGCACTTAAAAATGAGTCCCCAAAGAGCAGTGATCCAGCATTAACATTTTAAATAAAATGTAAGGTATCAACTCTTTCTACTTACAGATATATAGATGAGTGATTGGCAAACAATAAAATGATCTTTAGTCTATATAAGCCCCAAATGCTGGATTTAATCCAGTCTTCTTCTCTAGGTGTCTCCCAGTTACTGGCTCTAAATAGGTGAATAAATTATAGACCATTAGGCCATTTACCTCCCCTTCTGTTAACAGTTTCCACCATAATTATTTCTGGACATGATAGTTTGTCTTCTCCTGCCTCCTAACAGCTCTTACTCTGTATTATACCCAGAAGATTTCCTTTCCTGTTAGGTACAATTGTTCTGATTTGGGTCGTTCCCTTAAATTTCATTCAACAAATCTTTTTTGAGTCATAGAATATTTAGAATGAGAGTATTCTTAATACTAAGTTGGTGCAAGTATAATTGCGGTTTTTGCCATTGCTTTTAATTACACAATTACCTTTGCACCAACCTAAATCATTTGTTCAAAACCCACTCTGTACAGATAATAAAAACTAGGCCAGTGAGGTACAGAAACTTGCCCAGGATCCCTGGCTAGAAAGTGGCTGAGATGGCCCTGAGGGGCAGGGGCGCCCTTCCTACCTATGCCCTCACCAAGGGCTGAATTACCTCCCTTTCTCTTCAGAACAGCGAATGCTTAGCTACGGCACCATTAGGTATTCTTTCTTTAAAAAATCTATATCTATATCTATATCTATATCTATATCGATATAGATATATCTAAAAATATATAGATGTATATCTATCTATAGATCTATATATATATATATTAGAGACTGTTCCTGCTGCTATAACAAAATAGCCGAGACAGTAATTTATAAAGAGCAGAAATTTTATCTTCTCACAGTTTTGGAGGCTGGGAAATTCAAGGTCAAGGACCTGGCAGATTTGGTATCTGATGAGGGCTGCTCTCTGCTTCCAAGATGGTGCCTCTTCCTGTGTCCTCCCAATGGCAGAAGGGAACAGAAGGGCCCACCTTAGTTCTCTGAGGCCCTTTAATAAGGGTCCTAATCCTGTTTATGAGGGCAGAACTCCAACTTAATCACCTCTTAAAGGCCCTGCCTTTTAATACTATTACTTGGGTCTTAGGTTCCAATATATGAATTGTGCTGGGGGAGGGATGGATAGATTCAAATCATAGCACCATTGCTCCACATTTTTGCCAGCATTTGATATTATCATTGTGTTGGATTTTAGTCATTCTGATGGGTGTATGGTGGTATCTCATTCTTTTAATTTGTAATTCCCTAATGACGTATGATATTGAGTATCCTTTCCTGTGCTAGTTTGCCATCTATATATCTTCTTTGACATGGTATCTGTTCAGATCTTTTGCCCATTTTTAATTGAGTGGTTTATTTTCTTATTTTTGAGTTTCAAGGGTTCTTTGTATACTTCAGATACAGGTCCTTTAAAAAAATTGTTTATGGGTACATAGTAGGTGTATATATTTATGGGGTACATGAGATAATTTGATACAGGCATGTGGTATGAAATAAGCACAATATGGAGAAGGGGTATTCATCCCATCAAGTGTTTATCCTTTCAGTTATAAACAATCCAATTACACACTTTAAGTTATTTAAAAATAAACAATTATTATTGACTATAGTCACCCTGTTGTGCTATCAAATAGTAGGTCTTATTTATTCTGTTTTTTGGTACTCATTAACCACCTCCACCTTCCCCCACCCCTACCCCTCACTACCCTTCCTAGCCTCTGGTAATCATCCTTTTACTCTATATGTTCATGAGTTCAATTGTTCTGATTTTTAGATCACACAAATAAGTGAGAACATGTGATGTTTACCTTTCTGTGCCTGGCTTATTTCACTTAACCTAATGATGTTCAGTTCCATCCATGTTGTTGCAAATGACTGGATCTCATTCTTTTTTATGGCTGAATAGTACTCCATTGTGGAGTACTATAGTGGATACAGGTCCTTTATCAGATATGTTTTGCAAATATTTTATCCTAGTCTGTGACTTGTGTTTTTATTTTCTTCAGGTTTAGTTTATTTTGATACTTGGTTTTAATAGCTGAAAAGTAAACTTCATAAACAATACATAGAAGTGAGTGCAGAAAGTACACTATTGACTCTGCTTCCCAAATTAATACTTATTTTCAAATCAGTACGCCAGTTACACAAAGGGTTTTAAAAAATAATTTGTCTAGTAAAATTTCATTTTCTCAGAATTGTTGCCTATCCTTACTAACGAATCAGAACATGTTGTATTTCTAATAGATTCATGACCTACTGAGTTCACTTAGAAAATGTTTAAATAGGTGTGAAAATTGTTTTCAATCTTTTTGTTATATTTTATTTACTTTTTATTGAGGTTTAACATGCATGCAGTACAGTACATTAATTTTAAGCATACAACTTAATGAATTTATATAGATGTATACACATGTAAAATCAACACATAGATTTAAAGAAAATTTCTAGTACACTATAAAGGTACTTCAAGTCCCTTCCCAGACAGTGCTCATCAATCTTCTGATTTCTATCGCCTTTGATTAGTTTTGCCTGTTCTTGAATGTCGTATAAAAGGAATTAGAAAGTATGTCTACTGATATGATTTGGCTCTGTCTTTACCCAAATCTCACCTTGAATTGTAATAATCCCTACATATCAAGGGTGGGACTAGGTGGAAGTAATTGGATCATGGGGGCACTTTCCCTCCTGCTGTTCTCCTGATAATGAGTGAGTCTCATGAGATCTGATAGTTTTATAAGCATCTGGCATTTCCCCTGCTGGCACTCCTTCTCTATCCTGCTACCATGTGAAGAAGGATGTGTTTCCCCTTCTGTCATGATTGGAAGTTTTTTGAGGCCTCTCCAGTCGTGACTCACGTGCAGAACTGTGAGTCAGTTAAACCTCTTTTCTTCATAAATTACCCAGTCTTGGGCAATTTTTTATAGCAGTGTGAGAACAGACTAATACCTCTACTTACATGTCTGGCTGTTTTCACAGTGCATTTTCTGTGAGTCATCCACATTGTCATTTTTATCAATTTTTAATTACTATATAGTATTCTATTATATGAATATATGACAGTTTGTCTCTTTAGCATATCTGTCTGTATCTGTTTATATCATAGTTTATTTCTTCAGCATATCTTTTCTTTTTCTTCTTTTTTTGAGGTGGCGTCTCGCTCTGTCGCCCAGACTGGAGGGCAGTGGTGCGATCTCAGCTCACTGCCACCTCCACCTCCTGAGTTCAAGCCATTCTCCTGCCTTAACCTCCCAAGTAGGTCGGATTACAAGTGTACGCAACCACACACAGCTAAGTTTTGTATTTTTAGTAGAGACAGGGTTTCATCAAGTTGGCCAGGCTGGTCACAAAAACTCCTGACCTCAAGTGATCCACCTGCCCCAGCCTCCCAACATGTTGGGATGGCAAGCATGAGCCAACATGCATAGCCAGCATATCTGTTCTTTAGCGACTCACAGAAAAGATAATTATTTGAATATTTCTTTTTTTTTTAATTTGTACAAATTTTGGGGGTAGACATGCATAGATTGTATAGTGGTCAAGTAAGGGCTTTTAAATTATCCATCAATAGAATAACATACATTGCACCCATTAACTAATTTCTCATCCTCCCTTCCACCCCCTCACCCTTCTGAGTCTCCATTATCTCTCATCCCACTCTCTACGTCCACATGAACACATTTTCTGGCTCCCATTTATGAGTGAGAACATGCAGTGTTTGTCTTTCTGTGCCTGGCTTGTTTCACTTGGGATAATGGCCTCCAGTTTCATTCACATTGCTGCAAAAGACATTATTTCATTGTTTTTATGGCTATTATTTCATTATATGTATATGCCACATTTTCTTTATCCATTTATTCACTGATGGACACTAGGTCTATTTCATATCTTCGCTATTGTGAAGCTTTGATTTGTTAATGAAGTGGCTTGGAATTCACTCAGGAAATTGCTGTGGTCTCATCAGAACTGAGTCCTTTGCTGGGCCTGAAGTCATTTGGATCAAGCATGATCCTATTCCCAGCAGGGTGGGCATTCAGAACTCTGTGGTCCTTTGCTTCACACAGCTCCCTCCAGGTCTTTTGTTTGACCTGGTCCTGAAAAAAGAAAATCTGTCTCTGCATTTTATGTAAAAGTAAGATTATTACTTTTATCTTAAAATATTTAAGTTGTTCCCCCCAAAAGGCTGTTTATTTTATTAACTCTTTAACTGGGCTCAGTTCTCTATGTGGTTCTTGATTATTAAAACTAGTAGGTTGCCTCTTTCAAGGCAAAATCTACCTCTTCCTCCAAAATGGTTTCCTTTTCAATTTTTTTAAGCAATCCATTAAAAATAATTTTATTAGGTATCTGGTTCAGGATAAATTTACAGTTGAAATGCAGAAAAATTTTCACTTCTTGAAGCAAACAGTTGGAACCCAGTTTTGTGAAAAGGGCATTCTTTTTTATCTTAATATTTATTTTATTTCAATAGGTTTTTAGGGAACAAGTGGTGCTTGGTAACATGAATACATTCTTTAGTGGTGCTTTTTGAGATTGTGATGCATCCATCACCCAACCAGTGTGCACTGTACCCAGTGTGTAGTCTTTTATCCCTCAGCTCCCTCCCTCCTTTTCCCCCGAGTCTCCAGAGTTCATTGTATCATTTTTATGCCTTTGCATCCTCATAGCTTAACTCCCAATTATGAGTCACAACATACAATGTTTGATTTTCCATTCCTGAGTTACTTTACTTAGAATAATAGTCTGCAATTCTATCCAGGTTGCTGTGAATGTCATTATTTTGTTCCCTTTTTTTTTTTTTTTTTTTTTGATGGACTCTTGCTCTGTTGCCAGGCTGGAGTGCAGTGGCGGGATCTTGGCTCATCGTTAAAACGATTCTCTTGCCTCAGCCTCCCAAGTAGCTGGGACTACAGGCGTGTGCCATCACGCCCAACTAACTTTTATATTTCTAGTAGAGATGGGGCTTCACCATTGTTGCCAGGATGGTCTCGATCTCTTGACCTCATGATCTCCTTGGCCTCCCAAAGTGCTGGGATTACAGGCGTGAGCCACCGCACCTGGCCAACTCTGCTGATTATTTCTATTGCTGTGCAGAAGCTTTTTAGTTTAATTAAGTCCTACCTGTTTATCTTTGTTTTTGTTGCATTTGCTTTTGGCTTGTTGGTTATGAAGTCTATGCCTAAGCCAATGTCTAGAAAGGTTTTTCTGATGTTATCTTCTAGAATCTTTATGGTTTCAGGTCTTAGATTTAAGTCTTTGATCCATCTTCAGTTCATTTTTATATAAGGTGAGAGATGAGATTTCATTCTTCTGCATGTGGCTTGCCAATGATCCCAGCACCATTTGTTGAATAGGGTGTCCTTTCCCCACTTTATTTTTTTTTTGTTTGTCAAAAATCAGGTAGCTGATTAGTAAGTTACTAACAGTAAGTATTTGGCTTTATTTCTGGGTTCTCTATTATATTTTATTGGTCTATGTCCCTATTTTTATACTAATACCATGCTGTTTTGGTGACTATTACCTTATAGTATAGTTTGAAATTGGGTAATGTGATACCTCCAGATTTGTTCTCTTGCTTAGTCTTGCTTTGGCTATGCAGTTCTTTTTTTGGTTCCACATGAATTTTAGGAGTGTTTTTTTCTAGTTCTGTGAAGAGTGATTGTGGCATTTCTGTGGGAATTACATTGAATTTATAGATTGCTTTTGGCAATATGGTCATTTTCTCAATATTTATTCTACCCATTCATGAGCATGGGATATGTTTCCACTTGCTTGTGTTGTCTATTATTTCTTTCAGTAGTGTTTTGTAGTTTTCCTTGTAGAGGTCTTTCACCTCCTTGGTAAAGTATATTTCTAAGTATTTTATTTAATTTTTTACAGCTATTGTAAAAAGGGTTGGGTTCTTGATTTGATTCTCAGCTTGGTTGCTATAGGTATATAGCAGAATTACTGATTAGTGTACATTAATTTTATATCCTGCAACTTTGCTGAATTTATTTAACCGTTCTAGGAGCTTTTTGGATGAGTCTTTGTGGTGGGTGTATGATCATATCATCAGCAAACAGCGACAGTTCGACTTTTTCTTTGCCAATGTGGATGTCCTTTATTTCTTTCTCTTGTCTGATTGCTCTGGCTAGAACTTCTACTATGTGGAATAGAAGTGATGAAAGTGGGGATCCTTGTCTTGTTCCAGTTCTCAGGGGGAATGCTTTCAACTTTTCCCTGTTCAGTGTAATGTTGGCTGTGGATTTTTCATAGATGACTTTTATTACCTTAAGGTATGTCCCTTCTATGCCAGTTTTGCTGAGGGTTTTAATCATAAAGTGTGCTGAATTTTTTCATATGCCTTTCTGCATCTATTGAGATGATAGTCTGATTTTTCTTTTTCTGTTTATGTGGTGTATCACATTTATTGACTCATGTATGTTAAACCATCAGTGTCCCTGGTATGAAACCCACTTGATCATGGTGGATTATCTTTTTGATATGCTGTTGGATTGGGTATTTTGTTGAGGATTTTTGTATCTATATTCATCAGGGATATTGGCCTGTAGTTTTCTTTTTTTGTTATGTCCTTTCCTAGTTTTGGTATTAGGGTAATATAGGCTTTATAGAATGATTTAGGGGAGATTTCCTCTTTATTCTATGGAATAGTGTCACTAGGGTTGGTACCAGTTCTTTGAATGTCTGGTAGAATTCAGCTGTGAATCCGTCTGGTACTGGACTTTTTTTGTTGTTGGTAATTTTTTAAATTACCATTTCAATCTCATTGTTTGCTGTTCTCTGTTCAGAGTTTCTGTATCTTACTGGTTTAATGTGGGAGGGTTTTATATTTCCAGGAATTTATCCATCTCCTCTACGTTTTCTAGTTTATGTGCCCAAAGGTGCTCATAGTAGCCTTGAATAATCTTTTGTGTTTCTATGGTATCAGTAGTAATATATCCCATTTCATTTCTAGTTGAGCTTATTTAGATTTTAGATTAGATTTAGATTTTCTCTCTTCTTTTCTTGGTTAATCTCACTAATTATATCTTTCATATCCTTTATCATGTTTTTGATTTCTTTAATTTGGAGTTCATCTTTCTCTGGTGCCTCCTTGATTAGCTTAATAATTAACCTTCTGAATTCTTTGTCTGACCATTCAGAGATTTGATCTTGATTTGGATCCATTGCTGGTGAGCTAGTGATCTTTTGGGGGTGTTAATCTACCTTGTTTTGTCATATTACCAGAATTGTTTTTCTGGTTCCTTCTCTTTTGGGTAGACTGTGTCAGAGGGAAGATCTGAGACTCAAGGGCTGCTGTTCAGATTCTTTTGTCCCACAGGGTACTCTCTTGATATGGTGTTCTCCCCCTTCCCCTAGGGATGGGGTTTCCTGAGAACCAACCTGTGGTGATTGTTTTTGCTATTCTGGGTCTAGCCACCCAGCAGAGCTACTGGGCTCAGGGCTGCTACTGAGGAGTCTCTGCAAAGAGTCCTGTGATATGATCCATCTTTAGGTCTTTCGGCTGTGAATACCAGCACCTGTTCTGGTGGAGGTAGCAGGGGAGTGAAGTGGGCCTTGGTCCTTGGGTCCTTGATTGTATTTTTTTTAGTGTACTGGTTTTGTGTTGGTTGACCTCCAGCCAGGAGGTGGCACTTTCAAAAGTGCATTACCTGTGGTACTATAGGGAGGATGCAAATTTGCCTTAGGGTCACCAGGTTAAGTATTCAGGTTTCTCAGGTGGTGGGCAGGGCCATAGAGCTCTCAAGAGATTATGTCCATTGTTTTCAGCAACCAGGGTGGGCAGAGAAAGACTACCAGGTGGGGGCAGGTATAGGCATGTCTGAGCTCAGACTCTCCTTGGGCAGGGCTTGCTGTGGCCACTGTGAGGGATGGGGGTGTGGTTCCCAGTCCAGTGGAGTTCTGTTTCCAGAGGATTACGGCTGCATCTGCTGAGTCACACAGGTCACCAGGGAAGTAGGAGAAAGCTGGCAGTCATAGGCCTCTCCCTACTCCCATGCAGCCTGCAGTCCTAAAGGCCGGTCTCAATCCCACTGTGCTCCCCCAACAACACTGAGTCTAGTAGAGGAGCCAGTGACCAGTGCTGAGAACTTGCCCTGGACCACCAGCCTCCCTGCTGAGAAAGCAAGTCAACTCACAGTGTTTTTGGCATCTGAGGAAGCCTGCAGTGGCAATCCAGTTCCTTCAAAGGGTCTCTGGATACTCTCAGCCTTCCTGGTGGTTCTTGGAGCAAATGTTCATGACGTATCTCCACACGCTCTTCCGTCTGTTCTAGCGGGAGCTGCAAGCTGGTCCTGCCACCTTATTTTTGAATATTTCTTCATAGGAACAGAATCTGGATCATGAGTGGAGTCAGTTTTGAAATAACTATACTGGGATTCAACCTCCATGATGTATTTGTTCTAACATTTACTACTTCAACTTTTCTGCAATATGTCTAAAATTGTCAGTGTTACTTTTGTTGATAAAATTAAAATTTCATTTTTTTTTTTGGTGATGGTTTTAATATATTCAGCTGTTTTTACTGTGGGGAGAAAAGCATTTTTCCCAGTGGTTTGTGGTTTTCTGACTTTTACTGTAAAATATGAAATCTCACAGGGGCTTCTGAATATTTGTCATTTAGTTTCTTAAATGTTGAGAAGTACTGAACTGAGTCACATGAAATAAAGAATTTTAATTTTCTCTTGTGGGTACTTAGTTTTAAATTTTCTTGCTAATTGTGATGGCTTCCTAGTATTTCTTGCTAAAATATCAAGCAAAATACATAGTAAGATTCTTTTAACAGTAGTAGTTTTCATAATTTCAGTATTTTAGCTGGTTTTTCAAATGTATTTAACTTGGCATTTTTTTAACATTATAATGTGACTGAGGAAGCTGGGGAGCAGAATCACACTGATTTTTTTTTTTTTTTTTTTTTTTTGCTCCTGGTTATTTGCATTATCTATAATTCTATATATATATTTTTTGGGGGGTTGGAATCTGTAAGGTACTTGTCTACCTTTTTATTGTTAATTTAGTTGAAACTAGATAATATAATTGGCACATCCATTTAACCAGGTGTACATGAACTGCTTTATGGCAAATATATACATATGTATGTGTATATATATATATATGTGCAATATACTGAAATTTTACAGAAACTCATGGGATGTTCACTCTGGCTGTCCTGAGTCATGCCGCCCCTGCTCTTTCTCCTGGATACCCACCAATGAGCATTCTGCTAGGCAGGAGGGTGCATGTGTTCAGTGAAAAGACCAATTTCAGTTATTACCTTTTTGGTAAAAATAATTATACAACATGTTCATATATATATATATATTTTATCACACTCCAGTGTATTGCTTTGGAGAACTGTGGTCTAAAAAAACACTTGCTTAGAAAGTAGAGGACAAGAAAGTGATTCTTTAGTGAAGGACTGATGGTCAAAAATCAGGAATATAGAGCAGAGAAGGAAAATAAGCAGAGAAGTTGATGTTAAATTTGTAGAAAAGTAAGGAAAAATCTTAGAAGACTCCAAAAAGGAAGTGAAGCAGCAGCAGCAGCAGCAGTAAGGGCAAGAAAGAAAATGACTACAATTCAGGATTTCTACACAGCTTCTACTGTGTGGCTCAAAACTTGGAAAGTAATTTTAGATGAATTATTGTCAACTTCTGCTATTCTTCCTCCAGTGTATATTCCTATATTTCTACACTTAGGAAATCTGTCTAACCATCCTTTCAGCTTGATTAGACCACTTGAATAACTGTCTCCAGGACCAAAAGATGGATTGAAAGATAGATACAATAGCCTGGTGCACCTTCTCTTTGGTTTATGCCTCTGTGTACTGGGGCCTTAGGGTTTTCTCATCTGGCTTTATCCATCCATACTAATTTATGTGAGTGCTAGCAGAGTAGAATAAAGAAGCTGTAATGTAGATTAATAAAAAGTGTTAATGTACTTTGTGATCTGTTTCTTAAGATGATTATATTAATATAAGTACTATTTATGTGAAACAGACATTTCTAGTTTAGTTTTTCTTGCTATATACATGATTAAAAGAACAACACTACAGAAAATGCATTTGACAAACACATATTTATAATTTAAAACCTTTGGTTTACTAAGATTAAAAGGGAATTACCTTAGTTTGATAAATAAGATTACCAAAAAACTAAAGCAAATATCATATTTAATAGAAGATTGAAAATTTCACCCTGAAACTGGGAGCAAGACAAAGATGTCCACCATGACCACTTTTATTTAATGTTGTATTGGAGGTCCTAGCCAGGACAATAAGTTAAGAAAAAGAAATAGATGCATTAAAAGTAGAAAGAAAGAAATGAAACTACCCTTATTTTCAGATGACATGATTGTGAACCTAGAAAATTAAAAAGAATCAATGAACTATTAAAATTAATAAGCAGTTTAGCTAGGTCCCCAAGCACAAGGTCAATATAAAAAAATCAATTGCTATACAATTGATATAAAAAAATTGACTTGGTTTCTACCAATTAAAAATTAGTAAAAAATTTAAAGATGATTTAATTTATAGTAGCATTCATAAAAATACTTAGGAATAAATCTAATGAACAAAACATATTGAAAATTAGGATGTTCATAGGACAGTATTTATAATAGAATGAATGAATTACAACTACTGTTAATACAGTATGGATGGATCTCATATCTGATTCTGGTTATATATCGTACAAAACCAGGCAGCAAATTAATCTTTGATGTTAGCAGTCAGGGCAGTAATGATTTTCGGGGAAGGGGATAATGTCTGGAAGGAGTATGAGGATTCTGGGTGTTGGCAATGTTCTTGCTTTTGAGCTACAGGGTGTTTATGTGGGCCTGTCCAGTTTGTGAAAATTCATCTAGTTACACACTTATGTACACTTTTTCTGTATCTACTACACATCAATAAAAAGTTTTCTGAAAATGTCTGTTTATATATGCAGATAGTAGCTTACCATTGGTATATGTGTACCTTAGATTCAGTCAGATTGGATTGTTATTTGACACTACTGCATAATAGCAGTGTGACCGTGCACACCCAGCCGAGGCACATGTCTGAACTACTTCCTCATCTCTAAAATGGGGATAATATTATGCTCGTTTAGCTACATTGAGAGTTAATATTGGTGTATAGATGTCATTGAGAATATGCTTGTTTCTTTCCCTTTAGGGGACAATGTGTGTGTTTATGCATTAAAAACAATAACTCTAGTGAATTTTAAATTATGACTCTTCATTAGATTGAAAATGATCTACTGTAAATGAAATGTTATTTCTAAATATATGTTTACAGTTTATAGATCTAAGTGTAACTATATATTGATGTGGATATGTTTAGGTATAGTATAAAATTCACTGGAGATTTTTTACGACATTGTGCCTATAGATTTTTTCCTGTCTGAAAGCTATTATATAAAATTAAACATATGATTAGTTGCATTTAGGTTGTTATAGATGATAGGTTGGGATCTAATAATGATTTTTCTCCCTTTGTAGCTTGTCACATTTAATCAGTAGGTAATCAGACATTGATGGAAAATGAAATTCAAAATTATGCTCTACACTTCCATATTTGCATATGTCAGTCTGCAAGCCTAAGTCATATTATAGTCCAAAATAACAGAAATGGCTTTTATTTCCATTTCCTTAGTCATTCACATATTCATTTATTTAAATATTTGTTGACAACTAATTCCAGCTGCTATTCTAGGGTCTGGTTACAGCAATGTATAAAACAAACAAAGGCCTCTATCTTATGTTTTGGGAGAGGGAGACAGCAAATAACCTGTGTGGTAAAAGTATGTCAGATGTTGACACGAACAGTTAGCAGGTAGGATATGGGAGGTGAGGGTTGTTGTAGGCAAGGTAGTTGGGGACGTCCTCTCTTTTTATGATGATATTTGAGCAGAGAAGTGAAGGAAGGAAGGGAGAGTCATGCCAATGTGTAGGGACGAGCGTTCTCTACCTGACCAACTCGATACTCGAGTCTTAATTCGAAATCAAATGACCCAAAAGAAAAATTTCTAATATTTCTCTCTTTCTATGGGGAGATTTTGTTGTTTTTGTTTTGTTTGCTTTGTTTTTGTATATTTTGATTCAACCAAGATGGCCTTTTCTGTTTCTAAAATCAAAGCATTGATTGAAATGACTGGTTCCAAATGTTGAAGTTCTAGAGTTAAACATTTCTAGTTCTAGCTCTTTTCAAGGTAACTGCTTACTATTAAAATGTATTTACATACGTGAGTAAGATCCAGATTTTTTTCAGAAAGAGAGAGTATTATTTTATATCATTTTTAGGACATTGAAATTTCAGGTGTTAATCATCAGATTTCTTCTTTTTTTAAAAGACAAAACATACTAAATGCTTATTACGTATGTGTTCTACTTTTAAGTATAATCTGAAAAGATATAAAAAGACATCATTATTTAGTTTTTCAGCCAGTTCAGAACAGTGTTTTTAATATTTTTCAATATTCTGATCTACATAAGTGATTTCTAAAAAATTTAGATATCCTTTGACATTAGCAGGAATTTTCCTCAGAGAATTTTAGAGTGTACAGGACCTTTAGACTCTTTTAATCTGATTTCTCCATGTTAGTGAGGAGTTCTGGAAGAAGGTAGGGTACCCTGCAGAGCTAGAGCTCACAGCTGGCATCTGCAGACTGAAATCTCTGCCTTCTTCTGTTTCCTAGGTCAACTTTAGGTTGTAGTGTGCCCATAGCATAAAGGAAGAACTGGTGTCATGCTTATTTGTATAAATAATACGTGAAGTGTTTTACACATCCTGAGTTTGTCAACAACTAAGTCTTGGTCTCTTGTTGAGTTTGTTGTTTGCCTTTGCACTCTTTGTAGCCATGACACTTCCACTGACAGCCCTTCCGGTCACCAGTTAGACCTTAAGTGATGTCCAGCTTGCTGAGATAGTTTTGGTGCACTAACTAGGTTTCTTGTGAGAGTTTTGAAATTAAATGTTGGTTTGCCGAGGAAAGCCTTACTTTCTTCTAGAAGACTGAAGTTCAAGTTAATTGATATCTACTCATAATTCTAACTTAGTCCTTTAGATATGTAGGATTCCTTTTCGCATTTGTGTGGGGCTATATGTTCTCTGACCTCCTTGTCAACCAGACGATTGGTTACCATTTCAGTACCTTTTTGAATTTCTGTAATTATTGATAAGCCTGTCTAAAGTGCATTTTTCCCCCTTAGACTAATTTATCAATAGTTGTATTGCTGTATCAAAGGCTATTGCATCTTTTTTCAACAGCAATTAATGGATATTTGTACATTTAACCAGGTCTGTTGAGATAATTTAAACAATAAAATGCACTAGTTACATGTGCAATTTGCTGAGTATATACTTGTGAAGCCACCACCATCATCAAGGTGTGAAACATTTTTATCACCTCAGTTTCCTTGTGTCCCTTGAAGTGAATTCGCTTACCCCCTCCCACTTCCTGGGAACCATTAATTTTTTTTATGCCTACATAGTTTTGCCTTTAGAAAAAAATGTTACATAAATGGAATCATACAATATGTAAACATTTGTGTCTGCCTTCTTTCACAATGCAAAATGCTTTTGAGATTCATTCATGTTGTCACATGTATCAATAGTATTTTTCTTTCGAATAGTATTCCACTGTATGACTATATTTCATTTTGTTTATTAATTTCCCAGCTGGTGGACATTTTTGAGTTGTTTCTATATATTGTTGTTGTGAATAAAGATAATGTGAACACTCACATATAGGTCTTTGTGTTTACATCTGTTTTCATTTTTCTTGAGCAAATACCTAGAGGTGAGATTGCTGGGTTATATGGTAAATGTGTTTTTAACTTTATAAGAAACTGTCTCTCTCTATTATTTAAAAGATAAAAGATAAGTGCTGACAAAGATGTAGAAAAAAGAGAACGCTTGTACACTGTTAGTGGAAATGTAAATTAATACAGCCATTGTGGAAAACAGTATAGTAGTTCCTTAAAAATTTAAAAATTGAGTTACCATATTATCCCGCAATTCTACTTCTGGGAATATATCCAACGGAAATGAAATTTATATGCCAAAAGATACATCTGAATTCCCATATTTATTCCAGCATTATTCACAGTAGCTAGGATATAGAATCAATTTAAATGTCCATCAATGGATGAATGAATAAAGAAAATATGGAATGTGTACACAATGGAATACTATTCAGCCTTTAAAAAGAAGGAAATCCTATCATTTGTAGCAACATGGATGAAGCTGCAGGACACTATGCTAAGTGAAGTAAGACAGGCACAGAAAGAGAAATACCACATGATCTCACTTACATGTGTAATCCAGAAAAGTCAAACTCATAGAAGCAAAGAGGAGAATGGTGGTTACCAGGTATTATGGTGGTGGCAGGGTTTGGAGTGGGGAGGGGTGAGGTACAGGAATTGGGATAATTGAGGACATATTAGTCAAAAGACACAAAGTTTCAGTTAGACAGAAGGAGTAAGTTCAAAGATCTGTTGTATAGCATGGTGACTATAGTTAACAATAATGCATTGTATACTTGAAAGTTGCCAAGAGAGTAGATTGTAATTATTCTGGCCATAAAAATGTATGTGAGGTGATGGTTATGTGAATTAGCTTGATTTAATCATTCCATAATATATACATGTATCAAAGCATAAAAATATTGTACCTTATAAATAGATACAATTTTTGTTTGTCAATTTTAAACATTAATTTTTTTTTTGTTTTTGAGATGGAGTCTTGCTCGGTCACCCAGGCTGGAGTGCAGTGGTGCAATCTCGGCTCACTGCAAGCTCCGCCTCCTGGGTTCACGCCATTCTCCTGCCTCAGCCTCCCAAGTAGCTGGGACCACAGGTGCCTGCCACCATGCCCAGATAATTTTTTTTTGTACTTTTAGTAGAGACGGGGTTACACCTTGTTAGCCAAGACGGTCTTGATCTCCTATCCTCATGAGCCGCCCGTCTCGGCCTCCCAAAGTGCTGGGATTACAGATGTGAGCCACCGCACCCGGCCTAAACATTAATTTTTTAAAAACTGCCTGTTTTTCCAAACTGGCTGTGCCATTTGACATTCTCACCAGCGGTGTGTGAAGTCCAGTTGTTTCGCATTCTCACCAACACTTATGAATTGTCAATCTATTTAATTTTAACCATCCTAGTGTCTGTGTAGTAGTATCTCATTATGGTCTTAATTTGTATCACCCTGAGGTCTATTGATGTTGAGCTGTGCTAATTAACCAGTTAGTAACTGTAGACCTTAAAGCAATGTATAAACCTTTCAAATTACTGGAGAACACAAAAACAATGAAGGCCTACTGGAGAAACAAAAGTAAAGACATGTAAAAAATCCACAAAAACCCAGAAATCATACAAGATCACATTTATAACAAAAATTTGCCTTCACACATAGTAAGAGGAGTAAAAAGTACAGATGCATAAAATGAGGGGTTGTTATGGTAAGACTTGTTAATGAGATTACCGGCTTGAGCCTACACTCTCTGCTGGCCCGGAGTTCCAGGGTTTGGAGATTGCAGGGTTCAGCTGTAATTTCCAAATCATTCCAGAACTGGCTTTGCTTGGTACCATCTGTTGGGCTCTTTGGGATCCAGTGAATGTATAAATGAGGTTGCTGTGTCTCTGGGATAGCCACCAGCATTTCTGGGAATTCCCAACTTGGCTTTGATCCAGGGGATTGGGCCAGAAGGCTACTAGGGATTTGAGGACTCTCACTCTGCTGCTCTGATTGCTGAAGAAGGGTTGCCTACCACTAATCAGGTGGGCCTCTCCTTGCCCTCTCTACCCCTCCTCCCTTTCATCATCACAGAAAGTAAAAACTAAGTTAAGCACTCCTATCCTGGCCCCACTTTAGACCAATGAAATAAAGATTTTTGTATAGTGGGATCCTGACATTGATAGTTTTTAAATATCAGGGTTTTCAACTGTTGAGAACCAATGCCTTCAATGATTTCAGTAGGAAAAAAAACAAGATAAGATGAAAATTAATGAGCTAGCCTTGCAATTTAGGAAGCTAGAAAGAGGAGAAAAAAAAAACCTGAAGGAAGTAGAAGGAAGAAAATAATGAAAAAGCAGAAATTAATGAAGCTGAAAGTTCATTAATACAGTTGGGAAGATCCACAAAGCCAACTGATAGATCTTTGAAATGACTGATAAAATGGAAAAAACTCAAGAAAGCCTTAAGAGAAAAAGGAGAGAAGGTACAAATAAACAGTATTAAGAATGAAAAAGAGAAAGTAATACTGCTAGAGCAGTGACTGGAGAAAGAATAAAGGAAGACTCTGGAAATATTATGTCAGTAAATTTGAAAACATAGAAAAATGAAGAAACTTAGAAAAATATAGCTTAAGCAAACTTTATTCAAGAAGTAGAAAGTCTGAACTGTTTTATAACCAAGGTGAATATAATTCATCATTCAAACCTAGATACTATTAAATGTCACTAATCAAAACTCTCATATTAAAGAAGGACTTTTATGCAGAAAGTTTCTAGCCACAGACAACCTCATTTTTAACCCCAATGTGCCATACGCATGTTATCTTTTTGCCCCGGGGATGTTCCATTTTGTTCAACTTAAAGTTGGCAGGCTTTTGTGTAATTGACACATTAATTCAAATTTTACTGCATTAATTTATTTGCCAGTTAAAGTCAAAAGTAAAATTGGACCAAAAAAATCTTTAACTAATTTATGTAGAAGTGAAGGTTTAATCTCCCATCTTTTTCATGTTGCAGTGGGTTATACCCAGGCTATGAGCTCACCACATATTTTGTGCCAATCAATAAAAATTTACCCAAGGTGTTCTGCCCTCAACACTCTACACATAGGAAAGAAGCTGCCACTTTGCCAGGAGATATTGGGATTCTATTGTATTTTGGAGGTTTTGCAAATATTTAATCTATACTTTTCTGTTCAATATAGTCAACTCTTGATTGCCTAGGGGAGATCAAAAGCAGGAAAGACACTCTTCTCTTCTACAGACGTGTACTACTGCACTCAGCCACACTCATTTCAACAGAGCTAAAGAAGCTCTGTTGTCTATTGGGGTTCTCCATGAGCTTTTTCTAGCAAAAGAGTTTCCATCAATTAAAAAACTTTTGAAAACCAATGTTCTAGAGTTCCTAGCTCAATAAAAATATTGGCAAGGGAATGAACGAATGAAGTGGACCTGTGGTTCATGTTTGTTCTCTATAGATTTGTCTTTTCTAGACATTTCATTTAAGTGGAATAATATAATAGTTGTTTGCATCTGGCTTTTTTTCACTTACCACAGCATTTTTGAGATTTGTCCATTTGTAGCATATCACTATTTTGTTCCTCTTTATTGAAGAATAGTATTATATTGTATTTTAATTAGTGTTTTCTTCCTTCATTTGCTAGGAATTTTATCAGTTATATTAATCTTTAAAAGAAACTCTCTAATGTTTGTCTGTGGTTCTATTTCATTGATTTCTGTTCTTTATTAATTCATTTCTTCTATTTACTTTGAGTTTAATTGGTTCTTTTTCCCTGGATTCCTAAAGTGAGAATTTATAGAATTGGTTTTAAAACTTTCTTCATTTCCAGTATTTAAGCTACACAACTCTTTTTAAGCTCTATTGTATTTTCATTATCATTCATTTTGAAATATTTTCTAATTTCCCTTGCGATTTTTTTCTTTGACCCATGAGTGTTTTAGAAACATGTTCCTTAATTTCCAAACATTTGGGGATTTTCTAGGTACTTTATTGTTATTGATTTCTAATTTATTTCCGGTTATGTTGAATGAACACACTCAAAAATTTCAGTTTTTTGAAAATTCCTAAACTTGTTATTTTGACCTGGCATGTAGTTTCTCTTAGAGAAGATTTCATGTATACTTGGAAAGAGTGTGTATTCTGGAGTTGTAGCTATAGGAGTCTACAAAAATTATTGACATCAAGATATTTGATAATGCTGTTCAGATTTTCTATAGCTGATTTTCTATATGCTTTTTTTCAATGTTTCTGTCACTGAGAGAGAAGTGTTAAAATGTCCAGTTATGATGGTTTTTTTCTATCTAATTAGTTATATCAGTTGTTGCTTTACATATTATTATTATTATTATTATTATTATTATTTTTTTTTTTTTTTTTTTTTTTTTTTTTTTTTGAGACAGAGTCTCGCTCTGTCGCCCAGGCTGGAGTGCAGTGGCCAGATCTCAGCTCACTGCAAGCTCCGCCTCCTGGGTTCATGCCATTCTCCTGCCTCAGCCTCCCAAGTAGCTGGGACTACAGGCGCCCGCCACCTCGCCCGGCTAGCTTTTTGTATTTTTTAGTAGAGACGGGGTTTCACCGTATTGGCCAGGATGGTCTCGATCTCCTGACCTCGTGATCCACCCGTCTCGGCCTCCCAAAGTGCTGGGATTACAGGCTTGAGCCACCGCGCCCGGCCCATATTATTATTTTTTTAGAGATGGAGTCTATGTTGCCCAGGCTGAAGTGCAGTGGCTATTTATAGGCATGATTATAGCACACTACAGTCTTGAACTCCTGACCTCAAGCAGTCCTCCACCTCAGCCTCTTGAGTAGCTGAGTCTACAGATGTGTACTCCTGCACTCAGCTGCTTTATGTATTTTGAAGCTCTGTTACTGAGTGCCCTTATATTTAAGATTATTAGGTGTTCTTGATGACTTGACCCTTATATCATCAATCTGGAATGTCCTTATTTATTTCTGGTACAGTATATTTGGTTTTCAGAAAATTGACTTTTAACTTGCCTAGGTGTGGTCATATTTATAATTTTCCTGTTTGGGGTTTTCTGAGCTCCCTGAATTTGCAAGTATACATTTTGTTTTGCCAAATTTGGCAAACTATGAGTTATTATTTCTTAAAAATATTTTTTCTCTCATTCTCTCTTTTTCCTATGGAGCCCCAATTATTATGTATATAGATATATGTATATTATATGTATTAGTCTATTTGGTGTAGTTCAGCAGATTAAATCTCTATTTTTTAAAAAATCAAATCTTTTTTTTCTCTCTTCTTCAAGTTGTGCAATTTCTATAGATCTATCTTCAGGTTTACTGACCTTTTTTCCTGCTATTCTAGTCTGCTTTTCATCCTAACAAGTGAATGCTTCCTTGCAGATAATATATGTTTTCATTTCAAAATTTCCATTTGGTTTATGTTTTTTATTTCCTAAAGAGTTCTGATCTGTTAATTCATTATAACCATATTTTCTTTTTATGTCTTTCAACATATTATCATTAGCTGCTTTAAAACCTGTGTCATCTCAATGTCTCTTTCTATTTAATATATTTTCTTGGTTATGGGTTACATTTCCCTGCTTCTTTGCATGCATAATAATTTTTGATTGCATGGTGGCAGTTCTGAAGGCTGTATTGTGAATCTGAATTTTGTTGTCTTCCTTTAGAGAAGGTTGAGTGTTTTTCTGGGTGTTACTTAATTTACTGATGCTTCAGCTAGATTTATTCAAGGCTTAATTTTAGTTTTTCTAATCGTGGGTCTGTTAGTGAGGTGTTGCTTTTCTTAGATCTCAGTTGAATATCTAGAGTGTTTAGTGAGATCTTCTCTCTCTGGATTGTCAGAACTCCTTGACTGCCAGATCTGTGCAATCTTAAGTATCTCTATTCAACTCACAGCTTGCAGGTGGCTGTTCTCTCTCATGCTCCCTAGAGGCTCGTCCTAAAGCTGAAGACTTGAGGGCAGCACAATGCAGATTTCTGATGTCCTTTCTGAGCAGCTCCACTTTCTTCATTACTCTCCCAGGAAAACTCTAGCTCCCTCAGCAAACTCTAACTCCAAGTTCTTACTCCTTTTCAGCAAAGCAAGATACCACCCTCTACTTGGACCGTGTCACCGTGTACCTTAGTCTAGAGAATTCCTCCAGACAAAATACTGGGGTGGTTATGGGGCTCATTCATTGTGTTTTTCCTCTCTCAGGAGTCAGAGTCTTATATTGCTTTTTGTCTAACATTTGAGAAACAGTTGCCTCGTGTATTTTGTCTAGGCTTAACGTTTATGATAGGACTAGTTTGGTACTAGTTGTACCATAATTGTATATCAGTCTTCCTCATTGTGTTTTTAATTTGAAGTTTACTTATGATGAGCATTTATTCATTTATTTAAGAGTGATTTATATTTCCTTCTTTGTTCATTCTACTCTTTTTCGTGTTTTCTTATTGGTTTGTCAGTATTTTTTACAAATAAGTGAAATTATCCTCTTTTTCTCTTTCTGATATGTTTACAAGTGTGATATGTTTTACAAATGTTTACTATTTTATTGTTTGACTTTTGATTTTGTTAATGTTGTATTTTACTACAGAAATACAATGTTTTATTAAGTATGACTTATAAATCTTTTATGGCTTCTGGCTTTTGTGTTGTATTATGGATGCTTTCTCAACTCAAAGTTTTAAAAGTTCTCTTTTTTCCTATTAATGTTATGGATTCAGTTTGATTATTAAATCCTTGGGCCACCTGGAATGTATTGTGTTATAAGTTGTGGGAGTAGGATTTATTTTGTGGCTACTCAGTGGTACTGATGTTGTTAACTGAATATTTCATCTTTTCTCCACTGATCTGAAATGCCATATTTTTGTACTTAATTTCTATATATTTTTGTGTAGAATTTAGGCTTCTTTTTCCCTGTCATTTGTCTACTTGTGTGCCAGTGCCAAACTCTTTTAATTTTTGTAGTATTGTTAAATATTTAGATATATGGTCGTGGTCGTTTTTGCTTCCAGTTACTTTACCTTCTTTGGCAGTTTTCTTACTATTTTATTTTATTTTTTCCAAAACAACTTTGTAATTAGCTTCTATAGATTGAAAAACATGTTGGCTACTTATTTTATGGCAATTACTTTGAATTAATAGATTAATTTAGGAAGAATTGACATGTTTTAGAAATTGAGCTTTCCTATTCAAAAATATGGTATGGCTCTTTATTTGTTTAAGTCTGCCTGCCTCTGTGTCCCTCAATAGTGTTTTAAGTATTTCTTCACGTAGACTTTGGGCAGTTCTTGTTAAACGTATTCTCAGTGATTTCATCTTTTCCTTGCTATTGTAAATGGGATCTTCTATTCCATGTTTTATGGTTATTACTCTCTTTCACACTTTTTTTTTTCTTTTTGCAACAAATTTGGTGATTTTTGTGACTTTCACCTAAATGCTGTTCCATCTTTGTCTGGTTTCGTTACACAGACATTTATTGAGCACTGATTGGTATCAGCTACTGAGAGGGTTTCTGGGTATAATGATTCAGAAGATGTAGTCCATGTCCTTAAGCACCAGTAGTCTTATATTATAGTCTCTCTTATCCCAGTTAATTTACTTGTTGATTGATTTATTCAAAAAGTATTCAGTGAATACCTTTAATATTCCCAAACCATGGTAGACATTGTAGAAAACTCTCAAGAAGCACCTTGCTCAGTTCAAATGTATATTCAATCTTTTTAAAATGTGTTTTGCCTTCCATTAGAGTTCCATTCTTTGAGGAGCTTGCAGCCTAGTTGGGGAAAAACATTTTATGCTAAAGGATAAAAACCAGTGTGTGACGATATTGCAAAAATGAATGGTATGAACAGAAGCACTCAAAGAAGAAAATAGTGAGTGGAGGAATGTGTACCTTGAAGGAAGCAGGGACTGTAGGTAATATAAGAAGGCAAGACCACTTCAGCTGAAAAGAACAGTGGGAACAGAGCACAGAGGCAGGAGTGAATGATGAGACCACAGTCAGCTATGAACATACATTCTGGCTGGAAGTGTGGGTCTGTGCTGAAGCTGGAGTATGGAGGGACTTGAGTGCTGGGCTGGACTCCCACTGGGTCAGATAAGTGATAACATGGTGCTCAGACCCCCTTGTCAGTGGAGGAACGTTATGTCAATGATGTTAAGCATGATTTGGCTGCCCCAATCGTGTGATGGAGATCAGAGGCAGAGAGAACTGTTAGAAAGCTAAACCAGTTACATATGTAGTGATAAACATCAGAACTGGAATAGGAAAGGAACTGTAACATATGGAATCATTTCAGAGATACAGCAAAAGGAGCACAGTCCGGACTGAGCAACAGCTATGGGTTGAGTGAGTGAAGATATCATTGCCACCAGGTTTTCAAATCACAGGGACAGAAAAAGTGATCATGCCTTTTTACTATTCCTGAAGATGTCAGTTTGGGAGTCCTGTCCTCTGATTCAGGTAAATATAGTTGGGAAAGAAAAAATTCCCATGTGAGAATAATCCTAGTCATACCCTGTGTGTATTAATAGTAATGTTTTAGGCTTTATAATGTTTAAAATCTAGTAACTAGAGTTTGACTAGCCAAGTCTGGTAGGAGGTGACATCTGAGGGGCAGTTTTCCTGGAGTGGGATGATTTGAGTCCACAGGAGAACTCGTATTTACTAGATGTTAGAGTGTGTTAGTGCTGACTTCCTTGAAAAAATTACAAAGTTAGGTACATTTCCTATATAGGAAAGGACTTTGCAGATAGTGCCTGGACAGATGAAGCTTAGGGAGAAAGCATCTAATCCTACTGAGGTGGGGGTCATGGGGAGAAAAGATTGTGCCAGGATGGGGGAGGGTGTTGCTCTTTGACTCATTGCACTGTTAGTAGGATTTGGCTTCCTTACACGAGGATTGTGAGGCACGGGGCCAAGCAAGAGAATGAAAGCATGAGTTAGGTCACACCCTGCCCTCTAGTGAATACTTTCAGTCTTCTGAGGACCTCATTACCATCCCACTCTACCTGATAAAGAATTATATTACAAGTCAGCTCGTGATGAGAAACTGGAAACCCAGCAGGGCAGTGAGAAATAAGCCAGTGCAGAGAATAGATGATCTAATGCTGAAGTGTTTGTCAGTAAAGTATCTTTTGAAAATTCTAATCATGACTCTAATGAGAAAAATAGAAAACATGCCTATGTTGTCAGTAAAAGAAGGATAGGATGGCATTTTCAGGGAGCACTGCTTGAAGCTTTCCTTAGGAATTGAGAAATTGGCGTATTTGAGAAAAGACAGATGAAAGGGAGAGTTGAAGGAAACTTACATGAAAGTGGATAAACTGAGGGTCAGGGGATGGGGGTTTGGAAGAGGCAGAAGGGGCTGAGATAGAGTCTCAGCGGGAGGGGTGCTCACCAAGAGGGCCTCCTGAGAAGGAAGGAGTCCCTCTTACTATGAGACCTGCAGGAAGGATGGCTGGAGTGTGTCATTTTCTCAGCTCTATTTTTTATATCCTTGATTTTCACATCATGCCCCTGTGCCAAAGTCATCCCATTTAGGCAAGGAAAGCCAGGACTTTAATTTCCCACAAGTGGCCAAGTGGTACTTTTCTCGGTATCAAGCTTTCTCATAGCTAAGACACTTGAAACTTTCTTCAAAGTGGAACAAACCTTATAAAAGTGTCAGAATGTAGCAAGAGTTTCACTGGTGTTACAGAGGTAGAAACTGAACCCTGTATAGAAGCCTTACTTACTGTTAGCAAATTGGTAAGTTTCAGGCCACGATTTAAAATGTTTGAAGTACTGTCAATCCTTCTTCTTTTTAGTTCTTTGCAAGATGTTAAATATCTGTATCTTTTCCAATCACAAAAGTAATGCATATTCATGATAAAAATTCAGAAGCGTATGAAGTTAAAAGTGAACTCATTCTCAGAGATGATCTGGGTTATGTGTGTGTGTACGGCTTACCAAGCACAACTAGGTAATGAGGAAGAATCCAGGTCTGGAGTTAGCTTGTCTGGGTTCATGCCTCATTTCCAACTTACTGGATGGTTTCCACTTTCTCCTGTGCAGAGTGATGGGAATAATAACTGAGAGGCCGTAAATGATGAGATAACGTGTGTAAACATACTGTATGTAAAATAGCACAATGCTTGAAAAATAGGAAATATTCAATTAAAAAGTTACTCTCAAATATCTATAATATATATGCTAGAAACTAAAATTGTATTATTCTCTATGTATTGTTCTATAACTTGGTTGTCCATATTTTATGTCATAGATGTAATTCTATACCTTGCATGTAGTTCTACTTCATCTTTTTTAATGGTTTCCAATCTCATTATTTCCTTCCCCTTCCAAGTAGTCGTCTTTGTTAGGCTGAGCACTCTTCATAGAATCATTGATCATTTGTGTTTCTTTGGTAAATAGCTGTCCCTTATTCTTTGCTCATGAGTAACAGGGGTATTTGTCTTTTTCTTAGTGATTTGTAAGAATCACTAACAAAAGAATTTTTATATTAGGGATATTTACACGTTATATAACTTTTGTTAAAAATATATGTTACCTTTATTGAGTCTTTTGTCATGTAGCAATTAGAAACTTTTTTATTGTCAGACATATCAATGTTTTCTGTTATGCCGTCTGGTAACCTTTACCACCTGAGAGATTGTTTTTATATTTAGAGCCTTATTCTGGCTGGGATTTGTTTTTATGAATGATATGAAGTGTAGAAATTTAGCCTTAATTTTGTTAATGATTAGGCAGTTATGCCATAATTACTTACTCCTCATAGAATTTGAAACCCCTGTTTATACAAGAATTCATATATCCATACACCAAATTCCTATTATCTACATCTAGACTCTCTGTTTTGTCCCTTTGGTGTAGCTCTTAATTCCTGTATTTGAATCAGAATATTTTAATTATTATAGTATTGGAACATATTTTGATATTTGATAGGGCAAGTACTTAATTCTTTTTTTACACAAATATCCCATTGTTCTTATGCATTTATCTTTTCGAATGAACTTTAAAACATAACTTTGTTATGTTCCTCAAAAATCTCAATAAGATTTTGATCACCAGTATTAATTATATGCCAATTTGGATTTTATCTTCACAGATACTTTTAATTGAAGGTCTTGTACCTTTCCATTTATTCAGTTTTCCTTTTATATCTTTACATAATGTGTTATATTATTCTTTACATAGGTCTCACATTTCTGATCAAATTGATTCCTAAGAAATAGCTTAAGTTGTAGTTTAGTTATGAAGAGATTTTTAAGTTATTTTTTCTGGATATTGTTGATATTAAAGGAAACTTTTCCTACTGATTAGTAAGAATTTCTTTTCATTTCTCCTGGGTTCTCAATCACATTATCTATAATTGATGATACTTTTAACTATTTGTTTCTGGTATTGTCAGCTTATTTCCTTTCTTTATTGCTTTGGCTAGATTACCTTACCAAATCTGAGTAAAAATTGGGAGAGTAGGCATCCTTGTTTCCTGAATTTAATGGATATGCTTCTAGTGTTTCCCTTGAGATTGTGTATACAAAGGGTCAATGGCCAGATCATATATGAAAATAGAACACTAATACACAACATCTGCAGCAATTAGTCCAGAAGGCCAAACCACAACCTCTGCAGAAATTGGCCCAAATTGGTCAGTACTTGGTCAATAACTACTAGCTTCTCTGATTTTTGCCCATACTTCCAACTCAGGACCAATTATAGAAAGACAAAAATGCTCCCCAACCCGATAGCACAAGTTGCCCCACTTCTAGTTAGGCCACCTACCTCCATGCTTCCTCTCCATGCCAACAACATCCAGTCAGTGCGTACCTGACACCTTTTAGTCTTTTCATGATAAAACTCTCCCACTCCCGTGCCTGCCTTTGAGTCTCCATCAAATGTAGATGATGGTCAACTCTCTTGCCATAACAAGCTGCGTAGCCTCTGCTTGTTCTCATTTGGGTGACCTTTGTTTATTTCTGCATACTTTAATGTTCATTAATGGGTTTTCTAATGACTCACAGGCAACAAATTTCTAGAATGAAGCCGTCTTTGCTCATGTTATCATGTCAGTTATTCCACATATGTTTCTTGAATACCTACTATGAGCCAGGGACTGTGCAAGGCTAGGTGATGTGGTAATAACCCAATTACTGCAGTTATTTTTTAGCCTTTTTAAAAAATTTATTTATTTATTTATTTTTATTATACTTTAAGTTCTAGGGTACATGTGCACAACGTGCAGGTTTGTTACCTATGTATACATGTGACATGTTGGTGTGCTGTACCCATTAACTCGTCATTTACATTAGGTATATCTCCTAATGCAATCCCTCCCCCCTACCCCCTCCCCACAACAGGCCCCAGTGTGTGATGTTCCCCTTCCCATGTCCAAGTGATCTCATTATTCAATTCCCACCTATGAGTGAGAACATGTGGTGTTTGGTTTTCTGTTCTTGCGAAAGTTTGCTGAGAATGATGGTTTCCAGCTGCACCCATGTCCCTATAAAGGACACGAACTCATCCTTTTTTATGGCTGCATAGTATTCCATGGTGTATATGTGCCACATTTTCTTAATTCAGTCTGTCACTGATGGACATTTGGGTTGATTCCAAGTCTTTGCTATTGTGAATAGTGCTGTAATAAACATACATGTGCATATGTCTTTATAGCAGCATGATTTATAATCTTTTGGGTATATACCCAGTAATGGGATGGCTGGGTTGAATGGTATTTCTAGTTCTAGATCCTTGAGGAATCGCCACACTGTTTTCCACAATGGTTGAACTGGTTTACAGTCTCACCAACAGTGTAAAAGTGTTCCTATTTCTCCACATCCTCTCCAGCACCTATTTTTTAGCCCTTTATATTCCTGCCCCTGTGGAATTTATGGCATAATAGGAAAACAGATATTCATGAGATAAGTGCACTTGCTTTATTGTGGGGTAAAGGGAAAAAAGCTCCAGGAAACTGGAAAGGAATATTCCGGGAGGAAACCCAGAAAAGTGAAGTGTCCAGCAAACCATGGAACGGCAGTTTCCAAAAGGTCAGATATGTTTAGAGCCATCTGGAGATCAAGTGCAAGGAGATAAAGAATGAATATTATGCTCTTTTGCCTTTAGCCACGTTTCCTTATTTATTTTCCTTTATGTCTGTTTCTGCCAGCTTCATTTTTTACATTCATATTTAAGTGAGCATTTAGAAGTCCCCTTATAACTTGAATTGATTTCAGTGTGACTTCAAATTTTTTAGAGATTTGATATGTAAAAGCTACATATCAGTTCATCTTAATATTTTTTTTTCTCCACCAGAAACCTGAAAATGAAATGCACTCCCTGCTGATTGTTGTCATTTACTTGACAGCACTGGTGTTGAATATTGAATACTGCTCTGCACCTCCTGCAACATCAGCTAGAATGGACTCACTCTGAGTGGCAGCTGTTAATTAACTATTGCAGAAAGATGCCACTGAAGTAAAAGACTGTCATGGGATAATAGACACCCTGCTGTATACAAATGCTAAAATAACTTCTGCAAAATAAGATTTTAACAAAGCAGATTTATTTTCAAGGTAGAATTCCTTGCTGCCATAACAATTTTCTATCTCTTCTTCTTTATTTTTTAGCCTTTTATATTTCTATAGTTGGGGGAGAGATTCAACTTCCCATGGGAAGCATTCCCCCTTTCCTTTCTTATGCTTTTCTGTTCCCAATTACACCTTTTTAAACACATCTGGGTGTTGTTGGGTTTTTGTTTGTTGCATTCACACTTTAAACTTGCTAGATGATCTTATTTTCTTCCTTTTCCCCTTTTCTGTCATTTTAGTTACAGGAAAGCAGTCTTGCAAAATGGGTAATAGCACAGACCATTGGGAAAGTTACCTAACCTCCTGAGTCTCAGTTTCATCATCTGTGAAATGGAGTTGTTGAAGGGATATGCATTAGCTATGGTAAAGCACTTAGAATAGTACCTGACACATGGAAAGAACCATGTAGGTATTTGCTGTTATTACCTTTTCTTTACACTAGGTTATTCCAATGTCTGATTTTTAGCTTTAAAATATTGACTCATAAATGATAGTTACAGTTTGTTATCATACATCTTTATTGAAAATTTATGGAAATAATTTTATGTAGAGTGTTAACAGGTTTAGAGATAAATAATATTCATTTACCACAATGTGACTCATAAAGTATCAGCTGAAAGAAACCTCAGATATCACATGGTGCTCGTTCTCCATTTTCAAATGAGGAAATTAAGGCTGCGTAAAAAGGTCACTCAGGCTGGGCGCGGTGGCTCAAGCCTGTAATCCCAGCACTTTGGGAGTCCGAGGCGGACGGATCACAAGGTCAGGAGATGGAGACCATCCTGGCTAATACAGTGAAACTCCGTCTCTACTAAAAATACAAAAAATTAGCCGGGCGTGGTGGCGGGCCCCTGTAGTCTCAGCTACTCGGGAGGCTGAGGCAGGAGAATGGCATAAACCCGGGAGGCGGAGCTTGCAGTGAGCCGAGATTGCGCCATGCACTCCAGCCTGGGCGACAGAGCGAGACTCCGTCTCAAAAAAAAGTCACTCAGGTGTAGTAGTGCTGAGACCAGGATGTACGTCTCCAGGCGCCCAGTCCAGGGGGTTTTCTCTGTTATAATTTAAACAATATAGTTTTCATCCCATTTTGACAGAGCAAAAATGTGCTGATTTATAAAATTTTTCCCACAAAACAATGTACTACCTATAGGGTGTCTCCTAAATTTATTTGATAAATTTATTTGATAAATATTGGAGACACCCTATGTTTACTGATATTATCAATATCACATTGGGTTCTGCACGTTCCTGGTCCATCACCTGATGCTGACTCAGCAGTGCATCTCATTACTAGGAACAGTGGCTGAAAACTTCTTGGTAAAGACAACGGACCAGGCTAAAGAAATTACGTTTGCTCCCTCCTCATATTAGTTTCCTTTTGACATAGTAGAAAAGCCACAAGCTTCTGCAGGTCAGAAGTCCAAAGTCAAGGTATTGTCAGGGTATCATTCCTTCTGGGGGCTTCTGTTTCCTTGCCTTGAAAAACCAAGCTGAATAGCCTCAGAGGCCCCCTACATTCTTTGGCTCCTGGTCCCTTCCTTGCATCACTTCAACTTCTTGCTTGTATCATACGTCTCCTAGTATTCAGCCTGGTCGCCTGCCTCCCTTTGATGAGGATCCTTGTGATTATAATGGGCACACTTGGATATTACAGGAAAATCCCCCATCTCAAGCTTCTTAGCTTAATCACATTTGCGAAGTCCCTTTTGCTGTGTAAGATTATATTCACAGGGTCCAGGGATTAGGATGTGGATGTCTTTGGGTGGGATGGGGGAGCATTATTCAGCTTTCCAGATTCTCAAAACATAATTTAAATGAGAATTGAGTCTTCGAAACTATTAATTCCAGGGAAAACAGAAAGTTTCCCAGGAAAGGATAATTATTATATTCTACATTATTTACTTGGGAATAGTGTTCATACAATCACAGCAATGTAATCACTGAATATCAATCTGAGCAAAAGAAAGAGATAACCAAATGGGGGTGTGGGGGTGGAAACAGTATGCATATGAGGTGGGGATGGGGAAAGAGAGCTCTGTCTTCATATTCCATGGTAGGAAGTCAGTAGATAATGCTTAAAACTCAAAAAATCTTGAAGCAGCAGAGCAAATGTGTTATTTAAAGAGATGGAGGTAAATAAAATAAGTAAAACAAGTGAAACTTCACATGTTCTCACTTATTTGTGGGAGCTAAAAATTAAAACAATTGAAATCATGGAGATATGGTGGAATGATCTTATTTCCAGAGACTGGGAAGGGTAGTGGGAGGTAGGGCTAAAGTGGGGATGGTTAACAGGTACAAAAAAAGAGAAGGAATGAATAAGATCTAGTATTTGCTAGCACAACAGGGTGACTATAGTCAATACTAATTTAATTGTATGTTTAAAAATAACTAAGAATATAATTAGATTAGTTGTAACACAGAGGATAAATGCTTGAGGTGATGGCTACACCATTTACCCTGATGTGATTATTACACATCAGATGCCTATACCAAAATATCTCATGTACCTTATAAATATATATACCTTACACCTATTATGTACCCACAAAAATTAAAAAATTAAAAAAATCTGAACAACAGAATAAACTATGTAAAGCTCTCTGTGAACTAAATTTTTTTAAAAAAGGAATTGAAAGTACTCTGCAGAGAGAGGAAGGTAACCTGGGACTGCTGTAAGACTTCTGACTCTGAACAGACAGATGGAAAGAAAGGGAAAAGGGAGGGAAAATGTATGGGGTCAAGAAAGTAACTTGAATTTTGACAACTGGAGACTGCTAATCTAGAAGATTTAAAAAACAAAACAACTTCTAGTCATTGTATTGCTTAGGACTCTTACCTGCTCATATTAGAAATGTAGCTCACCATAGCCAAGTGAAAAGGAGACTGTCTTCATTTAGGCAAGAACTATTTTTATATCCCAGGTACATCTGGAACTGAGGGCCCAAACTTGACCCCTGAAGCCCCTTGCCCCAGGTTTCTCCTCTCTGGCCATAGCTTTCTTTTTTATATACTTGTTGTAACCCAGCTTCTGGCTCCCCTGTCCTTGAAATAAGACACCATCACTGCCACTCCCAGTTTTCAAATGTTAAAATGTGTTTCTCAGAAGGATGCCATTTTCTCCTTCCTTGCCCCTTTTCTGAAGTGCCAAGGGAAGGAAACAGCTGGCTGTGGCCTGGGAGCCAGTGCCCTTGTGCAGACTGGCTGCTGCACAGTAACTGGATGGTACCTGTGTTACTGGAAAGGGGTCCTGATCCAGCCCCCAAAAGAGGGTTCTTGGACCTCATGCAAAAAAGAATTCGGGATGAGTCCACAGGGCAAAGTGAAAGCAAATTTATTAAGTAAAGTAGCGAAATAATAGCTACTCCATAAACAGAGCAGGACATTCCCAAAAGTAAGAGGAGGAACACACCCACCCTAGGTACAATGCTTGTTTATATATAGCATAACAACAACAAAAATATCATAGGATCATGTGCTCTACTACAAGGGTTTGTGATAACAGATTAATTTTCTTAATTACTGTATTTTGCAAAAATCAATATTATCTTTAAAGCAAAATTAGGAATGCTTTTTGTTCTCAAGACATTGGGATATCAGGACATTCCTGGAACTAGGTCTGTTTAGTAAATGTTGTTAATCTATTCCCTTAACCGTAAAGATCTAGAGGCTAAGGATGCCTAAGTTGCTGGGAATGCAGCCCAGCAGATTTCAGCCTTATCTTACCCTATTCAAGATGGAGTCAGTCTGGTTCAAACACCTCCGACACCTGAACTTCACTGTTTCTCTGCCTAGGCATTGTTAATAATATTAAGGGTTTGTATTTTTACAACAGGACACTGCAGTTTAAATTAAAACAATGAGTTACATGTTTAAAATGTGGTAATATGTCTCTTATACATAGCTGACCCCTGAACAACGTGGGGGTTAGGTGTACCAGCCCCCAACATGGTAAAAAGCCTCCATGTAACTTTTGACCACCCAAAAACCTAACTACTAATAGCCTACTATTGACTGGAAGCCTTACTGATAACGTAAAACTGTTTAATAACATACATTTTGTATGTTTTATGTATTATACACTGATACGGTTTGGCTGTGTCCCTACCCACATCTCATCTTGAACTGTAGCTCCCATAATCCCCACATGTCATGGGAGGGACCTGGTGGAAGGTAACTGAATCATGGGGGCAGTTATTTCCAGGCTTTTCTCACGATAGTCAGTTCTCATGAGATCTGATGGCTTTATGAGAGGACTTACCCCCTTCACTCTGCACTTCTCCTTGCTGCTGCCATGTGAAGAAGGATGTGTTTGCTTCCCCTTCCACCATGATTGAATGTTTCCTGAGGTCTCCCCAGCCCTGTAGAACTAGAGTGAATTAAACCTCTTTCCTTTATAAATTACCCAGTCTTGGGTATGTCTTTATTAGCAGTGTGAGAATAGACTAATACATACACTATATTCTTACAATAAAACTAGAGAATACAATAAAGCTAGAGAAAAAAATGTTATTAAGAAAATCATAAGGAAGAGAAGATATATTCATTAAGTAGAAGTGGATCACCGTAAAGGTCTTCATTTTTATTTTCACATTGAGTAGACTGAGGAGGACAGGGAAGAGTAGAGGTTGGTTTTGCTGTCTCAGGAGGGGCAGAGGCAGAAGAAAATCTGCATTCAAGTGGATGTAGTTCAAACCCATGTTGTTCAGGGGTCGACTGTCTTCTTCAATGGAAAAAAAAGTAAGCTATAGAATATATCCCATGTGTAATATATCTGTATTTACAAATATCTCATATACTTAGACTCTATAGCAAACTTTTACATTTGGTACATTTTGAGGAGATAGGATGCCCTTGAACTTTTCATTGTCTGTTAGATACTTTTATATACAAATATACACATTGGTATTATTTGAATTTTTACAGAGTATGATAAGGAAAAATGAAAAATAGGAATTTGTCTATAATGAATATATATTGCTTTTATAATAAGAAAGCAATGGGAGAAATTGTTGCCACATTGCATTGCCTACAGGATAAAATCTAGGGTCTCCTGTCCTTTAGGAGTCTTAGGAATCTGCACGCCGCATCTCTCTACTCTTCAGCCCTGCCTCTCACTGCTGTTTTTCATAGGCCCTGGCTCCTAGCCTTCCCACAATTGCGTGAATACAGCATGTTCAGATCCCAACTGGGAGTCTTTCTCATTGTTTACTGAACAAGCCTATCTTGCCTTTCTTCCTCCATTCTATCTGTCCAAATCCAGATGGCCTGCAAAGTCCACTTCAAGTCCCTCCTTCCCCACAAGAGCTTTCCCTGCCTTCCTGTTGATCATCATCTTTGACCAACAGCACCAACTGGTACTTTATCCTGTGATCCAGTTCATGTTCCAATATATTTATGTGGTCTGCGAAGGGAAGGGACTATTCGTTATGTTTTTTGTAATTCCTTGAGTCCGGCATTGTAAAATTTACATTATAAATGCTTAGTGTATTGCAAATGAACCAGTGAATGAGACTGATGCCGATTTTCTCCTCAATGTTTACTTACCATCTCAGAAGTAGATGACGGGAGGAAAAAGGAGAATGGCCGAAGATTTTCCGAGGTGTAGGGCTCTACAGGATGTGCTCCAGTTCATTGCCCAACTTGCAAAAATCTCTTATAATTCAGCAAGTGCTGAATTAAAGTTGGAATTGAATTGGTAAAACTTTGAGGCTTTTGGGGATAGACCTCAGGCTGTGTTGCTGATGAGAGATCACCCCCACCCCAAGAGGATTTTCTTCTCTGCATCTCCACCCTACTCTCTCTTCCCAGCACTTTCCTGGGCATTGGAATATATGATCAATCATTCCTTAACCATCTTATTACCTGGACATAATTGGAAAGTAAGTTTATGTAACTTTGAGTTAATAATAGAATTTAGTTTTTGAATTAGTCATAAATAACATTGTATCTTAAGTTTTGAGTGTGAAATTACCAGCCACTCCTACTTTCTGTATTCTCACAAAAATCCTTCCAGCCATATTTGCTTAAATTAATCCTAAGCCACTAGAGCTATCTCTCAGTAGTCAAAATGAGTGTATCTTCAGTGCAGAAATCCCTTGAGTGTTAAACTTCTCCTTTCAGGGATTTTATAATTGAGTTCATCCTATCCGAAACTTTTCACTCTGAAGTATGTAACTTGGACTTTTTGGCCATGCAGGAAAAATTCAGGATTTCTGTCTAAACCAGAAAAGGGCATGGCAGCCCCTTGGGACAGGCTACCAGAATAAATTACATGCTTGGAATAATTCAACACAATGATCTTTGCTAATCAAAGGAGGATCCAGAGACCATTGTGGGCTCAGAAGGGAGCTGGGCTGGTTTAAGATACTCTCATATGCTAAATTTTCTTTGGAAAGTAATTCAAAATGAATATACTGAATACAGAGACTCTCCAGAGTTTTGAAAGAAAACATTTTGTTGAAACATTAGCTTCTGCCTTATTTGAGAAGTCTCAGCATGTGATTCATCAAGTTCTTTCAGATTATAGAGTTTGATGGGGTACTTTACTTCAGCAAAGCCCAGAATTGTGAATTAGCTCGTCATACTCATTGAGCTAAACATGTTTGATGTCCTTCCCATGACTAGGGAAGGCTAAACTCCCATGGACCCTGGATGAGGGTGAGGATTTCAGATAAAGAAGCCAAACCCAAAGCTCCTGGCCAAAGGAACTGCAGAATTGGGAGTACAAATGCAGGAGGAGGATCAGAGCTTGGTTTGAAAGGTATTGGCCTGGTGACAAGAACAATGTAGACACCTATGTGGTCTTGTATGTAGCACTTATGCCAACCTAGTGAGCGTGTTAGACCCATGCCTGGCAGGGCTAAAATAGCAGAGGCAAATCTTACACTGAGATGGTTCAGAAATGTTTAACCTCATAGATGTTTGGTCATATTGTCATGTGGGGCCATGCTGTATGTGAGTGGCTGCTTGTTAACTGTTGGCCAGAAGAGGCTGCATGCCCTTGGGTGCTGCATGGCTCAGAACCCCACAGTTCACAGATACTTATATTTATAACCTGTCAGTATGTCCAAGACAGGCATTGCCACTTTCACCCTCCAAGTTCTTCAGTTTAAAAACAGACTTTTTAACTTAACTGATTTAGTGTGACTTCTGGTTTTAGTGGTTAAGCATTGATCAGTTTGGGAACAAATTATGTCCCCACATTGAATTTCACAAATGCTTTTATACTTCTTTTCGAGATTTGTGTTTAGGTTGATTTTAACGAACCCTAGTGCAAGTGACCACATATTTGCATGATGTAAATGTAAAATTAGCCAGAAGAAAGCCTCTGTGTAGGAAGGTTACCTTTGATTTAGAGTGTTGTATTTTCAAGTCATTAAAAATGAGATGTAAAGCACTTTCTAAAGCTTGGAAATTCAAAATATATTCTTATATTTGCTTTCTAATAGATTGTGGAAAACTAATAATAAGAACACAATGATTGGAGTTGGGAACTGTTCATGTATATTAATATTCTCAGAACATTAAACACTTGAAAATAACTTATGGAGAGACTCCTTTCGGGGTTTGCTTATAATTAATACAAAATAAGTCTTGGATTTTTTAGGAGTTGGTTATAATTAATGCAAAATAATTCTTTGGTTCTTTGAATTAATGAATGTTGACTTCTTTTAGAGATGTTGGGATGGAATATTAAGAAAGTATTGTGGTAGCATTTGACCAGAGGACTGGGAAGTACTAGCATACTATCCCAGATGCATCCCAGCAGCATCTCTGAGAGAGATAACAGACATGCAAAGCACAGAAGCCCTTTTCATTATGCTGAGGTACACATTTTTCTATTTCCTATACCTACCTACTAGTCTGGAGACAAAGGTGGCTTTGGCTTTCTCTCGGTGTTTAAACTTCAGTCTTGGATGTTAATACTTTCATGTAAGAAAGCTTCTCTCACCCTTTCAAGTAGATGTGTATCAGCTACAACCAGTAGAAGAGGCAAGAGTCATAAAAAAAATAAATAAATAAATGAAGAGCTATGCATTTGCCCAGTAGTCTAAAGCAGAGCTAATCTAAGCCACAGATAACTGCTACACCTTAGACTGGGTCTAGATGAAAGAGAGGAGAGAGAAAAGAAAGAGGAAAAAAAAAAAAAAGGAATGGCTTAGTGTTTCCCAGGGGTCAGGCCTCTGGCTATGCCATATTGTCACCAGCCTTCTTAGTGGAAGATGAAGACAGAAAGAGCCACACATCCATCTCCACTGACATTTTGATCTCTTGGAAAGTCTTACTCTGGAGAACACAGCCTTGGCAATATCATTGAACTTCACTCTATCTCTTTGGAGATGGAATATCTTGTCTTGATCATGGCTCATATGTGGAGAAGAATAAAAGTAGGGAGATAGGGGAGTGTTAATTTTTCTCCCCTCTGTACCAAAAGTTTCTACCCTGACTTGCTTTGCTTCTTTTTAGATTTATTTCTTCACTTAGTAAAATGCATCATGTATTAGCCTGTTTACAGAGCTTCACCAACATTACTAGTCTAATTTTCAATTCCTACTAGGTAAGGTGGGAGACTAACAGCAGTTGCTCCCTCTCTCTTTGTACCCTTAGGAGCTATGGACCACTGGTAGCGTCAGCCCTATGCAAACCCAGGTTTAAGCCTTCCTGTCTGCCCTCCCTTCCTCCTTCTTTCATTCCCTCCCTTCCTTCCTTCTTCCTTCCTTCTCTCTTGCCCTCCCATGCCTCCCTCTCTCTTTCCCTCTTTCATTTCTTCCCTCCTCCCTCCTTCCTTCACTCCTTCCCTTCGTCTTTTCTTCCCTCCTTCTCTCCTCCCTTCCTATTTCCTAACTTCTTCTTTGGGCAAATTCTGAAACAGTAGGGGAGCAAATATGTCACCACCTACGCGGTATGTGGGAAAATGCAACATGGAAGATCTGGTAACTTGAAGTCTGACTTCAGTCCACAGTACCTAGCAAATTTTACTAATGATAGTTATTAGTGGCCTGGAAATTGCCAAATTAGTGAACTTTTCTCAGGTTTTGAATTATCTCAGTTTAACATTCTTTTTTTAATTTTAATTTTTTAAATTGTAAACTGACAAATTATAGTTGTATATTTATGGTGTACAAAGTGATATTGTCATTTATGAATATAATGTGGAATAATTAAATCAAGCTAGTTAAAATGTTCATCATCTCAAATACTGTTTTTTGTGGTGAGAATATGTGAAATGTATACTCTTAGTGATTTTGAAGTATACATTATTATTTGCTCTATTCACCATGCTGTACATTATATGTCAAAGAAAAAAAATCTTATTTCTTCTGTCTAATTGAGATGTTGTACCTTTTTGACCATCATCTCCCCATTCTGTCCACCTTCTCAGTCTCTGGTAACCACCATTCTACTCTCTGTTTCTTTGTATTTTATTGTTTTAGATGCTATGTATATGAGAACATGCGGTATTTGTCTTCCTGTGTCTGGTTTATTTCACATAGCATAATGCTTTCTAAGTCCATCCATGCTGTCGCAAATGACAGAATTTTTTTCTTTTTTAAGGTTGAATAAAATTCCATTATATGTATGTACCACATTTTCTTTATCCTTTTATCTGCTGATGGACACCTAGATTGATTCTATAACTTGGCTACTGTGAATAGTGCTTCAGTGGACATGAGAGTGCATATATCTCTTCAATATGTTGATTTCAAAGCTTATGGGTAAATACCCAGAAGTGGGATTTCTGCATCATGTGGTAATTCTGTTTTTAATTTTTTTAAGGAACCTCCATATACTTTTCCATAATAGTCATACTAATTTACATTTCACCAATAGTGTACAGGAGTTCCCTTTCCTCCACATTCTTGCCAAGGTTTGTTTTCTTTTCTTTTCTTTTCTTTTCTTTTTATAATCATTCTGACAGATGTAAGATGATATCTCATTGTGGTTTTAATTTTTATTTCCCTGGTGATGAGCATCTTTTCATGTATCTGTTGGCCATTTGTATGTCTTCTTTTGAGAAATGTCTATTCAAGTTCCTTGTTCATTTTTAAATCAGACTGTTCTTCTGTAGTGCTGTTGAGTTCCATATGTATTTTGTATATTAACCCCTTATCAGATGTATGGCTTGCACATATTTTCTATCAGTCTGTAGCTTATCTCTTCACTCTGTTGTTTTTTCCCTGTGTTATGCAGGAACTTTATATTTTGATGTAACTCTATTTTTGCTTTTGTTGCCTGCACTTTTGAGGTCAAATCTAAAAAGTTATTGTCCAGTCTAGTGTCATGTAGTTTTGAACTGATTTTTATATATAGGATGAGGATAAGGGTCCAGTTTTATTCTTCTACATATGGATGTCTGATTTACCCAGCACCACATACTAATGAGACAGTCCTTTCCCTATTATATGTTCTTGATACCTTTGTCAAAAGTCAGCTGGCTACAAATGTGTTTCATTTCTGGGCTCTCTATTCTGTTCTACTGATCAGTGTGTCTATTTTTATACCAGTACCATGTTTTTTAAGTTACTATAGCTTTGTAGTATACTTTGAAATCAGGAAGTGTGATGTCTCTAGCTTTGTCCTTTTTTCTTTTTTTTTTTTCAATATTGCCTTGGCCATTTGGGGGCTCCATATTAATTTATTTTGTGATACCATTTGAATTTTACGATTGTTTTGCCTATTTTTATGAAAAATGCTATTGAAATTTTGTTAGGGATTGCTGCATTGAATCTGTAGATTGCTTTAGGCAGAACAGACATTTTAACAATATTAATTCCTCCAATTCATGAACATGGGATATCTTTCCATTTATCCCAGTCTTTGTTAATTTCTTTTCTTTTCCTTTTTAATTTTCTATAGTTTTCAGGGTACAATTCTTTCACCATCTTAAAAATCCCAAGTATTTTTTTTACAACTATTGTAAATGACTTTTTTTTATTTTCCATAAAGTTTGTTGTTAGTGTATAGAAACGCTACTGATTTTTGTGTGTTGACATTGTATCCTGCAACTTAACTGTATTTATTAGTTCCTCTTGTTTTTCTCCTCCTCCTCCTTCTTTTTTTTTTTTTTTTGACAGAATCTCACTCTGTTGCCTAGCCTGGAGTGCAGTGGTGCAATCTTGGCTCACTGCAACCTCCACCTACCAGGTTCAAGCAATTCTCCCTCCTCAGCCTCCTGTGTAGCTGGGATTACAGGTGTGTGCCACCATACCTGGCTAATTTTTGTATTTTTATTAGAAACGGGGTTTCACCATGTTGGCCAGGCTGGTCTTGAACTCCTGACTGCAAGTGAACCTCCCACCTTAGCCTCCCAAAGTGCTGGGATTACAGGCGTGAGCCAGTGTGCCCAGCCTGTATTTACTAGTTCTAGCAGTTTTATATGGTGGAATCTTATTATTATTATTATTATTATTATTATTATTGTACTTTAAGTTCTAGGGTACATGTGCATAACGTGCAGGTTTGTTACATATGTATACTTGTGCCATGTTGGTGTGCTGCACCCATCAACTCGTCAGCACCCATCAACTCGTCATTTACATCAGGTATAACTCCCAATGCAATCCCTCCCCCCTCCCCCCTCCCCATAATGGGCCCCGGAGTGTGATGTTCCCCTTCCCAAGTCCAAGTGATCTCATTGTTCAGTCCCCACCTATAAGTGAGAACATGCGGTGTTTGGTTTTCTGTTCTTGTGATAGTTTGCTAAGAATGATGGTTTCCAGCTGCATCCATGTCCCTACGAAGGACACAAACTCATCCTTTTTTATGGCTGCGTAGTATTCCATGGTGTATATGTGCCACATTTTCTTAATCCAGTCTGTCACTGATGGACATTTGGGTTGATTCCAAGTCTTTGCTATTGTGAATAGTGCTGCAATAAACATACGTGTGCATGTGTCTTTGTAGCAGCATGATTTATAATCCTTTGGGTATATACCCAGTAGTGGGATGGCTGGGTCCTATGGTACATCTAGTTCTAGATCCTTGAGGAATCGCCATACTGTTTTCCATAATGGTTGAACTAGTTTACAATCCCACCAACAGTGTAAAAGTGTTCCTATTTCTCCACATCCTCTCCAGCACCTATTGTTTCCTGACTTTTTAATGATTGCCATTCTAACTGGTGTGAGATGATATCTCATTGTGATTTTGATTCCATTTCTCTGATGGCCAGTGATGATGAGCATTTCTTCATGTGTCTATTGGCTGTATGAATGCCTTCTTTTGAGAAATGTTTGTTCATATCCTTTGCCCACTTTTTGATGGGGTTGTTTGTTTTTTTCTTGTAAATTTGTTTGAGTTCTTTGTACGTTCTGGATATTAGCCCTTTGTCAGATGAGTAGATTGCAAAAATTTTCTCCCATTCTGTAGGTTGCCTGTTCACTCTGATGATAGTTTCTTTTGCTGTGCAGAAGCTCTTTAGTTTAATTAGATCCCATTTGTCGATTTTGGCTTTTGCTGCCATTGCTTTTGGTGTTTTAGACATGAAGTCCTTGCCCATGCCTATGTCCTGAATGGTACTACCTAGGTTTTCTTCTAGGGTTTTTATGGTATTAGGTCTAACATTTAAGTCTCTAATCCATCTTGAATTAATCTTCGTATAAGGAGTAAGGAAAGGATCCAGTTTCAGCTTTCTACTTATGGCTAGCCAATTTTCCCAGCACCATTTATTAAATAGGGAATCCTTTCCCCATTCTTGTTTCTCTCAGGTTTGTCAAAGATCAGATGGCTGTAGATGTGTGGTATTATTTCTGAGGGCTCTGTTCTGTTCCATTGGTCTATATTTCGGTTTTGGTACCAGTACCATGCTGTTTTGGTTACTGTAGCCTTGTAGTATAGTTTGAAGTCAGGTAGCGTGATACCTCCAGCTTTGTTCTTTTGACTTAGGATTGTCTTGGCAATGCGGGCTCTTTTTTGGTTCCATATGAACTTTAAAGCCGTTTTTTCCAATTCTGTGAAGAAAGTCATTGGTAGCTTGATGGGGATGGCATTGAATCTATAAATAACCTTGGGCAGTATGGCCATTTTCACGATAGTGATTCTTCCTATCCATGAGCATGGTATGTTCTTCCATTTGTTTGTGTCCTCTTTTATTTCACTGAGCAGTGGTTTGTAGTTCTCCTTGAAGAGGTCCTTTACATCCCTTGTAAGTTGGATTCCTAGGTATTTTATTCTCTTTGAAGCAATTGTGAATGGAAGTTCATTCCTGATTTGGCTCTCTGCTTGTCTGTTACTGGTGTATAAGAATGCTTGTGATTTTTGCACGTTGATTTTGTATCCTGAGACTTTGCTGAAGTTGCTTATCAGCTTAAGGAGATTTTGGGCTGAGACAATGGGGTTTTCTAAATATACAATCATGTCATCTGCAAACAGGGACAATTTGACTTCTTCTTTTCCTAATGAATACCCTTGATTTCTTTCTCTTGCCTGATTGCCCTAGCCAGAACTTCCAACACTATGTTGAATAGGAGTGGTGAGAGAGGGCATCCCTGTCTTGTGCCAGTTTTCAAAGGGAATGCTTCCAGTTTTTGCCCATTCAGTATGATATTGGCTGTGGGTTTGTCATACACAGCTCTTATTATTTTGAGATATGTTCCATCAATACCGAATTTATTGAGCGTTTTTAGCATGAAGGACTGTTGAATTTTGTCAAAAGCCTTTTCTGCATCTATTGAGATAATCATGTGGTTTTTGTCTTTGGTTCTGTTTATATGCTGGATTGCATTTATTAATTTGCATATGTTAAACCAGCCTTGCATCCCAGGGATGAAGCCCACTTGATCATGGTGGATAAGCTTTTTGATGTGCTGCTGGATTTGGTTTCCAGTATTTTATTCAGAATTTTTGCATTGATGTTCATCAGGGATATTGGTCTAAAATTCTCTTTTTTTGTTGTGTCTCTGCCAGGCTTTGGTATCAGGATGATGTTGGCCTCATGAAATGAGTTAGGGAGGATTCCCTCTTTTTCTATTGATTGGAATAGTTTCAGAAGGAATGGTACCAGCTCCTCCTTGTACCTCTGGTAGAATTCAGCTGTGAATCTTTCTGGTCCTGGACATTTTTTGATTCGTAGGCTATTAATTATTGCCTGGATTTCAGAGCCTGCTGTTGGTCTATTCAGGGATTCAACGTCTTCCTGGTTTAATCTTGGGAGAGTGTAAGTGTCCAGGAAATTATCCATTTCTTCTAGATTTTCTAGTTGATTTGCGTAGAGGTGTTTATAGTATTCTCTGATGGTAGTTTGTATTTTTGTGGGGTCGGTGGTGATATCCCCTTTATCATTTTTTATTGCGTCTATTTGATTCTTCTCTCTTTTCTTCTTTATTAGTCTTGCTAGCAGTCTGTCAATTTTGTTGATCTTTTTAAAAAAACAGCGCCTGGATTCATTAGTTTTTTTGGAGGATTTTTTGTATCTCTATCTCCTTCAGTTCTGCTCTGATCTTAGTTATTTCTTGCCTTCTGCTAGCTTTTGAATGTGTTTGCTCTTGCTTCTCTAGTTCTTTTAATTGTGATGTTAGGGTGTCAATTTTAGATCTCTCCTGCTTTCTCTTGTGGGCATTTAGTGCTATACATTTCCCTCTACACACTGCTTTAAATGTGTCCCAGAGATTCTGGTACGTTGTATCTTTGTTCTCATTGGTTTCAAAGAACATCTTTATTTCTGCCTTCATTTCGTTATGTACCCAGTAGTCATTCAGGAGCAGGTTGTTCAGTTTCCATGTAGTTGAGCGGTTTTGATTGAGTTTCTTAGTCCTGAGTTCTAGTTTGATTGCACTGTGGTCTGAGAGACAGTTTGTTATAATTTCTGTTCTTGTACATTTGCTGAGGAGTGCTTTACTTCCAACTATGTGGTCAATTTTGGAGTAAGTGTGATGTGGTGCTGAGAAGAATGTATATTCTGTTGATTTGGGGTGGAGAGTTCTGTAGATGTCTCTTAGGTCTGCTTGGTGCAGGGTTGAGTTCAATTCCTGGGTATCCTTGTTAACTTTCTGTCTCGTTGATCTGTCTAATGTTGACAGTGGGGTGTTGAAGTCTCCCATTATTATTGTATGAGAGTCTAAGTCTCTTTGTAAGTCTCTAAGGACTTGCTTTATGAATCTGGGTGCTCCTGTATTGGGTGCATAGATATTTAGTATAGTTAGCTCTTCCTGTTGAATTGATTCCTTTAACTTTATGAAATGGCCTTCTTTGTCTCTTTTGATCTTTGATGGTTTAAAGTCTGTTTTTATCAGAGACTAGGATTGCAACCCCTGCTTTTTTTTGCTTTCCATTTGCTTGGTCGATCTTCCTCCATCCCTTTATTTTGAGCCTCTGTGTGTCTCTGCATGTGAGATGGGTCTTCTGAATATAGCAAACTGATGGATCTTGACTCTTTATCCAATTTGCCAGTCTGTATCTAATTTATCCATTTTTTAAAGACCAGGTATTTTGGAATCCTCAGAAATCTTGCCTACCTCCTAGTTGCAAAATCTTCTCTTACATTTTCTGTTAGAGCCTTTATAATTTTAGCTTGTATGTTTAGATCTATCGTTCATCTGAAATTCGGTTTTGTATATTGTGTGAGGTAATGGTCAAGGATCTCTCTCTTTCCCCCTATTTGGATACTTAGTTTTTCCTTACCCTTTTGTTGAAAAGGATTTTTTTCTGAAGAATTCCTTGTTGAAATTCATTTGACCATATAATTGTAGGTCTGTTTCTGGACTCTGGCATTAGTAATATCTGCATGAGCTCTTTTTTCTTAAAGAGATAGATCCTTCCTATCTCTGTTTACTGAATCAGTGACTCAGTAGCAATGAACACCCTGAGTACTCAGACCATGGTCTCTAAGTACAAATTATCATTGAACGAAACCAGCGCTCCTTGTAGAAGCATCTAATGCCCAGTCAGAGACAGGAATTCTATAATATGAACTCAGGGCACGTTATTATAGCAGAAGCAATGATACTTTCAAGGAGCTTTTCGTGGCCAAAAGTAGAACATATTGAGCATATAAATGAATAGTGACTGAAATCAAAACTCATAATATATATTATTTAAAAATCCAGTATATTCACAATGATGCTACAAAATGAATGCTTTAGTAACTTTTGGTAGTTTCTGTCTTCCTCTACCTTTCCTACTTCACACCTTGTTTTTCTTTGGTAGTTGCTAACACTCCAAAATCATTGTTCTGAAAGTGGTAAATGACAGGAAAGAATAAACATTTATCTTGCCTTTCCTTTTCAAAATAACAACCCTTGAATCCATGGATCAGTTTTAACATCACTAAGACAAATGGTATATCTTTCCAAATAAGATGCAACAGGAAATCCAAAGAACCCAGCCCCAGGTATTATTGCCAAAGGAATTGAACCTGAATTAAATCAAGTCTCTAGGTGCAGTTACCAATTTACAGGACTGTAGGGATATAGGAACAAATCTATGAGAAAATCTACAAGAAAGCTGTTCTAATTTATCTGACGAATAAGTGGCATAAAAAATTGTAAGTTAGAGGAAGGACTTTCAGACATTAAAGGAGACTTAAGGTCCATGACCAAATGGAATTTGCGGAGCTGCTTTGCATCCTGATTCATAGAAACTAATTGTAAAAAGATAGTCTGGAGACAGTTGAGGAGTATATTAAAAATACATTAATTTGGCAGGGCGCAGTGGCTCAAGCCTGTAATCCCAGCACTTTGGGAGGCCGAGACGGGCGGATCACGAGGTCAGGAGATCGAGACCATCCTGGCTAACATGGTGAAACCCCGTCTCTACTAAAAAAATACAAAAAACTAGCCGGGCGTGGTGGCAGGCGCCTGTAGTCCCAGCTACTCGGGAGGCTGAGGCGAGAGAATGGCATAAACCCGGGAGGCGGAGCTTGCAGTGAGCTGAGATCTGGCCACTGCACTTCAGCCTGGGCAACAGAGCGAGACTCCGTCTCAAAAAAAAAAAAAAAAAAATAACATTAATTTTTAAAAGTGGCAATGGTATTATAGTTAAAAATGAGTATGTGTTATACTATACAGAAGTATTTACAGGAGAAATAAGACTTTTTCTGGTATTTGCTTTAAAATGCTTTTGAAAAGACAGATAAAATAGACACAATATTGATATTGTTGAAAAGGGTAATGAAAGTTCATTTTGCTGAACTGTCTCATGACTTTGTTTTCATAATAAAAAATTTAAACATGAAAAACATGCATTTTGACCCTGAAATGAAAGTTCTGGCTATGAAGAAAACTGAAAATATGCCTGAGATCAGCTTCTTTTTTTTTTCTTTTTTCTTTTTTTTGAGATGGAGTCTCGCTCTGTCACCCAGGCTGGAGTGCAGTGGCCTGGATCTCAGCTCACTGCAAGCTCCGCCTCCCGGGTTCACGCCATTCTCCTGCCTCAGCCTCCCGAGTAGCTGGGACTACAGGCACCCGCCACCTCGCCCGGCTAGTTTTTTGTATTTTTTAGTAGAGACGGGGTTTCACCGTGTTAGCCAGGATGGTCTCGATCTCCTGACCTCATGATCTGCCCGTCTCGGCCTCCCAAAGTGCTGGGACTACAGGCTTGAGGCACCGCGCCCGGCCAAGATCTGCTTCTTAAAATCATATTAATGGGTTTTGCTGGCGTTATCACTGTTGTGAAGAAATATTTTTATCTCATACTTCATTTCTAATCTTATCTGAGAACCTTCCCTTGGGAGCTGATGACTTCAGTGTGTAAAATCAGAGCTTGGCATTTGTTGCCTGTTTTTTACACAGTAGACTGGAAATACTTTCTGTCCCAGCAGGCATTTGATTGCATTCGTTCTTTGCACTCCTTCCTTGAAGGCTGAATAAAGATCAAGAAGAACATTGATGCCCACTAGCTGTTTACTCTGAAGTAAGCAGTATGTAGATGGGTGCTCTGGGGCCCACCTCTGCCTCCTGAAGAACTGTATCCTTCTTTGCAGCTCACAGAGCTGGACTCCACCAGTACTCACCCCTTTTACCTTTGACCGTCTATGTGACATGTCACAAAGTCATCAGGAACTCCCAAATGAAAAACCTGTTCTCTTGCAGTGTATATTTACCAAATACTGTGTTTTCAAGCCCTGCTAGTCTGTCTACAGCTCACAGATGCCAAGTACTGATTCATAGCCTGTACATGGATGATGCGTTGTAACTCTCAGGAGAATGTCTGCTGGTGCAGGGCACATGCTGTAATAATTGCTTTTCTGCACTATGTATCATTGATGATATGGGTTATCAGACTTGTCATTTGATAAGGAAATTTTGGCAATATTCATTCTACTTTCAAGTGTGTTTATTTTCAGCCTTGAAACTCAGTTTTGTTTTTGTTTTTATAAGCATCTTAGCAGTTGTGTGGGACTTATACCCTTTTTTTTATTGCCACAGGAGGTATAACTTTGAATGATGCGTCTATCATTCTATGTCACTGCCTTTAGTGACAAAATTAGTTCACTTTTGTAATCTGATAATTTTGTGATAATTTTGCATTTGTCAGGAAGACTGTATTGTTTTGCTGGAAGTGACAAGGTGCACTGTATGGAAGAGATGCCAAAACTTATATGGCTGTGCTTAGCTGAGTTTCCATTCCGTTGATCATCTGGATTAGGGACAAGTAGATTGCAGGTCCGATAAAATATAGCTCTTAATACACATCAGACTTCCTTGCCATGCTTTTCCCCCATCTGTGTGTGTAAAATATTTATCTTAGAATGTTCACTTTTTTTTAAGAACATCTGAATTTATGCTCTACTGGTCCCAAATTTCTCATTCATCATTTAGGTTTATAACATTATTTCATGTTGTAATTTTACTTTTGTTGTATTTCATTTTTGTGAATTCAAAGGGTGACACTATATAATAGAATAAAACTGTCAATTTAAATGTAACAATAACCCCAAAATGTGAAAATGTATTTATTGTAGCAGACTGTGTCAAACTAAACATCAGTAAAGACCAACTACACTGTTAATATGAGATTTGCAGAGACAAAGGGATGGCGCCTGGTAATTTCTAATTTTCAAATTTCTTATAATTAATCTTACATTTTTGGACTGCATTATTGAAACCACCCAGTTGCTAGATAGACCAGACCACTGGGTCCACTGTGGCCCTTGATCATGCACTAAAGAAAACTGCCTTCAAACAAGAATCTGGGGACAGTTGCTTTCCTTCAGCGTCAGGGAGTCCTCAGACCCTGTGAAGCCTGCCCATGTAGGATGGTGTTTCTCAAGCTGTGGTTTGGCACCTTTGCATCAAAATCCTTGGGGGGGAACTTCTTTAACAAGTATTTTCCTAAGCCCCATCCCTGACTCCTTAGCAGACTCTCTGGGAGTGAGGCCTGGAAACTTGCATTTTAAACAACTTTCCTCAGTGAATCTGATAAGAGTACAGTTTAAGTATTGCATAGGGTTTATGCAGCATCGAGCCAGAATGCCTCTCTTTTTGGTTCATATGACACATTTGTGTACTTAATGATGAGGTTTTTTTCTTTTCCTTTTTTACCCTCAGGACTTGTCAGTCACATCTGTAACCTGCTCACTGAAACTGCCACACTGTGCTTGGATGTGGACAATAAAAACAACAATGAAATGGCAGCTGCACTGCTCTTTTCCCTGCTTGATATTTTGCACAGTATGCTGACCTATACCTCCGGTATTGTACGGCTGGCTTTGCAGGTAGAGGATCTGTTTTCCTGTGTCTTGAGCAGCCCTACTCCATTTCATGCTTCCCTTTCATTCTCTTCTTTCTTATCTTCCTCTATTGTGTCTTTACTTATTTAAAAGAACGTGTCATTCTATAGAGTGTGTCTTCTGAAGAGTCATCTTTGGGTGACCAATGTCAGGAACAGAGAATTTGATCAAAATCTTCCGAGAAAGAAGGAGAGGCCTACTACTAAGCAAAGACTTAGCAAGCATTAGCTGGGAAACCACTCCTGACCAAGGAGAGCATTTGCCTTAGGCACAATCCTATTTTGGCCAAGTAGTTTGCAGCCTTTCATGTACTGAAGTGGCTCTCCAGTTCCCCCTTAGCAGGATAGGTCAGCTTTCTAGGGATAATGGATTGAGGGTTTGTGTACATACACATGCATATGTGTGTTTGTAGACACATATACATATATAACTCATAAGCTCAACTTGCTTTCCCTTCTGACTGATACCATGGATTTGTGAGATGGTTTTGAGGAATATAGGTGTATTCAGTGGCTATGGAAAAAGCCAATTAGCCATAAACTGTAACCTGTATTTACTTAGCATCATACTGTAAGGCAGGAAGGAGATGTGGTTTTATAGAGTACTTTCCTATGCCTGTCTTATTTAATGCTCTAACCAATGGAGTCAGCTGATATTTAGATCAAGTGACAGGGCCAATATGAATTTATTGTTATCTTTAAAATCCTGATACAATTGCAAAAGATGTATATCAAATGGTAGCATCCAAGCTTGCATAGACGCAGAAGCTAAAGTTGAAACCAAACTGTTTTGATACCTTGCCAAAGTCACAGTAGTAGAGCCAAGAATGAATCCCTAGACCCCAGGATAGCCTCTGTTATTCATCATTATGATAAATTGTATCTTTTCTCCACAGTTAAGCTGGTCAAGTATTTAGCTTGTCTAATGTGATTTAATAAATCCAAGATCCCCTCAACAAATATTACTAGTTACTAAGTATTTAACCCAAACTGTAAAGCGAGTAGATTAATTCAAAAGCCATGGCCTTTGAATTACCTAGGTGCTTTTATTAGCTCATTTATAAGAATTCCAAATTAACAGTAAATAATTGTTACATACTTAAATAATCCCTAATTATGTATTTCTCCTATCTTTTCCTCTCTGTTCTAGTAAGTTTCTCTTCAGAGAATATGGTTTCTTATTTCAGTTTCTATAGTGGTATTTTTTTGTAATTCTTTGAGATGTAGTTGATAGTTATTCTTACAGGATACCTTGATGATAATCTGTAAAAGATTTTCTTGTAAATTATAGACAAAAAAAAAAAAAGGATCAGAAGTTAAAAATCTTCAGAACAATAGAAATTCTGTTTTTTACTATAAGTGATTAGGTAGATACTCAGGGATGTTGTAAAAGGAAACTCCTTAATACAAAATATTTTTGAATTTTCTATTTCCAACTTGCTAGTTTCCCAGTAGATCACTGTTTTTTTTTATTGTTTTCATATTCTTCAACACCACTGTACATTTTACTGCTATCATCTTTCTGAATCATCCCTCATAATATCTGCCATATATTGCTTTTGGCCTTGACCACTGACTTTGATCTCCATGACACCTGGTGTCAATATGAAGGAAGAGTCGTCCTTGAGGCTGAATTAGGTGAAAGAGTTGAGAAAAGAAATGGAATGTGAATCAAAGACATATCTGCCTTGAAACACTGAGCCATAAGTACTTTCCAAAACCCTAAGTCACCCCTTCCATTTATAGACATACTTCTCACACTGGAGATTCTTCTGCACTTGAAACCTATATCTACTTCTAATAGGAGCTTCTTTAAAGTAGAAAAATTGAGAGAGGCCAGTGTTTAAAATTATAATGATGCTTAGATTCACAAAGCACTTTTCCAGGGAGGAGAGTGGTATGATGCAAGTATGTGTATGGGGGAGCAAAGGCAGGCATGTGTCAGAATCTCCATCAGAAGTTCAGTCCCTACCCACTACCTTCCCCGTGATTTAGAACTGGTCCCTGTTCACCTCTGAATGTTATGTATAAAAGATTATGGAGGCAGAGACAAAGTGCCTGAGACTCACTGGTGTGGTGGGGACATGTGGGTCGTGCAGGTTGGAATGCCTTAGATTCAAATCCCAGACATACCACCACCTGTATGACCTCGGGCAAGTTACTGCACCTGAGTATCAGGTTCCTCATCTGGAAAGTAGGTGTGATCACCACTCTGCTGGGTGGTTGTGAGACTTCAATGGGAGAATAAAATATATGTAATTATATATAGATGTAAAGTGGCATACATATACCTGGCCCAGTGAAGGTGACCAATAAGTGGTTACTGTATCATGAACAGCAACAAGAAGAAAGGTTCTTCTTTTCTTGTTTACAGGGGGCCTCCTGTGGGCCATGACTTTCACATTTCTAAGTCCTGGTGCATGGAAGAGCACTCAGTTCATATTTACTGACTAACTCCTAGCAGGCTTATGAGTTATTTTGTACTTATGAGCCTAGCATAGGGCTAGGTACCTGTAATTTCAGCAGGAATCTAGGGAGAAAGGGTGTTAGCTCTCAGGAAGCTTACAGGTTAATAGAGAAGACTGTCAACATACAAATAATGAAGCAAGTCTTCATCTTATTGCATGTGTGAAAAGGCAGCCATCGAAAGGTATTACATGCTGCAGAATGAATAATGAGGCAGGGGACCAAACCCAATTTTGAGATTAGGGAGGGCTTTTCTAGGGAAGACAAATATTTATTATTCTAATTCAGGTCACCTGACTCTCCATTCTGGGCCTTGTTTATCCTTTCTGAGGTGGTATGGGGAAGCTTTTTACATCATCCTCCTGATAGTAGGACCATTAAACTGCTGTTGATTTGCAGATACATCAGTATTGTTGAAAGACTGTAATGTGGCTACTGAGTCTTCCTTAGTCTCACATACACATAAAGGCTATCCGTGATTGGGGGCTATTTTGGGGGCTGTCTATTTTTAGCATCTCTTATAATGATCAAATCTGATTTCTTCACGGCCTTCCCCTTGTTGGCCTTCACCATGAGCTACCCTCTGCCTGGTTGTTGAATGCGGATGAGATTTTTCTGTCATAGCCCATAGTCCTGATAGTTTCTCCCTTCCTTTGAAAACTTCAGTGACACCTCATTATCTATAATGTTCCAACTCTTTGCCAAGACATTCAAAGGCTTATACAGTCGAGCCCCAGGGTACCTTCCCAGCCCATCTGCCTGATCTCCATGCTGCCCATACCCCAACCAGACAGTTAGTTGCACTGCCATCTTGTAAATGGATGCTGTGCTTATCCTGTGCCTTTCCTCATGAAATTTCCACATGTGAAATATCTGCACTCCATATGACTCCTAGTAAACCCCATCCCCACCATCCAAGTGATGAAGTCAGTTGTGACATTATCCTACTTCCCTCCTTCACCCAAACTGTATTTCTACCTCTATTATAGCAGTTTTCATATTCTGCCTTAGCACAGTTATTTGGAACTTGTCATCTTTGTAGTTAAACCATGAGATCCTAGAGAATAGGGACTGAATCATATTCATCTTTGCATTGCGGACATGCAACGTGATGGTGTTTGGGGAGCACAGTAAGTGTTGAATTGAATTGATCGGAGCCACACCATTGACAGTTCTGCTCCGCCGTGTGCTGAAACCTGCTGGAGATATAAAGACAGGAACTGGGTTGGGCATGGTGACTCATGCTTATAATTCCAGCCCATTGTGAGAGGCCCAGGTGGGCAGATCACATGAGGTCAGGAGTTCAAGACTAGCCTGGCCAACATGGTGAAACCTCGTCTCTACTAAAAATAAAAAAAAATAAATAAATAAATAAATTATCCAGGCGTGGTGGCACACGCCTGTAGTCCTAGCTACTCGGGAGACTGAAGCAGGAGAATCATTTGATGAACCTGGGAGGCAGAGATTTCAGTGAATGAGATCATGCCACTGCACTCCAGCCTGGGTGACAGAGTGAGACTCCATCTCAAAAAATAAAAATAAAGGCTGGGCGTGATGGCTGACACCTGTAATCCCAGCACTGTGGGAGTCTGAGGCGGGCGGATCATGAAGTCCGAAGTTTGAGACCAGCCTGGCCAACATGGTGAAACCCCATCTCTACTAAAAATGCAAAAATTAGCCCGGCGTGCTGGCGGGGACCCGTAATCCCAGCTATGTGGGAGGCTGAGGCAGGAGAATTCCTCGAACCCGGGAGGCAGAAGTTGCAGTAAGCCGAGATCGTGCCACTGCACTCCAGCCTGGACGACAGAGCAGGACTCTATCTCAAAAAAATAAATAAAATAAGACAGGAACTACTTGAGGAATTAACTGTCTCTTGTTCTTTATAGATGCCTTACCTCTGTGTATATTTAGCAGACCTCTGTTGATTATCTACTTCTGTGTGCTAGATCCGCGTAGCAATGCTAGATGTAAGAGAATTGTAATATACATGGCCTGGTTTGTTTGTTTGTTTGTTTGTTTTAATGCTGAGAAGCTGTCTTCTGTTATCTCATTTTAGATAATGCTGTATTGCTATTTAATGTTAAATATGACTCAGAAATTGACAGGCCGCCCGCCTCGGCCTCCCAAAGTGCTGGAATTACAAGCATGAGCCACCACGCCCAGCCCAGTTCCTGTCTTATATCTCCAGCAGGTTTTAGCACACAGTGGAGCATAACTGTCAGTGGTATGGCTCGGATCAATTTAACACTCACTGTGCTCCCCAAACACCATCATGTCACACTTTCGCAATGCGAAGATGAGTATGATTCAGTCCCCACCTTCTAGGATCTCACGGTTTAACTAAAATGATGACAAGTTTCAAAGGAATGTCCACTTCTTTAGTTTGATATGTTTAAGGCTACTAAATGTATATTTCTACCTAAAGTTCTTCTTTGAAGTCAATATTCATATACCTAGCAGCTTGCTCAATATGACCACCAGAATTCCCCGTAGACCAAAGCCGAACTCAAGATCTACCCCCCAAATCCATTTCCCTGCCAGCAAGCCCTGCCCCACTCACCCTGCCATGCAAACCAGAAACCTGGGAGGCATTCTTGAAATTTCCCTCTTTTTTATATCCCACATCTAATCTGTCATCAAATCATGTAGATTTTACCATACATATCCAACTCATCCAATTGCCTCTCTCAAACCCTGTTGCTACCACCCTAGCCCAGGCTAGCTTCCTCTCTTGCCTGGGCTATAACAGCTAGGGGATTGCTAGGAGTGGGGTAAGTTCACACACAGCAATGACAAAAGGGAGTGAGTTCTGGAAAGGGGTCAGTGGGACCAGAGGCAAAATCAGAGGACCTGGATGGAGCAGACAGTCATGGTGTGGTGACAGGGACACCGGCCCTGTACAAGATGCACACAAAGGGTGGGAAATCCAGGAGTTGGGAGGCCGACATGAGGGAGTCTGATGTTGTGGAATTGGAGAGAGGCTGAGATACAAGATAGGCCTGGGCCTTTACATTTGATTCTGGGGGCTTCGGTGTTTATTGCTGCATCCAGGCAGATGTCCTTTTGTTGCACAGAGCTTCCTTTGTGGGCCAGTACTCTTGTGGGGAGAGTAGAATTTCTAATGTCTTTCTTTTGTGCCACCTTTCTGTTGTGCAAAGCTGTAGCATTCTCTTTCTTCTGAAACTCTTGGCAACTTTGCAAGGAGGTGGCCACATGAATACTGGTAGGCTGGATCGATGTTTCTTGGTGACTATGACGTATGACTATGTAGATCTTGGAGGATCTGGAGGACTGGGACATCCTGGTGGAAAAAGTCCCACAGTGTTTCTTGTGCTGTGGCCCCATTTGCTCGCTTATGTGTGTTTGGAAAGGAGGCACCATACCCCTCACTGCTGCCTCATTGCTGATTTGCAAGACTGCCTTATCTCTCCCAGGAGGAAATCAATCTGCTCTAAGGGATAATGTGGTAATATTCCATATCAGATAATGTTTCAGAGGTCAAGGGATCAACGGCCAAGATTCAGAAAGGTTCAGGCCTCTTGGATAGTGCTGCACATTTGTTTCCTGAAAGGAACTTCTTCGTTTCTGATAAAGTCAGTCAGGGAAGTGAGAGGCAAGCTCCAAGCTAATGATGACCCTTGTTCTCCTTACCTGTTGAGATGTGCAGGTTGTTAAAAGACAGGTGTCCGATTTTCAGTCAAGTTCTTCTGAACCAAAGAAAACAGGCAACTGAAATTCTGTCCATAGGCCAGAAGTGCAGAAGGAAACTAGGCGTTTATGAGAAGGGCCCTGGAGTCCAGGTTAATGACTCAAGGCAGGGCAGCCTCTGGCCTGCTCTGTTGGCTCTGGCAAAGGTCGTTATTGAAAAGTGGTTTTGTTTCTTCTGAGTAAAAGTGAAAACAGAGAGGAAGAGTATATACATATTATAGCAAATGCAAAAAATAATCCGTACCATTTTTCAATATAAAATTATTCATCTCTGTGATAGAAGTCTCCTTTGGAACTAGACAATTCTATAAAATCCCTGGGAGAAGACACACAATGTAAAAACCACTCACTCATTTATTTTCATTGCCATTTAAGTCTACACATTCACAGGAATGTAGACCTATATTTGAAGCCTATTCATGCAGTGATATGTTGGACAAATATTCTAGATGTTATTTGAGCATATGTATGCAATATAGAGAAGGAAAGCACAGCAGAATGCACTTGGTATGTATCATAATGTGCATAAATATGCTCAGAGATTAGCATTTGTGACTTGGAGTCAACCTGGGTTTGGTTCTCTGGCTTTGTCATCCATTATCTGTGAAATGTTAGACAAACGACCCAGCTTCTCTGAAGTTCATTTTCTTCAGGTCTTAGGATGGTTAAGATAAAACACTTTTGGCTGGGCGCGGTGGTTCACATCTGTAATGCCAGCATTTTGGGAGGCTGTGATGGGTGGATCACGTAAAGTCAGGAGTTAGAGACCAGCCTGGCCAACATGGCAAAACCCCGTCTCTACTAAAAATACAAAAACTAGCGAGGCGTGGTGGAAAGAGCCTGTAATCTTAGCTACTTGGGAGGCTGAGTCAGGAGAATCGCTTGAACCCAGGAGGCAGAGGTTGCAGTGAGCTGAGACCGTGCCACTGCACTGCAGCCTGGGTGACAGAGCGAGACTCCATCTAAAAAAAAAAAAAAGATTAAGTCCTTCCCCACTGCAATATATGATACATCACCATTATTCCTCCAGCAGCAGCAACCTTTGTAATTCTTTCATCTATGTGCTGTACAGAGGTCAGCCTCTATAGCCTGAGCTGGTGGCAGTGGCAATAGCTACACTCCTTGTGTCATAACAAAGCATAGTATCTCTTCTGGGGCCTCCATCTATTCCATCCCTGGGAACCGAGGTAGAATGCTTCCTCAGCCCCTTGTGTCTGCCAGACAGAGTGGTCCTGTTTCCTTTAGCCAAGCTGACTAATCACCAAGACTGTCTTTCATTTCTCTTCTCCCTGTTCCAGGCCCAGAAGTCTGGCTCAGGAGAGGACACTCAGGCTGCAGAAGACCTGCTGCTGCTCAGCAAACCTTTAACAGACCTGATTAGCCTGCTCATTCCACTGGTAAGAGCTCACCTGTATGTCTTTTGGCGCATTACTGAACTTGAAGTAATTGTATTTGAATTTCATGATCTCTTGAGTTTCTGTGTTATTTTCATTCCCTTCAAAACTAGAGCCAAAAGAACTTTCAGAAGATTATTTGGCCTGGAAAACTAAATCTCTACTTTATTTTAAAACCAGGTGGCTTACTTATTTAAATAGATGTTTAGGTAAGGCAAAATCTCAAAAATCTCAAATCTAATTACTTTCTTAATGAATGTGAGGTAAGAAATTCAACAAATGAATTATAAGAAGAAAGAAGAAATTGCTATGGGAATCAATTTATTTTCAAAAAGATATTTTAGAGTTTGACTTGGCATGCAGGACTCCCCCAGAAATGCAAAAGCACAGACACAGACCTAGGGCACACCCCCTCAATCTCAATAGAAATGGAGTGAAATAAGCAAAATTAAATAAAAACAGGTAAGACTATACAAGACCATTGAATATACAAAAAGAGCTCAACAGAAATTCAGAGTTTGGACGTATTAAACAGTTTTAGCCTAGCACTTTGGGAAACCGAGGTGAGTGAATCATTTGAGTCGGTGTTTGAGACCAGCCTGACCAATATGGTGAAACCCCGTCTCTACTAAAAATAAAAAAAAATTAGTCGAGTGTGGTGGTGTGCACCTGTAATTCCAGCTGCTCGGGAGACTGAGACAGGAGAATCACTTGAAACTGGGAGACGGAGGTTGCAGTGAGCCAAGATCATGCCACTTCACTCCAGCCTGGGTGAAAAAGCAAGACTCCATCTTGAAAAATAAAAACTTTATTATTTATTTATTTATTTTTTTTTTTTTATTTTTTTGAGACGGAGTCTTGCTCTGTCGCCCGGGCTGGAGTGCAGTGGCCGGATCTCAGCTCACTGCAAGCTCCTCCTCCTGGGTTCACGCCATTCTCCTGCCTCAGCCTCCCAAGTAGCTGGGACTACAGGCGCCCGCCGCCTCGCCTGGCTAGTTTTTTGTATTTTTTAGTAGAGACGGGGTTTTACCGTGTTAGCCAGGATGGACTCGATCTCCTGACCTCGTGATCCACCCGTCTCGGCCTCCCAAAGTGCTGGGATTACAGGCTTGAGCCACCGCGCCTGGCCTAGAAAAATAAGAAATTTAAAAAACTGTTTTAAACATATAATTTCACTGTCTACAAAACTTCTCAGTCTTTAAAAATCAAATTATTGTTCCTAATTGATTTTAACTTTATATTTTTGCCAATTCTATCATCTTAAAAATTTTTTTTTAATTATTATTTTTTTTAGGCGAAGTCTCACTCTCTTGCCCAGGCTGGAGTGAGGTGGCATGATCTCAGCTCACTGCAACCTCCGCCTACCAGGTTCAAGCAATTCTTCTGCCTCAGTCACCCAAGCAGCTGGGATTACAGGCACCCACCACCGTGCCTGGCTAATTTTTGTATTTTTAGTAGAGACGGGGTTTCACCATGTTGTCCAGGCTGGTCTCAAATTCCTGATTTCAAGTGATCTGCCCGCCTCGGTCTCCCAAAGTGCTGGGATTACAGGTGTGAGCCACCACGCCCAGCCTAATTTTATCATCTTTCTAGTTAAGAACATCTAGTTGCCCTTTCTTAAATGAGATTTTTCTATGATATCTATGTTCCATGGAATTATAAGTTAGAAACTACATGGAAGATGAAATATGAGAAATAAAGTGGAGTGAACAATTTCAGTAATAATGCAAGACAGTATTGCATGCAGAGTTCATGGGCATGGGCTCAGCTTAGCTCTGCCACTTACCAGCTGTGTGACTTTGGGCAAATATTAAGTAACAATATTTGTTACTTAATTTATTGATGCCACAGTTTCTTCATCTATAAAATGAAGTTGGTAATGCTAATGAGATCATGAAATTATGTTGAGGATTAAATAATGAACAGTACCTGGCATATAGTATATGCTCAATAAATATAGCTATATAAAAATTGATACAGGCCAGGTGTGGTGGCTTATGCTTGTAATCTTGGCACTTTGGGAGGTCGAGATAGGAGAATCGACTGGGTCCTGGTATTTGAGACTAGCCTAGGCAACACAGCAGGACTCCGTCTCTATAAAAATGTTTAAAATTTGGCCAGGTGTAGTGGTGCACACCTGTGGTTCTAGCTACTTGGGAGGCTGAGGCTTGAAGATTGCTTGAGCCCAGGAGTGTGAGGCCACAGCCAGCGATGATGATATCACTGCACTCTAGCCTGGGCAAAAGAGTGAAACAGTGAGACCCTGTCTCAAAAAAAAATTAAGTTAAATATTAAATTTTAAAAAATTTAAAAAATACACAATTTCACCACTGTTAACCAGTGTTGACAATGAGCTAGATTCTATTAGTGCTTTACCTTTGATCTTATTTAGCCCTTCTTTCCTTATGACATAGGCCCATCCTTACCTTCCAAATAGGTACCCCAAAGGTTAGAAAGGATAAAAATGCAAGAGAGCTCGGGGTCTGAACTCAATGTCTACATTTTCCCTACCACCATTCTCCTTGGCCTCTGGATTAACTGCAAACACGTTAAACTCTTAACTTTATTCCATTTTCGGGAATAGTCTCACTGAAATACAATGTTTTGATTCAAAAGCCATTCTGTTTTGGCTGTTTTTAAGTTTTGGAGGTCTTCATGAATGGAAGATATTCCTAGCTCAAACATGGAGTCATTTCCAGATGCATTTTTCATAGTTTAAGATGTTCTGAATGGAGGCTACTTTTTGCCTTTTTATCCCAAGGATGATGGCCTTTTGTCCATTTGTGACAAACACATAAATGGACAAAAATGCTTGTAGACTTCACAAAACATTTTTGTTTAGGAAGCACAAAATATTTTACACTTCTATTTTATGTAGTTATATCTAATTAGCAGAGTTAATTAGGAAATAGAAACGATTATGTCTTCAAAATACGAGGAACACCAATACAGAATAGCTCTGATGAACCTGGGTTTGCTTGTATTCCTTGTAACAGCTGCCCTGATGACACTGTTTAATTGCTGGGTTTCAGTGATTGGATTTAACTCTCAGTAGAAAGAGAGTAGATACTCCCATCTCCTCTCCTGGAGGAATCTGCTTCTTTCAGAATTGTTTGTTGAACAGGTGTCTATTCCAGATAATCTAACAACCAAATACTGTAGGCCATAATGAAAAATCCCTGGATGGAGCAGTAGTTGAAACTTGAAATGCAGACTTAATTATCTACCCTGGAGTGGCCTAGGTGCTGCCTGGGGAGCTTTCTGGAGGTTCTGAAGTAGATGAAGAGCAGAGAACCTGGAACTTGGAACAGATAGGTGGCTCTCTGTAGGCCACAGAGGTCTGTTAAATAGGGCAGTATGTATCTACCAAGTTCAAAATCAGAAGGTTCCCCAGAAGGCTGACTTTCGAATTCCAGTAATCAGGGAGGAAGGTGAGTATAGAACATAAAATGTGAAGGTTTTTGTTGGTATTTGAAGATTTTGCATTTAAATATTTATTAGCATGCTTTATGTATTCTTCTCTCACTATTCTTCTTCTGTTTTTTATAAAATTTAAACACAAGAGGGTACCACCTTGGGCTCTATATTTAGGCTGACACCTTCCCTTTTTATTTTTAATTCCTTGATATTACATTGAATCACATAAAATTGCCAATATCCGACCATTTGGGGCCTACAAAAGTAGCAGTTTCATTTGGTTCAACCTTATAGTAGGAATATGACAATTTATTGGTCTGTACTACCAATAGTTCCTGAAATTCATATTGCATTTGTTTTGTACATGGTACTATCCCCTAATTACTTGAATTGGAATATTATACGATTCTGGCCAGAGGTTGCCAGGAGCTGTGGATTTTGAGACAGAAATCCAAGAGTGAATGTCTGGCTCTGCTGCTGCCCACCTGTGTGATCTTGGATGGGGCACTCTTTGTCTCTGAGCCTGAGGATTAAATGAGATGATACCTGGGAGAAATGATCAAGTGTCATTTCTCGAAAATTTCCCCTTTGATCACATATTATATCTGATTTTTAGCCTTATCATCTGCTTGCTATGATTTGTTGGAATAGTCTGTTCTGCCCTCATAAAGTGCTCCTTTTGTCTCTCTCACCCAGCGAACCTCTGATGCTACCCCTCTGCTCAGTTTAGGATTCTTTATAAGGTGAATCTTGGAACCTTCTTTATAGACATCCTCCCTTGTGTTTGGAAGTTCCTCCCAAAGGCCCCCTCTTGTTCCCTGTTTTTTTCCAGATTGTCCTCTGGTTTCTTACCTTGAATATTCACATATATAAAAGCACAGGGTCCAGTTTCCTTGAATACTACCCACTGCTTTGAGGTCTTCCCGCCTTTCTCCTGGAATTCTGCTGGAGCTGCAGCTTTCACTGTTCTGCTTAGAGCCCTGCAGCCCAATGGTGATGCCACCCAGTGTTCAGGGCAGGTGATTACCCAAGGAATAAAATTGTCCTCTGAGCGGTTTTTCCCAGCTCTTTGTGACACTGAACTGTTACTTGTAACTTGATCATAGTTAGGTTCTAGTGTATTGACTAGACGTATGCCTAATGTGTGTGGGCTGCATTGTGTACAATATATACACATTTCTCATTGGAACCATTAGGTTTAAAAATGGCCTGTGACAAGAACACTGCCATATGTCTTCTCTGGGCAAGATTAACACACATTTATAGCTGTGTATAAAGTGAAGAAAAATAGTAATAAAGCTATTGAGGACCTAAACTAGAGCACATACAGACCAAAGATAAATTTTACAGTGGTTGTTAAAAAATGTAATAGGTTACAGAATGAGGTGCTGGAATTGCTTTCCCGTAGGGAAAAATAAACATACTTTCAGTTTTCATCTGACTTGGATAATTTTGGAAGCATTTGGCCTAAAGGCAACAGAATGAACTTGTTAGCTTTTGAGGTTTTTTCCAGATATGGTCCTATGAAAGTAAACCTACTTATCCTTAAGAGAATATGAAATCTGTCAACCTATAATTTATGACCTGTATTTATAATATACACTGTAGGAGAGCCATAGTGAAATGTTTATGTAAGACGGTGATTCTAAGTCTGTTTTGACAATCTGATTATTCTTGATTCTCTTACCATAAAAATGCCCAGACTTGCTTATATGCAGAGTTCTGCACATAGTTCACAATTTCAGGGGGAACTTCAAATTGGTAACCATAGTATAAGATATGGCTAATATAGGATATAATAAGCTGACTGTGTCTCCTGAAGGAAAGATAAAGCACAGTTATTATTTGACCGAAGTGTTTTATTACTGGAAAAAAGAAAACGAGAAACCAAACTATATATTCTAGATAAGTTTTTAAATTAGATAGTTAATTATGATAAGAAATTATGCTACAGCCTGCTTGTCCCTCAATTAAAATAGATATTTCCAAATTTATAGGAGGTATTATTTTAAAAATATTATTTATTATATATCAAAGGTGCCAGTGTTTAGACTAATTTATATCATTCTGTTTATTTCACCTGAATCGTGTGTGCCTTTTTTGGCCACTGAAAAGATGTTCCTCGACAGTCCCTTTAGGACCCAGTCCTCAACTGGTATCAGCGTGGCTATGCTAGGCAACTGGGAGACCAAGCTGTCACCTGAACATCTAATGATTCCTATCAATTCATGTTTCTGAGATCACTGTGCCAGTTTTAAAAATAGGTAAATTAACATAAAAATAAATTAAAAATAAAACACAATGTAGGAGAAGTCCATTTCTGTTTTCCATTTTTATTACTAAATTTCTTCCTTTCACAAAGTATATGAGCAGATTTTTCTTTTCAAATGGTGGTGGACTTGTACTTGCCTGTTCTCCTTGTCTTTCCTGCTGACCTCACGGTCAGTGGCATGAAATACAGATAATGCTTTATGGTGATTATGGTTTACGGTGATGGAGCCCAGGGGTAGTAGTAGTGTTTTTGCAAGTCAAGCCCAAGAGATTGGGGATTTTATTAGTTCTATACTAAGCAGCTCCTCTAAGGAGTCAGTACTCCATTTAAAGGTGATACCCCTTTTTCTGAGTAGCCACCGCCCATCTGCCTTCTGGACATTTCCAGTGGATACACCATAAGTACCTCAGATTCAACAGGGTTAAAACAAACTCATCATAAGTACCTCCTCAAAACTGTTCATACTTTAGAAGGCCAAGGCAGGAGGATCACTTGAGCCCAGGAGTTGAAGACCAGCCTGGGCAACATAGTGAGACCTGGTCTCTAAAATATTTTTTTAAAATAAAACTTGGGGCCAGGCATGGTGGCTCACAGCTGTAATCCCAGCACTTTGGGAGGTTGAGGTGGGCAGATCATTTGAGGTCAGGAGTTTAAGACCAGTCTGGCCAGTATGGTGAAACCCTGTCTCTACTAAAAATACAAAAATTAACCGGACATGGTGGCACATGCCTGTAGTCCCAACTACTTGGGAGACTGAGGCAGGAGAATTGCTTCAAACCAGGAGACAGAGGTTGCAGTGAGCCGAAATGGTGCCATTGCACTCCAGCCTGGGTGACAGAGCGAGACTCCGTCTCGAGAAAATAAAATAATAAAAATAAAACTGTTCCTCCTTTTGTGCTTTGTCTGTCAGCACATGAAACTAATTTCCACTCAATTGCCCAAGCCAAGAATGTGGACATCATTCTTGTCTTTTCCTTCACCATCCTGCCCCATCTCATCAAGCCCTGGCAGTTCTGCTACCCAAACACATCACAAGTTACAGACTGCCATTTTCTCCTTATTGCCATGAGCACTATCATGAAGGCCACCACCATCCTCCTGCCCTTACAGGACCGCAGAAGCCTTCCACCTGGATTCTCTACCTGTTCTTGCTCCCTCTACTGTCTTCTCCATCGTACAGGCATAGTGTTCTTTCCAAAATGCAAAACTCACCCTGTCATTCATCGACTTAATAAACTCCAACTTCTGAACAGGCTTACAAAATCATAGATAATTGAACCCTTTCTTATGGTTCTAGCACTTTCTCTAGGTTTTCCTTGTCATATTCTATGTTCTGTGTACCAGCTCTTTTCAGTTCTTTAAACATGCCTTGATTTCCCTTAGCTCATTCTCCTTTCATTTTGCTGACTTTTCCTTGACTTTCAGGTCTTGGCGTCAGTGTCACTTATTTTAGGAAGCTGCTCACACCCATGAAAACTGGGTTAGCTTGCCTCAGACCCCAGCTCCCATAGCATCCCCAGCCTCCTAGTCCTAACACTTCCTGTTACCTGGTACCAAAAACACTTGTTTATGTCTCTGTCCCTCCCACTAAACTGTAAACCCTAGGAAGGCAGAAGCCATATCTGTTTGCTTCACTTTGGGGCCTGTTACAGAGAAGGGATTTAATTATATTTGTGTAGGAAAGGAAGTAAAGAGCTAGCAAATGTAATGTATCTTCTCATTGTAACTGACGACAGACTAAGTCTGGTAAGACATAGATTCAAATACAAATTTATTCAGAGAATTTGTCCGCAGCACTCTTGCTGTCCTGCGTGGTCTCTAGTAAGAGGAGGTGGTGGTGATGGCTCACTGGCTTGTCTCGCTCACTTTAAAATTGCATCATTTAGACTTCTCTCTAGAAGTTGTCCTCTTCTTAGCAGGGTTTGCCCTGACATTCATTGGGCAGCCTGTATTTCTGAAGCAACCCAAACCCTATCTTTGATTGACAAGAAAGGATACCAAAGGGCAGATGACATTAACCAGGGACCCATGTGTTTCTGGAAAATTGCTATACTTATAGCCACTGCAATGCATAAAATCCTAGCCCTAGGATCCCGGTAGCATTGGTGAGCACAGAAGCCTCTGAGCAGTCAAAATAGATGCCACAGCATCATTACCCTTTTCTAACAGAAAAGTCCCCAGGGCCCTGACATTCAATGTTTAGATTTGTCTAGCTTTAGGGAAGAAAGGCCCTGGAACTGCAGATCTGCTTTCTCCCATTAAATTTTATGCCTTTGTCTTGAGTGGCTGTCATGTAGCAATATGTTTTTTAATGCCATTTTGTTATTGGCCAAAGCTGCCTGCTCTAGGTTGAGTAGAAAAACATGCATTTATGTGGTGGGATATGAGGCATTCCAGAAAGCAGCTCCTCCGGAAACTCATTCTCACCCATGATGATGCATACTCCAGCATTCTCCTGTCTTCTTTTCAAGCCCCCTTTCAGGAAGTAATCCTTTAATATGAATACATTTCACTGAAAGAACAAGACTAGGGCAATGGGACAGACAGATAGACAAGAGATGGGAGCTAGAGGGGTGGAAGGAAGAATTGAATGTGGAACTGTGAAACGTGGGTCATGCCAAAAGCAAAGTCTAGCTAATTAAAAGGTTTTTAAGGTGTATTTTCTTTTCTTTTCTTTTTTTTCTTTTTTCTTTTTTTTTTTTTTTTTTTTTTTGAGACGGAGTCTCACTCTGTCGCCCAGGCTGGAGTGCAGTGGCACCATCTTGGCTCATTGCAACCCCCGCCTCCCGGCTTCAAGCAATTCTCCTTCTTCAGCCTCCTGAGTAGCTGGGATTACAGGCACATGCCACCATGCCCAGCTAATTTTTTTTTTTTTTTTGTACCTTTTTTAAGTAGAGACAGGATTTCACCTTACTGGCCAGGCTGGTCTCAAACTCCTGACCTTGTGATCCATCCGCCTTGGTCTTTCAAAGTGATGGGATTACAGGCATGAGCCACCGTGCTTGGCCGTTTTATTTTCTTGCCTTGATTTTTAAATGTAGGATAAGAATACTTTTGCATAATTAATGGTTGAGTTTTTATGTGCATCAATGAGGAAATTGAGTCTTAATAATTGGACTCTAATAACCAAGTCTGAAGGTTAGATATTAGAACCAGGTAAAAACACATCAGAATTTTAGTGTAACATTATATTTATACATCTCACTTATGTGAGAATTGGGCAGAGTGGTAATAACTGATAGTTTTTGGAGTTCCACAACTTATAACAAATTCATTACGAGACATAGTATCTGTAAGGATATGACTATATATATATATATATATATATATATATATATACACACACACATACACACACAGACACACACATATATATATATGAAGTCACTTAAATCATTTAGAAATAGATACCCCCAGGAGAAAAGTGGTCAAAGGAATTAGGCAGGTAATTCATAACAGCAAAAATACAAATGCCCAATGTTAATTTCACCAAACACATATAAGTTCATTAGTTAATAAGGGAAAATTAAGTGAAAAAAATGAAATGCAAGTTTTTACTTTTCCAATCTTCAAAGTTGGGAGCTAGCTGTGGGACTATATATTGGTAAATTAAAATGTTAATTGGTCTGTATCAAAAGCCTTAAGATTATTTATACCTTTTGATGTAGTCATTCCACTTATAGAAATGTATGCATAGGAAATAATCAGAAGTACAGAATTATTTGTATAAACAGATATACTTTACAGCATTATTTTTAGTACTGAAAACTTTGTTAATCTGTATGTTGCTCAATTGGAAATTAATTAAATTCCATTCTTAGGGTAGATTCTGTGCTACTCACAATATCATGTTTCCTAAGCATATTTAATCATATGGGAAAATATTTGTAGCATAAGTTAAATAAAGTACTAGAATATATCACTTAACATGCTAGTTAAAAGTGTATTTAAAAATGTGTATATAATTGAAAAAATATATGTATTTAAAATATATATTTAAAATTAGGTTCATTTTATAAAATATATCACAATATATGTACACAGAGCAGAGAGACAGTCTTTGCATGGTTCTGATATGCACAAATTTCAGTTTAATATTAATAATATCAGTCCCCTTAACAACATGGTCCAAAGTTTAGTTACAATGGTGTGTTAACTGGAAGTAAATACATGAAAGTATAAACTTTGCCATTAGCTCTTCAGTCAAGAAATCACTATGTAAATAACAGTTACACATCACCATTAGTGACCAGTCATGTCATTTATTCAAAGTCTGTCAGCATTTACTTACTATGCATCCATTATTTATTTTATACACAGACAGCAAAGCATGTAGTTGGGTTGCCTCTTGGTCCCCTAGTGATAAATCTGTGTAGCATTTTACAAAAATTGATAATTGAAAGAAGGAATTGGAATTGTCCAGCAAAGATGAAGGTGCAGCAAAGAAATCAAAAATGATAACGTGGGAAGTGAAATTTGAAAGGAATGTAAGTGGAGTTACAGAAGAAATAGCTGACTGTAGGATTATTGAAACTACTACCATTTGAGAAGCTCTGGGGATGTAGCCAGAGAAACTTGGTGAGAATGAACTTATCTGCATCAATGACAAAGGTGATTTAGATGAAAAGGATGAAGATGTCCCAGAGGAAGTGATGCAAGCAAAAAACTTCACATTAAAGGAGCCCTGGGAAATATCCATGACATTGAAAGTGCAAAGGATAAAATGTCGAGAGCTGACCCATATTAGAAAGCAGGATGACAGTTCACCAAGTCATGGAAAGTGTGCTGTTTCTATGTCATAAATTATATGATGAGAAGAAGACAAGCACTATTCAAACTACTCTTGATAAGTGTTTTACAAAAAAATAAGATGCTTTAATTCTCTGTGTTTTTAAGGTTTCACATTACAGATTACTAAATAAGTATTAAGTTTACTGTTGTTTATTTCCCAACACGTAAGTACATGTTTATAATCAACAGTAAGGACCAGGTGCAGGGGTTCATGGCTGTAGTCCCAGTGCTTTGGGAGGCTGAGGTGAGAGGATCACTTGAGCCCAGGAGTTCAAGGTAACAGTGAGCTGTGGTGACCCCACTACACTCCAGCCTGGGTGACAGAGACTCTGTCTCTAAAAGTAATAATAATAATAAAGATTTAAATATTTTGAAAAGAAACTTTAAAGATCATGGAGCAATCCTAATTTCTCCATTCATTATTAAGATTATTTTGCATGTTTTAACTTTGCATAGTCGTTTTTATGGTCCTTTAATACCATGCAAAGCGAGGACTACTTCTGTATAATGTAGGACAAACATACACTGAAATGCTTGCAGTGGTTTACTCTGGGTGGTAGAACTACATGTGATTTCTATTTTCTTCTTTAAATCATCTGTATATTTCAGATTTTCTTTAAGCTACCTTTAAAATTTTACCACTTTTATAATCACAAAACATTTTAAGTCCCCATTTCTATCTTATGTTACCCATTTTTCCTTAGCATAAACAATGACATTAAATTTCTACCTCCTCTGTTCTGTCCTAGCTCCCTAATACCCTCCCTCTAATAAATCAGTGATATCCCTTTCCCGTCAGCTAACAGTCCACTTTGGGGCTTTTCCCCCCCATTTTTCCCCATTTTGGGGGTAAAAAAGCGAGACCCAACTGTATACTGCCTACAAGAAACATATCTTAGCTATAAAGATACACATAGGTTAAAGGTAAAAGAATGGAAGAAGACGCACCATGGTAACACTAATCAAAAGAAAGCTGGAGTGGCTATTTTAAAATATTAGACAAAGTAGATTTCAGAGCAAAGCTATTGCCAGAGATAAGAGGTCATGTTCTAATGATACGATGGTCAATCAAATAGACCTAACAGTGCCAAACGAACCACATGAAGCAAAACAACTGTTAGAAACACAGGGGTAAAAAGACAAATATGCAGTTTAAATAAAAGATTTCAGTGCCCGTTTCTTAATAATTGATAGAAGAGATGGAAGAAAGTCAGCGTCAGCAAGGAAACGGTAGAATTGAGCAACACTAACACCTAACTTGACCTGATTGACATTCACAGAGCACCCAACAAAAGAAGGAAATACATTATTGGAAGTGCACACTGAACATTTTACCAAGATATACCATATTTTGCACGATAAAAGCCTCAAACTTAAGAGTATTCAAGTCATATAAAGTATATATCAATTTATAAATATGCAAGTATATATTTTGTAATATATAGAAATTATAAATTGATAAATATATAGAACTCACCATAATGGAATTAAAAGCCAATTTTAAAAAGATACTTGGAAGATCCCCAAATATTTGAAACTAACACACTCCTAAAGAGTCATGGGTCAAATTAAAAATCAAAAAGAGTATTTTGAACTGAATGAATGAAAGCACTATGTATCAGAATTTGTGGGATGCTCCTAAAACAATATTTAGCTGGAGGGAGATTTATAGCACATGACTCCCCTTTTAGAAAGGTTTGGGAAAGGTCTCAAATCAATTACCTTAGTTTCTACCTTAAAAGACTAGAAAAAGAAGAGCAAATTAAACTCAATGTAAGTAGAAGAAAGGGAATAATAAAGATGACAGAAATCAAATCAAAGATAAGGAACTAGGAAAACAGTAGAGAACATAAGTAAAATCAAAACCCACTTCTTTGAGATGGTCAACAAAATTGATAAACCCATTGCCATACTGATCAGGGAAAAAAGAAGACACTAATTGCCTCTATCAGGAATGAGAGAAGAATATGGAAAGATATCTCTAAAAATTCTACAGATATTAAAAGGAATAAGGGAATATTATAAATAGCTTTATGCCAATCAATGAAAGAACTTAGATGAAATGGAAAACTTTCTTGAAAGGTACAAACTATCAAACTCACTCAAGAAAAAAACAACCTGAATAACTCTCTGTCTATTAAAGAAATTAAATTTTTAGTTTAAAATGTTTCCATAAGGAAGCCTCCAGTCCCAGATAGCTTCAGTGGTAAATTCAGTGAAATATTTCAGAAATCATATAAAATTTACAAAATCTTTCCCAGAAAATTGAAGAAGCTCTGTTTCCCAACTCATTCTAGAGGTTAGCATTACCCTGATACCAGAAACCAAAGAAAGACATTACAAGAAAAGAAAACTACCAGTTTCCTGTATGACCATAGATGCAAAAATTTAAACAAAATTTTAGCAAATTGAATCTAACCGTGTATTAGAAGAATGAATATACCATGGCCAAGTGGGATTTATCTCAGTAATGCAGGATTGGTTTAACATTTAAAAATCAATCAAGTAATACACCACATTAGCAACCTAAGAAAGGAAAACTATTTAATCGTTTCAATAGAGACAGAAATGTACTTGGTAAAAATCTAACATTTATTTCTGATAAAACCTGATAAAGCACATTTATGAAAAATCTACAGTTAGCATTATATTTAATGGTGGAAGCCTTAATGCTTTCTACCTAAGATCTGAAATGCAAACAGATGTTCACTTTCACTGCTTCCATTTGCCATTGTAGTAGAGGTCCTGGCCAGTGCGATCAAGCAAGAAAAATAAGTAAAAGTCATCCAAATTGGAAAAGAAATAGTACAACTGTCTTTATCCATAGATGACATGATGTCTGTATTGAAAATCCAATGGAATCAACAAAAAGCTACCAGAAGTAATAAGTCTGTCCACATTGCAGTAAACAAAATCAATATGCAAAAAATCTATTTTATTTCTGGCAATGGACAATTTGATATTGAAATAAAAAGTAATGATTTTTGCAATAGCATAAAAATATGAAATATTAGGGATAAATCTAACAAAAGGTATGGACACCACAAAACATTGCTTAGAGAACTTAAAGGACTTCTACGTATGTGAAGAGATATACCTGGTTCAGGAGCAGGAAGGCTCAATATTGTTAAGATGCTAGTTCTCCCAAAATTGATGTGTAAACTCAATGTAGTCCCAGTCAAAATCCCAGCAGACTTTTTTGTAGAGAGTAATCAACTAGTTTTAAAATTTACATGAAATATAAAGGACCTTAGAATAGTCAAAACAACTTTGAAAATGAATAAAGTTGAAGGGCTAACACTCTGATTTCAAAACTTACCATGAAGCTACTGTAATCAAAATAGTGAGGTATTAGTGAAAATAAAATTATAATAGTGATGGTTATATTCACTGTCTTGATTGTTGTACACTTTATACTTTATTGCATGTCAGTTATGACTCAAGAAAGCTGTTAAAAATAAGTCATTTTTTGGTTGCTTTATTATTTTTATTTCTTTCTGGATGAATTCACCTAGCGGTCATTTTGTTTGGTGGTTCTCTTTCTCCATTTCAGTCTAACTTCCTATCCAAGTTCATCAAGAGTGGAAGGTATTTGTGTTTTGTGATGCTCTTGTTTCTTTTCTCTAAACCAGCTGCTTCCTATCTAGTGGTACTGTAGTTACCTTGCCCTGGGTCCCCAAATCCAGAAACAAATGCAAGGCCCAAATTTATATATCAAACTATTATTTGGTATATCACAAATCCAGATACTGAGCCTTCAGTGAATTTGGCCCAGGTTCTGTGGCTGCTGTTTCAACAATAGAATAGCTTCATTTATTAGCAGGAGGCCCACAGCTGGAAAAGCTTCTTCCATCTCCTTTTGTTCACAGGAACCCCAACTCCCATTTCACACTCTCTGGCTGGCTTTTGTCTTGCCACACCTGGATTGATAGTCCGATTACATTGAAGATCCTATTTATTTTTCCTTTTTTTTTAAAAAAAATTTTCCTTGTGTTTTATTTGTGCAGTTTGCTGTAAGGATTATGCTAACCATATGGAATGAATTAGGGAGCTTTACATCTCTTTTCTGTCCTCTGGAATGGTTTACAAATAAATGTGCCCCTGGAAGGTTTTTCTTTTTCTTTTCTTGAGTTGGGATCTCACTCTGTTGCCCAGGCTAGAGAGCAGTGGTGGCATGATCATAGCTCATGGCAGCCTCGAACTGCCGGGCTCAAGCGATCCTCCCACCTCAGTCTCCCAAGTGGCTGGGACTACATGCACGCACCACCATGCCTGGCCAAGTTCTTTTTTTTGTTTTGTTTTGTTTTAATTTTTGTAGAGATGAGGTCTTGCCCAGGCTGGTCTCAAAATGCTGGTCTCAGTGATCCTGAAGATCCTATTTCTTGGTAGCTACTTCTGACTATTTTTGAACTTCAAGCTGCTGTGTATGTTTGTTCCACTGCTGACCCACAGGGACAGCTATCTGTATATTTTAAAGCTTCCATTATTATAGTTACTATGGGGCAGGGGTGCACATTTTGAACTCACGCACCTTCTTGACTGGAAGGTCACGTGCTTGTATAATTGCCAGCTTTACCCCTGGCACATTTTAAAGTGCTCACCATAGCAAGCTCTCAATAAATAATTGTTGGATCCATGAATAAGATGTACTAAGTGCCACAATCTGGTTATGAAAACAGTTATATGGTCTGATTTATATCACACTTTATATATGTGTATATAAAATGTACAAAAAGAAGTGAGGCTGGAGAAACAGCAAACTAGTGTATTTCTGGATAATTTTTTTATTTTAAAAAATGCCTTTCTTTGCTGTCCTTGCCCTCACCCTGCTTTTTTTGTTATTGTTTTTTACAATAAACATGTATTTTTAAAAACCAGAATACGATAAAGTTATTTTCATTCTGAAAATAGTAAACAAATGAACTAGGGTCCTGATTTTCATCTCTCCTGATGGGGGCACAGCTCCTCCCACCAATTCCCCATCTCCAGAGCACCAAGTCTTTTTTGCACATGATTTTCTGTTACCCTTCTCACTGGCCTTCTCTTCCTCCATGTTCTAATTTTCAGGTGTTCTAAAAGGACCAAAAGGACATATAAACAGAATCTCTCCCTTATATCCCTTCAAAAAATCTTTCTATGATGCTACTTGAAATTCTTTTAGTTAGAATTAGAAAATGAAAGTCTTAGCCTTGGGTTACTTTCTTAGGCGAGTTAACCTGCTCATGTGCATGCATTTCTGGCAAGTCAGTGATGACATTCAGATCATTTTCATTTTAGTTTGGGGTGTGAGTGATAAAATAGAAAGGTGTTTAGTGTTCATGAGGTGGAGCAGGGCAAGTGCCATGCAGCCTTAGCCTTGGAAACTTTTACTCAAGGGACCTGATCTCAGAGGCATCTCTCACTCTGCATCTCTGGGGACCAAGATATCCTCTTGCTCTGCCCAGAGTATAGTGTGTAAGACACAAAAGCAGAGCAAGGTGGAAGCTCGCTGCCAGCTGTTTCCACACTAGAGATACCCAACATTTTTCCTACGAGATGGAGATAAATATCTAAATTATGATTTTAGCTTCAGAATCTTGAGCATTTTTCCTAATATACTTTATCATTTTTTCTTAATTTAGGATTTGAAATCCTAGAGTCAAGTCTGATAGATAAACTCCAAGCTTCTTAGATCATTCAACAGTACACATCCCTTCCATCCTCCCTGCAAGGGGCCATTATAGTAAGAAAACTTCGTAAATATTCCAACTCCGAGTTTCTCATAGTAGCTGTTATCATCAGAATTCACTCTTTAATTCTGCCAGAAAAGATCAGAATACTGTTCTGTTGAGTGGAGACTAAGTATAGTTTGGTTGGCTTTCCTGTGGCAATAAATTGACTATCTGTAGTGCTATTTTCTTGCATCCAAAATAAGCAGCTCGATATGACTTAGTAGAGCATAAAACTTTATCTTGAATTTAGGTTTATTGCTTTTCCACTTCCAGACTCAGTAAGTTCATGTCTTGATACTTTGTGCTATATCCATGAAATGATAAGAATAGCACTTTCTTTTACAAGAAAGCAAATGAGATTTTTTTCATAAATATTACTTGTGACATTTGCTAATCTTAATTAATTCTTGATGCCCTTCCTGAGGGAGCTGGATTGTGCCCCTCTGCTGCAGAGGACATGGGGGCCTTGACTTTTGACGACAGCAGCAACCCTTGACTCTGCTTCCAAATTACTATGAAAGAACATGACTGCCTGGTCCCACTTCCCAAGGAGTCAGCACATTTTGGGCAGTTGGCCCCTAACATATTTCTGTCCAATAACCCAGTACAGCTGATTGACACAGTGCATAAAAGCGCCTTTTTCATCCTGTTCATTTGAAATATGTGGGGAGTTAAAATGATAATTTTCTGCCTACAAGACTGTGGTTGGACTAGAAGAGCACTACTGGCCCCTTCAAACTCAATCATTTAAAAAGTCACCCAAGAGATAATGAAAAATTGAATATATAGTAACAGATAATGAAAAATACCTGGTTTCAGTTTCAAATAAAACTATGTACTAGAATATACTATAGTGTTTCTAAAGAGCATCAACCAAAAATACAGATGCTCCTCAACTTGCAATATGGTTATGCCTCGGGTAAACTTGTCATAAGTTGAAGGTATTGTAAGTTGAAAATGCATTTAATACCCCTAACCTACCAAACATCATAGCTTTGCCTTCCTTAAATGTGCTCTGAACACTTAAATTAGCCACTAGTTGGTCAAAATTATCTTAATACAAAGCTATTTTATAATAAAGTGTTGAGTATCTCTTGCAATTTATTGACAACTATACTGAAAGTGAAAAAGACAGTGGTTGTATGGGTACCCAAAGTACTGTTTTCACTGAATGCATATCACTTTCCCACCATCATAAAGTCAAAAAACCTTAAGTAAAACCATCGTTAAGTTGGGGACTGTCTGTATTCTTTATTTTATTTATTTATTTATTTATTTATTTATTTATTTATTTATGAATGAATGAGACGGAGTCTCACTCTGTTGCCCAGGCTGCCCAGGCTAGAGTACAATGGCGCAATCTCGGCTCACTGCAACCTCTACCTCCTGGAGTTCAAGCGATTCTCCTGCCTCAGCCTCCTGAGTAGCTGGGATTACAGGCACCCACCACCACACCAAGCTAATTTTTATATTTTTGGTAGAGATGGGGTTTTACCATGTTGGTCAGGCTGGTCTTGAACTCCTGACCTCTGGTTATCCACCTGCCTCAGCCTCCCAAAGTGCTAGGATAACAGGCATGAGCCACTGCGCCCAGGCTGTCTGTATGTTTAAGGTAGTTGGTTACATGCATTTTCCATTTTTCTACTATTAAAGTATCACTTGGGTCCAAAAGTAGTTGTATGCATACTCAGTTCAAAGTTACTATTTATTCTCACATAGAACCTTATTTAACAATTTGAGTTATTTTGGGCCACACCTATGTTATCTGGTAAAACCAGTCAGCCTTGATTGATTTGATCTCATTAGCCATCCTTCCTAGAAACAGATATATAGTTATTTTGGATCATTAACTTATGTATCTTCTATTAGGTATTTTAATTTTCATTTTGATTGGACACCCTGTGATCATTAGTAGTTAGGTTCCCACAGTTCTGTTTGTCCCTGGGCTTAAAGCATCTTTGAGAACAACATTACTGAAGACATGAGATGTGAGACTCATTTCTTCAGATGCTTGTACCATCAGGAGCATGCCTGGTTGGACTGAATGCTTTCATATGCAGCAGATATCCACCCATTTTACAGAGAAGTAAACTTAAGTATAAATTGTTTGCTTAAGCTATTTCTATCTTTGAGTTTGTCAGTGTGAATTTTGAAGAATAAATTTTTCAACTCATAACTTTTTTTTTTAATAATTATGGTTTAGCTCATAATTAAAGATTCAGCTGAGGCAAAAAAAGGAAACTCACATTTCATGTAAATGAAACCACAAAGGTTTTTGGAATGTGGAGGCTAGGATAATTACAAAATTCATCATGCAAAAACACTGCAAGTACAGAAAATTCAGTGTTTAACCTAGTAGTGATCAGTTTCCCTTAATTTATCACTGAGGGAAAAATAGACTAAGTACTAAACTTTTTCCTGTATGTTATTTTAAAAAGTCAATTCAAACTAAAACACATTTACCATTAACACTAGGCAAACATATACTGTAACGTAAAACAATAATAAAGAATTTATTTCTATGCTGGGACTTTTCACATAAATACCAAAAAGTATAAATGAAAAGTGAATTTGTCATCCTGATTATGGGCAGATTTGCCCCCTTCTGAGTTTTAAATGTACCTGCATGATTTATAGTATCTTACATTTTTTTCTCCAAGTATTTTGGATGTTTGACAAATAGGTTCTATGTGCTAGTGTCCTTTTAAAACTAATAATTATATATGCCCAGTAAAAATAATTCAAACTCTTTGGAAGGGTTAATAAATGAAAAGTAAATATCTTCCTCTCTTATCCAGAGTCACAAAAAATAGTGTTTTCTTTTACAATTATATGTATATGTGTGTGTATAAGTAAATGTATATATGCCCCTTTAATACAATGAAATCATAGTATACATGTGCGTCTGCAACTTGCTTTCTCTCCCATTTCTCAATATATTTTAACAAATTTCCGTATCAGTACATATAAATACAGGTTGAGTATTCCTTATTCAAAATGTTCGGGACAAGAAGTGTTTTGAATTTTGGAATATTTACCCATAAATAATGAAATATCTTAGGGAAAAGAACCAAGTCTAAACATAAAATTTATTTATGTTTCATATACAACTTGTACATATAGCATGAAGATAATTTTATTTTTCCTTCAGGGATACTTATAATCTTTGTATTGTGTGTCTGTGTTTTGATTGTGACCTGTCACATTCAGGCGTGGAATTTTCCCTTTGTGGTATCATACTGACACTCAAAAAGTTTGGGATTTTGGAGCATTTTGGGTTTTAGATTTTAGGATTAGAGATGCTCAATCTGTGTAACTATTTTGGATGACTGTGGTACTGTATGAACATACCGTAATCAAATTAGTAAGATTTCCCATTAATGGATGTTTAAGCTTCTAGGTGTGTGTATGTGGAAGGGGTACATTTTTCTGACAAAGAGAGCTGCACTGAAAATTTTTGTTCAGTATACTATGTTTACTTGTGCTTATATAATTATAGGACAAATTTCTAGAAATAGAATTGCTAGGTAAAAGGTTGTGAATTTTTAGCTTTGATATAGATAGCCAAACTGCCCTCCTCAAAAGCTGGAGGAACAGTTTTCATTCTCACCAAAAGAAGAAATTGCCTGTTTCTCCTTGCTGATACTGAGTTTTCTGAAATTGTATCATTTTGCCATTCTGATATATGAAACCTGATAGGTCTTTGATGTTTTGCATTTCTTTCATGATTTATGAAGTTTAGCATATTTTGTAGGTTAATTAGTCATTTGTGTGTCTTTTTACACAATTACTGAAGCTTTAGTGTAATCCTTTCTCATGTTTTTCTACTTAATTTACCTCTTTTATTGATTTGTAAGAACTCTTTGTATATTAATAAATGTATCTCTTTTTTTGTAACAAATATACTTTTTTGGTTTCTCCTTGCATTTTTAATTTTTATAGGTATTTTCACTATAAAGATAGTTCTGTTCAATCAAATTTATCAGGTATCTTTAAGATTTTTGAGTTTTGTGTTTTAAAATGTCTTTCCACTCCAGGGTTATAAATACAGTCACCCACATTTTCTTCTACTACTTCCATGGTTTTATTTTTTACATTTATTTGATTTGTTCAGAATTATTTTATTGTAAGGAATAGGTAGACATCTATGTAGTGGTATATTGGTAAAAGATTTCAGGCATCAAGTACTGGTAAGATTTTGTTCCATTGGTTTTAGTTATCGTTTGCCACACAGTTGTTAAATAAGTGGAGTGGCATCTGTGTATCTTAGAAATTATCATTTCTTTGGCTGAATGTGATTGGTTATATCCATTCTCTGCACCATAATCATTAAGTAATTGGGAGTAGTGTATGTCCTGGGAAACAATAACAAAGCATCTTCTATGAAAATAACATTTCCTTGACCTAATGTGCTGCTTCCTAATAAAACTAAACAAAAGGAGATGATTGATAGTGATTCTTTTATACCACAGAAGAGAGGATTAGTAGTGGCTTACAGGTGGGAAAGCTGTTCTGGTATAGTCCCCAAGGATTACACAGAAGAGCCTTGTTTTTACATTATGTGATCCTCCAGAGAAAGCAGCATTTTCAGGACTGGTTTTCCCCTGGAAATAGATCCTTGCTTCATTGGTTCATCCCAGAGAAACAGACTAAAGACATACTTTGTCGTTTCTGTGGAGGGTGATGAAGAAAACTCCATTTAAAGTTGAGGTGCTAATGGGTAACATAATTGTTTATGCTTCTATTTCTTTGAAGTCTCTATTTCAAGGTCATACTGATTGCATTTTACCTTGTCATTACTGGTCTTTAGTATCTCAGCCTCTTCCAATGTGTGTATACTACATTTGTAAACTGTAGAAGCCGCTGTTGCCTTGTCAACAGGGATAATCGCGTAATGGCATGCAACTGTGCATTTACAAGTAACAACACTAAAGAAAAGAAATAGTCCTTTGGCTGAGGTGGAGAGGTCAGGAGATCAAGACTATCCTGGCTAACACGATGAAACCGCGTCTCTACTAAAAAATACATAAAAATTATCCGGACGTGGTGGTGGGTGCCTGTAGTCCCAGCTACTTGGGAGGCTGAGGCAGGAGAATGGCGTGAACTCGGGAGGCGGAGCTTGTAGTGAGCCGAGGTTGCGCCACTGCACTCCAGCCTGGGCGACAGAGCGAGACTCCGTCTCAAAGAAAAAAAAAGAAAAAAATAGTCGCATCTTTAAAAACTGAAAATGAAGCAGCGTTATCTAATTAATTTGACATTCAATATGAGGCTGTTCGGCAGGAAATATACGGCATTTCTTATTCAGTTGGGTCACCTCTGAACACCCATTTGTTTAACTGTGGTTGAGTAGGCTTTACTGATTAACAGATGAATGACCATGTGCAAGTTAGTAAGCCTCTGTTTCCACTTAAAAAAAAGGCTGGGGGAATTATAACACCTCACAGGATTGTTGAGAAGGCTAAAAGATTAATGCATGAAGAACTCTTAGCACAGCACTTGGCGTATGATAAACACCCCCAACCCAGGATGTTTGCTTTTATCGCTTTGTTATCTTGTTATTGGTTAGTGGAATTATTATCTTTCTTTTTTTTTTTTTTTTTTGGTGACTGAGTCTTGCTCTGTTGCCAGGCTGGAGTGCAGTGGCCTGATCTCGGTTCACTGCAACCTCTGCCCCCCAGGTTCAAGCGATTCTCCTGCCTTAGCTTCCTGAGTAGTTGGGATTACAGGTGTGCCTCACCACACCCAGCTAATTTTTGTATTTTTAGTAGAGACGAAGTTTCATCATGTTGGCCAGGATGGTCTTCATCTCTTGACCTCGTGATCCGCCTACCTTGGCCTCCCAAAGTGCTGGGATTACCGGCATGCGCTACCGTGCCCAGCCTGTTATCTTTATTACTCAGTAGTACAATAACATGTAGTGAAAGACTATCATGGCTACAGTCAACAATATGCAGTTCCTAGGTGTCTTTAGAAGTGGGCCTTACTTAAGATGAACGGTAAATTCTCTGAGTTTGATTTGTTTCATTTTTGCCACCCCCACCCCCAAACCTCATTGCATGTAAGCTCAGAAAGCATGCCTGTGCATCATTTTTGAAAGGAAAATAATGTGGATATTTAATAGTGTGGATATTTACCCATAACTGTGATACAGTAAATGTAGCAGTTTTGATAATGATGTTTGGCTTTTTTGTTTTGTTTAATGCCTGCAAAATTATCCTGCCTATGGCTCCCAGAGGCCTTTCCCATGCAGCATGTTCTATAATCACATTACTGATCTAATAAACATCTATCTCTTATTGTAATAAACTCTTTGTGAACAGCCTCATTAATGTGCTGAAATAATGTACCCAGGGGTATTTCCAACCAATTTCATTGTAGCTCTAAAATTAGCTGCCCTAACAGCTCTATTGGTGCAAAAACTGCCACTTCAGCTCCAGTGATTGAATCTCCTGTGGCACCTTGCAGATCATGAAGGCACACGAAGCAGAGCTCACAGTAAAGGCACTTTGGGGCAACCAAGTTCTATAGCGTAAAACCATAGACAAACCCATTCCAATTTAATTTTGGATTAGTCTCTGAATAAATGAACCATTAGTTTATAAAGCTGAAACTTTACCTTATGGAAGTTATGCTAAATGCCTAGATAATAAAGGCTTAACTATATCTAAGCCATTTTATATAGAGAATTTTCTACTTTCAGTTGTAAAAATTGCCTAGTTTAAGTTTCTACCGTTAGGAAGTGGCAGTTTTTATTTTATTACCCTTGCAGTTTTATTAGAAAGTATATATTATTTTAATGGAAATACTCTTTTAAAGAATAAATGTATTATCTCCTATTCATTTTCATTTAGTATATATTCTTTACCTTAATCTTATATTATTTAAGTATGAGCTCTTCAGAAAGGAATTTAGTATGAGGAGGATTTCATGTATTTTTCAATATCCTGGATTCAGTAAACAGCACACTTCTAGGCCATATAATTCTGTAATAAACTTTTTAAAAAGAATTTTAATTTAATTTAATTTTACATCTGGGATACATGTGTGGGATGAGCAGGGTTTGTTAACAGGTAAACGTTGTAGGGTTTCTGCTGAAAGGTTATGCCATTAGTCTGATGGACTTCCCTTTGTAAGTGACCTGGCCATGGTGGTTTGCTGTACCTATCAACCCATCACCTAGGTATTAAACCCAACCAGCATACATTGGCTATTTATCCTGATGCTCTGCCTCCCCACGTGCTGCCCCCCCTCCAACAGGCCATAGTATATGTTGTTACTCTCCCATTATCCATGTGTTCTCATTGTTCAGATCCCACTTATAAGTGAGAACATGCAGTGTTTGGTTTTTCGTTCCTGCATTAGTTTGCTGAGGATAATGGCTTCCAGCTCCATCCATGTCCCTGCAAAGGACATGATCTCATTCCTTTTTATGGCTGTGTAGTATGTATATGTACCACATTTTCTTTATCCAGTCTCACTGATGGGCATTTGTGTTGATTTCATGTCTTTGCTATTGTGAATAGTGCTGCAGTGAATATACATGTGCATGTATCTTTATAACAGAATGATTTATATTCCTTTGAGTATATACTAGTAATAGGATTGATGGGTCAAATGTTATTTCTGATTCTAGGTTTTTAAGGAATCATCAAGCCATCTTCCACAATGGTTGAACTAATTTACATTCCCACCAATAGTGTAAAAGCATTCCTCTTTCTCTACAGCCTCTCCAGCATCTGTTGTTTTTTGACTTTTTAATAATTGCCATTCTGACTGGCATGAGATGGTAACTCACTGTAGTTTTGATTTCCATTTCTCTAACGATCAGTGATGTTGACCTTTTTTTCATGTTTGTCGGCTGCATATATGTTTTCTTTTGAGAAGTGTCTGTTCATGTCTTTTGCCCACTTTTTAATGAGATTTTTTTTTTTTCTTGTGAATTTAAGTTCCTTGTAGATTCTGGAAATTAGCCCTTTGTCTGATGGATAGATTGAAAAATTTTTCTCCCATTCTGTAGGTTGTCTGTTCACTCTGATGAGAGTTTCTTTTGCTGTGTAGAAGCTCTTTAGTTTAATTAGATCCCATTTGTCAATTTTCCTTTGTTGCAATAACCTTTGACGTTTTTGTCATAAAATCTTTGCCCATGACTGTGTCCTGAATGATATTGCCTAGGTTTTGTATTGTTTTGGATTTTACATGTGAGTCTTTAATCTATCTTCAGTTAATTTTTGTATATATTGTAAGTAAGCGGTCCAGTTTCAATTTTCTCCATATGACTAGCCAGTTTTCCCAGCACCATTTATTACATAGAGAATTCTTCCCCTATTGCTTGTTTTTGTCAGGTTTGTCAAAGATCAGATAGTTGTAGAGGTGTGGTCTTATTTCTGAGATTTCTGTTTTATTACATTGGTCAATGTATCTGTTTTTGTACCAGTACCATGCTGTTTTGGTGACTGTAACCTTGTAGTATTGTTTGAAGTCAGGTAGCGTGATGCCTCCAGCTTTACTCCTTTTGCTTAGGATTATCTCGGCTATATTGGCTCTTTTTTTTTTTTTTGGTTTTATATGATTTTTAAAGTAGTTTTTTCTAATTCTGTGAACAATGTCAGTGGTAGTTTAATGGGAATAGCATTTAATCTGTAAATTACTTCGTGCAGTATAGCCATTTTCACAATATTGATTCTTCGTATCCATGAGCATGGTATGTTTTTCCGTCTGTTTATGTCCTCTCTGATTTCCTTGAGCAGTGGTTTGTAGTTCTCCTTGAAGAGATCCTTCACTTCCCTTGTTAACTGTATTCCTAGGTATTGTATTCTCTTTGTAAGAGAATTCACAATTCACAATTGTGAATGACAGTTCATTCATGATTTGGCTCTCTACTTGCCTGTTGTTTGTGTATTGGAAGCTTGTCATTTTTGCATATTGATTTTTGTGTCCTGAAGCTCTGCTGAAGTTGCTTATCAGCTTAAACTTTTGGGCTGAGACGATAGAATTTTCTAGATATAGGATTATGTCATCTGTAAACAGAGACAGTTTGACTTCCTATCTTCCTATTTTAATACCCTTTATTTCTTTCTCTTGTTTGATTGCCCTGGCCCGAACTTCTAGTACTATGTTGAATAGGAGTGGTGAGAGAGGGCATCCTTGTCTTGTGCCAGTTTTTAAGGGGAATGCTTCCAGCTTTTGCCCATTTAATATGATGTTGACTGTGGGTTTGTCATAGATGGCTCATATTATTTTGAGATATGTTCCAACAATACCTGATTTATTGAGAGTTTTTAGCATGGAGGGATGTTGAATTTTATCGAAGGACTTTTCTGCATCTGTTGAGATAATCATGTGGTTTTGTCTTTCGTTTTATTTCTGTAATGAATTATGTGTATTGATTTACATATGTGGAACCAGCCTTACATCCCAGGGATCTTCGAAACCAACTTGATTGTAGTGGATAAGCTTTTTGATGTGCTGCTGGATTTGGTTTGCCAGTATTTTGTTGAGGATTTTTGCATCGATGTTTATCGGGGATATTGGCCTGAAGCTCTTTTTTATTGTTGTTGTATCTCTGCCAGGTTTTGGTATCAAGATGATGCTGGCCTCATAAAATGAGTTAAGGAGAAGTCCCTTCTTTTCAGTTGTTTGGAAGAAATGGTACTAGCTTCTCTTTGTACCTCTGGTAGAATTCAGCTGTAAATCCATCTGGTCCTGGTGTTTTTTTCTTTGCTAGGCTATTTATTACTGCCTCAATTTCAGAACTTGTTATTGGTCTACTCAGGGATTCAATTTCTTCCTGGTTCAGTCTTGGGAGGATGTATGCATCCAGGAATTTATCCATTTCTTCTAGATTCTCTAGTTTATTTGAAGAGAGGTGTTTATAGTATTGTTTGATGATTGGTTATATTTCTGTGGGGTCAGTGGTGACATCCCCTTTATCATTTTTTATTGTGTCTATTTGATTCTTCTCTATTTTCTTCTTTATTAATCTAGCTAGTGGTCTATCTACTAATTTTTTCAAAAAACCAGCTCCTGGATTCATTGATTTTTTTTGAAGGGTTTTTTGTGTCTCTGTCTCCTTCAGTTCCGCTCTGATCTTGGTTATTTCTTGTCTTCTGCTAGTTTTGGGGTTTGTTTGCTCTAGATTCTCTAGTTTTTTAAATTGTGATGTCAGGGTATTGATTTGAGATCTTTCTAGTTTTTTGACATGGGCATTTAGTGCTGTAAATTTTCCTCTTAACACTGCTTTAACTGCATCCCAGAGATTCTGATGCATTGTCTCTTTGTTCTCACTGGTTTGAAAGAACTTATTGTTTTCTGTCTTAATTTTTATTATTCACCCAAGAGTCATTCAGGAGCAGGTTGTTTAATTTCTATGTAGTTGTGGGTTTTGAGTGAGTTTCTGAATCTTAAGTTCTAATTTGATAGCACTGTGGTCTGAGAGATTGTTTGGTGTAATTTCAGTTCTTTTGCACTTGCTGAGGAGTGTTTTACTTCAAATTATGTGATCAATTTTAGAGTAAGTGCCATTTGGCACCAAGAAGACTATATATTCTGTTGTTTATTGGGGAGAATTATGTAGATATTTATCGAATCCATTTGAGTCAGAGCTGAATTCAAGTCCTGAATATCCTTGTTAATTTTCTGTCTCAATCTGTGTAGTACTGACAGTGGGGTAAAGTCTCCTATTATTATTGTGTGGGAGTCTAAGTCTCATTGTAGGTCTCTAAGAACTTGTTTTATGAATCTGGGTTCTCCTGTATTGGTTGCATATATATTTAGGATAGTTAGCTCTTCTTGTTGAACTGACCCCTTTACCATTACATAATGCCCTTCTTTGTCTTTTTTAATCTTTGTTGGTTTAAAGTCTGTTTTGTCACAAACTAGGATTGCAACCCTTGATTTTTTCTGCTTACCATTTGCTTGGTAAATTTTCCTCCATCCCTTTATTTTGAGCCTATGTGTGTCTTTGTATGTGAGATAGGTCTCTTGAATACAGCACACTGATGGATCTTGACTCTATCCAGCTTGCCATTTTAATTGGGACATTTAGCCTATTTTACATTTTTAAGGTTGATACTGTTATGTGTGAATTTGATCCTGTCATCATGATGCTAGCTGGTTATCTTGCAGACTTGTTGATGTAGTTGCTTCATAGTATCATTGGTCTTTGTACTTCAGTATGTTTTTGCAGTGGCTGGGAATGGTTTTTCTTTTCCCTATTGAGTGCTTCCTTCAGGAGCTCTTGCACAGCAGGCCTGGTGGTGATGAATTCCCTCAGCATTTGCTTGTCTGAAAAAGATTTTACTTCTCCTTAACTTATGAAATTAGTCTGGCTGGATATGAAATTCTGGGTTGGAAATTCATTTCTTTGGGAATTATGTTGAATACTGCCCCCAATCTCTTCTGGCTTGTAGGATTTCTGCTGAGAGGCTATGCCATTAGTCTGATGGGCTTCCCTTTGTGGGTGACCTAGCCTTTCTGGCTGCCCTTAATATTTTTTTCTTCATTTCAACCTTGGAGAATCTGATGATTATGTGTCTTGGGGTTGATCTCATGGAATATCTTACTGGGGTTCTCTGCATTTCCCAGATTTGAATGTTGGCCTATCTGACTAGGTTGGGGGAAGTTCTCCTGGATAATATCTGGAAGTATGTTTTCCAACTTGGTTCCATTCTCCCTGTCTCTTTTCAGGTACCCCAATCAGTAATAGGTTTGGTCTTTTTACATAATTCCATAGTTCTCAGAGATTTTTTTTCATTTCTTTTTATTATTTTTTCTCTAATCTTGTCTGCCTGTCTTATTTCAGTAAGATAGTCTTGAAGCTCTGAAATTCTTTCCTCTGCTTGGTCTATTTGGTTATTGATACTTGTGGTTGCATTGTGAAGTTCTTGTGTTTTTCAGCTCCATCAGTTCATTTATGTTCCTCTGTAAACTGGTTTTTCTGGTTAACAGCTCCTATAATGTTTTATCATGATTCTTACCTTCTTTGCATGGGGTTACAACATGCTCCTTTAGCTCAGTGAAGTTCATTATTACCCACTTTTGGAGCCTACTTCTCTCAATTCTGCCATCCCAGCCTCTGCCCAGTTCTCTGCCCTTGCTGGAGAGGTATTGTGATCATTTGGAGGAGAAGAGACACTCTGGTTTTTTCAGTTTTCAGCATTTTTTTTTTTTTTGATGATTCTTATCTTTGTGAGATTATCTAGCTTTGATCTTTGAGGCTGCTGACCTTTGGATGGGGTTTTTTTGGGGAGTTTCCTGTTGATGCTGTAGTTATTGCTTTCTATTTGTTTGTTTTTCTTTTTTTATTTTAGTAATATTTTTATTTGACTTAATATAGCCAAAGTATTATTATTTTAACATGAAGTCAATATAAAATATTTTAATGAGATCATTGACATTGCAATCCCTCCCTCCTCCCCCCTCCCCCCTCCCCATGATAGACCCCAGTGTGTGATGTTCCCCTTCCCGAGTCCAAGTGATCTCATTGTTCAGTTCCCACCTATGAGTGAGAACATGCGGTGTTTGGTTTTCTCTTCTTGTGATAGTTTGCTAAGAATGATGGTTTCCAGCTGCATCCATGTCCCTACAAAGGACGCAAACTCATCCTTTTTTATGGCTGCATAGTATTCCATGGTGTATATGTGCCACATTTTCTTAATCCAGTCTGTCACTGATGGACATTTGGGTTGATTCCAAGTCTTTGCTATTGTGAATAGTGCCGCAATAAACATACGTGTACATGTGTCTTTGTAGTAGACTAATTTATAATCCTTTGGGTATATACCCAGTAGTGGGATGGCTGGGTCATATGGTACATCTAGTTCTAGATCCTTGAGGAATTGCCATACTGTTTTCCATAATGGTTGAACTAGTTGACAATCCCACCAACAGTGTAAAAGTGTTCCTATTTCTCCACATCCTCTCCAACACCTGTTGTTTCCTGACTTCTTAATGATTGCCATTCTAACTGGTGTGAGATGGTATCTCATTGTGGTTTTGATTTGCATTTCTCTGATGGCCAGTGATGATGAGCATTTTTTCATGTGTCTGTTGGCTGTATGAATATCTTCTTTTGAGAAATGTCTGTTCATATCCTTTCCCCACTTTTTGATGGGGTTGTTTGTTTTTTTCTCGTATATTTGTTTGAGTTCTTTGTAGATTCTGGATATTAGCCCTTTGTCAGATGAGTAGGTTGCAAAAATTTTCTCCCATTCTGTAGGTTGCCTGTTCACTCTGATGGTAGTTTCTTTTGCTGTGCAAAAGCTCTTTAGTTTAATTAGATCCCATTTGTCAATTATGGCTTTTGCTGCCGTTGCTTTTGGTGTTTTAGACATGAAGTCCTTGCCCATGCCTATGTCCTGAATGGTACTACCTAGATTTTCTTCTAGGGTTTTTATGGTATTAGGTCTAACATTTAAGTCTCTAATCCATCTTGAATTAATCTTCGTATAAGGGGTAAGGAAAGGATCCAGTTTCAGCTTTCTACTTATGGCTAGCCAATTTTCCCAGCACCATTTATTAAATAGGGAATCCTTTCCCCATTTCTTGTTTCTCTCAGGTTTGTCAAAGATCAGATGGCTGTAGATGTGCGGTATTATTTCTGAGGACTCTGTTCTGTTCCATTGGTCTATATCTCTGTTTTGGTACCAGTACCATGCTGTTTTGGTTACTGTAGCCTTGTAGTATAGTTTGAAGTCAGGTAGCGTGACGCCTCCAGCTTTGTCCTTTTGACTTAGGATTGTCTTGGCAATGCGGGCTCTTTTTTGGTTCCATATGAACTTTAAAGCAGTTTTTTCCAATTCCGTGAAGAAAGTCATTGGTAGCTTGATGGGGATGGCATTGAATCTATAAATAACCTTGGGGAGTATGGCCATTTTCACGATATTGATTCTTCCTATCCATGAGTTTCATACTAAGTCCCTAAAATCCAGTGTGGGCTGGGCATGGTGGCTCACACCTGTAATCCCAGCACTCTGAGAGGTTGAGATGGGAGGATTGTTTGAGTCCAGGAGTTTGAGAGCAGACTGGGTAACACAGTGAAACTTTGTCTCTACAAAAAAAAAAAAAAAAAATTAGCTATTCGTGGTGGTATGCACCTGTAGTCCCAGTTACTCAGGAGGCTGAAATGAGATGGGAGGATGGCTTGAGCCTCGGAAATTGAGGCTACAGTGAGCCTAGATCATGTTGCTACACTCCAGCCTGGGTGACTGAGCAAGACTTTGTTCCAAAAAAAAAAAAAAATCCATTGTGTACTTAATATTTACAGTACATCTCATCTCATTTTGTACTAGTCACATTTCTTTTTTTTTTTAATTATACTTTAAGTTCTAAGGTACATGTGCACAATGTGCAGGTTTGTTACATATATATACATGTGCCATGTTGGTATGCTGCACCCATTAACTCGTCATTTACATTAATTATATCTCCTAATGCTATCCCTCCCCTTTTCCCCCACCCCACGACAGGCCCCGGTGTGTGATGTGTCCCTCCCTGTGTCCAAGTGTTTTCATTATTCAATTCCCACCTATGAGTGAGAACATGCGGTGTTTGGTTTTTTGTTCTTGCGATAGTTTACTGAGAATGATGGTTTCCAGTTTCATTCATGTCCCTACAAAGGACATGAACTCATCCAGTTTTTATGGCTGCATAGTATTCCATGGTGTATATGTGCCACATTTTCTTAATCCAGTCTATCATTGATGGACATTTGGGTTGGTTCCAAGTCTTTGCTATTGTGAATAGTGCTGCAATAAACATACATGTGCATGTATCTTTATAGCAGCATGATTTATAATCCTTTGGGTATATACCCAGTACTGGGATGGCTGGGTCAAATGGTATTTCCAGTTCAAGATCCTTGAGGAATCACCACAGTGTCTTCCACAATGGTTGAACTAGTTTACAGTCCCACCAACAGTGTAAAAGTGTTCCTATTTCTCCACATCCTCTCCAGCACCTGTTGTTTCCTGACTTTTTAATGATCACCATTCTAACTGGTGTGATTTTGATTTGCATTTCTCTGACGGCCAGTGATGATAAGCATTTTTTCATATGTCTGTTGGTTGCATAAATGTCTTCTTTTGAGAAGTGGCTGTTCATATCCTTTGCTCACTTTTTAATGGGATTGTTTGCTTTTTTTCTTGTAAATTTGTTTGAGTTCTTTGTAGATTCTGGATATTAGCCCTTTGTTAGATGAGTAGAGAAAGCAGGAAAGATCTAAAATTGACACCCTAACATCACAATTAAAAGAACTGGAGAAGCAAGAGCAAACACATTCAAAAGCTAGCAGAAGGCAAGAAATAACTAAGATCAGAGCGGAACCAAAGGAGCTAGAGACACAAAAAACCCTTCAAAAAAATCAATGAGTCCAGGAGCTGGTTTCTTGAAAAGATCAACAAAATTGATAGACCACTAGCAAGACTAATAAAGAAGAAAAGAGAGAAGAATCAAATAGATGCAATAAAAAATGATAAAGGGGATATCACCTCCGACCCCACAGAAGTACAAACTATCATCAGAGAATACTATAAACACCTCTATGCAAATAAACTAGAAAATCTAGAAGAAATGGATAAATTCCTGAACACATACACATACACCCTCCCAAGACTAAATCAGGTAGAAGTTGAATCGCTGAATAGACCAAAGCAGGCTCTGAAATTGAGGCAATAATTAATAGGCTACCAACCAAAAAAAGTCCAGGACCAGACAGATTCACAGCCGAATTCTGCCAGAGGTACAAGGAGGAGCTGGTACCATTCCTTCTGAAACTATTCCAGTCAATAGAAAAAGAAGGAATCCTCCCTAACTCATTTCATGAGGCCAACATCATCCTGATACCAAAGCCTGGCATAGACACTACAAAAAAGAGAATTTTAGACCAATATCCCTGATGAATATCAATGCAAAAATCCTCAATAAAATACTGGCAAAACCGAATCCAGCAGCACATCAAAAAGCTTATCCACCATGATCAAGTGGGCTTAATCCCTGGGATGCAAGACTGGTTCAACCTACACAAATCAATAAACATAATCCAGCATATAAACAGAACCAAAGACAAAAACCACATGATTATCTCAATAGATGCAAAAAAGTTCTTTGACAAAATTCAGCAGCCCTTCATGCTAAAAACTCTCAATAAATTCAGTATTGATGGGTTGTATCTCAAAATAATAAGAGCTGTATATGACAAATCCACAGCCAGTATCATACTGAATGGGCAAAAACTGGAAGCATTCCCTTTGAAAACTGGCACAAGACAGGGATGCCCTCTCTCACCACTCCTATTCAACATAGTGTTGGAAGTTCTGGTTAGGGCAATCAGGCAGGAGAAATAAATAAAGGGTATTCAGTTAGGAAAAGAAGAAGTCAAATTGTCCCTGTTTGCAGATGACATGATTGTATGTTTAGAAAACCCCATTGTCTCAGCCCAAAATCTCCTTAAGCTGATAAGCAACTTCAGCAAAGTCTCAGGATACAAAATCAATGTGCAAAAATCACAAGCATTCCTATATACCAATAACAGACAAACAGACAGCCAAATCATGAGTGAACTCCCATTCACAATTGCTTCAAAGTGAATAAAATACCTAGGAAGTTCAGTTGTCAGAGACAACAGGCAGTCACAGTGGTGATGACCACCCCTTCCCCCAAGAACTGTGTAATCTTAGGTTGTCTCCAACCAAGTGGCCACTGAGAATCTGCACAACTCTGTGCTTGGGAACCAAGGCCCTGGTGGTGTGGGCTCATGACAGGATCTGTGGGTCACATAGATCCATGGAAAAAGCGTGGTTTCCCGGGCAGGGTAGCATGATCACTCACTGCCTCTCTGGCTGGGGATGGGAGCTCCCTTGCCCTGTGTGCCTCCCAGGTGTGCTGTTGTACCACCTCGCTTTTCCTCACTCCCCATGGGTCAAGACAACCGCCTAGTCAGTCCCATGAGAGAAGCTGTATACCTCAGTTGCTGGTACAGGGTTCACTTGCTGTTTACATTCTTCTTGGTGGGAGCCTCCAACTGCAGCTGTTCCTATTCGACCATCTTGGCCCCTCCTCCACAAGACACTTTTGAATCTTATAACCAAAAAGCCAAATTTTCAAGTTTCGTTATTCCTCATTTGATGGTCATAGAAACCATGATGCTCTATTATTAGAGTTGTTAAAGGCAGCCTGAGCCCTTCCCATCTTTTCTATTAGTTGTAGCAAGTCTTGGATTTGACCACTAAATGAGGGCGATTACACAGGGTGCCTAGCAAATTTTCCCTTTTTTAAATTTTAGGAGTAGGAAAGACAGATTTATATCAGACATTTGAATTAGAAAACGTACCATAAGTATATTATAATGTACCATAAGTATATTATAACAATTCAAGCAGTGATTAAACTGAAGTCTTCCTCTGTCATGACTCCACCCCCAGTGTAACCCATGTTTACATTTGGCATGTGTCCTTGCATCCTTTTCCCTGCTTACTGTCACAAGCACTTATCTCAGTGATTTTCTTTCTTTGGTTTTCGCTTTCATTTCTAAAAATAGGACCATAAACAAGATAGTATACATATTTTTAACTTGCTTTTATTTTTATTTCAATATTAGGGACATCTTTTCCAAGTCTGTACTTACATGTCAATCTCATTCTTTTTAATAGCGTGGTATTTTATAGTGTGAATGTACCATGGTTTATTTGATTCAAATGTCGTCTGATGGATGGCCACTCAGATTGTTTCTAGTTATTTTCTATTATAAATGTAGTACAAAACACATCTTTGTGTGGTACTTCTGAATTTCCTTTGATTAGATAAACTCCAGAAGTGAGATCATTAGATATAAACACATTTTTATTTTATAAGTACTAATTACCATATAACTTCTCAAAAGATTCTAACAGTTTATATTCTAATTAAACAGTGTATAAATGTACCTGCTTTACTACATCTTCAGCAGCACTGCATTTCCTGAGTCTTAAAAATTTTTTGTCCATTTGATAGGTAAAAATGACATATCACAAACTTTCAATTTGGACTGTGGCTATAGCGGTAAGAAAGAGAAAGGAAAAACAGGCATATGAATATGTGTAATGTTAAGGCATTAAATGTGGAAATATAGAGAAGTAGATGATTTTACAGAAAACTATAAATTATCAAAATTGACATCAGAATAGATAAAAATATCAAACCTCAGAGTTCTTAAAATGTGATCATCTAATGATTTAAACATCTCAACCTCTATTTAAATAGGAATAGGAATCTGCAAGGTGTAATTTCACCACAAGCAGGTAGAAAAGAAAAGATCCAACAAAGAAACTTTGCAAGTATTTATAGCCTGTAGCAATTCAAAGATGTGAATATACGTATCACCAAAGCAAACATTGTTAGGTAAGACAACCAATCAGAATTTCTTATGTTTTAAAAGATAAATGTTGATTTCACAGGACATGATCACCCTTTCTGCCTTCTAGGTATCTTACAAGACTTCTTTATTAGAAATAACACTTTCAAGGACGATTTATGACAGAGAATAGAATCTGCTTTTCCATAGCTGCAGGGAAAGAGGAAACATTTTTCTCTTTATTATTTCTGCTAAGATTTCTCTCACAAGCAGTTAGAAGGGCTGCCAGTTTAAAGGGTAAATACCAGAATTCTGTTAGTTCTTACCAAAAGAAAAAAAAAACTTCTAATATGAAAAAACAAACAACAAACAAGTGGATCATGGTGATCTGATATTTTGCATCTACAAGATCTTTAAATAGAATCTTGTCAAGCTTAGATGGTTTTATATGTGCATTCAAAATTTTCAAGAAGTAGACAACTCCTATGCTATCTAAATGATTTGGAGTGTAGAGAGAGTTAAAGCTTCCTGGTTCATTTTCATGAAGCTATAATAAGTCTCATACCATAACCTACTTTAAAACAGCACAGAACAATTGAAGATAACTTTCATTTAGGAATATAGGCAAGAAAATTCCTTCCCCCGAAAAAAGCAAATTAAATCCAGCAGTACGTTACTTAATGTAACCAAATAGGATTTGATTCTGGAATTCAGGAATAGTTCAAGCACTAGAAAAACATCATCTAATATTTTAAGAAATTGAAGGCGAACAAAAACATGATTATAATTATTGATGCTAGAAAGTTCAGCTAGCAATTCTTCGTTTTTTAGAACTCCATTTAAGATAGCATGAATCTCCCAAACATGTTGAAGGTTATTTTCTTAAAGTCAATAGTAAACATTTTAAATAAAGAAACTCTAAACGCATTTTCGTTAAAATTGCAAAAGAAGAATGCCACTACTAGTCAACAGTGATGGGGAGCGTGGGGGTGGTATGATATAGGTAATGCTGTAAGATGAGAGAAATAAATCTGCAGTCTGAAATCATTATTTGCAGTTCATAAGATTTTTATACCTAGAAAAAAGAAATTACAACAAAAAATTCGTTGGTCCTAAACAGCAAATTTTAGTAAGCAGGCATTATATAATACACAGAAATTAATAGCCTTTCTTTTGTGTCTTTCTTTTTTTTCAGACGGAGTCTCACTTATTTGTTTCCCAAGCTGGAGTACAGTGGTGTGATCTCAGCTCACTGCAACCTCTGCCTCCCAGGTTCAAGCGATTCTTCTGCCTCAGCCTCTTGAGTAGCTGGGACTACAGCCATGCACCACCACACCCAACTAATTTTTGTATCTTTAGTAGAGACAGACTCTCGCCTTGTTGGCCAGGTCGGTCTCAAACTCCTTACCTCAAGTGATTTGCCTGCCTCAGCTTCCCAAAGTGTTGAGATTATGGGTGCAAGCCACCGCATCTGGCCGGATTTTTTTTTTTTTTAAATACTGACATTAAATTGAAAGAACCAGACTGGGCACGGTGGCTCACACCTGTAATCCCAGCATTTTGGGAGGCCAAGGCAGGCGTATCACCTGAGGTCGGGAGTTTGAGACTAGCTTGGCCAACATGGTGAAGTGGTATCTCTACTAAAAATATAAAAATTAGCCAGGCATGATAGTGGGTGCCTGTGTAGGCCCAGTTGCTTGGGAGGCCAAGGCAGGAGAATCGCATGAACCCAGGAAGTGGAGGTTGCAGTGAGCCGAGATTGTGCCACTGCACTCCAGCCTGGGCAACAGAGTGAGACTCCATCTCAAAAAAAAAAAAAAAAAAAAAAGAAAGAAAGAAAGGAAAGAAAGAAAGAAACAACTGGAAATGGGGGAAAATCCCTTTCATAGAAGTGTGAAATCATCCTATAAAATGGCCAAAAATAAAGATAACAAGAAAATACAAGTCATAATTACTTGTACATGATAACTATAGGAAAAATTTGAAGATGTAAACTATGATGTAAATGAAATCACAGATGTGCCAGGTACGTGGTGGGAAGACTACCATTAAAAATATGAATTCTTCCAAAATTAAAATAGAAATTTTAAGTAATTATAATCTCACCAACCTTTTTTTTAAGTGTATTAAAGATTATCCTACAAAATAAATATGAGAGACTAACCAAGAAAATTTTGAGCAGAAAGCCCTCGTTTTGTTACTCTTTTTTTTCCTTACATTTATCTCCTGTCTCTCACAGGACCTCTTTAGAGAAAAATAGAGGAACTCAAAAAGGAATAAACTGACATTAATGAAGGGAAAGCGGAAAAGAAAGTCAGTGGCAGATTAAGATTTCAACCTACTTCTGGGAGACAGGAGGTATATGGAAGCCTTTGGCACAGGGCGGAGGAAGCCCAGTGCCAAAACACCCTGTGAGGGGTTACAGCAGCGGTGGGCAGTGGCTTTCCCACAGAAACTCCACAGCACCCCTGGCCTCAGGAGGAGATGGAAAGGGGCATTTTCAGAAGTCTATAAGGAACAGCTCTGCCATTTCATCCCTCTTACGCCCTTCCTCAGTTATTGCATGCCAGAGACCAAGCAGCCCAGCACGTGCCCCTGTGCCTTCACAGTGATGCCAGCACTTTTCTCCAGCGAAGCTGAAGCTGAGCAGAAATCAGGCAGTACCCCAGAGTAAAGTAGTCCTGATTTTCTGCAGAGTGCCGATGGTAGAAGTGATGGTGAGGTTTCCCTAAGGAGAAACTTTCTGAGCTCCACCGCCACCACTGCAGGGCAGTGTTACCGCCGCTACAGGGCGGTGTTACCACCTCTAACCACAGGTGATGTCATTCAGCTGCTTGCTTTCCCTGGTGTCTGTGCTTTGAGGATTTCCAAATTTGTATCTTTAGCCATGACCTGTCCCCTGAATTCCATTCTTATAAATCTGTTGCCTAAATAATACCTCCATGAGAGTGTCTGAGCCAGTGGTGGTGTGAGCCATAGGATGGTGATCTGATTGACCTTTTTGCAGGCTCCATGTTATCCTACTCTCCTCTCTGACCTTGTTTTCTAGCCTCTCTCTGCACATTCAGTGAGTCATGCTGCCTCCCTGCTGGTCCTTAGAAACACCAAGCACACTGCTGTCAATGGGCTTTTTTTCTCCCCAACATTTTTATTATGAAAGTTTTCAAACAGAAAAGCTGAAAGAATTTCAGACTGACCAGCTTACAGTAAGCACATATATAATTGCCCCACCTGCATTGTTTAACAGTTTCCTACATTTATTTTATCATTTGTCCATTTATCTATCAATCCGTCTTACTTTCTGATGCATTCTAAAGTAATGCCACAGGACTTTTGAACTCGGTGTTCTAACCTCTTAAGGCTGTTTCCTCCAACATTCACATGACTCTTTCCGTCACTTGCATCGGCTGTCTGTCCAAAGAACATTTGTCAAAGAACTCTTTTCTAACAACTCTATGTAAAATGGCCTGACATTTTATAATGTGCCCATTCATGCACTGTCTGCCAGCCACTCTAGAGTGAGAGCTCCACGAGGGAGGGGCTTCACCTGTGTAGTCCACCTGTTCCTTTAGCATCAGGACAATGCCTGACTCGTAGTAGGTGCATTTGTCAGAAACTTCAAGTTCTCCATCAATATCCATTCTCCTATAAATACTGTAGGGACTGCAAAACTCTACCTCCATGCTCTTAGGGTCCTGAGTGGTCCCAAGAATTAAATTGACATGAGATAGATTAAAAGCATACACATTTCTTTAGAATAGGTTTTTACATGTCATGGGAGTTCTCATAAGGAAATGAAGACTAGATTAGGAAATGAAGACCAGAAGAAATAGTTAAAGCAGTCACTCACATGCTGAACTGGACAAAGAGTAGTATAGTTGACCCTTGAACAACACGGGTATGAACTGTGCAGGTCCACTTATATGTGGACTTTTACAAACTTTTTGCAGATTTGAGACAGTTTGAAAAAACTTGCAAACTGTGTAGCCTAGAAATACCCACCCCATTAAGAAAAAAAGTATGTCATGAATGTATAAGATACATGCAGTACTAGTCTATGTATAAATTGACTGTTATCAGTAAGGCCTCCAATCAACAGTAGGCTATTAGTAGTTAAGTTTGGGGGAAGTCAAAAGTTATATGCAGATTTTGGACTGTGTTAGGAGCACAGGGTTAGTGCTCCTAACCCTGTGTTGTTCAAGAGTCAACTTGTAGTTGTGAAAATGTGGTAAGGCAAAGGAGCATGGACTAAGGTAGATTATTGGGTATGGAAGTAACTAGGAAGGTAAGGGTTACTTTAACAAGGCTTGTTAGAACAGAATTCCCTTAGCCTCAACTTGCTCATCCTTAATGATAAGAATGTGTTATCTTTTGCATGGGAATTTCATCTCCTGCTTTTGAAAAACAGCCCAAAAGTCAGAGTGATCTTTTTGCGCCTGCTGTTTTTTAAGTGGCTTTAACATAAATAGTAGACAATATACCAGAGTAGTTAGTATGTTTTTAGCTCTTTCAATAGCCAGAATAAAAACTACATTTCCCAGCCTCCCTTTTGCCTTGACGTGACCATATGACTGACCAAAGTCAAGCCAGTGAGAAGCGAACAGAAGTGATATGTGTCACTTCTGGTATCAGCTCTTAAAAGAACTGCATGTGTGCTCACCTGCCTTTTCTGTCCTTCCTGCTGCCTAGATGGGAGGAGCCTCTGTGTACCTCAAAAAGTAACAGGCACCCAGGGTTTGCAGAGTCAGCCTGTCTGCATTAAGTACAGTCAGTTATCTGCCTTCTTGGAGCTCTCCCAGGGAGAGCCTTACTGCTCAGAGATGTGTTTTCCCCTACACTAGGCTAACCCTGGCCTTTTGTGAGCTCTTCATGCCTAGTCACAGCCTCCTCTAACCCCATACCTCTCCTCAGGAAGCTACCTGAGTCGCATTTTCCTCCCTCTTTCAGGTGTTTCAGCTATGTTTTGTCACCGTGTCGTTCCTGAGCTTCTAGACATATTCCCATTCCTTTACCAGGCTCTCTTCCCTGACAGTTTCACTGATGATCTCTCCTTACTAGACCCCTAACATCCTTATCTTAGCTCAGTTACTAGTAGAAAGCTTTTTCTCCCTTCCAGAATCACATCTAAGTCTGATGTCTCTGGAGTTTCTCCTGGAACAAGTGCTGTGCAGAACAGAATGATTCAGTGCATCAACATACCCTTCACTCTTTACTGTCTCTCACGTGCATAGAGGCAGAAGAGAGTGGGTTTCCAGGTGGTCACTCCTTGGCCCCAGTAGCCTCCCGTTAGCTCTAATGCATTCCATGTCTTCACCTGGTGCTCCTCAAGGACTGTAACCATGGCGTCCTTTTGGTAATGTTCCTATCACATGTACATTTTAGTGCACTTTCAGCTAAGCAAATGCTTTAATTCCTTATTCTAACTCTAGTCTCTTTCATGCCCAAATGCTGTCTCGTTTGGACAAACTTGGGTCCCCCTTTCTCCCTCCGTTTCCTCCTGGGTAATTAAAGTAGGTACATTGGTCACGTGTTTCCCTGTTTCACATGGGGCATTTCAGGCCCAGTGTTGCAGCCCTTTCTTTCCCACAGGCATCCCTAGTTCCTTACTAGGCTCTGTTTCCTAATAATTTTATTGTGGATCTCTTTTCTCCTTTTCTTTTTTCTTCCAGCACTATAGTAAACTTCTGTAGTATCACTAAGTATTACCTATGTCACTCTGGAAATTTGACCATTTTTCTGTTGTAAAGTATTCAAAGGGAAGAGCCACTAGAAGCAAGTAGTTTTGTTTTGAGGGGTATAGCAGTTGAAAAATCAAATGCTTGAAAGAGGCCTTTTGTTACATGAGGGCGTCATTCTAGGTATGAAGAAATTGGGAGGGCGGGGACCTGGGAGAGTCCCTGCCAGGCTAAGCTCTGCTCAGCACTTGCCACAAAGTAATGAGGACCTGTGGTGATCACTTCTGATTTTACAGAAAAAATATAGGAAATATGAGTTTTTATGTGAAATATTCCAATTTTTAAATGTTGGAAACCGATATTAAATCTTTAAAATATGCGAGACCAAGTAAAACAAGTCTGTGGTGACAAATTTGTCCCAGGGCCTACCAGTTTACATCTCCTCTGTCAGGTCTTGAAGCTCTTGTCCTAGAACCACATCCTTTTATTTATGTGTTCAACACAGTGTTCCTATTGTTACTGCGGTATCAGAATGGTCATTTTCATAGAAATGTGTGACTTTTCAGTGTGATTTTATAAAGATCATAAAGCCACATTTTTTCCTAGAGGGGAGTTACTTTATGAAAATCATTGGAACAATAATGTTTGACATATAAAAATTCACATTATTTGCATTACTTGAGGGTATTTCTTTTCTCACTGTTCTTTGGCTCCGGATCACTTGCCATTGGGGTGTTTTCATCAGCACGCTTAATTTGGCACATCATTTGCTGGCTGCGGTCTACCAGGTACACAAGACAGGCGGAGAGTCAGCTTCCATGGGCTGAGACAAATGAATGGAAGGGTCATTTCTAGGAGTGACGGGTGGTCGGAATAGTGAAAAGGAAGAGGTGCTCCTGCATTGCAGAATGGCTTTGGTGGTGGGAGAGGCAGAGTGGGAATAAGATGAGGATCTTTGTATTAGGAGGCCAGGGAAGAACTCTCTTGGGAGGTGACCTTTCAACTGAGTCAAGTTTATGTGGAGGCACCCTTCTGAAAATAGACAGTGAACACCCAGGCAGAGGAGATTGCAGATGCAAATACCCTGAGCGGCACCATGCCTCGTAAATTTAGAGGAGTGAGGGAAGGCCAGTGTTTAGGCTTAATGTGCAAGGGGCAGAGGTGGGTCCTGGTGAGATGGGGAAATGGATTGTAGGAGCCCAATGGAGCATAGTAGAGCATTGGTTCCTTCTTGGGTGGCTGTCTCAAACGCATGTCACTCATCCAGTGGTGGCAGAATCCACCTGAATGTCTAAAGTAGGGAGAGCAGAAAAGACATGATCAGGCCAGAGCTTTTCCACAGAACTCAGCATCCTAGCATTCACTGTTAACACATTTATCCTCTGTGGTTTCTGAAACTTCGTTGCTTCAGTAGAATTATTTAAATCTCCTGTATTGATGGTTATGACTTTTTAAATGAGTGATGCTTTCCACTTCTTTCGTTATTGACATGAAACTGTCTGTTCATAATATACGTGGAAAGAGCCTTAGGAAAGTTAATTAGGGCAGTGCAGGAGGCCCAGAAGGCAAGGTTGAGCTTACCTATCTGTCATTTTCAACTTGTTTTTACGTTTCTTTTTTAACACCCTGGTACTCTATTCTGTGATATGTAGACTTAAAACTAAATTAGTAAAAAAAAAGAAAATGGTGGCAGGTTTTCTGCCTTCTAAATTCCCACATTTAAAAATATGGTGTACCTGGGATCGAAGGAGACCAAGTATCCTTCTGAAGAGAAAGGGGACAGGTCAAGGCCCTGGGCAAATAGTGTTTCCTTGAGCTGTGTCATCTGGAATTACCACCATTCATCAGCTTAATGATATTTTCTGCTGCCTCTTCAGCTGAGTTTGGGCAGGAGTGATATATGAAAGTGAAGCGGAACAGTATTGATGGCCTAATGGGAAATCTTTTGTTAAAGATGTCCTAACAACATGGACGAGTCTCTTCTTCAAGTGCTTTTTGGTAGTATAAAAAAGGTAGAATTAAGTGATTATTTTTTTCTTTCTTGGCTAGTTAATATCTTTTCTGAAAATAAATATTTTCATATACTTTTTGACAAAGCACTGCACCAGGCATTATTTTTAAAATAGAATATAAAATGTGAAAGATTTTGAAATGCATTATATTGTGTAGATTGGATAACAGGAAGTAAATACAACACAACTGTGATTTTAATCTGTTGTAGAACAGGTTTTAAAATTCAAATATAAGTTTACTATGAAGTATTTCCAAGTTGTATGTGTGTATTCTTTTATATATCATCTCTCCAAATAAAGCATTTGAGGTGGCTAATAAGAATGCTTGTAATAAAGTTAGGTTTGACAGAAAAAACTTGTGAGATTTGGTATTGAGATTGGGTTGAATCTATAAAGTAATTTGGGGAAAATATTGGGAACAATATCAAGTTATCTGACTCATGAACACGGTATAGCTTTCCATTTATTTAAATCCTTTTTACTTTCAGCAATATTTTGTATTTTTCATATATATGTCCTTCATCCTGTGTCAGATTTATCCCTAAGCATTTCCCATTTTTTTATGGTATTATACCGGTATTGTTTTAATTTCAATTTCTGATTGCTACTTACATGAAAATCACAATTGATTTTTTTTTTTTTTTTTTTGAGACGGAGTCTGGCTCTGTCGCCCAGGCTGGAGTGCAGTGGCCGGATCTCAGCTCACTGCAAGCTCTGCCTCCCGGGTTTACGCCATTCTCCTGCCTCCGCCTCCCAAGTAGCTGGGACTACAGGCGCCCACCACCTCGCCTGGCTAGTTTTTTGTATTCTTTAGTAGAGACGGGGTTTCACCATATTAGCCAGGGTGGTCTCGATCTCCTGACCTTGTGATCCGCCCATCTCGGCCTCCCAAAGTGCTGGGATTACAGGCTTGAGCCACCGCGCCTGGCCCCTGCAACTTTGTTAAACTCACTCATGGACTCTAGTACCTTGTTTGTTAATTACATCTGATTTTTGTTTTTTGTTTTGTTTTTGAGATGGAGTTTCACTCTTTTTGCCCAGGCTGGAGTGCAATGGCACAATCTCGGCTCATTGCAACCTCCGCCACCCGGGTTCAAGCGATTCTCCTGCCTCAGCCTCCCTAGTAGCTGGGATTATAGGCATGTGCCACCACACCCGGCTAATTTTGTATTTTTAGTAGAGACGGGGTTTCTCCATGTTGGTCAGGCTGGTCTCGAACTCCCGACCTCAGGTGATCCGCCCGCCTCGGCCTCCCAAAGTGCTGGGACTACAGGCGTGAGCCACCTGCGCCCGGCCACATCTGATTTTCTACATACAGGATCAGACTTACTCAAGTAAAGTTACTGTACTACTACTTTTCCAATCTGGATGCATCTGGTGGAGCGTCAGGTAGTGGGTGTGCTGATTGCATTGGCCAGAATTTTCCAAACAGTGGTGAGAGGAGACATCCTGTCTGTCTTTGTAATCTCAGGGGAAAGCGTTCAGTCTCCTACACAACCTTTATCAGTTTGAGGAATGTCCAGGAAAAGGGGAGTGGGGAAGGCTTCCAGATTATAGCTAGATCTAAAATTTTTCTGATTGGCAATTGGTTGAAAGAGTTATTATCAATAGAAAGTTTGCCAGGCATGGTGGCTCATGCCTGTAATCCCAGCGCTTGGGGAGGCCAAGGCAGGTGAATCACCTGAGGTCAGAAGTTTGAGACCAGCCTGGCCAACATGGTGAAACCCTGTCTCTACTAAAAATACAAAAATTAGATGGGCGCAGTGGCACCTGTAATCCCTGTAATCCCAGCTACTCAGGAGGCTGAGGCAGGAGAATCGCTTGAACCCGGGAGGCAGAGGTTGCAGTGAGCCGAGATAGCGCCACTGCACTCCAGCCTGAGTGACAGAGTGAGACTCTGTCTCAAAATGAAAAAAAAAAAAAAAAGGAATGTCTGGGTTATGATAAGAGGTTGTGGAGAACAAGGTTTTATCATGCAGATAAAGCCTCTAAGTAGCAGACTTCACAGAGAATAGATTGTAAATGTTTCTTATCAGACCAAAGGTATGTGTTGATGTTAACGCTGAAGGGTATAACAAGGCATGTCTAGACCCCCCCACTTCCCTGAACCAATCTTTCAGGTTCAGTTATAGAGTGCCCTGGCTGAGGAGAAGACTATTCAGATGTTTGGGGGACCTTAGGATTTTGTTTTTGGTTTACAAGAAGTTCCCTTCCACCCCTAGTTCACATTGTAAATAGGTGTTGGATATTGTCAAATACTTTTTCTATTGAGATGATCTTGTGATTTGGGGTACATTGTTATGGGTTAACTTGTGTCCTTTGGAAAAGATATGTTGAAGTCCTAACCTCCACTCCTCTAGAATATCCTTATTTGTAAACAGTGTTCTTGCAGATATAGTTAGTTAAGATGAGGTTACACTGGGGTATGGTGGGTCCCTAATCCTATATGACTGGTGTCATTTTGAGAAGACAGCCATGTAGAGACAAAGACACTTGGAAGAATGGCATTTACTTATGCTGTCTTTGTCTAGTTTTGTTTCATTTTTCCCTGTCCCTGGTGGTAAGTGACTGTCTAGTTTGGGTATCAGGATAATATTGAACTCAGAGAATGAATTAGGAAGTATTTCTTCCTTTTCAGTTTTCTTGAAGACTTCGTGTACAATTAGCATCTTTTTTAAAACAACAGTTTTATCGCACAGTAATTCACATACCATAAAATTAACCTCTCAAAAGTACATAATTCAATATTTTTGTATATTGTGCAACCATTATTTAATTCCAGAATATTTTCATCATCCCCAACAGCAACCTCGTACTCATTAAAAGTCATTCCCCATTCCCTCCCCTCTACAACTCTAGTCAATCACTAATTTACTTTCTGTTTCTATAAATTGGCCTTTTTTGGGTATTTCATATATATGGAAATATATAATTTGATTTTTTTGTTCTCTTAGCTTTATGTTTTCAGGATTCATTCATGTTTGTTGCATGGATCAATGCTTCATTCCTTGTTATCCCTAAATAATATTCCATTATATGAGTGTATCGCATTTGTGTATCCATTCATCGGTTGATGGACATTTCAGTTGTTTTCACTTTTTGGCTATTATGAATAACATTGCTATGAACATTTGCGTACAAATCGCTATGTAAACATAGACTTTCTTTTGTTCAGTATATACCTGGGATCTGGGTCATATGGTAAATCTATGTCTAACCTTTAAAGGAACTGCCAGACTGTTCTCCAGAGTGCCTGCACCATTAACATTTCCACTAGCAGTATATGAGGGTTTCAGTTTCTCCACATACTCACCAACTGCTTGATACTGTCTGTGTTTTTGATTGTAGTCCTTCTATGGAGTATGAAGTGATATCCCATGGTGGTTTTAATTTGCATTTTCTTTTCTTTTCTTTTTTTTTGAGACTGGGTCTTGCTCTGTCACCCAGGCTGGAGTACAGTAGCATGATCTCTGCTCACTGCAACCTCCGCCTCCCAGGTTCAAACAATTCTTCTGACTCAGCCTCCCAAGTAGCTGGGACTACAGGTGCGTGCCACCATGCCCAGCTAATTTTTGTATTTTTAGTAGAGATGAGGTTTCACCGTGTTGACCAGGCTGGTCTCAAACTCCTGACCTCAGGTGATCTGCCCGCCTCGGCCTCCCAGACTGCTGGGATTACAGGTGTGAGCCACTGTGCCCAGCCGTTAATTTGCATTTTCTTGATGGCTAATGATATTGAGCATCTTTTCCTGTTCTTATTGTCTATTTTCATATCTTCTTTGGAGAAATATCTGTTAAAATCTTTTGCTCTTTAAAAAATCGGATCATTTTTTAAATTAGTGAGTTGTAAGAAATACTATATCTCATGTATATACAAGTCCTTTATTAGGTATCAGATTTATAAAATATTTCTCTTGTGGGTTGTCTTTTTACTTTCTTGGTTATATCCTTTATAGCAAATCAGTTTTAGATTTTGATGAAGTCTAGTTTATCTATTTTTTCCTTTTGTTGCTTGTGCTATTAGCATCATACATAAGAAACTGTTGTCTAACCTAAGTTCACAAGACTTGCTCCTGTGTTATCTATATGTTTTATACATTTATTTATTTATTTATTTATTTTTGAGATGGAGTCTTGCTCTGTTACCCATTCTAGAGTGCAGTGGCGTGATCTCCACTCACTGCAACCTCTGCCTCCTGGACTCAATCCATCCTCTCACCTCAGCCTCCTGAGAAGTTGGGACTATAAGTGTGTGCCACCATGTCTGGCTAATTTTTGTATTTTTTGTAGAGATGGGGTTTCGCTACGTTCCCCAGGCTGTTGTCAAACTCCTGGGCTCAAGCAATCCACCTGCCTTTGCCTCCCAAAGTGCTGGGACTAGAGCGCCCAGCCACATTTAGCTCTTAATTAAGTTTTGATCCATCTTAAGTTAATTTTTATATATGGTGTGGTGTGGGGTCCAATTTCATTTTTTTGTATGTCCAGTTGTCTCAGCACCATTTGTAGAGAATACTATTTTCCCCCTATTGAGTTGTCTTGGCACCGTTGTTAAAACTAATTGACGTATATGTAAAGGTTTGTCTGGGCTCCTAATTCTATTTCATTGGTCTCTAGATCTATCTTATGCCAGTACCACATTTGTTGGATTACTGTTGCTTTGTAGTAAATTTTAAAATTAGGAAGTAGGAATCCTCCAACCATGCTCGTCCTTTGTAATGTTATTTTGGCTATTCTTGGTTCCTGGCATTTCCATATGAATTTTAGTATCAACTTAACAATTTCTGCCAAACAAGACAACTATAATTTTGATAGAGAATGCTTCGAATCTATAGATCAGTTTTGAGTGTGTTGTCATCTTAACAGTGTTCAGTCTTCTGATCCATGAACATGGAAAATTTTCTCATTTATGTAGACTGTCTTTAATTTTTTTTTTTTTTTTTTTTTAAGATGGAGTCTCACTCTGTCACCTAGGCTGGAGTGCAGTGGCATGATCTTGGCTCACTGCAAGCTCCGCCTCCTGGGTTCACGCCATTCTCCTACCACAGCCTCCCGAGTAGCTAGGACTACAGGCGCCGCCACCACGCCCAGCTAATTTTTTGTATTTTTAGTAGAGACGTGTTAGCCAGGATGGTCTCAATCTCCTGATCTCATGATCCGCCCTGCCTTGGCCTCCCAAAGTGCTGAGATTACAGGAGTGAGCCACCGCACCCAGCCTAATTTTTCAAAATGTTTTTACAATGTTTTGTACTTTTCAGTATATATTTTTTGCTGCCTTTATTCCTAAATATGCCATTCGTTTTAACGCTATTACAAATGAAATTATTTTCTTAATTTCAACTTTAGGTTATTAATTGTTAGTGTGTAGAAATACAATTGATTTTTGTATATCGATCTCATACCCTGCCACCTTGATGAACTTGTTTATTTGTCCTAAAAGTTCTTTAAAGGGTTCCTTAGGATTTTCTATGTATAAGATTATATCTTCTGCAAGTAGAGTTTTACTTCTTTTTCGGTGCTTTTTATTTTTCTAGCTAGAGCCTCCATTATAATGATGAATATGGGAAGAGTGGACATCTCTCTTTGTTCATGATCTTAGGGGAAGGGAGTTCACTCTTTTGCCAGTAAGTACGTTAGCAATAAGTTTTTCATAGATGTCCTTTATCAGTTAAGACAGTTACCTTCTGTTCCTAATTTGTTGAATGGTTTTAATAGTTAATTCTGTGAAATGCTTCTTGTGTGACTATTGAGAGGGTCATGTAGTTTTTGTTCTTTATTCTATTGCTGTTGCATATAACATTGATAGATTTTCACATGTTAAACTAATTTTGAATTCCTAGGATAAATCCCACTTGGTAATGGTCTATAATACTTTTCACATATTGCTGATTTGGTTTGCTACTATTTTGTTGAGGGTTTTGGCATGTATATTCTTAAGGGATATTGGCCTCTAGTGGGTTTTTGTTGTTGTTTTTTGTAATATCTTTGGTTTGGGTATCAAGGTAGTACTGACCTCAGAGAAAGAGTTCAGAAGTGTTCCCTTTTTCTTAGTTTTGTGGAAGATGGTAGAATTTGTATTATTTTTCCTTAAATGTTTGGTAGAATTCACCAGTAAAGTCATCTGGCTCTTGAGTATGTTTGTTGTTGTTGTTGTTGTTGTTGTTGTTGTTGTTCTTTTGTAGGATGGTTTTTAGCCATAAATTTATTTTCTCTAATGGATAATGTGCTATCCCGGTTATCTGTTTCTTCCTGAATGAGCCTCGGCCTGCTTTGTTGTCTCTGTTACTTTGTCCTATCAACTCTAGCTTCTTGGTCTTGCAGGACTTTTTACTCTGTCTCCTCATCTTAAGGAATCCACTTGGATCCACCTCTGTTGTCCTTCCTTTACATAGGCCTGGAAACTCTCTCAAGTCTCTAATCTGGGACCACAGGAGACCTCTCACCCTATTTGTGTCCCATCTCTTAGGGACCACTGTTCTTCGTTGTCTTATGTCTACTGTCTTAAGAACCATTGCTTCATGCATTCTTATGCTAGTTTGTTGTTTCAGGAAGTTGGGTATACCCTTACCTGTTGTGCCAGGGAAAATAGAAAGATGTTATATCTGCACAATATTTATTTTTTGTGGCAAAACAAAACAAAAAAACAAAGACATTTTCAGATCTACAAGGATCCGGGAAATAAACTGCCATTTAAAATATTATGATAAACATCCTCCAGTTATTTGAACTAAAAAATAAAGACGTATTAGAATAAATTGAAACAGAAGCTGGTTTCAATCTCAACAAGTATCTGAATTCTTGAAAATAGAGAAGGATTAAATGTATCTTACAGGGCTGGGAGAACAGAAAAAGTTTTGATAATGGAAACGAAATGTTGTGCAATTACTAGATGATAGAAAGCAGATGGAACTGAATTGAAATGGTGGTGAAACCTATCACCCAGAACGTATACAGGATAAAACTAAGCAGAAGGTAGGAACAGCTGCAGAAGATCTATAACCTCAGAGTGAGGTAGAACATTGGTAGAGGCCCTAGGCATCTACCAGCCTAATTGAAGGTTAACATTCAAAACAGGTCAGTCAGGCCCCTCTCCTAATACATGTTGCTCTGCTTTGTGGGACTGCACTGTAGAGAGGGTGAACTGTCTATCTGAGGTGATTTCTAACATGGGGGTTGGCCTAGGGGAGAAGCATTGGGGAGTTTGAGGGAAACACAGAATGCAAATGGGGTGGGCAAACGGGGAAACTCCTTAAAGAAACAGGCACAGACAAATAGGAAGTTCAAGCCAGCTGCCTGTAATAATCTACCCAATCTTCCAGTCATAAAGAAAACCAAAGACCACAAGACATTTGGGAAAGCCTAACAGCAAGATGCAGAAAGACCAAGGAAATAAAGAAAACAGCTGAGCACAGAAGAAGCAAAGATGATAGGAAGTGTAATGGGTTGAATTGTGCCCTCCACACACAGACAAAAGATAATTTTGAAGTTGTAGCCCCCAGTACCTCAGAATGTGACCTTATTTGGAACTGGTGTCTTTCCAGATGTAACTAGTTGAGATAAAGGCAGAGTTGAGAAGGGTAGGCCCCAAATCCAGTGTGACTGGTGTTCTTATAAGAATATGGCCAGGTAAAGACACGGGCACGCAAGAACGCCATGAAATGATGAGGGAAGATATTGAAATTATGCAACTGCAAGCTAGGGAATACCAAAAATTGCCAGTAAATTACTAGAAGCTAGGAAGAAGCAAAGAAGGATTCACCTATGGGTTTCTGAGGAAGATTGATTTCAGACTTCTATCATCCAGGACTACTTGACAGTAAATTTCTATTGTGTATGACACCCAGTTAGTGGTACTTTGCTATGGTAGCCCTGGGAAACTAATAATAAATCAGGGAGTAAAATAAATTTAATCATGATGACTGGAAAAATAGAATGTTCAAGTAACCCACAGGAAGGTAGAAAAAAGAGAATGAGCAGAATGAGAAACAGGAAACAGAAGACAAATAATAAAATTGCACGTTAGACTTAAGCCCTAGTTCCCCAGTATTTGCCTTAAATGTAAATGGTCTAAATGCACCAATTATAGGACAGAGATAACTGCCCAAGCAATTTTCAGATTCAACGCTATTCCTGTCAAGCTACTGACATTTTTCACAGAACTAGAAAAAGCCATTCTAAAGTTTGTATAGAACCAAAAAGAGCTCAAATAGCTAAAGCAATTCTAAGCAAAAAGAACAAAGCTGGAAGTATCACATTAACCAACTTCAAACTATACTATAGTGTTGCAGTAACCAAAACAGCATGGTACTGTTAGAGAAACAGACACATAGACCAATGAAACAGAATACAGAACCCAGAAGTAAAGCTGCACACCTACAGCCACCTGATCTTCAACAAAGTCAACAAAAATAAGCAACAGGAAAAGGACTCCCTGTTTAATAAATGGTGCTGGAATAGCTGGCTAGCCATATGCAAAAGAATGAAACTTGACCCCTGTCTTTCACTATATACAAAAATTAACTGAAAATGGATGAAAGATTTAAATGTAGGACCTCAAACTGTAAGAATCCTAGAAGAAAGCCTAGGAAACACCCCTCTGGACATAGGCCCTGGAAAATAATTAGGACTACATCCTCAAAAGCAATTGCAACACACACAAAAATTGACAAACAGGACCTAATTAAACTAAAGCGCTTCTGTACAGCAAAAGAAACAGACAACCTAGAGAATGGGAGAAAATATTTGCATGCTACGTATCTGATGAAGGTCTAATATCCAGAATCTATAAAGAACTTAAACAATTGAAAAAGCAAAAAACAAAACAAAAAAAAACTCATTAAAAAATGGACAGAAGACTTGAACAGACATTCCTTAAAACAAGACATACGAGTAGCCAGCAAGCATATGAAAAAGTGCTCCACATAATGAGTCATCAGAGATCAGCAAATTAAAACCACAATGAGATACCATCTCTCACCATTCAGAATAGCTGTTATTAAAAAGTTAAAAAACAGACGCTGGTGAGACTGTGGAGAGAAGAGGATGCTTATACACTGTTGGTGGTAATGTAAATTAGTTCAGTCTATGGAAAGCCATTTGGAGAATTCTCAACTTAAAGCAGAATTACCATTTGACTCAGCAATCCCATTACTGGATACATATCCAAATGAAAACAAATTGTTCTACCAAAAAGACACATGCACTTGTACGTTCATTGCAGCACTATTCACAATAGCAAAGACATGGAATCAACATAGGTGCCCATCACCAGTGGATTGGATAAAGAAAATGTGATACATATACAGCATAAAATACTACACATCCATAAAAAGGAATGAAATTATGTCCTTTGCAGCAACATGGATGGAGTTGGAGGCCATTATCCTAAGTCAATTAACACAGGGACAAAAACCAAATGCCTCATGTTCTCACTTATAACTTGGAGCTAACCACTGGGTATTCATGGATATAAAGATGGCAAAAAAAGACACTGGGGACTACTAGATGGGAGAGAAAGAGAGGGTGGCAAGGGTTGGAAAACTATTGAATACTATACTCAGTACCTGGGTGACGGAATCAATTATACCCCAAACCTTGGCATCATGCAGTATACCCAGGTAACAAACCTGCACATCTACCCCCTGAATTTAAAATAAAAGTTGAAATCATTTTTTAAAAATATAGATGATTAGAGTTCTTAGTCCATTTTGTGCTGCTATAACATAATACCAGAGGCTAAGCAATTTATAATGAACAGAAATGTATTGACTCACAGTTCTGAAGGCTTGGAAGTCTGAATCAGGCGGCTGGCATCTGTCAAGGGCTTCTTGCTGTGTCATAATATGCCAGAAGGCATCACATGAAGGAAGTGCAAAGAGGGCAACAGAGAGAGCATGAGCACATGCACATATGCAGGAGGTAGCCCAAAGTTGTCCTTTTATAAGGAACCTAATCCTGTGATAATGACTCTACTCCCTTTGTGGCAGAATTAAACCATTTATGAGGGTGGAACCCTCATGGCTTACTCACCTCTTAAAGGTTCCACCTCCCAACACTGTTGCACTGCAGATTAAATTTCCTACATATGCTTTTTGGGGAGCGCATTCAAACCATAGCAGAGTAACAAAACATGATCCAACAGCATGCTGTCTACAAGAAACCTCAAATATAATGATATAGGCCGGTGAAAGTAAAAGGAAGAAAAATGTATATCATGTAAATATTTTTAAAAGCAGGAGTGGTTATATTAATATCAGATAAAGTCAACTTCAGGGAAAATTACCAGAGGCAGAGAGGGACATTACCTAATGATTAAAAGATCTAGCCACTGAAATGACATAACTAATTTAAATGTATTCGTTCCAAACCACAAGACCTCAAAATACATGAAGTAAAAAAAAATGATAGGGCTAAAAAGATAAATAGACAAGTCAACAATGATAGTTGGAGCTTTCCCACTTACGAATTAATAGAACAACTAGACAAATCAAGAATATAGAAAAATTGAACAATACACTCAACCAACAGGATATAATTGATATAGAGAGAGCACTTCACACTACAACAGAATGCACATTTTTTTCCGGTGCCCATGGAACACGTACCACTAATAGACTGTATCCTAGGTCATAAAAGAAACTTCAAGAAATAGTAAAAGAATTGAAATAATATAGAGCATTGTTCTCTGATAACAATGGAATCAAACTAGAAATCAGTAAGAGAAGGACAATAGGAAAATTTCCAGTGTTTAAAAAGTAAACACACTAATAACTCATGGGTCCAAGAGGAAGTCACACAAGAAGCTTTTTAAATGCATAGAACTGAATGAAAATGAAAACATCCAAATATGTAGACTACAGCTAAAAGCAGTCCTGAGAGAAAAAACCAAAAGCTTATAGACAAAAGGTGAAAAAGGGAAAGATTTTAAATCAGTCATCTAAGTTCTCACCTCCATAAACTGGAAGAGTAGCAAAGCTAACTCAAAACAAGCTAAAGGGAAGGAATTATAAAGATCAAGCCAGAAGTCAATGAAACTGAAACAGGAAAACAATACAGAGAAATCAGTGAAACAAAAAGCTGACCCTGAAAAAGAATCAGTAAAATTGAAAAACCTCTATCCAACTGACAAAGAGGAGAGAGGACAGAAATTATCAATATAAGGGATGAAACAAGAGGTGTCAGTGTATATCAGCCATTTAAAGAATAATAAGGGAAAGCTGTGAACAATTTTATGTTCATAAATTCTGTAACTTGGAAGAAATGAGCCAATTCTTCCAAAACTGCCAGAACTCAACCAACATGAACACTTGAATAGTCCTATAATCATTAAAGAAATTGAATTTATAATTTAATACTCCTAAAAAGCAATCTCTGGGCCCAGATGATTTCACTGGAAAATTTTACCAAACAGTTAAAGAAGAATTAAATATCAATTTTATATAATTTCTTTCTCTTTTTTGAGACTCAGTTTTCACTCTTGTTGCCCAGGCTGGAGTGCAGTGGCATGATCTCGGCTCACCACAACCTCTGCCTCCCAAGTTCATGTGATTCTCCCGCCTCAGCCTCCCGAGTAGCTGGGATTACAGGCATGTGCCACCACGCCTGGCTAATTTTGTCTTTTCAGTAGAGATGGTGTTTCTCCATGTTGGTCAGGCTGGTCTCGAACTCCTGACCTCAGATGATCTGCCTGCCTTGGCCTCCCAAAGTGCTGGGATTACAGACATAAATAGAAGAGGGGACATTTCCCAACTCATTTTATGGGGATGATATTACCCTGATACTAAACTAAGACAAAGAAAGTCCTCTCCAAAAAAGACTTACAATCAGTATCTCTTGTAAACTTAGATATAAAACTCCTCAGCAAAATATTAACAAATCGAATACATCCATGTATAAAGAGAATGAGCAGAGTAGGAGTTATTCCAGATGTGCAAGGCTTGTTCAACATTGAAACATCAATTAATGTATTTTACCATATAAACAGGTTAAATATTAAATATTACATGATCATATGGATTGATACAGGAAAAGTAATTGACAAAACCACCAGCATTTATTCATGGCAAAAAGTTATCAAACTAGGATTAGAGGGGGAATCTTCTCAACCTGGTAAAGGGCATCTATGAAAAATTTACAGCTAGCATGATACTTAATAGTGAATTACTAAATCCTTTCTCCCTAAGATTGGGTACAAGGCAAGAGTGTCTACTCACACTAATCTCATTTAACATCTTTGTGGTGGTTCTAGCCAGTGTAGTAGGGTACGGAAAGAAAGAAAAGGAATACCCATTGGAAAGGAAGAAATAAGCCTATCTGTATTTCCAGGTAACACGATTATCTATGTAGTAAATGCCGAAGAATCTTCAAAAAGACTCCTAGAATTAATAAGTGAGTTCAACAAGGTTTCAGGATACAAGATCAATAAACAAAATTCATCAAAATGCATACATTAAATATGTGCAAGTTTTTGTATATCAATTATACCTCAGTAAAAAATCAAGTGCATTTCTGTATACTAACAATTAATAGATTCCAGAAGAAACACAAGTATGACGTGACCATGGAGAAGTGAAAGAAAACAAGGACGTATGCAATCATGAAGTGAATGCTTAGTCTCAGATCAAAGGCTTAAAGAAAAGGTAGATTAAAACCTAAGAAGAAAGAAAAAGATCCTAGTGTGCTAAAGGAGAAGTTTCTCAACACCGTTCCATTTATTTTTCCAATATATCACACAGCTAGGCCCACCTTACCACATCCTTGTCAATACCAACTTTATCAACTTTTCCATTAAAGCCAAACTGGACTTAGTGCAGTCAGTGATGGACAGTCTGTATGCCAAGTGTATCCCTTGTATAACTGATTGTATAATGGCTGAAATTGAGAAATCGGGGCAGAAGTATTGAGTGACTCCAAGGATCATCAAGGATCCAAGATTTGAAAAGTTACCATGCACACACAGAGGAACCTACACAGAAGACTGCCTAAAACAGAGAATAACTCAGCATTAAGTGTCACATTGTGGCCATGGTTGACCAGAGACCCTAAAAGAAGAATCCATAAGATTCCTAGAGTTCCTGTCATGTACATTTCTAACCATCATAGATACAACATGGAACTGATGTCAGATGATTATGGAGCCCCTTGGTTCTAATTCTTATGAGACAAAGTTCCTCTGCTTTTCTTAGACCAACTTTCTCTTGTTGCCAGTTCATTAAACATGCAATATCATAGGACAACAATAGCCTTTTCAAGAATGGTGCTGGAGCAATTGGATACCCAGTGGCAAAACTAAACAACACTAAAATCCTTTACCTACACCTCATATTTTATATAAAAATTAACCCAAAATTAAGTGAATTAAGTGTAAAATATAAAACTATAAAACCTTTAGAAAAAATATAGCAGAAAGTCTTCAGGACATGTGTTTTGGCAAAGAGTTTTTTGTACTTGCCACCACAAGCGCAATTGCTAAGAACTAAAACCAGTAATTGGACTTCATCAAAATTAACTTTTTTTCTCTTCAAAAGACTCAGTAAAATGGATGAAAAGGCAAGCTACAGACTGGGAGAAAATATTTGTAAAACCATATATCTAAGAAAGGTGTATCTAGAATATTTAAAGAACTTTCAAATATCAAGAATAAAGAATCAAACATCCAGTTAACAAAGGGCAAAAGTCATGAATAGGTGATAAGATGTTCCCTATCAGCTGCCATTAGGGAAATGTGAATTTAAACTACAATGAGATACCACCACCTATCTATCAGAGTGGCAAAACAAACAAACAAACAAACAAACAAACAAACGCTAAGTGCTAGTGGAGATGCTGAGAAACTGGATCTTTTGTACATTGATGCTAGGAATGTAAAATGGTAAAACGCTACAGCTGCCTTAGAAAACAGTTTGACAGTTTCTTAAAGAACTAAATATGAATCTCCCATACAGCCCAGCCATTGTACTCTCGGGCATTTATCCCAGAGGAATGAAAGCTGATGTTCACACAAAAACTTGTGCAAATGTTCGCAGTCGTTTTATCTGGAATAGCTCCAAATTGGGAACAACTCACATTTTCTTAATGGGTGAGTTAGTTAAACTATGGTACATCTATGTCATGGAACAGTACTCAAAAAGAAATGAACTATTGTTACACAAAAATTTGGATGGATTTTAAAGAAATTATACTGAGTGAAGAAAACCATATATACAGTGTGACTCCATTTATGTAACATACTTGAAATGACAAAATGGCAAACCGGTTTGTGGTCACCAGTGGTTCAGGATGGAGGAGAGTGAGAGTTGGCTCTTACTGTAATGGAATCCTTGTGATAGAACTCTTCTTTATCTTGGTGGTGGTGGTTGTCACCAAATCTACACGTGTGGTTAAGTTGCACAGAGCTAAATACAGTGTGTACAAACACACATATGCACACACATGTAACATTAGTAAAATCAGAATAAGGTTGATGGCTAATGTCCGAGCTGTGATACTGTGCCGTAGTTATACAAGATGTTTCCATTGGGAAAACTGGGGGAAGTATATATGGAATCTCTCTGTATTGGTTCTTACAGCTGCATGTGAACCTACAAATATCTCAAAATAAAAGTTTAATTCACATGCAAAAGAATAAAATTGGACCTCTACTTACACCATATATAAAAATTAACTCAAAAGGCATCAAAGACCTCAATGTAAAAAGCTAAAGCTATAAAGCTCTTAGAAGAAAACATGGGCATGATTGGGTGTGATGGCTCTTGCCTACACTCTCAGCACTTTGGGGAAGACAAGGCAGGAGGATTGCTTGAGCCCAGGAGTTCAAGACTAGCCTTGGCAACATGGTGAGACCTGTCTCTACACAAAATTTAAAAATTAGCCAGGTGTGACAGTGTACCACTGTGGTCCCAGCTACCCAGGAGGCTGAGGTGGGAGGATTGCTTGAAGCCAGGAGGTTGAGGCTGCAGTAAGCTATGTTTGTACCACTGCACTCCAGCCTGGGTGACAGAGAGAGATGCCATCTCCCAAAAAACAAAAATAAAACATTAATCTTAGATATATGTCACTGAAATCATACATATACCCAAGTATTAAAAAAAGAGAGTTTTCAAAATTAAAAATATTTTTTACTTCAAAGGACAATATCAAGAAAGTGAAAAGACAACTTGCAGAAAGGAAAAAAAAACTTTTAAATTATATATTTGTTAAGGAACTTGTATTTAAAATATATAAAGAACTCTTAGAACTCAACTGTATAAAGACAAATGACCTATTTTTAAAATGGGCAAAGGGTCTGCCCAGACGTTTCTCTGAAGATACACAAATGGCCAATCAGCACAGGAAAAGGTACCCCTCATCATTAGCCATCAGGGAAGTACGTCAGAAAACCACAATGAGTTACCCCTCCAGACCTACTAGGATAACTCTAACTAAAAAGACAGATAATAACAAGTGTTAGTGAAAATGGAATTTTCATACATTGCTGGTACAAGCGGCAGCTTTGGAAAACAGTCTGGCAGTTCTTCAAAACGTTAAATATAGAGTTACTATGAAGCGGGTCAATGGGTACAGTTACAATTAAATAGGAATACGGGTCTAGCGTTTCACTGCACTATAGTTAATAATAATATAATGTATATTTCAAAATAGCTAGAAGAGAGGATTTTGAATGTTCTCACCACAAATAAAGGATATATGTATGAGGTAAAGGATATGTTAATTACCCTAATTTGATTATTATACATTATATATGTGTATTGAAACCTCATACTGTACCCCATAAAAATGTATAATTATGTGCCAATAAAAATAAAATAATAAAAAAACTTTTTTAAAAAGAAGAATATATGACCTTCTGATTTTGTGCTGTTAGTTTTGTTTGAGCAACTATATACACTTTGAAAAAGATGCATTTTAAAAAGTATTTAGGCCGGGCGCAGTGGCTCATGCCTGTAATCCCAGCACTCTGGGAGTCTAAGGAAGGAGAATTCCTTGAACCCAGGAGTTCAAAACTAGCCTGGGCAACATAGGGAGACTATATCTCTACCCGCCCCCCCCCCAAAAAAAAATTAGCTGGGCAAGATGGTGGTGTGTGCTTTTGTTCCCAGCTACTCAGGAGGCTGAGGCAGGAGGATCACTTGAGCCCGGGAGGTTGAGGCTAGAGTGAGGTGTGATCATACCACTGCACTCTAGCCTGGGCAACAGAGTGAGACCCTGTCTCAAAAAAAAGAAAGAAAAGAAAAGTAAAAAGTATTCAGCAGACTACTCAGGCTGGCATCCCCATCAAGCCAAATTTTACTGTGTTTTTTTGAGTACTAATACCATCTTCAACAAAATTTAAATGGTCTTATTTGTTAATTTTCAGCTTCCTAATGAAGATCCTGAGATTTTCGACATTTCATCCAAGTGCCTGTCTATACTGGTTCAGCTGTATGGAGGGGAAAACCCAGACAGCCTCTCTCCTGAAAATGTGGAAATTTTTGCTCATTTGCTGACATCCAAGGAGGACCCAAAGGAACAGAAGCTTCTGTTAAGGATTCTCAGAAGAATGGTGAGTTCACGTAGAAACTGGGGACACTGGGTGGCTTTGCTGGCAGCCACAAGGGCAGTGAATAGCCATTTCTTGTACCTAATTTCAGATTTCCAGAAAATTTGCAAGAGTGGTAAAGAACTCCGGGTCACCTTTCTTCTTAATCACCTATTATTGACATTTGTCATATACTGTTCATCTGCATATATACATATTTTTTCTGAACTATTTGGGAGTAAGTTAGAGACATTGTGCCTCGCACCTCTTAACATCTAAGTATGTATTTCCTAAAATAAAATTGATATTCTGTTACTTAAGTAATCAAAATCAGGAAATTTAACACTGATAAAATTCCTTTACCAGTCTTCTGTCCATATTCTAGTTAGGTCAGCTGTCTCAGTAACTTTCATAGCTTTTTTCTGGTATAGGATACAGTCCAGGATTATGTATTTTGGTAGGCATGTGTCTTTAATCTGGAATAGTCTTTCGGTCTTTGTCTTTCATGATATTTTTGAAGATTATAGGCCAGGTTTTGTTGGTTTTTTTCCCCCCCTCAGAGGCCTTGGGGGTCAGCGTGGCCTCCTCCCCCTGGAACGAAGCACTGGAAGGGGCTTGAGTGAGCATGCAGTCCTATTCTCCTTTCATTTATTTATTTTTATTTTTTATTTTTTGAGACAGAGCCTAGCTCTGTTGCCCAGGCTGGAGTGCAGTGGCATGATCTTGATTCACTGCGACTGACTAGAGCCCAGGCATTCTACATCTCTGTTGAGGCTGTGCATCTGAGGGGTCTTCAGTTACCAGCCCCTCCTTAGAAGTGTCCCTCTGCTTTTCTTCCCACCTGGCCACCAACTGCCCTCTCCTGGGCCCACCTTGTGCATGGCAGCAGCGTCTCCATCAGCTTTTGTTGTCTGGCCTGGTCGGAGGGTACATTTGGCCACCTGTGTAGACCAGTTATTTTGTCGCATCTCCCTGAGTTTGGGTCTGTTTGATGTGTCTTCACGATTCGATTTGTGAGTACTCTAGAAGTAAATTGGTCCTTCTCAATCTATCACATCCAGAGGCTCTTGGTGGCTGTTTGCCCCTTACTGGTGATGTTAATTTTGATCATTTGGTTTAATCAATGTGTAGTTAGTTATTATTTTTTTGTAGTAGTTGCAGAATGGATGTTTTCTCATCCTCAGCGTTTATAATTCCCAGCATTCCACTCTAAGGAAAAACTTTCCCTTCTGCTTCACTTATTTTATTTAAAAATGCATGTATAGCTGATGTCTATTTGAAAGTACTTTTGAAAACCTATTCTCTTTCTACAGTAAATCTTTCTCTGCTGATTTTGAAGGCCACTATTTACAGTAGCTAGTGTTGAAGTTAATAAAGGATGGGGGTTCTGTTCACCTGTCATCTTCTGGTTTGTCAGTCCGTGCTCACTTCTAGATCCTAGTACCTTGAGGTGTCCTTTGGCAGGTGGAAGCTGTGGATGTTCCAGAGAGTTGTACTCAAAATGACTTGCACCAATTTGATAAGTAGACAGTTGTGAGTGACCCAGCTGAACCTGCATGACAGGTGATGGGTGACAGAACTAGAAGGGAGATAAAGAGATTGACTCCCTCACTGCTGTATTGTGCTGCTGTGTGGATGTGACTCCCCTCAACCCCAAAACAAGACTTACTAATCTCAGCAGAGTCATTACCTGAGTTGCAGGATTCTGATGGTCTAGTCCAGTTCCCCAAGTGTGGGATGAATACTTCTGAGGAGAGTAGGTTTTAGAGACGGTGCACCAGCCTAGCACTAGATGATGTGGAATCACGTAGTGAGGCAGTTATTTCATTTCCATTTTCTATTGGTCTTTCTGGTTATTCAAGGCAAAAGCCTCAGTTTGTCGTTGTGTCTTTAATACCTCTCTAATCCTTCAGAATTTCCCTTTTAACAGAGCAGGCCTCTCAAGCTCTCATCTTTTACAGTGGAGATGTTTCTTTAAAAAATTATTTAAAGAAAAAAGGTGAGTCAATCTGAAGATAATACAAGTGATCTGTAGATATGGCAAAAGTGTGAATTTGGTAGAAAATGTCAAAAACTTGGAAAATATTGGTCTGATACCTGATATGGTTAAATTTTGTAGGGATCTATAGTTTCTTTGAAATTCAGGACCAGGTTTTTTTTTTGAAACTTAGAATTTTCACATCTTTTTGGCACGGAACTTATACTGTATATTATATGATGCCCATAGGAGACACTCAGGCAATGCCACCATAAGCACAGTAATATTTCTGTGGCGAAATGTATGAATATTTACACCAGGCAGGGGTAAATTAAGACCAAACATGGGCTCTTGTGAGTTCAGGTCAGGTTTTGCTACCATATGTGTTTTTGAACAATATGAAATATGTGTTTTGAACTTACGAAAAAAGGTTTGGATTTTCAGAGCTTTTTAGATTTTAGAATTGCAGATATTATGGAAATAAGTTATGTTATTTACTAAAACACTGATCAAATTAATCATACAGATTAATTAGTAAGACCCCAACTTGTTCGAAATAAACAGATTCTACCGTCTTTTAGTTCGCTTTACTATTTAAAATGGCTTCTTTATAATATCTGACCTTCCTCATAGAGCCAGGTAGATTTTGCTTTGTGGAAGAAAAGTTGAATCCAAGTGATTTTTGCCTTTGTATGCAAAAACAGAAGTTGATCCTGGTGCTGCTCATCTATTTTCTTTTTATTGTGGTAAAATGTATATAGCATAACATTTATCACTTGAATTATTTTTAAGTATGTGGTTCAGTGACATTAAGCATATTCACATTGTTGTGCAGCCATCACTATTACTATCTCCACAACTTTTTCATCTTCCCAAACTGAAATTCTGTGCCTTTTAAACAATAACTTCCCACTCCTCCTTCTCCCAGTGCCTGATAACCACCGTTCTACTTTGTTTCTATGAATTTGACTACTCTAGGTACCTCGTACAAGTGGAATTATACAATATTTGTCCTTTTATGTCTGGCTTGTTTCACTTAGTGTAGTGGCTTCAAGGTTTATTCATGATATAGCACGTGCTAGAATTTCCTCCTTTTTTAGGGCTGACTAATAATCCATTGTTATGTGTATACCACATTTTAAAAATGTTATGATCCATTGATGGACATTTGTGTTGTTCCACCTTTTCTGTCCCATTTATTGATTTTTAAAAACTTATCTCTGTTATTATCAGAATTGGCTCATGGATTTTTCAGTGGGTTACAATCCACGGCTGCCCCAGATTTGGCTAATGGAAATGGCTTTCGGATGTCTGCTATGTCTTTTGACATTCTCCATCTTCTTTTTTTTTTTTTTCTGGAGTGCTTTCAATCATAATGTGATATTCCAGGCTCATGTTGTACTACTACTCCAGCCTTGGAATCAGGCATTTCTCCAAAGAACTATGGAACCTTTCTGTGTGGTATTTAGGAAGTAAGATGCAAAAACGTTCTGGATTGGGATTAAAACAACTGTGTGTTTGCTTAGCAACAATAACAGAAATAGCCTGGACAGTCCCAAGATACTGTTTTCTACCCTCTTCTGGAGGGGACCTGTGAAGGTCACTCTAACTCTTTGATGTCTACTTTAGTTTTTCAAGAATGCCCATAATGTTTGCAGGCCTGCCATCTGTGATAAATGCCTCAAAATCTTCTGAAAACCTTCTGATTTACCCTGGGTAAGTCAATATTGGGTCAAGTCATATAAAACATATAATCAGAGATTCTAGGGGCCCCAGTCAGCTCAGCTATGGCCTTGAACTTGCCCATCCTGAAGCTCAGTTCTAATTAAATGGAATACAGATGGTTTCCAGTTTACCATGGTTCAAATTAGGATTTCTCAACTTTGCACTGGTGCAAAACTGATGCTCATTTAGCAGAAACTGTATTTCAGGTACCCATACAACCATTCTATTTTTTACTTTCAATATGGTCTTCAATAAATTACGTGAGATACTCAATACTGTGTTACAAAATAGGCTTTGTATTAGATGATTTTGCTCAATTGTAGGCTAATGTAAGTGTTCTGAGCACATTTAAGGTACGCTGGGCCATGATGTTTGGCAGGTTAGGTATACTAAATGCATTTTTGACTTACATTATAATGGGTTTATTGGAAAGTAACTCCATCTGTACTGAGGTTAGTACATTTGAAGAGAAATAGCAGCAGGTTACCCAAAGAGGAGTGTGATACCACCTGTCTCATACTTCTGGACTGATTTAGTCCTCCTTCCTCTTTGTCCTTCTGTTCTCTGTTTTTAATTCTCTGGCAGCCATTGCTTTGTAATTGTTGGCTTACTTTCTGTCCTTATCTTTACATTACCCTTGTTCCAGGGTGGTAATGTGGTCGGTCTTGTTATTTGTTGTATCTTCAGAATGTTATGGTGTCTGACGTGTAAAAGATGTTCGTCAGTTATTGGTTACTACTGTGTGGTAGTCTCTGTGTTAGGATTTTTGGTGCATTAATCTCCTTTAATCTTGACAGCATCCCTGGAGAACAGCTCCAGTGATTGTTCCCAGATCATTCCAATTTTATAGGTTATAACTTAAGGCTTAAGGAGCTTAAGTAATGTTCCCAAGGCCACCAACTAGGGAATGGTAGAGCTGGTATCAAGCCCAGGTTGGATTGCCCCAGCCCATTCTCCTTCGAAGTAGCTGGCCCCAGGCTGCTGCTTTGCCAAGGACTGATCTGAATTCCTCAGGCATTTGTCAGGCAGAATTTGACTGAACTTTGATCCAGACAGCACCTGAGAGATTCATTCTTTTATTCATAGAAAAACAAGTAATGGATAGAGTTATGACTGTGTGCAAAGCACTGCACTGGAGATAATGAAACAGACATGATCTTGCTGATCACTGCCCTCAGGGATCTCTAGCCAGAGAGACATGGAAGCAACCAGCTTCATTACAAAGCAGGATCCAATCAGTGCTACAGTGGAGGAGCCAAGAAAGTTCCACAGGAACAATCATTCTGGGGAGGAAGTTGGCAAGACATGATGTTTAAACTGAGTATGGAAGAATGTGCTGGTATTCTACACACTGAGCAGGAAGAAGCACATCCTGAGCAAAGACCCAGAAATCCATGGAGCCAGATTGGGAAGACATAAGAAATGGGCCAGGAAAAGCCAGAGCTTCACTGAACATTAACTTTGGGAGAATTTAGAGTTTAGACATTGTTGATGGAATTAAGAAATTCTGGTCTCTGAAAGAAAAGGCTGCCGGCAGCATCTTAATTGAATGTTTTCCTTACTGTGGAATAAAACTTTACCATAGTAGCTGTCACAGAATAGGTATTTAGCATTTACTGAGCTGAATAAGGAATGTTCATAAAATACAGCGTTTTTGCTATTGGCAGTTCATTTTTGGTCTTCAGTCCATATTGGGAGCTCGTGTTAGTACTTTGCAGACACACATAGGTCAGTCTGAGAAGGACCATAAAAGACATTTAGTTATCCCATAGTCTGAAGCTTCAGTCTTCTCCACAGTAGCCCTGCCAAGTTTCTGAAGACTGCATGAGATTGGATATGCATATGGATAAAGGACAGGAACTTGAGTGATATAAGGAACACATGCAAAAATTTCCTGTGACTTTGAGGAGACCCAACTCTTAGGCTCGGCTCACTGGAGCAGAAGAATCAGATTCCATAGAGATACAGAAGCATTCTAGATTTATTACCTGGTGCCAGTAATTGGATTAAGGAGGCCTGACAAATGCATTTTCTTGACTGTAAGAAGTTAGGGAGGAAAAGACAAGTTCCCCGAGGACCTAGTTAGAGGATATTCATTAAGTACCCACTCCCACCAGGAGCACATCTAAAAAGAAGAGTATTCTAAGCTGGTGGGGTCATCTCTTTTAAAACCCTGATGGAAGAGTAGCCTCCTGTGCCCAAAGCTGAGCGAGTCTGGATGGATTCAGAGGGCAAGCCCAAGATATGTTTGACTCCATAATTTACAGGTAATGAGCATGTCAGTGACTGGTAAACCATGGTTGTTAGAGAATCATCTTGGGGAATCATGTGGCAGATCCCTCCCTGTGAATCACAGAAAGGGTCCTGGATTCTTGACTTTTCTGTTTAAAGTCCCAATCTTGTGACAGTCACTTTCTAAAACTATAATTTTCACTAACAAATTAAAGAAATAGAATGTTTAATTTCTGCTAATAGAGATGGGATATGTTTTGCCTCTAGGGTGCTCTTTCTTATTTAGTCTGTATTTAGAACATCCAGAGAATGTTGAAGAAACCTAACGATTTAATTATCTGCTGTAATTTAACAGGAAGTTGGGAGGTTTTATAATTATACTTTCTGCTTTAGCTTTAAAAATGTGATGGAGCTCCTTCAGATGTCTCCCAAGTTTACCTTTCCCTTAAACTGGATATCAATGGGAGTTTTCCCAGGGCAATGATTGTAGATTAGCTACTTGTCTCATAATTAAAGCTAGCTTACTCCAACACTCAAAATATTGACTACACACGAACCACCACAAATTTGTTCTGTGCCTAAAATTGGCTTAAATATATGCTATCAACTACTCTCTGAAAGCAGAAAAATAGTCCATGGGAGGGTGACTGTAATATGCTGATGTTACTAACTCCCTGTTGCCTTCTCACCTATCTACCTGGTGCAGCAGAGGTGGAAGGAGTGTGATTTGCAATAACTCTCTGAAGATGAATAGTATTAAGGATTTGTTACAAATATCTGTTCCATGAAGAATCTTTACCCTGTGGTCTTCAGAAAGTCTTGCTGTGCTCACTATCATTTTCCTTCTGAATTCTCATATAGGTCACCGGCCCCTCTCATTCCACATGAGAACAGGCATGTTATGTTGCTGAAAATGAGTGTAATATAGCATTTCTTTATGTACAGAGTCATTACATTTTTAAAGAGACCAGATGAGGAAACTAGGAATTCTGCAGCCATTCTTTTAATATTTTAGCACCAGGTTGGGTTGTAGAATTTAGAATCAGAAGAGGCACTGTTTCTCCTAGAAAAGTAAAGAAATATTCCTTGAGGTATAATAAAAAGGTGAAATTATACCTCTCTCCCTCCTATTTTTCTTGTGGTTAAGACCTTCTATTCTTGACTTGTATTCTTAAAGGAGAAAAGAATGGGGATTGATGTAAAACCAGTAAAATTTCTAAGAGAAACACTATGCACCCAAATGAGTTAAACATAAATTTAATCAATTTTATGAAATCTGGTTTTTTAGAAGATTTCCTAAAACCCTGAGAGGATGCTCTTAAGCATTTCTGAAAGAGATCTTTTATTGAATCCATACACACCCGTTTGCAGTTCCACTGGAGAGGCATTCTCTGCCACTGATTGCCATAGGGTTTGCAAGTTAATTTGGCAACTCTTTGAATGATTTTGTTGTATCTTTCCAACAAAGAAAAGAAACATGGATGGCACTGGATGATATTATGTTAAATGAAATAAGCCAGGCACAGAAAGATAAACACCGCATGTTCTCACTCATATGTGGGAGCTAAAAAATGTTGCTCTCATAGAAGTAAAAAGTAAAACAGAGGATTCTAGAGGCTGGGAAGGGAATGGAAGGGGCATGGGAGGAAGGATAGGGAGAGATTCGTTAAAGGATACAAAATTACAGCTAAATAAGAGGAATAAGTCCTAGCACTCTATACCATTGTAGGATGACTATAGTTAATAGTAAAACACAGTTTCAAAGAGCTAGAGAAAGTTATTGAACATTTTCAACACAAAGAAATGATAAATGTTTTAAATGATAGATATCCTAATTACCTTGATCTGACCACTATACATTATATGTATTGAAACATCACTGTTTACCTCATGAATATGTACAATAATTATTTGCCAATTTTTTAAAAAGTCTATTAAAAAAAAGAAATATAGTGCCTAAAATTTTTACATAATTCCCTGAAGAGATATTCCTGAGATTTTGAGCAAGGCAGATTCAGAAAATGGCTAGTGGAACAGAGTCATTTATAGCCAGTCCTTCTCAGGACTCAGACCTCAGTGTTACTATTGATAAAATGATAGTCCACCTCAAGAGCGTTGAGGAAATATATAGATCTTTCCCATAGGTATCGACAAGATCACATGTCACAGGATGTGACAGAGAAAGCTTCCTTAAGATCCATCCTGAACATGTCTCATTTCCCCACACATCAGCTCTCTACTTTCCTCCTCACTTGGGTTCTCCTCCTAGTATCTGCAGTTTGATTCCGTATAAGGATATATGATCCAGAACCATTGCAAGAGGTATTGAATAGGAAGAATCAACCAGGTCTGATTGAGTATAGGTCTCTGAGGCAGAGGAATGTGAGCTAAGTTTGGCTGTAGATTCGTGGACCACAAATTGAACACAAAGGGTCAACAAAAGTTTTAGGTGGTTCTGGGTTCTCTGGTTTGGCTGTGGTTTCAATTCTCCCTCTGTTCTTATACTCAAGTGATTCAAACATTTGTTTCCTGCCTGACTTTTGAGAAAACTGGAGCTTGTGGACCCCACTTCATGGAAATTCCTAATCCAAATACCTGGAATATAATTAGTACCTTCAGTAGAGGTAGAGAAAAACCCATTTAATATGGTAAGTTTAATTTTACACATGTTCAGTTAAAAATGACAAATAACACCTTGAAAAAGTGATCTGGTGTTTGAAAATTAGGGTGGATGAATATGAAAGGCCACAAAATGAAATGCAAAATTAGATTCTAGTTGTAAAAAAAAGGAATATGTATATAAGAGTTATCAATATTGAGATAATAGCTAAATCCACAGGAGTGGAGTCATTAATTCGTTTAGCAGTAGTATATTGAGCATCTGTTGTGAGCCAAACATGGAAGTGCTGAAGGTATAATACATGAAGAACAAGACAGGCAACCCCTCTGCTCTCATGAAGTTTATGACCTGAATGGCTGAATACAGTATATTTCTTCCCAGAAATAGTATAAAGGATAATAATAAGCATCCAGGTTTGAGATTTCGAAAATATTGTCCGTTAAGGAGGTTGAAAAGTTTCATGTGTGTTTTAAAGATAAAACAATGTGAAAGTCAGCTTAGTGGAATAGAAAGAATGTGGCCTGGGAGCCCATAGCCCTGAGTTCCAATCTCAGCTCTTCAGTCAACTACTTGTACTGCCACAGACAAGACGCAACCTCTCTAAGTTTCACTACTGACAAAGCAAGCAAGTTGATTGAGATTTGTGTTTTTCCAACTACACATCATGATCCACTGAAAGCAATTTAAAGTTTCACAGTGCAGCATTTGTTATTTAAATAAAAATGAAATAGAACAGAGTAACAAATCTTAATGTATTGTTCACTAGGATATTACTTTGTGAAACTTTTTTTCCCGTTTTCTGCATCTGTTTGCACATGTGGCTGTGCGTACCAAGTTGTGATATGAATTTTCTTTTTAATTTTAGAGACATAATTTCACTCTGTTGCCCAGGCTGGTTGCCTTCCCTTCCTATTTTTTTTTTCCAATCTGTCATTTGTAGCCCCTGTGCAGCATAATTTTCCTTCTGTTATGATTTCTTTTCTCAAGAGATTCAGGTCCCCTACTCCCTTTCTGTAATCCTAGCACATAAAATTTGTTCCCTGTTCTCTCTATAGCATCTTCTGCTCTTTCAGATTTCTGTTGCCATTGATGATATTTTTACTCTTCTTTTTATTATAAAAAGTCTCAAAATCCAAGAAAAGATGAAAGAATCATAGGATGAGCACCTGTGTAATCAAGAATTAAGAATTATCATTTTACCATATTTCTGTTGTGTGTATGTGTTTTCTAAATCATGTGAAAGTGAAGACATCATGACACTTGGTCTCTAACCATAATACCATTATCACAACTAAGAAAATTAACAATTTCATATCATTAATATCTACTTAATACTTTTTTTTTTTTTTTTGAGACAAGGTCTCACTCTGTTGTTCAGGCAGGAATGCAGTGGTGCCCTCATGGGGACTGCAGCCTTGACCTCAGGGGCTCAATTGATTATCTCACCTCAGCCTTCCAAGCAGCTGGGACTACAGGCATGCACCACCATGCCCAGCTAATTTTCTTTTTTTAAAAATAAAGGCTGGGTGCAGTGGCTAACACCTTAGTTCCAGCACTTTGGGAGGCTGAGGTGGGCAGATCACCTGGGTCAGGAGTTCAAGACCAACCTGGCTAAAATGGTGAAACCCCATCTCTACTGAAAATACAAAAAGTAGCCAGGCGTGATGGTGGGTGCCTGTACTCCCAGCTACTCAGGAGGCTGAGGCAGGAGAATTGCTTGAACCTGGGAGGCAGAGGTTGCAGTGAGCCAAGATCACGCCACTGTACTCCAGCCTGGGTGACAGAGCGAGACTCTGTCTTGAAAAAAAAAAAAAAAATATATATATATATATATATATATATAGACAGGCTCTACAGCCATACCACCCTGAATGCACCCCATCTCATCTGATCTCAGAAAAACAGAAATAAGGTTTCGCTATATTGTCCAGGCTGGTCTTGAATTGGGCTTAAGTGATCGCCTGCCTCAGCCTCCCAAAATGCTGGTATTATTAGTTGTCAAAAAATGACTATTGTAGTCTTTTGTTTTTAAGCCACATTCCAACCAAGGCTCACATACTGAATTTATTATTGTTTCCTTATCTCTTTTAATCTAGAAGAATCTTTTTTTTTTCTTATGAAATTGACTTTTTGAAAAGCCTAAGTCACTTGTCTTATGGAATATCCCATACTCTGGAGAGTAGAATGATTGTTTCCTCATGATATTTTGGGTCACAATGTCCCATTGATAGTGGCCCCTTATACTGTATCATATTAAGAAGCATGTGATGTCAGTCATCTCCACTTTTAGTGATGCTAAGTTTAATTGCTTGGTTAAGAGGGCACCTGCCACATGTCTCCACTATGCAGGTGTGTGTTTCCCTTGCAATCACTAAGGCATGCTTGGAGAGATACATTGGAACTGTGTGAATATTCCTATTTCCCACATTGACTTTTTAAAGGGTAAAAACTATACAAATTTGATAATATTTATGGAGCAAAATGGTTCATTTTAATGCCTGAGGGGAAATACTTAAAATGTGGAAAAGACCAATCTACTTTTCTTGGTAACAGATATAATAACTCTCAAAAAGGGAGAAGAGTTGCCGGGAATACTGCTTCCTTCTGTGATATTAATTCATTGAGAATCTGCCCAGTATAAGTTGTAAGTAAAAAGCTAAGAGTCCCTGGTGCTTTGCACTCTGCAGCCTCCTGAGAACCAAGGGAAGTGGTGGGAGAAACACAAAGGAAAGCTCACTGTGAGGGACCATTTATTTCTTCAACCCCTGAATATTTCCATTTAAAGGGAATTATTATCTGGTTCAAATAATAGTAATTGTAAGTTCCTACGGTGCTTTCCTGATGCTTAGTAATCATTTTGACCATCACCAACTTCACTGTGCAGCTTTTGCTGTGCAGAATGCTACAGATTCCTTTGGTAATTTGGGATGTCTTTAATGTCATGCCCTTAACAAAACCAGTCTCAGAACAATGAGCATTTAAAGCAAGTTAAGTATTAGAATGAATATGTTTGAAAAATACTTCCAGGCCAGGCATGGTGGCTCACGCCTGTAATCCCAGCACTCTGGGAGACCGAGGAAGGTGGATCACCTGAGGTCAGGAGTTCGAGACCAACCTGGCCAACATGGTGAAAACCTGTCTCCACTTAAAATATAAAAATTAGCCAGGCATGGTGTCAGGCGCCTGTAATCCTAGCTACTCAGGAGGCTGAGGCAGGAGAATCGCTTGAACCAAGGAGGTGGAGGTTGCAGTGACCCGAGATCATGCCATTGTGCTCCAGCCTGGGCAACAACAGTGAAACTCTGTCTCAGAAAAAAAAAAAAAAGAAAGAAAAATACTGCCTTGTGTTTGTAAACAGCAATGGCAATTTTTTGAGGGATCTTCTGTTATGAATACCTACACTAAATGTTTTTAAATTTTGTTTTTTAAATAATTTAAATATAATTTTTCTTTAATATATATTAATTTTAAGAAATGAATTCCATCAATTGAAATAAACAATAACTAATATCCACATTATGTTCATAGGAATATATCTCTTTCCTTAGCAAGACTGTTTCTAGGTAGATAGGCTATATATAAAGCAAATAACCAGAGTTTGGTATCAGGTTTTAATTAATCACAGAAAAATATAAAGAGAACAATTCAGTTGGTAATTACAATATTTATCCAAGAGAATATTTTAAGTTCAAGCTGTTAGATGAGTTGAATTGAATCATATCATGTAAAATATGACTCTTGTTTTTTTGTAAACTGGTATCTTGAATTCAGTCAAAAGAACTACTCCAAGGTTTGGGTATATTATTTGATAACACAGGAATTCCTTTTTGTTCCAGAATGAGTGATAATGGAGAACTAACCACTTAATGTAGATGCATTAAACTGGCAATCTAACAATTATGGTACATAATGACAAAAAGTTTCACTGGGATTTAATCTCAAAATATGAAACTAACATTTATCAAAGTGAATTTAATTTGTCTTTTAACAATGTTATGAAGTCATTCTAGTGAGTTATTCAGCATTTTTCAGTACCACACAGAAAAACTCCTTAGTAAGACAGAGTGACCACTCACTCAACAAGTAAATATTGAGTGACTGCTCTGTGGCACCCATGGTTCTCAATGTTGGGGATACAGCAGGGAACAAGACAGACAGAAAACCCTGCTCTAATGGAACTTGCTAAGAAAGTGACATGATAGCCACATTTATTAAGTAAACTATGTCGTATTTTATGTAGGGAAAGCACTAAGAAGAAAAATAAAGAGAGAAAGGAAAATAGAAACGACAGCAGGCTATTTGCAGCTTTTAGATAATGTGACTAGGGAAGGCCTCTCTGAGATGACATCTGAGTAAAGACTGAAAGAAGTAGAGAAAGCAGCCAGGGAGTGTTTGGAGCAGGGGAATAGCAAGTGCTAAGGCCACAAGGCAGGTATATCCATGGTATGTTCTAGGGACTGTAAGGAAGCCCCTGTGTCCAGAGCAAACTGAGCAAGAAGGAGACACATAGGATGTGAGGGAGACAACAGGGAAGCGTGTCGTGGAGGAAAGAGGTTTCAAAGGCCCTGTAAACCCTTGTAAACACTGGCCTTTATCCCCAGTGAAGTGGAAGCCTTTGGAGGGTTTTGAGCTGAAGGGATAGACAGTCTGGCTGCTGCATTGAGAGTAGTCATTGAAGAGGGTGAAGGTTAAGAGATATATGTCAGGAGGCTGCTATATCGGGAGAGTCCTGATCATGACTTGGAGGGAGTAAAAAGTGGTTATATTTTGGATATATCTTGAAAGCAGAACCAATAGAATTTGCTGACATATTAGTTGGAGACTATGAAAGAAATACTCAAAGATGATTCCAATTTTGGCCTAAGACAAAACTGAGATGGCTAAAACTGTAGGAGGAGCTGATTTGAGGGCAGAGAGAAAACCAGGAGCTCAGTTGAACATTTTACATTTAAGATGCCTGTTGGACATCCATCTGGAAATGGCAAGCTGGCGGTTGGCTCTACAGGCCTGGAATTCCAACAGAGGGAGGTCTGGACTAGAGCAGAATGGTATCGGAATGTGGAATGCTTGAATGTAGATTCCGGAGGTTGCCAGTTAATGGTAATGACCAGGTATAGGTTAAAACAAGGGGAGTGAATCAAGTGTGGAGGAGGACAAGATCACTGGAGGGAAAGCCAAAGAAATGAGTAGTTTTGGAAGGACCCTCTCTGTGGACTTTGAAATGACCAAGCGCTTGATAAGGGTGGTGTTGAAGACACTGACAGTGAGCTGGGGAATGGGAGTGTGAGCGACCTGATAATCCACAGATAACTGCCACAGGTAAGAGTAGAAGGTGTTCTCTGGTGACATAAGATTTAAAGCTGGGGGCAGAGGGGCAGGAGATGCATGGAGGAGGGGTGGAGAATGACCAGGAAGCTTCTGTGAGAACCAAGGAGGCTTCTCCGGGCCCAGCAGCTCAGGGGTATGAAAGACACATGCAAGAGGAGCATATCACGAGGGAAAAGCCCAGTTTCAGTTACAGCAAAAAAAGTGAAAGGCGCATCCTGGGAAGAGACTGAGGATAAAGGAGGTCTTGCTTGGTGCCTCTGTCCAAAAGGCACAGTGAGTAGAAGGGATTCAAGAGGAGGGGTGAAGATGAGAATCACAATATAGGATATACAGAGCCTCATAGAGATGAGAGCCCAGGGGAAGAAGGCTGACCTGGGGGGCCTGGGCTTTACATGGCGACCTACATAAACTTGGACACAATGAGGAATGAGATTGGCCTTGACTGTCCCAGGTCAACTGGATGGGTGAGGCTGTGAGTGAGCTTTGCTGGAGCCTGAATAGTTCTGGGACAACTCCTGACTCCAGCCAGGGCAGAGGTGACCCCCACCCCCACCCAGCACCTGTGTTCCCTATGTCCCTGCCCCTGGGAATCAGCAGAGATGCAGTCTTACTCTGAGGGTATGGTAAGAAGGCCTGTAGATGGACCTTTTTGCTCCATCACTTGGGGCTTTACCAGTGATTCTAAACTTCCTTGTATATCATCTTTCACATTATCAAAATTGCGTAATGGCATGTTATGACATTCTTCATACTTAACCTTTCCAGCCCCATCATAAAAGTGAGTCTCTTATTGTAAAACTATGTAAGATATTCCTCAGTTTTCCCTTGCTGTTCAAATTAGTATTCCCTTTTGAATTGCCTTATCTTTTGAATTGTCTTGTCTTCACCCTTGAAGAGATTTTCTCTTCTCCAACTGTTAATCATCTAGTTCTGTGTTTATCTGTCAGACCCTCACTCATCAAAGACTTTGGTGTAATTCTTCTATCATCACTGGCACTGATTTTATGAAATCTCACATCTTTTGCAAGATTTTAATTTTTTTCTTCACTTTGGTATGTGACCACGTGAGAGCCAACTACTCATCAATTTATCAGTGCACTTGTTTATGCCCCTAAAGACTTGGGCTTCCCTAATCAATCAGACTTTCTGGGAACTAAGGAATTGAAAATAAATATGTAATACGTATCCTCTGCCACTCTCACTACCCATTTAGCATAGCAAACCTATGATCCCATATGCATACATAGTTTCTATTTAAGAATTTGCCTTTAAAATCAAGCATCATAGCAAATGACCTTTTTGATCTGTGTCAGTGCTCACTTACTTTGATTTTTTAAAAATATTTTTGGCTTCTAGTGGTGATGAGTAAGGTTGAGCTAAACCACATGGTCTCCTTCCAGTATTTCTGCTTAGAACATTTAGGAGATGGCTGGGCAAGGGTAGGTGCCCCACACGTATGTCACAGATCAGGTCTCATTGGCATTTTAGACAACTGTGCCAGACTTCCTAGACCGGTATCCCAGTGATGGCTATGAAATTGTTATTGAGGCTTGTTTAACATTTTCTGTTTCAGGGATTAGTCTTTTCCAACACCATTGTTAAAGGAAATGTTTTGAAAGTGTTCCTGAGAATTATTTCTCATGGCATCTTGATTTCCTTTTTCAGTTGAAAGCATGCTGCTATCATGACCCCTCCTTGAAGCAAGTAATGATTAGCTCTCTCATTTCAAATTATTCTGCTTCTATTTCCAATTTATACATATAACATTTTTATCCATTCTCCAACGAAAGTTTCAGAGTTCCATACAGTACATGTATTTTTTAGGATACTGAACACTTTTTTTTTCTTGTTTCACTTTTTTTAAAAAATAAATACTTTAAGTTCTGGGACACATGTACAGAATGTGCAGGTTTATTACATAGGTATACATGTGCTATGGTGGTTTGCTGTACCCATCAACTCGTCATCTACATTAGGTATTTCTCCTAATGCCACCCCTCCCCTTGCCTCCCATCCCTCCACAGGCCCTGGTGTGTGGTCTTCCCCTCCCTGTGCCCGTATGCTCTCATTGTTCAACTCCCACTTATGAGTGAGAACATGTGGTGTTTGGTTTTCTGTTCCTGTGTTAGTTTGCTGAGAATGATGGTTTCCAGCTTCATTCATGTCCCTGCAAAGGACTTGAACTCATTCTTTTTATGGCTACATAGTATTCTATGGTGTAAATGTGTCACATTTTCTTTATCCAGTGCATCACTGATGGGCATTTGGGTTGGTTCCAAGTCTTTGCTATTGTGAATAGTGGTACAATAAACAATAAACATATGTGTGCATGTGTCTTTATAGTAGAATGATTTCTGATCCTTTGGGTATATACCCAGTAAAGGGATTGCTGGGTCAAATGGTATTTCTAGTTCCAGATCCTTGAGGAATTACCACACTGTCTTCCACAATGGTTGAACTAATGTACACTCCCACCAACAGTGTAAACATGTTCCTATTTCTCCACATCTTCTCCAGCATCTATTGTTTTCTGACTTTTTAATGATCGCCATTCTAACTGGCACAAGATGGTATCTCATTGTGGTTTTGATTTGCATTTCTCTAATGACCAGTAGATGATGAGCTTTTTTTCACATGTTTGTTGGCCGCATAGATGTCTTCATTTGAAAAGTGTCTGTTCATGTCCTTCGCCCATTTTTTGATAGGGTTGTTTGTTTTTTTCTTGTAAATTTCTTTAAGTTCCTTGTAGATTCTGGATATTAGCCCTTTGTCAGATGGATAGATTGCAAAAATTTTCTCCCATTCTATAGGCTGCCTGTTCATTCTTATGCTAGTTTCTTTGCCAATGCAGAAGCTCTTTAGTTTAATTAGATCCCATTTGTCAATTTTGGCTTTTGTTGCCATTGCTTTTCGTGTTTTACTCATGAAGTCTTTGCCCATGCCTATGTCCTGAACGGTATTGGCTAGGTTTTCTTCTAGGGTTTTTATGGGTTTAGGTCTCACATTTAAATATTTAATTCATCATGAGTTAATTTTTGTATAATGTGTAGGGAAGGGGTACAGTTTCAGTTTTCTGCATATGATGGCTAGCCAGTTTTCCCAGCACCATTTATTAAATAGGGAATCCTTTGCCCATTTCTTGTTTTTGTCAGATTTGTCAAAGATCAGATGGTTGTAGATATGTGGTGTTAGTTCTGTGGCCTCTGTTCTATTCCATTGGTGTATATATCTGTTTTGGTACCAGTATCATGCTGTTTTGGTTACTGTAACCTTGTATAGTTTGAAGTCAGGTACTGTGATGCCTCCAGCTTTGTTCTTTTTGCTTAGGATTGTCTTGGCTATACAGACTCTTTTTTGGTTCCATATGAATTTTAAAGTAGTTTTTTCTAATTCTGTGAAGAAAGTTAATGGTAGCTTGATGGGAATCGCATTGAATCTATAAATTACTTTGGGCAGTATGGCCATTTTCACAATATTGATTCTTCTTATCCATGACCATGGAATGTTTTTCCATTTGTTTGTGTCCTCTCTTACTTCCTTGAGCAGTGGTTTGTAGTTCTCCTTGAAGAGGTCCTTCACATCCCTTGTAAGTTGGATTCCTAGGTATTTTATTCTGTTTGTAGCAGTTGTGAATGGGAGTTTGCTCATGATTTGGCTCTCTGTTTGTCTATTACTGGTGTATAAGAATGCTTGTGATTTTTGCACATTGATTTTGTATCCTAAGACTTTGCTGAAGTTGTTTATCAGCTTAAGGAGATTTTGGGCTGAGACGATGGGGTTTTCTAAATATACAGTCATGTCATGTGCAAACAGAGATAGTTTGACTTCCTCTTTTCCCATTTGAATACCCTTTATTTCTTTCTCTTGCCTGATTACCCTGGTCAGAACTTCCAATATTATGTTGAATAGGAGTGGTGAGAGAGGGTATCCTTGTCTTGTGCCGGTTTTCAAAGGGAATGTTTCCAGCTTTTGCCCATTCAGTATGATATTGGCTGTGGGTTTGTCATAAATAGCTCTTATTGTTTTCAGATATGTTCCGTCAATACCTAGTTTATTGAGTGTTTTTAGCGTGAAGTAGTGTTGAATTTTGTCAAAGGCCTTTTCTGCATCTATTGAGATAATCATGTGGTTTTTGTCATGGGTTCTTTTTATGTGATGGATTACATTTATTGACTTGCATATGTTGAAGCAGGCTTGCATCCCAGGGATTAAGCCAACTTGATCATGGTGGATAAGCTTTTTGATGTGCTGCTGGATTCCATTTGCCAGTATTTTATTGAGGATTTTCACATTGATGTTCATCAGGGATATTGGCCTGAAATTTTCTTTTTTTGTTGTGTCTCTACCAGGTTTTGGTATCAGGATGATGCTGGCCTCTTAAAATGAGGTAGGGAGGAGTCCCTCTTTTTCTGTTGTTTGGAATAGTTTCAGAAGGAGTAATACCAGCTCCTCTTTGCACCTCTGGTAGAATTCAGCTGTGAATCTGTCTGGTCCTGGGCTTTTTTTTTTTTTTTTTTTTTTTTTTGCTTGGAAGGCTATTAATTACTGCCTCAATTTCAGAACTTGTTATTGTTCTATTCAGGGATTCAACTTCTTCCTGGTTTAGTCTTGGGAGGGTGTGTGTGTCCAGGAATTTATCCATTTCTTCTAGATTTTCTAGTTTACTTGCGTAGAGGTGTTTATAGTATTCTCTGATGGTAGTTTGTATTTCTGTGGGATCCATGGTGATACCCCCTTTGTCATTTTTTATTGTGTCTATTTGATTCTTCTCTCTTTTCTCCTTTATTAGTCTGGCTAGCGGTCTATCTATTTTGTTAATCTTTTTAGAAAACCAGCTCCTGGATTCATTGATTTTTTGAAGGGTTTTTTGTCTCTATCTTTTACAGTTTTGCTTTTATCTTAGTTATTTCTTGCCTTCTGCTAGCTTTTGAATGTGTTTGCTCTTGCTTCTGTATTTCTTTTAATTGTCATGTTAGGTTGTTGATTTTAGATCTTTCCCGCTTTCTCCTGTGGACATTTATTGCTATTAATTTCCCTCTAAACACTGCTTTAGGAGTGTCCCAGAGATTCTGGTACATTGTGTCTCTCTTCTCATTGGTTTCAAAGAACTTCTTTATTTCTACCTTTATTTTGCTGTTTACCCAGTAGTCATTGAGTAGCATGTTGTTCAGTTTCCATATAGCTGTGCAGTTTTGAGTGAGTTTCTTTAATCCTGAGTTCTAATTTGATTGCACTGTGGTCTGAAAGACTGTTTGTCTTGATTTCCATTCTTTTGCATGTGCTGAGGAGTGTTTTACTTCCAATTATGTGGTCAATTTTAGAATAAGTGCGATGTGGTGCTGAGAAGAATGTATATTCTGTTGATTTGGGGTGGCAAGTTCTGTAGATGTGTATTAGGTCTGCTTGGTCCCTAGCTGAATTCAAGTCCTGAATATCCTTATTAATTTTCTGTTTCATTGATCTGTCTAATATTGACAGTGGGGTGTTAAAGTCTCCCACTATTATTGTGTGGGAGTCTAAGTCTCCTTATAGGTCTCTAAGAACTTGCTTCATGAATCTGGGTGCTCCTGTGTTGGGTGCATGTATATTTAGGAGAGTTAGCTCTTCTTGTTGCATTGATCCCTTTACCATTATGTAATGCCCTTCTTTGTCTTTTTTGATGTTTGTTGGTTTAAAGTCTGTTTGTTCAGAGACTAGGATTGCAACTCCTGCTTTTGTTTGCTCTCCATTTGCCTGGTAAATCTTCCTTCATCCCTTTATTTTGAGCCTATGAGTGTCTTTGCATATGAGATGGGTCTGCAGAATACAGCACACCTATGGGTCTTGACTCTTTTTTTTTTGTAGTACAATTTTTATTTTTTATTTTTTATTTTTTTTTTTGGTTTTATTATATTTTATTTTATTTTATTTTATTATTATTATGCTTTAAGTTCTAGGGTACATGTGCATTACCGTGTAGGTTTGTTACATATGTATACTTGTGCTATGTTGGTGTGCTGTACCCATCAACTCGTCAGCACCCATCAACTCGTCATTTACATCAGGTATAAGTCCCAATGCACTCCCTCCCCCCTCCCGCCTCCCCATGATAGGCCACGCTGTGTGATGTTCCCCTTCCCAAGTCCAAGTGATCTCATTGTTCAGTTCCCACCTATGAGTGAGAACATTCGGTGTTTGGTTTTCTGTTCTTGCGATAGTTTGCTGAGAATGATGGTTTCCAGCTTCATCCATGTCCCTACAAAGGACACAAACTCATCCTTTTTTATGGCTGCATAGTATTCCATGGTATATATGTGCCACATTTTCTTAATCCAGTCTGTCACTGATGGACATTTGGGTTGATTCCAACACTTCGCTATTGTGAATAGTGCTGCAATAAACATACGTGTGCATGTGTCTTTATAGCAGCATGATTTATAATCCTTTGGGTATATACCCAGTAATGGGATGGCTGGGTCATATGGTACTTCTAATTCTAGATCCTTGAGGAATCGCCATACTGTTTTCCATAATGGTTGAACTAGTTGACAATCCCACCAACAGTGTAAAAGTGTTCCTATTTCTCCACATCCTCTCTAGCACCTGTTGTTTCCTGACTTTTTAATGATTGCCATTCTAACTGGTGTGAGATGGTATCTCATTGTGGTTTTGATTTGCATTTCTCTGATGGCGAGTGATGATGAGCATTTTTTCATGTGTCTGTTGGCTGTATGAATGTCTTCTTTTGAGAAATGTCTGTTCGTATCCTTTGCCCACTTTTTGATGGGGTTGTTTTTTTTTTCTTGTAAATTTGAGTTCTTTGTAGGTTCTGGATATTAGCCCTTTGTCTGATGAGTAGATTGCAAAAATTTTCTCCCATTCTGTAGGTTGCCTGTTCACTCTGATGGTAGTTTCTTTTGCTGTGCAGAAGCTCTTTAGTTTAATTAGATCCCATTTGTCAACTTTGGCTTTTGTTGCCAGTTGCTTTTGGTGTTTTAGACATGAAGTCCTTGCCCATGCCTATGTCTTAAATGGTATTCCCTAGGTTTTCTTCTAGGCTTTTTATGGTATTAGGTCTAACATTTAAGTCTCTAATCCATCTTGAATTAATTTTCGTATAAGGAGTAAGGAAAGGATCCAGTTTCAGCTTTCTACTGATGGCTAGCCAATTTTCCCAGCATCATTTATTAAATAGGGAATCCTTTCCCCATTTATTGTTTTTCTCAGGTTTGTCAAAAATCAGATGGCTGTAGATGTGTGGTATTATTTCTGAGGGCTGTGTTCTGTTCCATTGGTCTATATCTCTGTTTTGGTACCAGTATCATGCTGTTTTGGTTACTGTAGCCTTGTAGTATACTTTGAAGTCAGGTAGCATGATGCCTCCAGCTTTGTTCTTTTGACTTAGGATTGTCTTGGCAATGCGGGCTCTTTTTTGGTTCCATATGAACTTTAAAGCAGTTTTTTCCAATTCTGTGAAGAAAGTCATTGGTAGCTTGATGGGGATGGCATTGAATCTACAAATGACCTTGGGCAGTATGGCCATTTTCACGATAGTGATTCTTCCTATCCATGAGCATGCTATGTTCTTCCATTTGTTTGTGTCCTCTTTTATTTCACTGAGCAGTGGTTTGTAGTTCTCCTTGAAGAGGTCCTTTACATCCCTTGTAAGTTGGATTCCTAGGTATTTTATTCTCTTTGAAGCAATTGTGAATGGAAGTTCATTCCTGATTTGGCTCTCTGTTTGTCTGTTACTGGCATATGACTCTTTATACAATTTGCCAGTCTGCGCCTTTTAATTGGGGCATTTAGCCTGTTTACATTTAAGGTTAATATTTTTATGTGTGAATTTGATCCTGTCATTATGATGCTAGCTCGTTATTTTGCCTATTAGTTGATGAAGTTTCTTCATAGTGTCAATAGTCTTTACATTTTGGTTTGTTTCTGCAGTGGCTGGTACTGGTTTTTCCTTTCCATATTTAGTGCTTCCTTCAGGAGCTCTTGTAAGGCAGGCCTGGTGATGTCAAAATCCCTCAGCATTTGCTTGTCTGTAAAGGGTTTTATTTCTCCTTAACTTGTGAAGCTTAGTTTGACTGGATATGAAATTCTGGGTTGAAAATTCTTTTCTTTAAGAATGTTGAATATTGGCCCCCACTCTTCTCTGGCTTGTAGGGTTTCTGCAGAGATATCTGCTGTTAGTCTGATGGGCTTCCTTTTGTGGGTAACCCAGCCTTTCTCTCTGGCTCCCCTTAACATTTTTTCCTTCATTTTAACCTTGGTGTATTTGACTATTGTGTTTCTTGGGGTTGCTCCTCTTGAGAAGTATCTTTGTAGTGTTCTCTGTATTTCCTGAATTTGAATGTTGTCCTGTCTTGCTACATTGGGGAAGTTCTCCTGGATAATATTCTGAAGTGTGTTTTCCAACTTGATTCCATTCTTTCCATTGCTTTCATGTACACCAATCAAATGTAGGTTTGGGCTTTTCACATAGTCCCATATTTCTTGGAGGCTTTGTTTGTTCCTTTTCATTTTTTTTTTCCTAATCTTGTCTTCATGCTTTATTTTTCATTAAGTTGATCTTCAATCTCTGATATCCTTTCTTCTGCTTGATTGATTTGGCTATTGATACTTGTGTATGCTTCATGAAGTTTGTACTGTGTTTTTCAGATCCATCAGGTCATTTATGTTCTTCTCTAAACTGGTTATTTTAGTTAGAAATTCCTCCAACCTTTTATCAAGCTTCTCACCTTCCTTGCATTGGGTTAGAAGATGCTCTTTAGCTCGGAGGAGTTTATTATTACCCACCTTCCGAAGCCTACCTCTGTCAATTTGTCAAACTCATTCTCCATCCAGTTTTGTTTCCTCACTGGCGAGGAGTTGTGATCATTTGGAGAAGAGGCATTCTGGTTTTTGGAATTTTCATCCTTTTTGCACTGGTTTTTCCTCATCTTTGTGGATTTATTTACCTGTGGTCTTTGCTGTTGGTTACCCTCAGATGGAGTGTTTGCGTGGTCATCCTCTTTGTTGATCTTGACACTATTGCTTTCTGTTTGTTAGTTTTTCTTTTAACAGGCCCTTCTTCTGCTCGTCTGTAGGAGTTTGCTGGGGGTTCACTTCAGACCCTGTTTGCCTGGGTATCACCAGCAGAGGCTGCAGAACAGCAAAGATTGCTGCCTGCTCCTTGCTCTGGAAACTTTCCCAGAGGGGCACCTGCCAGATGTCAGCCGGAACTCTCCTATGTGAGGTGTCTGTTGACTCCTGCCATGAGGTATCTCCCTGTCAGGAGGCATGGGGGTCAGGGACCCACTTGAGGAGGCAGACCATCCATTAGCAGAGCTTGAGGACTGTGCTGAGAGAACCGCTGCTCTCTTTGGAGAACCGCTGCTCTCTTCAGAGCTGGCAAGCAGGAATGTTTAAGTCTGCTGAAACTGTACCCACAGCTGCCCCTTCCCCGAGTTGCTCTGTCCCAGGGAGATGAGAGTTTGATCTATAATACCCTGACTGGAGCTGCTGCCTTTCTTTCAGAGATGCCCTGCCCAGAGTGGAGGAATCTAGAGAGGCAGTCTGGCCACAGCAGCGTTGCCAAGCTGCAGTGGGCTCTGGCTTCACCCAGTTCAAACTTCCAGGCGGCTTTGTTTACACTGTGAGGGAAAAATCACCTACTAAAGCCTCAGTAATAGTGAATGCCCCTCCCCCCACCAAGCTCAAGCATCCAGGATCCACTTCGGACTGCTGTGCTGTCAGTGAGAATTTCAAGCCAGTGGATCTTAGCTTGCTGGGCTCCATGGGGGTGGGATCCACTGAACAAGACCACTTGGCTCCCTGGCTTCAGCCCCCTTTTCAGGGTAGTGAACAGTTCTGTCTTGCTGGCATTCCAGGCACCACTGGGGTTTGAAAAAAAAACTACAGCTAGCTTGGCTGCTCAGTTTTGTGCATGAAACCCAGGGCTTTTGTGCTGTAGGCACCTGAGGGAATTTCCTGGTTTGCAAGTTGCAAAGACCATGGGAAAAGCGTAGTATCTGGGCCGAATAGCTCCATCCCTCATGGCACCGTCCCTCATGGCTTCCCTTGGCTAGGGTAGGAAGTTCCCCGATCCCCTTGCACTTCTCGTGTGAGCCGATGCCCCACCCTGCTTTGGTTCACGCTCCGTGGGCTGTACCCACTGTCTAACCAGTCCCAGTGAGATGAGCTGGGTACCTCAGTTGGAAATGTAGAAATCACCCACCTTCTGTGTTGGTCTTGCTGGGAGCTGCAGACCAGAGCTGCTCCTATTTGGCCATCTTGCCTGGTAATCCCCACTAAACACTTATTTGCCCTGAAATGATAGTCCTTGGTTTCTTTCTATGAAACACTTCTAGAAACGTTATGGATTTCATTAATTGCATCTCCAAAATATTTGGTTTTAAGTTCCACAAAAGTTTTGATGCTACTTGCTTGTTTTTTTTTTTTAATTCCTTCATTGTCGTGTTAAGAAACTAAGCCTGTTTATAAACTCCACATAGATCTTTTGTGTAATGGTTATGAGCAGGTTTTAATGAAATTTGAGAGTGTCTCTAGAGATCACAGATACCGGGGCCTTTAACGTTGTGGCGTTGCTTAGCAACCTGGAAGTCATTACATTTCCAGGCTCTGTAATAACATGATATACTTTTCTTTGCCAGTCTCTGATGAAAATGCAATGGAAATAATCCCTTTCTAAAGGTTGCACTCTATGAGTGGGTGGCAAAATAGATGTTTTTTTCTTTTTTTGTGGCCTGGGCAGGTTTTAATTCAGTACACAAAGTATTGTTTTCTGACTGTTGTATGTGACAGAGTAAAATATATTTCAAAATGATTTTTTTTTTTTTTGAGACTTTGTCTCACTCTGTCACCCAGGCTGGAGTACAGTAGTGTGGTCTCGGCTCACTGCAACCGCTGCTTCCTGGGTATGAGGGATTCTCGTGCCTCAGCCTCCCGAGTAGCTAGGATTACCGGTGGCCGTCACCACGCCCAGCTAATTTTTGTATTTTTTTTAGTAGAGACGGGTTTTCACCATGTTGACCAGGATGATCTCGATCTCCTGACCTCAGATAATCCACCCTCCTTGGCTTCCCAAAGTGCTGGGATTACAGGCGTGAGCCACCACACCTGGCCCTTTTTCTTTTTCTTTTTTTTTTTTAAAGACAGGGTCTCACTCCATTTGCCCAGATTAGAGTGCAGTGGTGCAATCTCAGCTCACTGCAGCCTTGACCTCCCAAACTCAGGTGATCCTCCCACCTCAGCCTCCTGAGTAGCTGGTACCACAGGCATGTGCCACCACACCCTCCTAATTTCTTGTATTTTTAGTGGAATCAAGGTTTTGCCATGCTGACTCCAGGTCTCGAACTCCTGGATTCAAGCAAGCTGTCTGCCTCGGCTTCCCAAAGTGCTGGTACAGGTGGGGGCCACCGTGCAGGGCCTCTAAGATGATATGCTTAAAAGGAAGGCCCACTTCTGAAATAATAATTGTAAATGCCATAGCAGTTGTTAACATACATTAGAGTACTCTCATCATTTTGAAAAGAAAATGTTCAAATTTTATTAGTTGTATTCATTGGCCACCAATTTATGCAAGAATGTCTGTTTATTCTTATTTAATTAATTCTACCCAGTTATTTGCAGGTATTAGGTAGATTTTAAGAGTGTAAGAAAACCGTATGCTCTAGGTAGGAGCAAAGCAGGTATAAATGAATGAAAAGTTTGATGTACTATTTTTGAAAAAATATTTTTGTAATTTTTTAAGCAGTATTTTTTTAATTACGAAAGCAATACAGTTTATACATGAATTTCATAACAACATTGTTCATAATAGCCAAAAAGTAGAGACAACCCAAATGTAATTCAATTGATGAATGAATAAATAAAATGTGGTATACCATAAAATAGAGTATTTTTCAGTCATGAAAAGGAATGAAGTACTGGTACATGCTACAACATGGATGGATCTTGGAAACATTATGCTGAGTTAAATAAGTCAGACACAAAGCACCACATGATGTGTGATTACATTTAAGTAAAATACCCAGAATAGACACATAGATTAGTGATAAGTGGAATCTACAAATCTACAGAAAGATTGTGGTTGCTGGAGGCTAGAGAGAGAGGGGAATGGGTGTGACTGCTAATGCGCATGAGTTTATTTTGGGAATGATGAAGGTGTTCTAAAATTGATTGTGGTGATGGTTGCACATTCTGTGAATATACTAAAAAGCACTGAGTTTGTATACTTTAAAATGATGAGTTTTATGGTATGTGAATTTGTTATTTGAAAAAATCACAACACAGGCCGGGCGCGGTGGCTCACGCCTGTAATCCCAGCACTTTGGGAGGCTGAGGCAGGAGCATCATGAGGTCAGGAGATTGAGACCATCCTGGCCAACACAGTGAAACCCCGTCTCTACTAAAAACATACAAAAAAATTAGCCGAGTGTAGTGGTGGGTGCCTGTAGTCCCAGCTATTCAGGTGGCTGAGGCAGGAGAATGGTGTGAACCTGGGAGGCAGAGCTTGCAGTGAGCCGAGATCACGCCACTGCACTCCAGCCTGGGAGACTGAGCAAGACTCTGTCTCAAAAAAAAAAAAAAAAAAAAAAAAATCACAACACAAAATGGAGTATATAGTGATGGTTGATAACTTGGAAAATACATGAGCACAAAGAAGAAAATAATGTCTTCCTTAAACGTATAATGCATAGATTAATGTAGTTACAATATTTTGGTTGTTTTCTTGTCACACACATGACATATATGTATGCATATGTATATACATTCATACATATATACATATACATATATTAACATATTTCTAAATGAATTAGGATTGTAAATCATAATGGTGAAATTTCATGTGTTTATTTTGCTGGCTCCCACAAAATTCCATTGAAGTAATCAAAATAAGTATGAAAATAAGTAAAAATGCACAATCTCACTGTAAACAGGGCAAAGTATCAATAATAGATACCTAATTTGAGAAATTTCTAGAAGACAGAGCTGTTTTGACAGAGTGTTCAGGATTGAGAAGACCACATACCACCATAAGCAGGAAGCAGGCTTATGGAAAAGTCCTGGAGGAACTCCAGACTCATGGACAGGGGTTTTGAGGCAGAGCGAAGTGTGGGCCCCACTTCCAGCCATGGTGCTGCTCACCACAGGATATTCCCCAAGGTGCCCTGTGGGTGGGCACAAGAGTAACTGAATTCTGGACTGGATTGTCCTGGTCCCCCAGAGCCATCGCCCTCCGCCAAAAAAGACTCTCAACCTTCCATCACTGTTCCTCCTCTGAATCAATATCTTTATTCTTTTCTCATCCATTTCTCACTAACTCCAGGGTGAGGCTGCCTACAGCTTTCAGCAGCATCTACTTAGGAGGAGATCCCCAAGTAAATCAAAGCGAGATCTTAAAAATTACTGAGATATCTCATCAGGCTGCCAGTACTCATAGACCTTCATTTATGAACATGAACAGACAAGGAAGAATTGCTGGGCATTTGAGGAAGTCCATAGCCAAAGAGAGGCCACAGGGGATCCCGAAGGCCAATAGTCATGGGAAAAACAAAGATAATGTAAGAAACAGGTCTTTAAAAATATCTAATTTGTACAAACATGACAACTTGAAAGATTTCCATGAAATATGACTTTCAGATTTTAAATCCCAGTAGAGGGATTGAGTAACAGTACACGCTGACAAAAGTCACATGACTTACTTACAAGAGTACCTTGGAGAGTTCTCTCTGAGCACAGAGTGAGAGAAATGTTAAGAACTGTGGCAGGTAGATCCAACAAATTCAAAAGCCGTTTGTGGGAAATGTATATTAGCACCACAGGTCTGGTGATCTACTGAAATTGAATACCCTCCCGGCATAGAGAAAAGGGACAGAAAGAAGACTTAACTGTGGCATATGGACATTTCCCCCACATTGTCCACATGAGGGCAATTTGCATATTGTATATATTCATGTTTATATCCACAATAGTATAATATACAGTGGTATAGAAAATTGTAGACATATACTGATATATAATAAGTATATCTGCACACAATAAGTGTATATGTGTGTATATATACATAATAGGTATATAGATAAAGTGTGTGTGTGGGTGTGTGTGTGTAGCCATATTTTCCAAAGACAGGTGTTTAGGGCATTTCATTTGTAGAATCAATTGAACTGGATATTACTACATATTTACTTAGATCAAATAAATAGAATTGTATTGTACTGTTAAAACATAAAATGTATGCTGTTACTCTCAGAAGTACACATTTTCTAGGGAATGATATTTCCAATATCATAATATAGAAAGACCATCTTACCTACTTTCCCTCATATTTCACCTAAGTGGTTGTCCCTCTTTGGTGAGAACCACTACAAATGTGTTTGCCTTGGTTTCCCACTGAAGTGTTTAGAGGAATTCAAGAAGTGCATTGCCCCTATGGTGAAGCCAGGAGGCCATTGGGCTGGGATTCTTTCTGTGTTGCCCAGGGCTCTCTGCTATGGGGAGCTGAATGGACACCTGGAGTGCTACTTGCTGTTTGCTTTGAGGACATCCCCAGCTTTTGAAATGGTGACATTATTAGCCTGGTTTGTGAGACTGTCCCGTCTTTCTGGATTGGAACATTTAACCTCTGCAGCCTTTCAGTACGTGTAATTAACAGATCACCCTTTGTTGAGGAAAATAGTGAATCTGTCCAAATGGTTTTTGAACAATTAACTTTACAATCTGGAGTATTTGATTTTAACCAACTTGATTTATGTCTTTAATCAAGAAAATCAATAATCTTAACTTTATTTTTTTAAAGCCTGTAGTTTATTTGATACGGCCTTATGATATAGTTGTCTTCCCATTGGGGTAGATGAAATTTAATTCATCTTTAATTTAATTCTCACAAGGTGCTGCTTCAGTATTTGCAATGAAAACACTCATTTAACGTAATGGTGAAGAGCAGGGGCTTGGGGGTTAGGCAGCCTTGGGTTCAAGTCTCAGTTTTATTTGGTAAATAATTGGGCAAGTAACCTATCTTCACTGAGTCTCAGTTTTCTATCATAAAAACTAGACATAATGATATTTCTACCATAAGATTGTTACGAGAATTAAATGAGATATAGTGTAAGCAAAGTGCTTAGCATGTGCCTGGAACGTAAGTGCTTGAAACTATTAATTGCTATTGTCATTATCATCGTTTTTATTCCTATGTTGTATTAATCTTCTGACTGCAGCAAAAAAATTAGTTGTCTTATTTTCCAGATACATAATACTTTTGCCCACAGAATTGCAAAACATTAGGACATGAACAATATCTGCTGGTTATTTGAGACTATTTTGAATTTGCTTCATTAAAATTTCATCAAACTTCAAGATGGTGAAGGTTACCAGATATTGTCAAATTTTGTTTATCCCCTTCTTTTTCTTAAATGAGGCAAGTGTTACTGTTTACTGTGATGTGAAGAAACACTCATTCATGGCATGCCCTGGTAAGACAGCCAGATTTTCCACACCACATATTGAGCTTATCTGGCAAAAAGAACTTCTGGATTCAAAATCCTGAGTATAGTAAAAATGCTGAAATACTGCCATCTCTGGGATAGCTTTTGTGATGGAGATGACAGGACCTCTAGCCCCTTGCTATTCAAAATTTGCAGCCAAATCAGTACTTGGGAGCCTATTTGAAATTCAGAATCTCAGGTCCCACCCCTTGCCTGCAGAATCAGTATCTGCATTTTAATGAGATCCCCCAGATGATTCATATGCATATCTTTTTAGAAATGCTGCTCTAGAGATTGCTCCTGAACAATCTAGAAGGGTGATTATTGAAACTGTAAAAAAGATTTGCATCTGAGGGTTTCACTTTTCCAAATCTAGTCTGTCTCTAGCTAGTTCCATATACTTTCACTTATGTTTGCTGGAAAGGGGACTGGACCTCCAATTTGTGTTTGTTTGTTTATTTCTAGAAGACCTGCTAACATCCACTTGGGAAAATCTTTCTATTTCTTTAGTTTTTCTTTATTAAATGATAATTATAACATTCAGCCTTGGCATATGTTTATGGTCTCTTGCCTCTAAAGTCTCGTTTATCTAGTAAAGAATTCACAAATGGACAGACTTTGAGCAGCAGTAGAAGAGAAATACCAGGAAAAAAATACTGATTTAATAAACCTGTGGAACAGGCTAGCCAAAACAGTACAAGAGTTTTCTTATCTGTTAGAATGATAATATTTATATACTGATGCCTTAATAATGTAGTAACATGCAAGGGGCCCAGCACAGGGCCTGGTGGAGGGCAGGTGGGCCAATGTTGTTGCTGATCAATCAGTTCAGGAGCAAAGGTCAGCAAATGGGCAGGAGGTAGAGTGGAAGTATTGAGTGAGCCCTTCCAGATAGTTAATCACCAGTGACTGGATTAAGAGAAGAGGCTTGGGCCGGGTGCAGCAGCTCACACCTGTAATCCCAGCACTTTGGGAGGCCAAAGTAGGAAGATCACTTGAACCCAAGAGCTCAAGACTAGCCTAGGCAACATATTGAGACCTTGTCTCTACAAAAAATATATATTTTTACATTAGCTGAGGGTGGTGGCACATGCCTGTAGTCCTATCTACTCAGGAGACTGAAAGTGGGAGGATAGCTTGAACTGGGGAGGTCAAGGCTGCAGTGAGCTGAGATCACACCACTGCACTCCAGCCTGGGCAACAGAGTGAGACCCTGTATCTACAGAAAAAAAGAGAGAGAATTTGGATGGAGGGTTCACATCTTCACTCTGCCCCTTCCTTGGACACATCACTTAACGTCTCAAAACTGAATGGTAATTTACCTGATAGGGCCCTTTTATGAAGATTACAGCACATAGATATTCAAAATGTTTGTCATAGTGCTTGGCACAGAGAAAGCCATCAAGAAAAGACAAATGCATACATGCATGCCCATGCCCACAGATATATACTTTGGAAATGGCAGTTGTCATCTTAAATGTGTGGACTATCCCTACTATATTATAAGCTTTCATCCTGTTTCTTCAGGGAAGGTTCATTTCTGTTTGATCATGCACACCCTTCCTGTCAGTGGTACACACCTTCTGCTGAGGGGTTCAGTGTTGAGAGAACTAAAATGTACACTGCATAATGCACACATTTTTATTGCTTGCCTCAGCAAGAAACAGAGCTGTGAAGTCAGCTTTATTGGAGCCACAGAGAGATGTAGGAAGCTATCCTGGGCCAGAGCCTCCCAGCACAGAGGAAGCCTCTGTTTCCTGATTCACCAAACCAGGCATCCGCCTTGCTGTGTCTAACTCAGGAGAGCACAGAGCAGTCAACAGAGCTGCTCATGACTTATGCATGAAGATAGGTGATCCCATCTGGCCTCCCTCAAAGTCTTGATCCTTCCCTGCTGCCAACAGATAATCCTCAGCCCCTGGGGAACCAGAGGACCACTGCCAATTACTGCGGGAATCTCTATGTGCCCCCCGGGGAGCTCCTTATGCCTTGTTAGGCTTAATTGTGTGGCCACTGAGAGCTGGAGCCTCTGGTATTGTCTCTTCAGTGACCCTGGGGCATTGTAGGGACAGGCAGTGTGACTCAGAGAGTCCACTGCAAAGTTGCAGGTCTCCTGCCTCCATTACCATTACAAAGGCTGGAGAATAGCCAGCCTGCTGGCGAGGCTTCAGCTGCAGCAAGTGACACTGGAGACTGCATCACTGCACAGAAACTTACCAGGAACAGTGCAGCCAGATCAGGGCTCTGCTCTCTTGGTGCCTGGATCTCCTGCTCCTAAGCTGTTGTGAAGCTAGAATGTTCTCTGTTGCTAAGTGCTTCTCCCAGGGATGTTCTGGTTATTGTCAACAATTGTTAATCAGATGACTCTATAGACTGGGAAACAGTTTTCTTCAAAGTTACTGTTTGACCTTTGTCTTAATAATGATGTAAAATTCACCCACGTATTGAGTGTTTACTGCCTCTAGGCTGACCACTGACTGAGTCATTGATGTGGATAATATTGGAACAACCTAATGAGAGGAGATACTATTAACCCCATTTTAGAGCTGAAAAAATCTGAGGCATAGGAGGCTGGATGAGTAAGTGGTGGAGCCAGGATTTGAACCGAGATATTTTAGCTTAACAGTTTAACCATCATCATCATAGTATATGATACATGTATACTGTATATGATACTAGGTATCATATGCTAGATAAGGAAGAGTTGGCAAAATCCTCTAGGGATCTATTTTTAGGAATATGTTGCTGATTCGAATGTTCTTAACCAATCTCTGCTTTATCAATGGCTTCAATATGTCAGTCTCTATTTCAGTCACAAATATGAATTCTACCTTTTCTGTTAAAATTGTCTTTTCTCAAAAAAATTCCAGAATAATACAGCATCGTCATACCTAGTAACTTTATGAACACTCCAGTCAGTACACTGGAGGGGTTGCATTTTTTGTGTCTTTAAGCCACAAGTCTATGCCTGTAGGTTTTCACACCTGAAAGAAACTTGCTAGACTCAACTGTCTTATGATAGTTAACCCTGTGCTGTCTGACACAACTGAAAAGTAGGCTCCTCTGGTTAATCGAGGTATTTGACCAATGATACTCTCAGGAAGCAGAGTGCAGTAAGATAAGCTTTATCAGCAAAACTCTTCCCTGCACAAATTAATCTTTGTTCAACTGTTTAGAATGCCTTTCTGAAAATACAGTGACCCATATGATATTATAAACAGTAGAACATCAAGTAAAGCCTCAATTATCTTGTTTTACAAGCCTGCTGAAGCTCTTACTTCATAATGACATAGATACAAAAATAGCTGACTTCCCTAGACACAATACCAGAATTCTAGTCTATCTTTAAAGACTTTACTTACATTGAATGAAGATTCATCATATCAAAATTAGAGTAAGATGCTGCATTTTATTGTTATGAATATTTCACACTCATGCAAACATGTGCAGAAAACAAAATAATAAAGACTTGTGTAACCACCACCCAATAAAATGCTGCTTTAAAAAAAGGTTGTAGTCCGTCACATCAGGATGTGAAAACTTATCTCATAGTAGTTTGTGATATAAAATAATCTCCAAATAATGATGTACTTTTAACCATATAGCTTTCAAAGTTCTAAACAGTTTCATTTGTATGTCCAGCAAGTTCTGGATTTAGTCAGCTGCTTCCACAAAGAATGGCCCACTGTCAGGCCTGATCCTAGGAAAAGATGAGTTTGTGTCCAAGAGCACTTTTCAAACAATAGGGTAAGGAATTCATATTTTTTTGTTAATTTTATGTATTTTTTCCTGGCTTTTATCTTACCAAATTGGAGTTTTCTCAATCAGATCTAACTTTACCATTTTCTATTTAAAATCTTTTTTTTTTTTTTTTTTTTTGAGACGGAGTCTTGCTCTGTCGCCCGGGCTGGAGTGCAGTGGCCGGATCTCAGCTCACTGCAAGCTCCGCCTCCCGGGTTTACGCCATTCTCCTGCCTCAGCCTCCCGAGTAGCTGGGACTACAGGCGCCAGCCACCTCGCCCGGCTAGTTTTTTGTATTTTTCAGTAGAGACGGGGTTTCACCGTGTTAGCCAGGATGGTCTCGATCTCCTGACCTCGTGATCCGCCCGTCTCGGCCTCCCAAAGTGCTGGGATTACAGGCTTGAGCCACTGCGCCTGGCCTTAAAATCTTATAAAAGATTTTTAAGCCCATCATCTTCTCTCTCAGCTGATGACCTTCATATGTCACTGAGAAAACAGGAGATAAGAAGAGAACACCTCAGATTCTCTCCCCGATATCTGCCATCTGCCTGCACCTGTGCCACAAGGCTGCTCTTCCCTCTTACTGGAGGAGCTGACTCCTCCTTGAGGCTGAGCCCTCAGCTTCTGCACCAGATCTAGCTTTTCCTGCTTGCTCAAGGACATCCCATAGCAGATGTCCCCTTTCTCTCTCCTGCATCATCAAAGCTCCCCTTCCTGGGTCTTTCCCATCAGAATATGATATGCTGATATATCACCCATCTTTTTTTTTCCTTCCTTTTTTTTTTTTTTTTTTTTGATTTCCAACTTTTAAGTTCAGGGATACATGTGCCGGATGTGCAGGTTTGTTACATAAGTAAAAGTGTGCCATGGTGGTCTGCAGCGCAGATCATCCCATCACCTAGGTATTAAGCCCAGCATCCTCTAGCTGTTCTGTCTGATGCACTCCCTCCTTCCATCCCTCAGCCTCTGACAGACCCCAATGTGTGTTGTTGCCCTTCGTGTGTACATGTGTTCTCATCGTTCAGCCTCCTACTTATAAGTGAAAACATGTGGTATTTGGTTTTCTGTTTCTGGATTAGTTTGCTGAGGATCATGGCTTCCAGCTCCATCCATGTCCCTGCAAAGGACATGATCTCAGTCCTTTTGATGGCTGCATAGTATTACGTGGTGTATATGTAGCACATTCTCTTTATCCAGTCTATCATTGATAGGCAATTTAAGTTGAGTTAGTGTCTTTGCTGTTGTGAATGGTGTTGCAGTGAACATACATGTGCGTGTATCTTTGTAACAGAATGATTTCTATTCCTTTAGGTATATACCCACTAATAGGATTGCTGGGTCAAATGGTATTTCTGCCTCTAGGTCTTTGAGGAACTGCCACACTGTCTTCCACAATGGGTTGAACTAATTTCCACTCCCACCAACAGTATAAAAGCATTCCTTTTTCTCCACAACCTCACCAGTGTTGTTGTTTTTTTGACTTTTTAATAATAGCCATTCTGACTGGCATGAGATAGTATCTCATTGTGGTTTTCATTTGCATTTCTCTAATGATCAATGATGTTGAGCTTTTTTTCATGTTTGTTGGCTGCATATGTGCCTTCTTTTGAGAAGTGTCTGTTCATATCTTTTGCCTACTTTTTAATGGGGTTGTTTTTTTCTTGTAAATGTTTAAGTTCCTTGTAGATGTTGAGTATTAGACCTTTGTCAGATGGATAGATTGAAAACATTTTCTCCCATTCTGTAAGTTGTCTATTGACGCTAATGATAGTTTATTTTGCTCTGCAGAAGCTCTTTGTTTAATTATAACTTATTTGTCAATTTTTGCTTTTGTTGTAAATGCTTTTGGCATTTTCATCATGAAATCTTCACCCATGCCTATGTCCTGAATGGTATTGCCTAGATGTTCTTCTATGGTTTTTATAGTTTGGGGTTTTACATTTAAGTCTCTAATCCATCTTGAGTTGATTTTTGTATATGGATATCACCCATCTTTAAAAAAGAAAATAAAAGCCTCTCCAGATCCACATACCTGTCTAACTCTGCCCCCATTTCCCTACCTGCCTCCCTAACAAAACTCCTTGGGAGAGTTGTCTAGACTCACTGTTTCCAGCTAGCTGAGCATCTGTACCTGCTACTCTTGCTGGTGACTAGTGAATGATCAGTTATTAGTCCTTGGCTGACTTGGCCTTTGGCACAGTTGGTGTCTCCTCCTTCAGGAACACTCTCTCCCTTGGTTTCTGGGACACCCTACTCTCTCGCTGCTCCCGTCACACTGACCATTCATCTCAATCTCCGTGGCTGGTGTCTGTAAACGTTGCAGTGCCTGCCTGAAGATTGGGTTCTAAGACTGCTACCCCTCTCCATCTGAGTTTGCTCCCTAGGGGAGCTCGTCCAATTTCTAGCTTTTTCTATCATCTCTACACTTAGGCCTCTGTATTTGTACCTTCAGCCCACCCAGAGCCTGAACTCAAGTCTGACAGAGTTAGCCACATGCGCCACATCTTCACCCACTTGGCTCATTGGCACCTCGGGCTTCTCATGGCCTCCCCAGGCCTGCTCCTCCCTCACTCCTGTTCGCCTTAGTCATGGCAGCTTCAAGTTTCCCAAGTCAGACCTTGCATCAGCAAGTCATGCTTCTTCAGTAGGGTGAACTCTGAGCAGAGGCCTGAAGGGAGTGAGGGAACAAGTCATCTCTAACTCTTCCCTCTCTCACACTCCACCCCATTTACCAACCCATTTTGTTGGCCCTACTTTCAATGTATGTGAAGAATCTGATCATTTTTACCACCTCCACTGCTCCCACCCTATCCGTCACCCCACACACGGCTTATTGTCTTCCTGCTTCCACCATTGCCCCTCACCCCCACCCCAGTTCATTCTCAACACAGCAGCCAGAGCCATCCCCTTAAAACCTAAGTAAGTTTATGGCACGCAAGCCATGGACTGGCTCTCCATCTCGGACTAAAATCCAGTTCTACCTCATCTTCGAGGCCCTTGCAGTCAGCCTCCACTACCACACATCTCACTTCCTCTCTGGCAACTTTTCTTCCTGCTCACTCCAATCGTGATGCACTTGCTGTTTCTGAGACACGCCAAGTATACTTGTACCCCCAGGCCTTTTTATGTGCTCTACTCTCTTTCTGGAAGATTCTTCCACATAACTATGTAGCTTCCTCATTTCCTTCCTTCAGGTCTTTACTCACATGTCACCCTGTCAGAGAGGACCTTCCCTGACCAGCCTGCAGGAACAGGCGCCCCTTTCTCTGCCTCTGCATCCTCTGCCTCCTGATTTAGCTTTCTTTATTCCCTTTACACTTATTGTCTTTTCTTACTGTGTGTTGCCTATTTGCTTGTTTATTTTCTGTTGTTTATCTGCCCCTCTGATATACAGGCACTACATAGATAATGAATTCGTACATTCTTATCCTCACTGCTGTATACTTAGCACCTATACTTGGACTAGGGATATGGTTTGTTTAAATAAATGAGTATAGTTTTTGTAAACTAGGCACCTGTTCCTCTCTGGAATGGGCTTGAGCCACAGTCTGTTCTGTGGAGCCCACTCCATTGTGGTGTGTTTGCCCTCCAATGCCCTGTAGCTAGAGATCACATGAGAGGCAGTGTGGTGTAATGGTGAACAGCACAAGTTCTGGAGCCAAAGTTGCCAAGTTTGAACCTGCCTCCAGCACTTACTAGCACTCTGACCTTAGATAGGTTACTTAACCTGTCTGTGCCTCCAATTTCTTCATCTGTAGAATGGGCTTCTAATAGTTTTCTCTTTTTATACATGAGGCTATTGTGAGGACTAGATGAGTTATTTCTGTAAAAGCAGTTAGAGCAGTGCCCAGCACATGATAGATGCTAAGTGTTAGTTGTAATATTTTTATTCATCTTTGGATCCTCCATGACTCCTGTCACAGTAGGTTGAATTAAGTGAGCTTACATCAAATCTACATGCCTCCTTTTGGAGGTACAGCATAAGCAGGAGGGGACAGCATCAGATTGGCAAGCAGCAGACCTATACCTATGCCTGAGCTGTTACCATTTCATGAATGTGTTCGACAAACATGTTTTGAGCCCTACTCTGTGCTAGGCTCTGCATTGGGCATGGGACAAATGGCAATGAGCAAACACAGATGACAGTCTCCAATGTCAGGGATCTCTCAGCTGCACCCTGTTTAGCTGTGAGATCCTGGTGTCCCAGTCTCAGAAACTGACACCGCGGGAAGCAGACCACATGCAATCTATAATTGCATCTTCTGGCTCCCACCCACTCTGAGGCTGTGGGGTGTTCCTGCCAGCCCAGCACTCCGGGGAGCATTCTGCCCCACATGCCATGGACACACCCTCACAGTTGGATCGAGGCTGCTGACTTGGGCTGTCACTTATTCTCCCTACAATGTCTTTCATGAGGAGGCAAGATTTTCATGTCGAGTCTAGGTTGAAGTCTCCACTCTACACTGGGAAACCTGGGATAAGTTACTTAACTTCCTTAAGTATTTATTTTCTTTATCAAAAACTGGAGATTATAACATCTTAGTGTAAAGATCAAATGTTTACCCAAATGTCCTCACATATTCCAAGCTTCTAGGGTGATAATTTCCTTTAATCTCCAATAAAACAACTGCTTTACTCTGGGGTCCAGCACCCTCCAATGGTTGCAGAAGATGCCTGAAAAGTGGAAGGGGCTTAGACCCTAGATTCCACACCCCAAATTCTTGCTTGTGACTCACTATGACACCTTTTGCCTTCCTCAGAGCATGGACCTGAGCCTCTCTATTTCACCTATTTCATGGGCAGGTGTGGGGAGCAGGTGTTTTCAACCTGCTGCCTGAACTGCTAGGCCTCATTCTGCCTTGCACCCCACTTCTCAGGCTTCCCTCTTCCCTTCACTACTGCTCCCTTCCTTGAAGCTGCTCTCCAGACACCTGGCCCTGATGGGCTTTGTCTGGTTTCAACTTCCACTCTGATTCTGTCTTCCTTGTGAAACATCCTAACCAGAAGAACATCCATTTTCTTAGCAAAATTAAATCTTTATTTTAATTTTCTGATTGTACAGGTAACATATAACCTTTAGAGAAAGCAAAGCATTACAGCAATGAGTGAAAATGTTAAAAAGAAACGTATCTCAGAAAAGGGAATCATACTGTACGTGTCCCACAACTGCCTTTTTGCACTGTCTTGTGAGGCGTGGAATTTTTAGTCTAGTTAAGCTACGCTTAATAAGTAGTAAGGATATAGTTCCCGATGCTGTGATTTGGGATGCTACCATATCCTCAGACCTCTGTGAGTGATTGTATTAAAGAAGAACAGTCACTGAGAATTTAGAGACAGGAGAGACTATCAAGAGAAAGGGCAAGAGATGATGTGCACCTGACAGTGACAAATCAAATGTATTCCTGCAAGGCAGCTTCAGGTCTTGTCTATGTGTCTGGCGTATCCCAAGGACTGCCACATCTCAATCTCATATTAATAGGACTCAACGTGTTTTGAGTAATCCTCTTTCCTTTATAGAAAAGCATGTAAAGTCACAGAAGAGCCAAAGAGCAGTTGGCATGGAGAACACAGGGGCCAGGGCTTCTCTGGGGCAGCCTCAAATATGGAAACAAATTTAATTACATGGGCTGTGACCTATTTCATCTCACCAAGGTCAGAATGATAAACAATTTAAAGAAGTTATAATTTTGTGATAGTTAGATATCCAGGTGCTTATCTGAAAGAGGCTGTGGGATATCCTTCAGGCTAGAAAAATGGTTTGCATAGAGTATTTGTTCTCAAGTTTTCTGTTTTGAATGTGATGACATTTTTAAGCTAGCTCTTCCACTTTAGCATATCCAGTAATGAAATAAACAAAGTGTAAAATATGAGACAGTGCTAGTTAAATATTTATACCAGCCCTACCCTGTCATTTCTTCAAACTATTAAAATGTAATGTTTTTATATGAAATCATTATAAATTTATAACAAGCCTAATCTGTGGTGATGCACTATTCCATGGGCTGTGAATGATCGTTCTAAATTTCAGTTGGCAGATGCTTTCTCTGAGTGATATGCTAGGATGATTAGTTCCTATGATGCAGTATAAGAATATGTCTTCTAATTTCCATAAAACGTGAGTGCTGATTATACAGTTTGATTTGAGACCTTCTAAAATATTTTTTCAAACAACCATCTTGACAGTCAGCTCTCCTACAATAAGAAAGTTGGTTATGAATACTGCCCTGAAGACTTTCTATCCCAAAATCTCTATTAAGAATGTGTCCATACAGGGGAATTACTCTTTGAAAAGATCACTGAGTCTTCAGGAGGGGTACAATAATTGATCTGTAAGTAGAAGTTAGGTTTTGTCAGGCTTTTGACAAGCCCAGTGGCAGTTTTGAGTTTGGAGGCTGAGATTCAACCCAGGATTGTATCTCTTTAGATGTGGGTGGACCGAAAGCTACCATTCTAAGGTAATTGAAGAGTATAGGCGTGCCATTCCACCTCAGAGCATCTCTGTCTTTTGGGTCTTCTCTGAAAGTCATCATTAGTTTCTACAATTTTACCACTAGAGATCTTTCTTTGGGTACAAGCACTCCTTAATAGACAAACACTCTTGAAAAGGTAGTGTCTTTACCCTTAGCACAGTTATTTTCCTGGCAAACAGGAGTTTTCTAGCTGCTTTCCAGTGTGGTAGAGAGCTGAGAGCAACCCCTTTAGAAATGACGAACAGGAACCTCACAGCGCTTTGAGGCATATATTCAGAGAAGGGAAAGATAGCCATCGCTAGAGGGAGGGGCATCCACAGGTAGAGGTGAGGTCAGCAAGCCATTCTGGATTTCTGTAATAAAACAGAGGTCAAGTGTTCAGCCTGGAGAAGACTGCACAGAAGTGCTCGTCTGCAATTACATGTGTCTGTAATTGAATACAGATTTGTAAAAACAAGTTATAATCTTGTAAACACAGCTTTAGTGGGCATGCCTGAACCTAGCAGAGTTTGGTTGCCCCATCTCAGAGTGGGACCTCATTTCCTGGTCTTCCAGGACCCTTTTGTAACCTGACTTTTGTCAAACTTCTGCTTGTCCCCAGCTTAAGGGCAGAAAGTATAATAAAGAGTTCTCTACTGTGTCCTTACCTCAAAGAATCCCCAGTCTAACAGGTAAGAGATGTGTTACCTTACATTGTTGTCATACAATGTTTGTAATTTAATGAGAACTCTCTGCAACCATGTCCATAAATGAGTTAGCCTGTTTGAAAACCAGGTTCCACGGAAATCTCTGAAACAGCCAGAGAGGCTTGATTTATAGTGGATACAATCTATGAAATTATGGGCAGTGACACTTGGGAAAGAAGCCCTTGCCACGTTATTCAAGACTTCAGTAAAAGCAGATTGGACTCCATGGTCTCGAAAGGCCCCTCCCCATGAGTTCATGATATCACCATGGCCCCTGCTCAGCCACTGTGGACTGAGGGGAGAAGGCAGGGAGTGACAGAGTGGCCAGCAATGAACCAAGGATGGTCATTCTCTTACGTGGCTCACACTGGACTGCACATCCCAGCCTCCCTTGCATTCAGGTTCAACTAATGATGTGTGAGGGCATATGTGTGACTTCTGGGTTGAGTTTCCTTGGCAGGCAGTGGTGCCTTCTCAGCCCTCTCTCCGCCTATTTGCCAGCTGCATGCAGAGGGCTCTGGGATCCTCATGGGACATTGGAGCCCCACAATGGAAGGAGCATGGGTCTCTGAGGCACCAGGTAGTAGGCCACCTTTGTAATTTGTATTGAATTGCCTATCAGAAGAAATAAGAAATAAACTTCTAAGGTGTTTAGTCATTGAGATTTGGGTGAAGGAAGGGATGGGGAGGTATCTGTTACTTCATCTAGCATTATTTTAACTAGTATAGTAGGTGTATCCTATAAAAGTAAGACCAGGAAAGTTGTAAAGCAACCTTTCTTTGTTTTGCAGCAGCAGCAGCAGCAGCAGCAGAGTAGTAGTAGTAGTAGTAGTAGTAGTAGTAGTAGTAGTAGTAATAGTAATTGTAATTATTATTACTATTATTATTAGAGAAAGGGTCTTGCTCCATTACCCAGGCTGGAGTGCAGTGGCATAATCATAGCTGACTGTAGTCTTGAACTCCTGGGCTCAAGTGATCTTCTTGCTTCATCCTACCGAGAAGCTGGGACTATAGACATGAGCTACCATACTCAGCTAATTTTTAAAAAAATTTTTGTAGAAATGGGCTCTCTCTATGTTGCCCAGGCTGGTCTTGAACTCCAGTTCTTGAGAAATCCTCTCCCCTTTCCTTCCCAAAATGCTGAAATTACAGGCATGAGCCACCACACCCAACCTACTTTAGTCATTATTGGCTTTATGTTAACATTCTACTGCTCCAGATTGTTAAAAGATGTTAATACAAATTTGCGTCTATATCACAGGCCCTCTGAATAGAGATTAATCTGGTCTGTAGTCGGTGAGGTAGGTCAATGCTTAGTGGAACCAGGTCCTGCTTGTTCTAAGAGTCCATGGAAATCTGAATTCCAGAGAGGGTTCTAAGATGGGGAGACCCAGGAGCAATGGGTACCAAGCTTAATATTTCTACATAGTAGGCAGGAGACAGTATCCTGGAATAAGCCAAAGTCAAATTGTTTCTTAGATTTCCCAAGTCCAGAAAGGAAGGCTACCACATACAGCTGGCCTTGAAAGCAAGTCCAGTAGAGTAAAAGCTGGGGAGGCGAAAGCAAGAGGCAGATTCTCAGGTCCATGGATACTGTTCTGACACCCACTTGGGTGGAAGATGGTACTGCTCTCTTTTGCTTAAGATTTAAAAATGCATATGTCCTGCTCTTTTGTGAATTGGCCTTGTTTGACCTTGAAGGTTCACGCTTCCCTGTTAGCTAGAACCTAGTTAGGCCATCTGAATCATCTGCCTTCCTGCAAGCCAAGCACTCTCCTGTTTGGACTTTGAGCTCTGCAGAGATGAGGCTGGGAACATAGTCCAAGGGAGGAAGTTAAGCAAAGAGGATCTAAGCTGCTCTGCTGGGCAAATCAAAAGGTGACTGTCCTGGGAGGAGAAGTTAGTATGGTGTTTGCTATTTTTGGCTGCGTTGGTGACCAGAGTTCTGATCATGGGACAGGACTGAGAGCATGAGGAGAAGCAGCTCATAACTGAAAGAGAGGGGTCCCAGCAATATGAAGGGAACAAGGAAAGCAGTGGGTTGACAGGGGGCCCCCGGCAGTGGGATATGGCTAATTCCTCTATTAGAACATTAGAACTTGATACAGAGATTTAAGTTTTCTTTTATGAATTGCAAATCCCTTCTGATGCTATCAGTAAATTCTGTGATAAGTACTAGTCAGTGGTGCCTTAAGGATAAAGGAAGGGGAAGCCGTGGGCACTCTTGTCAAGGGCAGTGTAGGTGTATGTGGCCCTCACCATTCCTCTGTAGCTACGATGATGGTTGTAGCATTTATGGAGGAGCAGAAAGGGGCACTCGTCATCCTCTAGTCCAGCTGGTAACCAGGAGCCAAGTCAGAGGAAGCCTGCAGCCAAGTGAAGAGCACGAGGCCATGGCCAGATAGCATAGGAACAGGGTGGAGATACTCCAGGCTCCCTCCTTCAAATACGTTATAGCAGTGGTGCTCAACCTTTTTTTCACATGCACCCTAAGGAACCTTTTTTGATTTATTTTCCCTGACTACCTCTCTCTAGGCAATTTTAATATAGACTGTGTCTGTTTATATATTGTCCTCTGGCACAAACCATTGTAATATGTAAGCTTTAGTCCCACTTGCTGAACCAGTTTTCACCACTGTGGAAGCAGTATCACCCTGTTGAGAATGCAGTCCTAGAGGCAGGTGACCTAGACAGGGGAGACGGTCAGATCTTCCACCCTGTGGATAGGATGACCATAGTAGTCCCTTGGGTGTCTGATGCTGGACACAGCAGACAAGATGGGAAAAGAAGCACCTTCTTCCCATCTCGCTTGGAGCCTCACCAGGCATGTGGAGCTTCTCTGTGAGAAGATGGTTCCATTTGGAAAGGCAGAAACTTGGATTCGTCCCAAGGGGAAAGCCTCATCTTTAAGCAGCCAGTGAGACTCTTACGGCATTTTGGAGAGGCCAGGGGTGGAGTGCTACAATTTGTAGCTTGAATGAGAAGAGAAAGGATGAAGCAGTGCCCTCTCAAATACCAACCACTGTGGAATCCCTGGAGGTTCTCATTTTCAGTATTTCAAAATGTACTCTGGAGCGACTGGCCATTATGCCACTTTCCTTCTGCAGCATTTTTGTAAAATTCCTGGTGTATTCCTCAGAAACCAGCCTATGGGTTTTGTCCATCAGGTGCATGTTGCAATTAAAGAGCTCCTGGTTAGACTTTTTGTGAAGAAGGAAGCACCATTAATGTCTGTCTCACACACTCTGACACTCGACCATCCACTACCAATCCCACAGAAGTTGTATTTCCCTCTGTGGTGAGTTGCCTTGGAGGAGAACCAAGGCCTTGAATCACCAGCTTGTTCAGGGGTATATCAAGTCATACTGCTGAATGTAAAGTTCTATGCTACCCAGAAGTTTGCTGGCTTTCCAGAGAACGACTCTTACAAGACTTAACTTATCTTCCGTCCTATGTCCTCCAGTGTGGAGTGGAAAGGAAAGCCGTTCTCAGAGCAATCTGCCAGGGAGAAGTTTATCACCTGACATGCTTAGAGGTTTTGTTTCAATTTCTGCCACATGAATGAGGGAAATCTTTTATTACAAGGTCCTATAGTCCCTTTTATTGATGCTTCTGCGACATCCTGTACTTTCATTCTAGAAGAGGTTGGTGGAAGCCGTTTTCTTGTGAACTTCCCTGTGCTGGAAGAAGAGAACCTGAAGGTTGGTCTCCACAAGGACAAAGCCATGTTAATTTCTCTCCAAAAAGAAATCTGCACGTTTCTGGCAACATCAGCTGACTCCTATGAAGGCTACTCCTGTGCCTGTGTTAGGACAGATACTTGGATTTCTGTATCTCTTCTCTGCTGACAGAGGCAGCCCCAGTGAGTCAGACCTTGCCAAACACAGTGACGCTTATGAAAGACAGTTAAGAATAAACCGTGAATTCACTGCAAAGTCTAGATGATTCTGGAGTTGCTGGATACAAGTAGCTTTGGTTATTATTAAATAACACCCACACACCCCTGGCTGTCAAACAGTAAACCACAATTTCATCTTCTTAGGCAAGCCCTCAAATTGTAGTTTTTTTTAAGCAGCATTACTTTTTGGTTTACACACATAATAAACATTAAAAAGATAGCAAAAGATATTCTTTATAAAGATTATTTCTGTTTATGTTAAGGTAGTAAACTTCCAATGAAATAAAATTAGTTATATGAAAACCTTGTGTTTCTATTTGTGTATGTTTTTCTGGAGAAGGGATCCATAACTTTTGTCCTACTCTTGAAAAGGCTCATGACTCAAAATACGAGAACAAAAGCAAAAGATCAAGAACATGCTGTCCTTCTGCTGAGAAGACAGAGACAGTTAAGTTAGGATGTTATAAGACTATTTTTTCAACTTACACTTTTATTATCTTCTTAGGTTAAATGTGAGAATGTTAAATATAACGAATAGCAAGTTTACATAAAATATGGAAAGGTCTGTTTGTGAATAAATGACTTTCAGCAAATCACATTTTTCATAATATAGTATTAAATTATAGAATATATACTGTGAGTCTGGAAAATATGCCAATGAAATAGCACAGATAATTTATATTCGCATTAATAATGGCAAGATGGACAAAATAATCTTCATCTTATTTTTCAGGAAGATGTGTGCGGCCTTCATAGTGGTGCTATGGTGATATCTCCTTTACAGGGGAAAATTATCTCTATAAAAATTAAGTTATTTCATTGTAAGTAGGAATAAAATACCTTGGATTCTGCATTTCATATAGCAAGACCCCTCTAAAGAAGAACTTACATGCCTTGTATGTGTGGCCAGAACCCCAAGGGGAAATCAGAGTTTTATGTTTATATTTGACAAATGGACTGAGGGTGGAAAAGACACTATTTTTGCCGTACTTTGCCTTTTCTAGAGTTCAGTTCTACAAGAGGGACAAGGATTTAGAAACTGTTTTTTATTATGACTACTAGTAGTAGTTCTGCTACCACTTCTGCTCCTAAAGGTGCCTGTCATGTGTCTGCCTGTAAAAAGTTGAGTATTGGTGCATGGAACAGTTTTATGCTGGTCCCTGAGGAAGACTCAGGCATAGGACTACGGGTAGAGAAGTTTGGCTTATGTCATTCCAAGTCAAATGGACCTAGAGGCCAGCTCTCCTGAACCAAGCTAGGTTGTCAGATTTCCTTAAGGATGTCCCTAGAAACCTGCTGTTTCTGAGCATGTGTTATTCAGGAAATACTGAATCACAAGAGTCTATTACTGGTCAAATCACAAGAGTCTATGACTGCCTTCCAGGAGTTATACGAGATATGAATGGAAGGATAGATGGATTATTTGTGATGTGAGAAAAGTTAGCACTATGAATGATAAACTGGGAATGGGGGCATATGGTGAATTCAGTAGGAGTTCAGCCTTCTACCTTATGTGACCTTTAGTATGACCCAAGCCTAGAGATCCTCTGGTCTTCCAGGTGTGCTCAGAATGCATCACTTCAGACTGGAGGGCTTCACCAAACCCATTTCTGTTTGGACCAGTGTCTCAGAGGCTGACTTGGGGAAGAATAAACCACTTAACCCACAACTTTATAAGGATGCTTTGGTTCCTTGGGTCCCTTGGAGACCTGGTTCTAAGTGACATTACAGAAGACATTCACTTCTCTGGAGTCTCTGGGCTTTCTGAGTCTCCCAGAAGGCTAAGAACTAAGGACCCTGACCTACTCTGGTGAGGTGCCGCCAAACCCTGTTTGTTCATTTTTTACTAAATCAGATTATGTCAAATCTGATATGTCTGTAAATTCATAAATATGGAAGTTCTTTGGAGGGTGATGCGTTATGTAGATATAAAGGACTTCTGTTAACCTCTTTTGATTTTCCCTGCTATAAAACTAACCGTACTCGAAGAAGTCTTACATTTACTCACGTTTTACTGGGGTTTAGTGTATGTACTCGGTTTTATTTATCTCTCTTGGAAAGTTCTTAGGCAGCATAAAGGATGTGGGACTTTGGAGGCAGAAGAATTTTTAGCTGTTTGAGCCTCTCTGAGCTCACTCATCCTGTCTGGCCCCTATCCCTCCTCTGTAAAGCCAGGATAATAATAGGGACATTCTAGCATTGTTTTGAGAAAGAAATCAGTGTCAATAAAGCCCTTGCACAAACTCTGCACTTGGTGGGCACACACTAAATGACAGCCTTTACCCTGTTCTCCAGTACACCTTGTCCTAGACACCCAGAAATGCTGAATTGTATTTGCTGGAGGTGAATGCTACACCTATGTCAAAACTTCATCCTTTCACATTTGAAATCTTATTCTTCTTTTTGCCACCTTTTGGTCCAAGTACTTTTTTTTTTTTTTTTTTTTTTTTTTTTTTGGAGACAGAGTCTTACTTTTTTGCCTAGGCTGGAGTGCAATGGCGCGATCTCAGCTCACTGCAACCTCCACCTCCCAGGTTCAAGCGATTCTCCTGCCTCAGCGTCCCAAGCAGCTGGGACTACAGATGCATGCCACCACACCTGCCTAATTTTTGTATTTTTAGTAGAGATGGGGTTTCACCATATTGGCCAGGATGGTCTCAAACTCCTGACCTCAGGTGATCCGCCTGCCTCAGGCTCCCAAGGTGCTGGGATTACAGGCATGAGCCATGTGTCCAGTGGTCCACGTACTTTTTAAGCTTATTAAATCAGGAAATTTGCCAGCTTATATCTTCCTAATACCTTATTGTTCATGCAAGTAAGAGGTACTGATGCTTCTTGTAAATAAAGCAATATACTAAGGGTTACCCTGCCTTCAGTGGGCCCAGAGTAGATGACATGATGTGGGATAAGAAGTGGCCCATGCACAGAAGGAGAGACTCCTCTTGTCTGGAGACACTCTGGTGAGTTTCTTAGAGAAGGTGGTATCTGACATGAGTTTGCAAATGTGTGCATGATTTGGTCATGCAGATGTGGCAGGAAGAGCATTCCAGATATGAGGAACCATGTGAGCATGAGTATGGAGGCAGGAAAGGGAGAACCATATATATGTAAGAGTGGAAGGGAAGTGTTAGATAGGGTGTTGCATGCATGAAAGGGAAGAGGAGGAAGAAATGAAGTTGACAAGACAAATCTGAACCTGATCTGGGAGAATCTTGACTATCTCATGATTTTTGAGAGCTGGAACACAAAACATCTGTCTTGTTTACTTGCTGGAATGCTGTAGCCTGTCTGGTTTAGCTTTTTAGACTATGAACTTAATTTCCAACGTAAGAATTCTTTATTTTATGAGTTTTTTCCAAAAATGAAGAGACATTTTGCATGCTAAAGACTTAAAAGCAATATACACATGACAAGTCTAGTTAGCACATGCCTAACTTTGGACTGAGTTGATTATTGGAATAAACTTTAAAGCTGCTGCAATGAGCCTTTGAACTCAGCTAGAGCCGCAGTGACGGCACTTTTATTTAGTGCCTGCTTTATTCAGAAAAAGGTATAAATCTTTACTTGTGAATCCTATGTGGGTTTTTTTTTTTCCAGAATATTTGTTCCTGTGTCTAAAAAGGGGGGATTCCAGTGACTAAATTCTGTAATTGGAGTTCTTTGAAGATAAATCCTGAGTAATGACTCTATGTATTGTAGATTATTTTTAAGCCATTAGAAAAGTTTGAAGCTCATCAGCAAAAGCACTGAGTCTATATGTGACCGACTCAAATCCAAATGACTGACTCATACTCTTGTCATGTTAAATGCTTTATACTTAAGAATACTTGGAAAATGATTTTTAAAGGAATTATTTCAGAAAAAGAGAGCTCAAAGATAGAATATCTCTGCTGTCTTCTTTTTCAATTACTTTTACTTCAGACTTAGTTCCACAGCACACAAATGTATGTCTTATTGATTGTGCAATTATTATGAAAAGTAGTTCCCAATGAAAATGAACATAAACCAAAAACTTGAAAATATTAAACTAAATCTAAAAGAATTAAATGGTAGAATTCTTTCTCCATACCCCTTTTGGCCTCCCTCCCTCTGTCACTTCCTCCTCATACCTGCCTTGGTCTGACTTACCTCTTGCCCTCCAGGCATTCCAGTCTGGGTACTGGTGGGAGCACTGAGCGGGTGCCGAGCTCATTTTCTGCAGAGAAGGGAAAGCAAGAACGGCAGTATGCCAAAAAGGATAGCATTGATATTATTGAAAAGGAAACCTAGGGTTCCTTGTGAGACAAATATGAGGACACAATAGGAACTTCCAAAAAGCAGGTAAAATTAAGTCCTGGATGTTGCAATGTGACGCAGCATGAGTGGTGCGTCATGGAAGAGGTGGGAAGAAAAGACAGCCCCACAGAGCATTTGCCACATTCTCAGTGCACCAGGTGAACCGCTCAGTCAACATTTACTGAGTACCTCGTGAAAGCTCCGTACTGCCTTGCTTAAAGCCCAGCCAGCGGGTTCCGCCTGCTCTCAGATGAAGCCGGGAGTCTTGAGTGTGGCTGATGAAGTCCTTCTTGACTTCTGCTTATCTCTCTGTTGTTGCCTCTCACGCATCCTGTCCTTATACTCTGCACCCACCTGTTCTGCCCCTATCAGACTTCCTGTTTGGCTATACCTTTTGGCTCTTCCCTCTGCCTAGAACAGCGTTATCTCCCAACACCACCCCCTGTGCTCACCTCCCCCCTACAAATTCCTGCTCTGTATGCAAGTCTTGGTTTATAGCCTTTACCCACTGGGGGCAGATAATGTCTGTGCTACTCCCATTGTAGCATTCATGACTTCGTTATGTATATCTTTAAATTGATTTTACTTTTCTTCAACTTGTATTTTCTTGTGTACATGTGCAGGATGTGTAGGTTTTTTACATAGGTAAACATGTGCCATGGTGGTTTGCTGAATAGATCATTTTGTCACCAAGGTATTAAGCCCAGCATCCATTAGCTATTCTTCCTGATGTTGTCCTTCTCCCCACCCACAACCTCTAACAGGCCCCACTGTGTGTGGTTCCCCACTATGTGTCCATATGTTCTCATAATTCAGCTCCCACTTATAAGTAAGAACACGCGGTGTTTAGTTTTCTCTTCCTGCATTAGTTTTCTGAGGATAATGGCTTCCAACTCCATCCATGTCCTTGCAAAGGACATGATCTCTTTCCTTTGTATGGCTGCGTAGTATTCCATTGTTTATATGTACCACATTTTCTTTATCCAGTCTATCATTGATGAGTATTTAGGTTAATTCCATGTCTTTGCTATTGTGAATATGCTGCAATGAACATACACATGTGTGTATCTTTATAACAGAATATTTATATTCCTTTGGGTATATATCCAGTAATGGGATTGCTGGGTCAAATGGTATTTCTGCCTCTAGGTCTTTGAGGAATTGCCATGCTGTCATCCACAATGGTTGAACTAAATTGCACTCCCACCAACAGTGTAAAAGTGTTCCTTTTTCTCTGTAATCTCATCAGCATCAGTTATTTTTTGACTTTTCAATAATAGCCATGCTGACTGGCATGAGATGGTGTCTCGTGGTTTTGATTTGTATTTCTCTAATGATCAATGATGTTGGGCTTTTTTTTTCCGTATTCGTTGGCTGCATGTATGTGTTCTTTTGAAAAGTGTCTGATTCTTGTCCTTTGCCCACTTTTCAATGCAGTTGTTTTTTTCTTGTAAACTTAAGTTCCTTGTAGACTCTGGATATTAGACCTTTGTCAGATGGATAGATTGAAAAAAATTTTTCCCATTCTGTAGGTTGTCAGTTCACTCTGATTATAGTTTCTTTTGTTGTACAGAAGCTTTTTAATTAGATCCCATTTATCAATTTTTTTTTTTTTTTTTTTTGAGACAGAGTCTTGCTCTGTTACCCAGGATAGAGTGCAATATCATCATCTTGGCTCACTGCAACCTTCACCCCCCAGGTTTAAGCATTTCTCATGCCTCAGCTGCAACTGCAGGTGTGTGCCACCATACCTGCCTAATTTTTTGTACTTTTAGTAGAGACACAGTTTCACCATTTTGGCCAGGCTGGTCTCGAACTCCTGACCTCAAGTGATCTGCCCCCCTCAGCCTTCCAAAGTGCTAGGATTACAGGTGTGAGCCACTACACCCAGGCAATTTTTGCTTTTGTTGCAATTGCTTTTGGTGTTTTCATGATGAAATCTTTGCCCATGCCTATGTCCAGATAGTATTGCCTAGATTTTCTTCTAAGGTTTTTATAGTTTTGGGTTTTATATTTAAGTCTTCAATCCATCTTGAGTTAATTTTTGTATATGGTGTAAGGAAAAGCCAGTTTTAATTTTCTGCATAGGTAGCTAGCCAGTTCTCCCAGCACCATTTATTAAATAGGGAATCCTTTCCCCACTGCTTGTTTTTGTCAGGTTTGTCGAAGATAAAACGGTTGTAGGTGTGTGGTCGTATTTCTGAGTTCTCTATTCTGTTCCATTGGTCTATATCTGTTCTTGTACCAGTACCACGCTGTTTTTGTTACTGCAGCCTTGTAGTGTAGTTTGAAGTCAGGTAGCATGATGCCTCCAGCTTTGTTCTTTTGGTTTAGTATTGTCTTGGCTATTTGGGTTATTTTTGGTTCCATTTGAATTTTAAAATAGTTAATGTCTAATTCTGTGAAGAATGTCATTGGTAATTTAATGGAAATTGCATTGAGTATGGCCATTTTCACAACATTGATTCTTCCTGTCCTTGAGCGTGGAATGCTTCTTCATTCGTTCATGTCCTCATTGATTTATTTGAGCAGTGGTTTTTAGTTCTCCTTGAAGAAGTTCTTCACTTCCCTTGTTAGCTGTATTCCTGGGTGTTTTATTCTTTTTGTAGCATTGTGAATGGGAGTTCATTCATGATTTGACTCTTGGCTTGCCTGTTGTTGGTGTATAGGAATACTAGCGATTTTTGCACATTGATTTTGTATCCGGAGATTTTGCTGAAGTTGCTTATCAACTTAAGAAGTTTTGGGGAGTATCATTGGCCAGGCATGGTGGCTTACATCTGTAATCCCAGCACTTTGGGAGGCCGAGGCGGGCGGATTGCCTGAGGTCAGGAGTTCAAGACCAGCCTGGCCAACATGGCGAAACCCTGTCTCTACTAAAAATACAAAAATTAGCCAGGCGTGGTGGCATGCACCTGTAATCCCAGCTACCCAGGAGACTGAGGCAGGAGAATCACTGGAACCCAGGAGGCAGAGGCTGCAGTGAGCCAAGATTGTGCCACTGCACTCCAGCCTGGGCGACAGAGCAAGACTCCATCTCAAAAAAAAAAAAAAAAGAAGAAGTTTTTGGGCTGAGACGATGGCATTTCCTAGATATAGGATCATGTCTTCTGTGAACAAAGATAGTTTGACTTTCTCTCTTCCTATTTGAATACCATTTATTTTCTTCTCTTGCCTGATTGCCCTAGCCAAAATTTCCAATACTATTTTGAATAGGAGTGGTGAGAGAGGGCATCCTTATCTTGTGCTGGTTTTCGAGGGAATGGTTTCAGCTTTTGCCCATTCAGTATGATATTGGCTGTGGGTTTGTCATATGTGACTTTTATTATTTTGAGGTATGTTCCTTCAATACTTAGTTTATTGGGAGTTTTTAACATGAAGGGATGTTTAATTTTATCAAAGGTCTTTTCTGCATCTGTTGAGATAATCATGTGGTTTTTGTCTTTAGTTCTGTTTATGTGATGAATCACATTTATTAATTTGCATATGCTGAACCAACCTTGCTTCCTGGGGATAAAGCCAACTTGATCGTGGTGGATAAGCTGTTTGATGTGCTGCTGGGTTCAGTTTGCCAGTATTTTATTGAGGATTTTTACATCGATGTTCATCAGGGATATTGGCCTAAAGTTTTCTTTTTGTGTTGTGTCTCTCTGCCAGGTTTTGGCATCAGGATGATGCTGCCCTCATAGAATGAGTTAGGGAGAAGTCTGTCCTTTTCAATTTTTTGGAATAGTTTCAGTAGAAATAGTACCACCTCTTCCTTTTACATCTGGTAGAATTCAGCTGTAAATCTGTCTGGTCCTGGTCTTTTTGTGGTTGGCAGGCTATTTATTACAGCCTCAATTTCAGAACTCATTATTGGTCTATTTAGGCAGTAGCTGCTTGTGTATTTCCTATATGACTTTAGTTCTAATAACAGTAACAAAACCCTAATTATGAAAGGCCTCTAAATCAGCTTTGATTGTAACATAGACAAGAAAAGTAGAATTAGAAACTTTGGGCTCAATGTCGAGATGGAAGCCTTAGATTGTAGTGCAAGTCTGTTAGCCTCCCAGGCAGCCCTTTTCCTCTCCATTCTGATCTCTCTCCAGAAAATGTGCAGTGGCTCATGGCTGTGCATTTCTGATGTGATTGGGTGTGTTTGCCTGTTGCTATGCATGAAAACTCATAGAGTAGCTTAATTCCAAACCCTCAGCTCATTAATTTACTCTCCCATATGCTTCTGTACTCAACACCAGCCAAGAACTTAAAAGGAGTGAGGGAAACTTATTAAACCATTATGGCAGTTTATTCCACTTTTTATCATAAACTATATTTAAAATTTTTTCACCCCAAAATCATAACCTATATGCATCTTATTATAAACTATATTTAATTTTTTTCATCCCCAAATCACTTCAATTGATTCATCTGCTGAAATGTGCTGTGTTGGCTTTTAATACAGTAAAATTTGTTTACAAGTAGTTCAGGAAGCTCCTTTTTGACTTCATGAGACCATTTTATGGATGCTTCATGTTCCATTTCATTTCTTAATATTAGAAATTCTAAATTCTATTGCCATTCATCTGATTATTTGTGTTGCTTCTCTGAGGGGTGAATATCACCCTTCATAGGAAAGTAAGCTGTAGGAGTGGGGTCTCTGTGGGGATGCTTAGCAGGGCCTTCTGATTTGGAGCCTGTAGGACCAAATGTGGCTGCCATCAAACCACTTGCGCTGGTTTCTTGATTGCAGTCTGCAGCCCCCAGCCCTTCATTTCTCTTGTTCTCTACCCTTCTTGTTCTTTTCCCTTGGTCTTTACCTTTACAGGTTGGCTGCATCCTACCAGCCCACAGGTTGGATTTAGCACTGCTCCATTATTCAAGACCAGTGGGTCAGTCAGGGCAAGATCTTTTCAAAGCTGCAGCAGAAGCACAAAAGTCCAAACCCAACCCTTCAAATACATTCCAAGCCTCTGCTGCCACTGTATCTGCTAACATCCCATTAGCTACATCAAATCTCATGGTCAAGTGTAAAATCAAGGAGGTAGGAAGTATCTTTATCCACCCTGAAGTAAAAAGTCACATGGTCAAGCCAAAGTGAATATTTGTTGGAGAATAATATAAACTATCATACCATCACAGGGCCTGGCTATATAAGGTAAATCAATCTGTGTGTTCCTCCCTTGCTGTTTATTCTGAAACATGAACAGCAAGAGTCTTAACATCTTGATGATATAGCTGCAGTGCTTAGTGGGCAATTATGAACTCACATTGGAGAACATTGTAGCCTCTTAATCAAGGTGGAATACCAGTTATGTCAGTGGCCTGAGATGCTCCCAGCTGTGAGATGGCACACAGCTGGACTTCCATTTGGAAATTTGAGGAAGATGGCTGTATATCCAGCTTAGGAATCATTCTCTTACCCCCATCCTCAGACGTCCTGCTTGTACATATGTTTGTCTCCTCAGCCAGACACTTGGTTCCTTTATCCCCTGTGTGTCCACCCCAACCCCATCCATTTCCATGTAAGATTTCCACAGAATGTCAGAGAATGTTTATGAAGTGACAGAAACTTCAGCTTAACACTGAGAGTGGTTACCATTATGAACCTGGGCTTATTTTCACATCATTTCAAATCATAGCACATCAGATGAAAGAACCTTTAGAGATCATCCAGTTCAGTACTGTCCAGAACTTTCTACAATGATGAAAATGTACATATCTGTCCTGTCCATTGTAGTAGCTCCTGGCCATAAATGGCTATTGAGCACTCCAGATGTGTCTCATACTGTTGAGGAACTAGATTTTAATTTTTATCAATTTTTACTTAAATTTAAATAGCTACGTGTGACTAGTAACTGCTATATTAGACAGTGCTGATCTAGTTAATTCCTTTTTGACCCAAAGTAGACGTGAGCAGATGTTTCTCAAATGAACAAATGAATGAATGCAAAAGAGAAATGACCCCCACCCAAGGTCACATAGCCAATGCATGGCAAAGCCAAAACAAGACCCCAGAACCATGGATAACCTTGCCTGGGCACCTCCCTGCCCCTTCCCACCTTCTCTCCTAGAGGCCTGTATTTGCATTAGTTTGGCCTTAATTTTGTACTTGTTACCTTTTAACAATATCTGAACACCTCTTGGTCAAATAGGTTGGGGAAAAAAAGGACAAAAATAAAACTATTTTGCTCTCTTCAGTAATTTGAAGAGTGAGCATTAAAAACCCAATCAAACATCAAATAATTTTTACACAGTAGAAATAATATATACTTTCCATCCAAATTAAAACACATGCTTCCAGCAATTTAATTATGCAAATGTGATATAAGCAGCAGTGGAAACAGTGTTAAAGGGGAAGAATGAAGATTGATAAGCTAAAATTTCTGGTGACATTTTCCTTTTTAATTTCCTCTTTTGGTTAATATTATGCTGATTTTCATGCAGTGCTTAGGTGGATACTTTATTTCTTTGTAATAAGCGCCTCTACAAATTTATGCAAATAATATTAATCACTGTTGAGGAAAACAGCAGACATTACCATACCTACTGCCCACAGTGTTAGGCAACAGTAATAGATGGGTCGTGGGCTATGAATATGATTAAATATACTGGTAAGCAAAGCTGCTGTCTCTAGAAAGGGATGTTTTTCCTCTAGCTGCATGGAGAATTTGAAATTCTAAAATATAATTCCCACCTTTACTGTATAAGAGTGGCCCAAAGCCAAAAATTTAAAAGCAGATGAGATTGCTTTGTTCCTACCTCCTCAGAAAAACCCTGTTCCACCTGGCCCTCACCAGCGAGGAACTCTGTCTTACGGTCCTTCACAAGCCAACTCTGAGATGAAGATTTGGGAGTAAGTTGTATATTGAGGAAGTGCTCCCAGGAGAAACCTGTAATGGAGTGGGAGAAGCAGGAGAAGGGAGGAAACCGAGCACAGTGGGAGCCCAGCAGGGATATGCCGACGGTGGCTTCATCCTGATTCCACAGGGAGTGTTGGATTCATCCTTAGAATTTGTACCACTTGAGGCCAGGGTCCTGGGCTTTTCACATGGCACTCAAGTCATTCATTGGCAAGGGCCATTGTGTGGGATGTAAATCCCCAGGTAGTGGCAGCTCTCTGGGAGTGCAGGCAGAGCAACCGGTAGACCGAGCACAGTCCTGCCACGAGCTGCTGGCGCAGGCCCATGGACAGGGGTGAAGACCAGAAAAAAGACCCAGGGGATTGGAGAAAGCCCTGGCAATGTCCACTAGAGCCTTACCCTGGCACCTGCCCACAGCTGCATGCCCCATCTTTCTGCTTGTAGTAGCTAAATTATGTGTCAACCTGACAGGGCTGGGAGATGCCCAGATAGCTGCTTAAACATGATTTCTGGGCGTATGTGTAAGGGTGTTTCTGGAAGAGAGGAGCATTGGATTGGTAGACTGAGTAAAGCAAGTGGCCCTCTCCAGAGCAGGTGGGCATCAAAAATCCATTGAGGGCCTGAATAGAACAAAAAGGTGGAAGAAGGGAGGATTCACTCTCTTTACCTGACTGCTTGTGCTGGGATATCAGTCTGCCCTTGATCATCTGCCCTTGGCATTCCTGGTTCTCAGGCCTTCAGGATCTTACTGGAATCTATAACATCTGATATGTATGTCACATATATATCATATATAATATATAATTAGATATATGTTTTATATATATTATATATGATATATATTATACACATACACACACATATATATGTGCACATTATCCTACTAGTTTTCTCTGAAGAACCCTAGCTAACACAGTGCTGTACCCTCCAAAGTTCACTGGATCTTTTCCCTGGACTCTAACTAGCGACTGGAGAGCTTCCTGATAAATTATGTCCAGGCAAAAGGGATTTTTAAAATAATAGCTTTTATTCCATCACCTCATATTAGGAATTTTAAAGCAGAGGGGTTAACAATAGAGGAAATTTGTAGAAAGGCTTATGGGGACAGTGTTCAGATTAAGAGAGCCACTCATGGGTAAGGCTGGCTAAGGAACCCACATAATTCAGAAATTAATGTTTGTTTGCTCCAGCATCTGAGAATTCCTGTATAAAGCCTGGGACTCCGGCAGTGGTTTCTCCCTTTTCACAGTTAGAATGTCGAGGGCTCGATTACACAGAAGAGAGAGTCTCCAGGGGCTGTCCTGCCCCATCTTCAGCAGCCTCCTCATGCCTGTTTCAAGGAGGGGAACGGGAAGCTGGAATTCCAGCTGCCAGGTACTCTTATGTCAAAGCACTACAATCCTATTGGAGAAAAATTGAAGCTGCGGGCACTTTCTCTCTTCTTATTTATTTCCTTTCAAAGAAGTTGTTCCTCCGAAAGGCTCTCTTTGCAAAGCAGAAATGCTATTTTGAAGGTGAACATAAAAGCTTTCTTGGCAAAGAAATTGCTTTGTTCCATTTGAGAAAACTCTCTGCTTTTGAGAGAAGAGAGGATATGAGGCCATAGGAACTTGATTAGCTCTCATCATCTTTCCCTCTGGTTTTCAGAGACGAGGGTAGACAGAAAGGCTTTCAGTGTCCATCTGTCTGTGGATACCACCCTATCCCCTGATGCAGAACTTCAAGGGCTGCCATACCTAGAGCAGCCTGAGATTCCGGGATTCCTATTAGGATAGGAAACCCAGAGGGCTGAATGTAGGGCCCATGCAGTGGGAGAGGAATCAAATTTGGATTTTCTGTCTGTGGTTGAGGTTCTGCTGCTAAAAGGCTTTGAAAATTCCATCTTATGAAACGAGGACAGCAGTGCCTCAGCATATTGCGTGAAGGGTGCATAATAAATTCTAAAGTTCTGTGAAATTTTAGTTGGTGGGCCCCAGGCCTCAGAATTCTGTATATGTGCATGCATGTGCTTGCATTTGTGTGCACATGTATGTGTGTGTGTGCATGCACGTCCGCACATGCATGTGTTTTTCCTGTCTTCCCTATCCTAGCACATGTAGTTGGTGTTGGTGGGCCCTGTCAGTGGCCAGTCATCCCCCTCCTTTCATCCTCACCCCTCAGAACAGAGGAGGTGAGGAGGCCTCGCCCTTACACAGGTCCTTCCAGACAGCAGCAATGACAGAGATGACAGTTCTTATTCCTGGAGTCCTCTCTCATCCCAGCCTCATACAGGGAGTCTTTCAAATCAATGTCAATTTTAATTTACCAAAATTATCAAACTTATTATTTTTATATAAATATAATATATATTATAAAGTAATACTTTGTAGCCAGAAATATAAAATTCAATATAAAATGGAATCATCATAATTTGAAGAACATAGGACCTCAAATCATAAGACCTGAATCTGAGACCTGAATTTGCTGTTGATTCACGATGTGGCATGTATTCTTTCTGAGCTTCAGTTTCCCCATCTAGAAAATGGAGCTAAGACTCAAGTAGAGGTATTTTTGTGACAATCCAGTAAGATGACATTTGAGAAAATGTGACCTGCACAGCATTTCTCATATCAAGTTAGTGTCATCAGCATCCTTAGAATGGTTCACAGCTGCAGTATAGCCCCCTGGTTTTACAGATGAAGAAGCTGTGCTCCAGATTGGTTAGGCTCCTCCATGTTACTGACAATGGGCTGTAATCACACAGCTTCCTGATCAGTGCATCCCATATGCTCCAGATACACAGCGAGCATTCACTTGAACCACCAGTCTTCCAGACTGCCCCAGGAGACCCAGTCCTTCCAGGTGCCATCCAATCCCAGGCTTTGTGGGTGGAAATGCTGGAGACCTACCCAAGGGAGTTAGTGGTATGGCCAAAGACACACACCATGGGCGTTTGTAAAGGAGGTGGGCATGAGCTTTGGGATAAAATAAGAGTTTCAGATGTTGTTTCTCCTTCTGCGCCTTTGAATCAGCCCCAGGCCTGCCTGTACCAGCAAGTTCTCGCCTTATGCCATAAGGTGTGTGTTGACTCCTCCCTGGGAGTCGGTGAGGAGAAGTAGACTTCTGTGCTTGTCCAGAAGAAGTGACACAGAATAGAAGTCCATAGGACCTTCCTCTGACACACTTTTTCTTCCCTAATCTGGACCCCAGTAACATTGAAGAGTATTTCGGAGGGAGCTTGAAGTTCTCCCTCCATCATTTGCGGATACATTTCCTTATAAGCTTTAAACTGATTATAGAGGACACTTTGCTGCATGTTATTTTCCCAGAGCTCCTGCTAATTGATTTGCACAGAAAGTGTTTTTCTCCAGAGATAGTTTCATTGTTGTGATGGTTTTCCTGGTAGCAGAACTGGGGTCCTATTGGGGAGTCCAGACATGTTGCTGGGGATGGTGAGTTGAGCCCTCATTTTCTCAATTACCCTCTTGGCCTAGCCTGGTCTCTAGAGTGGAGTAAGTTTAGGTCAAGGACAGGCTTACCACAGTTCTTCATGGCAAAGATCACATATGCATTCAGCTGTCGTAGCTTCTTCCTTCCTTCCTTCCTTTCTTTGTATATCCCTATATTTTTCAGAAAGCCTTGTTCTAGGACAGGCTTGTGGCTGTGGCACAGTTTTTCCTGTTTTGTACAGGTTAACTATTTCTCTAAAAGAATGTAGAGCATTTGTATTTGGGTTACCTCATGTTGATGTATTCCTTTACACCTTTACATATTCCCTTAGAGGCTTGGGGTGTACACTTTTAAATATCTAAAATAATAAATAATTTGAGATGAGAATTTTGGTGATATTCAGAAACCAAGAACTTTTTTTTTTTTTTTTTTTTTTTTTTGCCCTCATGCTGCTGACATCTAACTCCTATAAATTTTTTATGCCTCTAGGACACAGCTGTTTTGTAGTTACCAATTTCCATGGGATAGGTTAGCATCAGGCAGTGTTCTTCAACAAAATAGCTGTTTACACACATCACAGGCCATAATTTTCTTGTATCTTGTGTCATCGGTGGTTGTGATGTTTTTACAAGGGGAAAAAGTCTTTATCTCACTATTTCTCCATTTCTTAGTGTGTTCCCAAGAAACATAAGTTACCACCAAGATATATTTTACCAATTTCCAACCCCATTAAACTTGATGATAATATGAAGATGGAGTTATTCTTACGTAAATAGTTAGGAACTTATTAAATAAATGAAAATAGAGATTCTAAGCTGCTGATGATTTCTGGCATCAGTCTTTAAATTCCAGGCCATGAAATGTGATGCTTTACAAGGAGCAGATCATCTTTACTGTGAAGTTAACCAGCATTAAATGACCTGTGCTCAGTGCCTCATTTAAATGAAGCTAATTTAAACCTTCACTGTTAATGAGGAGACTTAATACTATTGGTTCATGACTTAATTATCCATTCTACTTGTCTTGCAAAGAACACTATTATAAAGAAGGAATTGTGTGCCATTACTAAAAACACCTTTAAATAATGAGGGTAGAATTGTCAAAGTTTTGTTTTTCTTATTTGTGTAAATAGTGGTTTACTTTTGTTGACCTTTCTCTCTTTCATCCTCAACTCCAGTATGTTTTTATCCTGCCTTAAATTATCATCCCTGGTAAATGGGCCATCATTTTGGCAGTTCCTTCCCCTCTAGCTATGACATTTGGGGCAGCTTCTACCCTGTTCACTTCTTCCTTCCCTCTTTGAGTTTTCTTTATCTCTACTCCTTCAAAGGATGATTTAAAACAGAAGTTAATTAAACATGAAACTTACTTTGCTATTTGTGGTTAATTCTTTTCCACAGATGTTCAAATATGTTTTCATGTATTAAAATATGCATCTCAGACATGTTTCTTTAGGCAGTACACTTCAAAGACCTAAAACTCTTTGTTTTAATGGTATGTAGCCTCACAAGTGGACTTCCCGCTGCCCCATTTGGAGAGCCCTGGAAGTGGAGGAGGAGACGCAGCAGGCTCCAGCAGAGAGGAGTACCTGCACAGCCCACACCAGAGTGTCGCTTCCTGTGGCTCACTTTTTATATATATTTATGGGCATGCTTTAAAGTGTGTGTACCAATTTTTTTCCCACAAGCCCTGTGCAGAAAAATAGCCCATAAAAAAATCCTCCAGAGTCGTCATATAGGTTCATATATTTAGAGCTGGAAGAATCCTAGGATATCGGGTGGGACATTCTCTCTTTGTAGCAGAGGCTTGGGATCCCCTCAGGATGATAGAAACAGCCAACACGAGTGACTAATAGAACCTGAAGAGATGCAACGGCCTCTGATGGAAAGTAGATGAGGCAACCTCTCAACCCAATTCACAGAGATAATTTCAACAAGGTTTCTATAGGTTAAGCCCTGCCAGTTTGCAGCCCCTGTCACAAGCCCTCCATGTTCAGCCCTCTTCCCATCACCACAGCAACCATATATCATAATAAATAATTGGGGAAGAAGCAATTCTGCAAATGTGACCTTGTCCTACCTTCAGTTTTGCCGGTGTGTGTGTGTGTGCGAGTCTGCGTGTGTTTCTTAGTTATCCTGTCCTGTGAACTTTTATTCTCCTCTCAAGATCTTGACCTCTTATAATAAATAAGATGGTTTATTAAAATAAGAAAACCATGTCTGAAAGCTTTATTAACTTGGCACTATTTCACCTAGATTAGTAGTTCCCAGTACCAATCCATGGCCCCAGCTGCTTTGGAGTCAGTTGAGCCACAGTCCAGACCACCTGAATCACTGAGTCATGGTGTTTAGGATTCTGAATTTTTAATGTTCCCCCTGATTCTGATGTGCTTCCAAATTGGTTTATTTTCTACTGTTTCCATCCCGAACAGCCAGCATCCCAACCCTGTCTATATATCCTACATAGCAAGCAGATGAAAAGTAAAACAGCTCAGTTCAAATCTTGCCTAGATCACAAAAGAATAAAAGAAATGTTTTAGACTAAGAAAAATGAAACTTGTCACAAGATGGCACTACCCTTGCTTACCCTTAGGTAAGAAGTGCAAGATTTCAGAACTAAAAAAGTACCAGACACCAAGACAAAGAAAGAGTAATGCTGACCAGGGTGGGTGAGAAACATCTGCTAATTTTGATTCTCTTTCCCCAAGCCAATGCCCAGTACAGATCCCCCAAATCTGATTTGTATCCAACTTCTCAGAACTAATTTTTCAGCAATTTACAGTGCACTTCTGTTGAAAGGAATGTAAGAGGTATCCCAATCACAGATAGAAATGAGCAGTGACTGCCAAGCACCAGGTCCTCTTTGTGAGGACAGGCATGTTGAGGCTGCATGGGGTAGGTTGGGCTTTGCTGTCATAACATTAACTTCCACGATCCCACTGGCCATTGGTTTTCATTTTGAAACTGTCTAGGCCACATTTGTCCACAGGATCCAATTCAGTGCTTACTCTGAAATACCTATAGATGAAATCCTCAGTTTATTCTGCTTCTGATACAGATGGAACCTTCAAGAAAGATTCTTTCTCATGTTGTTGGGGTTTTTCATGGCTTTGCATAAGTTACCAGAAGTGTGTTATTATCCCATCCTCTAGATCATCTATGTGGAAAGCTTTGTTGGAAAAACGTTTGTTCTTTGTTGCAGATGAGATGACTAGAAAATATTTTTTTTTTTTTTTTTTTTTTTGAGGCGGAGTCTCGCTCTGTCGCCCGGACTGGAGTGCAGTGGCCGGATCTCAGCTCACTGCAAGCTCCGCCTCCCGGGTTTACCCATTCTCCTGCCTCAGCCTCCCGAGTAGCTGGGACTACAGGCGCCCGCCACCTCGCCCGGCTAGTTTTTGTATTTTTAGTAGAGACGGGGTTTCACCGTGTTAGCCAGGATGGTCTCGATCTCCTGACCTCGTGATCCGCCGGTCTCGGCCTCCCAAAGTGCTGGGATTACAGGCTTGAGCCACCGCGCCCGGCCGACTAGAAAATATTTTTAAAAGTCGGTTAAATGCAGAAACAGAACACCAAATACCCTATGTTCTCACCTATAAGTGGGAACAAAACATTGGGTACTCATGAACATAAAGATGGCAACAATAGACATGGAGGACTACTAGAAGGGGAAGGAAGGGAGTCAGCGAAGGGGGTTGAAAACTAACCACTGGGCCAGGCACGGTGGCTCACACCTGTAATCCCAGCACTTTGGGAGGCCGAGGTGGGCGGATCACGAGGTCAGAAGATTGAGACCAGCCTGTCTCTACTAAAAATACAAAAAATTAGCCGGGCGTGGTGGCGGGTGCCTGTGGTCCCAGCTACTCGGGAGGCTGAGGCAGGAGAATGGCGTGAACCCAGGAGGCAGAGCTTGCAGTGGACCGAGATCGCGCCGCTGCACTCCAGCCTGGGTGAGAGCAAGACTCTATCTAAAAAAAATAATAATAATAACCACTGGGTACTGTGCTCACTACTTGGGTGACAGGATCAATCATACCCTGAAACTCAGCATCACGCAATATGTTCACATAACAAACCTGCACATATACCCCCTGAATCTAAAATAAAAGTGGAAATTATTACAAAAAAATAAGATTCTTTAAATGTTGGTTAAAATTGTCTAAAGATTTTAAAGATAAGTACTAATCTTCTTAAAGAAAAGATATCAAGTGACTTTTACATTGCCTGCCACGCCATCTGCTCATCCAAGCAAAGCAGTACAGACTTAACCCATTGAGCAGTTAAGATTTCTGGCTTCCCATCAAGACTGCCATTGGGAAGATGGGAAGCTGAAAATACCATCCTTTTGAAGCACAAAGTGTCATAACCATGATGAAATCAAGTTGATTCATGCTTGGAGTTGACTATTTTCCAGAACTTTCCTAAAGTCATTTGAATGTGTGATTGGAATTAACAAATGTTATTGTAGCCCCAGATCTGCTTTGTAATCGGTGCTTTTGGAATAGATAAGCTTTGAAATGGAAACATAGGTTTGTTGGTTTGTATTTTATTTCTTTTTCGTCTTGACTGGAGAATCTCTGCTCATTAGAGCAAACAGCCCTATCCTGCACTCTACACAGTGGCCACACTCAGATTTCCAAAGGGTACTAAGGAAAGAGTCATGAACTTTTAAGACTGGACATCCCAAGATCTTCATTTAATTATGGCTTGCATTTCTACAGCCTATATAATTTCACATTTTATTTTAAAAACTATTTATTTTAGCATATAGAAACCTTTGGAAGATAGGTGAAAAGAAAAATCATACCATAGTCCCAGATAAATTATTAAATTTTGGTGTGTTTCCTTCTGATCTTATATTTACTTAATCCATATTAACAAACATCCATTGATCACCTGCTGTTTATAAGACACCAAGGAAGAATCAGAAGTAATTGACAGCCAGTCAAATAGAGACTAATTGAATTTTTAGGGAACACTCATTAAACGATCCAAATGGATAAAACTTAAATGTTAAGAAATTTGTCTCAGAACAACTTTAGAGATTCTGTGAATTTGGCAAAGATGATGGTGAGTGGTGAGGGAAGAGAATCACAAAAAAAGGTTTACTTCTACCTTGAATCTGTAAAATACTGAAGAAAATGTGTAAATAATATAGAATAAAATGAAAAACCGAGGAATTCTAAATGACATTGTGACACTTTTGGTATCCTGAGATTGGGGATTGCACAGGAAATAAAGAGCTTTGGAAAAACCTTACACATTTTTCTTCTTGTTTTCACTTTTTACCAAGGATCTAAAGTCAAGGAATTAATATTAAACAGTCAGGTTTTATTCTATAATTACACACATTATTATCCCAAGAACACTCCATTTGCTTTAGTTAATTGGAGTAGATTAGGTGTCAAGAACCTTAGAGTACACACCCAGTGTGAATTGACTTGGCCAAGTATTTCTGCTCTCTTAATGTCTCTTACATGCATCACTGCTGTGCCATTTCCTCAGTTGTGGGCCCAAAGTGCTCCCTGCCCCCACTGGACATCTGCTTGGTACAAGTCAGACTAACTAGATCTTGAACCCTAATGAATGCTTGCCCGCCAGACCTAGTGCTAACAGATATCCAAGTTGGCTTGCGGGTAACTCCCTTCTTTCACCCAAGTGGCTGCTGTGCCTAAAAGAGTTCACTAGGGAATTTAGTAACAGCCCAAGAGCAGTGGCCTTGAAGCTGCTTTGGTGTTTTCAGGAGGTGTGTATGTGTTAAATAAGCAGACCCTTTAGTCTTGGGAACCTGCAATGCCAAATGCTAAGTTACAGATCTCACATGACACCCAGTAGAGACTGGCAGAGATTGGCCACTTCTCCGGACCTCTTCCACCTTCCTTTGACCTCCTCACCTTGCTTCTCTCTGACCTCTGTAGCCAGCATGACAGCATGACAGCATGACATTGTAAAAACCCAGAACCTCAGACTACTGCCATAGCCTTGGCTAGACTATTCTCAGAGCCTTAGCTCTGCTGCCTGGAACTACTATGAGGCCTAAGTGTTACTGTAATAAAAAGTCTTTTAAACCACAAAGTACTGAGGACAAAGGATTCTTTGGATATTTTTAGATGACTTAGAGGTAAACATGGCTTCTCAGCCTACGACTTGACTCTGACCCTCTGACTGCCCAGTCAACCCTCACCAGGATGATGTACAGCTTCTTACAGCGTCATTGATGGCTTTCGTAACTGCATTTCCTTGCTCCCTTGGTGTCCCTGAATCCTCATTCCCGAATAGGTTTGTAGAAAAGTGGGAGAGTAGTTAGCCATAACCTAATTTTGGTTTTGCCTATAAGAAATGTCTAGGTAAGCATTGCCTGAGGAATTGGGATAGGATGTGAGTAGTGGACAGCCTTGGAAAATGTCCAGAAGTGCTCAGATTGTCAGATAATTTCTAAAACTTGGAAAAGGCAGTCAGTATAGGGCTAATTTCCTTAGGAAAGCATTGTGAGACCCCAGAAGCTTGGGAGAGGAGATAAGCGGATAGAAGCTGGTTGAATGAAACAAGGAGGAAATAGGAGTGAGGGGTTTGGAGAGAGAGGGTGCATCCTTGTGCTGGCAAATTCTAATCTCTCTGGCATTGACTCCAGTCCACTGAGTGCAGAAAGCTCAACAACAGCAGGATTATGAAATCTGTGGCAGGAAACAGCTCTTTCCTTCAGGGGAGAAACAAGTTTCACTGTGTAGAGGGGAACCACTAGACCTATGGAATAAGGTCAATTCATGTGATATTAATCTGAAACATGTTCGTGTTAGTACAAGTTAGGGAATTTTAATTTGGATCAGTAATTTCATATGTTTTTGTGTTTTTATTTCCTAAATACCATTTGTCAAATCTAGTATGCTTTTCTAATAAATACCCTTTCTTATGAAGAGCTTTATTTTTTCATTCAAATGATTTAAAACCTCTAAGATATATAAAGAAAGGTATTTATTGTTACATTGTATTAGTGAAAACTTGGAAATAATCTAAATATTCATCCATGGGATATCTATTATATAAATTTTGGTCCATTTTTATAATGGAATCCTGTGCAGTTCTTAAAACTAATGAGGTAGAGCTAGATGTATTGATAGGAAAAGATGTTTATGATATTGGGTTGTACAACTATGGTGAGATTCAATTTTTTATAAATTTATTTCAAACGTGATAAAGTAAGTTCAGAAGAGTCTATGAGGAATTGTTGTCAAACCATTAATGGTGAAAGTTGTAAAGGGAAATTTTTATTCTCTTATCCATGTATATAAGTATTGAGAACTGAAGCATTTGGCCTTTTTCAATGAGCATGCATTTTTTTGTCTAGAATTAAAGTTCCTGTAAAATTCAACACCAATACAAAGAAAGAGATCACTGGAGGCAGTGGATGCTATAGTAATCTCTAAACTGAAGTCACTGCTCCCCAGATAGAGCCAAATTTGGAAAACCTGAAAAAGCAGAGATTTCAGAGTAGCCAGTTGATGATCCCCATCATACTCTGTTTAAGAATGTGAAGTATTGATACATTGCAGCAACTTGAATGAATCTCAAGAGCATTATACTGACTGAAACAAGCCAGTATCAAAAGCTTACATACTAAGTAATTCAAATGGAATTTGTAGGACATTCTCAACATGACAAAACCATGGAGACAGAGAAAATATCAGTGGTTACTAGGATCTGGGAGAAGGAGCAGCACAAAGGAATTTTTTCAGTGATGGAAAGTTTTTTTATCTTGATTGCGGTGGTGAACATGAGATTAACATGTTAAAATTCATAGAACTGTAAACAAAATCAATTTTATTGTATGTTAATTTAGTAAAAAATGTAAAAGCAAAAAACCAAATAAAGGAATAAGGAACCAAAGAATATCATATGTCTGAACCCACATAAGAACATGGCTGTGGGTTTCTGGTTGTTCAGCACCATGTGTCCACCCCACTCTGTGGGGCTTTCTGTCCTTGGCTAAATCCCAGAGCCAGCCTTACCCTTACTTCTGCCTGGGAGATAAGTTCAATCCCAAGAACTGTAAGGGATTGCCCACTTTCTATTTAAACAAATCTCGTATCAGGAAGCTCAGCACCTTTCAAGACTTTATATTGGATTTACATATATTGCCTTCTACGAAGCTTGCAATTTCTCACTGTAACTTCTACCAGCGGAATCTAATTTTGCTCACTGGCATCACGTAGAATTAATACAACTCGAGAAACTCTCAGTATGTTGCAGTCATCTCTCTCTGCTCTTGCCTCTCTCACTTCTTCTCTGAACTGGTTCTTTTCTCATCCTGGTTTCTACACTCTCCACTCCTCTGGTCTCTTTTGTCTACTGTCTGGTTTGTCAGCGTCCCTCTGAAAATGCGTTGGTCAGACGTGAACATGATTCTGCATCTGTGGTCTGATACTAGGAAACAGAGCTAGTTGGCCCTCTTGCTAATCCTAACATGGTTTTTCTATTGATGATGCTAGGGTCACAGGGCCACCTCCAGAAGCCATATCACTCTGTGGACTCAGAGTGCCCAGACATTGTCTTTTGGCACATGCTGCTGAGAACTCCCCATAATGTTCAACAGGAGTAGGTTTTTTTGTCTTTCACTGTAGAACTCTGCATTTATCCCATTCAGTTACATCTTTTTAGGGCTGGCCATTCCACTCTCCAGATCATTTTGCATCCTGCAGGGGTCTGACATCTGGCATACCCACCATTTTTCCCAGTCTCAGGCTCTGACATCTGGCTTCATCTGTGTCAGTCTTCATCTGTGTCAGTAGTATAGTCTCTCTTTCCAAACGACTTGAAGAAGGGAGATGTTTGAGTTTCATTTTTGTGCCGTCACCTCTGACTCACTGGAACAGCCTGTTCCACAAGAAAATAAATGCCGACATGTCTTAAGCTTTCCCTCTGCTTGTGTTCCTTTCTGAAAAGGTTCCTCTTGTCTTCTGAATGTTGTACCTCTTTATATGTGACTGTTAATTGTATGCCTTGATGCTATTATAGTTTGGGTTGCTGGGGCAGGATGGCGCCGCATAAATACAACTTATCCTAATTAGCATCACTGCATACTTAAGCAGGTCTGAAACCTACAGTTTCCTCTGGTGCTTCATAGGTGTGCAGTTATTATGAAATTACTACACATCTGGCTGTCTTATTTCCATAATTGCTGCAGTTGAAAGGTGACTACTGGCCTATTCTAGAATTAGAAGGTGTTAATTATGTTAATAATCAGGAATTCGGAAGCAGCTTCCCTTAGTGGGTCCTGGAGGTGTGTGGGCTCTGGAAACTACAGAGGAGGTGGGTAGCCAGTGACCAGATGCCAGAGTATGGACAAGAGGACATAAGAGGAAGTAGAGACTCTATAGGAAAAAATGAGAGAGACAAATCATAAATGACCATGGAGCCGATTTCTTGGCATGATTTAAAAGTGCATTTGATATAATAAGGTAAATTAAAAGGCCAGGGATTTGGTGTAATTTGCTCCTGAAAGTGCCCTATGGACTTTCTCTAACAAGACACCTTCTTCCAATAGATTGCTCAGGATGTGAGGGTAAATGGAGAAGGTTCTAGATCATCCTTTTTTCCCCCTCCCAGAAGCCAGGGATTTATTTCCAACCCTCTTTAAAAAAAAAAAAAAAAAAAAAAAAAAAAAAAAAAAACCATTTCACCAAAAGAAATAAAGTAAATAGCCCCAGAGCAAAAATTCTATGCTGATCTACCTTATGAAGAGCTTGGAAACAGTAGGGCAGAGAGCCTGGCATGTAAATGCAATGTTACCAGATACTGACCTGTTTTATATAGTTATTCCTAAACCAGTTGACCAAGAGATTGCATTTAGTTGAGAGCCCTTACATGAAACATTGCCACAGTGTCCTAAAGGTCCAGCTCTTAATGGGATGAGAAGGGAATCTGGCTGCTGAGTCGGGGGTCCCTCTGATTGCTAGTCTGACTCATGGGTGTCCCTGTCTTCTGTGTCTTTTACTGTGTCCCTCTGAAAGTGTCATGCACTGTCAAAGAAGAGCTTTTCTCAATGGCCTTGAAATAGTCAAACCATCTGTCCTCACCAATTCAGGTAAAGTGAGTCAGAGTGAGGAAGAAACCATTAGAAACAGCTTAAAACTATGCAAAATGTACTTTACACATGACTGCCAAAAAATACATTTCATGTAATTTTTTTTCTTTTATTCAGAAATCCCCAGACTTCTACCCTATTGACTGTCAGCTTCTTTTCTCTGAAGTCTGCCTTTCACCTGTTACTTTTCTTTTTACTCTTTGTTAACAGAGGAGGTAACATATATTATTATTCTATGTATGTTTTCTTGTATGTATGTATATACATATATATATGCATGTAAATATAACTCTTTAACTGAAGATTAATACATTTTTCAACATATGTAGGGTAATCTAGTTAAAGAGAACTGGGAATTGTAGCGGGCAGGCATTTCAATCAAAGATTCTAAATTGCACTTCAGTTAATAATGAAATTCTTGCAGGAATTAGCTGCAAACTTGTATTTAAGAATCAAATTTGAAGAGTTGTCTGTATTGATTTGTGAGGTATAATGGTACTACTCGTGATTGGAATGCTATAAATTTGCTGCCTGCAGAGAGAATGAGAAAGATCACAGCAGTCTGTTCTTGGGGAGTCCCCCGTCCATGCTTATGCTGTGCTAAATCCAGTGGTCCCAGCCAGTGGACGTCCAGGAGCCCAAACATTGTGTAGAGTGATTTTTCGTGGGATATGATAAAGACCTGATTTTATTTTATACATAAAATTCATTACTTATCTGTTTGTTTATACATGCATTCATATACATATAATTTATTTATATCTATATATCTATTATATTATTTATTTATTTTGAGATGGAGTCTCGCTCTGTCACCCAGGCTGGAGTGCAGTGGTGCAATCTGAGCTCACTGCAACCTCCACCTCCCTGGTTCAAGCAATTCCCCTGCCTCAGCCTCCCAAGTAGCTAGGATTACAGGCTCACGCCACCACGCCTGGCTAATTTTTTTTGTATTTTTAGTACAGGGTTTCACCATGTTGGCCAGACTTTTCACGAACTCCTGACCTCAGGCAGTCTGCCCACCTCGGCCTCCCAAAGTGCTGGGATTACAGGCATGAGCCACTGTGCCCTGCCTATTATATATTTTATGTATAAAATAAAATCCATCCTTTTATTAAAAAACACCCTCTTCAGTGTCACAAACTTTTCTCCTCACATGCAATTTTAGTCCCTTTGAAATCATTTTCACCAAAACAATAACATATATTCTAGAATTTACTGAATGGATAAGTATTTGCATCAAAAGTATGTGTTTATCACGTAACAGCATGAAATCTGATTTCCTTTTGGTAACTGGAGTTCAGCTCCGATCTTTCTTTTAGGAAACAAATGAAGTATTTGTATTTAGGTTTTAAAAAGTTTTTCCTGTCTCCAGTTTACCTATAGCTCATTTTCATTCTTCAAGCTCCCCAGATACCCCCACCTCCTGGGTTTCTTTTCTGAGTGAACAAACTCTCATATTGTCAGTTTTTTTTGAAAAGGGGTGGTTATCTCTATACTTTCTGGGAGAATATTGCCATTATACCCATCTTTTAGTCACTAGAGACTGAGCATGTGATGTCAAGCTGTACTTTTAATGAAAAACATATCATTTAAAGCATCAGAAAATTGCAGGTTACACTGTGAAGAATCGGGAACATTCTCACCACCGTAACAAGCCCAACTGGTTCTCCCTATCTCCCTGCTGGTGTAGATGATCTCATTTGGCTGGGTAGTTACCTTTTTTGGAAAGACGGTCATTTGTTTTTACTCTCGTGGTGCCTATGTTTTTCCAACTTAATGTTTTTGTATACTTCCTCCACTCAAGAGTGAAATGTGCATAGTTTATCATGAGGCACTGGTTGGAAAACAAGAAAACCAATGGAGACTCTCCTGAGATCACAATGTATAAGATGAAGGAGGAAGATGCCATTGTATTGCCTTTGATGAAAGGAGAGAAAAATGCTGGCAGGTGGAGGCCCAGAGAGAGAAGGTGACCTTCCACTCAAACCTTTGCTTTTGTTTATATTGTTCCCCCATCATGCTTTCCACTTGTTTCCCCAAACCCCCTCCATCCTTCATGGCCCATGGCCACTTCCACCTACCTTCTGAATAGCTGAGCCAGCCCCCTCCCCTTCTCTGCACTCTAAGTGCTTGCTTCTCTAATTGGCAGTGAATCCTCTCTACCTGATGGTAGTTTTATCTGATTCTTGAGCTTTTACTAACTTTTCCTATTTTCTTTTCCTGGCAAAATAAGGCATGGATCCTTTGTATAGCTCTGTGCCTTTGTATAGCTCTGTGCATAGAGTATATAGGCCTTTGTGTACACAGAGTACACAGGCATTTGTATAACTCTATGCACAGAGTAGACACTCAGTAAATGCAGTGAATTGGATAAAAGATCTCATAAAGGAAGCAGGTGTTCAACGGTCCCCCTCAGTCCGTTTACCTTTCTTATTTGCAGACAACTGATTAATGGCCTTTGCACAGTAGGTGTATAGTGACACAACTGGATGTCTCCTTCCTAGGAGCAAGGCCTACATCTTCTTTATGTCCCTTTGGGTCCTGAACACAGGCTGGGCACACCAGAGTCTCAGAACCTGCTCAGTGAATTGAAAGGAAGAGAATGGGCCGCCTTCTGGATGCTAAGGCTCCAGCTGAATAACTGTGACCTCAGAACCCTGAGCTTGGGCTGACCTGGCTTCCTGCTGGGCTGTGCCTGCAGTGACAGGCATAATCCCTTAAAGTGAAATAACAGAAATGCTGCTGGATCATGAAAAAGCTCAAGATAACCAGGTGCAAGCTTCGCTGCCTTCTCAGTTTATGAATCCAGGGAAGTAACTGACCTTTGCTATTCACAAAAAGGGGGAAACATTTCAAATCTATTTATTTTTCTTTTTTTTTTTTTTTTGGTTTTTGGGGGTGGGAGGTGTGTGTGTGTGTGTGTGTGTTTATGATTGTTGTTCAGGATGGGGTCAGGATTTAATTTTTTTTCCTCCCTCTTCAATATTTACTCCCATCCCCCCACCCCCACTCTAATGAATTTAATATATGTCCTTGAATATGCATCTGACGTGTGTGTATGGCAACATGAAAGGAGTTTAAAACTATGGCCAGGCACAGTGGCTCACACCTGTAATCCCAGCACCTTGGGAGGCCAAGGCAGGCAGATCACCTGAGGTCAGGAGTTCAAGACCAGCCTGACCAATATGGAGAAACCTCATCTCTACTAAAAATACAAAATTAGCCAGGCATGGTGGCACATGCTTGTAATCCCAGCTACTCGGGAGGCTGAGGCAGCAGAATCGCCTGAACCCAGGAGGCAGAGGTTGCAGTGAGCTGAGATTGCGCCATTGCACTCCAGCCTGGGCAGCAAGAGCGAAACTCCATCTCAAAAAAAAAAAAAAGGTACACACACACATACACACACGGCTATTACATATGCTCATGGAGCCTTGCTTAAGAAGTCTTTCCCTAATCCCTAGTCATAAAGATAACCTTCTACAATATGCCTTGTTCTCACCATAATTTTTGAAATGTCATCCTGTAAATCTTTGGCACACATTTATTTCTGGTTTTGTTTGAGCGAAGCAAAAATCTTGGATATAGTTTAATATGTTTGAGATGTAGTCTAGCAACCAATATCTGCTGAGCATTAAAGAACTTGGAAAGAAGTAAGCATTATTTCTTATTCCATATGCTCTCAAGCATTAGTGTTTGTGGGTATTACCAGGGAGCTTTGAAGAAATGTAGATTCTTGATCCCTGGTGAGATTCTGGTTCATTAGGTTAGGGTGGGACTAGTAATCTGCTTTTTATCCAGTGCAGGTGGTCTGCGGTTAGTACTTTGAGAGATATTATCTTATGTGGATCAAATGGTTAGCAGCAGCGAATTCATACAGGTCTGCAGCAACCTCAATTCTTGCCTCCTCAGAAGAATTTGTCTGAGGGGTATAAGGCAGAGGGAGAGACTGAGGCAAGTTTTAGAGCAGGAGTGAAAGTTTATTAAAAAGTTTTAGAGGCCAGGCACTGTGGCACATGCCTGTAATCCCAGCACTTTGGGAGGCTGAGGCAGGTGGATTGCTTGAGGCCAGGAGTTCCAGACCAGCCTGGCCAACATGGCAAAACCCCATCTCTACTAAAATTACGAAAAGGAGCAGGCGTGATAGTCGCCTCACATTCCTGGGTGGTGGGGGAGTCTCCTGCCCTGCTCATGTCTGACTACATACTGTAACACTATCATAGCAGATATATCACTTTAAAGGACACCATCCACAACAACACAAGTCAGGAACTCTGAGCAAAGGGAACGCAGTGGAATGTTTACCTGCAACAACAAGCCAGCCACTGGGTACTGTAGTCATTGCAGTAGGGTTGTGCGAAGCAAGGTTTCTGCACAGAAAAGTTGTTGAATATTTTATATCTCTATCTGTTTTCACACTAATGCTGAGTTTCCAACAGGCACTGATTCTTCTGAGGACTAGAAAAGGATTTTTTGAGGCTATTGCCACCCTAATTAACACCTCTCGTCTTCTTTTAAAGGAGCCCCCTGAGGTCCTTAATAGAAATGTGAGATCTTGGAAAGAAGCACCTTCCCAGGGTGCAAGTTTGTTGCATTATAAAGGGAAAAAGTAAGAACCAGAACCAGAGAGGCCTGGCAATTAAGATCCATGGACAGTTTCCAGGCTTAACAAAACAAAACAAAAAAGGCAGTGAGATATCATTGCATTAAATTACTGCATCTTAAAACTTGTTCCAGAGCAGCCTACATGGCTTATTTATTTTTATTTTATTTTATTATTTCAAGACAGTGTCACTCTGTCACCCAGGCTGGAGTGCAGTGGTACAATCTCAGGTCACTGCAACCTCTACCTCCCAGGTTCAAGTGGTTTTCCTGCCTCAGCCTCCTGAGTAGCTGGGATTGCAAGTGCACACCACTACGCCCGGCTAATTTTTGTTTCACCATGTTGGCCAGGCTGGTCTCGAACTGCTGACCTCAAGTGATCCACCTGCCTCAGACTCCCAAAGTGCTGGAATTACAGGTGTGAGCCACTGCACCAAGCCCTAGATGGCTTATTTAAAGGATAGGCCTCTCAGGATCACTTGAGAAGAACATTCAAAATTGAGAAGGACACTTGTACAGGACAGTGGCAGGAAGAAGTTGTTCCCTGTGGCCAGCCTAGGTTCTTGGGCCGGGCAAGTTCAGTGGCTTCCTCAGCCGCATGAAAACTAGAGGAATTTATTCTAGACTTATTAGGCTCCCGGGGATTCAACCACTCTCCTTGTTATTGAAAAATGGATTATGATCTTGCAACAGTTGACTTGTATTATCACATTTGTCATCACCATCAAGGTAATAATAGTGACATCCCTGCATTATAGAGCATGGTTTACACAGGACTTCCCCCTAGATTATCTCGTAATTATAATGGCTACCCTTTGTTGAGTGCCCAGGAAGAGGTGAGTACTTCATATATACCCTACCCTTCATCCTCCTGAGAAATCTATACTTTCATAGTTGGGGAAACAGAAGCTCAAAGTCACTAGAAGAGTTTTCTTTAAGTCACATAGCCAGTAAACAGCAGAGCTAGGATCAGAATTCAGGCAGCAGATTCTCCAATCGTGTAGCATATTCCATAATTGGAAGAAAACACAAGTTTATTATTGTTTAAACCCTTAAACATATTTAAAATATAACGTATTTATATCACTACTGAGGTTTAAGTTATGAGAAAGTTTTGTACGTGAAGAAACTATGGAATCAATGGCGGTTGATTTTACTGCTGGTGGAATAGTGATTGGGCTGTTGTCAATAACCCAATAGAAGGCTTGGGCTCTCCATTTATTAATTCACTGACTCTGGCTCCACCATTTATTCATTTAATGTTTCTGGGAGAGTTATTTAACCTCTTTGAATCTCCATTATCCATATCTATAAATTGGACACAATACTAATACCTATCTCATGTAGTTCTTATGAGGATTACATGACATTAATACATGTAAAGTATTTAGAAAAGTATCAGGCACATGGTAAACACCAAATAAATGTTAGATGTTTAAAAAATGAATATGGTGATGTGATAGCCTTTGCTTTGGCAGATTGGACATGATGGCATCCTGCTTTGACCATGTACCAAGATGTGTCTAGTATAGTAATACAATTAATGTGAAGGCTTCCTCTTACTTAATAAAACCTAGATTTTCAGAGTCAGAGGGCTGTAGGTTCTTCCTTTTGATCTGGACTCTTGAAATTGACAGTACTTAAACACTTGGCTAATTATTGATGAACTATGATAATCAGATAATCATGGACACATGAAGAGTGCTTTTAGCCTTTTTGAGCCATTGAGAACTCAGTAGAAACAAGACATCCTAACAGCTCTTGAGATGGAGACCATCTTGTGTGTAAATTGAAGAGTATATTAAGTTGAAGAGTTCAAATCACAAGCACTTCATTGTACTAGTTCGTAGTACCCCAACACAAAGATGCCCAGAGGCACCTGGCAGAATAATGCAGCTTGCAAGTCCATTCCAAAGGTTGTCATAGCCTCTGCACTGCCGCTTAAATGTCTTGCACTACCTTTGATATTACATGTAAGTAACATATAGACCCTATTTCTAGAAGTCATGCAATAAATCCTAAACTCATTTTCATAGACCTGTTTTACAGCTAATTATATCTTTTCAGACCCAATCTTTTATTTTCCCAAATCCGCCATAATAGAATCAGTGTTACTGATTCTTCCATACCGTAGTTCTTTTTAAAACCAAATTAACATGCACTGGAAATAGATTTGAGTTTCTGGATGGATCTGTCATCTTTTACAGGTTTTATAAAGAGGAGTCACTGATTAAGTCCTCTTCATTCCAAATACAGCTATTTTCTTTGCAAGCCATGCTTGGATACAAAATATCGATCAACCACATCCTAATTGTTTTTCTAGATTTGCTCTGACCTCACAGACCACATACTGCTGATAGCCTGCTGCTGTCACTCCAGGATGACTCAGGTAGCTGGCTCACCCTGCTCATCAGGATTTCCCTCAGGACACACCACAAGCACTGGACATTTCTTTGTACCAGCACTCGACATTTCTTTGTACCAGCACTCTGCGTAGTATTCTAACTATGGAGAAGATTCTCATTAAAATATTTTAGGATAATGGCAGGTGCAGTGCAAAACACAGACCTTTTTTGTGTGGCATTTCTTCCAAATCTTTATTTTGACTCTCAGTACTAATTAAGTGTTAAGTATACTTAAGAAAACTAAAGTTTTGAACCAAAAACTAGGTACAACTATACCTACTTACTGAATTTAAAACCAAATCTAGTCGGTTACTGAAGCTTGTGCATTTGTCACGTATTTCTCATGTCATGGTTTTTATCTCTGTCAGTTCATTTATGGCCTTCTCTGCATTGATTATTCTAGTTATCCATTCTTCCAGTCTTTTTTCAAGATTTTTATTTTCTTTGCGCTGGCTATGTAATTCCTCCTTTAGCTCTGAGAAGTTTGATGGACTGAAACCTTCTTCTCTCAACTCGTCAAAGTCATTCTCCGTCCAGCTTTGATCCGTTGCTGGCGATGAACTGCGTTCCTTTGGAGGGGGAGATGCGCTCTTATTTTTTGAATTTCCAGCTTTTCTGCCCTGCTTTTTCCCCATCTTTGTGGTTTTATCTGCCTCTGGTCTTTGATGATGTTGACGTACTGATGGGGTTTTGGTGTGGGTGACCTTCCTGTTTGTTAGTTTTCCTTCTAACAGTCAGGACCCTCAGCTATAGGTCTGTTGGAGATTGCTTGAGGTCCACTCCAGACCCTGTTTGCCTGGGTATCAGCAGCAGAGGCTGCAGAAGATAGAATATTGCTGAACATCGAGTGTTCCTGTCTGATTCTTGCTTTGGAAGCTTCGTCTCAGGGGTGTACCCTGCCGTGTGAGGTGTGGGGTGTCGGTCTGCACCTAGTGGGGGATGTCTCCCAGTTAGGCTACTCAGGGATCAGGGACCCACTTGAGCAGGCAGTCTGTCCATTCTCAGATCTCAACCTCCGTGTTAGGAGATCCACTGCTCTCTTCAAAGCTGTCAGACAGGGTCGTTTGCATCTGCAGAGGGTTCTGCTGTTTTTTGTTTAGCTGTGTGCTGTCCCCAGAGGTGGAGTCTACAGAGACAGGCAGGCCTCCATGAGCTGCTGTGGGCTCCACCCAGTTCGAGCTTCCCAGCGGCTTTGTTTACCTACTTAAGCCTCAGCAATGGCAGGCGTCCCTCCCCAAGCCTCGCTGCTGCCTTGCAGTTAGATCACAGACTGCTGTGCTAGCAATGAAGGAGGCTCTGTGGGCGTGGGACCCTCCCAGCCTGGTGTGGGATATAATCTCCTGGTGTGCCATTTGCTAAGACCCTTGGTAAAGCGCAGTATTGAAAACCAAATCTAATTATATGTTTTTACTGAAATATGCAAACAATTGTTTTTAAAAACAAACCTAACAACCCAATTCAAACCAATGTGGACTTCTTAAAGTTAAAATATCAAACTTGTCCTACAAATTAAAATTTTTTTGAGACTCTTAATTTTAAAAAATATCTTCTTAACTCTCTATGCTAGAGAAAATCCCATCTATTACTATTTATTTCTCACAGCATTCATGGAATGGAAGAACTGAAGAAAGTCATTCTTTTCTATCTTATTTTTTGACTATAATTTCCCCCATTAGGATTTTCTCAAGAGGTAAGATACAGAGTTGAGAGCAACTTTTGTCTTTAAACTCATTAATAATTTACCTTAACCCCTGGGACAACAGTGCTAGATACAGCGATTAGTTTAAAGGGTCAATGAAATGGCACCACAGGGAGGAGGAAGGTCAAGTGACTAATACCCTGCAGCACTTGTGATTTAACAGTAAGAAGATATAAAAGGAGAGGAATTGGCAGCAGCTTTCCCAACCTCAGGCCCAGAAAGTAAATCTTTCATGTCTGTAATCACTTGAAGGTATTCTGGTGGTGGCAGAGCCTTGGTTTATGGTTTGGATAGCACGGAGCTACAGGATAAATCACCTTCTGGAACATTTTGGTAATTTTTTCCTTCCAAATTGTAATTCTGTTCAGCATCAGCTATTTATCTTGAGTTATTATTCTAAGAAAATCAGTGATTTGTTGTTGTTCAGAGGGATGTATTATTTGACCAAGAGAAAAATGATTGTTGCATTTTGGTAAATGGGTGGGAGGGTAGAGGAACATGCATCTGGAACTGGCCTGGGTCATCTCCTCTTCTTTCATAGAAGTTTAACCCATCCTTGTGTTAGATCATTTATTGTTATCAATAATCATTATCATCAATTATCTGTTATGTGCACAGACTAAAAGAAAAAAGTAAAATGACAATGTTTCAAAACCAGAAGAAATGAGTTTGAATTGCTGAAAAAATAGATGTAATTTCCTATTTTACATCAAAACTTCCAATCATTAAATAGTATGTATAAGGAGAGTCTTAATGTTTTTAGAAAATACCTAATATTAAATTAAAATTGCATAGAAAAATACATGAACAAAGAGCAAAGTCTAGAGGGAAATATTTGAAGATGTTAACTCATTTACTTAATAAAGATTTCAGTGCCCGTTATATGCCAGACACTGTTCTAGATGCCAACATATATGGTGGTGAGCCAACTAAAAAAGACGCTGCCTTCATGGAGTTTGCATCGTAGTTGAGAGTAGGGAAAATAATATATCCATTTTTAAAATTTCAAGTTTGATTTTAGATACAGAGGGCACATGTGCAGGTTTGTCACATGGTGAGTATATTGCACCCAGGTAGTGAGCATCATACTCAGCAGGTAGTTTTGCAACCCACATCGCTCCCTGTCTCCCCCTTCTAGTAATCCACGGTGTCTATTGTTCCCATCTTTATGCCCATGTGTGCTCGGTGTTTAACTCTCACTTAGAAGTGCGAACATGCGGTATTTGATTTTCTCTTCCTGCGTTAATTTGCTTAGGATTATGGCCTCCAGCCTCATCCATTTTGCTGTAAAGGATATGATTTCATTCTCCATTTTTAAAAAAATAACAGCTTTATTGAGATATAATTCACATATCATACAAGTCACCCATTTAAAATGTACAACTCAGTGGTTTTTAGTGTATTAGCAGTTGTGCAGCCATCACCGCAGTTTTTCAACATTTTTATCACCCCAAAAGTCAGCCTGTTTTGTCTGACCTCTTTCACTTAGTATAATGCTTTCAGATTTTATCTATTTTGTAGCATGTGTCGGTGCCTCTTTTTTTGCCAAATAATATTCCATTGTATGGACATAGCTCACATTTTGTTTATTCATTTATCAGTTGATGGTCTTTTGGGCTTTTCCCCCTTTTGCTATTATAATGCTTCCATAAACATTTGTATACATGTTTTGTGTACACATATGTTTTCATTTTTTTGTGTTCATACCTGTGAGTGGAATTCCTGGGTCATTTGGTAACTCTCTGTTTAATCATTTGGGGAACTCCCAGACTCTTTCCTAAAGTAGCTGACCATTTATAGTCCCACCAGCTATGTATGAGAGTTCTGATTTCTCGACTTCCTTATCATCTCCAACATTTGCTACTGTTTATCTTTTTGGTTGTGGCCATCCAGTGGGTGGGAAGTGGCATCTCATTGTGGTTTTGATGTGCATTGTCCTGATGGCTAATGATATTAAGCATCTATCTTTTCATGTGCTTATTAGCCACTTGTACATCTTCTTTGGGGAAATGTTTATTTGGATCCTTTCCCCACCACTGGGAACTGATGAGAGACTGAGCCCTGTGTTCTTGGCTACACCAGCCTAGAACAGAGTTTCTGTAGTGCCGAGCGGGGAAGGCAGCGGATGTAGAGGCCTGTGGTTGAAATGCCACAGACTAACAACTGTTCTCACTAAGTTTTAGTAGATTTTCTTGAATAAATATTTCTTCATTTGCTGTATGCACTTAAGACAATTTCAGACGCATTAAATGGTTGGTTTTTAAATAATTTCTGTAAGTTATGCTTGTTTCTCTGGGAATGGGCCTTTGTAGCTCCTCACGCCACCATTCCAGAAACCTGGAACACCATTTTTACTCAAAAGAGTAACTACTGACAGGCAAACTATGATTAGGCTTGAGTATCTGGCAGGCATTTTCTCAGAAATGAACAAAGTCTGTGACTTCAAGGAAAACAGCTGACAGCACTTGTTGCCATAAATTTGAGTTTTCCAGCCAAAATGAGAATTCTAAATTTTAGAATTTTAGAAAACTTCATCCAAAACAATATATCCCAGCAGATCGAATGTAGAAGCAGATATGAGAATCTGTTTTCTAGTAAGAAAGACACTAAAGAATTTGCAAAAATGTAAAACAATGTCACTCTTGTTCCCAGATTTTCTTGTTTTAGAAAATACATTTAAAAGACATATGCTAATTTGCATGGTTTTATTGTTATTTTAAATGAATTTATAAGTAATTTTAAATGTCTTGGTTTTAATTTTCAATATAGTAAATACTGATAAATATACCCTGCCTAAACAAAATCCCTTGAGGTCCTCAATTTTTAAGAGTATAAAGGGTCTAAGACCAAAAAGTTTGAAAGCCACTTATCTAATAAAGACCCGTCTATGATCTCCCTTAGATCAGTGGTTTCACACACACACACACACTGCACCAAATGAAGATATATTCTTTAGAAGGACACCTAAAACAATTACACTTACAGACCATCACCAAATTTTTAAACAAATTTCAAATAAATTCTGTACTCAGACCATATTTCTAACCACAGTTAAATTAAATTAAAAACGAATAATAAAATATATCACCCCCATCACTACTATTACCACTACCATTGGTTGTTTGGAAACTACAGAATATACATATTCTTATGCCATTAAGGTAATTTGATAATCCTAAAATAGAAAATATTTAGAACTGTTCTGGTTTTAGATTGCCACAGAACAAAACATGCTAAAACTTAGTGGCCTACACTATCCTTAGTGAAATAACTCAGAAACAGTCAGATATCATATGTTCAAACTCATAAGTGGGAGCTAAACAATGGGTACACATGGACATACAGAGGGGAACAATAGACATTGGAGACTCCAAAAGGTGGGTGGGTGGAAAGGAGGGATTGAAGGTCGAAAAATGACCGGTTGGGTACAGTGTTCACTGTTCAGGTGATGGCTACACTAAAAGCCCAGACTTTACCACTACACAATATATGCATGTAAGAAATCTATACTTATACCCTCTAAATATATAAAAATTTTAAAAATGTTTAAAATAAACCTAGTGGTCTAAAAAGATAACATTTATCTTGCTGACAGATCTGTAGTTTGGGTTGGTCTCAGTGAAGTCGACTTGTCTTTGCTCCTCTGCTCCACAGGACATCAGCTGGCACATCTCAAAGACTGGGAGGTTGGAATCATCTGAAGGCTCACTCTTAGGTGGCAGTCAACACTTGCTGGCACAAGCTGGAACCCTGGTACATGACCTGCTCATGTAGCCTGGGCTTCCCCAGGACGCAGTGGCTAGGTTGTAAGGAAAGCCATCTCACGAGCTCTAGAGCCCTGCAGAAGCTGTGTCACCTTTTATGTCCTAGCTTCAGAAGTCACTTAACTTCAGACGTCATACCTTGTATCTGTTCAAGGTCAGTCCCTAAGCCCGGTCTGTATTCAAAATGAGGGAAATTAAATTCTATTTTTGATGGCAGGAGTGTAAAGGAACTTCCAGGTATGTTTTAAAACCACTATAGAACTGAGGAAATAAAATTATATGGTTTAACTAAAGCAGCACTTTCGTACTTTAGCTAGAGATACATTTTTATCATTAAAGATGAATTTTAAAAACAAGGAACGTTGAAAATAAATGTGTTGAATGTTCAACTAAAGAAGCTTGTAAAGAATAATAGAATAAACCCAAAGAAGACAGTGGAATAAAATGCTAAATATAAGAGCAGAAATTAATGAAATAGAAAACAACGGAAAAATGAGAAGATCCACACCAAAAGCTGTTCTTTGAGAATGTTAATAGTCCCACTGTCTAAGAAAAAGCAGAAGAACAAATAAGCACCAGCAATAGGAATAAGAGCTAACATTTAGTAAACACTACATTTATTACTTTTTATTGCCATGGACTGATTTAAGCGCATTACATACACTAACTAGTTTAATTCTCACAACACCCCTAAATAACTTGCCCATGGAAAAACACATCACCACTAAATGCCTTCCTACTTTTCATCTCTGCTGGGTCTCTATTTAGTCCCCTCTTTTCATTCCTCATGGTGTTTTGTGTCTTTTCTCTTTTTCACTGGAGAAACCTTTCCAAAGGTTTGTCGTCTCAAACCTTGCCTTTGTTAACTTTTAGGCATGTGTTTGTTTCTGTTTCCTTACTCTTTGCTCAGTAGTTATTTCCTTTCTTCTATTTTCTTTGAATTTATTCTGCTTTTCTATTTCTAATTTATTTGTTTGTATGATGAGCTCATTACTTTTCAGCCTTTCTTCTTTTCTAATATAAGCACTTAGGGCTACAAATAACCCTCCTGGGGCCACTTACACTGCATTCCACAAGTTTTTTGTTTGGTTGATTAGTTTTTGTTTTTGAGATAGGGTCTCACTCTGTTGCCCAGGCTGGAGTGCAGTGGTATGATCATAGCTCACTGTAACCTCAAATCCCTGGGCTCGAGTAATGCTTCCACCTCAGCCTCTTAAGTAGCTGGGACTACAGGTGTGCTAATGTGTGTGTGTGTGTGTGTGTGTGTGTGTATGTGTGTGTGTGTCTGTAGAGATGAGGTCTCCCTATGTTGCCCAGACTGGTCTCTAAGTCCTGGCATTAGGCATCCCCCGGCCTTGGACTCCTATAGTGCTAGGATTATAGACCTGAGACACCAGGCCTGGCCCACAAGTTTTGATATATAGTGTTTTTATTATCAGTTCTAATTTTTTTCTTTGAATTATGAGTTATTTTAAAATGTAATTTTAGATATCAAAACCTGTAGGTCGCTTGTTGTTAGTGACTTCTAATCGAGCTGCATTGTTGCCAGAGAACATTAGCTGTAATGAATTCTGATTCTTAAAAAATTTTGTGCTGGGCGCAGTGACTCAAGCCTGTAATCCCAGCACTTTGGGAGGCCGAGGTGGGTGGATCACGAGGTCAGAAGATCGAGACCATCCTAGCTAATACGGTGAAACCCCGTCTCTACTAAAAATACAAAAAAATTAGCCGGGCGTGGTGGTGGGCACCTGTAGTCCCAGCTACTTGGGAGGCTGAGGCAGGAGAATGGTGTGAACCCTGGAGGCAGAGCTTGCAGTGAGCAGAGATCACGCCACTACACTTAGCCTGGGTGACAAAGCAAGACTCTGTCTCAAAAAAAAAAAAAAAAAGAAACTTGCTTTATGGCCTGGTATGTGATCATTTTTTATAAATATTCAGCCCAGCACGGTGGCTCACATCTGTAATCTCAGCTACTTAAGAAACTGAGGCAGGAGGATAGCTGGAGCCCAGGAGTTTGAGTCTGGTGAGCTGTAGTCATGCCACTACACTTTAGCCTGAGCAGCAGAGTAAGAACCCATTGCTGAATAAATAAATAAATAAATAAATAATCAATGTGTGTGTTAGAAGAAATATGTCCTCCACTAATTGGTATAATGCTCTGTATATGTCTGTATTAGGGTTCTCTAGAGGGACAGAACTAATAGGATAGATATATATGTAAAGGAGAGTTTGGCCGGGCATGGTGGCTCACACCTGTAATCCCAGGACTTTGAGAGGCCAAGGCAGGCGGATCACATGGTCAAGAGATCAAGACCATCCTGACTAACATGGTGAAACCCTATCTACTAAAAGTTCAAAAAATTAGCCAGGTGTGACAGGTACCTGTAGTCCCAGCTACTTGGAAGGCTAAGGCAGGAGAATTGCTTGAACCTGGGAGGTGGAGGTTGCAGTGAGCCGAGATTGCGCCACTGCACAACAGAGCAAGACTCAGTCTCAAAAATATAAAATACAATAAAATAAAATGAAATAGTTTATTAAGTATTAACTCACACAATTACAAGGTCCCACAGTAGGCCAGTCTGCAAGCTGAGGAGCAAAGAGAGCCCGTCTAAGTCCCAGAGCTGAAGAACCTGGAGTCCGATGTTCGAGAACAGGAAGCATCCAGCATGGGAGAAAGATGTAGGCTGGAAGGCTAGGGCAGTCTAGTCTTTTCATGCTTTTATGCCTGCTTTACACTCTAGCTGTGCTCATAGCTGATTTCATGGTGCCTACCCAGATTAAGGGTGGGTCTGCCTTTCCCAGCCCACTGACTCAAATGTTAATCTCCTTTGGCAACATCCTCAGAGACACACCTTTAATCAGTACTTTGCATCCTTCAATCCAATCAAGTTGACACTCAGCATTAACCATTACAATGTTCGTTAAATTGAATTTGTTAATTATTTTGTTGAACATCTAGAATAACATTTGACAAAATACCTGGGTACTATGGGTCAGTCAAGTTGTCACATAAAATTAACCATCACAACGTTTGTTTGTTCTTCCCTCCCTCCCTTCCTTCCTTCATCTTTTTTTCTTTTTTTTTTTTTTTTTTTTGAGTCAAGGTCTCCCTCTGTTGCCCAGGCTGGAGTGCAGTGGCATGATCACAGCTCACTGCACCCTCAACTTCCCAGGTTCAAGTGATCCTCCCACCTCAGCCTCCCAAGTAGCTGGGATTACAGGCACATGTCACCACACATAGTTAATTTTTTAATTTTTTGTAGAGACAGAGTTTTGCCATGTTGCCCATGCTGGTCTCAGACTCCTGGGCCCAAGCCATTTGCCCACCTCGGCCTCCCAAAGTGCTGGGATTACAGGCGTGAGCCACTGCCCACACCTGGCCCTCCACTTATTTCATTTTCCATCCTCTTACTTTCAGCCTTTCTCTGTTTTTATGCTTTTGATACATTTCAAGTAAATAGCATTAAGTTGGATTTTGTTGTTGTTTCTCTCTGCTCTGACAATCTCTGTTTTTTATTTGGTCAGTTTATCCTATTTGTATTTATTGTGATCGTATTTAGTTTTTTCTTCCATTTTATTTTGTGTTGTTTATTTGCTATATTTTTCTGATTTTCCCCACACCCTGTCTTCCCCCGCCCTCCCAGCTTCTAGTAAATTGATTATAAGGTAAACAAATATATACCTTTTTTTCCTCTTCTATTGATTTGAAAGGTAGTCTGTTTCTTTTATTTGGAAATTATCTTAAAAACTTATCTGGTATAATTGATTTAACAAAGTTTAAAAACAATGTGGCACAAAGAGTGGCGCACAGATTGGCACCAGTCTGAGGACTGTTGTGTATTAATTCACAGTATGAAAGTATAGGGATTGCGAAGAAGCATTTAGAAACATTTGATCCATTTGATGTTGCCAGTGTATCTAAGGATATGATCATTTTCCTAGTGATTCATTGTAGTATGTTTTAGAAAAGATCAGTTCATGAGGGACTGGAAAAAAAGCTGGGGGCCTTCACAACAGTGGTTTGAAAACCACTAAAGTTCATTAAGGTTTCTAGCCTTCTCCCACACAATGCAATGACTTTAAATCCTTCAGTCCTGTTTACCCCTTTCCAGCGTATATGTTATTGTCATCTAGTGTTTTAAACCCATTTGTAAATATACCTCTAAAATGTGTCATGTTTATTTTTTTCCTAAAAAGCGTTGGTTAGATTTACCCATATATTTACCAAAATTCATTATTTTTTAGTGCAGCTTTTTCTTTCCTTCTGGATTCAAATCTGTTCTTTCTAAAATACCTCATTTGGTAATTTTTTCATTAAGGGTTTTTACTGATAAAACTTGTTTTTTAGAAAAGTATCTTTATTTTAACCAACTTTTGGCATAATTGTATAACTAAAATTATAATATTCTAAAGTAATTGTTCTAAAACATTTAGTGTTCCTATAATGGTCTTTCAGTACTTTTAGAACATTGCCCCACTATCTTCTGCCATTCTATTGTAAATGTCAAAAAGTCTACTTTGTCTAATTGCCATTTTTTATAGATAATCAGTCTTTTTTCTCTAATTTTAAAATCTCATAGCTAGGCACAATGTCTTGTCCCTGCAGTCTCAGTTACTGGGAGGGCTGAGGCAGGAGGATTGCTTGACCCCAGGAATTTGGGATTGTAGTATGCAATGATCACACCTGTGAATAACCACTGCACTCCAGCCTGGGCAACATAGTGATACCCCATCTCTTAAAACATATATATTCCCTTTATCATTGTTGTTCTGCGGTTTCACAGCAGTGTTTCTAGATGTTTCATGAAACATCTAGAAAATGTTGCTTCCTGCAGCAATATTCCTGTAGCAAAATATTCCTGTAGCAAAATATTGCTTCTTGCAGCAATATTTGAGGTATTAGCTGATAATTTTCTAGAAAGTATAAGTTATTAATCAATAACTTTCATGCTTTACAGTTGTAAGCTTTCTTTCAACTTTCATACTTTAAAAATAACTTTCATACATTTTATTTATAAAATAATTTTCATACAATAAAACTTTTCTAGAAAGTATGAAAGCTATGAAAGCAATAAACTGCTGTTCTTAAGCTTTTATTCAATGAATGTTGGATTCTGTAATTCTACCCTCCTTCACTTTAGTTATTTTGTGTTCTGAATGGCTTCTTCATACAGGTTGCGTATCCCTTATCCAAAATGACCAGAAGTGTTTTGGATTCGGAATATTTGCATATATGTAAGGCTTGAGCATGTCTAATCTAGAAATCTGAGATGCTCCAGTGAGCATTTCCTTTGAACATCATGTCAGCATTCAAAAACTTTCAGATTTTGGAGCATTTTGGGTTTTGGATTTTGGATTAGGAATACTCAACCTGTATCTATTTTCCGACTTATTTGTTCTCTCTTCCTCTATTGCTTACCTACTGCTTAACCCAGTCTTTGAATTTTTAATTTCAGCAACCACATTTTTTCACTTTTTGTATTTAAATGGAGTTTTCTTTCGATTATTTCCAGTATCTGTTTCCAGTATCTATGTCCTGATTGTTCCTTTTCTGATTCCTTCTTCTATACCTGTAATCAAGTGAGTCATCTTTTTTTGTAGTTTTTATTCAATAATTTGGTTACATGAAGTCCCTTGTGTTTGTAATTTGAGTCTGGGAGATGCTTATCTTCAGTTATCTTTTTGTCTGTAGGGATGCTGCACAGGCTGTGTTGAGGATTTGTCCCTCATGCACTGTTTTATTTTTTATTCTTCCAGGTACCCTCAGGGTATTACCCTCAGAGACACACTCCTGTGTGTACATGTAAATGCACATGTGTGTTTTCACTAAGTTTTCTGGACCTACCGTAGTTGTAAACCAAACCATATATAAGCCAGACCATAGTTACTGATGTCAGGGACATTTTGCTTGGACTCAGTGCTCAGGCCCTGCAAGTCAAACTTCCTCGGCTGTCCCCGTGTCAGTGCGGGGATAATCTCTACTCTGTTCCTAAGGGCATGAATGTGTTGTTTTCACGTTTCTTCTTGTATCTGCCCTTAAATGCGGTGGAAACTCAAGCTTTTGGGTAGCAAAATGGGCATGTTCTGAGGCAGCCACAACAGCTCCAGGTTTTAATTTTTTCTGTGTGTTTTCCCACTAAGGATTTTCCTATTTCCTTACTACTTTAGCTGTGTACTATGTGTGTGTATATATGTATGTTATGAGTGAATGAATAGGGTTTTGCTCTGTCGCCCAGGCTGAAGTGCAGTGGTACAATCATAGCTCACTGTAACCTCAAACTCCTAGGCTCAAGCAATCTCCTGAATCAGCTTCCCAAGTGGCTGGGACTACAGGCTCTTGCAACCACGCCCAGCTGAATTTTTTGAATATATTTGTAGAGATGGGGTCTCACTGTATTGCTCATGCTGGTCTCAAACTCCTGAGCTCAAGGAATCCTCCTGTCTTTGCTCCTAAAGTGCTTGGATTACAGGTGTGAGCTATTACACCCAGCCTAATTTAGCTTTATTTGTAGGGGGATGTAGGCTCTATTTTATCAGCACATTTGTAGTGTGAGACTTTTTAGTCTATCCAATCTCTAATGTTATATTATTGAAATGGAAGTCTCTCACAATGCATCTTTATCATCAGGAAAAATATTAACATACTTAGTTTAAAAGAGAAAAGCACCTACCTTCACGTAGGGCTGGAGCTTCCCTCCCTAGGGTCTAAATCTTTCTCCTCCAGGCATGGCCCTTTTTCTGCTGTCAAAGCACAGAGGTGAATTCCCAAGGGTGGCTTGTGGACTCAGGCTGAGTGGCCGCATGGGTGCGGCGTTTTCCCAGTATTTTTCTGCTTCTGCGCCTTCACTCACTCTCCTATTCCAGTTTTGAATCACCTTCCAAGTTAGCAACCCATTTATTTTTATCTCCATCAAGCTCTGGCTTCTGTCCTCATTCCTATTCACGTCTCTTTTCTCGTTTTTCTCTCCACCATTTAAGCAACATAACCAGATAGTAACTTTTTTCTGCACAGCATGTGTCATTTTGGTGGCCCAGTATGTGCACCCTTCTCTATATTAGGAGAATGTTACCCACCTCATAATGCTTGGCAGGAAACAAAGACAGCCTCTGGTGATAATATTGTGTTCTCACTATTCCTCCCTACCCTGCAGCTGGGCCAAATGCAGGAGATCTCAGCTCTTCCTTTCAGACTGTCTCATTCCACACTTTGACACAGGAACTAGTGACAATAGAAGCAAGAGTTGATGAGTTCACTCTCTGGAGAAGCGACAGGATCCTAGTTTGCCAGATTGACTTCCTGGCATTATGGAGCAGAAACAGGGCTGTTGCCAGTCATAGTTGCAGGATCACTGCCTTCCTACTCATGACCTAGTGCCAGCTGGAGTGTCTTGCAGCAGTAGTGGTGATTGGTTATGGGCTTTGCACCTGGCAGCTTAGCTTCAAGTTTTCCAGCCCCGCTCAGAATCATGAGCCCCCAGGCTTTCTCTGCTGAATGAACTAGGGTTGATTTCTGCAGCTTGCAGAGACCTAAAAACTAAGAACCTAGGTGTTACACTTATCAATGTTTTAACAGTTTCTGTGTTTCTCCTAAGTCAACATGTCCCTGTTTGGGGGCTGTCCATGCGTAGACCCTTTTTTTTTTTTTTTTTTTTTTTGAGACGGAGTCTTGCTCTCCCGCCCAGGCTGGAGTGCAGTGGCCGGCTCTCAGCTCACTGCAAGCTCCGCCTCCCGGGTTCTCGCCATTCTCCTGTCTCAGCCTCCCGAGTAGCTGGGACCACAGGCGCCCGCCTCGTCGCCCGGTTAGTTTTTTTTTTTTTTTTTTTTTTGAGACGGAGTCTTGCTCTGTCGCCCAGGCTGGAGTGCAGTGGCCGGATCTCAGCTCACTGCAAGCTCCGCCTCCCGGGTTCCCGCCATTCTCCTGCCTCAGCCTCCCGAGTAGCTGGGACTACAGGCGCCCGCCACCTCGCCCGGCTACTTTTTTGTATTTTTTAGTAGAGACGGGGTTTCACCGTGTTAGCCAGGATGGTCTCGATCTCCTGACCTCGTGATCCGCCCTTCTCGGCCTCCCAAAGTGCTGGGATTACAGGCTTGAGCCACCGCGCCCGGCCGCGTAGACTCTTTTTACACTGCCTTCTCTTAAATATTTGTCTTGGAGATACTCAATGGCTTATACACTAGGCAGATTGTTCACTCTTTTACATATCTTACTGAGTTGCCCCACATTTTCCAGTCTTCAAATGTTGTCTGTTTCTTTTTTCTGTTTGTTTGTTTGTTTTTGAGACAGAGCTTCGCTGTTATTGTCCAGGCTGGAGTGTAATGGCATCATCTCAGCTCATTGCAACCTCGTCTCCCAGGCTCAAGTGATTCTCCTGCCTCAGCCTTCCGAGTAGCTGGGATTACAGGTGCCCACCACCACATCTGGCCAATTTTCTGTATTTTTAGTAGAGACGGGGTTTCACCATGTTGACTATGGCTGGTCTCGAACTCCTGATCTCAAGTGATCTGCCCACCTCGGCCTCCCACAGTGCTGGGATTACAGGCGTGAGCCATCGTGCCTGCCCTGTTGTCTGTTTCTTTAGCATCCAAATACAATAGTGAGAGCACCTACTTGGCATGTATCCAGCCCCCTCCCAAATATTTCTAAGAATCCTTGGGGAGTTCTGAACACCTTTTGGTTGCCCCCTCTGCCAACCTCTTGCGCCCATACTGCCCCCAAATTCAATCCCAGATACTACTGCAGGCTGCTCTTCCCCCTGGCACTACTTACCTCCCGGCATAGGTGTATTCCCAGGGCATGCTACCCAAGGTGACCCTGAATTACAGACTTGAGCATGTCAGAAGGAAACCACAGTGCAGAAAAAGTGCATTTACAGCTGTGATCTTGAAGATCATCACTACTTCCTGGTGCAGGAAACCACTTATTTCAGAGGACACTGCTGGACATGTCTGCAGAAACTCACTTCCATTTGTGAATAATCAAAAGTTGGTTGGTTGTATTTTACCAATGCAAAGAAATAGGGAAAACTCAAGCTGAGACCTCACTAACCTCACTGAATTCACAGAGACAGCTGCATGTTATTCTTAAAGTGCTCTAATATAAATGTGGTGTGCAGTCACAAGATCTTAATTTTAATGAATACCACTCCTCTTTCTTTGGGAAGTGGAATTAATACTCTAGTGTGAACTAGAAATACTAAATTGTTAATAGCCTCCCTAGAGTTTTACTTCTTGTTATGATAGCTTCAACATTTTAATCTTACGTTAGGCAGAGTAAAATATCCCAGTGTAGGCTCCTGAGTTTGAAGTTCTTGAAGTGTTACTCAAAAATAGGAAAATCTTTTTGTCCATACTCTGAGAAAAGCGTGAGTCAAAATCAGTTAAAAGGCAAATAATTATTATCAGAGGCAATGCTATAATTTTAAAAAATGACTTTAAAAGAGTTATAACATTTGCTCATTTATATTTGAATGCTTGACATTTCATGACTTTTGAATGTGGTATTTTGTTCCTTCTGGCATAAATGCACGGTTCTGTCTTCCAGTCTTTGTCTATAGTGTGTTTTAGTATATTCTATATTTTAGAAAGATTTCACTTATTCTTTAATATTATAAAATTCCCCCACATTGAATTAGTCAGAGTAGATAATTTTGATTTCTGAACATTGAAATAAACTTGTTTATCTCAAATTTGACATATATAGAGCCAACAATAGATAGTTTGCTAACATAGATCACTGAAATGCTTTCAGTTATCCATAGTCCCCCAACAGATATTCATTGTGGATTTTTAATTTGGAATCAGAGCTTTTTATTATTACTATTTTAAAATTGTCTGTTCACTTAAAATAAGCAGTGTTTTGCAAGTTAGAATCTGAACTTTTTGGTGTAATTGGAAAGTAAATAAAGCTGTGCCACATCTGGGCAATATTGTAAATATTTCAAGGACTTTGCAGATAGTTAAATACATGGCTCATTACAACATGCTGAGTTTTCATGAAATTGCCTCTTTAGAGCACAGATTTGATTATTCAGAGAATAATCTGTCACTCCTCATTCCCATCAACCATCCCTTCTTCTGTATTCTTTCTCCCCCCCGGCACTTAAAAGCAGGACTGCTGGCATCCCTTTCCTCTCTTATTCCTGGTTTCCAGACGTACGAAAAGCCCTGCTTGCTAACTTGCTTAAACCATTCCCTTAAGTCAAATGGTTTTTGTTTCTACTCAATAATAAGTTGGGAAAATTAAATTTATCTTTGATAGAAAAGTTAAGCACATTTCAAACTAATAGCCAACATCTTTCAGTATATCTGTTCAATTCTTTGTTTGCCAAACATTCTTCACAGTGCTTTTATGTAAGTAGCTTTCCATGAGAGCATGGGAAATGCTTACCTCCCTCATTCAGGTGCTTCGCATAATCATAATCTCCCCATATTCTTGTTCTGACTCTTACCATTCAGTATCAGTTAGGCCTTGGCCTCTGTTACTAAGTAGAAAATGTTAAATTTATCGATATAAATATATTTATTAATCAGAAAGCCAAGATTGTTTTAGAACCTTAAACGTTAGTTTTACTTTAGATAATCAACATCAAATAACTCTTAGAAATAGAATGTCCCTTCCCAAGAGTAATAACTGACTTATTTTTCTTGAATACCTGGATTGTGAGATACTTTAGTGATGACATATCTGGCAATGTGCATTAAATAGCAATTCAACCTTTTGATTTTATGGTTTTTTCATGTTTCTTCATTTGCATTAATAGATATTTAAAATAAAGATACTTAAAATTCTTTAAAGTAAATGCATTTACTCAGATGTATGCCTTTGTAATACTCTAAACATAGCACACCAGAAAGCCTGTCTCTGTAGAAAATAATGGTCAACCCTTCTACCCAGCGCTTAAGCTATTGTCTGGTTGAAAGTTAAATAAATGAGGATTGGTGTGAAATCTTTTCAGCTGACTATATACCATTAAATAAGTTAGTGCTCACGTGTTGTATCAGTTCCTGGTGTATAACTTAGAGCTAATTAGAAAGTATCTTGGGTCCTGGGAAGATTCCGTCCATTCTATTCTGTCGTTATAGTGAAATGCACAGTTTCCCCTAATCTTAAAAGATTGAATAGCGTTTCTTTTTTAAATGAAGTAAAATGCCAGCTGGTTAAGAGGAAAAAACCTAGTTAGTATAATATTCTCTGCATCCACAGCACCATCCCTGCAGGGTATTGATTTTTCCCCATCTCGCTATGCTCTCAGTCTTGACTAATGAAGGCAGCAGGCAGTGTGGATGATCCCCAGGCAATAAATGATTCAGAAATCATGCCTTTTCATTTTGTAGTGAAATACAGCAGCCTCCTTTTGACCCTTTCTGAGTCTAGGTCCTGCTGCATCCACATGAGCTGCAAGGCCTTGGACAAGTCCCTGAACCTGAGGAATTCAGTCACACCTAACTGTCTTTTATGATCCTCCTTCTCAATCTGCATTCAACTACTTCCCTGCTGTGACTTTAGGTCTTGGTCATTCTAGACCAGCAAGATACCAAATATATATATGTATTCTGTAAAATGATCAAAATTTAATCATAAAAGAGAAGAGAAAATTAACACTTTTGTAAACTTCAGTGCTTTAACTGCTGTGAGCCACAAATCACTTGTATCATGGCTAGGAGAGTGTCCCCATAGCGTTCTCCTAACTGGGATCTGTGTGGTGCTTTTGTACAAACATCTGGGGGTGCTGTAGGAGGGTACAGGAGCCTCACCAGGCTGTGCAGTGACTTTGTGCATGCATTGTAGGCCTTGATTAAGATAAAGGTTCACACAGGTGTGGTCATATTGTTTGGGTATTGTTTAGCAACTACAGAATAATTTTAATACAGAAACCAGTGAAAACTTAAGACAAAATCCTGTAGAGTTTATTTGCTTTCAAGTTATTGTTATCCCTGCAATATGATTATGTTAAATAATGCTCCTTATAAGCATGCATTTAGAGGAAACTTACACATATTCACCTGAGAGTTCTTCCTCTAAAACTTGTTTTAGAAAAGCAAATACCCACCAGTTTCCACAATTTAGAGCTGCTGTAAATGTTCCAGTATTAAGTTTCTGAGTAGCATTGACCTCTTCCTTAATTCTTTGCAGTTTCAAAATTGTATGCCAGCCTCATTTATTCAGTGATATATAAATCAGAGAGCTCAATGGTTGCTCCAGGATCTTATCCATTCAAAGAAATGTAACCAATGCTCTCATTTTTCTACTTTTCATCTACTAAATTTGTACCTCCTAAAAATAAATCTAGTGCTGGCAAGTGTGTGATGAAATTGGTACTCTTCTTCTGCTGGTGTTGGTGAAAATTGGTTCAGTCCCTGTAGAAAATATCTGATGGCCTATTTCAAGAGCCATATTGCTGTTAATAACCTTGACTTGGTCATTCTGCTCCTAAGAATCTCTCATAAAGAAATCATCCAAAACATGGAATATGTTAGATGTATAAGCTTATTTATACTTCTCAGAAATTGGAAGCAATCTAAAAGTCTACCAACATGAGCATGATTAGGTAAACTCTACTATATTCCTTCAGTGGAATATTTTATAGCTATTAGTGATTATTATAATAAATACAAATTGGCAATGTGGAAAAATACGTAAGCTATGATGGTTAGAAGTAAAGTAACAAAAATAGTGTGCTCACTGGGATTATAAGTTATTCCTCCTTAGCAGAAGGATCATAGAACATAAGAATCTCCTCATCTGAATTTTTAGGAGACCCCGAACTCTTTCAGTTAAATATTGCAGCATTAACAAATCACCCTGAAATTTACGGACTTAAAACAAGAGCCACGTACATAGCTCATCATTCTGCAGGCCAGCCATTTAGGCTGGGCACTGCCACAAAACCTTTTGCTTGTCTTGATGGGATTGTATTGGTTGAATCCTAGCCCTTGGATAAAGCGTGAGCCTTGGAATACCTGAATCTTTAAAGAATCATTGCAGGTTATAAGGAAAGTTGACAGTCCAGTGAGTTAGGGTTAGGGGTTGAATGCTGCGCTCCCTCATGCATCCTTGGTCAGCTGCTGGTCGGGCAGGTGGCACTGCTGATCTCAGCTGGCCTGTCTCACATATCTGGGATCTTACTTGGGATGACTGGGCCAGTTCTGCCCCATGTGGCCTCTCATTCACCAGCAGGATAGCCCAGGCTTGTTCTTATAGTCAGAGACCCAAAGGGGAGAACTGAAGTGTGGAAAGCCTCTTGAGTTTTAGGCTTGGATCTGCACAACATCACTTCCATCACATCCTGTTGGCCAACACGTCACAAGACCATCCCAGATTCAAGGATGGGTAATAGACTCTAGGTCTTGATGGGGGGAGCTGCAGTGTCGCATTGTCAGAGGCGTGGATGCTGGGAGAAGAATAATTGCAGCCATTTTTTCAAGCATTCACCAGCTAACCCTAACTCACTGATTTGTCGTTCTGACTCACTGAATTGTCAAGTTTCCTTTTCACTTTCAATGACCCTTTAAAGAGCTCAGGTATTCCAAATCTGATGCTTTACCCCACATCTGAGATTCAACCCGTACAGGCCAGTGTGCATCCCTTTGGGCTGGTCATGGTGCCCATCCTGACTGCTCAGCCCAATGCCATACCAGCTTCTTAAAGATTCTGAGTATCTCTTCTGTTTGACTCTCTATGACTTGAGGATCCCCTAATATGCATGAAAGTTCACAACCTTCCCAGAGTTATCACTTTCCTCATACACAGTTTGGAGAGTGTAGTTGTTAAGTGACTTTAACAACAGAGGGCATGATTATGGTAGCTGAGATCTGTATTTCTTGCAGCTAGGTCCGAATCTTATTTTCTTTTTGATTTAAGGGAGAAAAAACAATAATAGGAAGATTTAAATGTTTCCAAATAGCACTAATTCCGGTTAACGTATTAGTTTAACAACAGGAAAACATAAGACAGAGGCAATAGTGGAATAGTGTTGAAGTTTTGGGGGACTGACTTTTGGAGACTGACCAATTTGAAATTGAACAGTGATCCCTAAACTCTTTATCTTTAAACTCTTAGAAAAAGCTAATGTGTTCGTCCTTTGCATTCTAATGTGATCTCTTCATATTGACAGAAAAACTGAAATAGTTCATCCATCAGAAAAACCAAAAGCCAGTTTTTTAAAGTATTTCAGTAGGCTTCTGGTTTGAGTTTATGTGTTAGACTTATAAGCCAAATATTATTTTGCATCTATTGCATTTTGAGCTGGATATTATTTTCTGTATATGGTATATGATATTATTTGGGTGTCTGATTTTTCCATTTCTTGGCAGAATCAGATGATAGAGGGAATATCCTGAGTGGTGATGGGCAATTTTTATCTACTGTAAACCAGTGAGGCAAAGTGCTGCCTGGTTAGTTGTTGACTAAGGACTTATTGACTTGTGTTAGCTCTTTGACCTATAGGTGCTAAAGTGTTTGTGTAACATTGCCAGGAAAGCATCATCCTTTGTGACCTTGGATACAGTGGGCTGATGTTTATGTTCTCCTACAGTGTGATAATGCATTAACCCACCCAAAAACTTCTGACAGCCTTACCATCCTCAGCCTCTTATGGGGACACAGTGTTTGTGTCTGGCAAGGCAGTTCACTTTTGAAATCAGGAGTGGGCCATCAGAAAGCATCTCAGGTGTTGGAGGAAACAAATCAGCTAATTGTATTCATTTTGCTTTGACCTCAGTTGAATTCAGTGGCTCTTAATTTATGGGACTTTAAAAACAGGATTGGCTCCTAACTCTAGAAGGACACTGATTTGCTGGATCTGGAGGCATCTAGAAATCTGTGTGTTTCATGGTGGTATAAGTGTCTCTCCAGGATAACAGGGCTGAGACCTCTTGTGACAGACATGTGGTAAGGAAAAAAGATTCTGCCACTCCTTCGAAGTGGGCTCAGCATCAGCATCAGTTTGTCTTGTTTTGCCAGTGCAGTATGTTGGAATGCTTCATGGGACCCTCACATGGAACATCAGTCTCAAACTCAGAAGGCTGAGGCATGCCCTCTGTTCCACTTTCCAAGCGTTTGTGGCAGGAAGAAGACATGTTCCTCCAACCCCGCTCAGTGATCGCAGAGAAGCAGGGGCTAGGGTTTCAGAAGGAGTCCAGGATCACAAAGCCCACACACAGCAAATAGATGTGGACCTCCACGATGCTGATGCACAGCGGGCGCTCATGCAGGCAGCAGGAGGGAGAGAAATTGACCCCCTAAAGGATGGATGAGCTTCAGTGAAGCAAAGAGAGCACATTCCCAGCAGTGGACAGGTACCATAGCAGCACAGCACAGCCCCTCTTACTGTTTCAGGCTCAATTTGTGGAAGGCAAAAGTGTGATGAGCTCCTGCACAGGAAAACGTGGGATTAGATCTCACCCCTGTGTTTGATTTCCATTTCCTCAACATGATTCTTCCTCCTCCATCCCTTTCTTCTTTCTTCTTCCTGCCGTCTGTCCCTTCTACCCTCTTTCATCCCTGCTCCCCTTCCTCTCCAGGTTCACTTGTTTCTTCTTCCCTCCCTCCCACCTTCCCTTCAGTGGCCTCGTTCTGTTTGTTCTTACTCCACTGGACGTCCTCTGGACTCAAGACCCTCTGCAGTCTGCCATTGACCCCCTCACCTCACTCATCAGCTCCCAGCCATGAGTACCTTTGTTATCTTAGAGCGCTTCTGCCTGGAGTTGCCTCTGCTTATTTGCTCTTCCCCTGGTGTGACTGCCTCCCTTTCTCCTTTAGGCCTTATGTTAAATGTCACCTCCCACCAAAGGCCTCTGATGTCTCAGGAATAATTCTTTTTCCACCCATGGCAGCCTCTCTACAGAGTTCCCACCTGGTAGGCAGAGTTTTCTTGCCTGTTCTGCAGACAGGACAGATCTTCCTGACCCCAGCATCAGCCAGGAAACTCAGCTCTGGTGGGCCTGTGGCCTCGAACACGCACCAGGCTGATGCTAAAGCCTGCCCCTGGGTGATCACCCTGGCCAAGGTCCTCAGAGAGTTTCTACTTCCAACTCTTCTTTTCAGTACCTTCCAGGAGCCCTTTTTATTTCTTTCAAACCGAGTTACATATTTCCTTTTTTTTTTTTTTAATTAGAAACTTAATTTTTTAGAGGAGTTTTATGATCACAGAAAAATTCAGAGAAAAGTACAGAGATTTCCCATATACTTTCTGCCCCCACACATGCACAGCATTCCCCACTGTCAACATCCCCCACCAGACAGTGTATTTGTCACAGTGAACCTACATTGACAAATTACAAAGTACATTGCACACACTTTTCATGGCTTGATAGCTCCTTTCTTTTTAGCGCTGAGTAATAATTCATTGTCTGGGTATACCACAGTTTATTTATTCATTCATCTACTGAATGGCACCTACCTTGCTTGCTTCCAAATTTTGGCAATTTTGAGTAAAGCTACTATAAACCTCTGTGGGGTAAGCTTTTGTGTGGATGTAAGTTTTCACTTTGAGTAAATACCAGAGAGCACAAGTGCTAGATAGTAAGGTAAGAGCATACTTTGTCTTTCAAAGTGGATGGACCATTTTGCATTCTCACCAGCAATGAGTGAGAGTTCCTGTTGCTCTGCATCCTTGCTAGCATTTGGTGTGTCAGTATTCCAGATCTGGGCCATTCTGAAGGGTGTGTAGTGGTATCTCATTGTTTTAATTTACATTTCTTGATGTCAAATGATGTGGAGCATCTTTTTGTATGCTTATTTGCCATCTATATGTCTTCCTTGGTGAGGTGTCTGTTAAGGTCTTTGGCTACTTGTTTTTTAATCAACTGTGTTATTATTGTTCAGTTTTAAGAATTCTTGTATTTTTTTTTATAACAGTCTATCAGATATGTCTTTTGCAAATATTTTCTCCCAGTCTGTGGCAGAAGTTTTAAGTTTTAACAAAATCTGGCTTATCAATTATTTCTTTCATGGATCATGCCTTTGGTGTTGTATCTTAAAAGTCATTGTCATACCCAAGGTCATCTAGATTTTTTTTTTGTATGTTATCTTTTAGGAGTTTTGTAGTTTTGTGTTTTACATTTAGGTCTGTGATCCATTTTGAGTTGATTTTTGTGAGAGTAAAAGATCTGTGTCTGCATTCGTGTTTTGCATGTGAATATCCAGTTGTTTCAACACTATTTGTTGAAAAAAACTGTTTGCTCCATTGTTTTGCCTTTGCTGTTTGTCAAAGATCAGTTGACTATATGTATGTGGGTCTGTCTTTGGGTTCTCTATTCTATTCCGTTGATCTATTTGTCTGTTCCTTCACCAGTACCGCACTGTCTTGATTACTGTCGCTTTTTAGTACATCTTGAAGTTGGAAAGTGTTGGTCCTCCAACTTTGTTCTTCTTCAATACTCCATTGGCTATTCTGGGTCTTTTATCTCTCCATATAACTTTTAGAGTCAGTTTGTCAACATTCACAAAATAACCTCCTCGGATTTTGATTGAAATAGCATTGAATCTATAGATCAAGTTGACAAGAGCTGACATCTTGACGGTATTGAGTGTCCCTATCCAATGAGAACATGGAATGTTTCTCCATTTATTTAGGCTTTTTTTTTTTTCATTCATCACATTATTGTAGTTTTTCTCATATGGATCTTTTCTTGTTATTGCATTAGCTAATACCTTTTAGTACAATGTTGAAAAGGAGTGGTGAGAGAGGCCATTTTTGGCTTGCTCCTAATTTGTTTTGTTTATGTTTTGGTTTAGTGTGTTTGGACAAAAGGGGGACTTTTCATATCACTACTGCCAGCCATATTGACCAGAAGTCACATTATCTTTATAAAACGTATACGATTACTTTCTTTTTGAGAAAAACTCATGATTCTCTCCTACTAACAAAAGTGCAAGCTCTTTAACATGGTACACAAAGCCTGTCACAGCTGGTCTCAAATGATCTGTTGTTTTAGTCCACTTGTTTCTATAACAATATCACAAACTAGGTAATTTATAAATAACAAATTAATCTATCATAGTTCTGTAGACTGGGAAGTCCAAGAACAAGGCACGAGCAGGTTCATTGTCTGGTGAGAGTCCAGTCTGTGCTTCCAAGATGGCACCTTGAATGCTGCATCCTCCAGAGGGGAGGGATATTTTGTCTCCACATGGCAGAAGAGAGCAAACCCATTCCTGCAGGCTCTTTTTATAGCAGCACTAAACCATTCATGAAGGCAAAGCCCTCATGACCTAAACATTGCCTACCATTAGGCCCCATCTCCTAACACTGTTGCCCTGAGAATTCTGTCCCACACATATTTGGGGGGACACACTCAGACTGTAGCATCTCTCCACTCATCTCAGCATCCTGCATTGCAAACTTTACCAGTGACATCAACCCTCCAGGCTGGGCCCTGACTTCACACACTCTTCCACACCTTCATATGTTGGTTCACACTGTTCTCTTTACTGAGAGTCATTTTGCTTTCTCTCCACCTTTCAAACTGCCTCTAATCCTTCAAGACACAAGATGAAATGTCACCTTTGCCATGAAGCCTTCCATGCCTACTGCAGATGAAATTAGTATTTCCATAGGGCTCCATAGCACTTTATAGAATAATAGCTAAGAATAGATAATATGTTACTATATGCCAGACATTGTTTCAAGTGTAATTGTTAACTCATTTACTCCTCACAGCAGCTCTGTGAGCTACTATTATTTTACCATTGAGGAAACACGGCAAAAATAGTTTAGTTTGCATGTTGCTGAGAATAACATTGCCAGGAAACAGTGGAGATAGGATTTGAACCCAGGGTATCAGACTACAAAGCTCAGGCTCCTAACACTAGATGACTTTCAGAGATTCCTCTATGATGTTATAGCCTGTAACATGTTGTATGGGAATTTAGTTCTCCATTTGATGGTGAGTCTTTGAGAGTAATGTTGTATCATATATATCTCAAGCTCTGTGACTGGCCCAACACTGGGTTATGGAGTGAGTGGAGGACTGACCTTCACTAGCATGATATTCTTCTCTCTTTGCCACTTCCTGACTTTAATCTCATTCTTCTGAGACCTTGACCTTCCATGGAATCCTGCCAGCTCTGTTTTTCACGTTTTATTTATATGTATGTTTGTGTGCATATTTTTATTTTCTCCTGATAATCCCATCATTGTTTTTCTGTGAATCTTAAGCTTTTTCCTGGCTTGGCTATCTAAATTATAACCTTCCTTGCCTTATTTTTATTCATTTCTGCCTTATTTATATTCTTTAGGTTACCAGTCCTATTCTTTTTTAGATGGAGCCTCTCTCTGTCTGGAGTACAGTGACATCATCCTAACTCACCAAAACCTCCACCTCCTGTGTTCAAGCAATCCTCCTGCCTCAGCCTCCCAAGTGACTGGGGCTACAGACACGCACCACTACACCTGACTGATTTTTTTTTTTTTTTTTTTTTTTGAGGCGGAGTCTTGCTCTGTTGCCCAGGCTGGAGTACAGTGGTGCAATCTTGGCTCACTGCAGCCTCTGCCACCCAGGTTCAAGCAATTCTCCTGCCTCAGCCTCCCGAGTAGCTGGGATTACAGGCATTCACCACTACACCCAGCTAATTTTTGTGTTTTTAGTAGAGACAGGGTTTTGCCATCTTGGCCAGGCTAGTCTTAAACTCCTGACCTTGTGATCCACCCACCTTGGCCTCCCAAAGTGCTGGGATTACAGGTGTGAGCCACCACATCTGGTCTTTTTTTCTTTTTCTTTTGTTTTCTCTTTTTTGAGACAGTCTCCCTCTGTCACTCAGGCTGGAATGCAGTGGCATGATCTCAGCTTACTGATACCTCTACCTCCCTGGTTCAAGCAGTTCTCCCTGCCTCAGCCTCCCGAATAGCTGGAATTACAGGTGCCTACCACCACACCCGGCTAATTTTTTGTATTTTTAGTAGAGACTGGGTTTTGCCATGTTGGCCCGGCTGGTCTCGAACTCCTGACCTCAGGTGATCCACCCTCAGTAGAGGGCAATGGTTACAAGCTGAGGTACTGGACCCAGAGGCTTGAACAAGAGTCCAGGGGATTGTTGGCAAGTCATTTGATCCTTCTGAGCCTCTGTTGATTAAGTGGGAAAAACAATACCTTTCTCAAAGCGTTGCTGTGAGTTGAAAGACTTGTCTTTACAAATTATTTAATCTCCGCCTTCCACTTAGAAGTAGTTATTGTTGTTGCCATTGTTGTTATTATTTATTTGTAAACTTTTTGATAAATCATATACCTAGAGAAAATCACAAGTGACCACATGATGAATGTTCATAAGCAAAATACAGCTGTGCAACCAGCAGCACCCAGGTTGACAAACAGCATTGCGGCACCCCAGGAGCCCCATCATGTCCCTTCATATTTTTGAGGCTTAACAATGTTTACTCATGTAGATTAGTTTAACTACTGAGTAGTGTTCTATTACATGATTATAACATAGTTTGCTTATCCATTCTTCTCTTGGGAAACATTAGGCTATCTTTCTTTTCTCCCTCCCTCCCTCCATCTCTCCCTGCCTTTCTTTTTTCCTTCCTTCCTCTTTCCCTCCCTCTTTCCTTTCTTTCTTTCCTTTTTCCTTTATTCTATTTCCTACTATCGGCAAACAACGTCACCCGCACATCACGCACACTGTAAGACGCCCCCTCCCTTCCCTTTCCTTCCTTCCTTCCTTTCTTCCTTCCTTCCCTTTTTCTTTCTCCTTCCTTCTCTTTTCTTTTTCTTTCCTTTTCTCCTTCCTTCCTTCCTCCTTCCCTCCCTCCCGCTTGCTTGCTCACTCTCTTTTTCTCTTTCTTTTCTCTCTTTCTCTCTCTTTCTTTCTTTCTTTCTTTTTCTTTCTTTCTTTCCTTCTTTCCTTCTTTGTTTCTTTCTTTCTTTCTTTCTTTTTTTCTTTCTTTCCTTCTTTCTTTCTTTCTTTCTTTCTTTCTTTCTTTCTTTCTTTCTTTCTTTCTTTCTTTCTTTCTTTTTCTTTCTTTCCCTCCCTCTCTCTCTCTCTCTTTCTTTCTTTCTTTCCTCTTTTACTTATCTCTCTCTTTCCCTCTCTCACTCTCCAATTACTAAAAGCACTGTAACCCTGTATACATTTTATATCAGGCAATGTCTACTGAAAAAAACAGAAGTCATTCTAGGTATTCCAGTCAAGAGGGAATTGAAGACAGGAGATTGAAAGGTTGAAGAGAGTGAAAATCAGAAGCTTCTGCAAGTTTTCAAGGAGTCAGGACTTGCAAGGATCACTGCAAACCAAAAAAAAAAAAAAAAAAAAAAAAAAAAAAAAAAATTCCCATCTGCCTGTGCCACTGAATTCTCAGGAGGAGGCCTAGAAGCCATTAGCAAACCTCACACCAGCCATTTACTAATTCCCAGGCAACTGCCTGTGTTGTCTCCAGTGAATATAACAGCTTCTCTTTGCCTGCCTTCCAAATGACATGTGATTAATTTCACCAGCAGAATGTAATGGAACCTGCTGGCATAGGAGTCAGGGAATTATAGTTTTCAGGATTCCGGCATACAGGCAGGAACGTAGAAGGGTGAGAACAGTCCTGAGTATCAAGAGATGATCTTCAGCTTATGAGCATATGTGTACCACAGTCCTTTCCCACAGGAAGCACATGACCTAGAGGAGTTCAAATAATTCTGGTCAACACCTGGCACATACTTTATAATGTTGCCTTCTAGCCGCTGAGTGCCCCTGCAATACAGTTCAGTCCAGATACTGGGGACTCCCAGAACCCCCTCCCAGTGGAAACCGACTAGTCACTCAGACTACCACAGAGCCAAAAAGGGATCATTGAGGGGTGGAAGCCAGTAGAAGATGATGGAAGCCTAGTAGAGAAGCAGTATAATCTAAAGAGTAAGAGCAGGGGCTTTGAAGCCAGACTGAGCGTTCAAATCCCAGCTCCTCCTACTTTCCAGTTGGTGGAAGTGACTTTTAACCTGTGTCTCAATTTCCCCATCTGTTAAAGGGAGGTAATAATAATACTTTCTGCATCTACTTGTTGCATGATTATAAATATACATGAAGTGCCTGGTTTATAGCAAACTTTCCGTAAACTTAGCTGGCGGCATCATTGTCATCACCATCATTATCATCCCTGTGATATCTTATGACAGAAAGCTTACTTAGTCTTATAGCAAAATAAAGTTGGGCTGGGCATGGTGGCTCATGCCTGTAATCCCAGCACTTTGGGAGGCTGAGGCAGGCAGATCCCCTGACGTCAGGAGTTCGAGAACAGCCTGACCAACATGGAGAAACCCTTTCTCTCCTAAAAATACAAAATTAGCCAGGTGTGGTGGCACATGCCTGTAATCCCAGGTACTTGGGAGGCTGAGACAGTAGAATCTCTTGAACGCAGGAGGTGGTGGTTACAGTGAGCTGAGATCATGCCATTGCGCTCCAGCCTGGGCAACAAGAACAAAACTCCGTCATAAATAAATAAATAAATATTAAGTTGACCTAATAAGAAGATGCAGGGTTAGGGTCAGTTTCTGGTATTAGACTGACTTGCTGCCTTCCTTGGGCTTCTCCTCTCTAGTGCTGAGCACTAAGTGTCCTCTGTGCAATGAGGACAGGTTGGATGAAAAGGCCCTGAGATTCCTCCCACTCTGTTTACCATGGGCTCTGCGGCCACCTTCAACCCAGGGTTCTGTGGGGTGTCCTAAGATACTGCCCAGGTTTTATTGTGTGAAAGGTCACCTCAGCCTTGGCCATCTGTTAACATCAAATATTTGTTATCAGGCACCAAAAATCATATTAAATCCACCTTGTATTTTGTGGATATTTTCAATAATGCTCTATTTCTGAGAGAACTGTGTGACAGTATTCATCATCGTTAGTGGGTGCAGTTGATTGTAAAATCTGATGGAGAATTTAGAGTAGACAGAGTCACCCTTGGAGATTTAATCATGTGTTCCAGTGCTTTCAGTGCACTGCATCCTCTCCTGCCAACACCTGAGCCAGTAAACTCAGTAAGTGATAGCTATAATTTAAAAATGTACAGTACACTCTCATGATGATATGTTATTCCAAAATTAAGAGCATTTTTAGCATGTGGTTTATAACTGCCATAACAGTAGCATAAAAAACAAACAAAACAAACTAATTCAAATAGGTTAACTAAAAATTTAAAAATGTATGGGAGGTACAGCTGTAATAGAAAAAGAATAGGGAAAAAGGCAGACAGCCATGGGAGTGGCCGGCTGCTCTGCCGCTCCCCACAGGGCTCTGACAGAGAGCTCCTCCACACCCACTGTGTGCTCCGTACTGGGGAGCCCTGACGGACAGAGGTGGGGCCTGCTGCGTGCCTGCTCCACTGTGAACCTGAACAGATTGGGACCCAATGATGTACCATCTTTGACTATCACGTTTCTACACTAGGTTGGAAACCTTGGCTATTCAAAGAATTACTTCGAGGAGGGTTTTTCCTCTCAATATACACAGCCACTGGGCAGGTCCTTGAGTGCGCCTTTCTCTTGAGCACCAAGTGCTAATACACTGGGAGTATAAGGTCCCTCAGAGTATTCTTAGGGTTATGTATTCGTTACTAGTTATATTGTCAGCAAATAACAAAAACACCAAATCACATTGGTTTGAGCAGTGAGTAAATATAAATTGTATTTCCTAGAAGAATCCAGTGGTACAGGGGGTTTCAAAGCCTGCCTGGCTTCTCTTTCTTGAATTCTCATCCTCTTCATATGTCCTGCTCTTTTGGACTATAGCGGGATGTTTTCAGCAATTCCACATATCATACCAAGAGTCAGACCAAGATGTAACCTCCAAGGACTCTCTAAGACAACCTGCCTAAGGCTTAGAGAAAGAGATCTTTTCCAGAAGGCACCAGCAGACTTCCTAAAGTATCTTTGACCAGATTAGGGTTAGTGCCTTCCTGAGAATCACTTTACTGGGATTAGCTCAGACTGGTCAGAAACTGCCCTGGTGCTCAGTGGGGCTCATCTTCCTGGGAGCAAGCCGTGTGGAGGAGGAGTAGATACTTAAAATTGGACTTCTGTGAGGAAGGGTAAGTGGGGAGATGGTTTTTTTTTTTATGGTCACAGAGATGTCTACTACTTGTTGTATTTCAAATTTTTTGTTTGTGAAATTAGTTTTGGTTTTCCACAAAACTACATATAGAGAATAACTAGACTTGAACTGAATTTTAGTGTAATTCTCATCCTCACCAAATAAATCATTGTGTTCTCTTTATGTCTTTTCATACTTGTCTCAGACTCAAGCAGCCTGAAAGAAACTCTAAAGACATTTAACCCAATCAGATTATATTTACCCAGGCTCATGGAATCAAGATCCAAAGAAGTTTCAACCTAATTTATGAAAACAGGCCATGCCTGCCCTGTCCTCAAATGTCCCCATGTATAACTTTGGTGAACTGTAAGACTAATTGGGCTGAACGTTTGTGAACAAACCTGACTTCGGCCTCAGTGTGGTCCTTTCCATAGTGACTCTCGTTCCTGTGTTTGGGCTCTGGCAAATGTGAATATCATGCTAGGAGGGTGTGAAGTTCTCACTGTGAGTATTTGGTTGAAAGGAAATCTCAGCTTCCATGAGACCCAAATCTCTAGCTGGGAAATCAGGTCTCTATTTGAAGAGTGCTCAAATTCCCAGAGGATTTTAATGCCCCAGGGGTGAAAGGAGACTAGAATGTATCCTCCATCAGTCCTAACTCTGTGTCCTGTTCTTTGCAAAGCAAAGTTACACAACCAAATTTCACCCCATGGGGGCCCTATTTGACCTTATTTTGTTTCTGAATTTTGGACCAAGAAAAATCAATATAAAGATAAGCATCATATTCCATTCACAGCCAAATCCATACCCCAGGGGCAGACAACAGAGGAAGCTGCGTTGTTTTTTCTCTTCATATCATTTCAGTTCTTGAGCCGGTAGGAAATTATATCACACTCAGCCCTATTTTCCTTCCTTCCACTAAGTTAAAAAGAAAGTTTCTTTCTTCTTCCCTCTTAGAAGAAAAAAGTCCCTAACTCCTTTACTCACCTAGCCTATATGAACCCCTTGCCTGCCCAGTAACTCTCTCCATCTCTGCTCTTAGCTCACCTTTTTATTGTCCCCAAAATTAAGTTCCTACCCTGATCTTGTCATTTTCCATAGAGATTTTCACCAGTTTCTGCCATAAGCTCCTAGGGTTATTGCCAGGCTCTTTGATGTGCCAGGATTGCTGACAGGCATCTTTCACAGCCTTCTGCGTCACCTCTCTGTCAAATCGGTGGGTGGTTTGCATGAACAGTACATTACAACATATAACCATGGCACCAGAAAGGACATTGTCTAAATTTCTAGGTCTTGTAGTCTTCTGGTCCCTATAAGTGCAGTTGAGTTAAGATGACAGACATCCCTTGAGAACGGTTTAACCTCTGCTTCCTGGACAACTGTCTCTCCTAGTCTGAAGGTTTTACAGAGTGACCTTGACAGCAAGAGGCAGGGAGGAATGGTACATGGAGAGAGGAGTCCCCAAGTATGGGAAGGTCTGAGCATGGACTAGAAGGAAGGTGCCCTATGGTTTCGGCAGGAAGCCATGCCCAAAGTCTGTGTTCCAGTGCCACTCCTGAGGGTAAACCTGGGGTCTTCACCCAGCACCAACCTCCCTTTTTCTCTAGTCATGGCTGTGCCTGCAGTTTAGGGTGTTGGCTGGGCCCTGGAGAAGCTTTTCTTTCTATGTTTATCATGTGCCCTGCCTCCTCCTCCTGAAGGCCTCCTGGACAGTTCTTGGGCACCGTCTGCTGGTTGTCCTAGCCGCAGCCTTCCAGCTGCTTCCAGTCCCACATATGCTTTCCCCCATGGCATGTGGTGGGCTTGTCACATCCGCCCTAGGCTGGGCATATCTAAAAATGCAAACTCATGGAGCTACCAGGTTAACTTAATGCCAAATCCTGGCTCTGGAACTTTACTCTCTGGCCAAAAATAGCTGTCTCTCTCAGCCCCATTCACTCCCTCTGAAAAATAGAGATTAAAATAATGTCTGTCTCAGAGGGTGATTACAAAGATTCAAGAAGGTAATGTATGAAAGACGTTCATAAACTAACCATAAAGCACCATAATAATATTAAAGGAAATTGTTATATATCAATTTCTGAAGATACAAAGAGCCCCTCATTCAACCTGGCCCATTAGCATGTGCATCAAAATGAGGTCCCCAAAAGATATTCTTTCTCTAGATAGTGATGAAAGCTTTAAGACAATCTCTGGTTCAAATTTCAATCAATAAAAAGAATGTAAAATGAACAGTATCTCATCCAATTCTGTCTCTAGCCACCAAATTCTCCTCCCTAGAGATAGCCTTTATTATCTTTTCTTGTATACTACCCTAGAGATACTTAATGCATATGCGAGAAAGTGTTATTCATTCTCCTCCCCGCTTCACACAAATAGCAGCTACTATGCATATTGCAACTTGTTTTCTTTCCCACATCCTCCTCAGTTGTTTTATCTTTGCTCATCAACTAGGTAGAAGTGATATTTTGCCATTGTTTTGTTTTTAATTTTTCCATAGGTTATTGGGGTACAGGTGGTATTTAGTTACATTAGTAAGTTCTTTGGTGGTGACTTGTGAGAGTTTGGTGCACTCATCACTCGCAGTATACACTGCACCCTATTTGTAGTCTTTTATTACTCGCCTCCCTCTTCACCCTTCTCCCCAAGTCCCCAAAGTCCATTGTATCATTCTTATGCCTTTGTGTCCTCATAACTTAGCTCCCATGTATCAGTGAGAATATACAGTGTTTGGTTTTCCATTCCTGAGTTTCTTCACTTAGAATAATAGTCTCCAATCTCACCCAGGTCGCTGCAAATGCCATTAATTCATTCCTTTTTATGGCTGAGTAGTATTCCATAATATATATATACACATACATACACATACATATACACACCACAGTTTCTTTGTCCACTCATTGATGGATGGGCATTTGGGTTGGTTCCACGATTTTGCAGTTGCAAATTGTGCTGCTATAAACATGCGTGTCCAAGTATCTTTTTCATATAATGACTTCTTTCCCTCTAGGTAGATACCCAGTAGTGGGATTGCTGGATCAAATGGTAGTTCTACTTTTAGTTCTTTAAGGAATCTCCACATTGTTTTCCATAGTGGCTCTGCTAGTTTACATTCCCACTAGCAGGGTAGAAGTGCCTGATCGCTGCATCCACGCCAACATCTACTGTTTTTTGATTTTTTGATTATGACCATTCTTGCAGGAGTAAGGAGGTATCGCATTGTGGCTTTGATTTGCGTTTCCCTGATCATTAGTGATGCTGAGCATTTTTTTCGTGTTTGTTGGCCATTTGTGTATCTTCTTTTGAGAATTGTCTATTCATGTCCTTAGCCCACTTTTGGATGGAATTGTTTCTTTTTTTCCTACTGATTTGTTTGAGCATGTTGTAGATTCTGGATATTTGGTCCTTTATCAGATGTATAGGTTTTGAAGATTTTCTCCCACTCTGAATTTTCTGTTTACTCTGCACACCATTCCTTTCGCCATTCAAAAGCTCTTTAGTTTAATTAAGTCCCAGCTACTTATCTTTGCTCTTACTGGATTTGCTTTTGGGTTCTTGGTCATGAAATCTTTGCCTAAGTCAATGTCTAAAAGGGGTTTTTCTAATGTTATCTTCTAGAATTTTTATAGTTTCAGGTCTTAGGTTTAAGTTCTTAATTCATCTTGAGTTGATTTTTATATAAGATGAGAAATGAAGACCCAGTTTCATTCTCTTACCTGCAGCTAGCCAGTAATCCCAGCACCATTTGTTGAAAAGGGTGTCGTTTCCCCTCTTTATGTTTTTGTTTGCTTTGTTGAAGATCAGTTGGCTGCAAGTAATTGGGTTTATTTCTGGATTCTCTATTCTGTTCCATTGGTCTATGTGTCTATTTTTATGCCAGTACCATGCTGTTTTGGTGACTATGGCCTTACAGGATAGTGTGAAATCAGATAGTGTGATGCTTCCAGATTTGTTCTTCTTGCTTAATCTTGCTTTGTCTATGCGGGCTCTTGTTTGTTTCCATATGAATTTTAGAATTGTTTTTTCTAATTTTGTGAAGAATTATGGTGGTATTTTTGATGAGAATTGCATTGAATTTGTAGATTGCTTTTGGCAGTATGACCATTTTCACAATATTGTGAAATTGACATATGGATGGATTCTCACCATCCATGACCATGGGATGTGTTTCCATTTGTTTGTGTCATCTATGATTTCTTTCAGCAGTGTTTTGTAGTTTTCCTTTTAGAGGTCTTTTTGGCACCTTGGTTAGGTATATTCTTAAGTTTTATTTTGTTTTGTTTTATTTTGTTTTTTTTTTTTGCCGCTATTGTAAAAGGGATTGAGTTCTTGATTTGATTCTCCGCTTGGTCACTGTTGGTGTATAGAAGAGCTAATGATTTTTGTATTTCTTATATCCAGAAACTTTGCTAAATTTTTTTTTTTTATCAGTTCAGGGAACTTTCTGGGGGAGTCTTTAGGGGTTTTTTGTTTGTTTGTTTGTTTGTTCTAGGGTACATGTGCACAACGTGTAGGTTTGTTACATAGGTATATATGTGCCATGTTGGTTCGCTGCACCCATCAACTTGTCATTTAAATTAGGTATTTCTCCTAATGCTATCCCTCCTCAAGCCCCCTACCCCACAACAGGCCCTGGTTGTGATGTTCCTTGCCCTGTGTCCATGTGTTCTCATTGTTCACTTCCCACCTATGAGTGAGAACATCGGTATTTGGTTTTGTCCTTGTGATAGTTTGTTGAGAGTGGTGGTTTCCAACTTCATCCATGTCCCTACAAAGGACATGAACTCATCCTTTTTTATGGCTGCATAGTATTCCATGGTGTATATGTGCCACATTTTCTTAATCCAGTCTATCACTGATGGACATTTGGGTTGGTTCCAAGTCTTTGCTATTGTGAATATTGCAGCAATAAACATACGTGTGCATGTGTCTTTATAGTAGCATGATTTATAATCCTTTGGGTATATACCCAGTAATGGGATCGCTGGGTCAAATGGTATTTCTAGTTCTAGATCCTTGAGGAATCACCACGCTGTCTTCCACAATGGTTGATTAATTTACACTCCCATCAACAGTGTAAAAGCACTCCTATTTCTCCACATCCTCTCCAGCATCTGTTGCTTCCTGACTTTTTGATGATCACCATTGTAACTGGCATGAGATGGTATTTCATTGTGGTTTTGATTCGCATTTCTCTGATGACCAGTGATAATGAGCATTTTTTCATGTGTCTGCTGGCTGCATAAATGTCTTCTTTTGAGAAGTGTCTGTTCATATCCTTTGACCACTTTTTGATGGGGTTGTTGGTTTTTTCTTGTAAATTTAAGTTCTTTGTAGATTCTGGGTATTAGCCCTTTGTCAGACAGATAGACTGCAAAAATTTTCTCGCATTCTGTAGGTTGCCCGTTCACTCTGAGGATAGTTTCTTTTGCTGTGCAGAAGCTCTTTAATTAGACAGCATTTGTCAATTTTGGCTTTTGTTGCCATTGCTTTTGGTGTTTTAGTCATGAAATCTTTGCCCATGCCTATGTCCTGAAAGGTATTGCCTAGGTTTTCTTCAAGGGTTTTTATGGTTTTAGTTCTTACATTTAAGTCTTTAATCCATCTTGAGTTAATTTTTGTATAAGGTGTAAGGAAGGGATCCAGTTTCACCTTTCTACATATGATTAGCTAGTTTTCCCAGCACCATTTATTAAATAGAGAATCCTTTCCCCATTTCTTGTTTCTGTCAGGTTTGTCAAAGATCAGATGGTTGTAGATGTGTGGTGGTATTTCTGAAGGCTCTGTTCTGTTCCAATGGTTTATATCTCTGTTTTGATACCAGTACCATGCTGTTTTGGTTACTGTAGCCTTGTAGTATAGTTTGAAGTCAGGTAGCGTGATGCCTCCAGCTTTGTTCTTTTTACCTAGGAGTATCTTGGCAATGAGGGCTCTTTTTTGGTTCCATATGAACTTTAAAGTAGTTTTTTCCAATTCTGTGAAAGTCATTGTTAGCTTGATGGGGATGACATTGAATCTATAAATTACCTTGGGCAGTATGGCCATTTTCACAATATTGATTCTTCCTATCCATGAGGATGGAATATTCTTTCATTTGTTTGTGTCCTCTTTTATTTTGTTGAGCAGTGGTTTGTAGTCCTCCTTGAAGAGGTCCTTGACATCTCTTGTAAGTTGTATTCCTGGGTATTTTGTTCTATTTGTAGCAATTGTGAATGGGAGTTCACTCATAATTTGGCCGTCTGTTTGTCTATTATTGGTGTATAGGAATGCTTGTGATTTTTGCACATAGATTTTGTATGCTGAGACTGCTGAAGTTGCTTATCAGCTTAAGGAGATTTTGGGTTGAGGTGATGGGGTTTTCTAAATATACAATCATGTCATCTGCAAACAGGACAATTTGACTTCCTCTTTTCCTAATTGAATACCCTTTATTTCTTTCTCTTGTCTGATTGCCCTGGCCAGAACTTCCAACACTATATTGAATAGGAGTGGGGAGAGAGGGCATCCTTGTCTTGTGCCAGTTTTCAAAGGGAATGCTTCCAGTTTTTGCCCATTCAGTATGATATTGGCTGTGGGTTTGTCATAAATAGCTCTTACTATTTTGGGATATGTCCCATCACTACCTAGTTTACTGATAGTTTTTAGCATGAAGGGCTGCTGAATTTTGTCAAAGGGTTTTTCTGCATCTATTAAGATAATCATGTGGTTTTTCTTGTTGGTTCTGTTTATGTGATGGACTACGTTTATTGATTTGCATATGTTGAACCAGCCTTGCATCCCAGGGATGAAGTCGAATTGATCGTGATGGATAAGCTTTGTGATGTTCATCAGGGATATTGGTCCAAAGTTTTCTTTTTTTGTTGTGTCTCTGCCAGGCTTTGGTATCAGGATGATGCTGGCCTCATAAAATGAGTTAGGGAGGATTCCCTCTTCTTCTATTGATTGGAATAATTTCAGAAGGAATGGTACCGGCTCCTCTCTGTACCACTGGTAGAATTTGGCTGTGAATCCATCTGGTCCTGGACTTGTTTTGTTTGGTAGGCTATTATTGCCTCAATTTCACAACCTGTTATTGGTCTGTTCAGGGATTCAACTTCTTCCTGGTTTAGTCTTGGGAAGGTGTATGTGTCCAGGAGTTTATCCATTTCTTCTAGATATTTTAGTTTATATGCATAGAGGTGTTTATGTATTCTCTGATGGTAGTTTGTATTTCTGTGGGATCGGTGGTGATATCCCCTTTATCACTTTTTATTGCATCTATTTGATTTTTCTCTCTTTTCTTCTTTACTAGTCTTGCTAACAGTCTATCTATTTTGTTGATCTTTTCAAAAAAACAGCTCCTGGATTCATTGATTTTTTGAAGGGTTCTTTGTGTCTCTATCTCCTTCAGTTCTGCTCTGATCTTAGTTATTGCTTGCCTCCTGCTAGCTTTTGAATTTGTGTGCTCTTGCTTCTCTAGTTCTTTTAATTGTGATGTTAGGGTGTCAATTTTAGATTTCTCCTGCTTTCTTTTGTGGGCATTCAGTGCTATAAATTTCCCTCTACACACTGCTTTAAATGTGTCCTTGAGATTCTGGTACTTTGTGGCTTTGTTCTCATTGGTTTCAAAGAACATCTTTATTTCTGCCTTCATTTCGTTATTTACCCAGTAGTCATTCGGGAGTAGGTTGTTCAGTTTCCATGTAGTTGAGCGGTTTTGAGTGAGTTTCTTAATCTTGAGTTCTAATTTGATTGCACTGTGGTCTGAGAGACAGTTTATTGTAATTTCTGTTCTTGTACATTTGCTGAGGAGTGCTTTACTTCCAATTATGTGGTCAGTTTTAGAATAAGTGTGATGTGGTGCTGAGAAGAATGTGTATTATGTTGATTTGGGGTGGAGAGTTCTGTAGATGTCTATTAGGTCCACTTGGTGCAGAGCTGAGTTCAACTCCTGGATATCCTTGTTAACCTTCTGTCTCATTGATCTGTCTAATATTGACAGTGTGGTATTAAAGTCTCCCATTATTGTTGTGTGGGTGTCTAAGTCTCTTTGTAGGTCTCTAAGGACTTGCTTTATGAATCTGGGTGCTTCTGTATTGGGTGCATATATATTTAGGATAGTTAGCTCTTGTTGTTGAATTGATCCCTTCACCATTATGTAGTGACCTTCTTTGTCTCTTTTGATCTTTGTTGGTTTAAAGTCTGTTTTATCAGAGACTAGGATTGCAACCCCTGCTTTTTTTTTTTTTTTTTTTTTTTTGCTTTCCATTTGCTTGGTAGATGTTCCTCCATCCCTTTATTTTGAGCCTATGTGTGTCTCTGCACGTGAGATGGGTCTCCTGAATAAAGCACACTGATGCGTCTTGATTCTTTATCCTATTTGCCAGTCTGTGTCTTTTAATTGGGGCATTTAGCCATTTACATTTAAGGTTAACATTGTTATGTGTGGCCTGGTGGTGATAGAACATCTCAGCATTTGCTTGTCTGTAAAGGATTTTATTTCTCCTTCACTTATGAAGCTTAGTTTGGCTGGATATGAATTTCTGGATTGAAAATTCTTTTCTTTAAGAATGTTGAATATTGGCCCCCACTCTCTTCTGGCTTATACGGTTCCTGCCAAGAGATCCATTACTAGTCTGATGGGCTTCCCTTTGTGGGTAACCCGACCTTTCTCTCTGGCTGCCCTTAACATTTTTCCCTTCATTTCAACCTTGGTGAATCTGACGATTATGTGTCTTGGGGTTGCTCTTCTTGAGGAGTATCTTTGTGGTGTTCTCTGTATTTCCTGAATTTGAATGTTGGCCTGCCTTGCTAAATTGGGGAAATTCTGCTGGATAATATCCTGAAAAGTGTTTTCTAACTTGGTTCCAGTTCTCCCCGTCACTTTCAGGTACACCAATCAAATGTAAATTTGGTCTTTTCACATAGTCCCATATTTCTTGGAGGCTTTGTTCATTTTTTTTTTTTTTTTTTTTAGTCTTTTTTCTCTAATCTTTTCTTCATGCTTTATTTCATTAATTTGATCTTCAATCACTGATATCCTTTCTTCCACTTGATCGAATTGGCTATTGAAACTCATGCATGCGTCATGAAGTTCTTGTGTCGTGGTTTTCAGCTCCATCAGGTCATTTATGTTCTTCTCTGCACTGTTTATTCCAGTTAGCCATTCATCTAACCTTTTTTCAAGGTTTTTAGCTTCCTTGCAGTGGGTTAGAACATGCTCCTTTAGCTCGGAGACGTTTGTTATTACCAGCCTTCTGAAGCCTACTTCTGTCAACTCATCAAACTCATTCTCCATCCAGTTTTTTTCCACTGCTGGCAAGGGGCTGCCATCCTTTGGAGGAGAAGAGGTGCTCTGGTTTTTGGAATTTTCAGTTTTTCTGCTCTGATTTCTCGCTATCTTTGTGGCTTTATCTACCTTTGGTTTTTGAGGTTGATGACCTACAGATGGGGTTTTGGTGTGGATGTCCTTTTTGTTGATATTGATGCTATTTTTTTCCGTTGGTTAGTTTTCCTTCTAACAGTCAGGCCCCTCAGCTGCAGGTCTGTTGGGGTTTGTTGGAGGTCCACACCAGATCCTGTTTGCCTGGGTATCACCAGTGGAGGCTGCAGAACAGTAAATATTGCCACCTGATCCTTCCTCTGGAAGCTTCGTCTCAGAGGGGCACCCGCCTGTGTGAGGTGTCTGTGGGCCCCTACTGGGAGGTGTCTCCCAGTGAGGCTACACAGAGGTCAGGGACCCACTTGAGGAGGCAGTCTGTCTGTTCTCAGAGCTCAAACGCTGTGCTGGGAGAAGCACTGCTCTCTTCAGAGCTGTCAGACAGGGACATTTAAGTCCACAGAAGTTGTCTGCTGCCTTTTGTTCAGCTATGCCCTGCCCACAGAGGTGGAATCTATAGAGGCAGTAGGTCTTGCTGAGCTGCGGTGGGCTCCACCCGGTTCACACTTCCTGGTCCCTTTGTTTACGTACTCAAGCCTCAGCAATGATGAACGCCCCTCCCCCACAGGGCTGCAGCCTCACAGGTCGATGTCAGACTGCTGCGCTAGCAGTGTGCTAGGCTCTGTGGGCGTGGGATCCACCGAGCCATGCACGGGAGGGAAGCTCCTGGTCTGCTGGTTGCTAAAACTGTGGGAAAAGCACAGTATTTGGGCGAGAGTGTCCCGTTTTTCTAGGCGCAGACTGTCACGGCTTCCCTTGGGTAGGAAAGGAAAATCCCCCAACCCCTTGAGCTTCCCAGGTGAGGCAGTGCCCTGCCCTGCTTTGGCTCACTCTCCATGGGCTGCACCCACTGTCCAACCAGTCCCAGAGAGATGAGCCAGGTACCTCAGTTGGAAATGGAGAAATCAGCCATCTTCTGCATCAATCTCACTGGGAGCTGCAGAACGGAGCTGTTCTATTTGGCCATCTTGGAAGCAAAAACCCCTAGAGTTTTTGAGGTAAATGATCATATCGTCAGCAAACAGTGACAGTTTGACTTCCTGTTTACCAGTTTGGATGCCCTTTATTTCAGTACTATGTTGAAGAGGAGTGGTGAGAGTGGGCGTCTTTGCCTTGTTCCAGTTCTCAGAGGAAATGCTTTCAACTTTTCCCCATTCAGTATTATGTTACCTGTGGGCCTGTCATAGATGGCTTTTATTACATTGAAGTATGTCCCTTTTATGCCGATTTTGCTGAGTTTTAATCATAAAGGGATGCTGCATTTTGTTAAATGCTTTTTCTGCATCTATTGAGATGATCATGTGATTTTTGTTTTTAATTCTGTTATGTGGTGTTTGACATTTATTGACTTGCATATGTTAAACCTCCCTCCATCCCTAATATGAAACCCACTTGATCATGGTGGATTATCTTTTTGATATGTTGTTGGATTCAGTTATCTAGTATTTTGTTAAGGATGTTAGCATCTATGTTCATCAGGGATATCGGTCTGTAGTTTTCTTTTTTGGCTATGTCCTTTCCTGGTTTTGGTATTAGGGTGATGCTGGCTTCATAGAATGAATTAGAGAGGGTTCCTTCTTTTGCTATCTTGTGGAAGAGTGTCAAAAGGATTGGTACCAATTCTTCTTTGAGTGTCTGGTAGAAGTCTGCTGTGAATCTGGACATTTTTTGGTGGTAATTTTTAAATTACCATTTCAGTCTCGCTGCTTGTTATTGGTCTTTTCAGGGTATCTAGTTCTTCCTGATTTAGGAGGGTTGTATTTTTCCAGGAATTTATCCGTCTCTTCTGGGTTTTCTAGTTTATGTGTGTAAAGGTGTTCATAGTAGCCTTTTGTATTTCAGTTGTATCAGTTGTAATATCTCCCATTTTTTTCTTAGTGAGGTTACTGGGATTTTCTCTCTTCTTTTCTTGGCTAATCTTGCATTGTTTTAATTTGTATGTTACTGTGAAATTAAGCACAAATTCCTATCTAAAAGTCATGTGAATGTCTTTCATGTAGTTCACTGTCTTTTCATGTTTTGCCCAGTTTCTTTTAGTTGACCTTACACTTGTTGATTTGCAGGAGTTCTTTACCAGGAAAACACCCAAGCCCTTTGTGATCAATGTTACAACTGTTTTCCCAATTTCTTGTTTCCTTTTTTGTTCTGTTCATAATTAGTTGTTTCCTTGCAGAATGTGATTTGTATGTATTACATTCCTGTCATATACTTTGGTAAAAAAGACTGAAGACAAAGAGCTGTTTGAGCTCTGAGGTTTTCCTTTCAGTCAATCTGTCTTGAGCTTTTATTCTTTTTCTATCACCTGTTTTTATCCTTTGACCTCCCCTCCTAGCCAAGTGAAGGGTGCAAGGGCTGGAGCTTTCACCTGGCTGGTCCAAGGAATAAGGAAGAGCCCAAAACTTTGAGTCAAGGGACACATTGAGAACACAGATTTTCAAGATCTGAAGTGAAAGGTTTGCCCTGGAGGGAGGCTCGAAGGTCTTGAAAGGTAACCAGAAGACAGAGATTCCTCAGAGCTCTGAATAAAGGAGTCTTTTGTTAAATTGTTAAATTGGAGTTGGGGTAAGGGTGCCAAATGTGTTCCGTATTTACTATCATCAGATAACTATAGGAGAATGAAAGAACTAACTAGTCAGTGCATTGAAACCATCACAGTTTGAGATGAGCCATTGCATGGCAGATGTCTGATGTTCATAGACACATATTCTCTAACTCATTTTCTCTTCTGAGATGCTAAGCCATACTCCTGGGGATCAGCAGTAGTCCTGTCTGTTACCTGTTCTGTCATTGTGGAATCCTGGAATTAGCTGGCAAAGGAGCTAATTCTTCATCCTTTCTGCATCATGGATGTCCCATTCTGTGTTGATATTCCTTCTTTAATACAGCCATAGAGAAAGCCCATGCCCAGTGAGGACATACCATTAACCACCTGTTCTGCCTGGGAGCTGATGGCAGCAGCAGCTGGGTCGATCTTAGTTGGAGGGAATGGCAGAGCTGCACATTTCTTGGGCAGAGGGTGTCCCTTGGACTCTGGAAATATTAGAAAGATTCTAAGTAAGTTCACCAGCAGCTGGACTGTTCTGTCGTGAGCATTCAGACATCTGACGGATATGCCAACTTGTCAGGACTGGTAGCTGAAAAAGTTTGCTCTGAATGCCATTACTGATTTCTTCCCACCCCCTCTCTCCCCACCCTTTGGCCATTCTCTTAAAGCCAGATTCTAATCTTTCTTTGAAAGGGGTATTTCTCAAAAGAAATGTTTTCTCCCTCTGCTAGACACTCCTGCAGGAAGAGAGGATGAACAGAGGCTTTGATCTTGTAGGCATTCTTTTTAAGTTTGATCTTTTGATCTAATGTTTTGTTTCTGTGTACTTAATGGTTTGCCTCAAAATCACCTAAATATCAGGTCAAATAAGACAAATACTTTCAAAAGCAAAACCCAAACCAATGCTCTACTGTAACCCTTAACAAAGGGCTGTAGAACTGTTCTTTGCAACCAGCAAATGTTTCTAACTTGGCAGAAAGTAAAGAGAACTTCTAGGCCTCCTCTATAGCAATGGATCACTGACCCAGAGGATCCCCAAAGTCCAAGTAGCAATGACACATGAGTAACTCTGCTTTGTCACTGTCCTAACATTCTTCATGGGAAGTAATAGATAAGTCACTTCTTCTAGGGTGTTTGCCAAGCACCACAGGCTGTGCAAGATTGCCTGTGTCTTTCTCATGAGGATTGTGGGACAACCCAGTTCACTGTACTTTGGCCCCATTGGAATGTTAGCCTCTGAGCCAGTTTAGTGGGCAGTGTAGAGCACAGATGTCTCAGGCATTCCCACATGGAATCATTAGTACACAGTGCACTGCATCCAAAGGCTTAGCAGAGTTGGGTAGCTGTCATGGCGGCATCTTTTCTCATAACCTTTTATCTTCCCTGCCACCATATAAATAGAAGGCCTTGGTACATGAGTCCATGAGATATATGAGACTCAGAGAAATGCCAGCAAATTGGAGCAATATCAAATTGGAACACAACTCCATAGAGTAGAATTGACTGCTTTGGTTGTTTGGCATATCAGAAATCTAAGGGAACTAGTAAATCAAGCCCACCAAAATTTTATTCTGGTTCAATATATTTATAACCATGTATTCTAGGCCAAGGCCTACAATAATTGGGCTACATCTGTGACAAAATAGTCTTATGAATAATTTAAGGTTCTGTGGTTGCCACTCATCTTTAAGTCCATGAGTCGGTCCCTGGACCTTTTCCAAAGTTGATTAATTTGTGTTTTTTGAGAGAAAACATTACCACTGTGACTGAAATGATATATATCAGAGCCAATTAAGTGGGCAGCGCACAGCACAAACATCTCAGACATTCCCACACAGAATTATTAGGGAACAATTATTAGTGGCTGTCTGTGTTACTGTGCAGCCTTAAAATATATGGCAAACCGACATACATGCACAAAAATGAAACCTGGAAATATCGCAGGTATCCAAAAACAGAGAAATGGTTACATACATTTTGGACATGTAAGCATCACAAATTAATACATGAGAATTTCTGTATGTGGTCAAGATGGAGTCATAGGGCCCAGATTTACCCTCCTGCCTTGAAATAGCCAAAAGAAAAGGGAAAAAATACATAAAACAATGGCTTTGAAGACACTGGACACCAGGCTGTGAAAGATAGTGACCTCTGAGAGATGGCACAAAAAAACAGGTGAGTCCTATGATTGCCTCAGCTTACTGCCTTGAGAGTTTACAGGCCACAGCATATGGAGGGTGTCTTAGTTTGTTTTGTGTTACTATAAAAAATACCTGAGACTGGGTAATTTATAAAGAAAAGAGGGTTTTTTGGCCCACTGTTTTGCAGGCTAAGATAGTTCAAGGGCATGGCCTGGCTTCTGGTGAGGGCTTTTGTGCTGCATCACAACATGGTATAGAAGGTCAAGGAGGAAGCAGACATATGTGAAGAGAGGGAAATCTGAGGGGCTTTATAACAACCCACTTTCACAGGAACCAGTCCATTCTGGTGAGAGCTAATTTAGTCTTGCAAAAGCAAGAACTCACTACTGCTAGAATAGCCCCAAGCCATTCATGAGTGATCCACTCCATTCATTACCCAAACACCTCCCACTAGGCCCACCTCCCCACACCCCTACTCTAACGATCAGATTTCAACATGAGATTTGATGGGACCAAACAAATCGTATCTAAACTATAGGAGAGAGGAACTGAGGTAGGGCCCAATCAATTCCAAGTTCAGGAGACAGAGCTGAGTCCAGAGGGACTAAGACAACTAGTGTGCAATAGTACACAGTACTGGAGAGGAACCCTGGAAATGTATGGATGGTTTTCCTTGAGTATTTCAGCAGTACTGATCAGCACCTGTATGTGAGGTCAGGAAAAGAGCCATCCAAAGGGATTAAAGGGAACAATGCCTCATGCTGGTACAGGGCCAGGAATAATGCCCATTCCCACCAGGCAAACTAGAAAACCTTATAGTTCCTGGGGCATAGGGTAGAATACACAGAAGGGTCTTGTCTCAACAGGGGAAATAATTTGCCCTAGATTGAGCACTACTTCAGACTTGCCTAGCAAATCAAAAAAGCAAGACCTCAAAAAAACAAAATCTAGTAATTCAGTTGTATTTCAAAGCAAAGGTCAAGAATATTTTTAGGAATACAAAAATAGCAAGTACCCAACAAGGTAAATTTTATAATGTTATAAACTTTTATAATTTTATAATCAAAGATTATAAGACATGCAAAGAGGCAGAAAAATACAGTCTATCAAAGCCAATCCAGAAGTGACACAGACATTAGAATGGGTAGGCAAGAATGTTAAAAGTTACAACTCTATTCCATATGTCCAAAAATTTTAGCCAGAGACATGGAAGATATGAAAAAAACCTAAGGAAAACTTTTAGAAATGAAAACTATAATATCTGAGGAAAAATACATGGGATGGCATTAACAGTAGATTAGACATTGCAGAAGAAAAATTACTGAGTTTGAACGTATAGAAGCTATCCAAAATGAAACACAGAAATAAATAAAGATAACTATTGGATAACTTTAAGTGGCCTAACGTGTGATTGGAGTCAATGGGAAAGGGAAGATAGAAGAGAGTAGCAAATATATTTGAAGGAATAATGCTTGAAATTTTTCTAAATTTCATGAAAACTATAAACCCATAGATCCAATATACTCAATGAACCTCAAGCACTAGACATAAAGAAAAACACACCAAGGCATATCACAATCAAATTGCACAAAACCAGTAGTAAAGAGAAAATCTTTAAAGCAGCCAGAGGAAAAGGAAGCATTACATGCAGAGGAGCAAAGGATAATGGCACATTCTTATAAACAATGCAAGTAAGAATACAAGGAAGCACAGTCTTTATTGAAAGGAAAAAAAAACTGTCAACCTAGAATTCTATTTCCAGCAAAACAAAATTTCAAAATTGAAAGCAACAAAAGACAATTTCAGGTATACAAAAGGTAAAATAATTTATTACCAGCAGACTGGTACTACAAGAAGCCCTTCAGGCGCAGAAGGAAAATGATACCAAATTAAAATCTGGAGCCAGGCACAGTGGCTTATGCCTGTAATCCCAGCACTTTGGGAGGCCGAGGCGGGTGGATCACCTGAGGTCAGGAGTTTGAGACCTGCCTGGCCAACATGGTGAAACCCCATCTCTACTAAAATACAAAACTTAGCCGAGTGTAGTGGCAAGTGCCTATAATCTTAGCTATTCAGAGGAAGGCTGAGGCACAAGAATTGCTTGAATCCAGGAGGTAGAGGTTGCAGTGAGCTGAGATCATGCCACTGCACTCCAGCCTGCACGACAGAGTGAAACTTTGTCTCAAAAAAAAAAAAAAAAGAATTATTGATACATGCTATAATATGGATAAATCTCAAAATAATTAGGTTTATGAAAGAAGCCAAAGAAGAGTATATATGGTATGATTCCATTTATACAAAGTTTTAGGATATGCAAAGTAGCATATGATGACAGAAAGGGAATCAGTGGGTACCTACAAGGTGGAGTTGGGTGTGGGGAGAAGAAGGGAAGGATTACAAATGGGCATGAGGAATGATGAATATATTCACTGGCTTGATGTGGTGTTGGTTTCACAATTGTATATGTATATTCAAACCGAGCAAATTGCATAGTTTATGTCAGTTAAACTTTAGTAAAGCTGTTAAAAATTAGTATTTTAAGACAGAGTAGAATGTGAGAAAGACATAGAAAAAGGACATAGAAAAATATAGAAAATGCAGTTTTACAAGCCCTGCAACAACTAGGTAAAAACAATATACAATATAAATAATATATCTTTAAAGAAATAGTTTAGAAAGATGGTTATATTTAGAAAAAAAGTTATTGTAATAATTTTTGCCAGTGAATGAATGAATAAATAGAAGTAAAAAAATGTACTCTCAGATTTTGTCATTTTATGGGATTTGAATTTTAATTACTCCATGTAAGGTTTTTAATAATTTCTTTAGAAACTTAACCTTTCTGCCACAATCTCCTCATATAAAATGAGGACATTAGTAGTATTTAACAGAAGCTTTTAAATGAGCTAATTCATTTCTAAGTTTCCAGAACTGTACCTGGCATACAGTAAGCACTCAATACTTGTTAGCTCTTATCATTACCAGCTACTAATAGGATGTGCCTCTAAGGCCACCTTGGATCCAGAAGGTTGAACTTTAAAATGGTAGTTCCTTCCCTGTTGCTTGTATACTCAGAGAAAAGCAACAAAAACTAAAAAAGGGATAGAGAAAAAAGAAAAAGGGCTTAAGATCTTTGTTTCTGCTTCCTGACTCTAAGGACCAAGACCCCACAAATGTGCAAGACAACTCTTTGGGGCCCATGGGGAGAAGAGAGGACAGTTGTGGACATACATGAAGCCAGTCAGGGACTTGCTTCAAGGTCACAGCTCCCCAGCTGGGTTGGGAATGATGGATTGAGTACTTAGCGTGACTGTCCAGCCCCAGCACTCAGACTCTCCTGGTTAGGGGTTTGTATCCTTCCCCACCTGACTGTGACACATCACCACCTCTTTTCTCTGGACTCTGGGCCTCGTGTTTGAGCAGGTAGTTTTTATTTCATATGACAGATTGCTTTTTTTCTCTGAGTAATATCGTGACCTCCAACTTTAACAACTTTGCTCGTCCTTATCTTAGGCTGTATATGTCTGTTTGTGTTGTGTGTGCGTGTATTTATCCTAATATGATACATATATATTCCAACTTATATAGAAAACAGTCTAATTTATAATTTTCACACATATCAGTTCATACTGACAATAGTATTTTCATGGCACCTTCAAACCAGAGGTACAGTCATCACAGAGTGCTAAAGGTAGCAAAAAGATGAGTCTCCAAAGAGTTAAGGATTTTCCCCAGCACCTCTTTAATTAGTCATGTGCAAGTACTTTATTGTACACTTCTCTTTATTGGGTAATTTAACTTTATAAGAAATGGTAAAACCAAATGTTTATAATTTGGATAACTTTAAGTTTGCACTATTGAGATTGTACTGTTTATAAGGATGCTATGAAGCTCCTTCTCTTATGTAGATAATCTATATAATAATTTGCTTTTCATAAATTTGCATCTTTATACATTATATTTCATTAAAACAACTTTAGAATCCTTATTACCTTAACTCATGTTTCGTTATCATGAACCAAAGTATCTCATCATAGTAGCATCTGATTCATGACACCATTTTGTAATGGGGTGAATGGACTGTAGCCTCCTAATATCTTTAATTAAGGGAGCCTTTGGATCATGCTGCATTCTGCCACCTCATCCAGATGTTGGAAGACTGTGCTATTGTACAGGACCATCAATTCCTGGAGCTCATTTATCTACCCTAGGCCAGGTCTCTGCTTCTAGGATTTCCTGTAAAAGGACATGCTGAATGATGTGTCACATTCCTACCAGCTGGGAACCTTATTCCTTTCGTGGATTTGCATTGAAATTAGTAGTGAAGTTAGTGGGGATGGATGGAATTATCCATTCACAGGGGATACTTGTGAGTGATTTATACCCTAGATACAAAATAGTCCTGCTTATCACACATCTTTTTGTCAGAATCCTGATATGTTCTAAAACTCATGCGGAGCTAACTGCAGAGATGTGTAATAAAGCTTGTTTCAAATTCTCACTCAAGTGGGTCATATGGGGAAAAGAACTTCCTGGTGACAAGTGTGTGCCAGTTAGTCAGGCTATGCAGTCTATGCAGTCTGTCTTCTGGGTTGGCTGGGTCAGTGTGGCCAGTGAGCCCTGAAGGCTGCATCTGAAGGCTGCTCCTTGCTGTCCCTGTAGCAGCCGTGCGGAAAGCCTTCATCTGAAGAGCTGTGTCTTTACTTTCTGGGAAGATGGTGGAGTGTGAGGCTTTTTTATTTTTATTTATTTATTTTTTTGGAGATGAAGTCTTGCTCTGTCACTCAGGCTGGAGTGCAGTGGTGCAATCTCAGCTCACTGCAGCCTCCGCCTCCCAGGTTCAAGCAATTCTCCTGCCTCAGCCTCCTGAGTAGCTGGAACTACAGGTGCACACCACCATGCCCAGCTAATTTTTGTATTTTTAGTAGAGATGGGGTTTCGTCATGTTGGCCAGACTGGTCTCAAACTCCTGACTACAAATGATCTGCCTGCCTCGGCCTCCCAAAGTGCTGGGATTACAAGTGTGAGCCACCATGCCCGGCCGAGTGTGAGGCATTTAAGGGTAGTCTGCCAGAATCTCTCTGCGTTGGGCAGCCCAGAAGGACCTTGAAGCACAGGTTCACCCTGGGACAGGATAAACCAAGTGATAGCCACTGATCCAAGTACTGCAGAAGTAAGAGTATTATGTGTTGAAGAAAGGCTGGTCCAAGACTCCAACCTCAGGAGAGAGGAAAAGAAGGGTTTGTAGTCCAGTGGGGAGGGTGGTTAGTAACCTTCCAAAGAAAGACATCCTGGTGTAACATGAGAAGGCAACACAGTCTGACTCAGCATGGATCTGATGGTCTAGCCTAGGGTTTCTCAACCTCAGCACTATTGACATTGTGAGTCAGATAATTCGTTATCATGGGGACTGTCCTGTGCAATATGGAGTGTATAGCCGCATTTCTGGCTCTACCCATTACATGCCAGTCCACCTCCCCTTATCCCCAGTTGTGACCACCAAAAGTGTTTCCAGACATTGCCAAATATCTCCTGGGGGTCAAAATCACCCCCAGTTGAGGAACACGAATGTGAAATAGTCAGCTGTGCCATGAAGCCACTGAATCAAACACAGCAACAGTTGGACTCCTATTTCATGGGCTCTGTCAATCTGGTAGACATCTCAGCTACAACTGCTGACTCCTTCATTCTTTCTCAGTGTCCTTTGATGGTTGAGATCAAGGATTCGAAGTCAAGAAGACCATGGCTAGTCACTTTGCCTCCTGAGGTGGCAGTTTCCTCATCTGTAAACGAGAGTAGCAGCAGGACTCCTTGATCTGGTGTGGACAGGTGGAGTGCATGTAAAGGACTTTTCACTGTGGCTGATGTCAAATTAGGCTCTAAGAGTCATGCAGAATTTATAGTGGTAAGGCATTTAGAACTTTTGCCTTTTTAGCATCCATCATGTCCTCTATTTCAGGGTAAATGAGTCTGTCTAAGATAAGTTTTAAAGGATCTAGAACCAGAAATACCATTTGATCCAGCAATCCCATTACTGGGTATATACCCAAAGGAATATAAATCATTCTACTATAAAGACACATGCACCTGTATGTTTATTGCAGCACAGTTTACAATAGCAAAGACTTGGAAGCAACCCAAATGCCCACCAGTGATAGACTGGATAAAGAAAATGTGGTATATCTAGGCCATGGAGTACTGTGCAGCCATAAAAAGGAATGAGATCATGTCCTTTGCAGGGACGTGGATGAAGCTGGAAGCCACATCCTCAGCAAACTAACACAGGAACAGAAAACCAAGCACCACATATTCTCACTTATAAGTGGGAGTTGAACAATGAGAACACATGGACACAGAGAGGAGAACAACACATACCTGGGCCTGTTGTGGGGTGTGGGGCAAGGGGAGGGAGCTTAGAAGATGGGTCAATAGCTGCATCAGACCACCATGGCACATGTATACCTATGTAACGAACCTGCATGTACTGCACATGTATCCCGGAACTTTAAAATTAATAAAAATAATAAAAGCAAAAAAAATTAAAAATAAAAAAAAAAAGCCTTAACCTCCCCCCTCCACCCTCATAGAGACACAAATTTACTCATACACATACACACCTGGCACATGAGGTAGCTGGCAAGAGGGTTATATTTTCCACTTAGAAGCCACAGAGGCAGCCGCACCCTCCATTAGCATTGCCTTTGCTCCGCGTAAGTCTACTCCTAGCAAAGTGGTTTTAAGGGACCGTGGCAATAAAGGAGGCTGTTTGGAAGAAGCACTTCAGTGAGAAGGAAGAATAGGAGTTCCCCCTTCACCCTTCTGTTGAAATCATTTCCTTGGTCTCAATTTATTTTCCTGTCTTTATTCAATGAAAACCTTCTAAGAATACCTTTGAATTTGAACTGGGGTTCATGAAGCACTTGTATGCTATTTATACTCTAACCCACTGAAAACAGCCTTTTTGGATAATATTTTTAGGCTTCCAAGAGACCTAACCTTGTATTATGAGCCACCAAGAAAAATGCAAAGAAACAATGACAAAGTCCAGCCTATTTGCAGCCAAACAGCCTGTGCGTGAGAATTCCCCCGTGGTAGCTCACCTGGACTGGGAGGGAGTCTCTCTTGGTCTCAGTGGTCTCCGTGCTCTGGGGCCTTGACTCTGTGAGGCCTCTCTTCATGCATCCTTCTCTACTCTGCAAAAAATGTGTAAGCAGACAGAGTCTGCAGCCAGCCTGAGGCTTTTCTAGAATCAGCTTCACCCATTTAGAGACTCAGTTGGACCAAAGTTCTGCTGTTCCTGTTCAAGTGCCCAGTGTTGCCCAGAAGGAGTGATGGCTACATGGTGGTCACAACTCCTTTGAGTCCAGGATCCCAACCCTGGCCTGCCAACTGCACCAGCCACTGCCCCAGCTGGGCCTGTCCACAAGTATAAAGAGCAGAGGCCTGGGGAGGTTGGTCTGCTCAGCCTGTCAAAGCCTTTTAGAGAGGAATATCCGGGCTCTTTGATGTTGCCCTTGGAGGCCTGGGAGACCTTGCTTCAGTTAATTTTATCTCAAGGCCGATTTGACACTTAGCCAGGAAGTGATTTCCTGTGCATACACGTTCTGCTGGGTCCTGTGTGGTCCTCTGATTCGCCCAGAGCAGGGGGTGTGTGGGCCAGCAGATGCCTCCTGGGAGTTTTCCAAGCCCCTACCACATACATAGCTACTTGTCACCACCAGGCTGTGCAGAATGGATGCTTTTAGGTCAGCTGACAGTGGACCTGTCTCTTGGAGGTAACAATCCACAGACTTCATGATTCCCTTCCCTTCTGCTGCAGCCAGACTCACAGGCTTCGCAAAAACTGTCCTGAAAGCTGTGGCCCTGCCTTAGGGAGGGAAGGGTGAGATCTCTCAATGGGGCTGCTCATTTTCTCAAAACGGTCATTATAAAATGATTCCAAATGGAGTCGATATTTGATCAAGTCCTTCAACAAAAGTAACAGCCACCATGGGAATTTGCAGCTATCCGGTAGTCAATATCAGGCCTAAATTTTGATTAATTGGTGCCTGACGGCTTTAATAATGTAAACCAAGTGTGCTTTAATTTTCCTTTCCATTTTATCTTCCTCCCAATTTTATCGATTTGAAGGAATTGCGGCGGCCCCTTATGTTTCATTAGAGAGCCACAGAAGTATGAAGTGAAGTTTGGAGGACAGAGCAAATGACTGAGCTCGCGTGGCCCTACCAATCATTTCCAGTGGGTGCCCAGCCGCACTCCGCCTGGCTGTGACTCATGCTCAGCAGGGGCCCGAGATGACGGTGTGTCTCCCAAACGTGGCTGCCCTCAGTCTTAAGAAGCATGCAGATCATTCTCAGAGCTGGCCACCTCGGTTTCACACTTTGGCTGGCCGTGGCCCCCCGTGGCCATGGATCTGAGATGGTCCCTTACCTGCCCTCCTGACTGAGGCTCGGTGCCCAGCCCAGGCTGAGGATTCTGCAGTGCTGGCCCAGCCTCCACTGTCCAGGCCTGGCCACCTGGACCTCTTGTGTCCCAAAGTCACGGAGTCCTTCTGTCCTGCCTTATAAATCCCAACTTGATGCCTCTGGAGTTCTTTATGGTGGTTTCTCTGAGGGCCTGTGGGGATTAGGTCTTAGGCCCCAGCCCTGTGCCCCGTCACAAGGCTCCCTTCCACACTGTGGATTCACTGCAGCAGAGGTGGTTTTGCTCAATAGAGCATGTTATTAAGGGCAGAAATTACAGCTGGCCATAACTGACTGACTTTTTCCTCCAGTTGTAACATGAGTTTCAAGGGGAGGCTGAAGACTTCACGCACAGTGGTAAACATTTCACCATGTATTAAAACTTACCAAAAAATAAAATGCTCATCTAATATAATATTGAAGAGATTGCTTATAACTGTCAATCCATCTCCTTCCAAATCTGAGAATATGTAATCATGTTGCCCATGTTCAAATGGAAACTCTTTCTTCCCCCTTCTTTGAAGAGTGCTTGAGTTACTTTATTTCTGATAGGAATCTCAAGGGTTCTGTTTCCATACGGTGGATGAGGCAGACTCTTCTCCTGTTCACTCAGAATGGGACTATTTCAGCATTTAGCCCTACAAGAGAGGGTCTTCAATGTGTGGCTTCTTTGGCATGTCCACCCCAACAGCCACCTGCTGGCTCACACCTCCACCAAGGCACTGCCTCTGCCACTGAGGACAAAGGAAGAACCATGCGGCATCTTACCTCTGCTCAATTGAAGGATCATTGGAAAGCAGGGGAGGAGACACTGTGTCAGTGTGGTTAGGGATCTGGTGTTGGCGTGTGAGTTCCTGGATGTTGTGCTTCATCCTGTTGCCTCTCACCTGGACCATTCCCAAAGTCCCTCCTAACTGGCTTCTGGCTTCCAGCTCGTCCCTGCTTCTGCAGCCTTTAAAAAATCTCTACCCTGCCTGTTCCCACCTCAGGCCTTCATGGTTGCTGCTATCACCTCTTTTTACAATATAAGTCCCTCAAATAATCTCATGGCTAGTTCTTTCTCATCATTCTACCCTTGGCTTGCATGTCAACTCCTCAGGGAGACTGTCCTGGCCAACCTCATACTATTGTTCTTCTCTCCCCTGTTTTACTTTCTCCATGACACCTATCAGCATCTCAAATTATTGTATTTGTTTACTTTTTAATTGTGTTTCTCAAGGTGGAAGCTCTGACTTGACAGCCGCCACCCCCGGCTATTTCTCCAGAATCTAAACAGAGTCCAACACATAGTAGGTGCTCAATACACACTGTCTTATGGACCACAGAATCAAGCTAATGTTTGAAGGATCCTTTACAGTTGCCAAAAGAGCTTTTAATGTGTACGCATCTCATGTGTGATTGTGATTGCTTTTCTGCCCACCTTTGACTAGACTGAAGGCCTTGGGTGTGAGGATTTGGTGACACTTTCTTTTTTTTTGAGATGGAGTCTCGCCCTGTCGCCCAGGCTGGAGTGCAGTGGCGCAATCTCAGCTCGCTGCAAGCTCCACCTCCGGGGTTCACACCATTCTCCTGCCTCAGCCTCCCAAGCAGCTGGGACTACAGGCGCCACCACCTCGCCCGGCTAATCTTTTATATTTTTAGTAGAGACGGGGTTTCACCGTGTTAGCTAGGATGGTCTCGATCTCCTGACCTCGTGATCCACCCGCCTCGGCCTCCCAAAGTGCTGGGATTACAGGCGTGAGCCACCGCGCCTGGCCTGGTGGCACTTTCTTATGACACTGGAGGTCTCAAAGTCAGAATGTATGATATTTATTGCATATCCTTGCAGTCATGGTCCATGCATGTTTTTATATTGTGTGTTTTTTTACTTCATATTACGGGAACTTTCCTGATTGTCCCTATGTATGGTGGCTGAATCACTGCAGAGTGGTTTAGTGGCTGATAGTGTCTTTACCTTGTAGAGTGAGGAACTGGGGAAAGAAGAAGGCTAAGGGCTTTTTTAGCCAAGTTGACTTGACGTTGCTCTACTTTGCTCTCCTTCATCCAGTGGGAGGTTCAGAGAAGGGGCTGGAAACAGGCCCTGTTAAGCTCCTCTTATCTCCATCCCCTCTCCCACCTCAGAGCCCTCTCTATCACACAAACACCCTCACAACACAAAATCAGTGACTCTGTTGTCAAATACACAGCTCACTATGACCCCATATAGTATTCCTAAGGACTGGTTAGTATTTGCTTGGATCAGGTTTGCATGATATATACTCACGCTGTTCCTCACTTCTTATGACCCAAGCTCTCCCACTTTAGTTACCACCCTAAGTATATTTTCTTGTGAGGAAATTATTCCAGCCACATCCATAGCTGACATCCTCATGTCAGTGCCTTGGAAATCTATGCTCTCATGCTTTTCTAAGTGCTTGGTTTGGGTCCTCCTGGGCAAAATGGTATGTCCTGATCCTGTATTTCACCAAAACATACTTTGGGCCAACCTCCTGTTTATTTTTATATCTACAAAAAGTCCACATCATAATTTTTTGCCAATTAAAACTGTTTGTTTCCTCACTTATTTTGGGACTGACTGTTGTAGGTAGTTAGTTGGATCAGGCCTAAACGACTTCCCAAAGCAGCTATATTATATTCAACATTTTAGACTTATGGGACTTACTGGCCAGAAACTGATGTAATTATGAACAGTTTCTAAGCAATAAGGGCATTTTTACTGCCCTGCAGAGAACTGAGAGAACTGGCTGGCCTAAAATGGAGGAGGAGGTAGCTATGGATAATTTTCTTTTAGAAAATAATCATGTCTTATGGGGTGAAAAAGAAAAACATTCAAATCCTCCACATGTGATTTCTGTAGCCTCTAGATTTAGCGGGTGCCACAGGTACAGAGAGGTGTTTGGGTGAGAGAGGTGAATGGAGGTGTCAGGCTAGGTTAAGGGAACATACAGACCCCAGGAGGAGGAAATAAAGGTCAAGAGAAAGAAGAAAGTCCTTCAACACTGCTTTTCTCTCACCAAAGTGTGCCCTTTGATAATTCAAATGCTAGTTTACCATCATCCTCCTTTGCACGCTGCATCTCCAAATCTGGAAATATCAGTGGAAAGGAGGAGTGTTCCTTCCTTTGACCCCAGCTTGAGAGGCTTCTGTCTTAAATACAGGCCAAGCTATTTCCTTGGGGACCTGGGCCCCTGAAAGCTGGGACTAGTTCCCCCCATGGCAGAATGTCAGCCTCCTCACTACTCATGGAAATGTCAACTCCCGGCTTCCCCAGCTGGACACCGGCCCTGTCTCTGGCCAGGTGCTCCTACAGCCAGACCTTTCATGGGAGGAGGCAAAGGGCAACATGGTGACTGGGGCAGGAAGCAATGGAGGGAAGGCAGAGTAGCAATGGGGTGGGATGCAGGAGAGAGCCAGCCCATCCGGGCCTCCATCCCAGCTCTACTACTGATCACCGCCTCACCCTGTCTCTAATGTGTGATCATGAAGACCTTCCTCATAGGGTCACCATGAAGAGAACATGAGATAATGGCCCACAGTGGCTACCCAGCAAACTGTTGATTCACTTCTCATCACCAGCAAAGGCAGACCTCCATCTAAGAGTGCCAGGAGAGATGTGCAAAGCCTCTGGTAGCCAAGCCTGAAAGAAGTTGCCAAAAATATGGTGTTCTGCATATCAGGAACAGCTTACTGGACAGTACATAGGATCCACAGACTCCTTTGGTCAAGAGCAGCAACTTCCAGTTCCGTCTGGGAGAGATTCTGCAGTTCCTGCTTTGCCTGGAAATGATGAGGATGAACAACAATGACTAGGGGAGCAAAGGGTGCTATGCAGTTTACAAAAGGTGGCCGGCAGAGCAGTGCAGAGTGCAAACCATTTATACAAGATCACATAGCACGTAGGCAGTAGAGCTAGAAACACGGCTTAGTCAGTTGCTTACTTTTATTAATCAACCAGTCAGCCAACAACTGTGCCAGGTACTTAGTAGCAGATGTGAAGATACCATGGTCTTTTGGGAAGAATGTGGATCTTGAAGTTGTGGGGACTGGGTTAAATCTCAGTGCCACTGCTTCCTGGCTAGCTGACCTTGGGCAAGTCACATGAGCCCTCCTAGCCTTCATTTCCTCATCTGTAAAGTGAACACAGTTAATACTTGTTTTTCAAGTTGCCAAAAAGAAAATAATATGTTTGAAAGCAGTTAACTCTATTCCTGAATATAGTAGGTACTCAGGAATGTTAGTTTCCTTTCTTGACACAAATCCCAAGCCATTTTTACTGCAAGGCTTTTTACTTATTTAATCCTATAGGTAAAAGTGAATCTAACAGTTTCTACCTGAAATCTGGGTTTTGTTGACTTTGCCCCCACACATCTACTAATGCCTTGTGCACTCACTCCCCTCTCCTACCCCGTTTGTCTGGAGTACACCACGTGGAGACTTATCTCTGCCCTTGAACAAGAGGTCATCTGCTGTTTTCTTCCTGTCCTCTCCCGGCTTCCTTCACCTTGAGGAATCACTGTATTGCAAATGCCACCACTTCCTCAGGCCTCAGTAAGCTTGGGGCCTCCCAGTGAGCTAAAGCAAAGCTGTGCTTCATGCAGAGGGTGAAAGACTGCCTCACAAAGTGGTCCTCCTGGACAAAAACATGGTGCTGCTTATGCTCCAGTACTGTTCCAGGTATTTAGTGCAATAGCTCTGTCACCCTCCAGAGAACCTGCATTCATGAGGACCTGGGTCAAATCTAGGAGAGCAAGCCTTTGTGACTGGGCCTACCTCTTTTGTAAGACCCTGCCTCTTTCCTTGAGCTCCAACTGTTACCCCCTTACCCTTGGTGATCAGCAGATTTACTGATGGGAATTCTTAGGGACACCTCTAGATCTCTTTCAGATCATCCCCTCCTTACTAATCATGGACAGAATGGGCCTCACTTGCTTTTGCTGAGGTACATAGAGTTTCTAAATGGACTCCAGGGAAGGCACAGATGCTGTGAGGCAGCTGGAGGCCATGCATGAAAATTCCTCCATTCAGTCTCAGATGCACTCAGCATCCCATGAAAGATGTGATGAGCATATGGGTCTGGATGCAGAGCAGGATGTGTTAATATAGACTTGCTTTAATCTGAATATGAAAGGTGAGACCCTGGCAGCAGCTCAGGATGTTTCTGAAAGGACCCAGAATGCACACTGCAACACCAGGTAGAAAGTGAAGACGGGCCTGCCAGATTGCATCATGCCGACGAGAGGTTCTCCTCCAGATTCCTTCCTGGCGTCAGGTGGCAAGGGGATGGCCTGTCTCCATGTGCAGTTGGGAGAAATGACTTTGAAGTAGCATGAAAACCCCAGCTGAAGAGAAGACAAAGTATACATTAAGAGAACAAAATGAAGGGCTGGATGGATAGGTTTATTTTTGAAATTTAGACTCTCTGAAGTAAAGTTGTCATAGTTACCTGCTTGTTTTTACTTGTATTTATGAGATCTGAAGGCCACAGAATTAAAATAATCCTCCCCTGTGTGAAGTGTGTGTCTGTAATAACAAGCACCAAGAAGCACCTGGGCTGCTCTCACTGTGTCAGCTTCATCTCCTGATATTTTTTTTCTAGTCTGTCAGTGTTGCCTGGGCCTGTTGAGAGGAACTCATGATTAGAAAGCAAAAGTTAACTGGACTTCCTTTTGCCACACACATTCAAGATCACTACAGATATAGACATATATTATTGCACACTCATAAACAAAGTACCACAGCCTGCCCATACCTTACTCAGTTACAGCCACACATCTCTCCACACCAAAAAACATTTGCAAACACAGAAGGCCGCACTGGGGTATTTTATGAGCTTTAGGAGGAGGATGATGATGCTGTGAGTCATATTTGTGAGCATAAATTCCTGATGTGCCACAGTGATAGAAAATAGAAGTAAGTTCTGGTTTGCATGTTTTTGAAGGCCTTAGTTGAGCAGTATAGGCACCAGGCTTGGATTTGTCCCTCAGTAGCCACTTTGCCTTGGGCAAGCCATTGTTTTCTCTGTTCTCACATCCTCTCCTGCAAACTGAAGAGGCTGCCAACTTCAGAGTTCTGCCATTATCAGGGGGCAGAGGATGGCTCCACGTGCTAGTTTGCATTTGGGAAAGCTGAAATCCAGAGAAGAGCCAACCCAAACTCTGTACTGCAGGCTGTGGTGTATAAAACCACTACCTTATAATTCATGAGCCTAGTGGGGAATTTGAAGATGATTCTGTAGGACACTAACATCTCCTTTCAATGTTTGGGTGAATGCTGGATTGACACAGTGCCATGTTAAAGTGACCATAGCAGAGTTTGCAGAAAATTATGTATTTATCCCAAGTGTGTTATCTGATTTTATATATGTGTGTGTGTATATATATCTATATATATGCATATATATAATCAACAGATGTAGAGGAATTGTCTTTCCAAGTTTATCTTAATTCTAAGCTCAAATTCCCAATTATTTTATGATTTTTCCTTTAAAGACCCCATGTTTTGAGCATTACCTGTCTACCAGGTGAACTTTATGTATTTAGTATAATTCATGTTTCCATTTTGATTGATTTTAGCCATTTAGCTACCAGGCAGATGTCTTAGCAGCATGAGATAATGGCTGGCACTGCAGGCTTGGCTGATATATTTTCATCGTAAAGCAGAGAAATGTGAGACAGGCATGACTTTGTTTGTAGGAAATGGATGCCTGCCATCTGATGTTTTGAAATACTGAAATCCACTCATGGACTCACAGGTCCAGGAACCTCTGCTATAGTACATTATTGCAAAATAAAATTGAGTTAGCCTGTCTTGGCTAACTGACTGCCAGTAATGAAAATGTTAACTTCGGGAAGAAAGTGTTGTGCCTACACTCTTCGCTGGCGTTCTCTTGCATTATTTTCTCAGTGTCGCTGCAGTACTGTCTCTTGACGTCTGTAATCACAGCCAGGATAAGTTCACCAATAGTCTCTTAGTCATGAATTCAGCATCACAGTAGAGAAGGGTCACTTTTACTCCTTCCTTCAAAATGGAGAGGAGATTTCTTTGTGGGTTTCAGTTTGTACAGAACATTCTCTGCCTAAGTAGCTCAAAAGAGGAGTAGGTGGGATGACTTTTGAGTGGACCCATAATTTGGTTTTTGAGGAAAATAAAAGTACTGAGAAAATAGAAGGTTAAAGGCCACATAGTCCAGCAGATACGGTGGAATCTTAACGCTTCTGAAAGAGGGCTGGTTCCCATCTTAATTTATAACCTTCAGTGGCCTAAGAGGACACTCAGCTCTGGGAGACCGAAGCAGTCCACTCCCAAGGATCATTCATTTCAGAGCCCATTGAAATCCTCATATCATGGGCATTACCAGCTATAGAAAATGGTTTGGTATCATGGTATATGATAATTTAGCAAGGTAAATTCAAACTCTTATTTTTTCAAAAATTACTCAGACTTATTTTTACTAATATCTCATTCTAAAAATCAAATCAGACTCTGTAAGTCTGATTGCATTCCAAGTGATGCATGCACGGCTTCCTTATTTTTCCATTTCACTGTTGAAGGACAGCTTGGTTGCATCTACATTTTAGTGATTATGAATAAAAGAGTGAAGGATTTTGAATACAGGTTTTTGTGTGGACAGAAGTTTTCAGTTCACTCGGGTAAATATCCAAGAGTGCAATTGTTTGGCCAGGACTATGGTAGGACTATGTTTAATGTTTTTTTTTTGTTGTTGTTGTTGTTGTTGTTTTTTGAGACATGATCTCACCCTGTCACCCAGGCTGGAGTGCAGCAGCTTGATCATGGCTCACTGAAGCCTTGACCTCCCAGGCTCAAGCAATACTCCTACTTCAGCCTCCCAAGTAGCTGGGACCACAGGTGTGCACCACCACACCCAGCTAGCTAGCTATTTATTTATTTATTTATTTATTTATTTATTTATTTATTTATTTGCAGAGACAAGGTCTCACTATGTTGCTGGGGCTGGTCTTGAACTCCTGGGCTCAAGTGATTCACCTGCCTTAGCCTCCCTAAGTGCTGGGATTACAGATGTTAGCCACTGTGCCTGGCCTGTATGTTTAGTTTTATAAGGAACTGCCAAATTGTCTTCCAAAGCACTGTTCCATTTTGCATTCACATCAGCAAGAAATGAGAATTGCTGTTATTCTGCATCCCTACCAACATTGTTATTGTCAGTTTTATGAATTTTAGCCATTCTAATAGGTATGCGATGGTATTGCACTGCAGTTTTAATATGCATTTCCCTAGTGACAATGTTGAGTTATCTTTTCTTATTTGCCACCCATATATCTTCTTGGCTGATGTGTCTATTCAGATTTTCTACCCATTTTAAAAACTAGGCTGGTCGTTCTCTTATTATTGAATATGAAGAGTTCTTTTTGACTGGTCATGGTGGCCTACATCTGTAATCCCAGCCAAGGTGAGAACTGAGAGGCCAAGGCAAGAAGATTGCTTGAGCCCAGGAGTATGAGGTTACAGTAAGCCATGATCACACCACTGCACTCCAGCCTGGGCAACAGAGTGAGACCCTCTTTCTCAAAAAAAAAAATTTTTTTAAAGAGTCACTTTTATATTCTTGATATAAGTCCTTTATCAGATATGTAAGTTGCAAATATTTTCTCCAAGTCTGGCTTGTCTTTTCATTCTCTTATGTTTTCAAAAAGTCAAGTTTTTAATATTGACAAAGTCCAATTTATAATTTTTTAAGGGATTATGTTTTTATGTTAAAAACTCATCACCAAACCCAAAGTCACAGAATTTCTTCTATATTGTCTTCTAGAAGTTACACAGTTTTTACATTTTATATTTAGATCCATCAGCCATTTAAAATTGCATTTTATATACGATGTAAAATATGTGTCTAGATTGATGTTTATGCATATGCGCATCCATTTGTTCTAGCACTGCTTGTTCAAAACACTATTCTTCCCTCCTTGAATTAACTTTGCACCTTTGTCAAAATTTTAACAATATCTGTATAGTTCTTTTTCTGGGCTTTCTTGTCTATTGCATTATCTGTGTGTCTGACCTGCTGCGCATACCACACCGTCATGGTTGCTGGAATTGTGTAGTGCCTCTTAAAGTTGGGTAGTATGATGCCTAAACTTTATTCTGCTTTTTCAAAATTATTTTAGCTATTCTGGCTCCTTTGCCTTTCCATGCAAATTTTAGAGTCAGTTATTCTTCACTTGATCTTAGCCAAAAGGCCAAGAAGCAATAGACTCAGCTATTCTATATTACAAAGATTCCTGCTGAGATTTTGATAGGAATGTCATTAAACCTATATTTTGGAAGACATTTTTATTATAGTGAGCCTTCCAATCCTTGAATATAGTGTATCCATTTATTTTCTTTCATCAGCATTTTACAGTTTTTAATCATACAGATCCTGATACATTTTATCAGATTTATAACTTTGAAATTTGTCAGGACTTGCCTTAAGACCCAGCAGATGGTATATTTTGGAAATTTTCCATGTGCACTTGAAAAGAATATATATTCTGCAGTTTTTAGATGATTTTTAAATATATGTCAATTAGGTCAATTCTGTTACTCTTGTTGTATAGAACCTCTGTGTCCCCTCTGGTTTCTGTATGCACATTGCTGCAAGAGATTGAAAAGTGTGTCACCATGATTGTGGATTTATCTAATTCTCACTTTGATTCTGTCATTTTTGTTTGTTTTATGTATTTTGAGGCTGTGATTAGGAGCATACAAATTTAGAATTGCTATATCTTCCTGGCCAATTATTTTCTCATAAATATGAAATGTCCCTCCTTACCTCTAGTTATGATTACAGCCTTAAAGTCTACTTTATCTGGTATTAGCTGTGCCAACTTTCTTGGGTTACTGTTAGCATGTCATATCTTTTTCCATCCTTTAACCTTCAACTGTTTAGTGCCCTTTTTTTTTTCTTTTTTTTTTTTTCATGTTTTTTGAAATGGAGTTTCACTCTTGTTGCCCAAGCTGGAGTGCAATGGTGTGATCTCAGCTCACTGCAACCTCCACCTCCCGGGTTCAAGTGATTCTCCTGCCTCAGCCTCCCAAGTAGCTGAGATTACAGGCTTGTGCCACCATACCCAGCTAATTTTTTTTATTTTTAGTAGAAACAGGGTTTCACCACATTAGCAAGGCTGGTCTCGAACTCCTGACCTCAAGTGATCCACCTGCCTTGACCTCCCAAAGTGCTGGGATTACAGGCATGAGCCACCATGCCCGGCCTTGGTGCCCTTATTTTAAAATATATTTCTTATAAGTACTATATATAAATATGTGTGTGCGTGTGTAGCTATAATTTATGTATTATAGATGTGTATAATTCTATATATGAGATATATTTTATTTTGTTTATATACAGCTTGAAATCTTTTACTTGGAGCGTTTAATAAATCTACATTTAATGTAAGTATTGACATTTTAGGTCATACATTTACCACATTCCTCTTGATTTTTGCTCTTGTTTTCTTCTCAGTTTGGGTTTGTTTTCTTCCTTTTTTCCTAGTTTCTTCTTTTTTTTGAGACGGAGTCTCGCTCTGTCGCCCAGGCTGGAGAGCAGTGGCCAGATCTCAGCTCACTGTAACCTCCACCTCCTGGGTTCAAGCAATTCTCCTGCCTCAGCCTCCTGAGTAGCTGGGATTACAAGCACCCTCCACCATGCCTGGCTAATTTTTGTATTTTTAGTAGAGACAGGGTTTCACCATGTTGGCCAGGCTGATCTCTATCTCTTGACCTCAAGTTACCTGCCCTCCTCAGCATCCCAAATTGCTGGGATTACAGGCATGAGCCACCGTGCCCAGCCCTTTTTTCCTAGTTTCTTGATGTAGACGCTTAAATTATTGATTTGGGACATTTCTTCTTTCCTAAAATAAGTATTTAATACTACAGATTTCACTCTAAGCATTGCTTTAGCCCCCTTCCAGATGTTGACATGTTGTATCAAGGTCATTTTCATTCAGCTAAGATTATTTTCTAATTTTTCTTGGAATGTCCTCTCTAACCCCTGTATTATTTAGGAGAGTGCTGTTTAATGACAAGTAATTGGAAATATTCCTGTTACCTTGGTTATTAATTGCTAGTTTAGTTCCATATGGTCAGAGAATATATTTTATATGGTTTCAATTTTTTTAATGTGTTAAGATATGTTTTATGACACAGAATACTGTATACATTGGTAAATATTCCTGGATTCTTGCAATATATGTGAATACTGTTGCTGATGGGGTCAGTGATCTACAAATGTCAATAGGATCCATGTGGTTGATGGGTTCCTCCGTTCTTCTACATCCTTGCTGATTTTTGTCTGCTCATCCTATTTCTTACCATGAGAGGAATTTTGAAATCTCCAACTACGATTGTGGATTTATCTGTTTTCCTTTTCAGTTGTATCAGTTTTTGCTTTCTGTATGTATAATTTCTACTGTTAGATGTATACACATTTATTGTTATGTCTTCTTGGTTACAAAACCCTTTAATCAAAATATATCCCTGCTAATTTTCTTTGCTCCGAAGTCTACTTTGCCTGACATTACTATAGCCACTCTAGCTTTCTTTTAATTTATGTCTGCATGACATATCTTTTTTCATCCTCTTACTTTAAACCACTATCTCATTATATTTGAATTAACATTCTTACAGACAATATATGGTTGGGTCATTTCTAAAAATCATTCAGGAGATTTCTTACTTGCTGCTTTGAGATCATTTACATTTAATGTAATTCTTGGTATGTTACAATTTAGTTTGCCTTTTTATTTGATTTCTGATTAGGTCCAGTGTTTTTATTTCGTCGCTTTTCCTTTTCCTGCTTTCTTTTAAGCTATTTGAACATTTTAAATATTAAATTTTATCTATTGTGGTTTTTTTTTTTTTTTTTTACTACATCTCTTTGTATAATTTTTTTAAGTGGTTGCTCTTGGAGTTATAAAATACTTAACCTTTCAGAATCTACTTATGACAATATTTTACCACTTCAAATGGAACATAAAAGCCTTACTACCATATAGGTTCCTTTCCTCTCCCCCATCTTATGTTCCAGCTGTCTTATATGTTACATCTACATACATGGAAAACCCCATCAATACAATATTATATGTATTCTTTGTTTTCTACTATTAAACAGCTTTTAAAGAAAGATAACATCCTGTTGTATTTACCATTTTTGTTGCTCTTCCTTCATTCCTGATGTTCCAGGTTTCCTTCTGGTATTATTTGCTTTCTCTCTGATGAGAGAGTAAATTTTTTGTAGCCGCTCTGCTTCTATTAGTTTTCATTCATCTGAGAATATCTTTATTTCACCTTCATTCCTAAATAATATTTTGAAACCATGATCTCATTTCTGAATTGTATCTTCTAGGTATGTAACTCTAGTTTGGTAGTTCATTTCATTTAGCATCTTAAAATCTTCTGGCCTCAGTAGCTTCAGATGAGAAATTCACAATAATTCAAGTTATTTTTACCCTATAGGTAATATATCATTTTTTTTTTTCTGCCCACTTGCAACATCCATCAGCAAGTTTGATTTTGATGGGTTTGGATATGGATTTCTTTGGGTTTAATCTTGTTTGGGATATACTATTTCTTGAATCTGTAGATTTATTTCTTTCAGCACATTTTGGAATAGTTTTAGTTATGATTTCTTCAAATACTTTTTCATTCATTTATTTTCTGTCCTCTCATTCTGGAACTCCAATGACACAAACCTTTTGTTATTGTCTCATAGGTCCCTGAGGTGCTGTTCATTTGTGTTCTCAATCTTTTTTTTTTTTTTTTTTTTTTTTTTTTGATCTCTGCTGCTGAGATTGGATAATTTCTATTGATCTATCTTCAAGTTCACTGACTCATTCCTTTTATTGTCTCCATTCTGCTATTGAGTCCATCCAGTGAGGACTTTAAATTTTTGGTTATTGTTTTTAGTTAGAAAATTCTCATTTGATTCTTCTTTGATATATTCTCCTTTTTTACTGATACATTCTATTGTAATACTTGTTTCAAGAGTGTTAGTGATTGTTTTTAGCATTTTTATAATAGCACTTTGAAGTCTTTGTCAGATAATTCCAACATGTGTCATTTTATTTATTGTCCTCTGTTGATTGTTTTTTTTCATGTCAGCTGAGATTTTATGGTTGCTTTTGCCAAGTAATTTTGAATTGTATCCTGGTCATTTAAAATATTGCATTATAAGACCCTGTCTTGTTAAATACTACAGAGAATATTGATATTTTTGTTTTAGCAAGCAATCATGCTGATTAGGTTCAGGCTGCGGGTTGGAATTGTAATTTCAGTGTCATATTAGTTTCACAGGTTTTGCAGTGCTATGTGCATCTATCTGGTGTGTCCTTCCCCAGGGGTCAGTCTGGGATGTGAGCAGGGATACATTTGTTACCTCAGTTCTTCAATTCTGTGGCATGCTATTGGGATCGGTTCCATGCATACACAGGTTGGGGGTGAGGCCAGGAGTTCATAAACAGTTTTATGGAGTAACTTTACTAAGCTCTTCTTGATTCATTCTCTCCCCAGTACTTTCTGGTTCCCTGGGTTTCCCATTTTCTGTCTGGCCTAAAACTGCCTAGTTCCATGATTATGCAACATCCAGGCCAAACACTAGGAGAACAGAGAAAGAATAGAGCTCTGGCTTCAGGCTCCTCTTGCTGACTACTGTTGCTGCCACCTCTGTCCCCACTACCACTGCTGCCATCACAGAATGGCCTGGGACACAAGAGGAGGGAGAAAAAAGAGCAAAACAATCTTGAGGGGGTTTCATCTCCTCTCTAGGGTTTTGGGGATTTCCCTTCTCAAACTGGGTTTCTCCTAGAGCTTTTGGGGTTTGGGTTTGTTGCATCCAGGCTGAGACAGAAGTGGTAAACTCACTGCCAGTTCAGTGGTGCTTTGAATTCAGTGTTGTCTCCTATTTACCTGTTGCTGTTTGCTTTTCAGTGTTCTCAAATAGCTGCGCTGTGGATTTGCATCCAAAGGGAGAGAAAGAGTGTCATGTGTTTTCTCTGTCTTACTCAGAACTGGAATCTCTGATTGATATAATTTAAAATTTTTATTTTTGAATTAACTCATCCTTATATACAGAACAACAGCTGATGTTATTAATAAGAATCAGGTAAATGGCCAAACCACGTAGTTTTCAATTGGGTTTGTTTATGTCTACATTTATGTCAGCTACACATGATACTATTTTGGTATCTTCCTTTGATCACATAACTGTCACTGTAGATTTCTATTTGCACCTTCTAACCAGCCTTGTGGATGAAAGTCATCTTCTGATTTATTTGCAACTTGTGGGTGATTTCCTGGGAGCACAGCCTCTGCACACCATCTCATGGCAGGGCTGCTCAGGGGCAGTGAGTCTGGATGTAGTCAGCTGACCTGTTTGATGCAGTTCTGAGAAAAATGAGGTGGGAATCCTCACTGAAGACCCCGATGTTGAGTGTACCTTCAGTGTAAGTTTATGCATACTTCAGACATAATTGAACTACAGCTGACATTTTTAAGCAATAGTCTTTTGAACACATCAAGTTGGATGCAGTTTCAGAACAAATTGACATGCAGCTCTTCCGAGTTGCAAATCTTTGCAGGAATCACACCTGATGCAGTTGAACTGCCAGCTGTTCTCTGGCATACTCAGGAAGTGGGAGAGGATCTCAGTGGAGGTGCAAATGCATTCGTATATAATTCAGAGTTCATGTTAATGTTGAGTTACCCCTGTGACCTATCATGAGTGATTGGTTAAAAAATGTTGAGCCTCTTAACTAAGGAGACAATAATCCAGCCTTGGTTGCTGTGATCAAAGTCAGCTGAAGCCATCCTGGTTCCAACCTCATGATGGGGAATCTGGCTTCATGTGTACTCCTGTAGCAGCCCCTTAATTTCACTAAGCCTTGGTTACCTTATAAATAAAACATGATATATACTTACTTTGTAAGGTAGGCCATTGAGAAGATTAAATGAGAAAACATATAGGAAACAGCCTTCTGAAATGTAAAGTGCCATACAAGTGTTTATTACAAGAAATTTTAAACTAACAAAGATAACAATAGGAGGCGATGGTAAATTAAGAGAAGCAAGTCTAATAGTAGAATCAAAGCCTTCTCTTCTCTGCCTTTCAGGACATAGACTCATTTTGTTAGAGGGACTGAATTGTAAGGTCTCTGGGTGCCATAGCTGGATAAATCCCTACCTGAGCCTATTCTAGCCCTGAGAGTTTATGATTCTGCAAATAGGTGCTACAGAGTCAGGCATGCCCAAGTGTTTTTCTCACAGGACTGTGGCGATTAGCATGGGCACACTTCCTGGGGTTATTAATGCCTCTCTGCCAGGTCCCCAGGCACCTTCTTGGCATCCTTCTGTCCATATGAAAGAGATCATGCTGGGCTCAGAGCCCCAGAAACAGATTTCCAGTTGCTAGCCAGGCCCTCTGAGTCCCAGCACAGAAAACGTAGTTTTGCTTTAATTGGAAAGTTCAGGTTCCCAGACACAAACCCTCCTGAGAGAGCTGCAGGAGGCATCCTGCCCTGAGCTGGCCGTCTCCTGCCCCAGCGGACTGCCTTGTCCCTTCCCCAAGGACCACCAGTGTCCTGCCTCTTTCCCCTTGGTCAGCAGTACTCTGTGGGGGAGGTTAGGCATGGGGGTTGCAGACAAGCCCAGGGGACACCCTCCCCAGTGCCTTAGGCAGCCACAGCACCATGCAGGCCTGATACTCAGGGTGCCCATCTAACAGGGCATGAATCAGGATGGGTCAGCTGACCACTGTCTTCTCCCTCCTGCCCTTGCAGATCACCTCCAATGAGAAGCACTTGGAGAGCCTCAAGAATGCGGGCAGCCTCCTGCGGGCTCTGGAGCAGCTGGCCCCCAGGAGTGGGTAAGCGGGGCCGGGAGGATCAGCAGAGTCTGCTCCGGATCAGCACACACTCTCAGCCATTCCTTTCTTCACTACCCCCACCCATCTCCCTCCACACCAGGGACCACCACCTTCCAGCCCATCACTGTCCACTGAGATCCTTCCCACTATGGGAAGGGAAGCTCTACCACTCCACCCACCGGGAATCCCCAGTTATGGTGGGGAAGGTGGGGGCACAGGAATCCACAGGGGGAGAGAAAGTCTTACTCATGCCAGGGGAAACAATATTCCCACCTTGAGGCACCTAAGGAGGTTGAGTGGATGACCAAGTGGGAGATATAAGGAACCTCATGATAAAGGCAGCCCCTGGCCTGTGCACACGTGCCCCCATCAGTAGCTCAGGCAGAGGCATCCTCATCACCACCTTGTAGAGGACTCAAGGCCCAGGCAGGGCTGGGGCAAACGTGACAGCTTAGCCTGCTCTGCCGCACCAGGCTACCTTCCTCAGCCAGAAGTTCCGAGGGACCACATACAACTGCGTATTTGACACCCAGAAGCTGACAGCATGGGGTTAGGCCAGCCTCCCAGTCCTTGGCTGTACAGTCGGTGTGTCTAGAATATCCTAGAAGTAAGTTCCACAGACAGGGGATAGGCCTATCACCCAGGAGCATGTTACATGCTGTAAAAGCAGAAGGAGCCAGCATCCCAGCCAGCCCCACAGAGACGCTGATGCTCAGTGGAGCATTTCCCCACCCTAGGGAGAAGGACCCGCCTCCTATGGGGTGCTTGACCTTCACTGGACCTGGAATGCTGTCTGCCATTTCCTGGTAGATTCTGTTTTTAGAACTACATGTTTCTATGAAGTCTGCTTCCTGGTGTGCTTTGGGTTTGTTATTAATCTGAAGAAAAATAAGTGGCTAAAGCATTGCTAAGAAGGTGAATTTGCAGAGAAGGCTCAATTCCAATCAGCCTTGTGCATTTAATCCTGGATAGGTGAGAGGGGAGGATACCATCCTTTTTAGCCTAACCCTACGCCTTTTGTCTTCAGCATAAACCATAGAAGTAAGTTCTTATTCATGGTTTTCTGTAAGGTGAGGGGCAGGAGAGACTGACTTTGCTGCAAGAAGCCCCTTCACACCTTGCTGAGCCCCTGCCATGTAAGGTGTGAACAGTGACTCCCTGGACTGACCTATAAGCCTCATGTAAGACCGTTTTGAGGAGCACATGTCATCGGATCCTGACCTTGTGCAAAATGCCATTATGAAGCCAGCTACACAGATTTATGCTGAGGGCACAGAGAAAGCCACAGAGGAGTGGAGTTTGACAGACAGCTCTGGAGAGCTCCTTTGCTCTAGGCACCTGCGCTATGGGACTCCTCATAGTAGGGACCTACAACTGCCTTTTAGCCAAAAATAGCACATCCTCATGCTGGACCCAAATGTGGACCAAATGTGTCAAAACAAGGTTCAGTGGTCCATGAGGCTGGTGGTCTGTCCCGTACCCACACCCAGTACTCCAGCATCTAAAACGTCTACACCAGACAGATCTTGTGTTGGGCAGGGAAGTTGCTCCTGGAAAGTTCTCGTTTGGACTTTGTTCAGATGGCCTAACCAGAAAGGGTTTTCTTGTCAACCAAGAATGAGTGGATGGCATTCTCAGTTCCGATGCTGCTCTGCCAGTAGTTCCTGTCCTTTCCAGCCTCACTGGGCCTGCTGCGTGCGGGTGGGCAGCATGGCCCCACTAGTCTGGCCTAGACTCAGCCAGGGGCGGGCCAAGTTCAAACACATTCCTTCTGTCACACAGGGGCTTTGATGCGCAGAGCAGGAATGCATGGCACGGTCTCCTGGTCACAGCCCCATCCCACTGCCACCCGCATCTTTTATGCAGCGCCCCCACCCATTTATTTGGTACCAGCTCTATTTATGTGCAGTCAAGAGTGTGCCACGAGCTAATTTTACACTTCAAGGGTCACTGGTTTCAGTCTTTTCTTTGCTAACAGTTGTTAAACATAGGTTTAAATGTGTCTCAAACAATTTGCTCCAGTAACAAAGTTCCCATTTTAAGCTCTTAATTGCACATTCACACCTCTAAGAGTAAGAAAGCTGAATGGCTGGAAAGGGCAACGGAGCAGGGAGGGTCAGTGTGTGGAGTGGGTCTGGGACACATGAGTCAGCTCCAGGCAGGAGCCGGGCAGGCCCACTGAGGGCCCCAGGCCTGGTAGAGTCTGGCTGCCTACAGCTCAGTGGCAGTGTTTCTGGCAGTGGTGGCTCAGATAGTGACTGGTGGCTGGGGCTGGGAGCTCAGAAATAGCTCAGGGGTGCGGGCATGGCCAATTCTGAACCCCACCAGGACTGTGGGCCAGGCTTTCCTGCTTCTGCTTTCCAAGAGGATGCTGCAGCTGGTCCATCAGATACTCGGGTACAAAAGAGACTGGCCCCTTTGAAGGGGGGTGGGCATTTTACCTTAAAGATGCCTATTAAGTGTACCTACTTTGGTTTTTCTTACAGTTCATTTGCTGACAGCGTGGTGGCTCCCTTGGCCCTGGAAATCCTCCAAGCTGTTGGACACTAGGCAAGAAAGTGCTTCGCACAAGCCCACCCTGTGACCCCAGCCCTCGGATGCACAAGCGAGGTCAGCTCCTAGACACCTTTGCCACATCCCCTCACAGCTGTATTTGGACCTAATAAAGTCAGCTGAACCCAGAACCTGGTGGCCCAAGTGCTCACTAACCCCAGGGCCTAGAAAACTAACTCAGAATGGACTTCCTCGGTTCCTGTGGAATGCATCTGGGAAGCCCAGGTTTGTTAGCTGTTCTCAGAAATGTCCTTTCCCTCTCTGTGTGGGCCAGGTGGGCTAAGGTTAGCACTGCCTGTGGTAGTAAAGCAGTGGATGCGAAGCACGTCCTCAGCCTGCCAGCATCTGTGAGCATCTCTCCTCTCCTCAGAGAAGAGCGGAAGGGCGGACCAAGGCAGGAATGCTCTCCCAGCCACAGCTCCAGAGTAAGCCTTTGGAAGCTAATCTCTGAGCCTCTTGTCTTCCCCCCTTTTACATGCCTGGCTTTTGTTCATTTCAGGAGCAAACTGATTCCAAGAATCCTGGGGAGGGCTAGGTAAGACTCACTGACCAGCACAGATAGTGAAAAGTTTGCCTAAAGGAATGCAAAATGCTCAAGAACACTGGCTTCCTTGAAGTTTTTCCCATCTAGATGGGATGATGGCATCAGGGTAGAATCATTTCCCCCAACTTCTGCCACTTGATCCCATATCTGCCTCATGTTCCCTCTCACATATGCCTTAGAACCTCCTATGTAAGAGTCAGTCAAGCCCATGGCAATATTTGGTGGATACTGTGGAAGTACGTTGGGACTGCTGTACTGGGCAGGCTTACTCCTGAATCTGGACTGGGTAGGTAGGGGTGGGCCCTGGGCAGCTCTGACCAGATGGGTAAGTTGAGGTAATGCCTTGGCCTTTCTGGGGCCTCATTTTCCTCATCTGCAAAATGAAAAGGCTACACTGAATCAGTGGCTGCCAACCCTTTTCCCAGCTCCAGTGCTCTGGTGCTGCTGCTTAGGGGATTTGCCTTCTAACACTGCCCAGATGGATTCTGTCCCAGGCAGTGGCCACGTTGGCCCACAGTTGGCCCCATCTACTGCATCTCAGGAAGCCGGTCATGCTGTCATCAACAGCCCCTCTGACACAGTAATCTGGGTAGTTTGACAGTTTCCATTTGACATTACCTTTGATGCAGTTGTGCACAGAACTGTTGTTTTCATTGTAAAGCATTTCATTGCAGCCCAGCCAGAAGCATCCTCATCAGCACCTCATTACTTAATGAGGTTCTCAGGTCAGTTCTGTGAACACAGGGCAGACATCATCCCTGTGTTATAGTTCAGATATGGTTTCATTGCTTTACAATGAAAACAGTTCTCTGCACAACTGCACCAAAGGGAATGTCAATTACCTTATGTAATCCCCACCACAACCTGCAAAGCAAGCCGCCTTAGTTCCATTTCATTGATGAGAAGACAGACTCAGAGGAGCCGTTTTCACTTGCCCAAGGCCCCACAGCTTGGCTGAACCCAGGACTCTGACTCTATACCCTGTGTTCATCCCCTAATGGGGTGCACAAAGCTTGGGCTGTGACTAATTGGGATATGAGAGTGTGCCCTCCAAGAGCATGACCCAGGAACAGACAGCTTCATTGGACCTCGCATAGCCTACTTATTGCCCATGGTGGGGAGGCTTCACGATTTAAGTCCTCCTGGGCGGTGTGCTCATCTCCAGCTGTGTGTGCCCATGTGGCCCTGGCCTGGTTGGTTTTGCCTGCATTTCTGGGAGTGAGTGGGGAGTACTTGATGGAGCAGCCAGAGGCTTGGTTCTCGGCTCCAGTGGCTTTGCCTGCTGGATACAGCAACAGGCTCAGGTTTGTTTTCTTTGCCATCTCCCTTTAGTTCTTAGGTGGGGGAACGCCCGTGGGGTTCTGGGTCTGGAGTCCTGTCAAGGTATTTCGGAGCAATGGAAGATTCTTCTTCCTTTTCTCTTTTCACTTGAGCAAGGAGGAGCCTTTGCTGTTTAACAGAGAAGAGGAAACTCTTACTATTCCAGAGCCATTTAGTTCAGTGGACCACTCCTGGCCCTGGGCCCCAGTGTTGCCTATCTGGGGAAAAGCTTATCTGGATCAGCAAGGACAAGGAGATGATGGTCCCAAGCAGAGCTCACTGCCCTGCCAAACGTGCCGGGTCACTAAAGTTAGTCCATGCCAAGCCTTGTACCCTGGTGAGGCTGTGTCCTGGAAGAAAGGTGCCTATGGAAAGCAGCAGCCTAGGTCCCTTTGAGCTCAGAGGTAGGGGATATGAGCAGCCTGGTTGGGCAGAGGGCAGCTTGTAGTAGTAACCCTTCCCTGCCCTCCCCAGGCCTGTACCTTAGTATTTGGCATGCCTAAGTGGCTCCACTCTGAGAGCAGAGCTGGCCCCTCAGCTCTTAGGATTCTGGCAGTGGCAAGGGGCCCACCCCTCCTAGCCCTCTCCTTCCCTCCATCCCCAAGCGTCAGCTATTTGCTAATTAGCTACAATCCACTGGCTGTCTTCAGGGATAAATGGTGTCACTGAAGTCACAGAGGTGAGAGGCAAAGGTGACAAGCAATAGGGCACAGAGGAGGCTCAGGTGAGTGGCTGCACACAGGACTATTCCTCTCCCTCCACTAACAGCAAGCCCAAAGTTCCAAGACCTTGCCTTAACTTACAGCCGAGTGTGCATCCCCATTAAGCTGTCCCTCTGTGAAGCACCATTTGGGGCAACTGTGGTCACAGGTGCCCTGAAAGGTGCTGATAATCACTCGTGGCACTTGAGTCAGTGGAATGCAGCAACAATTTACTCTTGTGGTTCTTTGCAGTTTATCTTTTCAAGTTTCTCCTATTAGCTAATGAGGTTCTCAGGTCGGTTCTGTGAACACAGGGCAGCCATCATCCCTGTGCTATAGTTGAGAAAATGGGGGCTCTGGTGGCTAAGGCTCTTGTACAAGGTGATGTGAGAGGAATCTCGCTCACCAGGTCTCTCCTGTCTCCATCTGAAGCAAGATGCCCTTTTTCTTTCCCCGGCAACAGAAAAATGCAATGTAGAATATAATCGTATACATACAGGGGCTACGGTAGCAAGTGGTATGGCTACAAGAAAGCTACAAGAGGCTTGGCCTCCTGGGAGAGCTGTCTGGAGTGGGGCTGGGGGAGACTAGGCAAAGCTAGGCAGCCTTGGCCTCAGGCTTCAGTGCGGTTGAGAAGTGGTGTGTGGGAGCAAGAAGCTGGGCCTAGAATGAGGAGCTTTAAACTGGCCCTTAAAGTCCAGCCTCTGGCCTGTCCCATCAGAGGCTTGATGTTGAGGCAGTGGACAAATGCATTAAGGGTTTTAATGATTACATTTGAATGGTAATATCCAATCCAGAAGCCTGGCACCAATGAAGCCTGGTGAAAACACCCAAAAGATAAACAGCAGAGTCTCTCCCTCACACGCTGTTAGTCCTCTCCCTATCTCCTCCTCCAAGGTGCCCATTGCCACCAGGGTCTTTGTGTGCATCCAGGGATGGTCTATGCATGTCTTCACAGATTCTGCACCCACCCCTTTTTACCTGTATGTGAGCAGCTGTCAACTCTGCTCCTTGCTTTTTCTCCTAATAATGTATTTCGAAGACCGTTTTATACCAAAACACAGCTTTATGTGCCGTTTTTCCCCCCTTTTGACTGCAGAGTGGTCCACCAAATAGATGCATCAACATTTGCTTAACTAGTTAGGTTCCCTTTTGATAGCTATTTGGGTTGCTATCTCTGATAGTGCTGCAATGAATTCCTTGTACATACTTGGGAGTATACCTCAAATAATTCTGAATAGAACTGCTTTGTCACAGAGTGGCTCTCAGTCGTACCTAACATGGAAATGACGTTTATGGACACACAGACCTTTCCCTATTCATGCCCAAACCTACCTTGGAAATATATATGGGTGGAGTTTCTCCTTTGCCTTCCTGCATACCCCTATACCTGTTATGACCTTCCCCCACAACCTGAACTCTGAAACTTGTCACTTCCTTCTACGTTTACTGGAGTCTGAAGTGGTGGAATGGATACTATACAAAATTCCACATAGGAGGCCATGATACCATAATTTCACTTCGGTGGGTGATCTGCTCATGGCAAGGAAAGGCAGGTTCTCACTTAATAGAACTGCAGATCAATTTAGCATTCTTTGCTTTATAAACAAAACAGCACAATTCACATCTTTTTATTATAGCAACCAAGAGTTAGAGTGTATTTATCTTAAGAGCTTTCATTATTAAGGATTCAGATCATCAGATTTCAAAGCTTCATGTCTGTAAGATCTGCCCCAACATAGAAAAGCTTCCTTCTTAGATTCAATGGTGGTTGCTGCAATGGGATCAAATGTCTTAACTCTCAAGGCTGAATCATTAACTACAGCACAACTGAAGAAAGAAAACTTAACACTGGAAAGCCCTCCTATTCTCAACGGCCATGTTCACTTTGTCATTTTCACCTCCTGTACCCAAAAATGCAAGTGGGCAGCATTTCATTTAGGCCTTTTCCTCCCCACCACTATTTCTGGTATTGAAAACTTGACCTCACTTTCTTCACCACCATTTACTGGAAAGGTTAGGCACCCTTGCCAGCGTCCTGTGCACCTCCCTCTCCAGGTAACCATTATTCCGATTTCTAGTCAGCTAATCATCTCCTCGCTCCATCCGTGGACATTTTCCTTAAAATAGCTTGTCCCTTTTTTGAATCAATGAAGATCAGTGGAGTTCTAAAGCATGCATCTGTGACTTTTGTTCAGTATTATGTGAAATATATGCATACTATACTGATACCCACATCACCGAAGCTGTAGTTTTTCACTCCAGTGTCTCTTGTGTGAACAGAGATTGTTGGACACATGGGCGTCCAGGATAGACTGTCAACATTGTGGCCCACCAAGCCTTACTGACGCTTGAGGCGAAAGAAACAATCAATCAGTAATACTGCCTTTATTTAAAATCTTGATATTTTGTTGGGTCATGGGTGTTTTTCTGTATTTTTTATTCCAATGGCTGTTTCACACCTTCATGAAAAAGTCACTCTCCCACACTGATCTCCAACGCTGTCTCTGAAGAGTCTTCAAATGCCTGTTATTCTGTGTTAATGTATTAATCTGTGTTTATATCCCTAGTCCTGTCGGGGTTAACTTAACTTTAGCTTATATATTAGTTAGGCCTTGACAGCTGCTAGAGCAAATACTCCTATTATTTTTCCTAAGCGTCTTGGCTATTATTCACCTTTGGTATTTCCAGAATCACCTTGCTGAACTGGATTAACTCTCACATTAAAAGTTTTTAAACTTCAAAAATACAATGAATTAGCAAAGCTCTGAAAATGTTTTCTGGTTTTAAAAAGTTCTGTAAATGAAACACCCTGCGGTGGCTCTTTATGTTGAAAGCTGAATTCACTGAAGATCTTCACAGTGTTAACCTACCAATAGCCCTAGGCTTCTTGAAATACTGGCTGGTTTGGTTTATCACACATGAGACAGAACCTGAGACCTACCACCTCATCAGCTATGTGAATGTTTCTTTTCAAACCCTAATTACATTTTCGACCACAATGAAGAATTTATTTTTGCAAAGCAAGGGCATTCACAAAAAGGCCTCCCCAGATGAAGCTGATTTTTAATGAAAAAGAACTGAATGTATGTTTTTCTCATAATTAATAGTCACTATCAAAATAAAAACAGTAAATCAGAAACAGCTCTCCCTAAAGACAAAACACTCACTTTTTATAAGACCAAAACAAGTCTTAACAGGTCTACCTGAAGAGATGAACTAAGCTTGTCAGACCTACCACCAGGATGATAGGATCATCTGGCAGATAGTGTGGAAGGCTCATTCTGGTTCTGAATGTGTTCAGATACACATCAACACTTAAACCTATTTAATTATTAGTTCAAAGTAGAGTTGTTGAAGGAATTCCCCTCTCCCAATGAGTCACACTTCTGTGAAGGTGATTCAAATCCAAATCCAGGTAGTTAATATTTCATTACCTTAATGGAATCAAACCATCTGAGAGACTGGGGTAGAGATGATAGATAGTCTGTTGGCTTTCTCCCACAAAAGCCCAGAACTAATCACAATGTGCAAGGCTGAAACACTTTTTTGGGGGTGCAATGTAACCCAGGGCCAAATGCTAAAGAAACTTGGCAAATTGCATCTAGAGAAGTAAGGCCCTCTCTATCGCTACAACAAATTACTTCACTATGTATCTTCCTCAGTATAAAGTTGAGTTGGATAAACTTACCACCCTCACCAACCATTTAATGACAAGAAAAAAAAGAGTGACACAATCGAATGAATTAAAAGTTTAATTCTGAACCATTTTTTATAACCGCATTTTCTCTTGAAGCATTGTATCACAGCAGGTTACAACAACTTTGGGATAAAAGGCAACTGGTAAACTGTCCAAAACAAGGTTCCAAATAACACCTCTTACTGATTTACCCTACCCATACATATCCCAAATAAAGTTTTTGATCAAAAACATGAAATAGATCCACCTGCTTATTTTAAGCATATTAAAAAGGAAACTAATTGGACCATTTTCTATTTGTCTATTTTATACAAAAAGGCTACACAATGTTACACTTTATTCAGATTACAATTATTAGAGTGATTATGAATTAGTGTTCTACACCATTACTCAATTCTTAAAAATTAGAAATTGCTGTAGCAGTATTCACTATAACTTAACACTACGAGAGACTTAAACTAACAGTTACTGCAAAAAAAAAAAAAAAAAAAAAAAAAAATTAAAGAGCTACTTCAAAGCAAGCAAAGTCAGTACCATTACAGATATTTAAAAAAAAAAAAATTTAACAAGCAAGGCTAGGGTTTGATAAATTCCATCTTGTGATCCATTCTTGTGCATTCTTCACTTCTTGAGTCACTCCCAAAATCCATTTGTATTGTTACTCCTCGACCAAAAAGGACCAGAACAAAAAGTTTACTTCAATTGTTCCCATAGGAAACTCAGCTTGGTTAGTGTGTCAGGCACTTTCTGAGATACCAGCCCACCCCTCGAGCCCTCTCAGCAACTCTACAGGCCAATCACAATGCAAGTTCAGACAATACAGCTGTATAAAGAGAGAAAGGCTGCTATTAATGTTTAAAACAGCAAATGTTACTCATTTGAGTATTAAGTTGCAAAAGCTGTGGCAAAAAACATTAAAGTTAATAACTTCCACACATGATCACATAACAACCAGAAATCTGAGAACATTCCGATGTTCCAAGACATCTCCTTTCAAAGTATATACCTGTTTTTGTGGCAGATTTACAAATAGCCTAAACCACTCCCACCCTACCAACCAAGTCTTTCTGAAGTTCTGTAGGCAGAGTAAAAGTATTTTACCCAAACTGGCTTTTTAAAACTTCTTACCTAAAGGATGATTTACAGGTCAGTATCAAACCAGGCCAGCTGATTGCTATCACCTGGAGGCAGCCCATCCATGAGGTCCTGGGCATGCCCCAGATCTGGCAGCCCATCAACTGGATAGTCAGCACCAGGGTGGTGGCCACCCATCTCATGTTCCATCATGGGGTCCATACCCAAGGCATCCTGGCCATATCCACCAGAGTGAAAAGAACGATAGCTAGGATCTAGAAGAGTCAGGGTGTCAACAAAATAGGCAAGAAGGAAGGCAAAAGAGAGAGGAGAGAAACAAACATCGACGTTAACACTGAGGTTAGGGCATCCAAAGTTCAGCAGCAAACTTGTCAGAAAACAATGCTTTCTAGCCTCCTCAACTTCTAGCTTTCTTTAGCCAAGCAATTACTCAGTGCCAAACCACCCAAGAGACTACACAAATAACATCTGTTTCCATCAGAGAGGAACACCAGCAGGGCCTAGTCACATCATTAGTCTAACCCTGAACACACTGCATTTACCCCTGTCAGAGACTTGGGGTTCCCAAGGAGGAGAAGCAGGAATCTACTGTGTGACCACTTAGGCAATGAGAACCCATGGGAAGGAAGATTAAGATAATAATGAGGTCTGGCAGGTGTAATCTATCTTGACAAAAAAGTCCAAGTGACACCAACAAAAGTACTAAGGAAAGTTAAGGCACTATTTCAACGAAACCTCAACATATTTTATCTTAGGGTTGACACGTTATTTGTCAGAGTAAGAATCCGCGCTTTAGTGGTTTCATAATTAGGTAGAAGCAGATAAGGTTATAAATGTAAGACAGTTAAAACTGTTAGTGGTCTACCCTATCCTCTATGTTCATTACCCAGATTTGAATTAGCTTTTCAAGAAAACCCCGATAATGCAACTATGTAAAAACCCACCCCAGATCTGAGCCTAGAGACAGGAGTTTTCCTGTCTTCCTTGGGTAGCTTGTAGACAAAAGGTATTATGAGTCCTCTGGCCAAAGAGAGAATAAAAAGCCAGGTAAACTGTAACATCCTACACTGCAGAGGCCTGGTAGTAGCATGTATTTGTTGGTGGTGTAATCCTACTGCTATTCATCATGTGGCTCTGAATTCCCTGTGCTCCATTAAAGATACTGTTGCTGACTGGAATTTAAGAACTGCTTTTAACTGAAGCCATTACTTCTCTGCCAACACTAGTTTCCCAGATGAGCAAACCAGCTCTTCTGATCAAGTTTTAGAACTTTAGCTTGATCTGAGTTAATCGAGAAATATGAGACGCATACCATCCTGGCGATATCCAAGGGGTTCTCCCTGGGCACCAATATCAAGTCCAAGATCCGCAGTCTAGATAAACAGGCACAAGGCAAGAAAGAATAAAAAGCAAAATGAAAATTCTCAACTTAAAAGTACACTAATTTTTTTAAAGCATACTTTCAGATTACAAAGGAAACAAGTAACTCCAACATTACACAAATACTTAGAAAATGGGAAGTTCTTCAAAACTCCACCCCTCAAAGATACATTTTTTTTTCTCTTTGCACCTCACATTAAAAATACTCACTGACTTGATCTTTCAACAAATACATATTAAGCACCGACTATGTGCTGCCAGGCACTGTTCTACGTGCTAGAGATATAGCAGTTTAAAAAAAAAAAAAAAAAAAAAAAAAAAACAGGCAAAATGCCTATCCCCAAACAGGAGCTGCTGACAGGATGTGTTGTATGAAAGAAAAGTTTTAGCCTGAGCAGCTGGACAGACAAAGCTGACATCAAGACAGAGAAGACAGTCAAAACAGGTTTGTGGAAGGGGGTAGGTGGAGAAAGTTAAGGGCTCAAGTTGGAACATGTTAATAAGATGCCTATTAAAAACCCAAGTAACACACTACTCACTGGTAATTTGCTCTGCTTTATTTTTTTTTTGAGTTGGAGTCTGGCTCTGTTGCTGAGTGCAGTCCTGTTAACTCCTGGGTTCAAGCAATCCTCCTGTCCCAGCCTCCCCAGTGGCTAGGACTATAGGCATCCATCCCCATGCCCAGCTAATTTTTAAATTTTTTTGTAGAGATGGGGTTTCACTATGTTGCCCAGGCTGATCTTGAACTCCTGGCCTCAAGAGCTGCATCGTTTTAAACCTAATAATCTCTCTTTCCATTCACTCAACAAATATAATCCACTGTATGACTGTGTACCATCAGTGATCACTACAGAGTGGATAAAATAAACTTCCAGGGTGGTTCTAGTTGTATTAGAAACAATGTTTCAAAGGACACCTGTACTGAGGACAAATACTGAAGGCAAATTCATAGCAGAAATTCAAATAGAAAAGTTTTATTAAAGTTTAGTAAAAACTACTTACAAACTGTCCTCTAACAGTGTTTGACACTGCCTCTTTCCTTACATCCTTTTGAAAAATCATCTTTAATCTGGTAACGTTTTTCATCTTTCTCCCTTACGAATTATAATTTTAAATAGCACAACTTATTTGTAATGATTCTGAACAGGCTCTTTAAAGTTTGTGTTATAGTTCTTCCTTAGGGCAGTTGCTGGACAGCATAAAGAAGAAATACTCAGGCCAGGGAAACATCAATGCAAATGAATGGGTACTAAGTGTTTCGAGAGGAAAGAACGAGCTGCCTTACCCGCTCTAGGAAACTACCAGATAAATAACCGCTCACATTTCCCTACCTCATTCCAAGCCATTGGCTCCGTTCTGAAGAGAGAGCTGGTCAGCTCAACTGAAAGCCGTTTCTTGTAATCTTGTGGCTTGTCCTCAGACATTCGGAACAAAACAGCAGCTGCATACGTCGCTAAGAGACAAGGAAAAAAAGGCCCTTGAGGAAAAACTGAGACTTCAATGTACACATCTGCTAAAGGCTTTGGTTCCTTTTTACTTACCCACACCTTCATTCCTAGAGTGAAGTAACTCTGTCAGAGGAGCTGTGGCTCCCTCAGCTTCAATAGCTTCTGCAGCTTCCTTGTCCTGAGCAAGTTCACAGAGGACCCCTGCAGCTACTCTTTGGATGTTTTCAATGGGAGAATAAAGCAGCTAGGGAGAAAACACAAACAAAACCTAATTAAATCTAAAGCTAAAACATGGCAAGTCCCCCACTGTGGTGCAAACATTCCGAATTCAGAGTGCAAGAGGCATTCACACTGTAGTAAATAATATTCTCTGAATTTTATGTCCTAGGGTGTCTAATACTCTGGAGCATTGGATTTCCAGAATACTTTTTAGCTGTAAACCCTTTCTTCAGAGGCAACTCTAACTGATCTAAGATTTGGAAAATCCAGAATTGATTGGGGGCCTATGCCTCGCCTCTGGCAGCCCAGGTCAGCTCTCCCCTCTAAAACTAGGCACCCGTAAAAGTGAAATGTGAAATCTCCTCCCTCTTCTCGAGTCTCAATGTTTCTCCTACTGACCAAAAAAATGAAGAGAATTTTCATAAAATTAAATGTTGGTGCCCCTATTATGGCCCCTAATTTTCTGAAATTTTATTAGTCATTACAATCTGGAAATTTTAGGGACATAAAACCTAGAACACTTCACTTAAAAGCAACATACCTGCACAAACAATGGAATGGTGTTTAGTCCTCTGATTACAATTCGGTTGTGAACATCCCGAGCTAGGATGTGAAGGGCTCCAGTACAACCTTCAACTATTTCTTCCATGCGGACCCCCTCCTGCCAAAAGAAACATGGTTAACAAATAGGGCATTCTCCTCTGTAAAGTTTCTGAACTTGAAAGACTTTGCATTCTGAGGAACAATTATTAGACTATAATTATTTACATTATATACCCAAAGTTCCCCATAACTTGCAATTAGTTCGGGAATGAAGGAGGATTCCATTAACTTGAATGTCACTGAAAAGAGGCCTCCTGGCAGCACTAATTCAAGGCAGCACCCCTCCCCCATACACAGTGCAACAGAGCTTCCACATAGCACTGAATCCCGAAGACAACTTCCCTACAGTAAGGGCACCAATCATTCTGGGTAAAAGGTATATAAAAAGAGAAGATGAGAAAGTAATGCTCAGACTATGTCAACGTTTTTCCTTTACATGCCCCCTCTATTTTTGTACATCTTCCATGTATTTGGTGAAAACTTTGCCAAGTTTTAGCACAAACTGCTAAAACTAACTGAGTTGCCAGCAGAAAAATCCACTCCTCTCTCTTCCAAGATATTCAGCTGACAGCCTCATGTATAGGAGAAGTTAGCTTTTGCAATATGTAAGTACCATCTGTTTCTCCTGTTTCTGGATTTGAGTTTTAAAGGGGTTATGATTCTGCTACATTTAGCAGCTTTTATAAATAATTTGATTCTTGCAAGGACACAAAAACTCCTTTTTTCCTAGAAAAGAGATTTAAAATAAAAGATTCCCCTCAACATTCTATTAAGTCACCTCATGGAGATGGGCCAATACCAACAGTAATAAATGAAGCCAAAGCCCCAAGATGAGCACACGCACAAAGCAACCAGCAAAGTGAGATTCCTAAAGTCTGTTCTGGTAGGCTCCATCTTTGTTTTCTAAACTAACCTAATTAAATAAGGTTGTAAAGTCTGAGAAATCAGAAGTGTCTTCAGACTATACTTTTAATGAAGCTACTTTTAAGACTCAAACTTTGTATCAAAGCTTCAGGTTGAGACTATTGTGGTTAAGAGTACAGAAATGCTACTACTTATTTTTGAAATATGTCAATACTGTATTCTTAGGTCCATGAAAAAAGTTTAACTCACAGAGAAGATAATAAAATGGACCGCTAAATATTTAGTGTCAAAATTCATGATGAGGCAAGGGTAAGAAGCTCTGAAATTACGCAGATTTGGTCTCAAATTATGACTCTACCTCTTCCTAAGTGGGCCTTTGTGTAAGTTAAATGAGAACACTGCATGAAATGCCTAACCCAACCTTTGTTAAGACTGACCATGTGAAGGACGTGTCCAAGGAAATATCACTGGGGCCACACTATGCCTTAGCTTCTCTGCAGTCATATTTTGTCATCAGCTCTTCAGGAAAAGGGACGGGGGGAAGAAATGACCAAAGAAGTTCAGGATCCTTTGGGTCTAATGCATTCCTTTTAGACAGCCAGGTATCACTGTAAGAATTTACCCACCACAAATTGCTGCTGTGTCCCACCCATGGACGTACGGCGCTGGGTATCCTGATGTGCACGAACAAGCAACTGAACTAGTCGTGGAATGGCACCCTGCTCACGCAAAGGTGCATGATTTGCTGGACAAAGGGCAAGATTTCGAATCAATCCAACAGTAGCCTGAAAAACAGAAGGAAGAACTGGCATACAACTCAACACAATCATTTTCTTAGCCTAAAATTCCCACCACACTAAATCTATTGGGAACAACTAAAAGTAGTTCTGACTACACAAACATTTCAGAATCCTATCCCTATTGCAGCCATACTTCCTACTTACTAAGGAATACAATTCCTATTTATTGATCACTATGCTTAGCCATCCAACGGCTAGGGATGCTTCATTTTCAATTCTGCAACAAAGGTAAATTCTACTTTGACAATTTACCTTTATCAGAGGCCAGTGGGATGGTGGGTGTAAGAGCTTGACCACAACTGGTAGTCCATAGTGAAGGCGAACTGCATTCTGGGCCATCTCTGCTTCTTGGTGTCGGCTGGTCAAATGACGAAGAGCACAGATGGCAGGCTCAGTGATGTCTTCCCTGTCACCAGCCCGAAGGACAGTACGCACAAGAGCCTCTATACCACCCACTTGGCAGACCATCATCTTGTTCTTATAATTATTGCAAGTGAGGTTAGAAAGAATTCCAGCTGCACAGGTGACCACATTTATATCATCTGAACCCAGAAGCTGAACAAGAGTCCCAAGGAGACCTTCCATCCCTTCCTATGAAGATAAAAACAAATGGTCAGTACAAGCACATACTCATCTTCACTCTGTTCCCATGGTGTCAATTTACTCAATTTACCTGTTTAGTTGCAGCATCTGAAAGATTCCTGAGAGTCCAAAGACAGTTCTGAACAAGACGTTGACTTGGATCTGTCAGGTGAAGTCCTAAAGCTTGCATTCCACCTAGAAAATTAAAAAGGATGTAAGGTCCTAGTCATTAGCTAGAAGTTCCTATCAATCCTAAATATATATTCTAGTCTTAGAAGGTGTCCTTCTTTATTTCCAGAGTTTACTTCCTTTCACCTAAGTATTTGTTTTCCTCTCATTTTCCAGAATGTTGCTCAGTTTCCCTCGTTTTGCCAGTTCACATCCCTAGTGACAAACTGTCAAATAGCTACTGTTCCTTTCCTAAGCCGAAGAAGTCTTTGTTATCTCCACTATCCCCCTTAGGTAACATTCTTTTTTTTTTGAGATGGAGTCTCACTCTGTCGCCCATGCTGGAGTGCAGTGGCACAATCTCGGCTCACTGCAACCTCTGCCTCCCGGTTCACGCCATTCTCCTGCCTCAGCCTCCCGAGCAACTGGGACTACAGGCGCCCAGCTAATTTTTTGTATTTTTTAATAGAGACAGGGTTTCACCATGTTAGCCAGGATGGTCTCGATCACCTGACCTCGTGATCCGCCTGCCTTGGCCTCCCAAAGCGCTGAGATTATAGACGTGAGCCACCACACCCGGCGGTAATATTCTTATTAATTTCTTTTCATCCATTCAATCATTTCAAAAATATTTATTCAGTACCAGGTCCTGCTCTGAGCTGGAGATAGACCAGTGAGCAAAAATATTCAAAAGTTCCTACCCGCAGAACTTATGATCTAGTTGGAAGAGGCAGACAAAAAATATACAACAAACTAAAACCATACAGCATGTCAGATGATATTAAAGGGCTATGGAGAAAAACAATGGAGTGGGGCTGCAATTTTAAGTAGATAATTAGGTCACTTCACTGTGAAGGTGACATCTGACTAAAGACCTAAAGAAGCTAGGTAAATTCCTGGGGTAAGAACAATCCAGAAAGATGGCATGAAAACACTTTACTGCCAGGGACTTTATACAATTCACTGACTGCAATACATGTGTTCCAAGGTTCACAACCTTCCATCCTTTAGGACCCTTAAATGGGGGACATTTACTCTGGCAAAGGAGTATAAATGGAAGCCCAATGCCCACATACTAGATTAACTTCACCCATCCATCTTCAACTTAAACCACTTCTAAATGCAGTAAGAGATACTTTTCCTTGTCTCCTTCATCTTTTAGGTCTGTTTTATTTCCTCAGATGAGGTCTATTTGCTGTAATTCTTACAGTACCCTGCACTTCTCCTTCATAGTATAAGTTAGTCCATGTTCCCTACAAGACAAAGATCACCTCTATTGGGTTCCTTTTTCATAGTAGCTCCAGCTACTAACAGAATGATCTGCATAAGATTGATACTCAGGATGCTCAGTATTTGTGAAATGACTACCTTCTTTCCCCTCATTAAGACTTCATTCCTTCCCTTTACATAACTATTAACTCTAAGAGAATGGATTTTAACCCCAGATGTCCATCAGAATGGCCTATAGAGACTTTAAAACACACACATTCTGTTTCAGCAGTTCTAGGGTAAAAAAAGTCCCATGCAGATGACTCTGTGGCATCTCTACCTCCCCTTCCCTGCTGCCCTTACCCCTATATACTAAAAGGGAAACTTCCAAATCTCTAGCCTGCCTCTCTTGCATTCTCTAGTACCTTACATTTCCAGCTACCTACTGACCTTTTAGTCACTTTAAGTCAGCTTCGTTTTTTGTTGTTTTTTTTTTTTTTTTGAGATGGTGTCGCTTAGGCTGGAGTGCAGTGGCGCAATCTCGGCTCACTGCAAGCTCCGCCTCCCGGGTTCATGCCATTCTCCTGCCTCAGCCTCCCCAGTAGCTGGGACTACAGGTGCCCACCACCACGCCTGGCTAAACGGCTAATTTTTTGTATTTTTAGTAGAGACGAGGTTTCACCGTGTTAGCCAGGATGGTCTCGATCTGCTGACCTGGTGATCCACCTGCCTCGGCCTCCCAAAGGGCTGGGATTACAGGCGTGAGCCACCACGCCCGGCCTAAGTCAGCTTCTTAAATTATTATGTTCAAAAATTAAGGATGCCTTCTGAGGGTTCCATTTCTCTTCATGGTACCAATATTGTCCCCTCCACAAACCATTTTTGGTTGCTCCCTTAGCTCCTATATTATTACATTCTGTGATTCTTTCAGACATCTCAGACATTTGCCCTTAGCTAGTCAGTTCTAAAACCAAACTATTTCATTCCTAAAAGCCTATAACATCTCAGCAGTCTGTTCTACCTTTTGGTCATTCAAACTGTTAATCTACACAATGCTATTATTAATATTTTAAACACACCACTGTGATGCTCTGCTATTGATAGACAACCATCAAAAGTGTCTTGGCATCCTTTTAAGATAGTAGACAATACTTTAGTATAACCCCGAGGAACCGTTTAGAATTTGGATCCCACCTAGCCTTCCAAACTGACCAAAGGATTCTGTATCTATGGCTCCAAAGCTGGGATAAAGCATGAATAAACTCTATGAGTAGTAAACATCTTATAGGAACCTAGAAAGTCCTGCATGTTATAGCTCTGCTTACCTAACCTCAACCTCATACCAGGCCATCCACCTCATTACTTACTAAGTTCTGTTTACACAGAGCTTCTCTTCAGCACCTGGATCTCCACAATCTCTTTCCTTCTAAGGCAAGCTCGTCCAACCTCCAGCCCATGGGCCACGTGACCCAGGACAGCTCTGAATGTAGCCCAACACAAATTCGTAAACTTTCTTAAAACATTATGAGATTCTTTTGCAATTTTTTTTTGTTTTAGCTCATCAGCTATCATTAGTGTATTTGGTGTGTAGTCCAAGACAATTACTCCTCTTCCAATGTGGCCCAGGGGAGCCAAAAGACTGGATACCCCTGGTTCTAAGACATAGCACATGGTGTTCCTTTTCTCTACCTGGAAAACATTTAACCCTCACTTCTCATACAGACAAGAGAGAGGTTCCTTCTCATCCTGCAGTCCCACTTAACATCCCCTTTTCAAGGAGACCCTTTCCCTCTCATCTAATTAGACAATTACCCTCCTCATTAATTCTTATCACTATTTGCTGTTCACTTCTCCCCTAACACTCATTCTAATTTATGATCACATATTTTTAAATACTTCTGTCACCTTCACAAGACTATAAGAACAAGCACAGGGACCCTATCTGTTGTGTTACCCAATGTATACCACATGCCTATTCCATTTCTTAAAATACATTAGATGCTATGTTCAGAATAAACAAATGAATGTAAGAATAACCTGGAAGAACGTAAAGATTCCTAGGCTTCTGGTCCCATACAAGTCCAGCTATCTACAGACCTCCCTGTCACTTCAAATAAACACTATGAGATCTTGATATAAAAATTAACACTCCAGGGATTCTGACTAAATAAATCTCAAAATCTGTATTTTTAGCCTACATTACAGGTTACTGCTGGAACAGCTGACAGAATTTACATCCCCTCATTCTGTATGAACTCAGTCACATTTGTCTATCCCCAAGCCTATGGCTCCACTGCCAGCAGTTACCTGGAGCAATCATAACGTCTTTCTCTCTCATAAAATCCCAAGTAAAATTACTCTCAATTAAGTGGGAAAAATAAGTGTTGCCAGCCCTATACTTTACTCCCAACATTTCCTTCCATTAAATGCCTTTATATTTTTCCCTCTTTCAATACTGATTTGAAGCTTGCTTTGAAATTCTGGGTAAATGTTGTTAGGTGGGTTACTGAAAGGAGAAAAAATGCTAGGTAGCTAAAGAGTAACTATTTTCATGACACACACACACCCCAAGAGGCCCTAGTACAAACCATCTATTCTTCTCCCCAATTGCCAACATACACAAGATACAAAGTACCACATACAAGTTGCATCCTTAAAAATACTCAGAATAGAAAAAAATTGTTTCTCATACTTAGATGATATCTACTCACTGAGAATACAGAATATCAGGGCAAAACACTGGTCATAATCATCAGGCAAGAGAAAGAAAATGCATACAAATAGGAAGTCTGTTTGCAAACAATATGATTCTATACCTAGAAAACCCCATAATTTCTGCCCAAAAGCTCCTTGATCCAATAAACTTCAGCAAAGTTTCAGGATATAAAAATCAATGTACAGAAGTCAGAAACATTTCTATACACTAACAACATCCAAGCTGCAAGCCAAATCAAGAATGCAATCCCATTTACAAAAGCCACAAAAAGAATAAAATACCTAGGAATACAGCTAAACAGGGAGGTGAAAGATCTCTACAGTAAGAATTACAAAACTCTGCTCAAAGAAATCAGAGATGACACCAACAAATGAAAAGACATTCTATTTCATGGATAGGAAGAATCAATATTGTTAAAATGGCCATACTGCTCAAAGCAATTCACAGATTCAATGCTATTCCTATCAAACTACCAATGGCATTCTTCACAGAATTAAAAAATATATATATATATTTAAAAATTCACATGAACCCAAAAAAGAGCCTAAACAGCCAAGGCAATCCTAGGCTATAAGAACAAAACTGGAGGAATCACTTTACCCAACTTCAAGCTGTACTGTTAATACAAGGTTACAGTCACAGCATGGTACTGGTATAAAAACAGACACACAGACCAATAGAACAGAATAGTGAGCTCAGAAATAAGGCTGCACACCTAAGAAGTCAACAAAAACAAGCAATGGGGAAATGACTCCCTATTCAATAAATGGTGCTGAGATAACTGGCTAGCCATATCCAAGATTGAAACTGCACCCCATCCTTACATGATGTACAAAAATCAACTCAAAATGGATTAAAGACTTAAATATAAAACTTAAAACTGTAAAAACTCTGCAAGATAACCTAAGAAATACCATTCGGGACATAAGACCTGTCAAAGATTTCATGACGAAGATGCCAAGAGAAACTGCAACAAAAACAAAAACTGACAAATGGGACAGTATAAAAAGCTTCTGCACAGCAAAAGAAATCAACAGAGTAAACAGACAACCTACAGAATGGGAGAAAGTATTGGCAAACTATGCATCTGACAAAAGTCTAATATCCAGAGTTTATAATAAACTTAAATTAACAAGCAAAAAACAAACAACTCCATTAAAAAGTGGGCAAAGGACATGAACACTTTTCAAAAGAAGACCTACAAGTGGCCAAGAATCATATGAAGAAAAGCTCAACATCATTGATCATTAGAGAAATGCAAATCAAAGCCACAATGAGATACCGTCTCACACCAGTCAGAATGGCTACTAATAAAAAGTCAAAAAATGACAGATGCTGGTGAGGTTGCTGAGAAAAGAGAATGCTTATACCCTGCTGGTGGGAAAGTAAATTAGTTCAGCCATTGTGGAAAGCAATTTGGTGATTTCTCAAAATACTCAAGACACAGTTACCATTCAACCCAGCAATCCTATTACTAGGTATATGCCCAAAGAAAAAGAAATCTTCTGCCATAAAGACACATGCATGCATATGTTCACTGCAGCATTATTCACAACAGCAAAGATACAGAATTAACCTAAATGCCCATCAATGGTAGACTGGATAAAGAAAACGTGGTACATATATACTATGGAATACTATACAGACATAAAAAAAGACCAAGATGTCTTCCACAGCAACACGGATGGAGCTGGAGGCCATTATGCTAAGCAAACTAACACAGGAACAGAAAACCAAATACCACATGTTCTCACTTATAAATGGGAGGTAAACACTGAGTACACCTGGGCATAAAGAAGGGAACAACAGACACTGGGGCCTACTTAAGGGTGGGAGGTAAAGAACTGAAAAAGTACCTATTGGGTACAATACTTACTGCCTGAGTGACAAAATAATCTGCACACCAAACCCCTGTGACATGCAATTTACCTATATAACAAGCCTGCACATTACCCCGTACCTAAAAGTTAAAACAAAACAAAAAAACTGCTCATGAGCATCTACTAATAAAGCAATCACTTTATTACATAAAACCTGTACTATATTAGAATTTGTCATTTCTCCTATAAATTCACAGGTCTGTTAGCAAATCTTAGGTTTACTCAAAACTGAAATTACAAATTTCATTAAGCAAAATATATGCCATCATTTTTGATGGATAGTAAGAACTCTACCTAAACTAGCCTTAAATATTTAGCTACAATCCAGATGACAGGTACTTTGAATGTAATCTTGGCTGCAAAATGAATAGGACCATCTATTTTCAGTCATTAAAGTTCTACCACCTTTTCCTAAGAAAAGTAATCTAATTAGAACTGCAGATGCTGTACACAAGACTCAGAATAGATACATATACTTACCAGCTTCTACAATAGCTGGCTTATTACTAGAGCAGACGGATAGCACCTTCAGCACTCTGCTTGTGGTCCACAGTAGTTTCTCATAAGTATAGGTCCTCATTATATTTACTAAAGCTTGGGGTCCACCACTAGCCAGTATGATCAGCTAGAAAGATATACACATATCTTGTTAGTCATGGAATCTTGATCACATGTCTGAGAAGAGCCATATTACCAACATATTTTATTATACAAGAATTTCAGCCAGCTTGTCATTGGACCTAAATGTATTCCTGGACCCCATCACTCAGACCCCCATCCTGGGGCCCTATCCAACTTGTCCTTTTAAAGCATTCCACTCAAATTCAGACATCCCAGTCCTCCCAAGAATGTATCAGTTTTGGCCCAATTTCCTTCTTCCCACACTGATCACAGCAGAAGAAAAAAATTTAGAAACCATGTTGGTAGGCAAGATTAATGCCCTAAGATGAAAGTTGTATCAAAACTGATTCACTGAAAATTTGAACCAGAAATGGCACTTAAAACTCCTTATCACTTGGCCCTTTAATTTTCCTAATTGTATCCACCTTAAAAAGAGATACCATAAAATGATCATTCACTCCTGTCCTTTCATTCCCTGTGTATCTTCCCTTTCAACACTGCCCCAATTTTCTAAAAACAAATTTCATCATTTCATGCTTCTGCTGAAATTTCCCATTGTGCTTTTAAACATGCTGTACAAAGCCCTATGAGATCTGCTGAGTCTATCTCAATAGCCTCACCTCAAACCTTTCTTCCTCTTTACTGTTAGTATTTCTTAAATTCCCAAAACTTTCCATCTCCTTCCTTCGTTTCAAAAATGCTGTTTCTCACCTAACCTTCACCTAGTGAATCCCTTCTCATCCTTGAACACTGAACTCAACTATCACTTCCTCCAAGAGGTACCTCCTTGAACCCTCAAAGAGTCTGTTTCACTTGTGTTATGTGTTCTCATAGCCCCACTTCTTCCCACTACATGAATTAAATATTAGGTTATTATTCCCAACGTCTACATCCCACCTAAGAACAAAAGTGTGAAGAGAAGCTTGCCTACGATATCCCTACTACTTCGCATAGTGCTTTACATATGGAAACTCAAATATTTAAAAGAAGCAGAAATGAACTGGGCTGCACAGCAGGAGGTAAGTGGCAGGTGAGCGAGCATTATCTGGCTTGAGCTCTACCTCCTGTCAGATCAACTGCAGCATGAGAGCCTCATAGGAGCGGAAACCCTAGTGTGTACTGCACATGCGAGGGATCTAGGCTGCACGCTCCCTATGAGAATCTAATGCCTGACTATCTGAGGTGGAACAGTGTCATCCAGAAAGCATTCCCACAACCCATTCATGGAAAAACTGTTTTCCACGAAACTGATCCCTGGTGCCAAAAAGGTTAGGAACACTGCATGGAATGACATGACACTGGAAGTGTCCGATGCTCCATGAAAACCACATAAAGAACAATTCTCTTACCTTGCTTTCTTGGTTGCCATATGCTAAAATTTGAAGGCAGTCTGTCGTAATAGCCAAGAATTTAACGTTTGTTTTGTTGAGCAAGGCAACCATTTTCTGCAGCCCGCCAGCTAAACGCACTGCCATTTTAGCTCCTTCTTGATGTAATAAAAGGTTGTGGAGAGTTGTAATGGCATAAAACAACACAGAATCCACTGGTGAACTGGGAAGAAGAAAAAAGCCTAATCAGAAATACTGTGACTATACTCTTTTACTTTTTAGCTTCAAGCATTCTGACAATGTTTTCTTACCCAAGCATTTTCACCAGGGCAGGAATGCCTCCAGACTTAAAGATGGCCAGCAAGCCCTCCCGATGATGGGAAAGGTTATGCAAGGTCCCAGCGGTACAACGAGCTGTTTCTACATCATTTGTATTCTGCATGGTACGTACAATAGCAGACACCATCTGAGGAGAACGCATGATAGCGTGTCTGGAAGCTTCCTTTTTAGAAAGCTGATGGACCATAACTGCAGCCTTATTAACCACCACCTGTAATACAGGAATTAGAAACATCGTTAGTTTTCAAGTCCTGGTATTGGGTAGACATTCTGAACCTACTCCCCTTGAGCATTTACTTCAAAGCAGACTAAAAAGTTAGCCATGTCATTGCTCACCTGGTCCTCATCATTTAGCAGTTTTGTCAGTTCAGGGATTGCACGTGTGGCAAGTTCTGCATCATCTTGATAGTTAATCAAGTTTACAACTGCATGTTTCAGCATCTGTGATGGTTCAGCCAAACGCTGGACATTAGTGGGATGAGCAGCATCAAACTGTGTAGATGGGATCTGCATGCCCTCATCTAATGTCTCAGGGAACATAGCAGCTCGTACCCTCTGAGCTCGAGTCATTGCATACTGTCCATCAATATCTGGAAAAGGTTAATCAACACTCACTATCCACAGTTCAGCATTTACCTAAGTATTTGCTATCCTAAATGGTAAAAGTGACATTGCTATTACTCTCTTTTCTTCACCACAACATTTTACTTAAACTATTATACACTAACTTTTTAGTTCTCAAAACTGCATTCTGACTTTCAGTAAGGCAATGAAAAATACTCTTACCAGCTACTTGTTCTTGAGTGAAGGACTGAGAAAATCCCTGTTCCCACTCATACAGGACTTGGGAGGTATCCACATCCTCTTCCTCAGGATTGCCTTTACCACTCAGAGAAGGAGCTGTGGTAGTGGCACCAGAATGGATTCCAGAGTCCAGGTAAGACTGTTGCTGCCAGTGACTAACAGCCGCTTTTCTGTCTGGTTCCATGGCCATGTCCAACTCCATCAAATCAGCTATAAATATGAAACAGTATTAGCATTAGTAGATTGGAAATGTTACTTTAATTAAAAAAAAAATCTGTGATATGACCCATTGAAATATTTTTAGAAATAAAGTCAAATCTGAAAGACAGCCAAGAAAAGCAGAATGATAGCCAGGGTTAGCTCAGTGATGAAATACCTAATCCCTTAGGGAACCACCTAACAGTTACTCACTGAATCAGTGGAAGAATGGTACTGCATCCAGGCTCCAGAAGCAGTCATCCAGACTAGATTCCTGCTGGTGGCTTGTTTGCTATTTCACCAAGCCATTAGGAGGAGTGAGCAGAAAATGGAGCAAAAGGTAGCCTGACAAGTAAGCAGGGAGAGAGGAAAGCAGGGGGATCTCAGCCAGACTGGCTTAATGGCAACGAAGCAGAGCCCCAATTCAGTAACTAAAGATTCATAACACAAACCTTGAGTAGCCATTGTCCACGCTGGATTTTCAAAACAGTTGTATGGTATACTTCAAATACCCTAAAAAAAGTTAATCAAAAGTCATTAGGATTTAAATTTAGCTTGATTAATACTCCTAAGTCACTGGGATGCCTGTTAAATGTCACTATTACACCCACAAAAAAAACCCCATATCCTCTTTTACCAGGTTATTTAGTGAAACACAGACCTCATGGTCTCCTCCAGACACCTCAACCACAGCTCCATCACTGCTGAACTTCAGTGAAAATTCCTCCTTACCAAATACATCTTTTTATTAATAGTAGAAATATAAATTACAGATAATCAGGATGGTGATGAGAAAGCAAAGAGTTGTAATAATAAAAGCCAGGGAGGGGAAAACACTATTCAAAAATGAGCTGCTCTCTGAATTCCAAAAGGTCTCTCGTTTTTTTAACCTTTCATGAAAAAATTCACAGATCCTCTTTGGATAACAGAGGTACATGGGATTTTAAAAACTCCACATTTTCATTAACAAGTTAGTTGTTTTCTGATATAATACAGGGCCATCAAAAATTATTTTTCATAAAGCAAATTTTGGTGTCAGAATAGCGAATTTTAGATTTTTTAGTACAAAGAAAAATTACTTTTCAAATGAAAGTCTACAACACAAAAGCACCTTTTTTCTAAGTTCAAATTTATAGCAATGATTTATTATAAATACAAATATTACCAATATGGATACATATTATTTTGATCAATATTTTAAAAATTAATATCATATACAAATCTTAGCATCTCATTTATGTCTGTATTTGGCTTTATTGTGCAATATTCAGAAAAAAACACTGCATCACACAGGGAACTACCTGCAAATTTGAACAGTTCATGGCCTCTAGGTATTTCTAATAACAAAATTTCCTTTATTACAAAATCTGTGCCAAACAAGTTCATCTGGAACTATAAATAACATATTGGGTATGGAAAGATATGGATTAAATATTTAAGTGTGAACTATGTTTTCTTTCGAGACAAGAGTTTCAGTCTATTGCCAAACCAGGCTGGAGTGCAGAGGTGCACACTCAGCTCACTGCAACCTCCGCCTTCCAGGTTCAAGTGATTTTACCATCTCAGATGTAAGCCAACGCCTGGCCTTAGTTTCTACCTTTTGACTGTCTTTAAAAGAGTGGTTATTTAACTACTTCACCACCTTTCTGAAAAATTGGTTCCCCACTCCAGCCTCCAACGTATTTCTGCAAAAGGAGACTCAAAACATGTTCTACACTGAGCTTCTCCTTTGGCCAATGTCAAGAGACTCAGAAACCAACTGGTCATGTCTATAGACTATATAGCTATTTAAGAAGTGCTTTGATACATCTGGCTTCCAGGAACATTTTTTTTATAGTACTGTTTTTCTTTGTTGTTGATGCAAAGGCAAAACATTTACGCATATTACTGGGTAAACTCTGTGTGGGCTGACCTAGTAACTTGACCGCAATTTATAACGATTTCATTTTTATAATGGAAAAAAACATATTCATGTTCCAAATTTACAACAGCCATTTGTACACTAGGACTTCCCAACATTACATATATATTTTTTAGCTTTTAAAATTTATGCAACATAAATAAAAATTCATCTTGCTCTTCACCGCAACCCTATGAGGTGAAGGAGGGTAAAAATCTATCGGCAGTTAGAGAAGTAAAAACAAAGAGTAGAAATGGGGATCTAATTAGGTAACAGCATAGACTCACTCACCTTGTACCTGCTCTGGAGGCAGATCCAAATATGCCAAAAATCTGAGCATTAACCACTAAAGAAATCAAATAGACTGCCCAGCAAGAACTAGGGCAGAACACTGCTCCAGAAAGGAAAAGGAAAGCCTTCCTCTTTCTTTTTCTGGCCTGAGCCTTACAAGCTAAGGACTGGCTCTCCTCCACCACACCCTGCCAACCATTAAGGGCCCAATTCTAGTGCTCCCAATTAGCCAAAACTTACCAATCACTTCAGGAAAATTTTTTTTAAACCAACAAAAAAACTGACTCCATAGAAACTGAGATAAAATTTAAAACTAGCGGTAGGGTGAAGAGAGAAACAGAACACTTCAATTTAGTATCTCCGTAAAAGACTGGAGAGAACAAATAAAAACAAAAAGTTGAATAGAAACTAAAATTGAGAAAACTTCCTAGAGTACAAAAAAATGACAAAGACAAAAAATACAAAAGAAGAAATCACGATCCATTCAGGAGATCAAAGGTCCAACTAGTAGGCATTTCAGAAAGAATTATGAAGAAACAAAAATGACAAAATCCACTAAGTACCAATCAAGAGGGAGGAGGGCTTAAAAATTATGAAGTACAATCATGCACTGCATAATGACATTTCAGTCAAGATGGACTACATACGCTACAGTGGCCCCATAAGATTATAATTCTGTGTTTTTACTGGATCTTTTCTATGTTTAGGTAAACAAGCCAGGCGAAGTGGCTTATAATTCTAACACTCCGGGAGGCGGGTGGATTGCTGCAGCACAAGGGTTCCAAGACCAGCCTGGACAACACAGCAAAATTCCATCTCTACAAAAAAATTTTAAAAATTAGCCAGGTGTGGTAGTATGTGCCTATAGTCCTAGACACTGGGGAGGCTGAGGCAAGGAGGATCAGAGTTCAAGGTTATAGTAAGCTATGATCACACCACTGCATCCAGCCTGGGCAACAGAGCAAGACCCTGTCTCTTAAAAGAATAAAGGGGGAAAAAAAAAGGATACACAAATACCACTGTTTCAACTGCCTACAGTAACATGCTATACAGCTTTATACCTAGGAGCAACAATGCTGCAGTACACTATGCCATCTAGGTTTGTATAAGTACTACACTAAATGTTTCAAGACACAGGTTATCATTAAACTACAGACTACATTAGAATGCTGTGTTTTCTGACAGCTTTATCACCACCAAGTGATGTTTTGACAAAGGGGGAGCTGGCCAACTTCTCATGTATTTTCCATGCAGTCTAATGCATCCATGCATTTTTCTGGCAATATGAACATAATACTCTTTCCAACTACAAACTTTATAAAGGATACTTCAAAATTCACCGTGCTATTTCTGATTTTACCCTATAAATGTCTTCAGTCAAAGTCAAGGGGAGAAGTCTTGCCACAAATAATATACAATAGATTTCACACTAAAGTTATTTTTCGTTTTCCCATCAGGACAGAATTATCTTAATTACCTTAGTTTTCAGGAAGTTTGAGTATTATTAACTACGGGTAAATATGCTACATAAAAATATAAAGCAGATACATTTTAAAATCACAGTTTTATACTAGCAATTCATAGTTCACTTTTCCAATAATCAAGATCCAAAGAATTATTCCCTGTTTTAAAGTTAGAAAGTGCTACTCTATTTCATAAGCAAGATAAACTTTTGATGTATCTTCAAGGATTTTTAAAAAGTTCATAGTAAAATCTGCAAATCTAAAAATACATGCATATGCATTTTCATTAACCGTCACCAGTAATACTTTGCCATCTAGAAAATGTATGCAGTTTCCTCAACTCTTCCTATTTTAGCACATTTCACGCAACACTAATATTTTAAGTTACAACTCACTCCAGGTTCCTTTCTGCTTTCTTCTTTCACAGCTTTCTTTGGTGTGTGTGTGTGTGTGTGCCTGTGTGTGTGTGTTCTCGAGGTGTCTTGTCATCCTAGAATGGTCAATACGCATGAAACATCACACGACCCTTCGTCCTCCAAACACAAAAATGTATGCCTTTGGTACTGTCTTTAAATAGGTACACAAATGGCTATTAGAAGTATGAAATCTTGTCAGGTAGGAAACAGAAGGTAAATGGAAAAAAAAAGAAATATGGAATCTCTTTATGGCTGGGAAAAATTAGTATGTTTCCAGAATGAGCTCTTCTTTTCTTCTTAACTGTCTTCCTTCCTCAGCCATAAAGTAATATATGCCTAGTATAAATTAGTATTTTTATTTATCATCTCCATCATGACTCCACTACACAGTAAATGATGACATTTTGGTATATTTGGAATGATATTAAACTCTCACTGCTATGTATTTTTTAAAATAAAAATATAAAATCCCTTGTGAAGACTATTATAAAATATTATCATCTGGATTGTATTGTATGTCTATACTATAAGCCACCTCCTCCATTCTTAGCTTGTTCTTCCCCATTTTGTCTATTATTCCAACAATGCCTCAATAAACACCTTGCATATAAATAATTCTCTTAATTTCCTATATCACCAGAAGTTCTAGAAATAGTATTACTGAGTTAAAGGGTAAGAATTTTAAGTCCTTTCATGCATAGCTCCAAAATACTGACAGATCATAAACTGACATAATTTTCACAGAACGTACTGAACATGTTGCCATCTTACCAAGGGCTTGCCAGTATCAGCTGTTATCTGACACAACTTTTAATAGATACGTTCACACATCTAACATATATACCATCACCCACCCATCCCACAAGGTTTTAAATTCCAATAAGTTTATATGCTTATTTATTTGCTACGTATAATGTAGCCTTTTGGCTTGCCAGATTTTTGATGTCACTGTCATCCTTTTATATTTTTGTGAAGTACTTGTATATATTATACATAAAAAGCCCCTTGAATAGTCATTGATATAGCACATTTAGGCCAACTGGATGTCTTAGAATATAATTTTACTGTTTAAAATCATTAGATTATGGTAACATCCTTTGCATGTGTGATTTATTGTTAGTGTCACCAATGAGTAACTCCACACAGCATCTTTGATCGGTAACATCCTAAAATAAATAGTACTGGTACTCCGGGGAGGAAAAAAAAGACAATGTTTTAAAACAATCTTTCACTATATCTCCAAGAACAAATTATCACAAAAAGCAGATTGTTTTTCTCTAACTTATATTAACATAAGCAGCCAAAAAGACTAATATGTTAAAGCACAGCTATCTCCTTTAAGATACATCCTGAATAGGCTTTACCTCACAGGCACATTTTCTAAGTAATTTTCACAAAACATACTGAATTTCCAAAATATAATTTTATACCAATTAAGTTAAAAAACAAAACAATGCTTCATATAGTTTATGAAGTAAAAGTATGCAAAGAATATACACTAGCTTCTTAATAGTGGGCTACCAATACAGCAGGCCTGGGAGCAGCAAAGGGAATAGGATGGAAAAAAGTATTAAAGACAGCTGCAATTCAGCCAGGTGTGGTGGCTCACACCTGTAATCCCAACACTTTGGGAGGCCAAGGCAGATGGATTGCTTGAGTCCAGGAGTTCAAGACCAGCCTGGGCAACATGGTGAAACCCTGTCTCTACTAAAAATACTAATTTCATTTTTTAAACTTATTTTTAAAATGGCTGGGTGTGGTGGCACATGCCCCTGTAGTCCCAGCTACTTGGGAGGCTGAGGTGGGAGAATCATCTGAGCCCAGTGTCCTGAGACATTTTTATACCCCTTTTATGTGGATTTTATAGTCTGATAAGGCTGAACAGAAAACAACTCTTAGTTTAACTGAATTTTTAATAAAAGTGGCCACAATGACATACTAAAACTATTTTCCTATACACAAATAGGACAGAGATTTCATTCATAACAGTAAAATGAAATACATACAACAGTACATGGGAAGATATGTCTTGTTCTTGATTTAAGAAGAACTATAAGAAGGAACCAGTTACATCACATTTATAACGTTATCACTAAGATAACATTATAAATCAACAACCACAGCAATTCAAGTATTGTATTATTAGGAAAGAAATGGGTAAGAGACTGTAGTAGGCAGAAAAACACCCAGATATAATGTGGTAATTTCATAAATGAAGAAGGTAATATTTCAATTAGTGGATTACTTGATTAAAAGTATTAGGAGAAATGGGCTTGTCACTCCAACTATCATTTTTTCATCCTTATTATATTCACCAAATATTTACATGTAAAAAATAGAACAATGAGATAAAATATGGGTATATATTAAGACTAAAACCATGCCCAATCGATGAACTGATTAAGCATGAGTTGAAATTGAAACCAAAAAGGGAAACATGAGATAATCTGTGTGTGTATGTAGTTTTTAAAATTTGAGCAACAAATCACGTTTGAAGTAATTCAAAAAATGACATACTAGAACATGTGTAACATAAAGGCTAATATCCACAGTACACGAAAAACTGGGAACAAGTCAAAAAGAAGAAAGAATTATACTGCAGGGAAAGAGCAAGAAACAACATTGCAAAGGAAAAACCTAAAGTGAGCAATGAATATATACAAAGGATGTTTAAACCCATTTACACTTTTTGCTTCTCAGATTGGCAATGATTGAAAAGATTGATTAGTATCTACTGCCAATAAGGATATGGTGAAACTAGCAGAAACTTTTGATAGTAAGCTGGCACTATCCATTAAACATCAGTGTAACTACCCTTTGACTTAAAAATTCAATTTTTATAACAGAAATGTATTCTGTGGCAATACTGTCAGAAGCATGCCAAGTGAAGCATTCATAGAGAAAAAGATGAAATTATTCAAATGTCCATCCACAGGGGATGGAATAATAATAATTTATCAATTAAATGGAATATATATTCACCCACTGAACAAATTTTAAACACCCTTTATGTTACTGGTATTACAGTAATAAGAGACTCAAGGTCATAAATACAGTGAAGCTTATATTCTACTGTTAGGGAATTAAGCAATTAAAAAAAGAAAATTTAGAGTGAGAAATGCTAATAAACAAGTTTATAAGGTAGAAGGTATGCTACTCTAGCGGGTGGTCAGGGAAGGCCTGTGAGGAAGAGACATTTCATCAGAGGAGCAGCAGCTGGCCATGTAAAGATGGGGCAGAACACTCCAGGCAGAGAACAAGTGAAAAGGAAGGAATGAGCTTAATGTGGTAAAGGTATCGAAAGGTCACCAGTGTAACTAGAAGGCAGGGAACCATGAAGAGACAGAGATGAGAATCAGATCAGTAAGGATGTAAAATAAAATCCAAAGTGTACTGGGAAGCCAGTGAAGCAATGTGATGTATGATTTAGACTTTCTAAAATTCACTCCAGCAGCTATAAAGGGGAAAAAAGACAGTTAAGGGGCAACAGCAAAGCAGAAAGACCATTTAGGAGATTACTGCAGTTGTCCAGGTGACAGGAGGGGGATGGTGGAATACCATACAGTCATTAAAGAGAATGAAAAAGGTACACATTAAAAAAAATGTAACATATATCAAGTATGCAAGGCATCTTTTTTACATATATGATTGTATACATCTGCAGAACCAAGTATATTAGAAATATTTGTCCGAGAAGGTTAGCCTACATAATTGAACCCTATATAGGTTAGCCAAATACTGAAATATAACGTTAAGGAAATGTTTCTAAGCATAAAAGCTAGGTGGCCTATGAAATGGACCTTGTACAAAAAGAAATGTGGCAACCACTCAGTCAACCATCTTGCCTCAAGGCAAAAACAAATTGCTAAAAATAAAAAAAGTGATAACCAATGTTTTCTAAAGCAAAGAAATAGTACTGCAAATTTTTCCATATTTAAGCAAATGTCACTTTACATGTATCAACAAATTTTCTATTTTAGTAATTTAATAAATATTTGTCCATTCCTAGCTCCTATTTTGTTAAAGTGACAGTATTCTAAGAATCAACTGCATTACAAAGTTACCAGGCTTCTGAGTCACTTACAGCATCTTTATATCTTTTACAGCATAATTTTAGGATACTTACTGCCTTGTGGTATCAGCTAAACACTGAATTCTGCCTTTGACATACTTAACAAGGTAGCATAATTAAATTCCTAGCAACTTCGGTTCTGAGCCTAATATGTTATCTCATTGAATCTCATAAAGAAGACATCATTCCTCAAAGTATCACAAGAAAACTGCTTAGCAGTATTTATGTAAGACTAGCTAATAAACCGTTCAGTTAAAATTCAAATCCAGGTCTGCCTGTGGCTCAGTCATGTACCCTTTCAATCTAATCATATTGCCACCCCCATACCAAAGTTAAGAGACAACTGGTAACAGTCAGTGTTGCAGATAAATGAAAGACAGGGATTAGCCAATTTTATATACAGGTATCACATGTAATAGTAAAGAACGATATCCTTTCAACAGTGACTACAGCCCAAAAAAACTGTTAATATTTGAAATATACACCATACTTTGACTATATGCCTAGCTAGATAGTACTAGATATGCCAAAGAAATTGAAGATTTTATTTCAAAAAAGTTTCTAGATGTTGATCTCTACATTCAGACTACAGGCAGAATTAATGGCAGGTACTCAATGACCTCCAAATTATATCCCATAATGATAACCTTCCTCTACTCCACTTGTTGTAAGAGTTTCCCTTCCTCACTATACCAGCACGTTGACCTTTTAAAAAAAAGAAATTTTAAAGAGCCCAATGAAGTGAACTCTGTGAGGGCTGAGACTGTACATTTAGAAAGTTTCTCACTGTTTCTAAAGTGCTTTGGCATATATTAAGCTCTTAAATACTTAATGAACGGAATGTGCTAATAAAAAATAAAATGCTCAAAAAGTGAAAAGGAGAACACACAAAATGTAATATGGAGGCTTGGAGAGCTTACAACAATTATTTATAACCTAAGAGTTTTTTTCTTTTTTTGAGATGGAGTTTCACTCTGTCGCTCAGGCTGGAGCGCAGTGGCACGATCTTGCCTCACTGCATCCTCCACCTCGCGGGTTTAAGCAATTCTCTGCCTCAACCTCCCGAGTAGCTGGGATTATAGGCCCACCACCACCACACCCAGCTAATTTTTTTTTTTTTGTATTTTTAGTAGAGACGGGGTTTCACCATCTTGGCCAGGCTGATCTTGAACTCCTGACCTCGTGATCCACCCACCTCGGCCTCCCAAAGTGCTGGGATTACAGGCATGAGCCACCACACCAGGCCAATTTATAACCTAAGAGATTTCTTAAATGCCTTCAGAACCACGAAAGATTCATTTATGAATAATGTATAGCTAGAACAACATTCAGGAAACTTTTTCTGTAAAGCATCAGGAAGTAAATATTTTAGGTTTTGTGGGCCATAAACTCTGTCACAACTACTCAACTCTGCTATTGCAGTGAAAACAGCCAGATAATATGCACACTTATGAGCATGGATGGCTGTGTTCCATTAAAACTTCATTCACAGAAACTGAAATTTGAATTTCATGTAATTTTCACAGCACAAAATATTATCCTTTTGGGTTTTTTTTTTTTTTTTTTTAAGCTATCTAAAAACAATTCTTAGGTCATAGGCCATATAAAACCAGATAGTGGGCAGTACTTTGCCAATCCCTCATTTATTTATTAAATACTTTCACAGAGAACAAAGGCAGGTGTATTTTTACATTTTAATTAAGCACATTAAGCCTAAATGTGAAGACCTGTAACAGAAAGGGTTTTTAAGTGGGTTAATATGTTACTAAGAGAAATTACAAAGTTTTTTTCCCCATAAGTATCTTCAAAAACAAGAAACTGGACCAAATCACACATGAAAGCTATAACAAGACAATTTATTTGGAAAAAACATTTCAGGCCATTAAAAGCAGTATGTGCTAAACCAGAATTCAGCCACAACATTTGCATGATTTTTAAAATCTTTTTTTTTTTTTTAAACTATAAAGACCTACAGGCTTGAAGGTCCCCCTTAAACTCGCAACCAGATCCTCCCAATGGTTCTTAACCAAGGGTGTTAATCAGACTAACCTGGAACATCTAAAAATACAGATGACCAACAGGTTCTCTATCAGAGGGGCTGGGGAAGGGCCCTGGCATTGTATTTTTAATTTATGTGTCACAGGTCGCTGATGCTGCTCCCCATAGCTAAGGACTATAGCTAAAGTCAAACCATATGATCCAAACTTCATGTGTGACATTAGGAAATGAACCCAAGTTAAAGAAGAAAAAACCCTTGACTAAACAGAGTAACCCTAGCATAAGCTGCTTGAGAATCATCTATTCGTTAACACAACACATTCTTAAACTTCTGAAACCTTCTGTCCCCCACCATACATATCAAGTTTATGTTATTCTTTAAAACAGAAAGACATTTTGCTGCCTTTGACTGCCTTACTCTAGTAGTAAGCCTCATAATTATGAGGCTCTCTTATATTTAGGAAAAGAAGACTGCAGAAAGAGTAAGCTAGGAAGCTTCTATTATCAAAATGTGACTGCTTTTCGTTATTTCAATACAGAGCTTTAAGGAATATTCCCTAATCTTTGTTCTATTGTGAGTCCAAAAATACACCAACAAATGAGTCATAACCTCAAACTATACATGAGTGCTCCACTGGTATATATTTTTTTTGTTTTCTCAATTTACGAGATTGTGATATTAATCAAAAGGGATATTTTTGTTCCATAAGAAATCTTTCCTACAGCTCCTTTTAGTTTCAGGTCATAGCAATACCAATAGCATAAATACAATGCATAGCCTTTCATTCATGAAATATTTATGCATCAGCTACATGCCAGGATCTGTAATAGATTCTGGGTGTGCAGTAGTGATTACTGCAGAATGCAGACATGGTCCCTGCATTCTTGAGGGAGACAGATAACCAAATAAACAATTACAAAAAAAGCATGTAACTAATTAACAAGTGGGAGAAGGGAATGGGATTACACAGCAGAAGTGGAAGGAAGGTCCCACTTAGCGTGGTCAAAGGCTTCTTGAAGGTAACATGTAAGCTGAGACCTGAAGAAGGATGTAAAAGGGACAGCATGTAAGGAACAGAGAAGAAACATTCTAGAAATAGAATATAACAAGCAAAAACCCAAAGTCATTAAAGAACATGATCATCTTTCAAGAACCCTTGAGATCAGAGTACTTTGATTATAAAGGAAAAGGTTGAGTGCGATGAAACGTTAAAAATAGCCAGATCACGTACAGCTCTCTAGCCTTTGGTAAGAAAAGTGTTTTCTATTCTATGTGACACTGAAAGTCATGAAAGGTTCTAGCAGGTGAATAATGCAATCTTACCTGAGTTTTTAAAAGCTCATGCTGACTCTAATTCAAAAAACTAGAAGGGAACAGGAAAGAAGGGAAACCTGCAAAGCAGCTATAGCAATATTCCAGCTGATAGATGGGGGTGGCACTAGGAACAAGTAGTAGTTAGACTAAAGAAATATTTAGGAGGTAAAAACAGCAGGTTCTGTTGATGTGATGAACTGCATATAGTAGATGAGAAAAATTAAGTAAGAGGAATAAAGATGACTCCTACCTATCGGGCTTGCACAATTAGATTGTGATACTAAATCTAGTGCCATGTAAGAAAAACAGCAGTTTCTAAAACTGCACTCTCCAACACAATAGCCACTAGCCACACAGCCACATTTCAAGTGTTTAATAGGCACGTGTAGCTGGTTGCTACCAACTGAACAGCACAGACACTGAACATTTCAACTGTCCCAGGAAGTGTGGATTACTGGACAGTGCTGTGCTAGAGGTAAGAAATGTGCCAAATGCAGGAGTCCATCAAGACTAAAAGTATCCATTTGATTGGCCAACATGTAGGTCCAGTGGTGAACTCAAAGCAAGAGCAAGTTCATTGGAAATGTATTAATAATAATACATTAGAATAGTATATCACAAACTGGGATGACAGTGATAAGTGGAACCATATACAAAGGACATCTTTCAGGCAGTGAAAGGGAGAAGAAAAATGACTGGAGGGAAAAAAAAGGTTGGGTGATTCCAGAATATTCATTCAACAAAACTTTACTGAACACCTGTAAGTTCCAGATACTGTCCAGCTATCAGGGATACAAAAACAGGGCAAGGACCCTCAAAGAGGGAAAAATAAGTAGACAAACTTTCAGACTATGATTAGATATGCCAAATAAATGAAAATAATATGACCAAGTGCAACTGAGTCAACAAGGAAGATCTCAATGGACAAAATATCTGACATCAGCCATGAAGGCTTCATCAGTTTGAAAAAAAAACAACAAGGCTGAAGAGTGAGAGGAGAAAAGTAACAGGTGATGAAGGATGTGAGTATACAGGAGCTTGAACTTTTACTGAATGAAATGGTAAGCCCCCAGAAGTTTCTGAACCAAAAAGTTACATGATTTATCGTTATAAAAAGGGTTACTCTGGTGACCACGTCGAAAACACATTTAAGGGTGAAAAAGGTGTAAGCAGGGACACCAGTTAGAAGGCCTTTCCAATAATATAGGCAAAAGCCATTCATAATAGCAAAGATAGAATCAACCCAAATGCCCATGAACGGTTGACTGGATAAAGAAAAATGTGGTACCTATACAACATGGAATATGATGCAGCCTGTAAAAAAGAACAAAATCATGTCCTTTGTAGCAATGTGGATGCAACTGGAGACTATTGTAAGCAAATTAACACAGGAACAGAAAATCAAATGCCACATATTCTCACTTATAAGAGTGAGCTAAACATTTGGTACACACGAACATAAAGATACAATAGACAGGGACAAAAACAGGGAAGGATGGAGGAGTAATGGTGGAAAGTTATCTATTGAGTACTATGCTCACTACCTGGGTGACTGGTTCAACCGTACCCCAAACTTCAGCATCATACAACATACCCTTGTAACAAACCTGCACATGTACACCCTGAATCTAAAATAAAAGCTGAATAATAATAATACAGGCAAAAGATGGCATGGCAAGACATGGCTTCAGTGAAAAATGATTAAGATTTCTGGATATGCAGACATGCATCACATAAGGACATTTCAGTTTATGATGAACTGCACATACAACAGTGGTCTCACAAGATTATAATGGAGCTGAAAAATTCCTATCACCTAATGATGTTGTAGCCATCATAACATTGCAGCACAATGCTCTACTCATGGTGTTTGTGGTGACGCTACTAGCACTTTGGGGAGGCCAAAGTGGGAGGATTACTTGATGCCAGAATTCAAGGCCAGCCCTGGCAACAGAGTGAGACCCTATCTCTACAAAAAAAAATTTGTTTTAATTAGCCAGGCATGGTGGGGTGCCTGGTGTAGTCCCAGCTACCCGGGAGGCTGAGGTAGGAGGATCACTTGAGCCCAGGAGTCTGAGGTTACAGTGCACTATGATAGCGCCACTGTACTCCAGCCTGGGTGACAGGGTGAGATGCCATCTCGGAAAAAAAAAAAAAAAAAAAAAAAAGTATAGCATATACAGTTATGTCCAGTATACAAGACTTGATAATGATAATGACTGTGTTACAGGTTTATGGACTTACTATACTTTTTATCATTATTTTAGAGTGCACTCCTTCTGTTACTTCTTTTTAAAAAAAAAAAGTTAACTATAAAACAGCCAGAGGTTGGTCCTTCAAGAAGTATTCCAGAAGGCACTGTTATCGTGGGAGGTGGCAGTTCTATTTGTTTACTGCCTCTGAAGACGTTCCAGAAGGACAAGATGCAGAGGTGAAATACAGTGATACTGATGATCCCGATCCTCTGTAGGTCTAGGCTAATGTGTTCATGTTAGTTTTTTAACAAAAAAGCTAACAGGTGAAAAATAATTTTAAAAATAGAAAAAAGTTTATAAAGATATAAAGAAAATTTTTTATACAGCTGTACAATGTGTGTTTTAAGCTAAGTGTTATTACAAGAGTCAAAACGTTTAAAAAATTAAGAATTCACAAAGTAAAAAAGTGACAGTAATTTAAGGTTTATTATTGAAAAAAGTCTTTTAAAATCTTTTAAAAAATGTAGTGTAGCCCAAGTGTATAGTGTTTATAAAGTCTACAGTAGTGTACAGTAATGTCCTGGGTCTTTCACATTCCCTCACTCGTCACTCGCTGACTCACCCAGACCAATGTCTAGTCCTGCAAGCTCCATTCATCATAAATGCCTTATACAGGTGTACCATTTTTTATTTTTGATATCATATTTTTACCGTACTTTTTTCTGTGTTTCAATATGTTTAGGTAAAAATACTTACCTTTATGTTACAATTCCCTAAAGTATTCATTACAGTAATTGGCCACACCCTATGCCTAGATGTGCGTAGGCTATACCATCTAGGTTTGTCTATGTATACTCTGATGTTCGCACAACCATGATTATCTCCTAATGACGCATTTCTCAGAATGTATCCCCATTATAAAATGACATATGACTTTATTTTGAAGGGAGAACAGACAAGGTATGCAGAGAGAATTTAGATATGGGGTATGAGAGAAAGATGAGTCAACAACTGCAAGGTTTTAAGCTAGGTAACTGGAAAGACAGAATTGCATTTCAGAAAAGACTGCAGCTTTGGGGAAAACTGGGAGGTCAGTTTTAGATATATTAAGTTTGAGAAGCTTCCTAGACATCCAAAATGCTGACCAAAAAGTAGCTGGATATCAGTTTAAGGATATCAATTTGTAAATCATTAGCAACAGATGTAAATACCATCTGTATAAAGCTATGAGACTGGAGTAAATACGCACAACAAAAAAGGAGAGATTCAAGGACTAAACCTTCAGCCACTCCAATAGAGATCAGAAAGATAACAGAAAAAACAAAGAAGGAAATGCCAGTGAAGTAAGAGGTTTGAAAACCTGCTAATAGACATGGTGGCCTGGAAACCAACCAAAAGGCATTCAAGCAATTGTAGCAATGGTGCCAAATACTAACAGATTAAGTGAGATGACAACTACAAATTTATAACGTGGTGGTCACTGGTAGGGGTTCAAAAGAAAAAGGGGAGTGCATAAAGCAATTTTTCAAGGTTATTTTGCTGGAAAGAGAAACAGAGACTGAGGTGGAGAGTGAAAGGAGAGATGGAGAGAAAAAAAATTTTTTTTTATAATGGGATAATAGCATGTTTGCTCATGGAAAAGGCCAGTAGGGTAGGAAAAACCATTGATACAAGAAACGAGAGATGCCACAGTAATATTCTTGAGAGCAAGAGGGGATGGAATCTGGTGTGCAAATGAACTGGGTGGCCTTATATTGGAAGGCTACAGTTCTTCCAGTGACAGAGGAGAAGATAAAGGACATGGTCATAGATACAAGAGACCACTGGGCATGAAGCCAGGGAGGGACAAGACTGTTGAACGTGTATACAGGAAAGTGATTATAATTCAGTATGAAACTTCAGCTGTATAGAAGTGAGGGTGAGGAACAGGGAAAAGCTTGGATAAACTGTAGGTCCCAATGGGACTGATGGGCTGTTGGAGTTGACATATTTACTAGAGGAATTAGAAAGTGGGATGCCTGAAATGAGATTGGGGGAAGGGAGCACAGTTACTGATAAAAGACAGAGTAGTCTAGAATATGACAATGGGAATGTGTAGTTGAGTTAGGATAGAAAGTAAGATTACTGGAGGAGAAGAAATCAAGGAACTAAGAGACCAGGATATTGGAAGCATCTTCTATATCAAAGTTTGTACCAGACTGTAAATCAACATACTGCTTCCTTCATCAAAATCTTGCTACAAAAAAAAGTAAGCTAAACAGTAAACTTAGTGACACAGGTGACTTACATTCTGGCATAACTCCTTATCTTAATTCAATATAGGTAACAAACAGTTACCAGACCACATCTTTACCAGTACTGCTCTACATGGATAGTGATGTCATCAAGAATTATGACAGAAATAAGAGAGAGTGACAACTGAGCCAAGAGCTAATAAAGTGATCAAGGAAGGATGTGAATGACCCAACAAGGTCTGCAGGTGCTTGAAATGAAGACGGGCAATGGGTGGTATAATTTGATCACATGAAAGTCAAAGCTTGAAGTTTTGGAAAAGAAAGGTCAAGACAAGACAATGAGGAAAAAAAGCAGACATTTAGTCCACACATCTCTTAGTTCAGTGTTACAAGGTGTGCAAGAAGGGAAAAATTCACCACTTGAGAGAGTTGTAAGGGAAGTAGCATTCTTGGGGAGAAGGCTAGGTTACAGCTGAAATAAGAAACGAACATTCACAACAGATTAAGAATATAAAGGATTTTCTAACGACTGAATTCCAGAAGTAACAATGAATGGATTTCAGATGATGAAAGGTGGGAGATGGGGACCAAAAAAAGCAACAGGAATAGAGTCTGGGGGATAAGAGTTAACAGAGAAGGGCCAGTGTAACTAAAGTAACAAGTCCTTGAAAAGGCATGCCTCAGGATTGGCCTCTGACCAGAATGCAGTACTACTTCCTTCATTTTAAAGACAGACCATTGACGAAGTTTGATGGTAACAAGGTGAAGGGGTTCCTATTTAGCTCCTGATGGGGAAGACAGGGGAAGTTGAGGAGAAAACGGAAGGTATTAAACGGCCCTTCTGTCTTAGATCTTTTCAGACAAATGTAATAGAATCTGCAGCATAATTGCAATAAGGAAAAACCTGAGGCCCTTTAGCATATAGTGAGGGTGCTCTTCAAGCATGAGAAATAAGTATTCTTCTAAAAAATCAAATTTTAATATTTCCCAGCATCCACTTATCAGTAATACCATTTTAACCATATTTACTCTGCCTCAAGGGTGACCCTTGATCTTCAGGCATTCCTAGATATCTCATCTCTGAACTTTCTAGCCTCTTATTTCTTATTCTATGGGGAACAGAATGGTTGGCACTCTGAATCACGACCCAGGAAAAATGACAGCACAAGTAAAGCAGGAAACAGTGATCAATGCAGGACAACTACAATATACAAAGTAACAAAACACTTGGGCTTGAAAACTAAACAATAAAATTCCGCAAAATGCCAGGAAATTGATACACTAAATTTATAATCTATTTGAAGAGCGCTATGTCAGCGTATTATGTTTCCTAAAGAGAATTTAGTTTGTAACTTTTGTATCTAAACGAACTATAAAGTATAAGCGAAGTTTGAGGACATTCAAAGGCTCAGAAAGGAATTTAAGGGTCTACCTCAGCACTTTCCTACACAGGGGAATTGAACTCCACTTGGAAGCCTCCAAAGTTACTTGGATTGAAAAATATTTCCAAGAATCCCTTGTTCCTCCCTTATACATGTGGCATTCATCTAGTATATGCCAAACTTCAAAGACACTCACTCCCTATACCCTTACCCCAAAACCACTTAATTATACTTAAAAAAAGAAAGAGTACAGTAAGTAATCCCTATTACAGCTGTTTCGTTTACTTCACAGTAAAGGAAAATTGGGAGCAGTTTGCAACAACTATCCCTCAGTGTAGCAAATTACTATCACCACTTAAGATCATCTTCAAATTGCACTCCCAAGACATTTTGCAGTAAATTTAACTTCTTACACATTTTTATATGGACGTCCAATAACGTATGCTATATATATGCACATATATATATTGCTACTATTACAAAACCCTGTAAGAGAGGTTTATCAAACTAAACCAAACCCTTCAGATTTTTTGTACATCTTTGGCTTCCAACTCAGCTACCAGCATTTAAGATTTACTAATCATAAGGTTTATATGCCATGTAGACTAACTTGAAATTAACTTAAAGTAGGTTAAAAATACCCCCCAAGTTTTAAACGGTTTAACATATCTGTTACAGGTCAGTTAAAAAGAACTAGTCCAGCAATATGTGAATTACTAAAACAGAGGTAAAACCGTGGGGATATTAATGAAAAAATTAAAAGATGGAAATAAAAAGATGGAAATAAATAGGGGAGAAAATGGAAGTCTTATGAAGCAGTTTCACCCCAGCATCATTCAGATGTTCACACTCTTCAAACCATCATAGGGCAGGGGAGCAGGGGAAGCCTTATGAACAAGTTCAAAAGATACCAGAGGTAGGAAACTTCTGGGATATTACAAAAGAAACTTTACAGTGGTTCTACGAAGAGTCTCATGGAGATTGTGGGATAGACCAGGGGGTGAGACGCCTCTAGGATTAATATTTCATAAAAGGTCCACTAATCTGCTTGTATTTTACACCATCATATCATAATAAAAATAACTGCAGACTATAGCATTATTTTCAGATGATACTTTCTAAACCAACGCCGGCCTATGATTTACGTTTTCAGTCCAGTCACTTAAACACGGAGTTTGAAGACTAAACACCCTACTTTTCTTTCTTGAGACAGAGTCTCGCTCTGTTGGCCCGGCTGGAGTGCAGTGGTGTGATCTCAGCTCACTGCAACCTCTGCTTCCCGGGTTCAAGCAATTCTCATGCTTCAGTCTTCCAAGTAGCTGGGATCACAGGCACCTGCCACCATGCCCTGCTAATTTTTGTATTTTCAGTAGAGACAGGGTTTCACCACGTCGGCCAGGCTGATCTTGGGCTTCTGACCTCAGGTGATCCACCCTCCCCAGCCACCCAAACTGCTGCGATTACAGGCGTGAGTCACCGCGCCCGGCTACCCCACTTCTGAAATTCTGGAAATACCTTGTTAGCAGCAAAAGATTTAACCAAAATCGATTTAACTGCCTACATAAACTGACCAAAAAGCCATAAGCCATTAATTGAAGTAAAACATATTCAATTAATTTTTAATTACCTAAACTGTTTTTTAAGTTTTGGATGTAGTCTAACAGTAATAATTTAGCTTAGAAATGCAAACTTCTGGTAAAAAGGACATGATTTAAAGACCAGTAAAATTTAGGGCTGATGTGAGTTGTATACACAGAATTTGTCCAGCATTTTAAGTGCCTTCACATTAAGTTTTGAGACCTCTTAAAAACACACTTAAAGAACTCTATTTAAGATGGCCAAGTAATGAGAAAGTTACTTCTCCCCCTTATTCTTGAACCTGGCCATCTTAATTCCTAACTTTAAAAATGTTGGTTTCCTAGTTTTCACAGTAAGTCAATAATATGAATCCTGCTTTTTAAGTTCCTAATCTATAATCAATTCACACAAGGCATTTCCCAAGTGCCCAAATAAATACAAACCTAATAATTTAACAATGTTATCTGCTCAATTATGTACATTCACAGAACCAGTTATTTCACAGAATCATCATCATGAAAACACTGTACTTCAAATGGGACTACCGCAGAGGGACAAACTGGCAGTATTCAGCAAATAAGTGTATTTAATTTGTGCTGAATACAGCATCTTAAAATATGAATTTTGTTCACCGACACTTGAAAATCAAGAGATGTACATTTATCTGGATTTCCCACTTAGGGGAAAGAAATCAGATGATCTGGCAACATAAACTATATTCCCACACAATGGCTGGAGCTGCATATTATGACTGGCTGCTTCATGTGCACTTCAATTTGTAATAGTCCACATGGTCCCATTTACCCAATACCTAACTGGCCCTGGAGACATTTGAGTAGCCATTCCCACTATAATGTAGTAAGACCAATCCTATATAAGGCTTGTGAAAATGATCTTATTCTTAGTAACATATCTTGAACATCAAATTGTAGTATGCTACATTAATGAAGGCAAGTAACCCATTTCAGGAGAAAACTTAAGTCCCCAGTAGCCATTTTTTTCAGTAAGTTGTATGTACATAATTTTTCAAAGAACTTTGAAGCCTACTCTCATTTTCTCAGAAAACTCTTGAAAAATCAGAAGAGAAGCTTATAGACAGTAAATGCTGGAAATACTAAGCACCAACTTGGAAATCACTAATTTACAAGTATTGTCCCTGATGGAGGAATATTTAATCCACCCTGAAATAATCATTCATATAAAACACTTTAAGCATTCTTGCCTTAAAAAAAAAAAAACCCTAAATATAGCAATAATACATTTCTTAAGTAGTAAAAAAAAAAAAATCATATACCAGTTTCCACAAAATGACACTGAATTCCATAGGCAAAGTAAAGCAATCATTGATAACTGTCATTTTCCCTCCCTATGCTAACATTTTCATTCTAGCAACATATTCTGAAAAAAAAAATTTTTTAATCTAAACACTGAAATATTTCCATATGCTGACCGTTTAACTTCCAAAAGCTAATTTAGAATAAGCTTCATTCATGTTGCTAATTAGATTGATCTGAAACATGGATTTTCAGAAAATAATATTACTAACAGAAAAACCATGAACTTTAACATAGGAGGCTAGAGAAAGCTCTTTAAGAAAAAATTAAAAGGGCAAAACACTTACAATTCAACATGGCCCACCACTACGTACAAATGAGACCAACCCTATGGTAACTAAGGGCATTTTATTTTAGGTCACATACACTGAATTGCCTTCATTTCTATTTCCTAATATAATCAAGTTGAGCACTTACGTTTTACTCTGTGACTGATTTTAGACAAACTGACAATTCACATCTTCATTATTTTTTTCTGAGAATTTCAGTTGCTGTAATTCATCAATACAGCTAAACATTATGATCTTTTACTTCCTAAAGTACTATAATGAGATTCTGGTTTATCATTACGATATATTTAAGCAGAACTGCCTATTCAAAGTGACCTTAAAAAACCTCCCAACTTTTTTACTGCAAATATTGGCTGAGAAGACATTTTCTCAAGCCTGTATTTTAATTAGAAGTAGTATGATTTCAGAAATCAAAGGTTTCTTAGGTGATTCTCCCTCATCAGAACTATTCATAAATGTATTCCACATAAACTTGTTTGGAATTAAAAAAAAAAAAATCACAAGCATTACACTATATCCACTGGAGGGCACTCAACATGACCCAAGCATGCAATGAAAACATGCTCCAACACTACTCACAAAGTTGAGGGAAACTTTGAGATTGGGGAATGTCTCTTAACAGAAGAGATGCCCCTAAGTTTAAAAAAAAAAAAAAAAAGTGGCTAAACCCTAAAAATGGGTTCCTAATGTGATTGACTTTATCTTTCAAGAGCTTCTTTTTCCTTAGGGAGGAAGCAAATTATATGCATACCTCAAGGACAGCAGGGTTCAGGCCTCAACAGATGAGCCTAGGTTTCAAACTGAGTCAAGCTCAGTCTTGCATGAAACACAAAAGCAGCATTCTTAAGTAAACAGAGGAAATAAAGAACTTTCCCCGAGTTTAAGTGATGAAAAACTATAGAAGTTAACTCCTACTCATTTCAATCAACACAAATCATATTGTTTTCCTTTTGTGAAACCTGAGAAGTATGTATTTATTTTAACCGATTGGCCCACTTACCTATCACAATCACAATTGCAATATTACATAGTCTGTTAAAGAAGGACAACTGAATCTGCAAATCAGTATCTTCTCAATGAGGGTACAAGGAGGCAATGGCTACATACGATGGACAAACCAGAAGCAGCTCCTGGGCTATGTTTAGTATTTACTTTTACGGTATAAAAATGTTCTCAGTCAAGCAGTTTCAACAATAGATACCACAGTTTCAATAAAGAGGGCTACAAGAAAACTAAGTTAACACAGTATTTTCAAAAACAATGTCACAAATCAACATGACACACTACAAAAGAGTTGCAAATACCTTTTGTTAGAAGTTTGTCCAGTTCTAAAAGCCTTCATCCTTTGTGCCATGGGTTGGCAGTCAAGCATGCTTCCGACTAAGCTCAAAGTACAAACTTAAAACTTACCACCTACTCATCTACAATTATTGATTATCAGCAGCTAGGAAACCACAAGAGAAATAAAAATAATCTTGTAACAGGACAGATGTATTATTTCATTTCAATAACACTGAAGTTTCATTTGGCTAAATATACTTACATAGTCTATTGCAAGAGACTTAATTTCACTGCTACTTATAACTACAAAAAAATTATATCAAACTTTTAATTCTCTACATCCCTAGTTTCAAAAACACTTAGCATGCGCCTCTCCCCACCTCATCCTATAACAAAAAAGAGTATCTGCAAGAGTTTTGCTAACACATTTCAAAATACCCTTGAAGAAACTTGCCTCCTCGTTTCCTATCTTGGTGGTGGTGGTATGAAAACAAGCATACAGACCTTCACTTATGCCAATTTTTATTCCAGTCATCAACGGGAACAGTAAGCTCAGTCTGCTAAATTTTAATATTGGAAATACACTTTTCTATATCATGCTAGTAAAGGAAATAATCAGATAACAGTTTTTAAAAACCCTCTTCAATACTCTGAAACCTGAACACTGTTAAATGCTTCATTTTTTTATTAGCCACCTTTTTTTTTTTTTTTTTTTTAAGTCGGTTTTTCCCGAAAACTTTTAAATGACTGTTCTGGTCTGTGGGAGACTCAGGACTCCACAGGACTCTAAAGTTACATGCTATACTAAGCTTTCTAGCACAGGTTTTTACTTTTCCCCACCCCCAGGACTTCAAACTTGAATAGTCTCAGCATTCCTTTAATCCTACAGAATAGACTTCTGAAAGTTTTTCAAGTTACTGTTGCAATAATCTCAGGGCCTTGTCCTTGTACATGGCCTTCAGAACAAAGGTTAGGTCAAAGTAATGAATATTGGGCGCAAATTAGCCACATTTTGTCTGGTGTGAAAGTACATCCTCAAACCCTGAAGGGTACTTTTTTTGAATCAGAAATTTTCAAAGATCTAAATATAAAAGTAAAATAAATGTCGCACAGCCTTAGTTCAAACGAAAAGCCTCCAAAGTAGAAATGTATGTTAATAATTTAAGCAGGGAATAAACCAGCGGTACAACATAAATAACACTTGAGGCTATATTTAATATTTCTTAGGATGAATACAAGTCAATACGAAGACATCTGAAGGTACTGAATCTTCGTTCACCAAGTGACAAATACTGAAATGGCTACCTAAATTCCAGACAAACTACAACTTAGCGATCTGAAAAACATTAGCCTAGACTTTATGAAAGGAAATGCTGCCGTCTCTTTAAGTTGATGTCTAGCCTAAGCCACCATTATTCAAGATACAAAGCTCCCATTTCACTAAAACCACTCCTCGATTTCCTTTTGCCGACCTCTGCATACCAGCAGCCTAGTCTCTCTTCATTCACCACTCACAAACTCGAGGGGTGGGGGGCCGGGGACGGGGGAAGACCACAGATGTCTGGAAGATACAAAGTATGAGACAATGCTCCCTCCAAAAGCGAAGAGAACGTAAGGCAACAACTACACCCAACTGCCAAAGCTTTCAAGCTTGGCAGATTCAGAAGCGGGCTATAGGAACTTAACTTCGAAAAGTCTCGGTTCAAAGTCCTCTCTTCAGACAAAACACTCAAAGAAGTTGCAGTGCTTGAACTCCATTTGGCCAGTTTTGGAGCGAAGGGAAAATTCACTCCGCTGAAAAAACAACATCCTCTAAAACCCAATTTTAGCTGCCATCAAACTATTTGAATAAATTTAAATTATTTCTACGAACAAAATTCTCGAAGCGTTCTGAGTCGGAGGCTGAATCCTGCAGTTCACTTGGTAAAAAACTGTAAGCCATCACCTTCGCCTTCCTCCACCCTCTTATTTCACCAGGGTCTCATGCCCACTACCATAAATCCATAAGACTCTCAGTACATTACCCACTGCTTTTACTCACCTGCACAGTACACTACAATGTAGGTGCAAGACATGGATTTTTCATGTGCACACCCTACTGACGCATCGCACCGGCTGCACTGAGTTTAGTTACTCTAACGTTTAAAGTTGCTTCGATTCAAACTCACATAGCCAGGGTATTAAAAAAAATAACAACATTTCTATTCTTAAGAACGAAAGAAGAAATCTTGAGAAAGTCCACTGGTCCGATCCCCAGGACTGATGGGACCTAGGGTGGTGTCCCTGCCTCAGCGCCCGAACCCCAACTCGCCGCATGAGCTGAGAAGGCGGAGCCCCCCGTCCCCACCCCGCCCCCCACCCCGGCCCCAGCGCATCCCAAGGCACAGGGTCCCTCCCCCAAACTCGGCCAAGGCCAGAGCCCCGGACGGAAACCACAGACCCCCACCCCCACCCCGCCGGCCATCCGGGCTCCCGGACGCGCCCCCGCGGCACCCCCTCCCCGCAAGCGATGCCCCCGGGGCCCCCGAGAGGCAGCACGACCGGAACCCGGGCCCGGCCGCCGCCCTCCGCGCCCCGGGCGCGGCCCGCCCCCACCGTCCCCTACCTGAGCCCCCCGCTCCCAACCCCAGGCCTCCTGGCTGCGCCCAGCCCGGCTCACAGCCCGCCGCCCGGACCGCGCGACTGCGACGAAGTTTGGCTCCAAGAGGAAGCTGGAGCAGCCCCGGAAGGATAAGGAAAGGAGCGCCCAAGCACCTCAAGGGAACAGGCTTCTCCCGTCGCGGGAGTCCGACCGTCCTCGACCTGCGGTGGCGGCTCGGCGAGGACCGAAGCTGCTCCTCGGACCTTCCTCCGTCTCCGCCTCCCTTCGCTCTCCGCTCCCGGGGCCGGGCCAACACGGCTGCCACAGACCAAGAGGCTTAAAATGGCGCCGCACAAGGAGCTCTTATAAGTCGCGCAAAAGCTGCTGTATCCTGCCGCCGCCGGCGCAGCGCGAAGCGCGGAGCGTTCCGCCGCGCGAGGACAAGGGGCGGGGCGCGAGAGGGCGGTGGAAAGTAGTCCCCGCGCCGCCCAGCAGTCAGCCGCCGTCTGAGCGCCTCGGGCCGGGGCGGGGTGTCTGGGCACGCCACGGACGCTCCCTGGGGTGACGGCTGGAGGTTGCCCGCCGCGCGGCACCTGAGGGCAACCCTTGAGGGCGCCGTGGTCTGCATCGGGGAGGCCGGGCCCCTGCGGCCTGGGTTGGGGAACGTGGCCCCGGTATCCTCCCCTGTCCCAAGCCCGACACGCCCGCCCCCCGCCTTTCCCGAACCCGGAAAACAGCCGCAGGACTCGGCGCGGCTTTCTCGCGGCCTGCGGAAGTTGGCACCTCGGCCCTGGTCTTGGGGGACCGCGCGGGGTGGACGGGACAGGTCCTGGGAGGGCGGAAGTTCGGGGCCAGGGCGGCGGCAGGAGCTCGGGGTCAGCGCCCGCCCGGCTTGGGGCGCTCCCGGGTGCCGCCGCTGCCCGGTCGCCGGTCTGCGGGCTCTACGTCCGGGCGCGGGTTAGGGGGCCTCGCCAACCTTGCGGTCTGTGCCGCACACTCGCTGCTGGACCTGGGTCGCAGCCCAGTCTCACAGCACCCCCAAAGCCCCTCCACTGTCCGGAGGGTGGATCCCACCTCTCAGCAGGTTGTTCAGCTTGAATTTCAACCTGAATCACCGGGCCGAGCTGCCTTCTATCCCCACTCACGAAGGCTGTAAACTCTTCGTAGAATGGGCGCCAAGCCCGCAATTCAACAAGTCCTTATGAGTACCTACTGTGAACAAATAACTAATGGAAATGGATTAGCTCCAGAGCGCTGTCAATTAGGTTAATTCTTATAGATTCCATTTTTATCTGGTTCCACTTGTCACTAGGTATCAATAGATTTATTTGTGGGGATTTTTCTTTGGAGAAAAAGATTTTTACGGTATTACTTATTTGAGAAATCCAAGTATGTTTATAGAGAAAGCTATCGATTAGGCAGCCTCTAATTTTTTAAACTAATTTTCTATTTAAAAACGTTTTGTAATTCATTTCAATAGACTGAAAAATGTTTCCCATTGTAATCCAGCAAAATTGACACTTGTCAAAGCTGCAACAATTATGATCGATTCACTTTCTCTAGCCTATTGTTTGTGCTTATTTTTCCTCCAAAACATTGGAGAGAGTACAAAAAGCAACAGTGAAAGTTACATCTATGCTTTTATCCCAGGACTACAATTAATACAAGCAAACAATAGGTCTTAATACATAGATGCAGGCAGAAAACCCATTTATTCATTCACTTATGGAGGTGGGATGTGTAGTTTAAGCATAGCTCATGTTTCAGGGCCAGCATATTCTTTAAATAACTTATTTTTGTTTTAAAGATATCTTACTATGTAAGTGGTAATGCCAACTGCCGTCTGTCACCATAGCACATGTGGGCCACTGCAGTGGAAAAAGTCTACACACTAAGATGATGTTCAATGAGATCCATTGTCTAGAAAGACCTTCTCATTTGTATCTTTCCTACTAATTCTGTAGAATTAAGTATAGCTATTGGTTGTGGTCACAATTTTAAAAAAAATGAACCGAAAAAGGCATTTCATCAAAGCCATGTTTCTAATACAAACTCAAAAGTATAAATGGCGTTTTCAGGTACTGATTCCTAATTTTAATTGTCATTTGCAGAATTAAGGAATATGCAGTTGATTAAAGTGATATATTAAAAATCAGACGACAAATTAACCACTTTTACAGGACCTTTTTTTTTCTTTTTTTGTAAAACATGTTTGCTTTTTCTATGTGCTTTTTGTTGTTGAATAAGGCACTCTTGAAATTGGTTAAGAAATATCTGCACCATTAGAAGATCTAAAGGATAAAAACATTTCTGTATTTGTATTTCTCTTTTCCATTATCAAAATAATGGAATCATTTTTCTATAATTTAAATACTTTAAATTTAGAATTATGATTTTTAATCCCAATTGGCACCGTAAACAAATACATATTATTAAAGAAAATGTAGAATTTGCAACAGTGCATCTTGCTGTTTTTCCCATCATATTAAGTGTACTGAAGAATTACTGGTTGACTAGCATTAAAGCAAGTTAAATTTAACATTGCTCCTAATTTTTATTTGCATGTTTCATAAAGCAGAAATTGTTCTAGTTGTCTCACCAAAAATATGAGATGAATAACTTCTATGGAATGAAGACGAACACTATCTTTAAATCAAAGAAAAATACATTATCAAAATACTTGAGTTTGGTAAAATAAGTAATTTTGTAAAATAATTTTTTTAAATTGACTTTGGACAATACATTTCATAAAAACAGTTGGTTATCTGTTTTATGCCTTTTCCTTCCAGAGCCAGTCACCCTGGGTTTGACATAAATTAATTTTATAAAATGGTGATAGACAAGTTGTTCTAATTTTTAGGCTGTGTTCTTAGAAATCAAAAGTGTCTCCAGCTAGATTAAAAGAGAAGATATTTCTTTTCACGCTATCAGGCCACTGGCATATAAAGCAGTGGTAGACCGAACCTGAATGTAAGGCATCCCTTCCCTAAAACAGAGGCTTTTGATTACCTTTAAGAGAAAAAAAAAAAAAGCCCAGATTATTTCACACTTCAGACAGAAATATGAATCACAGAAATATGCTAGCATTGTAAAGAAGGTTCGTTCACTTTTTGGATAATTAACTCTATCAAATCCATTAATTAAACAGTTATTGAGCACCTAAGACAATGAGCTTCCCTTAGAGAGAGGGAAATGGATGACTGGCTCCATGTGATTAAGGCTCTTAAATTAATGTAAAATTGTATCTGTTAACCCTATTTAAAAAGAAGCAAAAACGGTAGAAAACAAGCTGCGAAACTAGGGTGTGGTCTCCCTTGGACTCTACATCCGAATCCTCTCGGAAGGCTCCCCTCCCAGCAGAAAGGTAAGAATAATATTCCATGCGTTTAAAAACAATCCCAACTCTCCAAGAAGGCCTGTTAAAAATATTTCTTTGGACAATGTAAAAACACTGGACAAAAATCAGGATCAGCTTTTCATTTAGCAGTTCATCAAGTGGGCTATTTATGGATTGGGACTTTTGATTTGTAATACATCATCTCGGGGTTCAGTGTTATCTTTTGATTTCTTTCCAGCTGAACAGGCTAAGTAGTTGTAAATACCTCTTGTCAGGCTACATGGTTGGCTATTTTCGCACACAGAAGTAATCTAGGAACCCACTGGGCAAGTTCGGCGGAAAGCCACTGTGGAAAGCTTGCAGCTGATGTATACTGCAGAGCGAGGGAGGGGCGGTGAAGGTGGTGGGAGGCAATGGCCATGGTGGTTGCTATGGCCTGGTCACTTCAGTTATGTCAGGAACACCCTACATGCTTGAAGTTATGTGTTCTCGAGGCCTTCATTGGTTTGCCATACTAAGGAAGTACATTTTAATGGCTACCATACAAAGTATGAAGGAGAAGCAATGGAGTCATCATCCATGATATTCAAAGAACATAAAGGCATATATGTCTCTCAATGTTTCTAAGAATTCACACAAGTACCGCTGCATTTCTAAGAAATCATGCTTTGGAGACACACACCCGCAACACACGCACGTGCACACACACACACACCCCACTATTAAAAATTTCAAAATGGTTGCAGATATTTCATTCACAAGAAGGTTAAAGGCGTTTCCCATCGCAAGAAGGATTAACTTACCGGAGGATTCTGGGACTGCAGATGTATACTGCGGCAAAATCCTAAATTCATCGAAAAAAATCATTTCTGGACTCCAGCTGCTAAAAATAATAGAATTATAGTAAATCATGGATAAGATTAAAACAAGCCATTTTCACCTTCCAACGTGTTCAGAAAAAAATGATTCTTTTCTTTTAAGTCATTTCTTGAACAATGCAAATTTTAAAGTAGCTTTTCTTTCCAGACCTCGCAGCGCCATGAAATCGATAATTTTTGATCTTTTGGTTAGTAGGCAACATGGTGAGCTATTGCAGGGACTGCAGGCAGCAGACATGTTCTTGTCAGCTAAAAATTTTCATATTGTTTTTGAATCCATTGAGATTTGTAGATGTGATATCACCGGTTTTTTGTTTTAGCTTGCACTAGGCAATAGGGATGCAAACCCTCAGTTTATCGACATATACATGTCTATTGCTTTATATGTATTAAAAACAGGGAGTCTTACTGGATCTTAAACAAAAAATTATGTAAAAGGAGTGGCTGGTGTGATTATAATCCCATCATGCAGGGTCCACGGTTCCCATTTAGTGAAATTTCGCAGAGGGCAACTTCTTAAGAACATCCCTGCTGTGCAGAGTGAAAAGCATGAACAAACCAAAGACAGAATTCATCTGTGTTTATATTTTACAAACAATGAAAAACCTACTCTTTGTATGCCTTTTTTTCCCCCACCTTATTATTTCATGAAAACTGCAGCATTTTCCCCGCCCCCATCCAAACACTCACCACCCTAGCACTGCAGTATTCCGTCCCTCTTTGCTTCTCCTTCGTCTTCTTTTTCGCTTTCACAAATTCTGCACGCGCCATCTTTGTGTGGGGTGATTCTTTGCTAATTTCAGTTACCCATTCTCTTACAAATCAGTTCAGAAATAGAAAATTATAGTGCGCTTTGGGGCTTAATTTGCCTAAATTTCTTTCATTCTCCCCTTCTGACATAGAAAAATGGAAACAACGGGAGGGGGGAGAAGCCAAAAAAAGAGAGAGAAAGATATTTCTATTATTGCCATAACCTGTTGTATACAGTGGTAATAAAAAATATTATTAACATAATAGCAACAGCTGCAGCCTAAATAGAAGCTATGAGATAATTAATGTGCTACAACAAATTAATTTGCTGCAGGTGCTTCTGCTGTGAACTGAGTAACCCTTGCCATATAAAGTCTAAATACAATTATGATTCCCCCCATACACTAAAACAAAATACTGAGTAAAATGTCCTGTTTAGTAAATATACCTATTGAAAAAAAATTATCCCCAGTTCTTTTCCCCCTGCCCCTCACCAATCCATGCTAAAAGGTTAAGTCATCAATGGGTAAGTGTGGAGTTGCATCGATGTGTATATGTATGTGTGGTTATATATGGAGACTATGGCATTTTAAAACATAGAGATTTTATACTGTGTCTTAGTTGGAAAACATATGGATAAGCTATAGATTTAATTTTAAAAATTATAAGTAGTTTATAAAATTTATGAGCTTAGTTGGTTTCAGAACAAAAATTACATGTTTCCATGTGTATAGCTGGAAAAAAATAAGTGTTGAGCAATTACCTAACTGAATTAATAATTTTAAAAAATCATCTATCTTATCAAAGAAGAAAGTGTGTTTATAGTGTAGCACTCTTTATTGATGCAAAAGAAAATTTTCTCTCCCCTTTCACCTGCTGTCAAGTTGAATGTTTAAGGAGAGTGGTTGCTGGTTATATCACAAGTGTGTGCCAGAAATATGTTGTATCAGAGTAACATGGGCAGGGCCTAGAGAATGTCACAGTGCCAGAAGCAAATGTCCGTTTTCTATTTTGTACCATTCAGCAAAAAATAACTTTGGACCTGGAAAAGTAGAAGAACGTACAGATTGAATTTTTTTTTTTTTAACTACTTGTCTAAAAAATTCTTAGGGTAAGGATGTAGTGATTTCTGATTTTTCTCCTAATAATGCTGCCCAAAGAAATGACATTTTTGTTTGTATTGCAGTCTTAATTTTTTGTTTGTTAAAAAGCAAAAGAAATAAATTTTATCATGGCCAAATTTTAAGTTATTGGTTGTTAAATTTTATTATATTGGATGATCTTAAAATGTGATGCTAAATCTTATAATATAGTTGTTGCTTATACAATGCATATATTTTAACAGCATTTTGGTATAACTTTGCAGGAATTTTAGTTCTAAGCGAAGGTATAAAAGTATTCAAATAGAGCACTGTTCCAGCTATACCCAGAAGGGACACTGCATTTACGTGGATTTTCTTTAAAATATATTTTATTTCACATCCTCTTTTTAGGTGGACAGGCAAAGCTCTTAGTCACTACCATTCTCCGTGGAGAGGTACCGCACGTTTGTCACACCATTTCTCATGCAGCGATGGACATGCATTTTACTCCATCTTTCTTTTGTTTGTACTAAAGCTTTTTCTTCATAATCTGTTTTCAAATCTGTTCATGTTTTGAATTGACAATTATAGAATTTGAGTTAGGGAGAAAAAGAAAAAGAAGCAAAGGTCATATTGATTTTCTTTTAAAAAGAAGAGGCAGAAATAGCCAATTCCTTGATAAAAATGAGGAAAGTGGACAAGTATGAAATATATACATCTCCACTGGGAATTTCTAGTAATTTTCATGTCAGCTGACAGTGTCATTCTACCAAATGGAACTCGCTGAAATCATATAGTTCTTTAATTATAAAATCATTTTGGGAAAAGAAAAATGTACTTTAATTTCTGTTGCTTCAAGGGATTGTCCATTCAAGATATTTTTCTGTCCACTAGAAATTGTATTAGAAACTAAGCTGTAAGAAATAAAGATAGTACATGTCTAACACACATATTCCTTTTTCTTATTAATGTTCTCTTTTCATAGCAAACCTATCCCAGTTCTTTCAACCCTTCCTCATATGACTTACCTTTCAGAACCCTTATTTGTAGATTGTCAGTACAACTGACATTGTGCCGATTCTGAACAATTTAAAAAAGGGTAGTTGTTGTAAGCCAGTTTGTTTTGGGGTGGTTTGTTACGTAGGAAAGCTAACTAATAGAACAGAGATAATTCAAATTTTGTCTTGTTTTAAATAATCACATCATACTGCAGGTTATGAGCTGCTTATCTTCTGACACAAACATTTCTAAAGATTTTTAATTGTACAGTCTTTTTAGTAAAATAATTTTGTATGTGCAGCCCCAGACACATATTTACTAAAATTATATATGTGTACAGATGCCAATTACATATATTAAATATCAGTGAAGCTTGATTTATTTTTTTAAAATAAAAAATAAATATAGTGGTTGTAGTCATTATTTCCTCATTCCAGTGGATCCTCATGTGCCTTCTGGGTTATAGTCACACCATTCAGGACCACTGTTCTAAAACTCTCAAATCTTTCCCATAATTAGCTTTAAAGCATTATTTTACCTATTCCAAATTTGTGCAATTCATTTTTAAAAAACTAAACCCAGAGCTTGACTTATTATAGTTACTGATTATTGAAGAATCCTTTAGGGAATTACACCTTGATCTTTCCTATTAACTGACTTTCAATAAACTCCCTTTGGTAAAAACTGCCATTCATTCTTCTAGCAAGTGTTCCTAAAATATATACAGGTTCGTGGAGTTTCTTGCATCACCATTTTCTCTTGATATACACATACACACACACTATTTTAACAAGGAGTAATTAACAAAGAGGAAAGTATGCCTTTTCAATGTCAGAGGATTCTGAGGACCTCAATAATGGTTGTACTTTTAACAGCTGTTTGTTGAGAATCTATGTAATGACAAAAAGCTACAAATTCAGTGTTGATTTTAAACATATATATGTTTTATTAATTTCAGTGGCATCTGAATTTGAGTACTATTTGCAAACAAATGTGTAAGACTCATTTTTCAGTGCATGAACACTGCTTAGGGCTTGTAATGGGGTCTTGGAGCCTTGTTTAACTTGATAGTTAGAAACCCACTGCTATAATGAATACAGAAGATGCAAATCCCGTTCTGATGTGCATTAGTCGTGTGATCTGAACAGGCTCTTTAGCTTCTTTCTCTCTGCATCTTGGCGTCACTGCTGTAGTAGTAGCAACAGCAGTGCTGGTGAGTCACAATAATCCCATTGGTGACTTCCATTTAGTGACCTACCACCAGGTAAGAGCTTTGCCCTTCATGACCCAGTGAACTTCACTCTTCATATATAAGGCCTCTTTTAACCATCATAACTAGTGAGGTAGGGAAACATTCTTTTCCCCGTTTTACATTTTGGAAATTGAGACTTAGAGAAATTACAAAGTTTGCTCAAGTTATAAGCTAAATAAACACAGAACTGGGATTTGAACTCTGGACCTGTGCTGTTCAGTTCAATAGCCATTAGCCACATGTAGCTATTAAAATATAAATTAAATTAAATTGAACTCCACATTTTGAGCACTCAGTAGCCATATGCAGCTACTATGTTGCACAGCACAGACAAATAATATCTTATCACTCTAAGTTCCGCTGGACAGTACTGAACTCTGCTGACCAACTGTAAAGCATGTACTTCACTGGATTTAATTCTTCCTCACCCATTCATTCCTTTACTTGTTCGTTCATTCAACAAATATTTACTGAATACCAACTATGTGCTTGTCACCCCATGGGACACTGGAGAGTTATCTCACTGCATTGTGTTCAAGAGCAAATGAAATAGACATGAAAGAGTTGTTTGAGCTCTACGGTTCTAGATAAAAGTGAAATACTTTTATGTTGGAGTGTAGGGAAATGCTGCTTCATTGAGAGCAGGGTCTATGTTACCCTTCTCGAAGTCCTCTCTTCTGTCTCCCATACACCCCTGTGCCCTGCATTTAGCAGAGTACAGTACCCATCAGAAGTGAATGTGAAGCCTTGCGTTATAGTGCACATGGGTCAGTTTTTGCCTGCTCACCTGAACCCTTTTCCTAAGCTTGGAGAGTTCCCCAGGTAGAGTATTGTGGGCCACATGAGCCATGCAACTGGAGCATGAAGTCCCCCCTCTCCCAATCAGGTGGTTCTGTTTGGGACTTTGGTACAGATGACATAAGGAAGCTGAGGCAGCTTTAATTATTTCAGTGACTGCATCAGTAATATTGGGTTTCTATGTGGCTGTCACTTTACTGAAATTGTGATGGGTAATCTTGAAAGCAACTTTATTTTTGTCCACTCCCTTAAGCCTCCTTCATGAGAGTGTTTCTGAGTGACTTTCCCTTATTTTGTCACAAATAAGTTCTATGGTTACTGAGTTGCAAAACACAGTCCCAGTGTATTAATCCACACTTTTTTCTTTAGTCAATGGTAAAAATTCTCCCTCTGCCAGCTAGGGCTGTGAAGAGGGTGAGCTGTCTTCTTCTCACCATCACCTCCTCCCCACCGGCTAGCAGCAATTTTGATTCCCTTTGGGTTGGGGCCATGTGGAAAGGTAAGAGGAATGCAACATTTCTAAACAGACTGGTTACGGTCATAAACTGGCTTTTGCTCTTTGGGTCCAGCCAGTATCTAAAGGTGTGCATTTTTGTGGGTCATCAGCAGCTCCCCTACAAACCCTTCTGACTCCCTCTCCCTTGAGCATGGTGGGACTCCACTAAGCCCTTCTAAGTTTCTCTTCAAGGATTGTTCCCCAATCTTAGTCTCTCATGCCTTTAATGTGCTCACTGTTCCCAGTTCTGGGTCATTTGCTTTGACCTTTCTGCCTGGTAATCTACCTTACATTTCATTCTGACATCTAAAACCGTTGTATTTTGGTGCCTCAGTTGACACTTCTGGTCTGAAATCCTGTTCCCCTAAAGGATTCAGAGGGAACCAGGGCAAGTGGGTACAATGGTAACTCATAAGACGGTTCTGTAGTTATTGCTCCCTAGCCCCATTGGGTTGCTGCTTGCATTTCAAGCCCATTGCTTCTACCCTTTCTGGTGATTCTGTGAACTATCCAATATCCTTCCCATCAATTTCTTTTCTGCTTTAATCAGTCAGAGTCATTTCTATTCCTTGCAACTCAACACCTGGTTTGATAAACCTTCTGTTTTGATTATTTTCTACTATTGTCTGTCTCCCTAGTTTGTATTTAGTCATTATATCTCTACTATTTTTCCACATTTCAAAATGATACATGCATCATGTAAAGCATTCCAATAAATAAAAATGTATGCGATAGAGTGAAAAAGTGCCCATAATTCCATGCCACCAGATATCCATCAGTATTTCTAAATTTAATTTTCAAATTAAATAATGCATTCACGTGTGTGTGTATGTCTGTGTGTGTGTCTGTGTGTATCTCTCTTGGACGGGTATACCAGGCCAGATTCATTAGCTCAGCTTGATTGGGTTATATAGCCGTCCCCTTTCTTTCTTTTTGTAACATATACGTTTTGTAGTAAAATTATTTTATTTAGCTATAATATCCATCTCCAGCCACTAGAAATAAAAATTTCCATGGTCTTCAGGAGAACTGAATATCACGTTCCTATAGAACGTCCATTTAATTATTAAAATAATTTCTAAACCACTGTATGTGCTCAACATTCTGTTTTTACACTCAGATATGGGTTTGTGGAAAGGCCATAAGGCACCAGCTCCATGAAGTGGCAACCTGGTCCTTGCTTTGGAAAATCCTCCAGGCATTTATTCAGAAATATATATTTCTATATATAATTTCACCCTGTCCACCACTTCCCACCACCACCACCACTCTTACATTAATGCTATTATTAATTTCTTCTGTATCCTGTCCACTTCTCTATGAAAATATGAATCTGTATTACTTTCCCTCTCTTTTTAAAATACGAAAGATAGTACAATTTTCTTGCACTTCATTTTTGTCACTTACCATACCTTGGAAATCTTGCCACATCAGTACTCAGAGTGCTGCCTCATTTGTTTTTACAACTGCATAGCATTCCTTGGTACCTTAATTTATTTAACCTCTCCCCATTGATGGACATTAGATTGTTTCTAAGCATTTGTCATTACAAACAATGCTGCATAATGATTTTGCACATGTGTCATTTGCTACATGTGCAAATCTTAGCTGTAGGATCAATTCCCAGAAGTGGGACTGCTGAGTCAAAAAATACATGCACCAGGAGGGAAGAATCAGTATGACATTGTCAAATTGCCAATATCTAATAGGCACTCCCAACGATCATCAGTTTTGTAACAATTTCCATTCTCACCAGCAACGTATGAGAATGCCTATTCTCTGGCAGTTTCATCAATGGAGGGTGTGTGGAAGATATGGCTATGCCCCACCCACACCCTCTAGACAAGTCATCTTTGTATTACAGCTGCAACCCTCTGTCCCAGGGCATTTTGTTTATTTTTGTGGCTTTAGGAAGCAGGTTTGACCTGTATGTGAGTGTGGGGATAGGGCAGAAGTGCCTGAGAGTTAATTTTCCACAAGCAGCCATCAAGCAATGATAGGGGAGTAGATGGATAAAGACCCCTGCTTTCTCATTCCTAGAGAGGGTAACACTAAAGTGTGTTCTACATTGTATCCCACAGTTCCCCATCTGAGCTCCAGGTCTCCATAGTGTTAAATGGAACACATCTTGATAACACATCCTTCTGGACTTCTCTCTCTCTCCCCTCCTCACTTCCCTGCTGGGGTTTCCTAAAATCATCTCCCAAATTAACTATTTAGATTAAAATACTTGGGAGAACCCAGTCTAATTAGTTTGTCATCAAACTTTTGGAATTTTATAAATGACATCTCAGTGTAATTTGTTCATTTCTCTTTTGGATGAGGTTGAGCATATTTTCATGCATCTGAATATTTTTCTTTCTATTTCTGTAAACTGATGGGTATATATTTTGCCTATTGATCTCTTCAATTTCTACAAAATCTCTATAGTAGGAAGATTCAGTCTTTGTGGTACAAATATTTTTTCAGTTTGTTGTTTGTTTTTGTTTATGGCATTTTTTATGGGGTTTTTTTGGTCTCCTCCTCCTCTTCTTTCTTCTCTTCCTCTTCCTCATCCTTTTTCTTCTTTTTTCTTTTTGCTTTTCAGGAGATTTTATTTTTACCTAGGCAAATTAATCAATCTTTTCTTTTGTGTCTTCTGTATTTTGAGTTATAGTTAGAAATGCTTTTCTTATTCCAAGTTTCAGAAGAAGAATTCCATATTTTCTAATAACACTTAATTTTTATTTTTACATTTATATCTTTAATCTATTTGGAACTTATCTTAGAAGACAGTCACCAACTTTTATCTTCATTGTGATTTTCTTTTTCTTTTGCTCTATAATCTCTCCCAGAATCACCCACTACTGTGAAGACTGCCCTTGGAATACTTTGAGCAAGATGTTGTATTTCACTGCCCGAATCTATTTCCTCTTGTAAATGATTGTGAGTCTCTTGGCTTTCCTCTTGACCTGGCCTTTACTACCCTTATTAGCAGAAGGGTTTCCTGCTATAGCATCTCTCTATCTGGAATAGCCTCTTCTGTATCTTTTTATTTTGTGAGCCTTTATCTTATCTTTCCTGAAAGTGTATGTTTTCTTCCTTTCCCATAGCTCTTCATTTTTTCTTTCATTCTGCACAAAATGGCAGGGCAATTTGTGTGCCATTTTCATACAGTATTGGATCCAATCTCTCCTAAAATTGCAGTTGCATCTGCTGTTGCTTCTTTTTTTTTCTGAGACAGAGTGTTACTCTGTTGCCCAGGCTGGAGTGCAGTGACACAAACATAGCTTGACCTCCTGGGCTCAAGCAGTCCTCCTGCCTCAATCTCCCAAGCAGCTGGGACCACAGGAGCATGCCACCACGCCTATTTATTTATTTAATTTATTTTTTGTAGAGGCAGGGTCTTGCCATGTTGCCCAGGCTGGTCTCGAACTCCTAGGCTTAAGCAATTATTTTGCCTTGGCCTCCCAAAATGCTGGAATTTCAGGCATGAGCCACCATGTCCAGCCAGCATGTTTTTAATTGCAAGCCCAAAAACCAATGAAAAAGATTGAGAGGGCCCTAATGATTTTTAAAATCTGACTTTTGCAACTTATCACACTGCTATGTACAGTTTAAATTGATAGTTGTTTACTCTTAGTGAGAAAAAATACCAATAGATATTTAGACAGATGATAGAAAATACAAATAGATGATAGATAGATAGACAACCATGACTTTTATTCATCTCTAGAGTATCATAAACTGTTGCACAAATCACATGTGTGCATGAACTTGATTAAATTCAGTTGTTTTGGCCAAAGCAGACAAACTGAAAGGATTGAACCTTTTCTGATTTATTGCTGCCTGTTTGGCCATCCCTTAGATGTGGTTTTTAAAAATACTGTTTTTGTACCTCTGATACCTTTTAATGCTATCTCGGGCGGATTCTACTCCCAAATATGGGTGAATCATACTCACTGATCTTTGACTTTTTTTCTAGTTGAGTAGCATTCACAGACACATAGTTTCTTCTTAGAAAGAAGGAAAGAAGCCCATCATATTCTATTGTGCTGCTTGATACTGTCTTATCATTGACTCAGAGGCCCTACTGAGCATGAGACAAATAAACCAGCCATAATTCCTTCCTTTCATGGGTGTTTTAAGCTCCTTTTGCCCACATGTGATAGAAAGAAAGCATGCTTACACCTGTAATCCCAGCACTTTGGGAGGCTGAGACGGGTTGATCACCTGAGGTCAGGAGTTCGAGAACAGCCTGACCAACATGGTGAAACCCTGTCTCTACTAAAAATACAAAATTAGGCGGGCATGGTGGTGCATGCCTGTAATCCCAGCTACTCTGGGGGCTGAGGCAGGAGAATTGCTTGAAGCAGGGAGGCGGAGGTTGCGGTGAGCCTAGATCGCACCATTGCACTCCGGCCTGTGCAACAAGAGCAACACTCTATCTCAAAAAAAAAAAAAAAGAAAGAAAGAAAGAAAGAAAGAAAGCTTGCTACCTCTACCTGTTTACTCAACTGCCTCTGTGTGCACCAGCCTCTGCTTGCATTACCTGGGAAGAAAATATTCCTGCCTTTTGCAAATGGAATAAACTATAAGTTCGACTTTTCCAAATACTTTCAAAGGCCTTACTTTTTCTTGCATGAGACCAGAGGAGTAAAACTGGGTGGCCTAATGCCCATATCCCTGTCAGTTCTCCATTCTCTCTGCAAGTTTTCAGTGTAGCCTCTGTGGAAACTTCCATCGCAGACATCTCTCGGGCACCCCCACCCTCCTCATCAGAATACTCCTCCCCTGGGTGTCACTAGCTGTGGGATTGTAAGGACCATTATAATAAAGGTGACAATGACAGATCTCAAGGAAGTGGAGCTCCAAAGTGAGGGAGGGAGGCACATCAGAGAGAATGGGCTCCGTAAGCCTGATAATGAGCATGGAGAGGACTTTTTCTGCTTATGGGTGAAAAAGACGGGGAAGTCTCTGTTTGAAGACAAAGCACATAATAATGTGATCACAGAGCCCTCCTAATGGGGCCGATGTGATGTTCAGAATACGTATTCTTTTCACTGCCTTATTCTTATATTTCAGTGGAAAAGGTCTTCAAGTAAGTATTTACTTAATGCATCCAACCCAGTGGTGCTACACTCTAGCCAAGATATTTATACAGCAAAATTATACATAGGTTATTACATTTCATTGACTTAATAACCTTGAGTCTCATGGGTAACTTTTTCTGGACTTCTTTCCTCAGTTGGAAAGATGAAAAATGTTTGGTCACGTATAAACCCCTTAGTAGTATCGTCAATTTATGTTTCCAAAGGATTTTCTAATAGGCTTGGGTGCTCCTTTCCTTTTTCTTCTCCCAAAAGGTAAGGAGGCTTTTATGGAAATTTGTAACTTGGTTCAACCAGTACCGCCCAGCACTGCCAGCTTCCTGTGTAAGGAGTGCCCTGTTTCCCCCAAGTCTGAATTTGGGGATCAAGCCCTCTGGAGGGAGTGGCCTGATATCATCCCCTTGGTGTTCAGGAAGAAACCAGGCCACACCCCTGCCTCATGTGCCAGAGGCTGCTGCTGCTCTCCACATAGCAGGGCATGCAAATACTCACATTTCTCTTAGTCTGGGACAAGGGACCAGATTCATTAGCTTGGCTGTATTGAATTGACACAGGCTTTCCCTTTCTTTCTTTCTCTTGATTTGCCAGTCACTGAGCCTGGCAGTCACAAAGGCACTCCAAAGTTGTGACTCTGTCAAGCAAATGTGGAGAATGGGGGACTTTCCAGAGCTGTTCTTTTCCATAAGGCTTTCTGAATGTTTCCTGAAATGAGGAGCAAGAGGGATTGTCTCCCAGCCCTATCTACTTTTGGCTTTGGGCTGAGGATTTAGGGGAAAATGAGGAGTGACTGTCAGTGGGTATGAGGTTTCTTTTTGGAGTGATGGAAATATTGTAAAATTGATTGTGGGAATCGTTGCAAAACTTTGTGAATGTATTAAAAACCATTGAATTGTACACTTTAAATGGGGAAATTATATGGTATGTGAATTATACCTCAATAAAGCTGTTATGAAATTTATTAATATATTTTATTATTAACAATTAATCCTATTTTTCTAGGATCCAATCCTTAATGAATCTGAGGGATGTGCATCTCCCAAGAGCAGTACATGGCCACTTGTGACTAAGTGCAAGTGTCAAAAGGTATGAGCAGAATTCGTGCAAAGTTTGTTCCTGTGACAGACTCAGAAGCTCATACAGTTCTTATAAACACTATTATGTAATGTATTCATTTCAAAACAGGGAATCTAATTTTCAGATGTGCAACAGATAGACTAACACTAATTTTTAAAAGTTAGGTAAATAGAACCTCAGAAATACATATTATATTATCATCACTACCTCCCCATCACCAGGTGCTTCCTGATTTACTGGTTAGAGCGATCACACGTGAACATTCCCAGTGGAACCTCATACTTCAGCATTTTCTGAGGGATGCTGCAGGTGGGAGCTGAAGGCAGGGTATGTCCTGCCTACATCTTAGATCACCTGTACCATTCTGTGACCCCTTCCCCACTTTGGTGTTCACCTCCATAAGCCAGTATGTGCATTCTTTTATTTCAGTCTCTTTTAATTAATTAATTATTAGAGATGAGATCTCGCTCTGTTGTCCAGGCTGGAATACGGTGGCTACTCAATAACAGGTATTTCTGAGGTTCTATTTACCTAACTTTAAAAAATTAGTGTTAGCCTATCTGTTGCACATCTAAAAATTAGATTCCCTGTTTTGAAATGAATGCATTCCATGACCTCAAACTCCTAGACTCAAGTAATGTTCCTGCCTCAGCCTGGGACTAGACTAGAGGAGCTAGAGATGTACACCATCATGCCTGGTCCTCAGTTCTTTTTTAGAAGATTATCCTTGGTCTACTGGAACCCACTTTGTCCACATGCACGAAGAGCTAGTAGTGCTTGGAAATTATGTGCCCACCCACATGCAGAGTGGTCCTTAGTCAATAACCAAGGGGTGCAGATGGGGAGAGATGAAATGCCATCTCCCTTGTCTCAGGTCCAGACAATGCTGAGGTGTAACTCACACTCCAGAGCTCCCTGTAGGATCAGGCTGAAGTCACCCCGTAAGACACTGACCACAGCCTTGCTTGGCTTCTTCTCCTTTCCTGTCTTGCCTCCCCTGTTTCCTTACAGATCTTCCTGGCAGCACTTCCTCTATAAATCATCTGAACACCAATCTTTATCTCAGAGTCTGCTTTTAGAGAACTCGACCTAAGACCACACTCAACATATCTGGCGGATCAGTGTGTTGAGTGTCATCAGGATTCCTGCCTGGACATGCTATAGGTAGAACTGGTCTGTGCATCTCAACTGGCTGTGGGGATCTGGACAGGCCTTTCTGTCTGGAGCACTGGAATGCTTGGGCAGGTAAGGGATCAGCTAGGATTTGTCATTTTTCCTGTATTTCCTCAAAGGCCTTTATGAAACCCAGCTCCTCAGGCTGGGCTTGTAGTTTCAGGGCAGCTTTGACCAGAGTAGGGGTAGGAGATTCCTGCTGAGTCCTACCAGCCCAAGGAAAGTGACTCTGCCCCCTGTCCCTCCCCCATTCAGGCTGCTCTATGCATGGGTGTGAAAGTGTGGGTTTCAAGGAAGATTTACTCTTACTTGGACTCTAACCTGGGCCCCAGGTGAGGCCCCTGAGCATCCTCCTGGCCTCTCACTCTTTTCACCCGAGTCTGCCACTGCCCTAGGAGACCCTAACTGTTTTGGCTTCAGAAAATATCCTCTTGTACTTCATGGCCTTTGCATGGTGAGGGCCAGTGTAAGGTTTCTTACCAGCCAAGCATGTCAGTGTGCCTTCCTAAGTCAGGCAGCTTAGGTTCTGGTTTGCCCTTCAACACTCCTTGGCTGTGAGAACTTGGGCAATTCAGAAACCTCTCTGAACCTCTCTTTCCTCATCTGTAAGATGAGGAAAGCCTCTACCTCATTGAGTAGTTGTGAGAATTAAATGAAATAATAAATGTAATACACTTAATCCAGCATCTAACACATAAAAAGCACCCAATAAGTACATAGTTACTATAGTTTTCTTCTACTTAAAAAAAGTACACGATTGTCAGTGATTTATATGATCATCAGTTTTCAACTGGTTGAAGTTTCATTGATTTGCCAAATTTAGAACATATGTTCTCTCTGAAATAAAATATAGTATACATAGCTTGAATAAAATTCACTTTGGGGATTCTGAGGGCACTTTATACAGAGGGACAATTACTTTCTAGAGTAGGAAAAACAGAAACAATGAGAGGTCTGAGACACTACCGATGGAGAAAGATTTCAGGATGCGGAAAATAAATGACAGTTCCTACTGCGAGCCCCTCATGGAGGTACAGGTAGAAGTTGATTTGCAGTTGAGCTGCTTCTTGCATGGGCAACTGTGTAATGCACTCCAGGATGAGTGGCATCAGGGATTTATTTGTTTAACAATAGTTAATGGTTTTCCCCAACACCTGGAGGCACATGGTTAGTACAAATGTGAATGTGCAGATGAATTATTTCTCACTTACAATGGTACTGACTAGGCAGATCATTTGGTGTTTTAGGATCTAGCCCACAATATTTCTCACATTTCATACATATCCTTTTAACATCTACCATCTAAAATTGCCATACTGATACAAAACACACCTAAAACACAATAGAAGTTGCCAAACCTTTATTACTCAAAACTGCAGAGTGAACAAAAGATGGAACTGATCTATGCTATGGAAGTAATAAAGGTGGCTGCCTCCTAGAGGAGGATGTGAGGTGCCTTCTGGGGAAGTTTGGAGCTTGGAATGTCCTGTTTCTTAAACTGGGTGCTGTTTCATGGGTGTGTTTACCTTGTGAAAATTCAGCAAGCTATACATTATAATATATGTACTTTTCTCCCTGTTTGTTTTACTTCAATAAGATAAAACAAAGGCAGTATCAGCTACATTTTAACATATGGAAATAAGAAAATATCAAGGTGCAGATCTTGAGTCTTTCTGGTTACAGTCGGAAGCAGAATGAGGCAGACACTGCTGACTAACCTCAGATGAATTCCTTCCTCCCTCCCTCACCTACTCTGAAATGGGCCAAACTCACTTTTCTAGCTGCCCTTCAGCTATGACAGGGACCAGTGAGGTGGAAGAAACTATTTGCTGGGGACAGCCGAAAAAGCTTTTACTTTCTTGATTAAAGGGATCGAGAAAGTCGGTATCATGCCTTTGCCCCTTTCTCCTGCCTTGAACACAAACGTGAGGTCTGGAACCTGGGCAGCTGTATTATAGCAACAAGGGGGAGATCAAGGGAAAGTCAGAAGCACTGCCCCTGAGATTTATTATGGGAGAAGAAATGTTTTTTATTTGTTTAAGATAAGTTAGTCTTTTTCTTGTTGTTCCTGCTACTTGCAGCAAAGAGCATTCCAAATGGACACACAGATCTCCTCCTCTCCTCTTTCCTTCTCTTTCTTTGAGATTGAGTTCACTATGACCAGGAAATTGGCTGAGTTTTGACTACAACAAAACTATATCTTTCTTCTTTGAGACTGAGCTCACTATGAACAGGAGATTAACTGAGTATTAACTATAACGGTCTTTCTGGCTTTGTAGTGACTAATAGGTCTGAACTCCAGGAGCTTATCACTCATAGCCATTTTATAACGTTCATTATAAAATTTACAGCACACACTTTGTGTAACAGATAGGTCAGGTGTATAAAATGGTGTAGCAACAGTGCAGCAGTGTCTATGACCATCCCTTGACGATGTTATGGGAAAAATAGGTATGATGGTCAAATGGAAAACACACGGACCAAGTTAACTAGGTTACTTAGCTGTAAGATTCTCAAAGCCCTTTATACGCCAATATGCAGAAGAAAGAGCTGAATTGATTTCCAAACCCTTTATGACAGTCAACGTCCGGGACTGGCCTTTGGGGAATGCTGCCTCATAGATCTGAGATGGAAGTGCACTTTTGCCTATCTTACTTTTTCCCAGTCCAGCTGAGGGCTATACTCTTTGGAGTAATGTACTAGATGGTTAATAGCATAGAGAGGTTATCTGCACACATTTTCCTGCCCCTGGACATCCCAGGGGAGACTCGTATAAATCTGCAGTTTACAACATGTTAAATTAATGAAAGAATCAAACTTAGGGTAATATCATAAGGGTTGGGGCTCATGGGGTACTACTTATCCATGCAAATCTCTACTTAGGATGACCCTATTCCCTGTTTATTCAAATACTACCTATATTTCAGGACCTTGGTTCAGTGTCCTCTATCATAAGACATTTTCTGAACATAACAACCCATAGTTCTCCTTTAGGCTCGAAGCACATAGAGTTAGAGGGCACAAAGAGTCAAGAAAGTCTTACTTTCTGTCTTCTCAAATGTACTATATTAAAATAAATTATGCTTTGCTGCCGTAATAAGCAAAGTCAGAAATATCAATGGTTTATTACAAAAGGATTTATTTCTTGTTTACATATAATGCAATGCCTATTGAGCACCTTCCCCCATCTTTAACTATGCTTCTGGAACATGTAGCCTACAAGAAGGAGAAAGATGGAGGAGAGGCACTAGTTCTTAACTATGCTGATTTGCAATCCAGAACTTGCACAGGTCCTAACCTAATTGAAGGGAGACTGGAAATGAGTGGAGCACATGTTAATAAACATTAACTCTCTCTGTTACATTTTCTTATGAGATCATATTTCCTATTAATTTATAAGCATCTTAAGAGCAGATGTACCTTGTACAGTGGTCACCTCTGTTGCTTTTGCCTGCCCACCATCTATTCTTCTTTTTGCTAGTACAGTTCACTGCATTACCCCTCCTCTACTCTAAAGTCACATGGCTCCAGTGGGGATGACTCTACCTTCTGTAATAGGTATGTGGTCCAGGCTTGACCAGTAAGATCAACTTCTGGGATTATTTTTTGGAAATTATAGGAAAGGGGCCCCCACTCTTTCTGTTGCACTTAAAGCTTGGAGCTGCTTGGGGACACCATATAGAGAAAACTTGATTGGGAATGAAGTCAACACAGGAAAAAAGCAGAGCCAAGAGGTAGAGAGAGAAAGACATTGAAGTCTTGGTGACTTTGCTTGAGCCCCCAGTAGGGCTAGATTTATGGGCATGCAGCATGTGCAGTCACATAGGGGTCTGAACTTAGAAGGGCCCTGTGCTTGGTTTAATGCTTTTATATTGCTATCTTGAAATTCTTAATGATTTTTGAAAAGGTACCCAACACTTACATTTTGTATTGGGGCCTGCAAATTATGTAGCCAATCCTGGCCCCTGGATTTGACCATACCTGAAACCATGAATACTCCTACTGGATTTTTTTCCTTACAAAACTCACCAAATTTCCTTTGGGCTTCTGTCACTTGCAGCTTACATCAAGCTATGATCACAGTCTGGGTTCCCAGTTGCAAACCTCAGGAACTCATTCTAAGCAGTTAAAGTGGAAAAGGAATTTGTTCAAGAATATTAGATAATTCACAGAATCTCTGAGAAGACCAGAGGTACACACATGAAAGCATAGTGACCAAGAACAGTGGCCAGATTTCATCACAGATCTGCTTCCAGGAATACACCCCTGGGCACAAATATTGTGTTTATTCCCCTGAGTCTAGGGCTTGGATGCTTCTTAGAATAATCTGCTGCTATGTTCAGCAGAATGAATTCCCTGTGGCACCAACTTCATGGTATTAGTTTCCCAGTCAAAGCCTCAAGTGAGTATATCAGATCAGTAGATCCTAAGTCCCCTGCCTATATCTTAGCAGCAAGAGTGGATGGACAGGAGCGATTCCAGCTTCTACCATGGGGATGCATCATAAACCATGGAACTTCCCCAAAGATGGGAAGATGTTGGGTGGCATCCAGAAATAACCAATACCCACTGCTTATACACATTGAATTCTACTGAGGACTGTACACGTTCATGAATGTGGAGTGAATCAACCGGGGCACATACTTTCTGCTATTCTTAGCAATTATGAGATCTCCCGGTGTTTCACTCCAACCAATCCTTAGGACACTGACCCCTTGATGCCCTTTTTAGTGCTATTCTAGGCTCACTCTCTGATTCCACTTTCCTAGTAATCTATTTTCCACACACCAGGAATCCCAGCTGGAACAAGATGGGTACCTTTCTGCAGAGGAAAATACAGCCCCACTCTTGGGTTCTAACACAACTTTTTTTTCTTTTTTTTTTTTAACCTGGAGGCAGGTGGAATGGAGCTTGCTGGATATTGTTGGTTGCCACAAAGCAAGTCCCACATACTTAACTGCAGCTGGCAGGTAAGAAACCCATTTCTATGCAAAAACATCTTGTTATTGCTAATAATTTTTATGCCAACTTCCAGCCCATTTATAAAGAGTATTTTTCAGAATCAGATGTTAACAAAATAATGAACAAAATAAAATGTACTAGTTGGTAATGATCAGTTTCCTTTGATGAATCCACCCTAGAGTTTATCACCAATCTGATGTAAAAATTAAACAGAACAAAAGAGTGCCTTTGGGAGGGGCATGAAATCAGCATTTAAAAGCAACAGTTTCATCCATTTTGTACCTTCGCATTGAATACATTTATTTCAAAGGAGAGGCTGGAGTGTAGATGGTAAAAATGGGCTAAGAGGCTGCGGCGGACAAGATGGGCTTCCTGGTGTTTCGCAAGAAACTCTAGGTGGCCTGTGGGGAGCATGTCTTGGTCTCAGAGGGGTGAGTTTGTGCAGACACCAGCACGGCCCAAATCATGTCTAGATGGGGTGTGACTCTGCCAGGGACTCGAGGGCATATGCCAGATTTAGAATTTAAAAAGAGCAAAGAGCAGTTCCTTGTCTCTGTATTTCCATCGTGGATCAGCTTCTGAGCTCCATTTTCTGAAGCTCCTCTGCTAGTTGGGAAGGGGTTGGTATGAACTGGCCTCCTCTAAGATGCTGCTCTCCAACCCCAGTTGGAAGAAATGACAGAAGGCCTTCACTCCCCCTGAGAGGCCAGGAATTGCAATAGCCTTAAGAGAGTCTGTCAGAGTTCTGTGGCCCCAAACCCTTTTATCTGGCAATCAGTCAAAGATATGTGGTAGATGTTCAGTAAACGTTCGCTGCACAAATGTGTGTTCACTTATCAACAGCCTTTGTCGTTGCTGTTTCTACTACCTGGAGTATTCTTCCCCTTTCCTTGCTTCCCATTAGTCACTAAAGCCTCTTGGCATTTTGACAGAAACCATTTAAACATAAAACGAAGCCCATAAATCTCGAGGGAGAGGTATTCTCCTGAATGCCAGGAATGCAGTTCAGTCCCCCACCAGCCAGGTTCACCTCCTGACAGCGCCAGTCCTCAGACAGCGCCAGTTCCCATATTGCAAAAGGAGGGGAGAGTAACACATGTTGAATTCCATGTGGCCACTGAAAAAGGCATCCGTGTCCTCTGAGGAAGGTCCTAAATAACCCTGTGCTGTGCATTTTCACTGACCTTTAAACCCAAACAAAATAGATGAAGAACAGCTGCAGAGACAAGCAGGGCAGCTTGAGAGATTTGCTTTTTAAGCATTCAGCTGCCTCTGGGAAAGCTCCTCTGTGTTCCCAAGTGAGGTCTTTAAGTGTAATGCCACTCCTCTTATGCAACCCCAGCTGAGACCCTCCCTGTCCAGGCACCTTTGGGCTGTGGTCTCACGGTCCCTCTTCTGTAGGAGGTGTTGAAGCTTTCTTGACATTGGAGGGGAAACAGAGCACACATGACTAAGCTACTGTCTCTGAGATGCTAGAACTCCCCCTCTACTCTCCAGGGGAGCCCTAGCAATTGTTTTAAACTCATAATGCAACTCAGTCCTTTCTGGGCCTTTGGGAGATTACTTTCTGAACTGAGAGTCCCAGCCTGCATCCTCTGAGATTAGGGTGACCAAGTAGAGTTTCCTTCTTTCTCCCCAAATCCGGCTAAGCTTTCCAGGACTCTTACAGGAATGGTAGGGCAAGTTGTAATTTATCACTAAGACACTTCTGAATCCTTTCTATTAAACAGCATGAGTAAGTCCTCAAAGAAGGCAAAAGTATCTTTTCAAAAGAGATGGCAAACTGGTAGCTGCTAACATATGCTGAAAATATACACAGAAGAATAAGTAACGTGCTGTGAAGTGCCCTCCCCATTCCAAACTTTGAAGCAGCTTCAGTACCCCCATCTCAACCTGGGAAATGCATGACCAACACATTAGGACATGCCTGTGATTAGAAATCCCAACTCTGCCGTTTCCTGGCTGTGTGATCTTCAAGTTACTTGACCTCTGGGTCTCAGTTTGGTCATCTGCAAAATGGGCACAATAATTATACCGCCTTGTATGGTTTCTGGGAAGGTTAAACAAGACAGGACAGGTGAAGGGCTTAGCACAGTGTCTGGAATGTGCAGTAGGAGCTCAGGGAATGTCAAACATTACCCCATTACTCAGATGTGGCTGGAGGAGATAGAAATAAGCCTGATAGGGGGCTAGAATCCTGAAAGATGGACTCTTGAGGCGTGCAGAGGGTATAAACTAGGGTTTGGGGCCAGCAGCAGATGACATTGTCCCTCAGAGTCAGGAGCCATGCTTTCAACTCTGACTGGCCTCCCTGGTGTGAATGGCTGCCTCAGCCTGGATGACCTTTAAAATGAACAAAGCCATAGGGCCAGAAGGTTTTGCTTTCTCTCTATGATTGACTCATATAATTACCACCACTTTCCCTGGGGGTTTGACTGGCCAGAGATGAGCTCAAGAGAAAAGGAAGGGCTGGATTCCAATAGGAACTTCTGCCCAACCCTAAGGAATTTGAAGTTTCTGGAAGTCAGGGTAAGTATTCCAAAGGTTTTAAGCAGGAGGATGATCAGAATTATATTTCTGAAAAATCACAAGGGAAGAGGGTATATACTCCTCTACTGGTGTCTGTAGAGGGCCATAGAGACAGAAGGCAGAAGGTGCGAGAGACTTATTAGTCATTTGTGTAAGAGATGACCCTCCTAGACCAAGACAGGGCAACAGAGATGAAGAGGGAGAAATGATGAGAAGGGAAATAAGTGAAATTTGAATAGAATTGACTGAGTTTGGTGAACAGTTGGATGTAGATGAGGTCTGCACCATGGTGGTTAGCACCAGCTGTAGATGGGCCACCCAGGGAAAGAAAACTTACCATGAACACAGAAACAGCTTTGGGATTAACTCATCTGAGTGACAAATCAGATCCCAGCATGGATGTGTGCTACCCATCCTGGAGATTCTTGGGGGTCTAGGCTGCACCTCCAAGAGCTGATGCTTTTGGAGAACTTCAAGAAGAATCCATAGGGAGATTCTGTGCAGTGCCAGAAGCTGGGGAGACTAGTGTTCTCAGAGGAGTGTTAGCCCTCCGTTCCTGCTTCCCAGGCCTTGTATATGGCTGCCCCACTCTCTTCTTCTTCCCCTCCCCCTGCACATGGCACCATCATGTGGGAGGAAAGCCTGGAGTGCAGTGAAGTCTTTGCCCTTGAGAGAAATCTTTGCCTGTCCTGAATCCCTGGGGATTCCTTCAAGGGAGCAGGAGGCCTCCAGGGAGCATTGCTTTCTTGCCTCTGAGTCTCTGCAGAGCCCCAGTTGTCAGCAGGAGACAAGAGGGTAACATTCCCTGAGGCTTGGCGCTGCTATGGAGAAAGCACATTGGCTCCAGGAGCCTCCACTGTGGCAAAGGAGGAGGCAAGGGTGACAGCTGTGCCTGGTGAGATACATAGATGCTAAGAAAAGAGAGAAATACAACAGGCTGTGTTTTGTACAACCAAGTAAAGCAAGATGGGCAAAGTGACTCAGGCGTCCCTGAGAAATGGCTTGAGGCACAAGATTGACCATGGGCTCTTCTATATTTAAGGAGGCTGCTCATTTACTCAACATAAGCCTTGTGTACATGTCATGTCAAAACAGCATCTCTCCATTGCATTACTCTCTTCCCACAATGTTCTATCTCTGGAGTTTGATGTCAGAAGAGGCCTTTACCTAATTTCCAGGATCTTAGCTTTGTGAAACCAGGGCTTTTTCTGTGTTCTAGAATGTCACCAAACTCTCTAAGAAGAGTCTCAGTGTTAATGAAGCATCTGATTCCAGTGCGGAGAAGTGGGGCTGAACATTTTTCTACCAGTAGAGAATTCAGGACAGGTGCATTCATGTTGCCAACTCTCTTTCCCTTAGCTTCCAATCAAGACTTCAGTTTGGTGTTGTGATTAGTTATGCCCTAAAGCAGAGTTTCTCATCCTTGGCACTATTGGCATTTGGGGCCACATACTTCTTTGTTGTTTGGGGCTGTCCTGCATATTGTAGGATGTTAAGCAGTATCCCTGGCATCTAGATGCCAGTAGCGGACCCCCTGCCCCCAAATTATGACAACCAAAAATGTCTCCAGACATTGTCAAATGCCCGTAGGTGGACAAAATCATCCCCAGTGATGACCACTGGTTTGAAGGAAGGCCTGTAGTTAGAAGTGGTATCTGGTTCCTTATGCAGAGTCCAATTCTGCTCTGACATTTGTCCCATGAGAAAAGTGAGGAGGATATGAACATTTGATTCCAAGCACCAGTCCTAATAATGAATGGCCTCCTCTCATACCCATTGGGTGAACCAGGCTTCAAAGCCTATATCCACTTACTGAGGGTAAGAGGAGGTGAATTTCAGATGGGTCATGGGTGCAGCATTAGAAAATGTTGAATCAAAAGCACGAAGTTTATTTTCTTTCCGAGCTTCATTCAGACCTACTGAAGTCTTGGGTTTGTACTGGCATCTTTTTTTTTTTTGACCTTATTAACACATCTTTGCTAATTTCTTTTTTCCCTGCCCACTTTATCTCTTGCGTTAGCATTTCTGTTGTGCATTATGCTATCATTCTAGTAGTTGGGTACCCTAGAAATTATAAAATGCATCCTTAACTTATTGCAGTCTACTTCCAATTAGTACTTTTATTACAACCTGAACAATGCAAGACCCTTACAATTTAAATGTATTTATTCTGCTCCTGCCCTTTTGGTCCTGTGGTCATCTATTTTATACACACACAGACACACAGACACACACACACACACACACACACACACATTATTGTTATTCTTTGCTTTCAACAGGGAACAATTTTTATATTTGCCCTTTTAGATGTGCTGCTTTTCCTCCTGCACTTCCTTCCTTCCATCTGAGAGCCTTTCCTTCTGTGTAAAGAAGTTCCTTTAGTATGTCTTCTGGTTTAACGCAGAGAGCAGCCCTCAGGCCAAGATCCTTTCTCAAATATTAATATCTGAATTTAGTCAAGGTGTTTTTGTTTTCATCGTGTTTATTGCAGTTCTCCAATATTTAAGAAAAAGCGATAGTGTTTTTTCTATTGAACTTTTCAAAGTAACCCGTTGGGTTGGTTTAAAGAAAAATATTAAGCAAGTAATTGTCTAGGTGGTACAGACAAAAAACTGAGAAGGTGTTACAGAGATTTTCAAAGTTTGGTGGTAAGAGCTCATGATAGGTGTGATGCTGTGGAGAAAGGGAGGAAGAAGGCAGGTTCTTCTTTGACTGTGTGACTCTTGTCAAGGTATAACGGTTATTAGGACATGCATCAGGCTGAGCGTTCCAGTGCTGTGGTTATAGGCAAGTTGCGTCATTTCTGTCACCCCCAAACAGGGATAATCATCACAGGGTTAGAAGGAAAGCTTCAGCTATTTTTCTAGTTTCAGGTTATTTAAAATTATCTTAAATAATAACTGCCACTTAAGAGCGCAAACACTGTGTGTCAGGCGATAAACTAAAAATCCCTGTACTAACTGGAGGTCAAGTTGTTCTTGTTATTAACTATTTCTCTGTTTTTCTTCAGTTATGAGATTTCTCTCACTTGTCACCTTTATTCATATACTCACTCAACAAATGGTTATTGGGCCTATTCTCTATCCTAGTCCTGGACTAGGTGCTGAGGATACAGTGGAGACCAAAAGCAGGACTGGTCCCTTCTCTCCTGTACCTTGTGCTTAATGCAGAAGACAGGCATTAATCTAACAATCACAAAAATAAATGTATAATTGCAAATCGACTAAGGGCTAGGAAGAAAACCCAGATTCTACAAGGGCAGTAACAGTGGCCCCAGCACAGTCGGGGCTGTGGGTGGGGGATTTTCCTGAGGCCATTGACTGTGGATCTCCATTTGGCTGGGACCAATACTGGTTGTTGTTGTTTTTTTCTTTTCCTCTCTCTCTTTATAAATTTTTTGATCAAGATGAAGCCAAGAAAATAAAGGTCTGGAAGGAGTTGGGTGGAACATCCAGCCCAGAATATTCCTTTTTATAGATGTACCAGAATTCAAACATTCCCCCATGTGAGGCACTTTTAGGATGTCCTAGTTATCTTTGCTTACCTAGTCCGTGACAGTGTCTGGCATGGAGTTAGTATTCAGAAAATGTTGTTGAATAAATTAATTAATCCCCTTTCAGTTACTTAAGGAAACAGTAGTTGCCCAGGAGAACATTTATCTATTAAACATGGGCACGAAAGGGATGATGAACATTAAGATATATCATTTAAGGCAGCGGCTGCTGCAGCACCGCATCACAAGCGCTGGTGCTGATACTGGTTTGAGCTCTGCCATTAACTAGCCGTGCTTTCTGGGCCTCGAACCACAGGAGAAAAGGGAGAAATAGATAATGGCAACAACTTGACCTCCAGTTAGCACAGGGATTTTTAGCAGATTGCCTGATGCACAGTGTGCACACTCTGTCTCTACCCTCACCTGGGGACCTCCCACCCATCCTTCAGATTCCTGCTTACTTCCTCACAGCCCTTCTCTGACCCCTCCAACAAGTTACATAGTTGCACCTGTTACTTGTCTGCATCCCAGTGAGCACCCTAGACTTTTCCTTTTATATATCACAGCATTATGATTAAATAGTTATTTGGCTAATCAGTTTTTCAATATCTGACAGCTCTGAGTGAGCTGTAAATTTCATGTCCATCACATACACCGCTGTATAACTTATGCCTGGTACTTAATAGGCTCTCAGTAACGCAAATTAATCAGAGAACTTCTCCTGGCCAGTTTTCTCTCTGTAAAGTAAAGATAATGATATCGAACTCACTAGCTTTGTTTTTCCCAAACCAGAGGCACACAAGTAGTTAGAAATGCATAAAGTACAGAGTCTTTTACATGTTATTTCCTGTCTCTTTTTTTTTTTTTTTTTGGCTTACCTGCCTGAAGGTGCCTGTTTCCTTGGCCTTTTTATTTTTTTTTTAATTTAAGTTTCTTGTCTGCAATTTTATGATCTCCTGCATTAACCCTTTCTCAGAGCTGCACATTATTCTCTCTGCTTTCAGAAATCAATCACACAAGCTGGCTTCCAGCTTTCTGCTGAGGTTAGGGAGGACTTCTCCCCAGCCCTGTAGTCTCAGACAGACAGGTACATAATCATGAATAGTTTTACAATTTAAAGCACAGGTAAGATGGCGCCAGACTGGACTGGGGACACTCCCAAACTCACATTTGATGGGGGAAGGGTTAATACTTGCCCCCCTTAATAAACTCCTTTATCCTTACCAAAAAGACAGCAGAAATCTCTTTAATACACTTTTGGTGGGGGTGCGGGGAAAGCCTGTGTTCTAGGTCAAAGAAGGAATGGTCAGGTGTCACTCTGCAGATAATTTGAGAGCTGGACAGGGCCATGGAGCACATCAAATGCAATACCCCCATTTCACAGATAAGGAAACTGAGGCACAAGGAATACAGCTAGTTACTGGAAGAGCCCAAGCCAGTGTCAGAACCAGTACTTGTGGGCTGGGCACAGCAGCTCATCCCTGTAATTTCAGCGTGTTGGGAGGCTAAGACAGGGAAATTGCTCAAGGCCAGGAGTTCAAGACCAGCCTGGGCAACATAGGGACACATTGTCTCTCTTTAAAAAAAAAAAATGAGCCAAGCATGGTGGTGTGCCCCTCTAGTTTTAGCTACTCAGTAGGTTGAGGGAGTATCACTTGAGCCCAGGAGTACAAGGTACAGTGAATTATGATCATGTCACTGCTTTCCAGCCTGGCCGACAGAGAGAGACTGTCTCTAAAAGTAAAACCAAACCAGCACTTGTGATGTGCTGCAGCAGCCACTGCCCTAAATGATATACCTTAATATCCATTATTCCCTTCATACCCACATTTAATAGATGAATGTTTTCCTGGGCAACTACTGTTTCCTTATGTAACTGAAAGGGGATTAATTAATTTATTCAACAACATTTTCTGAACACCAACTCTGTGCCAGACACTGTCAGGGACTAGGTAAGCAAAGATAACTAGGACATCCTAAAAGTGCCTCACATGGGGGAATGTTTGAATTCTGGTACATCTATAAAAAGGAATATTCTGGGCTGGATGTTCCGCCCAACTCCTTCTAGACCTTTATTTTCTTGGCTTCATTTTGATCAGAAAGATTAGAGAGAAAAAGAGGTTAAGACTTTCCAGAAAGGATAGCTTAAGTTATTTTGTTTTCTTTATTTCTGCTTCATTCCTGACAAGTCTGGACCCCAAAATGTCAGGTCTCTCCCTGGGCAAGGAATCTATTCTTGTGCAGAACAAATCTATTCTTGCCTTATGCTATGTGCCACACTCCAGGCAGCTGTACCTGCTTACCTCCTTCCACTGACCTTCCTTCTAGTAAGCAGGAGACATGGAGAGACAATGTCTCCCTGTGTTGCCCAAGCTGGTCTTGAATGCCTGTCCTCAAGCAATCCTCCCACCTTGGCCACCCAAAGTGCTGGAATTATAGGGATGAGCTACTGTGCCCAGTCCACAAGTGCTAGTTTTGACACTGGCTTGGGCTCTTCTAGTAACTAGAAGTAAGGGCTTTGGTTCCTGCATGAAGAGAAGAAGGCAGCACAGTGAGAACTAAGATGTCACCCCCAACCCTGAAACCACATTTGTCCCCCAGCTGTTCCCCTAGGAACCCTGGTCTCTGCTGACTCACCTTGCCCTCTGGCGTCTGCTCCTTCCTTGTTCTGTACATGCATTGCTCTGATCGCCGTCTGATCGCCGATGTGTTCTTGGCTCATTCTGCTTGTGCTTTTGGCCTCTGTTAAGCATCCACATTGGTGCCGTCCAACAGAAATTTCTGGAATGAGAGAAATGCTCTATAATCTGTGCTGTCCAAACAGTAGACACTAGCCACATGACTTTTTAATCTTTTTGTTGTCCAAGGGGAAAAAAAAGGATGACCAAAGAGAGGTTCTTGTTTATAAAAGGGCCTTTATAACTTTTAGGGAAGAGAAACCTAAAATATGGAAACTGTAATCACTCACTTTTATTCTCTTTCATCATCACTTGATTCTGTTAAAAGAAGCTTTTATAAGACCCACATGATTTAAATCGTCTTTTAAAACTATGTAGATAAACAAGAATTCCAAGATGTCAGCAGGATGAAAACTGTGCTTAAAATGCATCTTAGTATCATGTAGGCCATCTGTAGTATTTTATCTGTTCTAGCACTGTCCACCATTGTTCTAGGGGCATTGGACCTCTTTTGTCCTAACTCCAAACACATGATAAGGGGCTGTGTGCCAGTCATGAGACTGACCCCTTGGTGGGGGAATGTGACTCAAGCAAGGCCAGTCAAATCCTTCCCTGAGAGATTTTTTTTCAGCTGGAGTTGGAGACGGGCCCTGCACCTGGGGGATGGATCAGGAAGAATTTGAAGTTGGAGAGGGTGGTGGCCATGTTTTCAGCCATCCAGAGAAAGCCTGTCTGCTTTGCAAAATAATGAGTCAAGATGATACAGACAAAGCAAAGAGAAGGAAGGCTCTGGTCTTCTTTCTCATCCATAAAAGGACACATAAAAATGAACTCTGAATGGCTCAAGAGGATTAGGGAAAATAGGTCAATTGAGAGAATCCAAATGGTAAGTGACTCACTGAAAATACTCAGTGCAATAGAGATACCAACATGAGACTTTTTTTTTCCCACTCATTGCTGTGCACTGTGGTGTCTGCCTTTCTCAACCTTTACATTATCTTGACAGATTCTATAACTTTCTGGCCACTTCCGATGATTAAACACAGGCAGGTCCTGGTAAAAACACTAATCCTCTAAGTAATGTCATGGCTTATTCTTTGCTATTGCTGTCTAGACTTGTGGCTCAAAGGACTGGATGAAGGGAGAGCCTGCGTTTCCTTTTCCCTTCTTCTTCCTCCCTCTTCTGTCTCTAGTTTGCCTACACTGGGGAAGTAGAAAGAGATGAGAAGCAGGGGTCAACTTACATGACTCTCATGTGGTTCAGTGGCCTTGATTTCTCTCTGGTTTAACCTGGTGCTATCTGAAGCTTGAGGTCTTTTCTGATGAGGCTGTCTCTGTGTAGGCAGTGGATGTGGTTTCCTTGGGGCTAGTGCTCAGTTTCATTCCATTTCCATTGCTGAAGACTCTTCAGGGGTGGCCCTTCTCTTGTCAACCAGACCAGAAGTTCAGGTCCCTGCTGTCCTTTCTGATGGAGCATCTCCTCTGTTGGTTTAGGGAATGGTGGTTCCTGCTCCCTCTCCTAACCTTCACACTCCTTCTTCTGGGGTGGAGGTGCCCCTTCTTCTTTTCACTAGGCACTCTTCATCTGAGTCTCTTCTAAGCCTCCTACCCCAGGCAAGATGAGGCTGTTCACATGTGCTCCTCACTTTCAGGAGACATTTACACATTCTCCCAAGCATTCTCTAAACATGTTTCTCTCCACCTGTTGCCAGCATTAGAGAGCCTAAGAGAGCGATGAAGTCTTCTTGTTGACATCCCCAACCTTCACATGTTACTTTCCTGACCCTGTTCCCCATTGGAGTGAAGAGAAGAAAGCACCCCTCTCTCTCCATCCTTTGTGGGGAGGCAAGAGATTTATTTTCTCCAGGGACCCTGTACTCCTTGTAAAGCCATGTAGCTCTCTCCACTGATTTCCACTTCCTTTTTTCTCCCAGTGCTTTCCTTTAAGTATTGTCCAGGGTTGGGGCTGGTCATCGATTATAGAGTGGTCATTTCTGCTGCCTCTTAATAAGCCCTGTCATCTTTTTAGAATATGGGGATTATTAGCACTACTTCATCTTCATGTAAGGCCTGGTCAACATCCTGTTACAATGATTTGTAAAGTGTTTTGCCACCTCTATACCAAAAGGCATGAAGGAAGAGTTCATTAGTCAATGGCTCAAGTCATTTTTCCTGATGGGTTTGGGTGTCAGACAGACTATGGCAGTCTACACAGTTATCTACAGGTGGGTAGGAGGAGAAGTCTGAAAAATGCCAAATAAGACGTTCACCCTCAGGGCACAAACCTTACTTCAGGCCAGTGTGCAAATGTTATTGGAGAGAGACTCTGTAGGCTGGAAGAAGTACCCTCACCTGTGAAGTGCCACCAATATGAAAACACAGGCTCAATTCACCAGCTTTCCCCATTTTTTCCCTGTGTGATCCATGGCAATCACTTTTGTGAACTCAACCTCTTTTTCCTCCTCTGCAAGATGGGACACTACTATTGACATTGCTGTGTGGATTAGAGCTGCTCCATGTAGAGTTTCAGAATGAGAGCCCAATAAACACTAAGTATTAGTCTTGTTTCTGTTCCTTTTCTCCATAGCAAAGACCATCTCCCTTTTCCCATTCACCTAGGAAAGAGCCCAGACTCTCTAACTGCTTTATTTCTTGAAATGAATAGGCTGAGGACTCCCTTCCCTCCCTTTGTTCTCACCAGGGAGGAATGGGAGTTGGACTGAGGAGGGCAAAAGGTCCTGGAGCTGAAGTAGATACCACTGGTGTAGCTGACCAGGTCTCAGCAGTTCCTGTGGAGTCATGTCCTTGCTATCCTCTCACTCTTTTTGGGGAACTGCCCACCCTCCACCTGACACCTACAGCTCTATGAAGTTCCGGTAAAGGCTACCATTTCTGATGCCCCACATCCTTGACCTGATGGGGCCAATCATAGTGCCTTCCTCCCTGGCAACAGTGACTGGTCTTGAAATGGGCAAATCAGGGCCTTTTCTGAGATATATCTAATTGGAACTTTCTTTCTCGGATGACGAAGTTGAGAGAATACGTGTCCAGAGCTTCTGGGAAACATGATTTCAGCTTCAAGAAAGGAAATGAGGCCTCTTAGCAGAAAGCAAAGACATGAGAAGAGAAGGGATAATGAACTGCTGTTGAGTCCCTCGTTCTAGGTTACCTTGCCTGCCTGTGATGTGGTTCTTGTATGGTAAGCTTTGCCTCTTTTGCCTAAGCTAGCTTGAATTGAGTCTGTCACTTACAACTGGATGAGCCCTGACCAATACAGGGCTCTGCCTCTGAGAGGCCCCACTTGGCCTTCTGCCCCTTGAGATCCTATGTTGATACAGGGCCATCACTGATAGGCTTGGCAATACCCCCTGGTTTGGCTCTCTCTGAAGCTATTAAAAGCACAGGTCAAGGGTGACTTTAAATTGGTAGTACTTCCAGGGTAAGCCTATTAGAATTGGCATATGAAGATTCTGTTTAAATGGGGCCCCATGGATTGCCCCCAGTCACCTCCCAGATGCAAACCAAGTCTCTGCAGACTTGGGGCATGGTCTTGCTCTGACTCCTGGTTTCTTGGGAAAGGAGAATGCATTCCCATCTCTCTCCAAATGTTCCCAACCTTACTGGAACTGCTCTTTGCCTTTATAGATTACACCTTAACCTCTGACCCCAAGGTAGTGTCTTTATGAGAAATTTTAACCATTGAAAGTCCACTTGGATTTCTGAATCCTGTTCTTTAGCTGGTTACTAAATCTAGTTTCAGTATGGACATGCTCAGATCCTTTACCTTGACTCTGGTCTGAGCTCTGGGGCCTGAGCTTACTAGTACCATGTTACCTTGATGTCAGCTTCCAGTTCCTGTCCGTATCCCCTCTGCCCTGTTGCTGCCCTATTTCCTGTCATTTCCAATGAAGTGCAAGAACCCTGGAATCACAAAGAACTGGGTTTGACCACTGGCCCTATTACTTTCTAGCTTTGTGAATTTGGGCAGAAACTTCATTATGCTGAACCTCAGGTTATTCCCTCATAAGATGGGGATAGTAAGACTACTTACCTCATGGGACCACTGATGCTGTAACCAAGGGAACTGTGCTTGCCAGCTCTTCCCTCCCTCCAATCATGTGTTTGGAGTAGGAAGATATAATTTCCTAAAGGAAGGGCAGAGCGTGCTGGATAGACAAAACACTATTGTCCTTGCAACCCTAAACGTCCTTACTAATGTGAAGGCTCATGACATTTTTTCTGGAACAGGCTGTCGTCTGTTACTACCTTGAAACACAATCACTCAGGCCCACCTCTGAGTCAGTTCTGAGCAGCTGCTCCCTCTGCTCTAGGAAGAGACTGAACATTGGGGGTTTCTGGAGGACTGCAGGCTGTGTTCATTCATGAAAGTTGTAATACATCCTTGTTTTTAGCACACAAAATCCACTCTGATCAGAATGTAAAATGTGCTCAACCACCAGAGACAATTCAATGCCCCTGAAAGAAAGGGCTACACGTTTTAGGGCTGTAACTCTCAAAAGAGTCCTAGTTTCAGCCAAGAATGGCCACTGCCTTTAAGAATTCTGAAGCTATTTTCCAGCATCTGTGTTCGTCTTAATCTGCAAGCAGAGGTGCTCTGTAGCGTGTGTGTGCACTTCAAATGGACCCTTTCTGTGACTTGATTTCTATTTTGCCAAGTTTTATATGGAGAATAATAAGGGCTTAAGTTTAAGGAACAATTTTTGAGCACCTACAACAGAACGGGTACTGAGTTTGGCACCAGGGACACAAAAAGGATCAGAAGACACAGTCCGTATATCTTTGCACATTTAATTATAGTATCATATGTAAGTGCAATGATAGAGAAGTGCATAGGATGAGAGACAGCTTAGCCAAATAAGGGACTTGTGGGTGAATCTTACAGTCAATGCATGATTAAATCAGCCATGAGCTTGGCATGGGCTATGTGTTTCCTGCTATTTTCAGAACACACCCTCATGCTTTCAACACAGGGCCTTTGCACATATGATTCTTTTTGCCCAGATTTCTCTTCCCTTAAATATTCTTATGGATCACCCCTTCATTTTATCCAACATCTACATTCTAATGCAGTTTCATCAGAGAGGTCTTCCCCTGGCATCCCATGTAAAAGATTAAACCACTCATACTTAGTTACTATTCCATACCGGGCTCTATTTTTCTTCATTGTATTTTTTACCCCTCACAACTTACACTAATTTGTTTTTATTTGTTCTCTACACACACACAGACATACACACACAACTGTTAAAATAAAAAAAGCAGGGACTTAGTGTGTATATATATTTTTTACTTCTGTATCCTCAGTACCTGGAACAATGTTTGTCAAAGAGTAGATGTTCCGTTAATACAAATTAGGAGCCTGGGTGAATGTGCTAAAATACCGAGATGGCTTGGACTTGATCTCCATACTCATTGTGCAGTTTGTTTGGGAAGAAGAACAGTCAAACAAAGTGGAACAAAACATAGCTGCTGGTTTAATTGAAGTGTGAGCATAGTGTTAATAGAGCTTGGAGGAGGAAGCTATTAATTCTTCCTTCTGGGGAGGGAGTGTGGAAGGAGGTGACATCTCAGAGGAGGTTGAATTTCACATGGATCTTAAAAGATAAACAAGTTTGTCAAAGCAAAAAGGAAATGAAGAGTTGCAGCAGTTACTGTGGAGTTACTGCCCATATCTGTTGGGCTCACCATTCAGGACATTTCACAGCTGCCTACTACATGCACATATGACTGTCAGCCTGAGGTTTGCTTTCTAAAGTGAGCTGGGCAGGCAGCAAGGGCTGAAGAGGTAATGTCCTGGGAGGAGCCCTCAGTCAATGGTGGGTAGGAGTTGGAGGACAAATGCCCTAATTTCTTTGCCCCTCAAGTGGAACAACTTAGAGGTGAATTCTGAGGTCTCCAGGGAGCTTGGGCCTTGCTCTCCCATAGTCATTACATGCTTGATAACACATTCTTTACTGACTTCCTCCTTTTCCCTTCCTTTCCGCATCTTACCTCCCCACTTCCCTAGCAGTGTTTCCTGAGATCATATCCCAAACAATTGCATGAGACATCCTTGACTCATGTCTACTTCGGGGAGAAGCATCTAAGACAGTCATGGTCCAAAAAACAGCAGCAACATGAACAAATACAGAGGGCTCGACTGTACCAGGCAAGTGAGGGGAGATGGAGAGATTGAATCAAGAGCTAAAACTATTGGCCAGCCTGCAGTCCATTGTGAGGTATGTCTCTGCATGGTGTTTAATAATAGCAAGATTATGCTGATGGCCATATGGAGGATCAGTCTGGAGCCAGAGTTTCTTCCTTCCACAGGTATAGTTTCTAGATGCTGATTTAATCTTTTAGTTTAGTTTTTTTTTTTTTTTTTTTTTTTTAAACATTCTGTATGCTGCCCTTTTATTCCAGTTTTATTCTCTTTGAGTCATTGGAAGAGAAATAGCACCCCTGCCATGGGAGCCAACCTCTCTCCATGTGGAGTAGGCCTTGGGACGTGCTACTGAGAACCCTGGGAGAAAGTGTACAACAGAGAAATGCCCCCTGGCAGCACATTATGGCTGTGGTGGGTGGGCATGACAGTGGGTGGTCTAAACAAAAGGAAGGAAGATATGTGCAGGAAATGGGGAAATAGATATAGGACTATTGTTCCTTTGGAGTTACACATTCAAGTCAAACATCATTGTCATTCAGTGAAATCTTCTTGACTTCTGACAGATAATTAAACAGTATCCAAAGCATGAACAATCAATACAAGGGTTGCTTCTGAATGAAGATGACAAGAGTAGCAAGTGTTTTGAGATATAAATCCATTCTCGTGGGGGCTGTATATCTTGCAAAGAGAGGGATGCTGAGACCCTAATGGCTCACAATGTGCTTTCCCTAGATAAGTGACTGGTGGACCTTTTGTCTCATCCAGTAGGCTGAGAGGAAATTGAGCTGCCAAGCCATATGAAACTCCTGGTGGAGATTTGGAGGAAGATGAATGGTACTTAAGTAACAAGAGGACCGTGAAATCAAACCATTAAAAGACAATTTCAAGATTAGTCAACTTCCCTCACCCTCTATTCACTGTGATAAAGCCCCCAAAAGTCACTGGGTGCTTCCTTTGATCTTGCTTCAGTTGGTGTGTTGACCTTTTTAGCACTTTCTATTGGGCATAGAGGTGCTCCTTGCAAGTGCTTTCTAGGAGTAAATGGACATGGGGAGACTCCATCCCCTTCTTCCTATTTTCTCTGCTGTTTTCCAGTCTTGGGGACAAAGCTGGGATTCTTGGGGCTAAAGTCATCAAGGTTGTCAGCAGATGTGCCTAGAAGAGATATGGTCTCAGCAAGCCTTCTTCTCTCTGATTTCTAAAAGGTTTTTTCATCTAATCTGAGGTCCCTGTCACTTTCTACTCCACCTTATGCCAAAGTTGAGATCAGAATGGACTTGTGTGGGATTTTGGCCCATGTAGCAGTGTGCCTTTAAATCTGGTGCTGGCAGTGGTGGCAGTGATGGTGGGTGTCACCTAGGATGGCATAAATTTCTCCTTCTGTCCCCAAAGCCCACCTTTCCATTCTTTAGTTTTTAGTTTAAAATTTAATCATACAAATCATAGGAAAGTACATTCTTGTGAGAAGTTAAATCAAAACACATCTGATCAAGTTAAAGGCCTCTTTGACCAACAGTTCTTACCCACTGGCATCCCCAGAGGTAACACCTATTGCAGGGAAGATGTGTATTCCTCCAGTTCTTTTCCTTCTCCTTAACATGCATGTTATGAATTGCTATCCTTAGAAAAAACATAAAGAATATGTGCTTAAATGAATTAAAGACATCCTGTTTTACATACTATTCCACAACTTGTTTTTCCATTTGACGTGGTCATTCAGGTTGGTGGGACTGGACTCAGAGGCACTGGTCTGGTCGCACAGCCAGGAGGGTATGAGGAAGGCTGGAACTCTGCCCATCTCCACTAGATTAGCCTGGAGGAAGGGATGCCTTTCTGGAACTGGTTCACCCAGAGGGGATCATCTTATTTTAATTCATAGAAAGATATGTACTGTGGTGGTCCTGGATGGATCCTTTACACTCTGTTGCATTACATCATAGTATTCCATTTTGTGGGTATAGTGTATTTTATGTATCCATCCCCATGACTGGACACTTCAGTTGTTTTTAGTTTCTCGTGATCACAGGCAAAGCTGCAATGAATAGCCCTGTACACGTCTCTGTGTACAAGTGTGCAAGCTTTTCTCCTAAGAAGTAATGGAATTGCTGGGTCATAGGGATGCACATTTTGAATTCTACCAGCTGAATTGCCCTCTGAGGGTCCTACCAATGCGCAGTCCCACCAGTAGTGTACAAGAGTGCTCATTTCCATCATCCTTGCCAACTCTTGCTGCCAGACTAGACTCTTTTTTCTAATTGTCTTTTGTCTGAGTGTATTTGGGCTGCTATAACAAAATACCATAAACCAGGTGACTTACAAACAACAAAAAGCTATTCTTCACAGTTCTGGAGCCTGGGAAGCCCAAGAACAAGGTGCTGGCAAATTTGGTGTCTGATGAGGGCCTACTTGATGGTTCATAGATGGTGGCTTTTTGTTGTGTTCTCACATGGTGGAAGAAGCTAGCTAGCTTTCTGGGGCCTCTTTCATAAAGGCACTGATCTCATTCCTGAAGGCTCTGTCCTTGTGAACTAACCACCTCCCAAAGGCCCCACTTCCTAATACCATTACCTTGGTCATTAGGTTTCAACATATAAATATTGGAAGGACACAAACATTCAGACCACAGTATCTTCCCCCTTCTTAATGTACCCCTGGTTGACTCTATTGTTTCGGGGTTGTTCCCAGCCTATTGTTTTATTTTGTTCCTGGTTTCCTTATTATCTTGATCTCACCCTTGGTTCTCTGGGCACCCAAGCTTCCCATTTCTTGGTCCATCCACTCTGACAAAGATCATCTGCTCTCATTCTAGTCTGTATTCTAGGTGGCAAGTGTGCTGGAGAACAATACTGCTTCCAACTGGCTGTGTGACCATGGGGCAGTCACTGGGAAGGGGCCTCAGTTTTCCCACTTGAACCATAAAGGAACTGGGTTACAGGAACTCCGGAATCCGAGTTCTCAAGTTCTGACTTGAGTAGGCCAAAAAATTTTATTTTAAAAAGACACTTGTCCTCATGGGCACTAACCACTGTTCTGGTCTGTTTGAAACGTTCACTGTGAACACATACAGACATGAGTCATTTGAAGAGGTAATGGGTAGGTATGACTTTTATTGCTCCCATAAATTATGTCACCATTCATTTCTGTGTTTTCATGGGTGGGGTTCGGTGACATCAGAGAAAGGACCTCTTGGTCTGCCCAAGCTCTCAATCAGCTACTGAACATTTCTTGAATAAATCAGGCCCACTTCCAACTCTGCTTCCTTCCACCTCCTTCTTATCTTTGGGCCACATTTTCCTTATCCATTCAGGAAATATTTATTGAGCACCCACAACATCCCCTACTGCATGGCCACTTTTAGAGAAAGTGAGAGTGGCAGGTGGATTAAAAATACAGGGTGGTAGAAAGTGCTTTTATGAGCTACCAACTCTCATGGTTTAGTTCAGTGTTGTTTAATAGAACCTGTCTGTGATGATGGAAATGTTCTGTAAAATCTGTGCTGTTCAATATGGACAAAATATAAGTGTTCATTGACCAGTTGCTGTGGAAAGTGTGGTTTCGGATCCCTGAATATAAGTAACCAACACAGGGTTGAGGGCGCTTTGCAGCAGATGCCCTAGAAATCAGTTCTCACAATCCTCTCTTTGAAGCCTCAGTTTCTTAATCTGAAGAAAATGGTTTTGAGGATCAAAGCACGTAGTGTATAGGTTTTAGTACAGGGCCTAGCTCATCACAGGTGTTCAATCAAGGAGTACTTCCTTTCCTTCTTGTAATGGCCTGGTTCTCAGGACTCCTGCCTGCTTAGGACAAGTAAAAGCTTCCATCTCAAGAGGCAGGACTTCAGGAGCAGAGCCTGTGCCTCTGGGAGGGGCAGGCTGAAGAGGCCACTTCCTCCCACAGAGGCTTCCAGTGCTTTAGACTCTGATTCACTCAGGTGAGTTGCACAACTTTATGGATGCCACAAATCACATCACTCTCATTCTGGGGATTTTTCAAGTGTGGGAATTTGCCTTCCCCACTACCGCCTACCTAGACAGGTGCTAGAACATAATAGGTGCTCAGTAAATAATGTGGGTGGATTAATCACCCAAAGTTGAGTGGAAGCCAACAGTCATGGGTTGTAGACTCTCCCAGCTCTGCCTCTCTAGGAAAAAGCAAGGACTCTGGGGTAGCAAGCTAGGGTTTGAGGTTCAGTTATGCTGTTACTTGGCTCTTTTATCTTGGCAAGTGCTGACTCTGCTTGGTTTCTTGGTTTTCTCCTCTGTCCAGTGGTAGAATTGTGTGACCTGACTATATATATATGTAGGCTGCTTTTTCTGCGCAGGTCCTGAGGCTGAGTACAGGCTTTAAATATACATTTCTTCTCAGATTGAGGTTTGTCCAGGCTGATCACTCATCCTGCTGCTCTGCCCATCCCCCCCAACCCCCTTACACAGCGGGAACCTTGCAGTTGGTTTCCTGTGACTCCAGCTACAGGCGGGCGGGTTTTCTCCTTCCCTTCCCTGACCTCACCCAGCAAGCACTCCAGAGGCAGTCAAAGCAAACAGAACTTGAGCGACCTGGGCAGGAAATGTAGAACAAAGGAGGGCTTCTTTTATCAGCTGTTCCCTTCTGTTAGAAGATAAATTGTGAGCAATAACCTTAAAAAAAAAAAAAAGTAACAGAACAAAAATAAGTTAGATAATACTTTGATGAAATGGAGGCATTTATTTATTTATTTATTTATTTATTTATTTACTTATTTATTTATTTATCTGAGATGGAGTTTCACTCTTGTTGCCCAGGCTGGAGTGCAATGGCACAATCTCAGCTCACTGCAAACTCTGCCTCCCAGGTTCAAGTGATTCTCCTGCCTCAGCCTCCCGAGTAGCTGGAATTACAGCCATGCACCACCAGGCCTGACTAATTTTTTATTTTTAGTAGAGATGGGATTTCTCCATGTTGGTCAGGCTGGTCTCGAACTCCCGACCTCAGGTGATCCGCCTCCCTCGGACTCCCAAAGTGTTGGGATTACAGGTGTGAGCCACCGCGCGCGGCCCATTTATTTTTTATTCAATGAGCATGTGAATACTGTGTGCTGGGTACGTTGAGTTGTGACTGTTTAACGGTGTGTGAGACATGGAGCTTAACCTATAAGAATTCACAGTTTAGCAGAGGAAACTAGAAATAAGAACCCAGGCCAGGCATGGTGGCTCACACCTATAATCCCAGCACTTTGGGAGAGTGAGGTGGGAGGATTGCTTGAGGCTAGGAGTTCAAGACTAGCCTGGGCAACATGGCAAGATCCTGGCTCTAAAACAAAAAATAAAATAAATAAATAAATAAATAAATAGAAATAAAACCCCAAACAAATTATGTTATACCTAGAGGTTAGATGACTTTGCCCTTTTCATTACCGTGTCTCTATTGTCTAGATTTATGCTGGCATGTGCTTCTTGTTTAATAATTATTTGTTGAGTGAATGAATGAGTGAATGGGTAGAATGTTTGGAAAGCCCATAGGAGGGGTCTCTAATCCAGTATTGAGGGGTCAGTTAAGGCTGCTTGGAAGACATGGCACAGAGACTGGATGACTTAAAGAAAGGGAAGAAGTGAAGAAGGAAGGAATGGGTGGGAGGTAGAGAAAAGCTGGGGTGGTGAGAAAATGTTTTCCAGGTCAAAGGAGCAGCACATGGGTGAGGATGAAGGCCTTGGTAGGCTCAGCCATATAAACTTGCCAATAACTGACCATTTTAACTAAGAAAAACAGCAGGTGCATATATTTCAACCAAATATTTAAAACGTCACTAAATAGACACAAGATCTTGGGAAGCCTTGTGAGCCATTCAGAAATTGAATGCTAACCTGAGGGAATGGAGAGGCAATGAAGTTTAACTTTTTTCTCCCTAAAAAAATACAAAAAACAAAAAAAACCACTAGCTTATTTTTATATAGCTATATAACTAGCAAATGTTATTATTTTTAAAATTCAGATTATAACAAGAGTATAAAGAAAAATGAGAACAACCACGTTTGCTGTCACCACTCAGATGACCATAGCTAACGATTTGGTGTGCTCTTCTCAGCCTTTTATCCTCAAGTCATATATGAAGAGGAGAAGGCCGTGGAGCTGCCACTTAGAAGCTGCTGTTTGGGAGTTGTTTCTGTTAAGCTGCTGTGTCTACCAGAGGAGGCTGCAGGTTACCATGGAAAAATTCGGTTTTGTCTTGTGAGCAGAGTGGGAGAAAGGTGAAGCAGGACTTTTTTAGGGATTAACTGTTGTGTCTCCTCATATGTACCCTCATGTGAGGTGGCTAGGGACAAAGTGGGCACAGGGAGAGTCAAGAAGCCTCCTAAGAGGCAGGACATTGAGACCTAACATATTCTCTAAAAACCAAAACCAAAACCATAAGCCCTGAAAATTTCAAAACTAGAGAATCGTTCAAAAGAGAAAATGATTCCTCACAGTTGCACCATGCACAAAATTCCATTATTGATATTTTCGGTATAGTTGGTCCCAGTTCTTTTTCTCTTTGTGTTGTGTAAATCAGACTGGAGTAATGTTCAGCAAATACTCATTCTGCTCCCCCTACCTCTTTGATATTTATGTATGCATGTACACGTACGTACACATGTACTCACAGAAAATAAGTAGTCATGTTTTGTGTCTCCTTTCCTTTTACCATATTATTTTTGAATTCCAGCTTGGACTTACCCTTAAGAAATGTTCCTGAAGGGATTTTTTATCCTGAAATTGTTCTTGACGACTCTGATGATATGCTATTAACTCCAAGAGGTCTTTTATTCCCTAAAATTGGTGACTTGAAGTCACTTTTGGTACTCTTCAGAATTTGTGCTCCCTCCTTGTAGTATTATGTTTTTTAACCTATTTTACCCAGAGTAGGCAGAACTGGCATTTGTCAAGCAAGAAGTCAAGTCCTGCAGCTCTTAAAAATGGTAAGTGGGACTCCGACAGGTCTTCTCTGCCCACTTTGTGGAACGTGAATGGATGGCAAGGATGTCTGCACAGTGCCCAGACCAGCTACTGGGAGTGCAGAGTGAACAGCTGAAACTGATCAAGTGGGTGCTTGTTGATTGGACAGCCCTCGCATCCCTCCTGGTCCATATTCACTACTACCCTCTCTTCCCTTCCCCACCTTGCTATTCCAGTCTGACTGCTTCTCTCTGAAGTGGGGGACACCTCTGCCTTTCTGCCTGGTCTTCCCAACATAGGCAAATTCTGGGTGGAGCTCAGGGTTGGCCATGGAGAGACAAAAATTATGGTGACTACTGACACTTCATCAATGCCCTGGGCACTGAATCTATTCTAACTCCCCACTGCCCACCCCCTCCCACCCCTCCTGACCCTACACACAACACACACCGCCTACATATTCTCTTGGAAACACACTTCATGTACTGGATACTATTCTAGCTCAAAATAGAGATGTCTTAAATCCTGCCTTCTTTTAATCCTTTTCAGTTTTTGGAGTTCTTAAAAAATGCCTTTAATGTTTACAATTCTGGAGAGGAATTCTTTTTTCAAACTTTTTTTTTTTTTTTTAATCTGCTCATCTCACTAATGGCAGTAACAAACAAAAGGATGGACCTGCCTTGCCTGACCTGGACCCCCTTTTCTCAGCAGCTTGCCCTCTAATGGCTTGTTTCATACTGCCAGTTCCCCTTTTCCCCGCACACCCTGAGAGCTGCAGGCAGGGCTGCCTCCGCAGGTCAAGGGCTCACCTGCCCAGCCAACCGTGTTCTAGAGAGTTTCCCTGCAGTCCCCCTAGTTGTTGTGTGTTCCTTTTTTGTTGTCTTGAGACATCACCTCTTCTTTTATATCTTCTTACATTCTTACATTATATCTTCTTACATTTTTTAACCAGAAAAAAATTACAGTTTCCCTTTGGTCTAGCAATGAGCGCTTGAGCCTTGACAATGACAATTCTTTATTGCTCTTTTCCCTACTATTTTCTATAATAAACTATCCAGGCTCATGATTAAAGACCTATTTTTCATCTGATATAAGTAACCACCCCAAATAATAATAAAACAAAAACAACAATAATAGCATACATTTATTAAGTACTTACCAGATACCAAGCATTATTTTATGTGATTTAGTTTACATGTATGATCACTTTTGACCTTAATAATGATTCCTGCTCTACAGATGAGAAAAGTTAGGTACAGAAAATACAGGCCGGGCACCGTGGCTCATGCCTGTAATCCCAGCACTTTGGGAGGCTGAGGCGGCCGGATCACCTGAGGTCAGGAGTTCAGACCAGTCTGGCTAACGTGGCGAAAACCCATCTCTACTAAAAATACAAAAATTAGCCCAGCGTGGTGGCACGCTGGGTCCCAGCCATAGTCCCAGCTACTTGGGAGGCTGAGGCAGGAAAGTAGCTTGAACCTGGGAGGTGGAGGTTGCAGTGAGCTGAGATGGCGCCACTGCACTCCAGCCTGGGTGACAAAGCAAGACTCTGTCCCGAAATAATAATATAATAATAATTTAAATAATTTATTGATATTCAAAAGCAAACAGTAACTCACATTAGGAGCCACTGAGATGTACTATGTGTAGAAATATTAGCTGTGAATCTCTTTGACCCACTTCCCTGCTTAATTGGTCTTGGGCATTCAGATACCTCAACTGAAGCACTGTTTGTTTGAGGACGTGGGTGATCTCAGATACCCTCTTGAAGACTCTGCACCAAGACTCTTTTTTTGGCTGCTGTTATCCACAAGTGGCTGCAATTGTTTTTCTAGGGTCTGAGAGAGAGGCTTTATCAGGATTCAGATATCTCTCCCATAGGCCAAAGCCACACTCACTGAGAAGCATCTCTGATTGCAGCCCCCACGATTGTGTTCTTAATGCTTTGGCCCAGCTGGTGGGAGAATCAGTGACATGCTCAGGGGCTGGGCTGAAGAGGGAGATCTACACATAGCAGCAGCCAGAGGCTGGCCTCTGCTTTAAAGGCTGCCTCTATGAGACAGACACAGCCATCAAACTCAGGATACCTGGGGCAGCTTACAGGCCATGGGTCTAGGCATCAGTGTCATGCTCCTGTTGACAGGTTTTGCCCCTTGGAATTTAGAATTTTTCAGATTTTAGAAAAGCAATGTGATGTGTAAGTTGCATATTATATAACACTCCCTGCAGAAACGAGGGCAATACCTCATGATCAAATACATTTATATGTCTGCAGTGAAATGTACAAATATTCAAATTAAGTGGGATAAACAAAGACTGTAAATAGCTTCGTGTTTATTCAGGTCAGGGTTTGCTATCACGTGAGTTTAGATACTAAACTTAGGAAAGCATTTTTAGTTTTCAGAGTTCTGTAGATAAGGGATAGTCAACCTCTCTAGAGAGCAATTTGACAATATTTATTAAGAATCTTATAATGCATGTACCCTTTCACCAAAAATCTTTACATGCAAAAATCTAGCAATAGGAATGTTCACCACAGCATCATTTTTGTTTGAAAACAAAAACAAAACCAAAAACAATCTAAATGTCTACCAGTAGGGGATTCTTTAAATAAATATAGTGCATCCATACAATAAAATTGGAAGTAGTCCTTGAAAACATAATGTTTGCTTATTGACTTGGAAAAATGTGCACGATATGTTATTTAGAAACAAATGTAAGCTATGAATACAATCGTATTTGCATAATGAAACCTGGAAGGGTACACTTTAACTAGGCTTATTTTCAGGAATTAGTCTTATAAGTGGCTTTTATTTATTTAATGCTAATGTGGATTTCTGCATTTTCCTTATACTAAGTTTGAAAAGTAATACTCGTCAAACATTTCAAAGAATTCAGATCTGTATAAGCTAAAACAAAGGGTGCTACCCCACTTCACTCTCTCAACTCCCTCCTTGGAGGCAACACACAGCAATTTAGTATATTTCTTTGCAGACCCTTTTCTATGTTTGTAAATGCAAACTTTAAAAAGTAAGTTTTTGGCTGGGTGAGGTGTCTCACACCTGTAATCCCAGCACTTTGGGAGGCTGAGACAGGTGGATCACCTGAGGTCAGGAGTTTGAGACCAGCCTGGCCAACATGGTGAAACCTCATCTCTACTAAAAATACAAAAATTAGCCAGGTGTGGTGGCGGGTGCCTGTAATCCCAGCTACTTGGGAGGCTGAGGCAGAAGAATGGCTTGAGCCTGGGAGGCGGAGGTTGCAGTGAGCCGAGATTGTGCCACTGCACTCCAGCCTGGGCAACAGAGGGAGACTCCATCTCAAAAAAAAAAAAAAAAAAAAAAAGAAAGTAATTTTTTATTCACGGAATCATACCATGTCTGTTCCTGTGTCTGTGTTTTTCATGATACTTTTTTTTTTTTTTTTTTTTTTTTGAGACGGAGTCTCGCTCAGTCGCCCAGTCTGGAGTGCAGTGGCGCCATCTTGGCTCACTGCAAGCTTCGCCTCCCGGGTTCACGTCATTCTCCTACCTCAGTCTCCCAAGTAGCTGGGACTACAGGCGCCCTCCTCCACACCCGGGTAATTTTTTGCATTTTTAGTAGAGACGGGGTTTCACAGTGTTAGCCAGGATGGTCTCGATCCCCTGACCTCGTGAGCCGCCCACCTCGGCCTCCCAAAGTGCTGGGATTACAGGCGTGAGCCACCGCGCCCGGAGTCATGATACTTTATTGTTAACTCTTTTCGTGCTGCAAGAGTATACTTTAATTTACTTAACCCTTTCCACATTGTTGGCCTTTTAAGTAATTTATGTTTATTTGCTATCTCAAAGAATATTGCAATGAACATCGTTGTACAGGCGCCTTTGTGACAAGCACAGATTTATGTATAAGAGTTTTTAATTTTGATTTTTCTGACTTTTCTGTAATCAACATGCGCTATTTAGATTATTAAAAATATTATTAATCATATTAAAAGATTCTACTAGGTTGTTTCTAAAACCCTGAAGCCACTCAGTTGGCCCATTCTTTTCTCAGGATAAACGAGCTATTCACCAGCACCACCATGTAAATAAATACCACATATTTTCGGGCCACATATAGTTTTTACAGATTTTACTCTTCCCAAGGAGTATCTCATCCAGGGCTGCAGATGGGAACCGCCTGAGGGAAGGAGCAGCAGTTGCCAAAACCATGAGGTGGGGCAGGTGGATTGTCCTTGGATGGCTCTGGGTCTCTGAGGTGCAAGGGACTGCTGAGTCCAGACGGAGGGGACTCCTAAGAGAGGGAGGCAGGCAGAGTGGGAGCTTGGTTTGGGCCCAGTCTCTGGGCCTCCATACCCTCTAGCTTTCCTGTTCCTTTTGTGCTTGCAAAACAGATACCACATTTCCTCAATTTTCGCATATACCTTCCTGTTCTGCATTTTAATGTTTCTGAAATGGGAAGTGGGCATTGAGTATGGGAGTGTTCATTTCCCTTGCTCTTTTTGAAGCCTGTTATTAAATAGATGGTGCATCGTGTCACTGAGGGAGTTCTAGGATTAGGGAGTATAAAGGTTCCTCTTTTATTCCACTTCACCTCCAGCCCCATCACACATGCAGCTCCAGCTAGCCCACCATCAGATCAGGGGCTGTAAAATTCCATGCTTTGTGTGTACAGCATGAAGAAAAAAGCTGTCAAAGTCTTTTCTGAAATGCAGACAGGACTCAAGCGTGAGACAACAGTGGGGCTCATCACTCCTTTCCTTGGTTGCTCTGTGCCCATCCCTTTCAATAATGCTGCTAGAACCCTTCTGTGTAATTAGTGGGGGCATAATTAATACATGAGAGGAGTCTTTCTAACAGATCTGAGCAAGCGTATTCTCTTAAAAATGGGATGGGAAGCAGAACCTTACAGGCTTCTACACGTTGGGCCAAAACGTCCAGTGAGACAATCAAGTCCCCATCCTCAGCCACTTATATTCATATACTTTGTGGATGGACCCAGCCCCATGAAGGAAAGTAAAGGAGTTAGGAAGAGTTCTGAGTAGCTGAACTGGGAATTGAACTGGGTGGGTTTAAAGAGTTGGGGAAATGGGGCTGGGCACGGTGGCTCACGCCTGTAATCCCAGCAGTTTGGGAGGCCGAGGCAGGTGGTCAGGAGTTCAAGACCAGCCTGGCCAACATGGTGAAACCCCGTCTCTACTAAAAAAGTACATAAATTAGCTGGGCGTGGTGGTGTGTGCCTGCTCTACTAAAAAAAAATACGTAAATTAGCTGGGCATGGTGGTGTGTACCTGTACTCCCATCTACCCAGGAGGCTGAAGTGGGAGAATCACTTGAATCCGGGAGGCAGAGGTTGCAGTGAGCTGAGATTGCGCCACTGCACTCCAGCCTGCGCAACAGAGTGAGACTGTCTAAAAAAAAAAAAAAAGGCCTGGTACGGTGTCTCACACCTGTAATCCCAGCACTTTGGGAGGCCGAGGTAGGTGGATCATGAGGTCAGGAGTTCAAGACCATCCTGACCAACATGGTGAAACCCCATCTCTACTAAAAATACAAAAATCAGCCGGGCGTGGTGGTGGGTGCCTGTAATCCCAGCTACTTGGGAGGCCAAGGCAGGAGAATTGCTTGAACCAGGGAGTTGGAGGTTATAGTGAGCCAAGATCACAGCACAGCACTCTAGCCTGGCAATGGATCAAGACTCCGTCTCAAAAAAAAAAAAAAAAACAAGTTGGGAAAATGAAGTTGATGTTGCAGTTGCAGTAAGAGGGTCATTGGAAGGCAGAGTCTGAGGAAGACACAAAGAAACAAATGTTTATGAAATACCCACTGTGCACCAGGCACTGAGATGCAGTCTCAGCCCTGGGATAGATGTTCAGGTCTCTCTATAGGTGTTCAGGTCTCTCTATAGATGTTCAGGTCTCTCTATAGGTGGTAATTTGACCAGCTGAAGGCCACACAGTTAGGGATTGGGTCTTTGGTTTGTCTGACTCTCAAAGCTTAAAAGAAAACATCATTCTTGTTGCAGCCTCAAATTCCCTTTTTCCTCAGGTCCCTTTCTTCAGCCTTTTTCCTGAGTCCATCCAGCACACCACTGTTAGGATAAACTTTCTAGAACCCTGGTTCAGACGATTCCCTCCACAACCTGGCTCCTCTCTATGGGTAGAAATGTGCTCCCCTCCCAAGGCCTTGCACAGATGACATGAAGATATTGGCCTGGATTCTCCCTGAAGTCTCTCCCAGGCCTGAGGGTCGTGGTTTTATGGTTAGAAAGGCTAACTCCTTTATAAACATTTTACTAATTAATTTTACAAGTTTCTGACTGCCAGTAGGCACAAAGCAGCACCCTTGTCCCCAGCCAAACTTGCTTTTCTCCATCTCTTTTGCATGTCTTAGTGACTTATCCATCTTCTACTCAGTTGACCAAGCAAGACCTGGGTCTCAACCTCGATGCTTCTTTTTCCCCCCTCACCATGCCCTACCCAGTCAGTCATTGATCATTAATGTTGCCTACATCTCTCTCGAACCCACCCTTATCTTTCCATTCCCGCTACTACACCCTTAGTTATCTCTTGCTTGGAATAGTTTTCTACCCGTTCTTCCTACCCCTATTTTCCTCTCCACCCTTTCCAACTTTTTCCACGTTGCAACCAAATGATCTTTCTACAATATAAAGCTGACATGTCACTCGCTATTTTAAATCCCTTCAATGACTTCATCATCCTCTTAAAGGTATTAACATAACTCACAAGGATTTCCTTTTCTGGCCACTAATGTCTCCCTGTTTTGTTTTCCACTCCTCGTCCCTTCCCGTTCTATGCCCTAGTTGTGTGAGCCACCTACAGTTTCATATGTGGGGGAAAACATGTCCTAGAACATGGATACATACTTCGAATGTTAAGCCACACTGTTACACTTCTAGAAATGCAGCAATATTAAAGCACTAAAGTTCAACTGCAAAGCAGCATTTTTTTCTCGAAATCGTGTTGTTTCAGGGCTTCCTTCACACGCTGGAGGGAGGGATGAGTCAAAGGTCACATTCCTTGTGTGGCTGGCTTTTCCTAAGGAACCATAAAGGCAAGTAGGTGCTAAGCAGGATTTGCATCAAGAACCAGAAGTGCTATCCCCAGGGTTCCTGGGAAAGCTGCCTTCTTCACTTTTGGGCTGTTCTGCCAAGCACTGCCAACTGCTTTCTCCCTCTGAGCTTCTTGCGAGAAGCTATTACTATCACTCAGTTTAATTCCCATTTAATATAGTGTCTAGATAAAGACGGAGGATTCATGGGCTCAGTCTGTGAAGGTGCAGTGCAAATGTGTGAAAATAAAACATCTCCCAACCTCACCATCAGAGACACAGATTTTATTTATTTTCTCGGGAGTAGAGTGTCTGGTGAGGTCTTTTTTTTTTTTTTTTTTTGCTTTTGGTTGTTGTTGTTGTAGCTCAATGGAGCATTAAATTTAGAGTGCAGTCTGATCTGTCATAGCCAGAGCCAGCAGGATTGTGGGATGATGTGACCTGGAGATATTAGTCTTCTGAGTTTTGTAATAAATCCCTTGGTCTGTGACTGGGGCCCTGAGGGAAGGCTCCAGCCTTAGCCTGTTCTGAACAAAAGTGTGGAGTCATACGAACACAGTCACAATCACACTTGCAGAGTGCATTTTGAGGCCTTCTTTTAGTTTGGGATTCCCCTAAAGCAGATCTCAGGAAGCACATGGGGATTTAGGGAAGTAAGACAGGGGAAGGAAGGAAGCCAGTCCAGGGTGAATTAACAAGCAGGTCACCTCTGTGGGCAACTGGGGCTCAATTCACTGGAGATTCTTCTTTTTTTTTTTTTTTGAGTCAGGGTCTCACTCTGTTACCCAGGCTGGAGTGCAGTGGCTCAATCATAGCTCACTGAAGCCTCATAAACTCCTAGGTTCAAGCAATCAATCCTCCCTCCTCTGCCCCCTGAGTAGCTAGGACTACAGATGTGCGCCACCATGCCCAGGTAATTTAAAGACTTTATTTTTTATTTTTTAGAGATGGGGTCTTGCTATGTTGCTCAGGCTATTCTCAAACTCCCGGCCTCAAGCTACCCTCCTGCCTCAGCCTCTCAACGTGTTGGGATTATAAGCATGAGCCACCATGCTAGGCCCACTGCTGATTCTTGAGAGATTGTCCCTGAGTGTGGGGAGGAAGTTGGGGTATTTATTGACGCTTTCCTGTTTCTCACTGGGGAACGGTTGCTTCTTGGGGGCATTTTTTGATGGCAACACAACACTTTGCTGGTTTTCCTTACACATCTTAATTAGTTTTCAGTCTACTTTTTGGGCTCTGCTCACTCATCATTAAATACAGGAGTGCCTTAGGGCTTGGTGTCATCCCTGTTTTCTTAATTATCTATGCCATCATCTTACACTATTTTATCTGCATCCTTGGTTTTTAGCTTCACTTGCATGTTCATGACTCTAATTGCTGGTTTAGGCAGACTGCTAGTTATCTCCTCAGATCTATTCTCCTCTTCTTCCTTCTGAATAGGCTTGTGTCCAGAACCTGGGCTTTCCAGCTAGACCTACATTTCCCACCTCCCTTGTGACTAGGTGTGACCAGCTTTGAGGGTTCGCCAAGTTTGAGCCAATGGGATGTTAGCAAAAGTGGTGGGTGCAACTTTTGGCTGATCTCCAGCTTAAAAACAAACCACTTGCCTTAGACTTTTCTCTCTTCCCCACAGGCTGGGACACAGACAAGGCAGTAACTTAACTTTGCCATTTCTGATGAGGACACACTCTGAGGATGGTGGAGGAAAATGATGGCATGAGCCTGGGCCCCTGAATTATCTCACAAAACAGAGTCATACCACAGTAAAATTCTACTTTATTAAGCATCTGTATTTGGAGCTTCTTTGTTACATTATTGCAACTTAGCCTGTTAATTAAGTGAGAAACCAGCCCCGACCTCTCTTCTGAGATCCTATCCAAATTCAACTCCACAGTTCTACTAGGATGACTCTTAGGCCTTCAATAAAACTGAACTCTTAATTTTCATTTCCTCCCTCTTCTAATATAACTCTTCTCCAACATTCTCTTTTTCCATAAAGTTAATCTTAGCAAATCACTTTATTACTAGAATGCTAGAGTTTATTTTTTTAATGACTCTCTTTATCTTATCTCCACATCCAGTCAAATTACGACATCCCATTGATTCTACTTTCAAGATAACATTACATGTCCATACACTGAATCTTCCTGTTTTTTCTTTTTTGGATCTCTAGAGATCCATCATATTCCTCTGTTATTGTAAGTTCAGGCAGGGACACTTTTTGTTTTATTTTGTTTCATTTTCTTTTTATGTTTTACGCTTTCTTGTCTTATTCTTTATGTGTATTCCCATATCCCTTTTCTCTACAAGTACGTTCTGATGTGTTTGGTATGTGTCTTGTAATAGGTATATATCTTTGAAAAATGCACGATATTTGCATATGCAAGTATTTTCATTTTTAATATGGTATTGTAATAGAGATCCCATTCTAACTTTTGTAATCTACTTAGTACTTTAAAATATGTATCTGTGTTGCTCTATGAACCTCTAATTCATTACTTCCATTTGCTTCGTGTGTTCCTTAGTGGGTCAGCACCACATTTTTTTTTATCCATTCTCCTAATGCTGGATGCTTCAGTTACCACAAAATCCCTGCTTCCAAAGACAAACAAACAAAACGAGTTGCCAAAACATCCTCACATATGTTTCTTCATGGATGTGCATGTGAGCTCTTCTTGGATATATATCCAGAATGGGATTTCTGGGCCGTAGGGTATAGGCATACTTAATTCCACTAAGCAATGGTAGGTTTCTACTGGTAGTGCTGCATCCAGCCTTCTCTCTCACCATTGGGGCACAAAGATTCCTTTTTCCCCAAACACTTGCTCATTATAATCAAGATATGGTTCTATGTGACTTTTTAATTTGCCAATTTTATGCCCATAAAATGATATCTTATAATTACTTTAATTAGTGATTTACTTAATTGTGCCTGTGTGAGCATTAATTCTCATGCTTGATTCTACCTCCACTTCTTTGAATTGCCTGTTCATATTCTTTGCACATTTTTCCTCCTATTGCATTTACTGACATGTTCTTGTCAATTTCGGGGTGGGGGGAAGTTTCTTTTATCATAGGAACTATTCTAATCATGTATTATTCCTATTTGTGTTTATGTTTATGAGCATGTTGGTGCCAGGTAAAGCTCAAATGAACTCATAGGAACAAATGATTTCCAGTAGTTCGTATGGAGAAAGGAGGTGAGAGGACTGAGTCATCACTCTGAACATGGTAGGATAGTCATATGGAACTCTACCAAGCCTGCACTGTGGCAGTTAGAACCCCCATCACAGCAGTGCTATGCTGCACGAACCACTACTTTGTGCAAACCAAACTTCCACACTTCATTAACAATAAAGGTATTCGTAATTGTGCACTGAAGAAGTTTTAATTATATGGTGCTTTAAAATTTTCAGCACTCTATTTTGGAGTGCACCATTAAATTGATTAGCCCATTAAAATCAGTGGCTAAAAAATGAGTTCATTGTTAAAAAGATAATGATACTGACAGTGACTAAAACAATGGGCCATCTTACTCAAAATTTTAAAAATCCAGCCATTAACATGTGAAATGTAAAACGTGCAAATAAATTTTCCTGCTTTTATGTCCAACATTGGTGATTTAACTGTGAGCAAAACAACATCATTAATCATCCTAAAGCAAATTGTTAGTTTGACTTTCATCCTTTTTAGAGTTTTGCTTGTGTTTAATTTGCAAATTAATTTTTATAGTATTTTAAAAAAGATTTTGTAACCATGAGATTTTTATAGTTATTTTTATGTTTCTACATTTTTAAATAACATTGTAATAAAAGCAATCTTGACAAACACTGGGAGTCTGTAAGAATTTTGTCGTTAGTGTATACTGAAGCATTCACAGAGTTGTGGTGAATGGTGGTCACCAGAATAAATTCTAAAATATCAGGCAAGACAGACAATTCAAATATATGTTAGTTTGAGGTGAAGATAACAGGTAAGGTTAACACACCCGCAGGTTTGTGGTAGATATGATGGGCTGACTCTCAACCGCCATTCCATTCTTCTAGTGTCTTCCCTTCTTGCAGAGACCAGAAAGCCAAGAAATACATTTTCTAGACTCCCTTGCAGGTTGAGTTCTGGAGAGAATTTAGATTTGGCCTTTCAGGAGCACATATGTGAGTGTGGGGAAGCTGAAGTGAGCAGATGCCTACCATCTGCTCTTTCTGTTGCCAGGCACTCTTGTGGAGCCAGTTGTATTCGTCCCAGGGTCCAGCCACTATCTCTGAGGATGTTAGAGGCCGAAAGTAGCTGGTGCATGCTTTCAATGATGTGGATATGATGGTCTCCTGGTTGTGGTTCTGTCTCCACAGTGGCCCCCTGACTGTGGGAGAGGCAGCAGCTCTTTTGGTGGCTCAGTTATTCCTGTGGCTTCGGAAGTCATTTTAAAAAGCTCAGCTTGTTTGTTGAGTGCTTCCCGTGATCCTATAAGTTCTAAATACCCTGTAATAATTTGTTCTTGCCTAGCCTGGCTAGAATAGATTTTGTTCTTTACAACCAAACCTTGGCTAACATAAGTTTGAATCCTTGTAGAGGGAGACTTTCCAACTGCCAAAATCAATTCACTCCCAAGGTAGGAGCATACTTTTTTGTGCAGGGCTCTTGCTAAGGCCACATAGGATATAATTTTGCTTTGTGCTGCTAGGGAGCCCAGAGACAAGACCGTTTATGTGGTCAGTGGCATGTGAGCAGCACAGGCTGTGGAACCTGAGTTCAGGGATGGGTGGGGTGGCATAGGGGGAGAAACCACTGTGTGTAGATGGCCAGGGAAGCCTCCTGGAAAAGGTGGCACCTGAACTGAACTTCAGTGAATTGAGTCTAGAGAGGCAATGGGAGGGAAAGAGATGGCATGGGAGATACGCAGAATGGTATGAATAGCATGCAGAGGTGGAGAATTAAGTGTTGGCCAGATCCTGGAAATCCTTGAATGCTAGGAGAAAGATTTAATAATATTTTATTCTTTAAGCAATGGAGAGCCATTGCAGGTTTTGAGTAGAAGTAATATGATTAAAGCTGTGCTTTTTTTTCCTCCCTTACTTCTGAGAATAAAGAAAGCAGTGTTTACATGATAAGCCTTTGGAGTGACTGGAGTGACAGAGGTTGTTTCATGGTGTGTGACTGAAACTGAGATACTCTTACGTGGCCTGTTAATTTAAAACTTCAGGCAGTGGCACCCATAGGAGCATTGCATTTAGCATTCTGAAAGACATCAGAAGAGCCATTCCAGTCTCAACAAGCCAGTCCATGTTGTAACTATTGAAGAAGAAACCAAGATTCCCCCCAGATTCCTAAGAGCCATCTTCAGATTGAAATCGATGTTGCAAAATGTCCTTTCCACATTTTTTTCGGTTGTGCAGAATGAAAAAAATGTGGAAAGGACATTTTGCAACATCGATTTCTTTAAGTAGCAAAGTGGGAGAGATTTGATTTCAGGATTTTACTTTCTCTATGGCAACAATGGAAGACTGATTGCATGGCTGGAACTTTTATATTCTCTAAGAACTGTAATTTTTGTGTGGAAACTTTATAATGGTGGGGGAGTCTTAATTTTATTTTTGTTTTTCTGGATTTGGGCTGAGTTCCTTGTATAACCTTCTCTGATGAGCGATGATGGATGATGTAGTTGGGATACAGAATGGGGACAAATTGTCAGGTAGTGAACTTTGAAGTTAAATGAGCGGCCTTTCTTGACCTGTTGCAGATATTTCTGGGGGTTATAAAAAAAGAGGCATTGCTTTTAGGGTAAAAGTATCTGAATGGGAACCACAAGAATGGAGAAAGAGGTGTCCCTGATAATCTGTGGATTTTCTACCCAGAGACAGACCATCTAGATTTGACTGACAATAGACCTGGCTATGGAGCCTGATGGTTAATGAAAGCAAAATAGCATGGGAATGTAGACGTCTAAGGTGAGAAAGGTGCTCATGGTATAGTTTCTCACCTACTTACATGCCTTCCTGGTGGAGCTTTCCCAGCCTTGCACTAATCTAATTGGTCACACTTCAGAATGCTGATCAGGCCATGTTTACTTGAGGACAGGTCATACTCTTTCCCTTCTTTGGTGCAGAACTGGGAAATGGAGGCATTTTGTTTGTTGACAAACTTCTTTTCTATTCTTGATTTTGAGAGGCCAAAAGGAACAGTGGGGCAACTTGATTCCATTAGCAGGCTGTTACAATCACTTCCATTCCAAATCAACTTGAAGCAGATCTAAGGAAGCTGACCACACAGTCATGCAGGCTCTAAGCCAGCTCTCACAGAGATCCATTGATTGGTTGAGGACAAAGCAATATGAATCAATGGACACAGATTTCCTTGCTCCCTCTCTTGACTCCATCAAGTGTCATCTTTGAGGCCATCTGTGCCACCCTTGGATGGTCCCACTTCCATGTTCAAATATGACCTATGCATTCTATGCTTGGAATTATCATGTCATTATAATACAGGGAGGAATTTGACTTCCCAGGTACCTTGTTTGGTATGTGTGAAGTCTTTTCTTGTTGACAACCTGATGATTGCTGATATTTTTTCAAGGTGTGTACAAACAGCATCAAAATTCTATGATCAGAGATGTATGGACTAGACTTAGTCCTTTCATTTTTTCTTTTAGACTCCACTAATATTAAACTGCATTACGTATTTTTTCACTATCCTTTTTTTTTTTTTTTTTTTTTGGTGCCAATCTATTTTGCCTGACTGTTCTCTACTTGCTTTTTAACCTGAGCATACAGATGCATTTTATGGTCATTTTCCTCCTCATCATTATACTCTCCACCCTCCTGTTTAGGAGGAGGTCCACTTGCTTTTTTCTTCCCCAAGGCTCTGCTTCCTTCTTCCTCTGGTTTCTAGGCAGCTGAAAGAGTGAGTGCGTGCGTTCCTCCATTCTTCGGTCATGTGCACCTGGATTCTCTGGCCTCTTTAGCCCAGGCGGCTGGGCCGTGGAGAGTTTTGTCTTGAGCTCAGAGGGAAAGAGACATCTTCCTCATTTTTGGCCCTCAGACGTACTCCTCAGTTCCTTTGCCAGAAAGTTCTGCAAATAACAAAGCAGTACTTTGTTTCCCACTTGCTCCTTGTGTACAATGGCAAATGGATCTCAGCAAACTAGTTGGGAGGAAGGTAGAATTGTATTTTAAGATTCCCTATCCAGATGTCATTCAAATCCCACCATTGCTTTTGGCAGAAGATACTCCTGGTCCTGAGCTGGGGGCAGGTTGTGGCAGCAAGAAGCAGAAGACTGAGAGCGATCACCAAGACACGTGTTGCTGAGGGTCTGAACTGAGGACATGGCAGTCGGGGAGGAAGAGACACCTGGATGTGAGAGACAATGGGGGTGAGAACTGGCAGGACATTGGACTGGCACTAACAAGCCATCCTCAGAAGCATGAGCAAGTAAAAAAGTCAGAAACGGGTCAAAGGGATAACTGAACAAATGAATGATAATGATAACAAAGAAAGAGAAGATGTAATAAGGGAATATGGTTAGAAGAACATAGGAATTTAAGAAAACATAAAAACAGATAAAAAACACTTTTGTAGATCAGATTTGCAAACTCCGCTTGCTTGCCTTTTCTTTCCCTTGGGCATGATGCGTGGCTCCCTGGAGGCTGACACAAGTTCAGGGAAATCAATACTAGTTAGTCCAAATGGGGGAAGTGTTGGAGAGGAGCTGGGCCTTATGTTTTCGAAAGCCTTAATGACTGACCAGTCCAATTCAAAAGAAACTGGGATTCTTTTGGTTTTTGGTAATGATCCAGCTTGTACCTTGTCTCCCAGTGGTGCCTTCACTGATTCCTTCTGTCTTGATTTGGTTTCCTCTGAGACCCAAGCTTTAGATAAAGAATCAGGAAGTGATTTCTGGAAATGGGAGTGAGGGGCAGAGAGAGTAGGATAGAGAAGGGGAAAAGCTGGTGTGTGGGTGCTTTGTAGAGATCGTGGCTGTGGTGACAGGAACTTGGGTCTCCTGGAACTGCGGAGAAGGCCAGAAGGCCTCCCTGGATTGACCACTGAGAGAGGAGGCCAGAGTGTCTTTCTAGCACCTCTCCTCCTTACCCCGCCCCCCCCCCCCCCCCCCCCCCCCCCGGCTCCCACTGGCAGAGGGTTGCTCCAGAAGTATTAGCACCGTCACTTTTGGGCTGGGCTGGGCTGGGTTGGTAGCTCTAGGGCAGAAAGTGGAGAGACTATAGAGCTTGAGGGAGGACACCGTGAGCTGGAGGGTGTCCAAGCTTGTGGAAATGTCCACTCTGGCTGCGGCTGAAATTGCAGGTGGGATGTGATGGTGTCCAAGCATCTGCACAATTAATAACCCCTTCAATGAGACAAACCTCTGCCAGACACTTTCCGCCCTGCTTTGTACCAGTGTTGGCATTCAGCTCATGTGCCCCAGTTGCTCAAACACAGAACTGAGAATCCCACCCTCTACTCCCATGCCAGCCCTCAGCCTCTCCCGGGGACCTCTGGATAGTCCTATAATCCAGCAGCTAAAGGGTTAATTTCTGGCCAAGCAGGTCTTTAGCTCCAAGTCTGTCTGACTGGCTGGCCAGCTGGGCATGTGCTCTATTGACGATATTGCATATCACCTCTGATTGTAATCATCTGCCCATATATATACCTCTTTCACCAGATCAATGTGCCTTCAGGCAAGGACTGTTTTATTTATTTATCTTTTTTTAATTTTTTTGAGACAGAGTTTCACTCTTGTTGCCCAGGCTGGAGTGCAATGTCGTAATCTCTGCTCACTGCAACCTCTGCCTACCCAGTTCAAGCAATTCTCCTGCCTCAGTCTCTTAAGTAGCTGGGGTTACAGGTGCCCGCCACCATGCCTGGCTAATTTTTTTGTATTTTTAGTAGAGATGGGGTTTCACCATGCTGGCCAGGCTGGTCTTGAACTCCTTTCCTCAGGCAATCTGCCAGGCTCGGCCTCCCAAAGTGCTGAGATTACAGGCGTGAGCCACTGTGCCCAGCCTGTTTTATTTATTTTTATATCTCCATTGCCCAGGGCAGGGCATGCTACACTTAGAACTCAATACCAGAAACAGAAGTGGTATCAAAATGAAAATATCCATGTAACACCAAGGTTAACCAAAGCATGGCTAATGTCACTCGTGTGAACATAGCTTAAGATGGAATTCAGCACTGAATATTTCAATTCTTACTTTAACCTTGGTCATAATCTCATTCTAAACTGTAACCTAAATCCATTATAAAGCTGGGTTCTGAAGATAAGTATCTGTAAACTTTGGTTCTTTGAGAGTGTATTTGATGTCTAGAAATGACCCAGATTTGTTCAGAGATAAGTCTGGCAAATTTGAGTAGTTTTTCAAAGTGAGAAACACTGTTTTGGATCATAAGTAAGTATATGATGCTGAGGGTTTTTATTTTTCTTTTGTTGTTCTAAGCTGAACTGGAAGGAAATTCCAAAGGATGAAGTATGAATATATTGTGAGCCATGGAAGATTTGTTATAAACAAGTGTATAGCCTTCCAAGATGACTACTTTGAAAGAACACCCTTGTTTGGATATTTAAGTAGGTTTAATATGATTGGTCATGTGCAATTATGGCCATAATTCACCCACAGGTGAACATACACATTTCTGAGCGCTGAGACACATTACTGTCATCCTCTTATGTTAAGCAGCTTCGATGTTTAAGGAGTCACAGACTAGAATATGGAGAACACAGAGCATTATGGGAGCACAGCTTGCTAGCCATTTTCTCATTTTAAAGCTGCTAAGTGTCACCTAGTATTGCTGTACTCTCCCCTTGAGAAGGTGGCTGGATATCTTCTCTGGCATCCGAATGTCGTAAGTCAGTGGGTTGTAGGAATTCTAGAATGTATAACGACTCAGCTACTCCAACCACTACATGCTGCAAAAATAGAAAGAAAAGGCTAGTTGTACTTTCTGGGGATAAAAACCAACTTTCCAAAATTAATTAGACTTTGGGTCACATGAAAGTAGGTAGAGCTGCTGCTCCTTTCCCCTCCACTCCCTTGAATGTGTAACTTGGCCAGAGACTCATTCCTTTAAGTCTAGGTTTCTCAAGCTCAGCACTACTGACATTTTGGGTGGTAGAATTCTCTGCTTTGAGATCCGTCCTGTGCCTCATAGAATGTTTAGCAGCATTCCTGGGCTTCATTCACTAGATGCCAGTAGCATTCACTCCCCTGCCCCTTGTGACAACCAAAAATGTCTCCACACTTTTCTAAATATCCCCTGGGAAGGCAACCTCACCCAACACCCACATTAAGAACCACTGCTTTAAATGGAGAACAAAGTTCTCAGCATCTCTCCTGAGACTAACATGACTTAAATGGTAGAGAACTTTGCCATGTCTTCCACAACAGTGCAGAGCATTCTGTAAATGGTGTGGTTTTGTGAGATATTAGAGGAAAACCCAGTCTTTCATGCCCAAAGGCCCTCCCAAGCATGATTTGTGGCGAGAGGCAGTATTTAGCTGGAGTTTCCTAGTCTTCTGTGACTGCACTGTAGTTTAAGGAAGGAGTGTGGACTTCAGAACCACATGGTTCTGAGCTCAGATCCTTCTCTGTGGGTAAGCTACATAATGTTTCCTAGTGTGGGTTTCCAGGACCCACCTTGTGGAGTGCCTGAGAGGGGAAAATGAAATAATGCAGGAGAATATGCTATTGACAAAACCTCACTTCCCCATCTGTTCCCCAAACCATCCAAGCCAGCTGTAGTAGACATAGTTGCTTTTCTGTGCAGATCCCTTTGGGTCCCTTCTACATTTCCATGCACCCCCTTCCCCAACTGTGTGTCCTTTACTTTTCTTTTCTTTCTTTTTTTTTTTTCTTTTTTTTTTTTTTTTTGAGACAGAGTCTTGCTCTGTCGCCCAGGCTGGAGTGCAGTGGTGTGATCTCGGCCCACTGCAAGCTCCGCCTCCTGGGTTCACACCATTCTCCTGCCTCAGCCTCCCGAGTAGCTGGGACTACAGGCTCCTACGACCACGCCTGGCTAATTTTTTTGTATTTTTAGTAGAGACAGGGTTTCACCGTGTTAGCCAGAATGGTCTTGATCTCCTGACCTTTTGGGAGGCCACCTTGCCCTCCCAAAGTGCTGGGATCGCAGGCAAGGCACTGCGCCCAGCCTGTGTCCTTTACTTTTCAGAGCAGCACAGGTGACTCATTTCAGAGGACTGCCCTTGGCTACTGGAGCCACTTTGCCCACATGTGGAGATTGGGAAGTGCGTGGGTGTTTACACATTCCAAGTCTCTCCTTATGGCCACATGTCAATCACAGACAGGTGTTGGAATGAAGTCTCAGTTCCCTTGCCTCAAGTTGGGCCAAACACTAAGGCATAGTTTACATGCCAGAGCTCATCTCTGGATTCAGGTTGAGACTGGAACTTTGTCTGGACTCGCTCCCTTGCTTGACTTCTTCCTATTTTCTTGACTTCTTCCTATTTTCTTGACTTCTTCCTATTTTCTTACCCAATTTCTCCTGGGAGTGCTTTCTACATAAATCACCTGCATGTGAATCATCATCTCCAGGCCTGATTCTGGGGAAGTGTGTGGTCTCTCAAAGTGGCCTCCATTGATTCCTTCCTTCTCTGTACGTGTATGTTGTTCCTCACATTAAGAGGAGGATTCTAATTTCCTTCCCTTGAACCTGGGCTGGGCTTAGTGACTTGCTTAACTAGTAGAATACAGCAGAGTGATGTTCTGAGATCTTCTAAGGCGAGATTATAAACGCCCAGGAGCTTCTACCTGGGGTTCACAGGATGCTGTTTTTTGGAACTCGGCCTCCAGGTGGTGAAAACCCCAAGGCACATGGAGAGGATACTTGTAGCTCCCACATCAAGAGCCCCAGCTGTGCTCCCAGCCTGCAGCCACCATTTACTGCCAGCCATGAGAGTGAAACATCTTGGATGTTGTTATGAACTCAATATTTGTGTCCTTTCAATATCAATATTTTGAAATTCTAATCCTCAGTGTGAAAGTATTTAGAGATGAGGCTTTTTGGAGGGATTTAGGTCTTGAGAGTGGAGCCCTTATGATGAGATTAGTGCCCTCAGGAGATGCAGGAGAAAGCTTGCTTCCTCTCTCTCCCCACCATGTGAGGATACAATCAGAAGACGGCTGTCTGCAAACCTCATCACAAACTGAATCATTTGGCACCTTGATCTTGGACTTCCCAGCCTCCAGAACTGTGAGAAATACATTTCTATTATTTAAGGACCCAATCTTCATTCAACAGCCTGAACTGAGAGAGACGTCCAGCCCAGTGGAGCCTTCAAATGACTTCAGCCCCAGTTTCCATCTGACTATAACCACATGATAGATGCCACTGATATGTATCCATCAGAGCCTAGTAACTCACAGAATCATAAAAGACCATAATAAATTGCTTTAAGCCACTAAGTTTTGGGGTGGTTTGTGTCTCAGTCTGTTTGGGGTGCAAAAAAAAAAAAAAAAAAAAACACCACCATAGGCTTCTGACAACAGAAATTGATGTCTCATAGTTCTGGAGCCTGGGAAGTCCAAGATCAAGATGCCAGCAGATTTGATTCTGGTGAGAGTTTTCTTCTGTTCACAGAAAGTGTCTTCTCACTGCTCTTACATGGTGGAAGGATAGAATGAGCTCCCCTGGGCCTATTTTAGAAGGACACTAATCCCATTCATGAGGGTGCCATCCTTATGACCTGATCACCTCCCCAAAGGCCCCACTTCCTAACACCATCACCTTAAGGCTTAACGATTTCAACATATGAATTTCGAGGCAATACAAACGTTCAGACCATAGTAATTTGTTTCATAGTAATAAATACCTAAAACAGGATCTGGCCTGAAGACTTCTCTCTCAGAAGGCATAAGATTGAGCCGAGATGTGCACACCTGCCCAGCTATACTAAGAATATTCTGAGAACAACTCTGCATAAGTGAAGGGTAGTGGAAAAGTTGCCAGCTATGGTGACTTGCAGATAGGATGGCTCTTGGTCTACTGTGTTCCCAATGCAGAAAGAACTGGGGAGTGAGGGTTGTTCTCCTCGCATGATTTTTCTCTGCTCACTTTCTCAGTAAGATGTTTTTATGTTGCTCCTTCCACAGCTCAGCTAATTAGCTAGTTTGTCTGATTGGCTGCTTGCCTTCTAAATATGGGCTTGTGAAAATGACACTTCCCCATTCAAGAGCTTTATTAGCTTTCTGTGTGAGATGCTACCTACTTTATAACAATCTCAGACCAAAATCCCAGTGATGTGGCAACAAATAATCCCCTCCCCACAAAACTAGGTGTTGCTTGCTGTGCCAGGCAATCAATCCAGACAAACCACCTGCTCAAGCTGCCATCTCTCTGTACTAGGGTGATGCAAAAGGAGATAAATTTTGAACTGCTGTTTGAAAGATGTACACTATTCAGGTGAAGGTTATACTGAAAGCCTAGACTTCACCAGTACACAATACATCCATGTAACAAAACTGCACTTGTACTCCCTAAATCTATGTTAAAAAGATGGGATTAGAAAAGGCAGGGACATGGGATGGAAGAAATGGGTATGAGAGGGGTCCACCATGAGGTCTTTGGGACACAAGGAAGATTAATCCTGGGCTGATATGTGCCTCAGTTGACCCTGACTAATCCCCAGTTTGTGCGTGTGTGCATGTGTTTAACCAAGACGGTAACACGTAAGGAAAGGAAATGGTTCGGACCATAAGGAGTCCCTCTTTACCCTTCCCTACCTGTTAATAGCAAGACACATACAGGAGGCCTGGATATGATGGGAGGAAGGATGGGGTCTCATTGCTGCTGTGCCTGGTCCAAAGTCACTGCCAACCTTGTCGCAGATTTGTCATTGGTAGGGGTGGCACTGGCTCATGTCCTTCTCCTCTGGCTTCTGAAATCCAGGTCTTTGGAAACATATGCTGGATAACGGTATTTGTAGATCAGAATGAGCCTCTTCACCACTTCAGTTTCTTCATTAAAGTGCAGCTCAGTCCCTGGATTAACTTTGTCATCAACCTGGTGACGGGTATGAGGCTATGTCCTTTGGAGGATTTGAATCAGAAGTCCTTGGTTTTCTTCATAGACACTATGATGAGATTAGGGCATAAATGAACCTCCAGGGAGGAGATGTAATGTAGCCATCACATTTTACAACTCGAGGGGCAGAATTCATACCACAGTCTTCATGAGCTGGTGTTGAGCAGTGCACTACCTGAGCTGTTATTCTCAGTGGCCATGGTGGAAAAGGAGTCAGTAGGGACTTCTATAAATAGCACTAAGCAGGGGCACAGAAAATGGTTTCTGATTTTCCTCAAAGTCCTGATCATGCCACTTTGCTGCTCAACAGCTTCTTAGCTTTTGATTGCCTGCGATCTGGCTTTTATGATCGCATTCCTTACTACCTCCCCGTCTTCATCTCCAAAGCCTCATCCCCTCACTCATTCTGCTCCAGCCATATCAGCCTTCTTGCTGCTTTTCAAATACACCAAGTGTCCTCCTTCCTTGTAGTTCTTTATCTTCTATGTGGAATATTCTTTGCACTAGATATCTGCATGGCACACTTTATTCCAGTCTGTGCTCAAATATTACCTCCTCAGAGAGGCCTTTCTCACCACCCTGTCCAAGATACTACCCCTGGCACTCTCCATTTCCAGACCTGCTTGGTGTTACATCATAGCACTTCTCACTGCCAGACAATATCTCACATTCTTTTTTTTTCTGTTTATGGAGGGAAGGGTTTTTTCACTGCTCTATCTCTAATCTTGAGGGTATAATTGAGGTACTCAATGTATATCAAATGAATGAATGAATGAGTTCATGCACATGAGCTCGGCTGATCGTGTGCTGTGTGACCTCAGTCCCTTGGATAGCACATATGTTCTATGAGGAGGTGATGGCACCCTGGGCCCTGAAGTCCTGGCTAGGAATTTTGTTTCTCTCCTATCTGCTTTTAAGCAAAGGAGACCTTGTGTGGGGTGTGTGGAAGGATCCAGAAGGGAAGGAAGAAAACAGAAAAAATAAGGATGTAGAGAGTGAGAGATGATGCAGAAAATGCCGGCTCAGGGTGATTTTCCAGGCTGGATGGCATACAAAGGTCCTCCTGGTTGGCTGTGTGATAAGCAGGCAGAGAAATCTCACCAATGAGTGAGGAATCCAGCTTGGGCATGAAGGGAGGTTTAAAGGCCCCAGAGTGCCCAAGGTGATGGACAGTTGCACATGAGGTCCATAGTTACAGCATAGAATAAGGCAGAATCACATCATAATGAAGTTATTTCTTTTTCAATGTTCTTACTGCTTGTAACAAAGAAGAGTCTTGGTCTGACAATGATGTGCTTTACTCCCTCTTTCTAATCTCTTCTTGCAGTAAAGAGGTGACAGGCCTCAGGCTCGAGGTCTGAAGCAGGTAACATTTCCAGATGGAATTTAATAACCCTATTTTATTTTACTTGTAAGTACTTTTTTTTGTGATCACCTTCTGTTTATGGCAAATTGAACTTCTCTTGGAAAGCTGGAAGATTCTGACTTCTCTTGGAAAGCTGGAAGGGCTGGCAAGTTCAGGCTTTCTTTTCCTCATGGCCACAATTTACTGGGATGAAGAGTGGTTTCTCACTTTAAGTGGGGAGTTCTCTAGAATCACCTCTGCTTTCTTTTTGTCTCTTTAAGGGAAATTAGAAACCATCTTCTGCCACCACATTCACTTTATGGGTGTGTCACATGGGGGTATGTCAAGGGTTACAGCTCAGGTTTGTTATCCTGGAGGAAGGATTCTTAATCATATATGGGCACTGGCATTGCCAGGGCAGCTTTTCCTAAATGCTTATCGGAATTGTGTAGAAGCTCTCTCAGTGCCTCTGATAAGCACCTGTGGGTTGGTTATACTACACTGGCCCATAAGAGACGTCAAAAAAGGTTTGCCTCTTCATCTACCCTCTTTCTGTAGGTACCTGTTAGCATTCTTTGACAGTAAGCAACAGAAACTGACATTTGTTAATTTAGTTAAAAAAGGAATTTATTGGAAAGATGTTGAATAATGGATAGTATTATAAAAAAAAAAAAAGTTGACCAACCAGGATTTGGAAATCAGGGAAGCCATGAGAATCTTAGTTAAAACCTTGTAAGCTATCTTCTTTGGGATCCTTCCATCAGTTGTCTCAGCTCTGTGTCTCCGCATTCAAAATTATAATTTCCAGAAGAATCTCAATGGTCTCAGTTGTTTTGGGCAGATGGGGTGGTGGGGTATTTTGAGCCATCAGGACACCAAAAGGAAAACAGTTCTATTAACAAAGAAAAAGAAAGGATACTGAAAAGACATAAACAGTAGATACCAACTATATCCGGTGAGGATCTTCCCAGATACATCTAAAACTGCACAACTGTTTCCTTTTGGCTTGTTTTAGGAATACTGGTTGGAGAGATAATTTCGTATCTGCAGTTGGGGAGCCTGAGTCTTTGAGACATCAAAGTGACACAATCAGGGTTTGAGGATGAATTCTCGATCGGCACTGTAATCCAGAGAACATAAGGTTTAGACTCTTCTCTAAGACTTTGGAACTTATTGTCTAGCAGGTTGAGGTAACAGGCAGCGCTTACTCCATTTGGAAGATGCATCTTATTTTCTTGAGACTCAAGGAAATCTTGTTTTTGAGGCTTGAAATCTTTCCCAGACCCTGTGTCAAACCAGTGACAGGATTGTGCATTTCCGAGTGTGAATTAGTAGCTGGTGGACTCAGGTGTTTCCTAATGAGGCCGATTTAAATAGAATGCTTCTTGGGATGAGAAAATGGACCCGTCTTTTCAATGGTAGTTTTTTTCTATAATGCTAGATTTTGGCTTAGGCTCACCATTTACAACTAGAACTATGTTATCAATCTTGTTTCCTTTTTTTTTTTTTTTTTTTTTTTTTTTTTTTTTTTTTTTGAGACAGAGTCTTGCTCTGTTGCCCAGGCTGGAATGTAATGGTGTGATCTTGGCTCACTGCAACCCTTGCCTCCTGGGTTCAAGTGATTCTCGTGCCTCAGCCTCCTGAGTAGCTGGGACCACAGGCGTGCACCACCACGCCTGGCTAATTTTTGTATTTTTAGTAGAGACAGGGTTTCTCCATATTGGCCAGGTTGGTCTCAAACTCCTGGCCTCAACTGATCCACCCGCCTCGACCTCCCAAAGTGCTGGGATCACAGGCGTGAGCCGCTGTGCCTGGCCCTTGTTTCCTATTTTTTCTTAGACTTCCAGGACGTCTTCAATTGTAGCAATTGTGAAGGACTTTCTTGGGAATTTTTTCCTCCAGTCCATATATACTCAAATGGGCTTTAGTGGCCAGAGGAAGCCACTGAAGAATTTTTTCCCCCAACCCATATGTACTATTGTAATTTCTACTTTTTTCTATTTTGTTGTGTATTACACTATTTTGTTATATACATTTACTATTATCAACTTCATTTCATTTGTGGGAAAAGGCTGGGCAGAAATAACATGGCCTCTCCTTTAATCATTATTGGCTGGGTGTTCTCAGGAGAGGCTTTCATTTTTCCGTGCCTCATTTTTCTGTAAAATGCCCTGCCGACTTCACTTGGTAGTTTTAAGGGTCAAGTGAATTCATGTGTATGAGAGGGATTTGTACAGCAATATAATCATACAAAGTATTATTACACGTTGTAGCAGCAGCATGAGTAAGAGTAATAATTGGATGAGGCACAGGCATATTTTACTTTAGTTCTGAAATTCAGTCAAGCAAAAGGAAAGGAAAAATCAGGTGATAGAGGTAATATTTCCAAACTGGGGAGAGGGAGGGAATTTTATTTCAGCTTTATGCCTTTCTGAATGCACATTGCCCTTTGTTGACTCAGGTTGCTATGAAGCTACTTTTTTTTGATCAACCTTTCCTGCTGTGAGTGCCCACCCTGTGGTACAACTTCTCTGGCTCTCACCTTGAGGAATGAAACATTTCAGAGCAATACATATACTCTTAACTCTGCCCGGAAACTTGTGGAAGCCTGTGGAATGGACCCCAGGGCTTCTCTGCTCATCAGGTCAGAGCTGGGGGAGGCTGAATCATGCCCCTGGGGGCTTGCCTGACTCAGCATTCCTTTGTTAACCTGGTGTCCTGTTGGAAACCTGAATACCTGGGGAAAGAAAGAGACAAATTTAAGGGCCTCTTTGCTTATACAGAGTTTGTCTCATTTCATTCAGGAAAACCTCTTGTCTCATCACATAATAAAATCTCAGAGACTGCTGTCTGCCTGTAAAAATTATTTGTATTTTCCCAGGGATAAGAATATCATGTTTGTCTTTTAAATAACTTTAAGGGAGATTTTTTTTCCTTTGGTCAGTTTTGACAAAAGCGTCAGTGTCTCTCCGGTTTTGGAGATATGCTCCCAATGGTGGAGGTGCTCCCTGAGATCCCTCCAGGTCCAGGACTGCCACGGAACATCTAAGGAGGTGAGGGCAGTCCAAGGAGCACCAGGGATGCGGTGGTTAGGGACAGCAATTTGGGGAATGGACAAAAGTCTAGTTTCCCTGCAATAATAAACCGCAATTCTTTATAATCATTATTTACAATCCAGCCATCTCTTTTTGGGCAAAGCTAGCCTTTATTGGCCAAAGCAGAACATGATAATCAGTGAGTCTTATCAGTCCTTTAGATGAGTAGTCTTAAGAATCTGTTCAATGTTTATCTAGGCGTGGGGCAGGAGGTTAGAAACAGATTGATTAACGAGTTTTACATAATGAAAGATGTACATTCAGCAAAAATATTTTCTGCTTTTCTGTGGCTTTTCTTTTTCATATGCGTATTTATTGTTATTTTATGCTATTTCTTAATGTGTCAATTTGTATGCAATTTATTAACCTCTCTTAAATTAGCATCCTAACACCACTGATGCTGTGATTCCCCATCAATCTCAATATAGTTACATCACAACTTTTGGTTAATCAAATCTGTGTTTATATTTCTAAGACTGAAAATATTGCTTATTGCTGAATGAAGTAGTATAGTATAATTATGTCCTAATCTTGAAAAAGTATTCCATTTTTTCCATTGCTAAGTTTTCTATGTTTCCAAGGCATTTTCTCCATCCCCAACTCATGCCCAGTACTTCTATATATTTGTCCATTTTAAATTAATATTTCTCTCAACTACATCAAATAATCGATCAGCTCCCTGCCCAGAGACCTTCAGATTGATATTGGATTCTTCCTGTCCTCATCTGCTCTGGTTTCTTTCTAAGACTGGTACAGATGTATTTTCCTGACATTTTTTATCACTGTCTCATCTGTTTCTAAGTTTATGTTTTTATTTGCTAAAACATATCCACCAGTAGCTTCCTGAAAAAGGATGCATAAGCAGTAAATTTTTTAAGTCATTGTATTTTTAGTCTGTCCTCATACTCAATTGAGAGTTTGTCTAGATTTAGAATGTCAGTTTGAAATTAATTTTGCCTCAGAATTGAGGTGTAGCTCCATTGCTTTCTAGCATTCATAATTGCTATTGAGATGTCTGATGTAATTCTTTGCATCTTTGTATTCTTGTATGTGACTTTTTTGTTGTTGTTCTTCCTGTATTTTTTTCTTTTTCTTTTTTTTTTTTGAGATGGAGTTTCACTTTGTCACCCAGGTTGGAGTATAATGGCACGATCTCAGCTCACTGCAACCTCCACCTCCTGGGTTCAAGTGATTCTCCTGCCTCAGCCTCCTGAGTAGCTGGGATTACAGGTGCCTGCCACCATGCCTAGCTAATTTTTGTACTTTTAGTAGAAATAGGGTTTCACCATGTTGGCCAGGCTGGTCTCGAACTCCTGACCTCAGGTGATCTGCCTGCCTGGCCTCCCAAAGTGCTGGGATTACAGGCACGAGCCACAACCTCTTTCTGAAAATGTTACGGCTCTCTTTATCACTGATGTCCTGATATTTGATGATAAAGTGCCTTAATGTGAATTTTTTCCAATTTATTCTCTGAGGTCCACAGTGGAATCTTTCAGTAGGAGACTGAGTCCTCTAATTTTTAGAAATTTTGTTGTATTTTTTTTGTTAATTTCTTTCCCTCTCTTTTTTCCTCCTGAAGCTCCAAATAGTTAGATGTTGCATCTTTTAGACCAAGAGTTCACATGTCAGGTTGTGCCTCATTTGAAAGTCAAAACATCAGTTTAGTCGGTTGTAATGAGCACTTTTAAAAAATGAAATAGAATAAAATAGAAAATTTTATTTTCTGCATTTGTGATGGTTCATTTTGTGTGTCAACCTGAGTGAGCTGAAGGATGTCCAGATAGTAAAATGTTATTTTTGGGTATGTCTGTGAGGGTGTTTCTGGAAGAGATTAACCTTTGACTCAGTCTGTCCTCGCCAATATGGGCAAGCATCATCCAACCTATTGAGGGCCCTGATAGAATAAAAAGGTGAATGAAGGGAAAATTCTTGCTCTTCTTAAGCTAGCACATCCATCTTTTCCTTCCCTCAGACATCAGAGCTCCTGCTTCTCAGGCCTTGGACTCCAGGACTTACACCAGTGTTCTTCCCCGACTCCCAGCTACCCCTCTAGTTGTCAGATCTTTGGCTTCGGACTGCAAGTTACAGTGTTAGCTCCCTCTGTTCTCAGGTCTTTGAACTTGGACTGAATTATACCACCAGCTTTCTAGGTTCTCCAACTTGTACATGGGATATAATGGAACTTCTCAGCCTCCATAGTTGGGTGAGCCATTTCTGACAATAAATCCCCTCACGTATCTACATATATCCTATTGGTTCTGTTTTTCTAGTGAAAACTGACTAATACAGCATATCATATAACAAGTGTCAGAATTGTGTGTGAGTATTTATGTGTAGTGGGTTGCAATGCAATAGAAGATGCATTTATTGCTATGAGTCACGGTAAAAAAAAAGTTTATACGGCACCATAAACTACTTATTTTTTTTTAAATCCTTACTCTTCTATTATCTATTTCTTGGCCTTTTGTTTTAATTTCTTCCACCCTTTTACTGAATTTAAAATTTTGGCTATCAGGTTTTTGATTCCTAGGAGGTCTATTTGTTACTTAATCTTTTTCTATAGTACCCTGGCCCTCACACTCCAGAGCATGCTAGCCTGATTTCCAGCTGCCACAGCCTGCGTTGCTTTCCCAAAGGCTTCCTCTGACCACTGAAGCCCATTCGAGCTATCCAAGTGAGAGGCTGGATATGCCAGGGAATTAACACTTCTCCTTTCTTCCCCCTTTCTCCCTGCTCACCCTCAACCAAAGACTGTGGGAGTTGGTATAAAAATACCTTAGCTAATTTGAGAATAATATGAAGCCTATGTTTTACATGGCTTCTCATTTCTCGAGGCATTAAACTCCAGTGACCCATAGTAGTAAATGGTCAACAACGTACCCTTTATTGACTGCTCCCCTTTCTTGTGAAACTTCCTCACTCTTCTTTATTCCAATATAAATGACTTGCATTTGAATCCTTGTCTCAAGGTCTCCTTTTTGGGGACCCATGTCTGACCAAATTACTAGGTGATGCTTCTAAGCTTCTCTGGGGGATCTGCATTATAAATAGTGACTTTGAAGAAGCTCTAGCTCCGTGGAAAAAGCCTGCTCCATCCCTGTAGAAGCAAGCAAGTTTCGGGTTTGGGTGTACTGCATGGGTATTCTGATCAAAGCCAGGACATGACCTCATGTGGGGAGGTGCAGGTGACAGCTTGTTCTGTGGACATATGAAGCCTGGACCATATAAAGAAGGGCCTTATTCCAAGTGATGGTGATTCTTGGCACAAATTTGATTCACCCCAGAAAATCTTCACCTTCTGTCAGGTATCAACCATGGCACCCCTATGCCCACCTGTCCATTGGCAAGCCCTGAAGACAGATGGAGCTCCCAGGGACTGTGGCTCTTGACTTTCCAGCTCACATTAAACCCTTCACAGTGGCCTCAAGGAGCAGGACAGCTCAGGCTTGGGAGGGGAGACCATCATTAAATAATTAAGTATGAGGTTATTCTTTATTGGCCCCTTCAGGGTTAATCATAAGAATTAACAAACAGCATGTATGGCTGAGAGCCCTGCTGTTTATTTTAATAGCTGTCTTACATCTTGAGGGGGAAAAACAGAGAAAGAGCTGAACAGAGCTGGAATAAACCCTAGTTTAGCTTCCAGCCAAGTGTAGCATGCAGCATTCTGAGAAGCTTGGCTGATGGCACCGAGGTGGGCTGAGAGGGGGCAGGAGGGAGTCCCAGGTGAGGGATGTGGTTGGGTGATTCCTGTCTGCTGAGATGACCTGTGTCAATGAGCACCTCTCCCTGTGTGGTCTGTTGACTGCCCACCTGATAAGAAATCTCAACTACCATATTTCTTTGGACTATTTTGTTCCTAACTCATTCCCTTTATTCCTGCTTCTTCCTCCCAGTGCAGAACATACCATAAGTGACTCCTTAGTTCAAATATTGGAACAGTCTGATATTTGATGAGTATTGTTTTGATGAGTATTGTTTCTTTCTTGTTGAGAAACACACAACACAGCTACACAGATCGCAAGAAAACAATACTCATCAAATATCAGACTGTTCCAATATTTGAACTAAGGAGTCACTTATGGTATGTTCTGCACTGGGAGGAAGAAGCAGGAATAAAGGGAATGAGTTAGGAACCAAATAGTCCAAAGAAATATGGTAGTTGAGATTTCTTATCAGGTGGGCAGTCAACAGACCACACAGGGAGAGGTGCTCATTGACACAGGTCATCTCAGCAGACAGGAATCACCCAACCACATCCCTCACCTGGGACTCCCTCCTGCCCCCTCTCAGCCCACCTCGGTGCCATCAGCCAAGCTTCTCAGAATGCTGCATGCTACACTTGGCTGGAAGCTAAACTAGGGTTTATTCCAGCTCTGTTCAGCTCTTTCTCTGTTTTTCCCCCTCAAGATGTAAGACAGCTATTAAAATAAACAGCAGGGCTCTCAGCCATACATGCTGTTTGTTAATTCTTATGATTAACCCTGAAGGGGCCAATAAGAATAACCTCATACTTAATTATTTAATGATGGTCTCCCCTCCCAAGCCTGAGCTGTCCTGCTCCTTGAGGCCACTGTGAAGGGTTTAATGTGAGCTGGAAAGTCAAGAGCCACAGTCCCTGGGAGCTCCATCTGTCTTCAGGGCTTGCCAATGGACAGGTGGGCATAGGGGTGCCATGGTTGATACCTGACAGAAGGTGAAGATTTTCTGGGGTGAATCAAATTTGTGCCAAGAATCACCATCACTTGGAATAAGGCCCTTCTTTATATGGTCCAGGCTTCATATGTCCACAGAACAAGCTGTCACCTGCACCTCCCCACATGAGGTCATGTCCTGGCTTTGATCAGAATACCCATGCAGTACACCCAAACCCGAAACTTGCTTGCTTCTACAGGGATGGAGCAGGCTTTTTCCACGGAGCTAGAGCTTCTTCAAAGTCACTATTTATAATGCAGATCCCCCCGAGAAGCTTAGAAGCATCACCTAGTAATTTGGTCAGACATGGGTCCCCAAAAAGGAGACCTTGAGACAAGGATTCAAATGCAAGTCATTTATATTGGAATAAAGAAGAGTGAGGAAGTTTCACAAGAAAGGGGGAGCAGTCAATAAAGGGTACGTTGTTGACCATTTACTACTATGGGTCACTGGAGTTTAATGCCTCGAGAAAATGAGAAGCCATGTAAAACATAGGCTTCATATTATTCTCAAATTAGCTAAGGTATTTTTATACCAACTCCCACAGTCTTTGGTTGAGGGTGAGCAGGGGAAAGGGGGAAGAAAGGAGAGTGTTAATTCCCTGGCATATCCAGCCTCTCACTTGGATAGCTCGAATGGGCTTCAGTGGTCAGAGGAAGCCTTTGGGAAAAGCAACGCAGGCTGTGGCAGCTGGAAATCAGGCTAGCATGCTCTGGAGTGTGAGGGCCAGGGGTACTAGAAAAAGATTAAGTAACAAATAGACCTCCTAGGAATCAAAAACCTGATAGCCAAAATTTTAAATTCAGTAAAAGGGTTGGAAGAAATTAAAACAAAAAGGCCAAGAAATAGATAATAGAAGAGTAAGGATTTAAAAAAAATAAGTAGTTTATGGTGCCGTATAAACTTTTTTTTACCGTGACTCATAGCAATAAATGCATCTTCTATTGCATTGCAACCCACTACACATAAATACTCACACACAATTCTGACACTTGTTATATGATATGCTGTATTAGTCAGTTTTCACTAGAAAAACAGAACCAATAGGATATATGTAGATACGTGAGGGTTTATTGTCAGAAATGGCTCACCCAACTATGGAGGCTGAGAAGTTCCATTATATCCCATGTACAAGTTGGAGAACCTAGAAAGCTGGTGGTATAATTCAGTCCAAGTTCAAAGACCTGAGAACAGAGGGAGCTAACACTGTAACTTGCAGTCCGAAGCCAAAGATCTGACAACTAGAGGGGTAGCTGGGAGTCGGGGAAGAACACTGGTGTAAGTCCTGGAGTCCAAGGCCTGAGAAGCAGGAGCTCTGATGTCTGAGGGAAGGAAAAGATGGATGTGCTAGCTTAAGAAGAGCAAGAATTTTCCCTTCATTCACCTTTTTATTCTATCAGGGCCCTCAATAGGTTGGATGATGCTTGCCCATATTGGCGAGGACAGACTGAGTCAAAGGTTAATCTCTTCCAGAAACACCCTCACAGACATACCCAAAAATAACATTTTACTATCTGGACATCCTTCAGCTCACTCAGGTTGACACACAAATGAACCATCACAAATGCAGAAAAAAAATTTTCTATTTTATTCTATTTCATTTTTTAAAAGTGCTCATTACAACCGACTAAACTGATGTTTTGACTTTCAAATGAGGCACAACCTGACATGTGAACTCTGGTCTAAAAGATGCAACATCTAACTATTTGGAGCTTCAGGAGGAAAAAAGAGAGGGAAAGAAATTAACAAAAAAAATACAACAAAATTTCTAAAAATTAGAGGACTCATGTCTCCTACTGAAAGATTCCACTGTGGACCTCAGAGAATAAATTGGAAAAAATTCACATTAAGGCACTTTATCATCAAATATCAGGACATCAGTGATAAAGAGAGCCGTAAACATTTTCAGAAAGAGGTTGTGGCTCGTGCCTGTAATCCCAGCACTTTGGGAGGCCAAGGCAGGCAGATCACCTGAGGTCAGGAGTTCGAGACCAGCCTGGCCAACATGGTGAAACCCTATTTCTACTAAAAGTACAAAAATTAGCTAGGCATGGTGGCAGGCACCTGTAATCCCAGCTACTCAGGAGGCTGAGGCAGGAGAATCACTTGAACCCAGGAGGTGGAGGTTGCAGTGAGCTGAGATCGTGCCATTATACTCCAACCTGGGTGACAAAAGTGAAACTCCATCTCAAAAAAAAAAAAAGAAAAAAATACAGGAAGAACAACAACAAAAAGTCACATACAAAGAATACAAAGATGCAAAGAATTACATCAGACATCTCAATAGCAATTATGAATGCTAGAAAGCAATGGAGCTACACCTCAATTCTGAGGCAAAATTAATTTCAAACTGACATTCTAAATCTAGACAAACTCTCAATTGAGTATGAGGACAGACTAAAAATACAATGACTTAAAAAATTTACTGCTTATGCATCCTTTTTCAGGAAGCTACTGGTGGATATGTTTTAGCAAATAAAAACATAAACTTAGAAACAGATGAGACAGTGATAAAAAATGTCAGGAAAATACATCTGTACCAGTCTTAGAAAGAAACCAGAGCAGATGAGGACAGGAAGAATCCAATATCAATCTGAAGGTCTCTGGGCAGGGAGCTGATCGATTATTTGATGTAGTTGAGAGAAATATTAATTTAAAATGGACAAATATATAGAAGTACTGGGCATGAGTTGGGGATGGAGAAAATGCCTTGGAAACATAGAAAACTTAGCAATGGAAAAATGGAATACTTTTTCAAGATTAGGACATAATAATACTATACTACTTCATTCAGCAATAAGCAATATTTTCAGTCTTAGAAATATAAACACAGATTTGATTAACCAAAAGTTGTGATGTAACTATATTGAGATTGATGGGGAATCACAGCATCAGTGGTGTTAGGATGCTAATTTAAGAGAGGTTAATAAATTGCATACAAATTGACACATTAAGAAATAGCATAAAATAACAATAAATACGCATATGAAAAAGAAAAGCCACAGAAAAGCAGAAAATATTTTTGCTGAATGTACATCTTTCATTATGTAAAACTCGTTAATCAATCTGTTTCTAACCTCCTGCCCCACGCCTAGATAAACATTGAACAGATTCTTAAGACTACTCATAAAGGACTGATAAGACTCACTGATTATCATGTTCTGCTTTGGCCAATAAAGGCTAGCTTTGCCCAAAAAGAGATGGCTGGATTGTAAATAATGATTATAAAGAATTGCGGTTTATTATTGCAGGGAAACTAGACTTTTGTCCATTCCCCAAATTGCTGTCCCTAACCACCGCATCCCTGGTGCTCCTTGGACTGCCCTCACCTCCTTAGATGTTCCGTGGCAGTCCTGGACCTGGAGGGATCTCAGGGAGCACCTCCACCATTGGGAGCATATCTCCAAAACCGGAGAGACACTGACGCTTTTGTCAAAACTGACCAAAGGAAAAAAATCTCCCTTAAAGTTATTTAAAAGACAAACATGATATTCTTATCCCTGGGAAAATACAAATAATTTTTACAGGCAGACAGCAGTCTCTGAGATTTTATTATGTGATGAGACAAGAGGTTTTCCTGAATGAAATGAGACAAACTCTGTATAAGCAAAGAGGCCCTTAAATTTGTCTCTTTCTTTCCCCAGGTATTCAGGTTTCCAACAGGACACCAGGTTAACAAAGGAATGCTGAGTCAGGCAAGCCCCCAGGGGCATGATTCAGCCTCCCCCAGCTCTGACCTGATGAGCAGAGAAGCCCTGGGGTCCATTCCACAGGCTTCCACAAGTTTCCGGGCAGAGTTAAGAGTATATGTATTGCTCTGAAATGTTTCATTCCTCAAGGTGAGAGCCAGAGAAGTTGTACCACAGGGTGGGCACTCACAGCAGGAAAGGTTGATCAAAAAAAAGTAGCTTCATAGCAACCTGAGTCAACAAAGGGCAATGTGCATTCAGAAAGGCATAAAGCTGAAATAAAATTCCCTCCCTCTCCCCAGTTTGGAAATATTACCTCTATCACCTGATTTTTCCTTTCCTTTTGCTTGACTGAATTTCAGAACTAAAGTAAAATATGCCTGTGCCTCATCCAATTATTACTCTTACTCATGCTGCTGCTACAACGTGTAATAATACTTTGTATGATTATATTGCTGTACAAATCCCTCTCATACACATGAATTCACTTGACCCTTAAAACTACCAAGTGAAGTCGGCAGGGCATTTTACAGAAAAATGAGGCACGGAAAAATGAAAGCCTCTCCTGAGAACACCCAGCCAATAATGATTAAAGGAGAGGCCATGTTATTTCTGCCCAGCCTTTTCCCACAAATGAAATGAAGTTGATAATAGTAAATGTATATAACAAAATAGTGTAATACACAACAAAATAGAAAAAAGTAGAAATTACAATAGTACATATGGGTTGGGGGAAAAAATTCTTCAGTGGCTTCCTCTGGCCACTAAAGCCCATTTGAGTATATATGGACTGGAGGAAAAAATTCCCAAGAAAGTCCTTCACAATTGCTACAATTGAAGACGTCCTGGAAGTCTAAGAAAAAATAGGAAACAAGGGCCAGGCACAGCGGCTCACGCCTGTGATCCCAGCACTTTGGGAGGTCGAGGCGGGTGGATCAGTTGAGGCCAGGAGTTTGAGACCAACCTGGCCAATATGGAGAAACCCTGTCTCTACTAAAAATACAAAAATTAGCCAGGCGTGGTGGTGCACGCCTGTGGTCCCAGCTACTCAGGAGGCTGAGGCACGAGAATCACTTGAACCCAGGAGGCAAGGGTTGCAGTGAGCCAAGATCACACCATTACATTCCAGCCTGGGCAACAGAGCAAGACTCTGTCTCAAAAAAAAAAAAAAAAAAAAAAAAAGGAAACAAGATTGATAACATAGTTCTAGTTGTAAATGGTGAGCCTAAGCCAAAATCTAGCATTATAGAAAAAAACTACCATTGAAAAGACGGGTCCATTTTCTCATCCCAAGAAGCATTCTATTTAAATCGGCCTCATTAGGAAACACCTGAGTCCACCAGCTACTAATTCACACTCGGAAATGCACAATCCTGTCACTGGTTTGACACAGGGTCTGGGAAAGATTTCAAGCCTCAAAAACAAGATTTCCTTGAGTCTCAAGAAAATAAGATGCATCTTCCAAATGGAGTAAGCGCTGCCTGTTACCTCAACCTGCTAGACAATAAGTTCCAAAGTCTTAGAGAAGAGTCTAAACCTTATGTTCTCTGGATTACAGTGCCGATCGAGAATTCATCCTCAAACCCTGATTGTGTCACTTTGATGTCTCAAAGACTCAGGCTCCCCAACTGCAGATACGAAATTATCTCTCCAACCAGTATTCCTAAAACAAGCCAAAAGGAAACAGTTGTGCAGTTTTAGATGTATCTGGGAAGATCCTCACCGGATATAGTTGGTATCTACTGTTTATGTCTTTTCAGTATCCTTTCTTTTTCTTTGTTAATAGAACTGTTTTCCTTTTGGTGTCCTGATGGCTCAAAATACCCCACCACCCCATCTGCCCAAAACAACTGAGACCATTGAGATTCTTCTGGAAATTATAATTTTGAATGCGGAGACACAGAGCTGAGACAACTGATGGAAGGATCCCAAAGAAGATAGCTTACAAGGTTTTAACTAAGATTCTCATGGCTTCCCTGATTTCCAAATCCTGGTTGGTCAACTTTTTTTTTTTTATAATACTATCCATTATTCAACATCTTTCCAATAAATTCCTTTTTTAACTAAATTAACAAATGTCAGTTTCTGTTGCTTACTGTCAAAGAATGCTAACAGGTACCTACAGAAAGAGGGTAGATGAAGAGGCAAACCTTTTTTGACGTCTCTTATGGGCCAGTGTAGTATAACCAACCCACAGGTGCTTATCAGAGGCACTGAGAGAGCTTCTACACAATTCCGATAAGCATTTAGGAAAAGCTGCCCTGGCAATGCCAGTGCCCATATATGATTAAGAATCCTTCCTCCAGGATAACAAACCTGAGCTGTAACCCTTGACATACCCCCATGTGACACACCCATAAAGTGAATGTGGTGGCAGAAGATGGTTTCTAATTTCCCTTAAAGAGACAAAAAGAAAGCAGAGGTGATTCTAGAGAACTCCCCACTTAAAGTGAGAAACCACTCTTCATCCCAGTAAATTGTGGCCATGAGGAAAAGAAAGCCTGAACTTGCCAGCCCTTCCAGCTTTCCAAGAGAAGTCAGAATCTTCCAGCTTTCCAAGAGAAGTTCAATTTGCCATAAACAGAAGGTGATCACAAAAAAAAGTACTTACAAGTAAAATAAAATAGGGTTATTAAATTCCATCTGGAAATGTTACCTGCTTCAGACCTCGAGCCTGAGGCCTGTCACCTCTTTACTGCAAGAAGAGATTAGAAAGAGGGAGTAAAGCACATCATTGTCAGACCAAGACTCTTCTTTGTTACAAGCAGTAAGAACATTGAAAAAGAAATAACTTCATTATGATGTGATTCTGCCTTATTCTATGCTGTAACTATGGACCTCATGTGCAACTGTCCATCACCTTGGGCACTCTGGGGCCTTTAAACCTCCCTTCATGCCCAAGCTGGATTCCTCACTCATTGGTGAGATTTCTCTGCCTGCTTATCACACAGCCAACCAGGAGGACCTTTGTATGCCATCCAGCCTGGAAAATCACCCTGAGCCGGCATTTTCTGCATCATCTCTCACTCTCTACATCCTTATTTTTTCTGTTTTCTTCCTTCCCTTCTGGATCCTTCCACACACCCCACACAAGGTCTCCTTTGCTTAAAAGCAGATAGGAGAGAAACAAAATTCCTAGCCAGGACTTCAGGGCCCAGGGTGCCATCACCTCCTCATAGAACATATGTGCTATCCAAGGGACTGAGGTCACACAGCACACGATCAGCCGAGCTCATGTGCATGAACTCATTCATTCATTCATTTGATATACATTGAGTACCTCAATTATACCCTCAAGATTAGAGATAGAGCAGTGAAAAAACCCTTCCCTCCATAAACAGAAAAAAAAAGAATGTGAGATATTGTCTGGCAGTGAGAAGTGCTATGATGTAACACCAAGCAGGTCTGGAAATGGAGAGTGCCAGGGGTAGTATCTTGGACAGGGTGGTGAGAAAGGCCTCTCTGAGGAGGTAATATTTGAGCACAGACTGGAATAAAGTGTGCCATGCAGATATCTAGTGCAAAGAATATTCCACATAGAAGATAAAGAACTACAAGGAAGGAGGACACTTGGTGTATTTGAAAAGCAGCAAGAAGGCTGATATGGCTGGAGCAGAATGAGTGAGGGGATGAGGCTTTGGAGATGAAGACGGGGAGGTAGTAAGGAATGCGATCATAAAAGCCAGATCGCAGGCAATCAAAAGCTAAGAAGCTGTTGAGCAGCAAAGTGGCATGATCAGGACTTTGAGGAAAATCAGAAACCATTTTCTGTGCCCCTGCTTAGTGCTATTTATAGAAGTCCCTACTGACTCCTTTTCCACCATGGCCACTGAGAATAACAGCTCAGGTAGTGCACTGCTCAACACCAGCTCATGAAGACTGTGGTATGAATTCTGCCCCTCGAGTTGTAAAATGTGATGGCTACATTACATCTCCTCCCTGGAGGTTCATTTATGCCCTAATCTCATCATAGTGTCTATGAAGAAAACCAAGGACTTCTGATTCAAATCCTCCAAAGGACATAGCCTCATACCCGTCACCAGGTTGATGACAAAGTTAATCCAGGGACTGAGCTGCACTTTAATGAAGAAACTGAAGTGGTGAAGAGGCTCATTCTGATCTACAAATACCGTTATCCAGCATATGTTTCCAAAGACCTGGATTTCAGAAGCCAGAGGAGAAGGACATGAGCCAGTGCCACCCCTACCAATGACAAATCTGCGACAAGGTTGGCAGTGACTTTGGACCAGGCACAGCAGCAATGAGACCCCATCCTTCCTCCCATCATATCCAGGCCTCCTGTATGTGTCTTGCTATTAACAGGTAGGGAAGGGTAAAGAGGGACTCCTTATGGTCCGAACCATTTCCTTTCCTTACGTGTTACCGTCTTGGTTAAACACATGCACACACGCACAAACTGGGGATTAGTCAGGGTCAACTGAGGCACATATCAGCCCAGGATTAATCTTCCTTGTGTCCCAAAGACCTCATGGTGGACCCCTCTCATACCCATTTCTTCCATCCCATGTCCCTGCCTTTTCTAATCCCATCTTTTTAACATAGATTTAGGGAGTACAAGTGCAGTTTTGTTACATGGATGTATTGTGTACTGGTGAAGTCTAGGCTTTCAGTATAACCTTCACCTGAATAGTGTACATCTTTCAAACAGCAGTTCAAAATTTATCTCCTTTTGCATCACCCTAGTACAGAGAGATGGCAGCTTGAGCAGGTGGTTTGTCTGGATTGATTGCCTGGCACAGCAAGCAACACCTAGTTTTGTGGGGAGGGGATTATTTGTTGCCACATCACTGGGATTTTGGTCTGAGATTGTTATAAAGTAGGTAGCATCTCACACAGAAAGCTAATAAAGCTCTTGAATGGGGAAGTGTCATTTTCACAAGCCCATATTTAGAAGGCAAGCAGCCAATCAGACAAACTAGCTAATTAGCTGAGCTGTGGAAGGAGCAACATAAAAACATCTTACTGAGAAAGTGAGCAGAGAAAAATCATGCGAGGAGAACAACCCTCACTCCCCAGTTCTTTCTGCATTGGGAACACAGTAGACCAAGAGCCATCCTATCCTCTCTCGAGAACAACCCTCACTCCCCAGTTCTTTCTGCATTGGGAACACAGTAGACCAAGAGCCATCCTATCTGCAAGTCACCATAGCTGGCAACTTTTCCACTACCCTTCACTTATGCAGAGTTGTTCTCAGAATATTCTTAGTATAGCTGGGCAGGTGTGCACATCTCGGCTCAATCTTATGCCTTCTGAGAGAGAAGTCTTCAGGCCAGATCCTGTTTTAGGTATTTATTACTATGAAACAAATTACTATGGTCTGAACGTTTGTATTGCCTCGAAATTCATATGTTGAAATCGTTAAGCCTTAAGGTGATGGTGTTAGGAAGTGGGGCCTTTGGGGAGGTGATCAGGTCATAAGGATGGCACCCTCATGAATGGGATTAGTGTCCTTCTAAAATAGGCCCAGGGGAGCTCATTCTATCCTTCCACCATGTAAGAGCAGTGAGAAGACACTTTCTGTGAACAGAAGAAAACTCTCACCAGAATCAAATCTGCTGGCATCTTGATCTTGGACTTCCCAGGCTCCAGAACTATGAGACATCAATTTCTGTTGTCAGAAGCCTATGGTGGTGTTTTTTTTTTTTTTTTTTTTGCACCCCAAACAGACTGAGACACAAACCACCCCAAAACTTAGTGGCTTAAAGCAATTTATTATGGTCTTTTATGATTCTGTGAGTTACTAGGCTCTGATGGATACATATCAGTGGCATCTATCATGTGGTTATAGTCAGATGGAAACTGGGGCTGAAGTCATTTGAAGGCTCCACTGGGCTGGACGTCTCTCTCAGTTCAGGCTGTTGAATGAAGATTGGGTCCTTAAATAATAGAAATGTATTTCTCACAGTTCTGGAGGCTGGGAAGTCCAAGATCAAGGTGCCAAATGATTCAGTTTGTGATGAG